>NW_025728257.1:0-1200000 GCF_021461385.2 Schistocerca piceifrons
TATTTCTGTGCTTCCTGGCCAATGTGAAGGTCCAAGGGATACAGTAAACCAGCACTGGTGCATCGGAATCTAATACTGGTCTCCCAGGAGCCGCTCAAGGCCCAAACTCTTAGAAGAGTCACTCTTCTTGTACTTAAGTCGGCATTGTTCCTTATGTATTCCATCCCGATGCAATTTCTGCATTTCACAATCAATATGAAGGTCCAAGGGATACAGTAAACCTGCACTGGTGCATCAGAATCTAATACTGGTCTCCGAGGAGCTGCTCAAAGCACAAACTCTTAGAAAATAAACAGATCTTGTACTTAAGTTGGCATTGTGCATTTTGTATTCAATCCCGATTCAATTTCCGTGATTCATGGTCAATGTGAAGGTCCCAGGCATACAGTAAGTCTGCACTGGTGCATCGGAAACTAATACTGGTGTCCCAGGAGCCGCTCAAACCACAAACTCTGAAGAGATTCACTCTTCTAGTACTTAAGTCGGCATTGTCCCTTTTGTATTCAATCCCGATGCAATATCTGTGTTTCGTGATCAATGTGATGGACCATGCGATACAGTAAACCTGCGCTTGTGCATCCAAACCTAATACTGGTCTCCCAGGAGATACTCAAAAGCAGAAACTCTTAGAAGACTCACTCCTCATGTACTTAAGTCAACATTCACTCTTTTGTATGCAATCCCGATGCAATTTCTGTGCTTCATGATCAATGTGAAGGTCCAAGCGATACAGTAAACCTGCACTGGTGCATCAGAATCTAACTCTGGTCTCCCAGGAGCAGCTCAAACCACTAACTCTTAGAAAATTCACTCTTCTTGTAAATAAGTCGGCATTCTCCATTTTGTATTCAATCCCGATGGAATTTCTGTGTTTCATGGTCAATGTGAAGGTGCAAGGGATACAGTAAACCTGTAATGGTGCAACCGAATCTAATACTGGTCTCCCAGGAGCCGCTCAGAGCAGAAACCCTTAGAAGATTCAGTCTTCTTGTACTTAAGTCGGCATTGACCCTTTTGTATTCAATCCCGATGCAATTTCTTTGTTTCATTTTCAGTGTGAACGTAAAGCGATACAATAAACCTGCACAGCTGCATCGGAATCTAATAATGGACACCCAGGAGCCGCTCAAAACTCAAACTCTTAGAAGATTCACTCTTCTTGTACTTAAGTCTGCATTGGACCTTATGTATTCCATAACGATGCAATTTTTGTGTGTCATGGTCAAGTCAAGGGCCAAGGGATACACGAAACCTGCACTGGTGCATCGGAATTTAATACTGGTCTCCCAGGAGCCGCTCAAGGCACAAACTCTTAGAAGATTCACTCTTCTTGTTCTTAAGTCTGCATTGTTCCTTGTGTATTCCATCCCGATGCAATTTCTGCGTTTCATGGTCAATATGAAATTCCAAGGGATACCGTAAATCTGCACTGGTGCATCGGAATCTAATACTGGTCTCCGAGGAGCCGATCAAAGCACAAACTCCTAGAAAATACACAGTTCTTGTACTTAAGTTGGCATTGTGCATTTTGCATTCAATCCCGATGCAAATTCTGTGTTTCATGGTCAATGTGAAGGACCACGGGATACAGTAAGTCTGCACTGGTGCATCGGAAACTAATACTGGTGTCCCAGGAGCCGCTCAAAGCACAAACTCTGAAGAGATTCACTCTTCTTGTACTTAAGTCGGCATTGTCATTTTGTATTCAATCCCGATGCAATATCTGGGTTTCATGATCATTGGGATGGACCAAGGGATACAGTAAACCTGCGCTTGTGCATTCTAACCTAATACTGGTCTCCCAGGAGCCACTCAAAAGCAGAAACTCGTAGAAGACTCACTCCTCCTGTACTTAAGTCAACCTTCTCTCTTTTGTAAGCAATCCCGATGCAATTTTGGTGTTTCATGACCAATGTGAAGGTCCAAGCGATACAGTAAACCTGCACTGGTGCATCGGAATCTAACTCTGGTCTCCCACGAGCCGCTCAAACCACTAACTCTTAGAAAAATCACTCTTCTTGTACTTAAGTGGGCATTGTTGATTTTGTATTCAATCCCGATGCAATTTCTGTGTTTCATGGTCAATGTGAAGCTGCAAGGAATACTGTAAACCTGCACTGGTGCAACCTAAGCTAATACTGGTCTCCCAGGAGCCGCTCAGAGCAGAAAAATGTTGAAGATTCACTCTTCTTGTACTTAAGTCGGCATTGTGCATTTTGTGTTCAATCCCGATGCAATTACTGTGTTTCATGGTCAATGTGAAGGTCCAAGGGATACAGTAAACCTGCACTGGTGCATCCGAATCTAATACTGGTCTTCCAAGAGCCCCCCAAAGCACAAACTCTTAGAAGATTCACTCATCTTCTACTTAAGTCAGCATAGTGCACTTTGTGTTCAATACCGATGCAATTACTGTGTTTCATGGTCAATGTGAAGGTCTAAGGGAATCAGTAAACCTGCACTTGAGCATCGGAATCTAATACTGCTCTCCCTTGATCCGCACAAAGCACATACCCCTAGAAGATTCACTCTTCTTGTACTTAAGTCGGCATTGTGCATTTTGTGTTCAATCCCGATGCAATTACTGTGTTTCATGGTCAATGTGAAGGTCCAAGGGATACAGCACACCTGCGCTTGTGCATCCGAACCTAATACTGGTCTTCCAGGAGCCACTCAAAAGCAGAAACTCTAAGAAGACTCTCTCCTCTTGTACTTAAGTCATCATTCTCACTTTTGTATGCAATCCCGATGCAATTTCTGTGTTTCATGGTCAATATGAAAGGCCAAGGGATACAGTAAACCTGCACTGGTGCATCTGAATCTAATACTGGTCTCCCAGGAGCCGCACAAAGCACATACCCTTAGAAGATTAACGCTTCTTGTACTTAAGTCGGCATTGACCCTTTTGTACTCAATCCCTTTGCAATCTCTGTGTTTCATCATCAGTGTAAACGTTCAAGGGATACAGTAAATCTGCACAGCTACATCGGAATCTAATACTGGACACCCAGGAGCCGCTCAAAGCACAAACTTTTAGAAGATTCACTCTTCTTGGATTTAAGTCGACATTGTCCCTTTTGTAATCAATCCCGACGCGATTTCTGTGTTTCATGGTCAAGTGAAGGGCCAAGGGATACAGTAAACCTGCACTGGTGCATCGGAATCTAATACAGGTCCTCCTTGAGCCGCTCAAACCACAAACACTTAGAAGATTCACTCTGCTTGTACTTAAGTCGGCATTGTGCATTTTGTGTTCAATCCCGATGCAATTACTGTGTTTCATGGTCAATGTGAAGGTCCAAGGGATACAGCACACCTGCGCTTGTGCATCCGAACCTAATACTGGTCTTCCAGGAGCCACTCAAAAGCAGAAACTCTAAGAAGACTCTCTCCTCTTGTACTTAAGTCATCATTCTCACTTTTGTATGCAATCCCGATGCAATTACTGTGTTTCATGGTCAATGTGAAGGTCCAAGGGATACAGTAAACCTGCACTGGTGCATCTGAATCTAATACTGGTCTCCCAGGAGCCGCACAAAGCACAAACCCTTGGAAGATTCACTCTTTTTGTACATAAGGCGACATTTCCCACTCGTATTCAATCCCGAGGCAATTTCTGTGTTTCATGGTCAATGTGAAGGTCCAAGGGATACAGTAAACAAACACTGGTGAATCGGAATCTAATACTGGTCTCCCAGGAGCCGCTCAAGGCACAAACTCTTAGAAGATTCACTCTTCTTGTACTTAAGTCGGCATTGTTCCTTATGTATTCCATCCTGATGCAATTTCTGCGTTTCATGATCAATATGAAGGTCCAAGGGATACAGCAAACCTGCACTGGTGCATCGGAATCTAATACTGGTCTCCGAGGAGCCTCTCAAAGCACAAACTGTTAGAAGACTCACTCTTCTTGCACTTAAGTTGTTATGGTGCATTTCGTATTGAATCCCGATGCAATATCTGTATCTCATGGTCAATGTGAAGGTCTAAGGGATTCAGTAAAACAGCACTTGAGCATCGGAATCTAATACTAATCTCCCAGGAGCCGCACAAAGCACATACCCTTAGAAGATTCACTCTTCTTGTACTTAAGTCGGCATTGTCAATTTTGTATTCATTCCCGATGCAATTTCTGTGCTTCATGATCAGTGTGAACGTTCAAGGGGTGGAGTAAACCTGCACAGCTGCATCGGAATCTAATACTGGACACCCAGGAGGCGCTCAAAGCACTAACTCTTAGAAGATTCACTCTTCTTGTACTTAAGTCGGCATTGTCCCTCTTGTATTCAATCCCGATGCAATTTCTGTGTTTAATGGTCAATGTGAAGGTCCAAGGGATACAGTGAACCAGCACTGGTGCATCGGAAACTAAAACTGGGATCCAAGGAGCCGCTCAAAGCACAAATTCTTAGAAGATTCACTCTTCTTGTATTGAAGTCGACATTGTCCCTTTTGAATTCAATCCCGATGCGATTCCCGTGTTTCATGGTCAACGTGAAGGTCCAAGGGATGCAGTAAACCTGCACTGGTGCATCGGATTGTAATACTGGTCCTCCATGAGCCGCTCAAACCACAAAGCCTTAGAAGATTCACTCTGCTTGTACTTAAGTCGGCATTGGCATTTTGTATTCAATCTCGATGCGATTTCTTTGGTTCATGGTCAATGTGAAGATCCGAGGGATACAGTAAACCGGCACTGGTGCATCGAAATCTAATACTGGTCTCCCAGGAGCCGCTCAAAGCACAAACTCTTAGAAAATTCACTCTTCTAGCACTTAAGTTGGCGTTGTGCATTTTGTATCCAATCCCAATGCAATTTCTGTGTTTCATGGTCAATATGAAGTTCCAAGGGATACAGTAAACTTGCACTTGTGCATCGGAATGTAATACTGGTGTCCCAGGAACCGCTCAAAGCATAAACCCTTAGAAGATTCACTCTTCTTGTACTTAAGTCAGCATTGTCCCATTAGTATTTAATCCTGATGCAATATCTGTGCTTCATGGTCAGTGTGAACGTCCAAGGGATACAGTAAACCTGCAGTGGTGCATCGGAATCTAATACTGGACACCCGGGAGCCACTCAAAGCTCAAACTGTTAGAGGATTCAGTCTTATTGTACTTAAGTCGGCATTGTCCCTTATGTATTCCACCCCGTTGCAATTTCTGTGTTACATGGTCAATGTGAAGGTCCAAGGGATACAGTAAACCTGCACTGGTGCACCGGAATCTAGTACTAGTCTCCGAGGAGCCGCTGAAAGCACAAACTCGTAGAAGATTCACTATTCTTGTACATAAGGCGACAATGTCCCATTTGAATTCAAGCCCGATGCAATTTCTGTGTGTCATTGTCAATGTGAAGGTCCAAGGGATACAGTAAACCTGCACTGGTGCATCGGAATCTAATACTGGTCTCCGAGGAGCCACTCAAAGCACAATCTCGTAGATAATTCTCTCTTCTTGTACTTAAGTAGGCATTTTGCATTTTGTATTATATCCCGATGCAATTTCTGTGTTTCATGGTCAATGTGAAGGTCCAAGGGATACGGTAAACCTGCACAGGTTCATCGGAATCTAATACTGGATGCCCAGGAGCCGCTCAAACTCAAACTCATAGTAGATTCACTCATTTTGTACTTAAAGTCGGCATTGTCCCTTATGTATTCGATACCGTTGCAATTTCTGTGTTACATGGTGAATTCGAAGGTCCAAGGGAGACAGTGAAATTGCACCGGTGCATCGGAATCTAATACTGGTCTCCCAGGAGCCGCTGAAAGCACTAACTCGTAGAAGATTCACTATTCTTGTACATAAGGCTACTATGTCCCATTTGTATTCTATCCCGATGCAATTTCTGTGTTTCATGGTCAATGTGAAGGTCCAAGGGATTCAGTAAACCAGCACTGGTGCATCGGAATCTAATACTAAACTCCCAGGAGCCGCTCATAGCACAAACTCTTTGAAGATTCACTCTTCTAGTACTTAAGTCGGCATTGTGCACTATGTATTCAATCCGGATGCGATTTCTGTGTTTCATGGTCAATGTATTGGTCCAAAAGATACAGTAAACCAGCGCTGGTGCATCGGTATGTAATACTGGTCTCCCATGAGCCGCTCAAACCACGAACCCTTAGTAGATTCACTCTTCTTGTACTTCAGTCGGCATTGTGCATTTTGTATTCAATCCCGATGCGATTTGTGTGTTTCATGGTCAATGTGAAGGTCCAAGGGATACTGTAAACCTACACTGGTGCATCGGAATCTAATACTGGTCTCCCAGGAGCCGCTCAAACCACAAACCCTTAGAAGATTCACTCTTCTTATACTTAAGTCGGCATTGTGCCTATTGTTTTCCATCCCGATGCAATTTCTGTGTTTCATGGTCAATGTGATGGTCCATGGGATACAGTAAACCTGCACCGGTGCATCGGAAACTAATATTGGACAGCCAGGAGTCGCTCAAAACCCAAAGTCTTAGAAGACTCACTCTTCTTGTACTTAAGTCGGCATTGTCCCTTATGTATTCCAACCCGATACAATTTCTGTGTTTCATGGTCAATGTGAAGGTCGAAGGGATACAGTAATCCTGCACTGGTGCATCGGAATCTAATACTAGTCTCCGAGGAGCCGCTCAAAGCACAAACTCTTTGAAAATTCACTCTTCTTGTACTTAAGTTGGCATTGTGCATTTTGTATTCAATCCTGATGCAACTTTTGTGTTTCATGGTCAATGTGGAGGTCCAAGGGATACAGTAAACCTGCACTGGTGCATCGGAATCTAATACTGGTCCCCCAGGAGCCGCTCAAAGCACAAACCCTTAGAAGATTCAATCTTCTTGTACTTAAGTCGGCATTTTCCCTTTTGTATTCAACGCTGATGCAATTTCTGTGTCTCATGGTCGATGTGAAGGTCCAAGGGATACGGTGCACCTGCACTGGCGCTTCGGAATCTAATACTGGACACCTAGGAGCCGCTCAAAGCTCAAACAATTTGAAGATTCACTCTTCTTGTACTTAAGTTGGCATTGTGAGTTTTGTATTCAATTTCGATGCAATTTCTGTGTTTCATGGTCAAAGTGAAGATCCAGGGGATACAGTAAACCTGCACTAGTGCGTCGGAATCCAACACGGGTCCCTAGGAGCCGCTCAAACCAAAAACTCTTAGAAGATTCACTCTTCTTGTACTTAAGTCGGTATTGTCCGTTTTGAATTCAATCCCGATGCAATTTCTGTGTTTCATAGTCAGTGTCAAGGTCCAAATGATACAGTCAACCTGCACTGGTGATCGGAATCTAAAACTGGTCTCCCAGTAGCCGCTCAAAGAACAAACTCTTAGAAGATTCACTTCTCTAGTACTTAATTTGGCATTGTCCCTTTTGTATTCAATCCCGATGCGATTTCTGTGTTTCTTGGTCAATGTGAAGGTCAAAAGGATGCAGTAAACCTGCTCTGGTGAATCAGAATCTAATATTGGTCTCACAGGAGCCGCTCAAAGCACAAACTCTTACAAAATTCACTGTTCTTAATCTTAAGTCGGCATAGTCCCTTATGTATTCCATCCCGATGCCATTTCTGTGTTTCATGGTGAATGTGAAGGTCCAAGGGATACAGTAAACCTGCACTGGTGCATCGGAATCTAATACTGGTCTCCGAGGAGCCGCTCAAAGCACAATCTCGTAGATAATTCTCTCTTCTTGTACTTAAGTTGGCATTGTGCATTTTGTATTAAATCGCGATGCAATTTCTGTGTTTCATGGTCAATGTGAAGGTCCAAGGGATACGGTAAACCGGCACAGGTTCATCGGAATCTAACAGTGGACACCCAGGAGCCGCTCAAAATCAAACTCTTAGAAGATTCACTCTTTTTGTACTTAAGTCGGTAATGTCACTTATGTATCCCACGCTGATGCAATTTCTGTGTTTCATGGTAAATGTGAGGGTCCAAGGGATACAGTAAACCTGCACTGGTGTATCGGAAACTACTACTGGCATCCAAGGAGCCAGTCAAAGCACAAACTCACAGAAGATTCACTCTTCTTGTATTTAAGTCGACATTGTCCCTTTTGTATTCAATCCCGATGCGATTTGCGTGTTTCATCGTCAATGTGAAGGTCCAAGGGATGCAATAAACCTGCACTGGTGCCTCGGAATCTAATACTGGTCCTTAATGAGCCGCTCAAAACACAAACCCTTAGAGGATTCACTTTGCTTGTACTTAAGTCGGCATTGGCATTTTGTATTCAATCTCGATGCGATTTCTTTGATTCATGGTCAATGTGAAGGTCCGAGGGATACAGTAAACTTGCACTTGAGCATCGGAATCTAATAGTGGTCTCCCAGGAGCCGCTCAAAGCATAAACGCTTAAAAGATTCACTCTTCTTGTACTTAAGTCAGCATTGTCCCTTTAGTATTTAATCCCGATGCAATATCTGTGTTTCATGGTCAGTGTGAACGTCCAAGGGATACAGTAAACATGCACTGGTGCATCGGAAAGAAATACTGAACACCCGGGAGCCGCTCAAAGCTCAAACTCTTAGAGGATTCACTCTTATTGTACTTAAGTCGGCATTGTCCCTTATGTATTCCATCCCGTTGCAATTTCTGTGTTACATGGTCAATGCGATGGTCCAAGGGAGACAGTGAACCTGCACTGGTGCATCGAAATCTAATACTGGTCTCCCAGGAGCCGCTGAAAGCACTAACTCGTAGAAGATTCACTATTCTTGTACATAAGGCTACTATGCCCCATTTGTATTCTATCCCGATGCAATTTCTGTGTTTCATGGTCATTGTGAAGGTCCAAGGGATTCAGTAAACCAGCACTGGTGCATCGGAATCTAATACTAAACCCCCAGGAGCCGCTCATAGCACAAACTCTTTGAAGATTCACTCTTCTAGTACTTAAGTCGGCATTGTGCACTATGTGTTCAATCCGGATGCGATTTCTGTGTTTCATGGTCAATGTGATGGTCCAAGGGATACAGTAAACCAGCGCTGGTGCATCGGAATGTAATACTGGTCTCCCATGAGCCGCTCAAACCACAAACCCTTAGTAGATTCACTCTTCTTGTACTTCAGTCGGCATTGTGCATTTTGTATTCAATCCCGATGCGATTTCTGTGTTTCATGGTCAATGTGAAGGTCCAAGGGATACTGTAAACCTGCACTGGTGCATCGGAATCTAATACTGGTCTCCCAGGAGCCGCTGAAAGCACTAACTCGTAGAAGATTCACTATTCTTGTACATAAGGCTACTATGTCCCATTTGTATTCTATCCCGATGCAATTTCTGTGTTTCATGGTCAATGTGAAGGTCCAAGGGATTCAGTAAACCAGCACTGGTGCATCGGAATCTAATACTAAACTCCCAGGAGCCGCTCATAGCACAAACTCTTTGAAGATTCACTCTTCTAGTACTTAAGTCGGCATTGTGCACTATGTATTCAATCCGGATGCGATTTCTGTGTTTCATGGTCAATGTGATGGTCCAAAAGATACAGTAAACCAGCGCTGGTGCATCGGTATGTAATACTGGTCTCGCATGAGCCGCTCAAACCACGAACCCTTAGTAGATTCACTCTTCTTGTACTTCAGTCGGCATTGTGCATTTTGTATTCAATCCCGATGCGATTTGTGTGTTTCATGGTCAATGTGAAGGTCCAAGGGATACTGTAAACCTACACTGGTGCATCGGAATCTAATACTGGTCTCCCAGGAGCCGCTCAAACCACAAACCCTTAGAAGATTCACTCTTCTTATACTTAAGTCGGCATTGTGCCTATTGTTTTCCATCCCGATGCAATTTCTGTGTTTCATGGTCAATGTGATGGTCATTGGGATACAGTAAACCTGCACCGGTGCATCGGAAACTAATATTGGACAGCCAGGAGTCGCTCAAAACCCAAAGTCTTAGAAGACTCACTCTTCTTGTACTTAAGTCGGCATTGTCCCTTATGTATTCCAACCCGATACAATTTCTGTGTTTCATGGTCAATGTGAAGGTCGAAGGGATACAGTAATCCTGCACTGGTGCATCGGAATCTAATACTAGTCTCCGAGGAGCCGCTCAAAGCACAAACTCTTTGAAAATTCACTCTTCTTGTACTTAAGTTGGCATTGTGCATTTTGTATTCAATCCTGATGCAACTTTTGTGTTTCATGGTCAATGTGGAGGTCCAAGGGATACAGTAAACCTGCACTGGTGCATCGGAATCTAATACTGGTCCCCCAGGAGCCGCTCAAAGCACAAACCCTTAGAAGATTCAATCTTCTTGTACTTAAGTCGGCATTTTCCCTTTTGTATTCAACGCTGATGCAATTTCTGTGTTTCATGGTCGATGTGAAGGTCCAAGGGATACGGTGCACCTGCACTGGCGCTTCGGAATCTAATACTGGACACCTAGGAGCCGCTCAAAGCTCAAACAATTTGAAGATTCACTCTTCTTGTACTTAAGTTGGCATTGTGAGTTTTGTATTCAATTTCGATGCAATTTCTGTGTTTCATGGTCAAAGTGAAGATCCAGGGGATACAGTAAACCTGCACTAGTGCGTCGGAATCCAACACGGGTCCCTAGGAGCCGCTCAAACCAAAAACTCTTAGAAGATTCACTCTTCTTGTACTTAAGTCGGTATTGTCCGTTTTGAATTCAATCCCGATGCAATTTCTGTGTTTCATAGTCAGTGTCAAGGTCCAAATGATACAGTCAACCTGCACTGGTGATCGGAATCTAAAACTGGTCTCCCAGTAGCCGCTCAAAGAACAAACTCTTAGAAGATTCACTTCTCTAGTACTTAATTTGGCATTGTCCCTTTTGTATTCAATCCCGATGCGATTTCTGTGTTTCTTGGTCAATGTGAAGGTCAAAAGGATGCAGTAAACCTGCTCTGGTGAATCAGAATCTAATATTGGTCTCACAGGAGCCGCTCAAAGCACAAACTCTTACAAAATTCACTGTTCTTAATCTTAAGTCGGCATAGTCCCTTATGTATTCCATCCCGATGCCATTTCTGTGTTTCATGGTGAATGTGAAGGTCCAAGGGATACAGTAAACCTGCACTGGTGCATCGGAATCTAATACTGGTCTCCGAGGAGCCGCTCAAAGCACAATCTCGTAGATAATTCTCTCTTCTTGTACTTAAGTTGGCATTGTGCATTTTGTATTAAATCGCGATGCAATTTCTGTGTTTCATGGTCAATGTGAAGGTCCAAGGGATACGGTAAACCGGCACAGGTTCATCGGAATCTAACAGTGGACACCCAGGAGCCGCTCAAAATCAAACTCTTAGAAGATTCACTCTTTTTGTACTTAAGTCGGTAATGTCACTTATGTATCCCACGCTGATGCAATTTCTGTGTTTCATGGTAAATGTGAGGGTCCAAGGGATACAGTAAACCTGCACTGGTGTATCGGAAACTACTACTGGCATCCAAGGAGCCAGTCAAAGCACAAACTCACAGAAGATTCACTCTTCTTGTATTTAAGTCGACATTGTCCCTTTTGTATTCAATCCCGATGCGATTTGCGTGTTTCATCGTCAATGTGAAGGTCCAAGGGATGCAATAAACCTGCACTGGTGCCTCGGAATCTAATACTGGTCCTTAATGAGCCGCTCAAAACACAAACCCTTAGAGGATTCACTTTGCTTGTACTTAAGTCGGCATTGGCATTTTGTATTCAATCCCGATGCGATTTCTTTGATTCATGGTCAATGTGAAGGTCCGAGGGATACAGTAAACTTGCACTTGTGCATCGGAATCTAATAGTGGTCTCCCAGGAGCCGCTCAAAGCATAAACGCTTAAAAGATTCACTCTTCTTGTACTTAAGTCAGCATTGTCCCTTTAGTATTTAATCCCGATGCAATATCTGTGTTTCATGGTCAGTGTGAACGTCCAAGGGATACAGTAAACATGCACTGGTGCATCGGAAAGAAATACTGAACACCCGGGAACCGCTCAAAGCTCAAACTCTTAGAGGATTCACTCTTATTGTACTTAAGTCGGCATTGTCCCTTATGTATTCCATCCCGTTGCAATTTCTGTGTTACATGGTCAATGCGATGGTCCAAGGGAGACAGTGAACCTGCACTGGTGCATCGAAATCTAATACTGGTCTCCCAGGAGCCGCTGAAAGCACTAACTCGTAGAAGATTCACTATTCTTGTACATAAGGCTACTATGCCCCATTTGTATTCTATCCCGATGCAATTTCTGTGTTTCATGGTCATTGTGAAGGTCCAAGGGATTCAGTAAACCAGCACTGGTGCATCGGAATCTAATACTAAACCCCCAGGAGCCGCTCATAGCACAAACTCTTTGAAGATTCACTCTTCTAGTACTTAAGTCGGCATTGTGCACTATGTGTTCAATCCGGATGCGATTTCTGTGTTTCATGGTCAATGTGATGGTCCAAGGGATACAGTAAACCAGCGCTGGTGCATCGGAATGTAATACTGGTCTCCCATGAGCCGCTCAAACCACAAACCCTTAGTAGATTCACTCTTCTTGTACTTCAGTCGGCATTGTGCATTTTGTATTCAATCCCGATGCGATTTCTGTGTTTCATGGTCAATGTGAAGGTCCAAGGGATACTGTAAACCTGCACTGGTGCATCGGAATCTAATACTGGTCTCCCAGGAGCCGCTCAAACCACAAACTCTTAGAAGATTCACTCTTCTTGTACTTGAGTCGGCATTGTGCCTTTTGTATTCCATTCCGATGCAATTTCTGTGTTTCATGGTCAATGTGAAGGTCCATGGGATACAGTAAACCTGCACAGGTGCATCGGAATCTAATATTGGACAGCCAGGAGCCGCTCGAAACCCAAAGTCTTAGAAGACTCACTCTTCTTGTACTTAAGTCGGCATTGTCCCTTATGTATTCCAACCCGATACAATTTCTGTGTTTCATGGTCAATATGAAGGTCCAAGGGATACAGCAAACCTGCACTGGTGCATCGGAATCTAATACTGGTCTCCGAGGAGCCTCTCAAAGCACAAAATGTTAGAAGACTCACTCTTCTTGCACTTAAGTTGTTATGGTGCATTTCGTATTGAATCCCGATGCAATATCTGTATCTCATGGTCAATGTGAAGGTCTAAGGGATTCAGTAAAACAGCACTTGAGCATCGGAATCTAATACTAATCTCCCAGGAGCCGCACAAAGCACATACCCTTAGAAGATTCACTCTTCTTGTACTTAAGTCGGCATTGTCAATTTTGTATTCATTCCCGATGCAATTTCTGTGCTTCATGATCAGTGTGAAAGTTCAAGGGATAGAGTAAACCTGCACATCTGCATCGGAATCTAATACTGGACACCCAGGAGGCGCTCAAAGCACTAACTCTTAGAAGATTCACTCTTCTTGTACTTAAGTCGGCATTGTCCCTCTTGTATTCAATCCCGATGCAATTTCTGTGTTTAATGGTCAATGTGAAGGTCCAAGGGATACAGTGAACCAGCACTGGTGCATCGGAAACTAAAACTGGGATCCAAGGAGCCGCTCAAAGTACAAATTCTTAGAAGATTCACTCTTCTTGTATTTAAGTCGACATTGTCCCTTTTGTATTCAATCCCGATGCGATTCCCGTGTTTCATGGTCAACGTGAAGGTCCAAGGGATGCAGTAAACCTGCACTGGTGCATCGGATTCTAATACTGGTCCTCCATGAGCCGCTCAAACCACAAAGCCTTAGAAGATTCACTCTGCTTGTACTTAAGTCGGCATTGGCATTTTGTATTCAATCCCGATGCGATTTCTTTGGTTCATGGTCAATGTGAAGATCCGAGGGATACAGTAAACCGGCACTGGTGCATCGAAATCTAATACTGGTCTCCCAGGAGCCGCTCAAAGCACAAACTCTTAGAAAATTCACTCTTCTAGCACTTAAGTTGGCGTTGTGCATTTTGTATCCAATCCCAATGCAATTTCTGTGTCTCATGGTCAATGTGAAGTTCCAAGGGATACAGTAAACTTGCACTTGTGCATCGGAATGTAATACTGGTGTCCCAGGAACCGCTCAAAGCATAAACCCTTAGAAGATTCACTCTTCTTGTACTTAGCATTGTCCCATTAGTATTTAATCCCGATGCAATATCTGTGCTTCATGGTCAGTGTGAACATCCAAGGGATACAGTAAACCTGCAGTGGTGCATCGGAATCTAATACTGGACACCCGGGAGCCACTCAAAGCTCAAACTGTTAGAGGATTCAGTCTTATTGTACTTAAGTCGGCATTGTCCCTTATGTATTCCACCCCGTTGCAATTTCTGTGTTACATGGTCAATGTGAAGGTCCAAGGGAGACAGTAAACCTGCACCGGTGCATCGGAATCTAGTACTAGTCTCCGAGGAGCCGCTGAAAACACAAACTCGTAGAAGATTCACTATTCATGTACATAAGGCGACAATGTCCCATTTGAATTCAAGCCCGATGCAATTTCTGTGTGTCATGGTCAATGTGAAGGTCCAAGGGATACAGTAAACCTGCACTGGTGCATCGGAATCTAATACTGGTCTCTGGGGAGCCGCTCAAAGCACAATCTCGTAGATAATTCTCTCTTCTTGTACTTAAGTAGGCATTGTGCATTTTGTATTATATCCCGATGCAATTTCTGTGTTTCATGGTCAATGTGAAGGTCCAAGGGATACGGTAAACCTGCACAGGTTCATCGGAATCTAATACTGGATGCCCAGGAGCCGCTCAAACTCAAACTCATAGTAGATTCACTCATTTTGTACTTAAGTCGGCATTGTCCCTTATGTATCCCACCCCGATGCAGTTTCTGTTTTTCATGGTCAATGTGAGGGTCCAAGGGATACAGTAACCCTGCACTGGTGCATCGGAAACTAATACTGTTATCCAAGGAGCCGCTCAAAGCACAAACTCTTAGAAGATTCACTCTTCTTGTATTTAAGTCGACATTTTCCCTTTTGTATTCAATCCCGATGCGATTTGCATGTTTCATGGTCAATGTGAAAGTCCAAGGGATGCAGTAAACCTGCACTGGTGCATCTGAATCTAATACTGGTCCATCATGAGCCGCTCAAACCACAAACCCTTAGAAGATTCACTCTGCTTGAACTTAAGTCGGCATTGGCATTTTGTATTCAATTCCGATGCGATTTCTTTGTTTCATGGTCAATGTGAAGGTCCGAGGGATACAGTAAACTTGTACCTGTGCATCGGAATCTAATAGTGGTCTCCCAGGAGCCGCTCAAAGCATAAACGCTTAAAAGATTCACTCTTCTTGTACTTAAGTCAGCATTGTCCCTTTAGTATTTAGTCCCGATGCAATATCTGTGTTTCATGGTCAGTGTGAACGTCCAAGGGATACAGTAAACATGCACTGGTGCATCGGAAAGTAATACTGGACATCGGGGAGCCGCTCAAAGCTCAAACTCTTAGAGGATTCACTCTTATTGTACTTAAGTCGGCATTGTCCCTTATGTATTCGATACCGTTGCAATTTCTGTGTTACATGGTGAATGCGAAGGTCCAAGGGAGACAGTGAAGTTGCACCGGTGCATCGGAATCTAATACTAGTCTCCCAGGAGCCGCTGAAAGCACTAACTCGTAGAAGATTCACTATTCTTGTACATAAGGCTACTATGTCCCATTTGTATTCTATCCCGATGCAATTTCTGTGTTTCATGGTAAATGTGAAGGTCCAAGGGATTCAGTAAACCAGCACTGGTGCATCGGAATCTAATACTAAACTCCCAGGAGCCGCTCATAACACAATCTCTTTGAAGATTCACTCTTGTAGTACTTAAGTCGGCATTGTGCACTATGTATTCAATCCGGATGCGATTTCTGTGTTTCATGGTCAATGTGATGGTCCAAAAGATACAGTAAACCAGCGCTGGTGCATCGGTATGTAATACTGGTCTCCCATGAGCCGCTCAAACCACGAACCCTTAGTAGATTCACTCTTCTTGTACTTCAGTCGGCATTGTGCATTTTGTATTCAGTCCCGATGCGATTTCTGTGTTTCATGGTCAATGTGAAGGTCCAAGGGATACTGTAAACCTGCACTGGTGCATCGGAATCAAATACTGGTCTCCCAGGAGCCGCTCAAACCACAAACCCTTAGAAGATTCACTCTTCTTATACTTAAGTCGGCATTGTGCCTTTTGTTTTCCATCCCGATGCAATTTCTGTGTTTCATGGTCAATGTGATGGTCCATGGGATACAGTAAACCTGCACCGGTGCATCGGAAACTAATATTGGACAGCTAGGAGCCGCTCAGAGCTCAAACAATTTGAAGATTCACTCTTCTTGTACTTAAGTTGGCATTGTGAGTTTTGAATTCAATTTCGATGCAATATCTGTGTTTCATGGTCAAAGTGAAGATCCAGGGGATACAGTAAACCTGCACTGGTGCGTCGGAATCCAACACGGGTCCCTAGGAGCCGCTCAAACCAAAAACTCTTAGAAGATTCACTCTTCTTGTACTTAAGTCGGTATTGTCCCTTTTGAATTCAATCCCGATGCAATTTCTGTGTTTCATAGTCAGTGTCAGGGTCCAAATGATACAGTCAACCTGCACTGGTGATCGGAATCTAAAACTGGTCTCCCAGTAGCCGCTCAAAGAACAAACTCTTAGAAGATTCACTTCTCTAGTACTTAATTTGGCATTGTCCCTTTTGTATTCAATCCCGATGCGATTTCTGTGTTTCTTGGTCAATGTGAAGGTCAAAAGGATGCAGTAAACCTGCTCTGGTGAATCAGAATCTAATATTGGTCTCACAGGAGCCGCTCAAAGCACAAACTCTTACAAAATTCACTGTTCTTAATCTTAAGTCGGCATAGTCCCTTATGTATTCCATCCCGATGCCATTTCTGTGTTTCATGGTGAATGTGAAGGTCCAAGGGATACAGTAAACCTGCACTGGTGCATCGGAATCTAATACTGGTCTCCGAGGAGCCGCTCAAAGCACAATCTCGTAGATAATTCTCTCTTCTTGTACTTAAGTTGGCATTGTGCATTTTGTATTAAATCGCGATGCAATTTCTGTGTTTCATGGTCAATGTGAAGGTCCAAGGGATACGGTAAACCGGCACACGTTCATCGGAATCTAACACTGGACACCCAGGAGCCGCTCAAAATCAAACTCTTAGAAGATTCACTCTTTTTGTACTTAAGTCGGTAATGTCCCTTATGTATCCCACGCCGATGCAATTTCTGTGTTTCATGGTAAATGTGAGGGTCCAAGGGATACATTAAACCTGCACTGGTGTATCGGAAACTAATACTGGCATCCAAGGAGCCGGTCAAAGCACAAACTCTTAGAAGATTCACTCTTCTTGCATTTAAGTCGACATTGTCCCTTTTGTATTCAATTCCGATGCGATTTGCGTGTTTCATCGTCAATGTGAAGGTCCAAGGGATGCAATAAACCTGCACTGGTGCCTCGGAATCTAATACTGGCCCTTCATGAGCCGCTCAAAACACAAACCCTTAGAAGATTCACTCTGCTTGTACTTAAGTCGGCATTGGCATTTTGTATTCAATCCCGATGCGATTTTTTGTTTCATGGTCTATGTGAAGGTCCGAGGGATACAGTAAACTTGCACTTGTGCATCGGAATCTAATAGTGGTCTCCCAGGAGCCGCTCAAAGCATAAACGCTTAAAAGATTCACTCTTCTTGTACTTAAGTCAGCATTGTCCCTTTAGTATTTAATCCCGATGCAATATCTGCGTTTCATGGTCAGTGTGAACGTCCAAGGGATACAGTAAACATGCACTGGTGCATCGGAAAGAAATACTGAACACCCGGGAGCCGCTCAAAGCTCAAACTCTTAGAGGATTCACTCTTATTGTACTTAAGTCGGCATTGTCCCTTATGTATTCCATCCCGTTGCAATTTCTGTGTTACATGGTCAATGCGATGGTCCAAGGGAGACAGTGAACCTGCACTGGTGCATCGAAATCTAATACTGGTCTCCCAGGAGCCGCTGAAAGCACTAACTCGTAGAAGATTCACTATTCTTGTACATAAGGCTACTATGTCCCATTTGTATTCTATCCCGATGCAATTTCTGTGTTTCATGGTCATTGTGAAGGTCCAAGGGATTCAGTAAACCAGCACTGGTGCATCGGAATCTAATACTAAACTCCCAGGAGCCGCTCATAGCACAAACTCTTTGAAGATTCACTCTTCTAGTACTTAAGTCGGCATTGTGCACTATGTGTTCAATCCGGATGCGATTTCTGTGTTTCATGGTCAATGTGATGGTCCAAGGGATACAGTAAACCAGCGCTGGTGCATCGGAATGTAATACTGGTCTCCCATGAGCCGCTCAAACCACAAACCCTTATTAGATTCACTCTTCTTGTACTTCAGTCGGCATTGTGCATTTTGTATTCAATCCCGATGCGATTTCTGTGTTTCATGGTCAATGTGAAGGTCCAAGGGATACTGTAAACCTGCACTGGTGCATCGGAATCTAATACTGGTCTCCCAGGAGCCGCTCAAACCACAAACCCTTAGAAGATTCACTCTTCTTGTACTTGAGTCGGCATTGTGCCTTTTGTATTCCATTCCGATGCAATTTCTGTGTTTCATGGTCAATGTGAAGGTCCATGGGATACAGTAAACCTGCACTGATGCATCGGAATCTAATATTGGACAGCCAGGAGCCGCTCGAAACCCAAAGTCTTAGAAAACTCACTCTTCTTGTACTTAAGTCTGCATTGTGCCCATGGTATTCCATCCCGATCCGATTTCTGTGTTTCATGGTCAACGTGATGGTCCAAGGTATACAGTAAACCTGCACTGGTGCATCGGAATCTAATACTGGTCTCACAGAAGCCGCTCAAACAACAAACTCTTAGAAAATTCACTCTTCTTGTACTTAAGTTGGCATTGGGAGATTTGTATGCTATCCCGATGAAATTTCTGTATTTCATGGTCAATGTGAAAGTCCAAGGGATACAGTAAACGTGCACTGGTGCATCGGAATCGAACACTGGTCTCCCAGGAGACGCTCAAACTACAAACTCTTCGAAGATTCACTCTTCTTATACTTAAGTTGGCATAGTGAGTTTTGTATTCAATCCCGATGCAATTTCTGTGTTTCATGGACAATGTGAAGGTCCAAGGGATACAGTAAACCTGCACTGGTGCATCGAAATCTAATACTGGTCTCCCAGGAGCTGCTTAAAGCACAAACTTCTGGAAGATTCATTCTGCTTGTACTTAAGTCGGCATCGTCCCTTTTGTATTCAATCCCGATTCATTTTCTGAGTTTCATAGTCAAGTTGAATGTCCACGGAATACAGAAATCCTGAACCGGTGCAACGGAATCTACTAGTGTTCTCCCAGGAGCCGCTCAAATGACAAACTCATAGAAAATTCACTCTTCTTGTACTTAAGTCGTCGTTGTGGCTTTTTCATGCAATTCCGATGCAATTTGTGTGTTTCATGGCCAATGTGAAGGTCCAAGGGATACAGTAAACCTACACTGGTGCATCGGAATCTGATACTGGTCTCCGAGGAGCCGCACAAAGTACAAACTCTTAGAAAATTCACTCTTCTTGTACTTAAGTCATCATTGTCCCTTTTGCATGCAATCCCGAAGGAATTTCCCTGTTTCATGGTCAATGAGAAGGCCCAAGGGATACAGTAAACCTGCACTGGTTCATCGGATTCTAGTACTGGACTCCTATGAGCCGCTCAAAGCACAAACTCCTAGAACAGTCACTCTTCTTGTACTTAAGTGGGCATTGTCCCTTTTGTAACCATCCCGATGCAATTTCTGTGTTTCATGTTCAATGTGAAGGTCCAAGGGACACAGTAAACTTGCTCTGGTGCATCAGAATCTAATACTGGTTTTAGGAGCCGCTCAAACCACAAACTCTTAGAAGATTCACTCTTCTTGTACTTAAGTCGTCGTAGTGTTTTTTGTATTCAATCCCGATGCAATTTCTATGTTTCATGGTCAATGTGAAGGTCCAAATGATACGGTCAACCTGCGCTGGTGCATCGGATAGTAATACTGGTCTCCCAGGAGCCGCTCAAAGCACAAACTCGTAGAACATCCTCTCTTCTTGTACTTTATCCGGCATTGTGCATCTTGTATTCAATCCCGACGCTTTTTCTGTGTGTCATGGACAATGTGAAGGTCCAAGGGATACTGTAAACCTGCACCTGTGCATCGGAATCTAATACTGGTACCCAGGAGGTGCTCAAATCACAAACTCTTAGAAGATTCACTCTTCTTGTACTTAAGTCGGCTTTGTGCCTTTTGTATTCTATCCCAATGCAGTTTCTGTGTTTCCTGGTTAATGTGAAGGACCACATGATACAGTCAACCTGCACTGGTGCATCGGAATCTAATGCTGGTCCCCCATGAGCCGCTCAAGCACAAGCTCTTAGAAGATTCACTCTTCTAGCACTTAAGTCGGCATTGTGCCTTTTGTATTCAATCCCGATGCAATTTCCGTGTTTCATGGTCAATGTGAAGGTCCAAGGGATACAGTAAGCCTATACTGGTGCATCGGAATCTTATACTGGTCTCCCAGGAGCCGCTCAAAGCACAAACTCTTAGAAGATTCACTCTTCTTGTAGTTAAGACGGCATTGTGCATTTTGAATTCAATCACGATTCAATTTCATAGTTTCATGGCCATTGCGAAGGTCCAATTGGTACAGTCAACCTGCACTGGTGCATCGGAATCTAATACTGGTCTCCCAGGAGCCGCTTAAAGCACAAACTCTTAGAAGATTCACTCTTCTTGTACTTAAGTCGGCATTGTGCCTAATGTATTCAATCCCGATTCAATTTCTGTGTTTCATGGTCAATGTGAAGGTCCAGGGGATACAGTAAACCAGCACTGGTGCATCGGAATCTAATACTGGTCTCCCAGGAGCCGCTAATATCTCAAACTCTTAAAAAATTCACTCTTCTTAAACGTAAGTCGGCATTGTCCATTATGTATTCCATCCCGATGCAATTTCTGTGTTTCATGGTCAATGTGAAAGTCTAAGAGTTACAGTAAACCTGCACAGGTGCATTGGAATCTAATACTGGACACCCAGGAGCCACTCAAAGCTTAAAATCTTAGAAGATTCGCTCTTCTTGCAGTTAAGTCGGCATTGTGCTTTTTGTATTCAATCCCGATGCGATATCTGTGCTTCATGGTCAATGTGAGTGTCCAAGGGATACAGTAAACCTCCACTGGTGCATCGGAATCTAATACTGATCTCACAGGAGCCGCTCAAACCACAAACCCTTAGAAGATTCACTCATCTTGTACTAAAGTCGGCATTGTCCCTCTTGTATTCAATCGCTAGGCAATATCTATGTTTCATGGCCAATGCGAAGATCCAAATGATACAGTCAACCTGCGCTGGTGCATCGGATTCTAATACTGGTCTCCCAGGAGCCGCTCAAAGCACAAACTCTTATAAGATTCACTCTTCTTGTACTTAATTCGGCATTGTGCTTTATGTATTCAATCCCGATGCAATTTCTGTGTTTCATGGTCAATGTGAAGGTCCAAGGGATACAGTAAACTTGCACTCGTGCATCGGAATATAATACTGGTCACCCGGGAGCCACCCAAAACACAAACTCATAGAAGATTCACTCTTCTTGTACTTAAGTCGGCATTGTGCCTTATGTATTCAATCCCGATGTAATTTCTGTGTTTCATGGTCAATGTGAAGGTCCACGTGATACAGTAAACGTGCACTGGTGCTTTGGAATCTAATACAGGTCTCCCAGGAGCCGCAGAAAGCACAAACTCCTAGAAGATTCTTTCGTCTTGTACTATAGTCGGCATTGTCCCTTTAGTATTCAATCCCGATGCAATTTATGTGTATCACACAATCTCTTCGAAGATTCACTCTTTTTAAACTCAAGTTGGCATTGTGAGTTTTTTAATCAATCCAGATGCACGTTCTGTGTTTCATGGTCAATGTGTAGGTCCAAGGGATACTGTAAACCTGCACTGGTGCAACGGAATCTAAAACTGGTCTCCCAGGAACCGTTCAAAGTACAAACTCTTACAAGATTCACTCTTCATGTACCAAAGTTGGCATTGTGCATTTTGTATTCAATCCCGATTCAATTTCAGAGTTTCATGGTCAAGTTGAAGGTCCAAGGGATACAGCAAACCTGCACTGGTGCATCGGATTCAAATACTGGTCTCCCAGGAGCCGCTCAAACACAAACTCATAGAAGATTCACTCTTTTTCTACTTAAGTCGGCGTTGTGCCTTTTGAATCCAATCCCGATGCAATTTCTGTGTTTCATGGTCAATGTGAAGGTCGAAGGAATACAGTAAGCCTGCACTGGTACATCGGAATCTAATACTGGTCTCCCAGGAGCCGCAGAAAGCACAAACTCCTAGAAGATTCTTTCGTCTTGTACTATAGTCGGCATTGTCCCTTTAGTATTCAATCCCGATGCAATTTATGTGTATCATGGTTAATGTGAAGGTCCAAAACATACATTCAACCTGCACTGGTGCTTCGGAATCTAATACTGGTCTCCCAGGAGCCGTTCAAACCACTATCTCTTAGAAGATTCACTCTTCTCGTACGTATGTCGGCATTGTTCCTTTTGTATTCAATCTCGATGCAATTTCTGTGTTTCATGGTCAATGTGAGGGTCCAAGGGATACAGTAAACCTGCACTGGTGCATCGGAATCTAATACTGGTCTCCCAGGAGCCGCTCAAAGCACAAACTCTTCGAAGTTTCACTCTTTTTATATTCAAAATGGTATTGTGAGTTTTTTAATCAATCCAGATGAAATTTCTGTGTTTCATGGTCAATGTGAAGGTCCAGGGGATACTGTAAACCTGCACTGGTGCATCAGAATCTAATAATGGTCTCCCAGGAGCCGTTCAGAGTACAAACTCTTACAAGATTCACTCTTCATGTACCAAAGTTGCCATTGTGCATTTTGTATTCAATCCCGATTCAATTTCAAAGTTTTATGGTCAAGTTGAAGGTCCAAGGGATACAGCAAACCTGCAATGGAGCATCGGAATCAAATACTGGTCTCCCAGGAGCCGGTCAAACAAAACTCTTAGAAGATTCACCCTTCTTGTACTTAAGTCGGCGTTGTGCCTTTTGTATTCAATCCCTATGCAATTTCGCCGTTTCATGGTCGATGTGAAGGTCCAAGCGATACAGTAA
This sequence comes from Schistocerca piceifrons, assembly GCF_021461385.2. Classification (NCBI taxonomy): domain Eukaryota; kingdom Metazoa; phylum Arthropoda; class Insecta; order Orthoptera; family Acrididae; genus Schistocerca; species Schistocerca piceifrons. The sequence continues at coordinate 23,152 of NW_025728257.1, forward strand.
CCTCGCATTGGTGCATTGGAATCTAATGCTCACCGCCCAGGAGCCGCTCAAAGCACAAACTCTTAGAAGATTCTTTCTTCTTGTACTTAAGTCGGCATTGTGCCTTTTGTATTCAATCCCTATGCAATATCTGTGTTTCATGGCCAATGTGAAGTTCCAAGGGATACTGTAAACCGGCACTGGTGCATCGGAACCCAATACGGGTCTCCCAGGAGTCGCTCAAAGCACAAACTCTTAGAAGATTCACTCTTCTTGTACTTAAGTTGGCATTGTCACTTTTGTATTCAATCCCCATGCAATATGTGTGTTTCATGGTCAATGTTAAGGTCCAAAAATACAGTAAACCTGCACTGGTGCATCGGAATCTAATACTGGTCTCTCAGGAGCCGCTCAAAGCACAAACTCTTAGTAGAATGATTCCTCTTGCACTTATGTCCGCATTGTCCTTTTGTATTCCATCCCGATGCAATTTCTGTGTTTCATTGTCAATGTGAATGTCCAAGGGATACAGTAAACCTGCACTGGTGCTTTTGAATATAATACTGGTCTCCCAGGAGCCGCTAAATGCACAGACTCTTAGAACATCCTCTCTCCTTGTACTTTATTCGGCATTGTGCATTTTGTAATCAATCCCGATGCTGTTTCTGTGTGTCATGGACAATGTGAAGGTCCAAGGGATACAGTAAACCTGCAGTGGTGGAACTGAATCTAAGACTGGTCTCCCAGGAGCCGCTCAATTCAATAACTCTTACAAAATCCACCCTTCTTGTATTTAAGTCGGCGTTGTCCCTTTTGCATGCAATCATGAAGCAATTTCTCTGTTTCATGGTCAATGTGAAGGTCCAAGGGATACAGTAAACCGGCACTGGTGCATCGGAATCTAATACTGGTCTCCCAGGAGCAGCTCAAAGCACAAACTCTTAGAAAATTCACTCTTCTTAAACTTAGGTCGGCATTGTCCCTTATGTATTCCATCCCGACGCAATTTCTGTGTTTCATGGTTAATGTGAAGGTCCAAGGGATACAGTAACCTCGCACTGGCGCATTGGAATCTAATGCTCACCTCCCAGGAGCCGCTCAAAGCATAAACTCTTAGAAGATTCTTTCTTCTTGTACTTAAGTCGGCATTGTCACTTTTGTATTCAATCCCCATGCAATATCTGTGTTTCATGGTCAATGCGAAGGTCCAAGGGATACTGTAAACCAGCACCGGTGCATCGGAACCCAATACAGGTCTCCCAGGAGCCGCTCAAAGCTCAAACTCTTAGAAGATTCACTCTTCTTGTACTTAAGTCGGCATTGTCACTTTTGTATTCAATCCCCATGCAATATCTGTGTTTCATGGTCAATGCGAAGGTCCAAGGGATACTGTAAACCAGCACCGGTGCATCGGAACCCACTACTGGTCTCCCAGGAGCCGCTCAAACCACAAACTCGTAGAAGATTCAATCTTCTTGTTCTTAAGTTGGCATTGTGCTTTTTATATTCAATCCCGATGCAATTTCTGTGTTTCATGGTCAATGTGAAGGTCCTTGGGACACAGTAAACCAGCACTGGTGCACGGAATCTAATACTGGTCGCCCAGGAGCCGATCAATGCACAAACTCTTAGAACATTCAATCTTCTTGGACCGAAGTCTGCATTGTCCCTTTTGGGTTCAATCCCGATTCAATTAATGTGCTTCATGGTCAATGTGAAGGTCCCAGGGATACAGTACCTGCACTGTTTCATCGGAATCTATGAGTGCTCTCCTAGGAGCCGCTCAAAGTAAAATGTCTTTGAAGATTCAATCTCCTTGTGCTTATATTGGCATTGTCCCACTTGTATTCAATCCCGATGCAATTTCTGTGTCTCATGGCAAATGTGAAGATCCAAGGGATAGAGTAAACCTGCACTGGTGCATCGGAATATAATACTGGTCTTCCAGGAGCCGCTCAAAGCACATACTCTTAGAACAATCTCTCTCCTTGTACTTTATTCGGCAATGTGCATTTTGTATTCAATCCCGATGATATTTCTGTGTTTCATGGTCAATGTGAAGGTCCAAGGGATACAGTAAACCAGCACTGGTGCACGGAATCTAATACTGGTCTCCCAGGAGCCGCTCAATGCACAAACTCTTAGAACATTCAATCTTCCTGGACCTATGTCGGCAGTGTCCCTTTTGGAATCAATCCCGATTCAATTTCTGCACTTCATGGTCAATGTGAAGGTCCAAGGGACACTGTAGACCTGCACTGGAGCATCAGAATCTATGAGAGGTCTCGTAGGAGCCGCTCAAAGTAAAATGTCTTTGAAGATTCACTCTCCTTGTACAAAAGTCAGCATTGTCACTTTCGCATTCAATCCATATGCACTTTCTGTCTCACATGGTCCATGTGAAGATCCAAGTGATTCAGTAAACCTGCACTGGTTCGTCGGAATCTAATAGTGGTCTCCCAGGAGCCGCTCAAACCACAAACTCTTAGGTGATTCACTCTTCTTGTACTTAAGTTGGCATTGTGCGTTTTGTATTCAATTTCCATTCAATTTCTGTGTTTCATGGTCAATGTGAAGGTCCAAGGGATTCAGTAAACCTGCACTGGTGCATAGAAATCAAATACTAGTCTCCCAGGAGCCGCTCAAACCACATAATCTTAGAAAATTCACTCTTCTTTTATTTAAGTCGGCATTGTCCCATTTTATATTCAATCCCGATGCAATTTCTGTGTTTCATGGTCAATGTGAAGGTCAAAGCGATACAGTGAACGTGCACTGGTCCATCGGAATGTAATATAGGTCCACCAGGAGCCGCTCAAACCACGAACTCGTAGAAGATTCACTCTTCTTTTACCTAAGTTGGCATTGTGCTATTTGTATTCAATCCCGATGCAATTTAAGTGTGTCATGGTCAATGTGAAAGTCCAAGAGATACAGTACACCTGCACTGGTGCATCGGAAACTGATACTAATCTCCCAGGAGCCGCTGAAAGCACAAGCTCTTAGAAGATTCACTCATCTTGCACTGAAGTCGGCATTGGTTCTTATGTATTCAATCCCGATGCAATTTCTAAATTTCATGGTCAATGTGATGGGCCAAGGGATACAGTAAACCTGCACCGGTGCATCGGAATATAATACTGGTCTCCCAGGAGCCGCTCAAAGCACAAACTCTTAGAACAACCTCTCTCTTTGTACTTTATTCGGCATTCTGCATTTTGTGTTCAACCCCGATGCTATTTCTGTGTGTCATGGACAATGTGAAGGTCCAAGTGATGCAGAAAACCTGCATTGGTGCATCGGAATGTAATACTGGTCTCCCAGGAGCCGCTGAAAGCGCAAACTCTCAGATGATTCACTCATCTTGTACTTAAGTCGGCATTGTATATTTTGTACTAAATCCCGATGCAATATCTATGTTTCATGGTCAATGTAAAGGTCCAAATGAGACAATCAACCTGCAGTGGTGCATCGGAATCTAATACTTGTCTCCCAGGAGCCGCTCAAAGCACAAAATCGTAGAAGATTCACTCTTCTTGTACTTAAGACGTCATCGTGCCCTTTGTATTCAATCCCGATGCAATTTCTGTGTTTCATGGTCAATGTGAAGGTCCAAGGGATAGAGTAAAACGTGCACTGGTGCATCGGAATCTAATACAGGTCTCCCAGGAGCCACTCAAACCACAAACTCGTAGAACATTCACTCTTCTTGTACTTAAGTTGGCATTGTGCCTTTTGATTTAAATCGCAATGCAATTTCTGTCTTTCATAGTCAATGTGAAAGTCCATGGGATACAGTAACCCTGCACTGGTGCATCGGAAATTGATACTGATCTCCCAGGAGCCGCTCAAAGCACAAACTCTTAGAAGATTCACTCATCTTGTACCTAAGTCGGCATTGTGCCTTTTGTATTCAATCCCGATGCAATTTCTGTGTTTCATGGTCAATGTGAAGGTCCAAGGGATACAGTAAAAATGAACTGGTGCATCGGAATCTTATACTTGTCTCCCAGGATCCGCTCAAAGCACAAACCCTTTGAAGGTTCTCTCTTATTGCACTTAAGTTGGATTTGTCTCTCTTGCATTCCATCCCGATGCAATTTCTGTGTTTCATGGTCAATGTGAACGTCCAAGGGATACACTAAACCTGCACTGGTCTCCCAGGTGCCGCTCAAAGAACAAACTGTTAGAAGATTCACTCTTCTTGTACTTAAGACGGCGTTGTGCCTTTTGTATTCAATCCCGATGCAATTTCTGTGTTTCATGGTCAATGTGAAGGTCCAAGGGATACAGTAAACCTTCACTGGTGCATCGGAATCTAATTCTGGTCTCCCAGGAGACGCTCAAAGCACAAACTCTTAGAAGATCAACTCTTCTTGTACTTATTCGGCATTGTGCCTTTTGTATTCAATGCCGATGCGGTTTGCGCGTTTCATTTTCAATTTGAATATCCAAGGGATACAGTCAACCTGAACTGGTGCATCGGAATCTAATTCTTGTCTCCCGTGAGCCGCTGAAAGCACAAACTCTTAGAAGATTCATTCTTCTTGTACTTATGTCGGCATTGTCCTTTGTATTCCATGCCGATGCAATTTCTGTGTTCATTATCAATGAGAAGGTCCAAGGGATACAGTAAACCACCACTGGTTCATCGGAATATAATACTGGTCTCCCAGGAGCCGCTCAAAGCACAAACTCTTAGAACAACCTCTCTCCGTGTACTTTATTCGGCATTGTGCATTTTGTATTCAATCCCGATGCTATTTCTATGTGTCATGGACAATGTGAAGGTCCAAGGGATACAGTAAACCTGCACTGGTGCGTCGGAATCTAATACTGGTTTCCCAGGAGCCGCTCAAACCACAAACTCGCAGAAGATTCACTCTTCTTGTTCTTAAGATGGCATTGTGCTTTTTATATTTAATCCCCATGCAATTTCTGCGTTTCATGGTCAATATGAAGGTCCAAGGGATTCAGTAAACCAGCACTGGTGCACGGAATCTAATACTGGTCTCCCAGGAGCCGCTCAATGCACAAAGTCTTCGAAGATTCTCTCTTCTTGTACTTAAGTCAGCATTGTCCTTTTTGATTTCGTCCCCGATGCAATTTCTGGTTTTCATGGTCAATGCGAAGGTCCAAGGGATACAGTAAACCTGCACTGGTGCATCGGAATCTAATACTCATCTTCTAGGAGCCACTCAAGGCACAAACACTAAGAAGAGTCACTCATCTTGTACTTAAGTCGGCATTGTGCTTTTTGTATTCAATCCCGATGCAATTTCTGGGTTTCATAATCCATGTGAAGGTCCAAGGGATACAGTAAACCTGCACTGGTGCATCGGAATCTAATACTGGGCTACCAGGTGCCACTCAAAGCACGAACTCATGGAATATTCACTCTACTTGTACATAAGTCGGCATTGTCCCTCTTGAATTCAATCCCGATGCAATATCTGTGTTTCATGGTCAATGTGAAGGTCCAAGGGATACAGTAAACCGATACTGGTTCGTCGGAATCTAATACTGGTCTCCCAGGAGCCGCTCAAAGCACAAACTCTTTGAAGATTCTCTCTTATTGTACTTATGTGGGCATTGTCTCTCTTGTATTCAATCCCGATGCAATTTCTGTGTTTCATGGTCAATGTGAACGTCCAAAGCATACAGTAAACCGGCACTGGTGCATTGTAATCTAATACTGATCTCCCACGAGCCACTCCAACACAAGCTCTTAGTAGATTCACTCTTCTTGTACCTAAATCTCCGTTGACCTCTTTGTATTTAATCCCTATGCAATGTCTGTGTTTCATTGTCAATGTGAAGGTCAACGGAATACAGTAAACATGCACTGTTGCATCGGAATCTAATACTGGTCTCCCAGGAGCTGTTCAAAGCACAAACTCTTAGAAGATTCACTCATCTTGTACGTAAGTCGGCATTGTGCCGTTTCTATTCAAAGCCGATGCAATGTCTGTATTTCATGGTCAATTTGAAGGTCCAAGAGATACAGTCAACGTGAACTGGTGCATCGGAATCTAATTCTGGTCTCCCATGAGCCGCTCAAAACACAAACTCTTAGAAGATTCATTCATCTTGTACTTATGTCGGCATTGTCCTTTTGTATTCCATCCCAATGCAATTTCTGTGTTTCATGATCAATCAGAAGGTCCAAGGGATACAGAAACCTCCACTGGTTCATGGGAATCTAATTCTGGACTCCGATGAGACGTTCAAAGCACAAACTCTTAGAAGAGTCACTCTTCTTGTACTTGAGTGGGCATTGTGCATTATGTATTCAATCCCAATGCAATTTCTGTGTTTCATGGTCAATGTGAAGGTCCAAGGAATACAGTAAACCTGCACTGGTGCATCGGAATCTAAGACTGGCCTCCCAGGAGCCGCTCAAACCACAAACTCGTAGAACATTCACTCTTCTTGTAATTAAGTTGGCAATGTGCCTTTTGATTACAATCCCGATGCAATTTCTGTCTTTCATAGTCAATGTGAATTTCCATGGGATACAGTAAACCTGCACTGGTGCATCGGAAACTAATACTGAACTCCCAGGAGACGCTCAAAGCACAAACTCTTAGAAGATTCACTCATCTTGTACCTAAGTCGGCATTGTGCCTTATGTATTCAATCCCGATGCAATTTCAGTGTTTCATGGTCAATGTGAGGGTGCAAGGCATACAGTAAACCTGCACTGGTGCATCGGAAACTAATACTGGTCTCCCAGCAGCCGCTGAAAGCACAATCTCATCGAAGATTCACTCTTCTAGTACTTAAGTCTTCATTATCCTTTTTGATTTCGTCCCCGATGGAATTTCTGCTTTTCATGGTCAATGTGAAGGTCTAAGGGATACAGTAAAGCTGCACTGGTGAATCGGAATATAATACTGGTCTCCCAGGAGCCGCTGAAACCTCAAACTCTTAGAAAATTCACTCATCTTGTCCTTAAGTCGGCATTGACCCTTTTGTATTCAATCCCGATGCAATTTCTGTGTTTCATGGTCAATGCGAAGATCAAAGGGATATAGTAAACGTGAACTGGTGCATCGGAATGTAATACGAGTCTCCCAGGAGACGCTGAAAGCACAAACTCTTCGAAGATTCACTCTTCTTGTCCTTAAGTTTGCATTGTGAGTTTTGTATTCAGACCCGATGCAATATTTGTGTTTCATGGTCAATGTGAAGGTGCAAGGGATACAGTAAATCTGCACTGGTGCATCGGAATCTAATACTTGTCTCCCAGGAGCCGCTCAAACCACAAACTTTTATAAGGTTCACTCTTCTTGTATTTAAGTCGGCATTGTGCCTTTTGTATTCAATCCTGATGCAATTTCTGTGTTTCATGGTCAATGTGAAGGTCGAAATGAAACAGTCAACCTGCGCTGGTGCATCGATATCTGATACTGGTCTCCCAGGATACGCTCAAAGCACAAATTCTTAGAAGATTCACTCATCTTGTACTTAAGTCGGCATTGTGCCATATGTATTCAATCCCGATGCTATCTCTGTGTTTCATGGTTAATTTGAAGGTCCAAGGGATACAGTTAACCTGCACTGGTGCATCGGAAAATAATACTGGTCTTCCAGGAGCCGCTCAAACACAAACTCTTAGAAAAACCTCTCTCCGTGTACTTTATTCGGCATTGTGCATTTTGTATTCAATCCCGATGCTATTTCTGTGTGTCATGGACAATGTGGAGGTCCAAGGGATAAGTAAACCTGCACTGGTGCATCGGAATCTAATACTGGTCTCCCAGGAGCCTCTCAAACCACAAACTCGTAGAAGATTCACTCTTTTTGTTCTTAAGTTGGCATTGTGCTTTCTATATTTAATCCCGATGCAATTTCTGTGTTTCATGGTCAATATGAAGGTCCAAGGGATACAGTAAACCAGCACTGGTGCATCGGAATCTAATACAGGTCTCCAAGGAGCCGCTCAAACCACAAACTCGTAGAACATTCACTCTTCTTGTACTTAAGTTGGCATTGTGCCTTTTGATTACAATCCCGATGCAATTTCTGTCTTTCATAGTCAATGTGAATGTCCATGGGATACAGTAAACCTGCAGTGGTGCATCGGAAACTGATACTGATCTCCCAGGAGCCGCTCAAAGCACAAACTCTTAGAAGATTCACTCATATTGTACCTAAGTCGGCATTGTGCCTTTTGTATTCAATCCCGATGCAATTTCTGTGTTTCATGGTCAATGTGAAGGTCCAAGGGATACAGTAAAAATGAACTGGTGCATCGGAATCTTATACTTGTCTCCCAGGATCCGATCAAAGCACAAACCCTTTGAAGGTTCTCTCTTATTGCACTTAAGTTGGATTTGTCCCTCTTGCATTCCATCCCGATGCAATTTCTGTGTTTTATGGTCAATGTGAACGTCCAAGGGATACACTAAACCTGCACTGGTCTCCCAGGTGCCGCTCAAAGAACAAACTGTTAGAAGATTCACTCTTCTTGTACTTAAGACGGCGTTGTGCCTTTTGTATTCAATCCCGATGGAATTTCTGTGTTTCATGGTCAATGTGAAGGTCCAAGGGATACAATAAACCTGCACTGGTGCATCGGAAACTGATACTGTCTCCCAGGAACCGCTCAATGCACAAACTCTTAGAATATTCAATCTTCTTGGACTTAAGACGGCATTGTCCGTTTTGTATTCAATCCTAATGCAATTTCTGTAATTCATGGTCGATATGAAGGTCCAAGGGATACAGTCAACCTGCACTGGTGCATTGGAATCTAATACTGGTCTCCCAAGAGCCGCTCAAATTAAAATATTTAGAAGAATCCCTCTTCATGTACTTATGTCGGCATTGTGCCTTTTGTATTCAATCCCGATGCAATGTCTGTGCCTCATGGTCAATGTGAAGGTCCAAGGGATACAGTAAACCTTCACCGGTGTATCGGAATCTAATACTGGTCTCACAAGGAGCCACTAAGAGCACAAACTGTTAGAAGATTCACTCTTCTTGTACTTAAGTTCGGCATTGTGCACTTTGTGTTCAATCCCAACGCAATTTCTGTGTTTCATAGTGAAGTTGAAGGGGCAAGGGATACAGTGAACCTGTTCTGGTGCACCGGAATCTAATGCTGGTCGAGCCGGAGCCACTGAAAGCACAAAATCTTAGAAGATTCACTCTTCTTGTACATAAGTCGGCATTGTACATTCTGATTTTATCCCCGAAGCAATTTCTGTCCTTCATGGTCAATGTGAAGGTCCAAGGGATACAGTAAACCTGCACTGGTGCATCGGAATCTAATGCTGGTCTCCCAGGAGCCGCTCAAAATACAAACTCTCAGAAGAGTCACTCATCTTGTCCTTAAGTCGGCATTGTGCCTTTTGTATTCCATCCCAATGCCATTTCTATGTTTCATGGTCAATGTGAAGGCCCAAGGGATATAGCAAACCTGCGCTGGTCCGTCGGAATCTAGTACTGGGCTACCAGGAGCCGCTCAAAGAACAAACTCTTGGAAGATTCACTCTTCTTGTACATAAGTCGGCATTGCTCCTCTTGTATTAATTCCCAATGCAATTTCTGTGTTTCATGGTCAATGTGAAGATCCAAAGGATACAGTAAACCTGCACTGGTGCATCTGAATTTAAGAATGGTCTTCCAGGAGCCGCTGAAAGCACAAACTCCTAGAAGATTCATTCTCCTTGTACTTAAGTCGGCATTGTCCATTTTGTATTCAATCCCGATTCAATTTCTGTGTTTCATGTTCAATGTGAAGGTCCAAATGACACAGTAAACGTGCACTGGTGTATCGGAATCTAATACTAGTCTCCCTGGAGCCGTTAAAACTACAAACTCTTAGTGGATTCACTCTTCTTCTACATGAGTCGGCATTGTGCATTTTGAATTCAATCACGATGCAATTTCTGTGTTTCATGGACAATGTGAAGGTCGAAGGAATACAGTAAGCCTGCACTGGTGCATCGGAATCTAATACTGGCCTCCCAGGAGCCGCTCAAAGATAAACTCTTAGAAGATTCAATCTTCTTGTACGTATGTCGGCATTGTGCCTTTTGTATTCAATGCCGATGCGGTTGGTGCGTTTCATTTTCAATTTGAAGGTCCAAGGGATACAGTAAACCTGCACTGCTGCATCGGAATGTAAGACTGGTCTCCCAGGAGCCGCTCAAACCACTAATTCTTAGAAGATTCAATCTTCTTGTACTTAAGTCGGCATTGTCCCTTTTGTATTCAATCCCGATGCAATTTCTGTGTCTCATGGTCAATGTGAAGGTCCAATCTATACATAAACCTGCACTGGTTTCTTCGGATTCTAATACTGGTCTCCCAGGAGCCACTCCAACCACATACTCTTAGAAAATTCACCCTTCTTCTACTTAAGTCGGCATTGTCCCATTTGTATTCAATCCCGATGCAATTTCTGTGTTTCATGGTCAATGTGAAGGTCCAAGGGATACAGTGAACGTGCACTGGTGCATCGGAATCTAATACAGGTCTCCCAGGAGCCGCATAAACCACAAACTCGTAGATGATTCACTCTTCTTGTTCTTAATTTGGCATTGTGCTTTTTGTATTCAATCATGATGCAATTTCTGTGTTTCATGGTCAATGTGAAGGCCCAAGGGATACAGTAAACCAGCACTGGTGCACGGAATCTAATACTGGCCTCCAAGGAGCCGCCCAAAGCACAAACTCTTAGAAGATTCACTCTTCTTGTTCTTAAGTCGGCATTGTGCCTTATGTATTCATTCCCGATGCAATTTCTGTGTTTCATGGTCAATGTGAAGGTCCAAGGGATACAGTAAACCTGCACTGGTTTGTCGGAATCTAATACTGGTCTCCCAGGAAACGCTCAAAGCACTAATTCTTAGTGGATTCACTCTCCTTGTACTTAAGTCGGCATTGTCCCATTTGTATTCAGTCCAGTTGCAATTTCTGTGTTTCATGGTCAATGTGAAGGTCCAAATGGTACAGTTAACCAGCACTGCTGCATCGGAATCTAATACTAGTCTCCCAGGAGCCGCCCAAAGCACAAACTCCTAGAAGATTCACTCTTCTTGTACTTAAGTCGGCATTGTGCCTTATGTATTCAATCCCAATGCAATTTCTGTGTTTCATGGTCAATGTGAAGGTCCAAGGAATACAGTAAACCTGCACTGGTGCATCGGAATCTAAGACTGGCCTCCCAGGAGCCGCTCAAACCACAAACTCGTAGAACATTCACTCTTCTTGTAATTAAGTTGGCAATGTGCCTTTTGATTACAATCCCGATGCAATTTCTGTCTTTCATAGTCAATGTGAATGTCCATGGGATACAGTAAACCTGCAGTGGTGCATCGGAAACTGATACTGATCTCCCAGGAGCCGCTCAAAGCACAAACTCTTAGAAGATTCACTCATATTGTACCTAAGTCGGCATTGTGCCTTTTGTATTCAATCCCGATGCAATTTCTGTGTTTCATGGTCAATGTGAAGGTCCAAGGGATACAGTAAAAATGAACTGGTGCATCGGAATCTTATACTTGTCTCCCAGGATCCGCTCAAAGCACAAACCCTTTGAAGGTTCTCTCTTATTGCACTTAAGTTGGATTTGTCTCTCTTGCATTCCATCCCGATGCAATTTCTGTGTTTCATGGTCAATGTGAACGTCCAAGGGATACACTAAACCTGCACTGGTCTCCCAGGTGCCGCTCAAAGAACAAACTGTTAGAAGATTCACTCTTCTTGTACTTAAGACGGCGTTGTGCCTTTTGTATTCAATCCCGATGGAATTTCTGTGTTTCATGGTCAATGTGAAGGTCCAAGGGATACAATAAACCTGCACTGGTGCATCGGAAACTGATACTGCCTCCCAGGAACCGCTCAATGCACAAACTCTTAGAACATTCAATCTTCTTGGACTTAAGGCGGCATTGTCCGTTTTGTATTCAATCCTAATGCAATTTCTGTAATTCATGGTCGATATGAAGGTCCAAGGGATACAGTCAACCTGCACTGGTGCATTGGAATCTAATACTGGTCTCCCAAGAGCCGCTCAAATTAAAATATTTAGAAGATTCCCTCTTCATGTACTTATGTCGGCATTGTGCCTTTTGTATTCAATCCCGATGCAATGTCTGTGCCTCATGGTCAATGTGAAGGTCCAAGGGATACAGTAAACCTTCACCGGTGTATCGGAATCTAATACTGGTCTCACAAGGAGCCACTCAAAGCACAAACTGTTGGAAGATTCACTCTTCTTGTACTTAAGTTCGGCATTGTGCACTTTGTGTTCAATCCCAACGCAATTTCTGTGTTTCATAGTGAAGTTGAAGGGGCAAGGGATACAGTGAACCTGTTCTGGTGCACCGGAATCTAATGCTGGTCTCCCAGGAGCCGCTCAAAACACAAACTCTCAGAAGAGTCACTCATCTTGTTCTTAAGTCGGCATTGTGCCTTTTGTATTCCATCCCAATGCCATTTCTATGTTTCATGGTCAATGTGAAGGCCCAAGGGATATAGCAAACCTGCGCTGGTCCATCGGAATCTAGTACTGGGCTACCAGGAGCCGCTCAAAGAACAAACTCTTGGAAGATTCATTTTCTTGTACATAAGTCGGCATTGCTCCTCTTGTATTAATTCCCAATGCAATTTCTGTGTTTCATGGTCAATGTGAAGATCCAAAGGATACAGTAAACCTGCACTGGTGCATCTGAATTTAAGAATGGTCTTCCAGGAGCCGCTGAAAGCACAAACTCCTAGAAGATTCATTCTCCTTGTACTTAAGTCGGCATTGTCCATTTTATATTCAATCCCGATTCAATTTCTGTGTTTCATGTTCAATGTGAAGGTCCAAATGACACAGTAAACGTGCACTGGTGTATCGGAATCCAATACTAGTCTCCCTGGAGCCGTTAAAACTACAAACTCTTAGTGGATTCACTCTTCTTCTACATGAGTCGGCATTGTGCATTTTGAATTCAATCACGATGCAATTTCTGTGTTTCATGGACAATGTGAAGGTCGAAGGAATACAGTAAGCCTGCACTGGTGCATCGGAATCTAATACTGGCCTCCCAGGAGCCGCTCAAAGATAAACTCTTAGAAGATTCAATCTTCTTGTACGTATGTCGGCATTGTGCCTTTTGTATTCAATGCCGATGCGGTTGGTGCGTTTCATTTTCAATTTGAAGGTCCAAGGGATACAGTAAACCTGCACTGCTGCATCGGAATGTAAGACTGGTCTCCCAGGAGCCGCTCAAACCACTAATTCTTAGAAGATTCAATCTTCTTGTACTTAAGTCGGCATTGTCCCTTTTGTATTCAATCCCGATGCAATTTCTGTGTCTCATGGTCAATGTGAAGGTCCAATCTATACATAAACCTGCACTGGTTTCTTCGGATTCTAATACTGGTCTACCAGGAGCCACTCGAACCACATACTCTTAGAAGATTCACCCTTCTTCTACTTAAGTCGGCATTGTCCCATTTGTATTCAATCCCGATGCAATTTCTGTGTTTCATGGTCAATGTGAAGGTCCAAGGGATACAGTGAACGTGCACTGGTGCATCGGAATCTAATACAGGTCTCCCAGGAGCCGCATAAACCACAAACTCGTAGATGATTCACTCTTCTTGTTCTTAATTTGGCATTGTGCTTTTTGTATTCAATCATGATGCAACTTCTGTGTTTCATGGTCAATGTGGAGGCCCAAGGGATACAGTAAACCAGCACTGGTGCACGGAATCTAATACTGGCCTCCAAGGAGCCGCCCAAAGCACAAACTCTTAGAAGATTCACTCTTCTTGTTCTTAAGTCGGCATTGTGCCTTATGTATTCAATCCCGATGCAATTTCTGTGTTTCATGGTCAATGTGAAGGTCCAAGGGATACAGTAAACCTGCACTGGTTTGTCGGAATCTAATACTGGTCTCCCAGGAAACGCTCAAAGCACTAATTCTTAGTGGATTCACTCTCCTTGTACTTAAGTCGGCATTGTCCCATTTGTATTCAGTCCAGTTGCAATTTCTGTGTTTCATGGTCAATGTGAAGGTCCAAATGGTACAGTTAACCAGCACCGCTGCATCGGAATCTAATACTAGTCTCTCAGGAGCCGCCCAAAGCACAAACTCCTAGAAGATTCACTCTTCTTGTACTTAAGTCGGCATTGTGCCTTATGTATTCAATCCCGATGCAATTTCTGTGTTTCATGGTCAATGTGAAGGTCCAAGGGATACAGTAAAGCTGCACTGGTGCATCGGAATGTATACAGGTCTCCCAGGAGCCGCTGAAACTACAAACTCTTAGAAAATTCACTTATCTTGTCCTTCAGTCGGCAATGACCCTTTTGTATTCTATTCAATCCTGATGCAATTTCTGTGTTTCATGGTCAATGTGAAGGTCAAAGGGATATAGTAAACGCGCACTGGTGCATCGGGATGTAATACAGGTCTCCCAGGAGACGCTCAAAGCACAAACTCTTCGAAGATTCACTCTTCTTGTCCTTAAGTTGGCATTGTGAGTTTTGCATTCAGTCCCAATGCAATATTTGTGTTTCATGGTCAATGTGAAGGTGCAAGGGATACAGTAAATCTGCACTGGTGCATCGGAATCTTATAGTGGTCTCCTAGGAGCCGCGTAAACCACAAGCTCGTAGAAGATTCACTCGTCTCGTTCCTATGTTGGCATTGTGCACTTTATATTCAATGCCGATGCAATTTCTGTGTTTCATGGTCAATGTGAAGGTCCAAGGGATACAGTAAACCAGCACTGGTGCACGGAATCTAATACTGGTCTCCCAGGAGCCGCTCAATGCACAAATTCTTAGAACATTCAATCTCCTTTGACCAAAGTCAGCATTGTCCCTTTTGTATTCAATCCCAATTCAATTTCTGTACTTCATGCTCAATGTGAAAGTCCTAGGGATACAGTGAACCTGCACTGGTGCATCAGAATCTATGAGTGGTCTCCTATTAGCCGCTCAAAGTAAAATGTCTTTGAAGATTCACTCTCCTTGTACTTAAGTTGGCGTTGTCCCTTTTGTATTCAATCCCGATGCAATTTCTGCTTTTCATGGTCAATGTGAAGGTCCAAGGGATACAGTAAACCTGCACTAGTGCATCGGAAACTAATACTGGGTTCCAGGAGCCGCTGAAAGCGCAAACTCTTGGAAGATGCACTTATCTTGTATTTAAGGCGGCATTGTAACTTTTGTATTCAATACCGATGCAATATCTGGGTTTCATGGTCAATGTGGAGGTGCAAGGGATACAGTAAACTTGCACTGGTGCATCGAAATCTAATACTGGTCTCCCAGTAGCCGCTGAAAGCACAAACTCTTCGTGATTCACTCTTCTTGTACTTAAGTCAGCATTGTCCTTTTTGATTTCGTCCCCAATGCAATTTCTGGTTTTCAAGATCAATGCGAAGGTTCAAGGGATACAGTAAATCTGCACTTTGTGCATCGGAATCTAATACTTATCTTCTAGGAGCCGCACAAGGCACAAACACTACGAAGAGTCACTGATCATGTGGTTAATTCGGGATTGTGCTTTTGTATTCAATCCCGATGCAATTTCTGTGTTCCATGGTCGATGTGAAGGTCCAAGGAATACAGTCAACCTGCACAGGTGCATCGGAATCTAATACTGGGCTACCAGGAGCCGCTTAAAGCACGAACTTTTGGAAGATTCACTCTTCTTGTACATAAGTCGGCATTGTCCCTCTTGTCTTCAATCCCGATGCAATATCTGTGTTTCATGGTCAATGTGAAGGTCCAAGGGATACAGTAAACCGGCACTGGTTCGTCGGAATATAATACTGGTCACCCAGGCACCGCTCAAAGCACAAATTCTTAGTGGATTCACTCTCCTTGTACTTAAGTCGGCATTGTCCCATTTGTACTGAATCCAGTTGCAATTTCTGTGTTTCATGGTCAATGTGAAGGTCCAAATGATACAGTTAACCAGCACTGGTGTATCTGAATCCAATACTGGTCTCCCAGGAGCCGCACAAAGCACAAACTCCTAGAAGATTCACTCTTCTTGTACTTAAGTCGGCATTGTGCCATATCTATTCAATCCCGATGCAATTTCTCTGTTTCATGGGCAATGTGAAGGTCCAAGGGATACAGTAAAGCTGCACTGGTGCATCGAAATGTAATACAGGGCTCCCAGGAGCCGTTGAAACTACAAACTCTTAGAAAATTCACTCATCTTGTCCTTAAGTCGGCATTGACACTTTTGTATTCAATCCTGATGCAATTTCTGTGTTTGATGGTCAATGTGAAGGGCAAAGGGATACAGTAAACGTGCACTGGTGCATCGGGATGTAATACAGGTCTCTCAGGAGACGCTCAAAGCACAAACTCTTCGAAGATTCACTCTTCTTGTGCTTAAGTTGGCATTGTGAGTTTTGTATTCAGTCCAGATGCAATATTTGTGTTTCATGGTCAATGTGAAGGTGCAAGGGATACAGTAAATCTGCACTGGTGCATCGGAATCTAATACTGGTCTCCCAGGAGAAGCTCAAACCACAAACTCTTATAAGGTTCACACTTCTTGTACTTAAGTCGGCATTGTGCCATATGTATTCAATCCCGATGCTATTTCTGTGTTTCGTGGTCAATGTGAAGCTCCAAGGGATACAGTAAACCTGCACTGGTGCATCGGAATATAATACTGGTGTCCCAGGAGCCGCTCAAAGCACAAACTCTTAGAACAACCTCTCTCCTTGTACTTTATTCGGCATTGTGCAGTTTTTGTTCAATCCCGATGCTAATTCTGTGTGTCATGTACAATGTGAAGGTCCAAGGGATACAGTAAACCTGCACTGGTGCATAGCAATCTAATACTGGTCACCCAGGAACCTCTCAAACCACTATCTCTTAGAAGATTCACACTTCTTATACTTAAGTCGGCATTGTGTCTTTCGTATTCAATCCCGATGCACTTTCTGTCTCACATGGTCAATGTGCAGATCCAAGTGATTCAGTAAACCTGCACTGGTTCATCGGAATCTAATACTGGTCTCCCAGGAGCCGCTCAAACCACAAACTCTTAGGTGATTCACTCTTCGTGTACTTGAGTTGGCATTGTGTCTTTTGTATTTAATCCCCATGCAATTTCTGTGTTTCATGGTCAATGTGAAGGTCCAAGGGATACAGTGAACGTGCACTGGTGCATTGGAATCTAATACAGGTCTCCCAGGAGCCGCATAAACCACAAACTCGTAGATGATTCACTCTTCTTGTTCTTAATTTGGCATGGTGCTTTTTGTATTCAATCATGATGCAATATCTGTGTTTCATGGTCAATGTGAAGGTCCAAGGGATACAGTAAACCTGCACTGGTTCGTCGGAATCTAATACTGATCTCCCAGGAAACGCTCAAAGCACTAATTCTTAGTGGATTCACTCTCCTTGTACTTAAGTCGGCATTGTCCCATTTGTATTCAGTCCAGTTGCAATTTCTGTGTTTCATGGTCAATGTGAAGGTCCAAATGGTACAGTTAACCAGCACTGCAGCATCGGAATCTAATACTAGTCTCCCAGGAGCCGCCCAAAGCACAAACTCCTAGAAGATTCACTTTTCTTGTACTTAAGTCGGCATTGTGCCTTATGTATTCAATCCCGATGCAATTTCTGTGTTTCATGGACAATGTGTAGGTCCAAGGGATACAGTAAAGCTGCACTGGTGCATCGGAATGTAATACAGGTCTCCCAGGAGCGGCTGAAACTACAAACTCTTAGAAAATTCACTTATCTTGTCCTTCAGTCGGCAATGACCCTTTTTTATTCAATCCTGATGCAATTTCTGTGTTTCATGGTCAATGTGAAGGTCAAAGGGATATAGTAAACGTGCACTGGTGCATCGGGATGTAATACAGGTCTCCCAGGAGACGCTCAAAGCACAAACTCTTCGAAGATTCACTCTTCTTGTCCTTAAGTTGGCATAGTGAGTTTTGCATTCAGTCCCGATGCAATATTTGTGTTTCATGGTCAATGTGAAGGTGCAAGGGATACAGTAAATCTGCACTGGTGCATCGGAATCTTATAGTGGTCTCCTAGGAGCCGCTTAAACCACAAACTCGTAGAAGATTCACCCGTCTCGTTCCTATGTTGGCATTGTGCACTTTATATTCAATGCCGATGCAATTTCTGTGTTTCATGGTCAATGTGAAGGTCCAAGGGATACAGTAAACCAGCACTGGTGCACGGAATCTAATACTGGTCTCCCAGGAGCCGCTCAATGCACAAACTCTTAGAACATTCAATCTCCTTGGACCAAAGTCAGCATTGTCCCTTTTGTATTCAATCCCAATTCAATTTCTGTACTTCATGCTCAATGTGAAAGTCCTAGGGATACAGTGAACCTGCACTGGTGCATCAGAATCTATGAGTGGTCTCCTATTAGCCGCTCAAAGTAAAATGCCTTTGAAGATTCACTCTCCTTGTACTTAAGTTGGCGTTGTCCCTTTTGTATTCAATCCCGATGCAATTTCTGGGTTTCATGGTCAATGTGAAGGTCCAAGGGATACAGTAAACCTGCACTAGTGCATCGGAAACTAATACTGGGTTCCAGGAGCCGCTGAAAGCGCAAACTCTTGGAAGATGCACTTATCTTGTATTTAAGGCGGCATTGTAACTTTTGTATTCAATACCGATGCAATATCTGGGTTTCATGGTCAATGTGGAGGTGCAAGGGATACAGTAAACTTGCACTGGTGCATCGAAATCTAATACTGGTCTCCCAGTAGCCGCTGAAAGCACAAACTCTTCGTGATTCACTCTTCTTGTACTTAAGTCAGCATTGTCCTTTTTGATTTCGTCCCCAATGCAATTTCTGGTTTTCAAGATCAATGCGAAGGTTCAAGGGATACAGTAAATCTGCACTTTGTGCATCGGAATCTAATACTTATCTTCTAGGAGCCGCTCAAGGCACAAACACTACGAAGAGTCACTGATCATGTAGTTAATTCGGGATTGTGCATTTTGTATTCAATCCCGATGCAATTTCTGTGTTCCATGGTCGATGTGAAGGTCCAAGGAATACAGTCAACCTGCACAGGTGCATCGGAATCTAATACTGGGCTACCAGGAGCCGCTTAAAGCACGAACTTTTGGAAGATTCACTCTTCTTGTACATAAGTCGGCATTGTCCCTCTTGTATTCAATCCCGATGCAATATCTGTGTTTCATGGTCAATGTGAAGGTCCAAGGGATACAGTAAACCGGCACTGGTTCGTCGGAATATAATACTGGTCACCCAGGCACCGCTCAAAGCACAAATTCTTAGTGGATTCACTCTCCTTGTACTTAAGTCGGCATTGTCCCATTTGTATTGAATACAGTTGCAATTTCGGTGTTTCATGGTCAATGTGAAGGTCCAAATGATCCAGATAACCAGCACTGGTGCATCGAAATCTAATACTGGTCTCCCAGGAGCCGCCCAAAGCTCAAACTCTTTGAGGAATCACTCTTCTTTTTCTTAAGTCGGCATTGTGCCTTATGTATTCAATCCCGATGCAATTTCTGTGTTTCATGGGCAATATGAAGGTCCAAGGGATACAGTAAAGCTGCACTGGTGCATCGGAATTTAATACAGGTCTCCCAGGAGACGTTGAAAGCACAAACTCTTCGAAGATTCACTCTTCTTGTCCTTAAGTTGGCATTGTGAGTTTTGTATTCAGTCCCGATGCAATATTTGTGTTTCATGATCAATGTGAAGGTCCAAATGATACAGTTAACCAGCACTGGTGTATCTGAATCTAATACTGGTCTTCCAGGAGCCGCACAAAGCACAAACTCCTAGAAGATTCACTCTTCTTGTACATAAGTCAGCATTGTGCCATACGTATTCAATCCCGATGCAATTTCTCTGCTTCATGGGCAATGTGAAGGTCCAAGGGATACAGTAAAGCTGCACTGGTGCATCGAAATGTAATACAGGGCTCCCAGGAGCCGCTGAAACTACAAACTCTTAGAAAATTCACTCATCTTGTCCTTAAGTCGGCATTGACACTTTTGTATTCAATCCTGATGCAATTTCTGTGTTTGATGGTCAATGAGAAGGGCAAAGGGATATAGTAAACGTGCACTGGTGCATCGGGATGTAATACAGGTCTCCCAGGAGACGCTCAAAGCACAAACTCATCGAAGATTCACTCTTCTTGTGCTTAAGTTGGCATTGTGAGTTTTGTATTCAGTCCAGATGCAATATTTGTGTTTCATGGTCAATGTGAAGGTGCAAGGGATAAACTAAACCTGCACTGGTCTCCCAGGAGCCGCTCAAATTACAAATTCGTAGAAGATTCACTCTTCTTGCACTTAAGACGGCGTTGTGCCGTTGTATTCAATCCCGATGGAATTTCTGTCTTTCATTGTCAAAGTGAAGGTCCAAGGGATACAGTAAACCTGCACAGGTGCATCGGAATCTAATACTGGTCTCCCAGGAACCTCTCAAACCACTATCTCTTAGAAGATTCACACTTCTTGTACTTAAGTCGGCATTGTGTCTTTCGTATTCAATCCCAATGCACTTTCTGTCTCACATGGTCAATGTGAAGATCCAAGTGATTGAGTAAACCTGCACTGGTTCATCGGAATCTAATACTGGTCTCCCAGGAGCCGCTCAAACCACAAACTCTTAGTTGATTCACTCTTCGAGTACTTAAGTTGGCATTGTGTCTTTTGTATTCATTCCCCATGCAATTTCTGTGTTTCATGGTCAATGTGAAGGTCCAAGGGATTCAGTAAACCAGCACTGGTGCATCGGAATCTAATACTAGTCTCCCAGGAGCCGCTCAAACTACATAATCGTAGAAAATTCACTCTTCTTGTATTTAAGTCTGCATTGTCCCATTTGTATTCAATCCCGATGCAATATCTGTGTTTCATGGTCAATGTGAAGGTCGAAGGGATACAGTGAACGTGCACTGATTCATGAGAATGTAATACAGGTCCACCAGGTGCCGCTCAAACCACGAACTCGTAGAAGATTCACTCTTCTTTTATCTAAGTTGGCATTGTGCTATTTGTATTCAATTCCGATGCAATTTATGTGTTTCATGGTCAATGTGAAGGCCCAAGGGATACAGTAAACCAGCACTGGTTCATCGGAATCTGCTACTAGTCTCCCAGGAGCCGCTCAAAGCACAAACTCTTAGAACAACCTATTTCTTTGTACTTTATTCGGCATTGTGCATTTTGTATTCAATCCCGATGCTATTTCCGTGTGTCGTGGACAATGTGAAAGTCCAAGGGATACAGTAAACCAGCACTGGTGCATCGGAATCTAATACTGGTCTCCCAGGAGCCGCTCAAACCACTATCTCTTAGAAGATTCACTCTTCTTGTACTTAAGTTGGCATTGTGCCTTTCGATTACAATCCCGATGCAATTTCTGTCTTTCATAGTCAATGTGAATGTCCATGGGATACAGTAAACCTGCACTGGTGCATCGGAAACTAATACTGATCTCCCCGGAGACGCTCAAAGCACAAACTCTTAGAAGATTCACTCATCTTGTACCTAAGTCGGCATTGTTCCTTTTGTATTCAATCCCGATGCAGTTTCTGTGTTTCATGGTCAATGTGAAGGTCCAGGGGATACAGTAAACCGGAACTGGTGCATCGGAATCTAATACTTGTCTCCCAGGATCCGCCCAAAGCACAAACTCTTTGAAGATTCTCTCTTATTGTACTTAAGTCGGCATTGTCTCTCTTGTATTCAATCCCGATGCAATTTCTGTGTTTGTTGGTCAATGTGAACGTCCAAGGCATACGGTAAACCTGCACTGGTACATTGTAATATAATACTGGTCTCCCACGAGCCGCTCCAACACAAGCTCTTAGTAGATTCACTCTTCTTGTACCTAAATCTCCATTGACCTCTTTGTATTTAATCCCTATGCAATGTCTGTGTTTCATTGTCAATGTGAAGGTCAAAAGGTTACAGTAAACATGCACTGTTGTTATGGAATCTAATACTGGTCTCCCAGGAGCCGTTCAAAGCACAAACTCTTAGAAGATTCACTCATCTTGTACGTAAGGCGGCATTGTGCCGTTTCTATTCAAAGCCGATGCAATTTCTGTGTTTCATGGTCAATGTGAAGGTCCAAGGGATAAACTAATCCGGCACTGGTCTCCCAGGTGCCGCTCAAACTACAAATTCTTAGAAGATTCACTCTTATTGCACTTAAGACGGCATTGTGCCGTTGTATTCAATCCCGATGGAATTTCTGTCTTTCATTGTCAAAGTGAAGGTCCAAGGGATACAGTAAACCTGCACTGGTGTATCGGAATCTAATACTGGTCTCCCAGGAGCCGCTCAAAACACAAACTCTCAGAAGAGTCACTCATCTTGTACTTAAGTCGGCATTGTGCCTTTTGTAATCAATCCCGATGCAATTTCTATGTTTCATGGTCAATGTGAAGGTGCAAGGGATACAGCAAACCTGCGATGGTGCATCGGAATCTAATACTGAGCTACCAGGAGTTGCTCAAAGAACAACCTCTTGGAAGATTCACTCTTCCTGTACATAAATCGGCATTGCCCCTCTTGTATTCAATCCCGATGCAATTTCTGTGTTTCATGGTCAATGGGAAGATCGAAAGGATACAGTAAACCTGCACTGGTGCATCTGAATTTAATACTGGTCTCCCAGGAGCCGCTGAAAGCACAAACTCCTAGTAGATTCATTCTTCTTGTACTTAAGTCGGCATTGTCCATTTTGTTTTCAATCCCGATGCAATTTCTGTGTTTCATGTCCAATGTGAAGGTCCAAATGATACAGTAACCGTGCACTGGTGCATTGGAATCTGATACTGGTCTCCCTGGAGCCGTTCAAAGTACAAACTCTTAGTAGATTCACACTTCTAGTACATGAGTTCGCATTGTCCATTTTGAATTCAATCCCGATGCAATTTCTGTGTTTCATGGACAATGTGAAGATCGAAGGAATACAGTAAGCCTGCACTGGTGCATCGGAATTTAATACTGGTCTCCCAGGAGCCGCAGAAAACACAAACTCCTAGAAGATTCAATCGTCTTGTACTTAAGTCGGCATTGTCCCTTTTGTATTCAATCCCGATGCAATTACTGTGTTTCATGGTCATTGTGAAGGTCCAAAAGATACAGTCAACCTGCACTGGTGCATCGGAATCTAATACTGGTCTCCCAGGAGCCGCTCAAAGGATAAACTCTTAGAAGATTCATCTTCTTGTACGTATGTCCGCATTGAGCCTGTTGTATTCAATCCCGATGCAATTTCTCTGTTTCATGTGCAATGTGAACGTCCAAGGGATACAGTAAACCTGCACTGGTGCATCGGAATCTAATACTGGTCCCCCAGGAGCCGCTCAAACCACAAACCCATAGAAAATTCACTCATCTTGTACTTAAGTCGGCATTGTCCCTTTTGTATTCAATCCCGATGCAATTTCTGTGTTTCATGGTCAATGAATGGGTCCAAGGGATACAGTAAACCTGAACTGGTGCATCGGAATCTAATACTGGTCTCCCAGGATCCTCTCAAAGCAAAAACTCTTAGGAGATTCACTCTTCTTGTACTTAAGTTGTCATTGTGCCTTTTGTATTCAATCCCGATATAATTTCTGTGTTTCATGGGCAATATGAAGGTCGAAGGCATACAGTGAACCTGCACTGGTGCATTGTTATCTAATACTGGTCTCCCACGAGCCGCTCTAACACAAACACTTAGTAGATACACTCTTCCTGCACCTAAGTCGGCATTGACCTCTTTGTATTCAATTCTGATTTAATTTCTGTGTTTCATTGTCAATGAGAAGGTCGAAGGGATACAGTAAACCTGCACTGGTGCATCGGAATCTAATCCTGGTCCCCAAGGAGCCGTTAAAACAGAGACTCTTAGAAGATTCACTCATATTGTACTTATGTCGGCATTGTGCCATTGCTATTCAAACCCGATGCAATTTCTGTGTTTCATGGTCAATGTGAAGGTCCAAGGGATACAGTAAACCTGCACTGGTGCATCGGAAACTGATACTGGTCTCCCAGGAACCACTCAGTGCACAAACTCTTAGAACATTCAATCTTCCTGGACTTAAGACGGCATTGTGCCTTTTGTATACAATCCCGATGCAATGTCTGTGCCTCATGGTCAATGTGAAGTTCCAAGGGATACAGTAAACCTTCACCGGTGTATTGGAATCTAGTACTGGTCTCCCAAGGAGCCGCTCAAAGCACAAACTGTTAGAAGATTCACTCTTCGTGTACTTAAGTCGGCATTGTGCACGTTGTATTCAATCCCAACGCAATTTCTGTGTTTCATGGTGAAGTTGAAGGGGCAAGGGAAGCAGTAAACCTGCTCTGGTGCATCGGAATCTAATGCTGGTCTCCCCGGAGCCACTGAAAGCACAAAATCTTAGAAGATTCACTGTCCTTGTACATACGTCGGCATTGTACATTATGATTTTATCCCCAATGCAATTTCTGTCCTTCATGGTCAATGTGAAGGTCCAAGGGATACAGTAAACCTGCACTGGTGCATCGGAATCTAATACTGGTCTCCCAGGAGCCACTCAAAACACAAACTCACAGAGGAGTCACTCATCTTGTTCTTAAATCGGCATTGTGCCTTTTGTATTCCATCCCGATGCAATTTCTATGTTTCATGGTCAATGTGAATGTCCAAGGGATATAGCAAACCTGCGCTGGTGCATCGGAATCTAATACTGGGCTACCAGGAGCCGCTCAAAGAACAAACTCTTGGAAGATTTACTCTTCTTGTACATAAGTCGGCATTGCCCCTCTTGTAATCAATCCCGATGCAATTTCTGTGTTTCATGGTCAATGTGAAGATCCAAAGGCTACAGTAAAACTGCACTGGTGCATTTGAATTTACTACTGGTCTCCCAGGAGTCGCTGAAAGAACAAACTCTTAGAAGATTCACTCTTCTTGAACTTAAGTAGTCATTATGCCTTTTGTATTCAATCCCGATGCAATTTCTGTGTTTCATGGTCAATGTGAAGGTCCAAATGAAACTCCAAGTAGATTCATTCTTCTTGTACTTAAGTCGGCATTGTCCATTTTGTATTCAATTCAAATGCAATTTCTGTGTTTCATGTTCAATGTGAAGGTCCAAATGAAACAGTAAACGTGCACTGGTGCATCGGAATCTAATACTGGTCTCCCTGGAGTCGTTCAAAGTACAAACTCTTAGTAGATTCTCTCCTCTTGTACATGAGTCGGCATTGTGCCTTTTGAATTCAATTCCGATGCAGTTTCTGTGTATCATGGACAATGCGAAGGTCGAAGGAATACAGTAAGCCTCCACTGGTGCATCGGAATCTAATACTGGTCTCCCAGGAGCCGCAGAAAACACAAACTCCTAGAAGATTCAATCGTCTTGTACTTAAGTCGGCATTTTCCCTTTTGTATTCAATCCCGATGCAATTACTGTGCTTCATGGTCATTGTGAAGTTCCAAAAGAGACAGTCAACCTGCACTGGTGCATCGGAATCTAATATTGGTCTCCCAGGAGCCGCTCAAAACATAAACTCTTAGAAGATTCCATCTGCTTGTACGTATGTCCGCATTGTCCCTTTTGTATTCAATCACGATGCAATTTCTGTGTTTCATGGTCAATGAGAAGATCCAAGGGATACAGTAAACCTGCACTGGTTCATCGGAATCTAATACTGGACTCCCATGAGCGGCTACAAGCACAAACCCTAAGAAGAGTCACTCTTCGTGTACTTAAGTCGGCATTTAGCCTTATGTGTTCAATCTCGATGCAATTTCTGTGTTTCATGGTCAATGTGAAGGTCCAAGGGATACAGTAAACCTGAACTGGTGCATCGGAATATAATACTGGTCTCCCAGGAGCCGCTCAAAGCACAAACTCTTAGAACTTCCTCTCTCCTTGTACTTTATAGGCATTGTGCATTTTGTATTCAATACCGATGCAATTTCTGTGTTTCATGGTCAATGAGATGGTTCAAGGGATTCAGTAAACCTGCACTGGTCCATCGGAATCTAATACTAATCTCCCAGAAGCCGCTGAAACCACATACTATTAGAATATTCACTCTTCTTGTACTTAAGTCGGCATGTCCTATTTGTATTCAATTCCGTTGCAATTTCTGTGTTTCATGGTCAATGTGAAGGTCCAAGGGATACAGAATACCTGCACTGGTGCATCGGAATCTAATACTGGTCTCCCAGCAGCCGCTGAAAGCGCAAACTCTTAGATCATTCGCTCAATTTGTACTTAAGTCGGCTTTGTAACTTTTGAATTCAAACCCGATGCAATATCTGTGTTTCATGGACAATGTGAAGGTACAAATGAGACAGTAAACCTGCACTATTGCATCGGAAACTAATACTGATCTTCCAGGAGCCACTCAAAGCACGAACTCTTAGAAGATTCACTCTTCTTGTACTTACGTCCGCATTGTGCCTTTTGTATTCAATGCCGATGCGGTTTGTGCGTTTCACTTTCAATTTGAAGGTCCAAGGGATGTTGTAAACGTGCAGTGGTACATCGGAATCTAATACTGGTGCCCCACGAGCCGCTCAAAGCACAAACTCTTAGAAAATTCACTCTTCTTGTACCTAAGTCGGCATTGTCCCTTTTCTATTCAATCCCGATGCAATTTCTGTGTTTCATGGTAAATGTGAAGGTCCAAGGGAATCAGTAAACCTGCACTGGTGCATCGGAATCTAATACTGGTCTCCCAGGACCCGCTCAATGCACAAACTCTTAGAAGATGATTTCTTCTTGTACTTAGGTCGGCATTGTAACTTTTGATTTCAATACCGATGCAATTTCTGTCTTTCGTGGGCAATGTGATGGTTGAAGGGATACAGTAAACCTGCACTGCTGCATAGCAGTATAAAACTGGTCCCCAGGAGCCGCTCAAATCACAAACTCATAGAAAAACCACTCATGCTGTACTTAAGTCGACATTGTGCCTTTTGTATTCAATCCCAATGCAATTTCTGTGTTTCATGGTCAATGTGAAGGTCCAAGGGATACAGTAAACCTGAACTGGTGCATCGGAATCTAATACTGGTCCCCCAGGATCCTCTCAAAGCACAAACTCTTAGGAGATTCACTCTTCTTGTACTAAAGTAGTCATTGTGCCTTTTGTATTCAATCCCGATATAATTTCTGTGTTTCATGGGCAATATGAAGGTCGAAGGCATACAGTGAACCTGCACTGGTGCATTGTAATCTAATACTGGTCTCCCACAAGCCGCTCCAACACAAACACTTAGTAGATTCACTCTTCCTGTACCTAAGTCGGCATTGTCTTCTTTGTATTCAATCCTGATGTAATTTCTGTGTTTCATTGTCAAAGTGAAGGTCAAAGGGATACAGTAAACCAGCACAGGTGCATCGGAATCTAATACAGGCCTCCCAGGAGGCGCTCAAAGCACAAACTTTTAGATGATTCACTCTTCTTCTACTTAAGTTGGCATTGTGCATTTTGTATTCAATCCCGATGCAATTTCGGTGTTTCATGGGCAATGTGAAGGTCCAAGGGATACAGTTAACCTGCACTGGTGCAATGGAATCTAATACTGGTCTCCCAGGAGCCGCTCAATGCACAAACTCTTAGAACATTCAATCTTCTTGGACTTAAGTCAGCACTGTCCCTTTTGTATTCAATACGGATGCAATTTCTGTAATTCATGGTCAATGTGAAGATCCAAGGGATACAGTAAACCTGCACTGGTGCATTGGAATCTAATACTGGTCTCCCAAGAGCCGCACAAAGTAAAAATTCTTAGAAGATTCACTCTTCATTTACTTAAGACGGCATTGTGCCTTTTGTTTTCAAAACCGATGCAATGTCTGTACCTCATGGTAAATGTGAAGGACCAAGGGATACAGTAAACCTTCACCGGTGCATTGGAATCTAATACTGGTCTCCCAAGGACCTGCTCAAATAACAAACTGTTAAAAGGTCCACTCTTCTTGTACTTAAGTCGACATTGTGCGCTTCGTATTCAATCCCGATGCAATTCCTGTGGTTCTTGGTCAAGTTGAAGGGACAAGGGATACAGTAAACTTGCACTGGTGCATCGGAATCTAATACTTGTCCCCCAGGAGCAGCTCAAAGCACAAACACTTAGAACATCCTCTCTCCTTGTACTTTATTCGGGATTGTGCATTTTGTATTCAATCCCGATGCTATTTCTGTGTGTCATGGACAATGTGAAGGTCCAAGCGATACAGTAAACCTGCACTGGTGCATCGGACTCTAATACCGGTCTCCCAGGAGCCGCTGAAATCACAAACTCTTAGGTGATTCACTCTTCTTGTACTTATGTCGCCATTGTGTCTTCTGTATTTAATCCCGATGCAGTTTCTGTGTTTCATGGTCAATGTGACGGTCAAAGGTATACAGTAAACCTGAAATGGTGCATCGGAATCTAATACTGGGCTCCCAGGGGCCGTTCAAAATACAAACTCTTAGAGGATTCACTCGCCTTGTACTTAAGTTGCCATTGTGCATTTTGTATTCAATCCCGATGCAATTTCTGTGTTTCATGGTCAATGTGAAGGTCGATGGGATACAGAATTCCTGCACTGGTGCATCGGAATCCAATACTGGTTTCCCAGGAGCCGCTGAAAGCGCAGACTCTTAGAAGATTCATTCTTCTTGTACTTAAGTCGGCATTGTACCTTTTGATTTCAATCCCGATGCAATTTCTGTTTTTCGTGGGCAATGTGAAGGTCGAAGTGATACAGTAATTCTGCACTGGTGCATAGTTATGTAATACTGGTCCCCAGGAGCCGCTCAAATCACAAACTCATAAATGATCCACTCATCCTGTACTTACGTCTACATTGTGCTTTTTGTATTCAATCCCGATGCAATTTCTGTGTTTCATGGTCAATACGAGGGTCCAAGGAATGCAGTGAACCTGCACTGGTGCATTGTAATCTAATGCTGGTCTCCCAGGTGCCGCTCAAAGTACAAACTCTTAGAAGATTCACTCTTCTTGTACATAAGTCGGCATTGTCCCATTTGTATTCAATCCCGATGCAATTTTTGTGTTTCATGGTCAAAGTGAAGGTCCAAGTGATACAGTAAACCTGCACAGGTGCATCGGAATGTAATACAGGTCTCCCAGGTGACGCTCAAAGCACAAACTCTTAGGTGATTCACTCTTCTTGTACTTAAGTCGGCATTGTGCCTTTTGTATTTAATCCCGATGCAGTTTCTGTGTTTCTTGGTCAATGTGAATGTCCAAGGGATACAGTAAACGTGCACTGGTACATCGGAATCTAATACTGCTCTCCAAGGAGCCACTCAAATCACAAACTCTTCGAAAATTCACTCATCTTGTACTTAACTCGGCATTATGCCTTTTGTATTCAGTCCCGATGCTTTTTCAATGTTTCATGGTCAATGTGAAGGTCCAGGGGATATAGTAAACCAGCACTGGTGCATCGGAATCTAATACTGGGCTACCAGGAGCCGTTCAAAACACAAACTCTTGGAAGATTTACTCTTCTTGTACATAAGTCGGCATTGTCCCACTTGTATTCAATCCCGATGCAATTTCTGTGTTTCATGGTCAATGTGAAGGTCCAGGGCTTATAGTAAACCAGCACTGGTGCATCGGAATCTAATACTGGTCTCCCAGGAGCCGCTCAAAGTCACAAACTCTTAGAAGATTCACTCTTCTTGTACTTAAGTCGGCATTGTGCCCTTTGTATTCAATCTCGATGCGGTTTCTGCGATTCATTTTCGATTTGAAGGTCCAAGGGTTACAGTAAACGTGCACTGGTACGTCCGAATCTGATACTGGTGTCCCAGGAGCCGCTGAAAACACAAACTCTTAGAAAATTCACTCTTCTTGTACCTAAGTCGGCATTGTCCCTTTTGTATTCAATCCCGATGCAATTTCTGCGTTTCATGGTGAAAGTGAAGGTCCAAGCGATACAGTAAACCTGCACTGGTGAATCGGAATCTAATATCGGTCTCCCAGGAGCCGCTCAAAACGCAAACTTTTAGAAGATTCACTTCTCTTGTACTTATGTCGGCATTGTACCTTTTCATTTCAATCCCGGTGCAATGTCTGTTTTTCATGGGTAATGTCAAGGTCCAAGGGATTTAGTGAACCTGCACTCGTGCATCGGACTCTAATACTGGTCTCCCAGGAGCCGCTCAAATCACAAACTCATAGAAGATCCACTTGGCATATACTTAGTCGGCATTGTGCCTTTTGTATTCAATTCCGATGCAATTTCTGTGTTTCATGGTCAATGTGAAGGTCCAAGGCATACAGTAAACCTGCACTGGTGCATTGGAATCAAATACTGGCCTGCCAGGAGCCGCTCAAAGCGCAATTTCTTTGACGATTCACTCTTCTTGTACTGAAGTAGGCATTGTGCCTTTTGTGTTATTTCCCGATGCAATATGCGTGTTTCATGATAAATGTGAAGGTCCTAGGGATACAGTAAACCAGCACTGGGGCATCGGAATCTAATACAGGTCTCCCAGGATCGGCTCAAAGCACAAACTCGCAGAAGATTTACTCTGCTTGTACTTAAGCCGGCATTGTCCCTCTTGTATTCAATCCCGATCAATTTCTGTGTTTCATGGTCAATGAGAAGGTTCAAGGCATGCAGTAAACCTGCACTGGTGCATCGGAATCTAATACTGGTCTCCCACGTGCCGCTCAAAGGACAAACTCTTAGAAGATTCACTCTTCTTGTAATTAAGTCGGCGTTGTGCTTTTTGTATTCAATCCCGATGCAAATTCTGTGTTTCAATGTCAATGTGAAGGTCCAAGGGATTCAGTAAACCTGCACTGGTGCATCGGAATCAAATACTGGTCTCCAGGAGCTGCTCAAACCACATAGTCTTAGAAAATTCACTCTTCTTGTACTTATGTCGGCATTGTCCCATTAGTATTGAATCTCGATGCAATTTCTATGTTTCATGGTCAATCTGAAGGTCAAAGGGATAGAGTGAACGTGCACTGGTGCATCGGAATCTGATACAGGTCTTCCTGGAGCCGCTCAAATCACAATTTCTTACAAGATTCACTCTTCTTGTACTTAAGTCGGAATTGTGCCCTTTGTATTCAATCCCGATGCAATTTCTGTGTTTCATGGTCAAGTAGAAGGGACAAGGGTTACAGTAAATTTGCACTGGTGCATCGGAATCTAATACAGGTCTCCCAGGAGCCGCTCAATGCAAAAAATCTTGCAAGATTCACTCTCCTTGTACTTAAGTCGGCATTGTCCCTTTTGTATTCCATCCCGATGCAATATCTGTGTTTCATGGTCAATGTGACGGTCCAAGGGATACAGTATACCTGCAATGGTGCATCGGATCTAATACTGGTCACCCAGGAGCCGCTCAAAGCGGAAACTCTTAGAACATCCTCTCTCCTTCTACTTTATTCGGCATTGTGCATTTTGTATTCGGATACGATGCTATTTCTGTATGTCATGGACAGTGTGACGGTCCAAGGGATACAGTAAACCTGCAC
Source organism: Schistocerca piceifrons (assembly GCF_021461385.2). Classification (NCBI taxonomy): domain Eukaryota; kingdom Metazoa; phylum Arthropoda; class Insecta; order Orthoptera; family Acrididae; genus Schistocerca; species Schistocerca piceifrons. Next base: position 54,606 of record NW_025728257.1, read on the forward strand.
TGGTGCATCGGAATCTAATACTGGTCTCCCAGGAGCCGCTCAAACCACTAACGCTTAGAAGATTCACTCTTCTTGTACTTATGTCGGCATTGTCACTTTTGTACTCAATCCCGATGCACTTTCTTTGTCTCATGGTCAATGTGAAGGTCCAGGTGATTCAGTTAACCTGCACTGGTTCAACGCAATCTATTACTGGTCTCCCAGGAGCCGCTGAAACCAGAAACTCTTAGGTGATTCACTCTTCTTGTACTTAGGTTGGCATTGTGCCCTTTGTATTCAATCCAGATGCAATTTCTGTCTTTCATGGTCAATGTGAAGGTCCAAGGGATGTAGTAAACCTGCACTGGTCCGTCGGAATCTAAAACTAGTTTCCAAGGAGCCGCTGAAACCACATACTCTTCCAAAATTCACTCTTTTTATACATAAGTCGGCATTGTCCTACTTGTATTCAATCCCGATGCAATTTCTGTGTTTCATGGTCAATGTGAAGGTCAAAGGGATACAATGAACGTGCACCGGTGCATCGGAATGTAATACAGGTCCACCAGGAGCCGCTCAAACCACAAACTCGTAGAAGAATCACTCTTCTTGTACTTAAGTTGGCATTGTGCTTTTTGTATTCAATCCCGATGCAATTTCTAGGTTTCATGGTCAATGTGAAGGTCCAAGGGATACAGTAAACCTACACTGGTTCGTTGGAATCTAATACTGGTCCCCCAGGAGCCGCTCAAACACAAACTCTTAGAAGATTCAATCTCCTTGTACTTAAGTCGGCATTGTCACTTTTGTATTCAATCCCGATGCAATTTCTGTGTTTCATGGTTAATGTGACGGTCCAAGGGATACTATAAAACTGCAATGGTGCATCGGAATCTAACACTGGGCTCTCAGGGGCCGTTCGAAGTACAAACTCTTAGAAGATTCACTCGTCTTGTACTTAAGTCGCCATTGTGCATTTTGTGTTCAATCCCGATGCAATTTCTGTGTTTCATGGTCAATGTAGAGGTCCAAGGGATACAGTAAACCTGCACTGGTGCATCGGAATCTAATACTGGTCTCCCAAGAGCCGCTCAAAGCACAAAGTCTTAGAAGATTCACTCTTCTTGAACTTAAGTAGTCATTATGCCTTTTGTATTCAATCCCAATGCAATTTCTGTGTTTCATGGTCAATGTGAAGGTCCAAGGAATGCAGTGAACCAGAACTGGTGCATTGTAATCTAATACTGGTCTCCCAGGAACCGCTAAAACCACAAACTCGTAGAAGATTCACTCTTCTTGTACTTAAGTTGGCAATGTGCCTTTTGATTTCAATCCCGATGCAATTTCTGTCTCTCATGGTCAAAGTGAATGTCCAAGGGATACAAGAAACCTGCACTGGTGAATCGGAAACTAATACTGATCTCGCAGGGGCCACTCAAAGCACAAACTCTTAGAAGATTCACTCATCTTGTACTTAAGTCGGCATTGTGCCTTTTGTATTCAATCCCGATGCAATTTCTGTATTTCATGGTCAATGTGAAGGTCCAAGGCTTACAGTAAACCAGCACTGGTGCATCGGAATCGAATACTGAGCTGCCAGGAGCCGTTCAAAAGCACAAACTCTTAAAAGATTAACTCTTCTTGTACTTAACTCGTCATTGTGCACTTTGTATTCAATCCCGATGCGGTTTCCGCGATTCATTTTCAATATGAAGGTCCAAGGAATGCAGTGAACCTGCACTGGTGCATTGTAATCTAATACTGGTCTCCTACGAGCCGCTCCAACACAAACTCTTAGTAGATTCACTCTTCTTGTATCTAAGTCGGCATTGTCCTCTTCGTATTCAATTCCGATGCAAATTCTGGGTTTCATGGTCAATGTGAAGGTCCAAATGAGACAGTCAACCTGCACTGTGCATCGGAATCTAATACTTGTCTCCCAGGAGCCGCTCAAATCACAAACTCGTAGAAGATTCACTCCTCCTGTACTTAAGTCGTCATCGTGCCATTTGTATTCAATCCCGATGCAATTTCTGTGTTTCATGGTCAATGTGAAGGTCCAAGGGATACAGTAAATGGGAACTCATCCATAGGAATTCAATACAGGTCTCCCAGGAGCCGCTAAAACCACAAACTCGTAGAAGATTCACTCTTCTTGTACTTAAGTTGGCATTGTGCCTTTTGATTTCAATCCCGATGCAATTTCTGTCTCTCATGGTCAATGTGAAAGTCCAAGGGATACTGGAAACCTGCACTGGTGAATCGCAAACTAATACTGATCTCCCAGGGGCCACTCAAAGCACAAACGCTTAGAAGATTCACTCATCTTGTACTTATGTTGGCATTGTGCCTTTTGTATTCAATCCCGATGCAATTTCTTTGTTTCATGGTCAATGTGAAGGTCCAAGGAATCATGTAAACCTGCACTGGTGCATCGGAATCTAATACTGGTCTCCCAGGATCCGTTCAAAGCACAAACTCTTGGAACATTCACTCTTCTTGTACTTAAGTCGGCATTGTGCCATTTGTATTCAAACCCAATGCAATTTCGGTGTTTCATGGTCAATGTGAAGGTCCAAGAGATACAGTAAACCCGCACTGGTGCATCAGAATCTAATACTGGTCTCCCAGGTGCCGCTCAAAGGACAAAGTCTTAGAAGATTCACTCTTCTTGTACTTAAGTCTGCGTTGTGCCTTTTGTATTCAATCCCGATGCAATTTCAGTCGCCGGGACGTTAAACACTAATCTCCTCCTCCTCCTCGTCCTCCTCAAATTCAGTCTTTTATTGTCAAAGTGAAGGTCCAAAAGGTACAGTAAACCTGCACTGATGCATCGGGACCTAATACTGGTCCCCAGGAGCCGCTCAAATCACAGACTCTTAGAAGATTCACTCTTCTTGTACATAAGTCGGCATTGTCCCATCAGTATTCCATCCCGATGCAATGTCTGTGTTTCATGCTCAAAGTCAAGGTCCAAGGGATACTGTAAACCTGCACAGGTACATCGGAATCAAATACAGGTCTCCCAGGAACTGCTCAAAGCACAAACTCTTAGGTGATTCACTCTTCATGTACTTAAGTCGGCATTGTGCCTTTTGTATTTAATCCCGATGCAGTTTCTGTGTTTCATGGTCAATGTGAAGGGCCAAGGGATACAGTAAACGTACACTGGTACTTCGGAATCTAATACCGGTTTCCCAGAAGCAGATCGAATCACAAACTCTTACAAAATTCACTCTTCTTGTACTTAAGTCGTCATTGTGCCTTTTGTATTCAATCCCGATGCATTTTCTATGTTTCGTGGTCAATGTGAAGGTCCAAGGGATATAGTAAACCTGTACTCGTGTGTCGGAATTTAATACTAGGCTACCAGGAGCCGCTCCAAGCACATACTCTTGGAAGATTCACTCTTCTTGTACATAGGTCGGCATTGTCCCACTTGTATTCAATCCCGATGCAATTTCTGTATTTCATGGTCAATGTGAAGGTCCAAGGCTTACAGTAAACCTGCACTGGTGCATCGGAATCGAATACTGAGCTGCCAGGAGCCGTTCAAAAGCACAAACTCTTAAAAGATTAACTCTTCTTGTACTTAACTCGTCATTGTGCACTTTGTATTCAATCCCGATGCGGTTTCCGCGATTCATTTTCAATATGAAGGTCCAAGGAATGCAGTGAACCTGCACTGGTGCATTGTAATCTAATACTGGTCTCCTACGAGCCGCTCCAACACAAACTCTTAGTAGATTCACTCGTCTTGTATCTAAGTCGGCATTGTCCTCTTTGTATTCAATTCCGATGCAATTTCTGTGTTTCATGGTCAATGTGAAGGTCCAAATGAGACAGTCAACCTGCACTGTGCATCGGAATCTGATACTTGTCTCCCAGGAGCCGCTCAAATCACAAACTCGTAGAAGATTCACTCCTCTTGTACTTAAGTCGTCATCGTGCCATTTGTATTCAATCCCGATGCAATTTCTGTGTTTCATGGTCAATGTGAAGGTCCAAGGGATACAGTAAATGAGAACTGGTCCATAGGAATTCAATACAGGTCTCCCAGGAGCCGCTAAAACCACAAACTCGTAGAAGATTCACTCTTCTTGTACTTAAGTTGGCATTGTGCCTTTTGATTTCAATCCCGATGCAATTTCTGTCTCTCATGGTCAATGTGAAAGTCCAAGGGATACTGGAAATCTGCACTGGTGAATCGCAAACTAATACTGATCTCCCAGGGCCACTCAAAGCACAAACTCTTAGAAGATTCACTCATCTTGTACTTAAGTCGGCATTGTGCCTTTTGTATTCAATCCCGATGCAATTTCTGTGTTTCATGGTCAATGTGAAGGTCCAAGGAATAAAGTAAACCTGCACTGGTGCATCGGAATCTAATGCTGGTCTCCCAGGAGCCGTTCAAAACACAAACTCTTAGAAGATTCACTCATCTTGTACTTAAGTCAGCATTGTGCCATTTGTATTCAAACCCAATGCAATTTCGGTGTTTCATGGTCAATGTGAAGGTCCAAGAGATACAGTAAACCTGCACTGGTACATCGGAATCTATTACTGGTCTCCCAGGTGCCCCTCAAAGGACAAAGTCTTAGAAGATTCACTCTACTTGTACATAAGTCTGCGTTGTGCCTTTTGTATTCAATCCCGATGCAATTTCAGTCGACGGGACGTTAAACACTAATCTCCTCCTCCTCCTCGTCCTCCTCAAATTCAGTCTTTTATTGTCAAAGTGAAGGTCCAAAAGGTACAGTAAACCTGCACTGATGTATCGGGACCTAATACTAGTCCCCAGGAGCCGCTCAAATCACAGACTCTTAGAAGATTCACTCTTCTTGTACATAAGTCGGCATTGTCCCATTTATATTCCATCCCGATGCAATGTCTGTGTTTCATGCTCAAAGTGAAGGTCCAAGGGATACAGTAAACATGCACAGGTACATCGGAATCAAATACAGGTCTCCCTGGAACTGCTCAAAGCACAAACTCTTAGATGATTCACTCTTCTTGTATTTAAGTAGTCATTGTGCATTTTGTAATCAATCCCGATGCAATTTCTGTGTTTCATGGTCAATGTGAAGGTCCAAGGAATGCAGTGATCCTGCACTGGTGCATTGTAATCTAATACTGGTCTCCTACGAGCCGCTCTAACACAAAATTCTAGTAGATGCACTCTTCTTGTATCTAAGTCATCATTGTCCTCTTTGTATTCAATCCCGATGCAATTTCTGGGTTTCATGGTCAATGTGAAGGTCCAAATGAGACAGTCAACCTGCACTGGAGCATCGGAATCTAATACTTGTCTCCCAGGAGCCGCTCAAATCACAAACTCTTAGAAGATTCACTCATTTTGTACTGAAGTCTTCATTATGCCATTTGTATTCAAACCCAATGCAATTTCTGTGTTTCATGGTCAATGTGAAAGTCTAAGAGATACAGTAAACCTGCACAGGTACATCGGAATCTAATACAGGTTTCCCAGGAGCCGCTCAAAGCACAAACTCTTAGGTGATTCACTCTTCTTGTACTTAAGTCGGCGTTATGCCATTTGTATTTAATCCCGATGCAGTTTCTGTGTTTCGTGGTCAATGTGAATGTCCAAGGGGTACAGTAAACGTGCACTGGTACATCGGAATCTAATACTGGTTTCCCAGGACCCGATCAAATCAGAAACGCTTAGAAAATTCACTCTTCTTGTACTTAAGTCGTCATTGTGCCTTTTGTATTCAATCCCGATGCAATTTCTGTGTTTCATGGTCAATGTGAAGGTCCAAGGCTTACAGTAAACCTGCACTGGTGCATCGGAATCTAATACCGAGCTCCCAGGAGCCGTTCAAAAGCACAAACTCTTAAAAGATTCACTCTTCTTGTACTTAAGTCGTCATTGTGCACTTTGTATTCAATCCCGATGGGGTTTCTGCGATTCATTTTCAATATGAAGGTCCAAGGGATACAGTAAACCTGCACTGGTGCATTGGAATCTAATACTGGTGTCCCAGGAGCCGCTCAAAGCACAAACTCTTAGAAAATTCACTCATCTTGTACCTAAGTCGACATTGTCCCATTTGTATTCAATCCCGATGCAATTTCTGTGTTTCATGGTGAATGTGAAGGTCAAAGGGATACAATGAACGTGCACTGGTGCATCGGAATATAATACAGGTCCACCAGGAGCCGCCCAAACCACATACTCGTAGAAGAATCAGTCTTCTTGTACTTAAGTTGGCATTGTGCATTTTGTATTCAATCCCGATGCAATTTCTAGGTTTCATTGTCAATGTGAAGGTCCAAGGGATACAGTAAACCTACACTGGTTCGTTGGAATCTAATACTGGTCCCCCAGGAGCCTTCTAAGCACAAACTCTTTGAAGATTCAATCTCCTTGTACTTAAGTCGTCATTGTCACGTTTGTATTCAATACCGATGCAATATCTGTGTTTCATGGTTAATGTGACGGTCCAAGGGATACAGTAAACCTGCAATGGTGCATCGGAATCTAACACTGGGCTCTCAGGGGCCGTTCGAAGTACAAACTCTTAGAAGATTCACTCGTCTTGTACTTATGTCGCCATTGTGCATTTTGTGTTCAATCCCGATGCAGTTTCTGTGTTTCATGGTCAATGTAAAGGTCCAAGGGATACAGTAAACCTGCACTGGTGCATCGGAATCTAATACTGGTCTCCCAGGAGCCGCTCAAAGCACAAACAATTAGAAGATTCATTCTTCTTGTTCTTAAGTCGGCATTGTACCTTTTGATTTCAATCCCGGTGCAATTTCTGTCTTTCGTGGGCAATGTGAAAGTCGAAGGTACACAGTTATTCTGCACTGGTACATAGTAATCTAATACGGGTCCCCAGGAGCCGCTCAAATCACAAACTCTTAGAAGATCCCCTCATCCTCTACTTAAGTCGACATTGTGCCTTTTGTATTCAATCCCGATGCAATTTCTGTGTTTCATGGTCATTGTGAGGGGGCCAAGGGATACAGGAAACCTGCTCTGGTGCATCGGAACCTAATACTGGTCTCCCTTGAGCCGCTCAAAGCCCAAATTCTTAGAAGATTCACTCTTCTTGAACTTAAGTAGTCATTATGCCTCTTCTATTCAATCCCGATGCAATTTCTGTGTTTCATGGTCAATGTGAAGGTCCAAGGAATGCAGTGAACCAGCACTGGTGCATTGTAATCTAATACTGGTCTCCCAGGAGCCGCTCAAATCAGAAACTCATGGAAGATTCACTCTTCTTGTACTTAAGTCGTCATCGTGCCCTTTGTATTCAATCCCGATGCAATTTCTGTGTTTCATGCTCAATGTGAAGGTCCAAGGGATACAGTAAATGAGAACTGGTCCATCGGAATTCAATACAGGTCTCCCAGAAGCCGCTAAAACCACTAACTCGTAGAAGATTCACTCTTCTTGTACTTAGGTTGGCATTGTGCCTTTTGATTTCAATCCCTATGCAATTTCTGTCTCTCATGGTCAATTGGAATGTCCAAGGGATACATGAAACCTGCCCTGGTGAATCGGAAACTAAGACTGATCTCCCAGGGGCCACTCAAAGCACAAACTCTTAGAAGATTCACTCATCTTGTACTTAAGTGGGCAATGTGCCTTTTGTATTCAATCCCGATGCAATTTCTGTGTTTCATGGTCAATGTGATGGTCCAAGGGATACAGTAAACCCGAACTGGTGCATCGGAATCTAATACTGGTCTCCCAGGATCCGCACAAAGCACAAACTCTTAGAAGATTCACTCTTCTTGTACTTAAGTAGTCATTGTGCCTTTTGTATTCAATCCCAATGCATTTTCTATGTTTCTGGGTCAATGTGAAGGTCCAAGGGATATACTAAACCTGCACTGGTGTGTCGGAATTTAATACTGGGCTACCAGGAGCCGCCCCAAGCACATACTCTTGGAAGATTCACTCTACTTCTACATAAGTCGGCATTGTCCCACTTGTATTCAATCCCGATGCAATTTCTGTGTTCCATGGTCAATGTGAAGGTCCAAGGCTTACAGTAAACCTGCACTGGTGCATCGGAATCGAATACTGAGCTCCCAGGAGCCGTTCAAATGCACAAACTCTTAAAAGATTCACTCTTCTTGTACTGAAGTCGTCATTGTGCACTTTGTATTCAATCCCGATGCGGTTTCTGCGATTCATTTTCAATATGAAGGTCCAAGGGATACAGTAAACGTGCACTGGTACATCGGAATCTAATACTGGTGTCCCAGGAGCTGCTCAAAGCACAAACTCTTAGAAAATTCACTCATCATGTACCTATGTCGGCATTCTCCCTTTTGTATTCAATCCCGATGCATTTTCTGTGTTTCACGGTCAATGTGAGGGTCTAAGGGATACAGTAAACCTGCACTGGTGCATCGCAACCTATTACTGGTGTCCCATGAGCCGCTCAAAGCACAAACTCTTAGAAGATTCACTCTTCTTGAACTTAAGTAATCATTATGCCTTTTGTATTCAATCCCGATGCAATTTCTGTGTTTCATGCTCAATGTGAAGGTCCAAGGGATACAGTAAAACTGAACTGATGCATCGGAATCTAATACTGGCCTCCCAGGATCCGCTCAAAGTACCAACTCTTAGATGATTCACTCTTCTTGTATTTAAGTGGTCATTGTGCATTTTGTATTCAATCCCGATGCAATTTCTGTGTTTCATGGTCAATGTGAAGGTCCAAGGGATACAGTAAACCCGAACTGGTGCATCGGAATCTATTACTGGTCTCCCAGGAGCAGTTCAAACACCAACTCTTAGAAGATTCACTCTTCTTGTATTTAAGTAGTCATTGTGCATTCTGTATTCAATCCCGATGCAATATCTGTGTATCACGGTCAATGTGAAGGCCCAAGGGATACAGTAAACCTACACGGTTGCATCGGAATATAATTCTCATCTCCCAAGAGACGCTCAAAGCACAAACTCTTAGAAGATTCACTCTTCTTGTAATTAAGTCGGCATTGTGACTTTTGTATTCAATCCCGATGCAATATCTGTGTTTCATGGTTAATGTGACGGTCCAAGGGATACAGTAAACCTGCAATGGTGCATCGGAATCTAACACTGGGCTCCCAGGGGCCGTTCGAAGTACAAACTCTTGCAAGATTCACTCGTCTTGTACTTATGTCGCCATTGTGCATTTTGTGTACAATCCCGATGCAATTTCTGTGTTTCATGGTCAATGTAAAGGTCAAAGGAATGCAGTGAACCTGCACTGGTGCATTGTAATCTAATACTGGTCTCCAAGGAGCCGCTCAAATCACAAACTCGTAGAAGACTCACTCTTATTGTACTTAAGTCGTCATCGTGCCCTTTGTATTCAATCCCGATGCAATATCTGTCTCACATGGTCAATGTGTAAGTCCAAGGGATGCAGGAAACCTGCACTGGTGAATCGGAAACTAATACTGATCTCCCAGGGGCCACTCAAAGCACAAACTCTTAGAAGATTCACTCATCTGGTACTTATCTTCATTGTGCCTTTTTTTTTCAATCCCGATGCAATTTCTGTGTTTCATGGTCAATGTGAAGGTCCAAGGGATACAGTAAACCCGAACTGGTGCATCGGAATCTAATACTTGTCTCCCAGGATCCGCTCAAAGCACAAACTATTAAAAGATTCACTCTTCTTGTACTTAAGTAGTCATTGTGCCTTTTGTATTCAATCCCGATGCAATTTCTGTGTGTCATGGTCAATGTGAAGGTCCAAGGCATACAGTGAACCTGCACTGGTGCATTGTAATCGAATACTGGTCTCCCACATGCCGCTCCATCACAAACTCTTAGTAGATTCGCTCTTATTGTACCTAAGTCGGCATTGTCCTCTTTGTATTCCATCCCGATGCAATTTCTGAGTTTCATTTTCAATGTGAAGGTCAAAGGAATACAGTAAACCTGCACTGGAGCATCGGATTCTAATACTGGTCTCCCAGGAGCCGTTCAAAACACAAACTCTTAGAAGATTCACTCATCTTGTACTTAAGTCGGCATTGTGCCATTTGTATTCAAACCCAATGCAATTTCGGTGTATCACGGTCAAAGTGAAGGTCCAAGGGATACAGTAAACCTGCACGGTTGCATCGGAATATAATTCTCATCTCCCAGGAGACGCTCAAAGCACAAACCCTTAGACGATTCACTCTTCTTGTAATTAAGTCGGCATTGTGCCTTTTATATTCAATGCCGATGCGGTTTGTGCGTTTCACTTTCAAATTGAAGGTCCATGGGATACAGTAAACGTGCACTGGTACATCGGACTCTAATACTGGTGTCCCAGGAGCCGCTCAAAACACAAACTCTTAAAAAATTCACTCTTCTTGTACCTAAGTCGGCATTGTCTCTTCTCTATTCAATCCCGATGCAATTTCTGTGTTTCATGGTAAATGTGAAGGTCCAAGGGATACAGTAAACCTGCACTGGTGCTTCGGAATCTAATACTGGACTCCCAGGAGCCACTCAAGGCACAGACTCTTAAAAGATTCACTCTTCTTGTACATAAGTCGGTATTGTCCCATTTGTATTCCATCCCGACGCAATTTCTGTGTTTCATGCTCAAAGTGAAGATCCAAGGGATACAGTAAACCTGCACTGGTACATCGGAATCTAATACTGGGCTGCCAGGAGCCGGTCAAAAAACAAACTCTTAGAAGATTCACTCTTCTTGTACATATGTCTTCATTGTCCCACTTGTATTCAATCCCGATGCAATTTCTGTGTTTCTGGTCAATGTGAAGGACCAAGGGATACAGTAAACCCGAACTGGTGCATCGGAATCTAATACTGGTCTCCCAGGATCCGCTCAAAGCACAAAATCTTAGAAGATTCACTCTTCTTGTACTTAAGTAGTCATTGTGCCTTTGTATTCAATCCCGATGCAATTTCTGTGTGTCATGGTCAATGTGAAGGTCCAAGGCATACAGTGAACCTGCACTGGTGCATTGTAATCGAATACTGGTCTCCCACATGCCGCTCCAACACAAACTCTTAGTAGATTCACTCCTATTGAACCTATGTCGGCATTGTCCTCTTTGTATTCAATCCCGATGCAATTTCTGTGTTTCATTGTCAATGTGAAGGTCTAAAGGATACAGTAAACGTGCACTGGTGCATCGGAAGCTAATACTGGTCTCCCAGGAGCCGTTCAAAACACAAACTCTTAGAAGATTCACTCATCTTGTACTTAAGTCGGCATTGTGCCGTTTGTATTCAAACCCAATGCAATTTATGTGTTTCATGGTCAATGTGAAGGTCCAAGAGATATAGTAAACCTGCACGGCTGCATCGGAATCTAATACTGGTCTCCCAGGAGCCGCTCAAAGGACAAACTCTTAGAAGATTCACACTTCTTGTACTGAAGTCGGCGTTGTACCTTTTGTATTCAATCCTGATGCAATTTCAGTCGACAGGACGTTAAACACTAATCTCTTCCTCCTCCTCCTCCTCCTCAAATTCAGTCTTTTATTGTCAAAGTGAAGGTCCAACAGATACAGTAAACCTGCACTGGTGCATCGGGATCTGATACTGGTCTCCCAGGAGCCGCTCAAAGCACAGACTCTTAAAAGATTCACTCTTCTTGTACATAAGTCGGTATTGTCCCATTTGTATTCCATCCCGACGCAATTTCTGTGTTTCATGCTCAAAGTGAAGATCCAAGGGATACAGTAAACCTGCACTGGTACATCGGAATCTAATACTGGGCTGCCAGGAGCCGGTCAAAAAACAAACTCTTAGAAGATTCACTCTTCTTGTACATATGTCGGCATTGTCCCACTTGTATTCAATCCCGATGCAATTTCTGTGTTTCTGGTCAATGTGAAGGACCAAGGGATACAGTAAACCCGAACTGGTGCATCGGAATCTAATACTGGTCTCCCAGGATCCGCTCAAAGCACAAAATCTTAGAAGATTCACTCTTCTTGTACTTAAGTAGTCATTGTGCCTTTGTATTCAATCCCGATGCAATTTCTGTGTGTCATGGTCAATGTGAAGGTCCAAGGCATACAGTGAACCTGCACTGGTGCATTGTAATCGAATACTGGTCTCCCACATGCCGCTCCAACACAAACTCTTAGTAGATTCACTCCTATTGAACCTATGTCGGCATTGTCCTCTTTGTATTCAATCCCGATGCAATTTCTGTGTTTCATTGTCAATGTGAAGGTCTAAAGGATACAGTAAACGTGCTCTGGTGCATCGGAATCTAATACTGGTCTCCCAGGAGCCGCTCAAATCACAAACTCTTAGAAGATTCACTCATTTTGTACTGAAGTCTTCATTATGCCATTTGTATTCAAACCCAATGCAATTTCTCTGTTTCATGGTCAATGTGAAGGTCCAAGAGATACAGTAAACCTGCGTTGCTGCATCGGAATCTAATACTGGTCTCCCAGGTGCCGCTCAAAGGACAGACTCTTCGAAGATTCACACTTCTTGTACTGAAGTCTGCGTTGTGCCTTTTGTATTCAATCCTGATGCAAATTCAGTCGACAGGACGTTAAACACTAATCTCCTCTTCCTCCTCCTCCTCCACAAAATCAGTCTTTTATTGTCAAAGTGAATGTCCAACGGATACAGGAAACCTGCACTGGTGCATCGGAAACTAATACTGATCTCCCAGGGGCCACTCAAAGCACAAACTCTTAGAAGATTCACTCATCTTGTACTTAAGTCGGCACTGTGCCTTTTGTCTTCAATCCCAATGCAATTTCTGAGTTTCATGGTCAATGTGAAGGTCCAAGGGATTCAGTAAACCTACACTGTTGCATCGGAATCTAATTCTGGTCTCCCAGGAGACGCTCAAAACACAATCTCTTAGAAGATTCACTCTTCTTGTAATTAAGTCGGCATTGTGCCTTTTGTATTCAATTCCGATGCGGTTTTGTAAGCTTCACTTTCAATTTGAAGGTCCATGGGATACAGTAAACGTGCACTGGTACATCGGAATCTAATACTGGTGTCCCAGGAGCCACTCAAAGCACAAACTCTTACAAAATTCACTCTTCTTGTACCTAAGTCGGCATTGTCTCTTTTCTATTTAATCCCGCTGCAATTTCTGTGTTTCATGGTAAATGTTAAGGTCGAAGGGATACAGTAAACCTGCACTGGTGCGTAGTAATCTAATACTGGTCCCAAGAGCCGCTCAAATCACACACTCATAGAACTAAAGTCGACATTGTGCATTTTGTATTCAATCCCAATGCAATATCTGAGTTTCATGGTCAATGTGGGGGTCCAAGGGATACAGTAAACCTGCTCTGGTGCATCGGAACCTAATACTGGTCTCCCATGAGCCGCTCAAAGCACCTACTCTTAGAAGAGTCACTCTTCTTGAACTTAAGTAGTCATTGTGCCTTTTGTATTCAATCCCGATGCGATTTCTGTGTTTCGTGGTCAATGTGAAGGTCCAAGGGATACAGTAAACCCGAACTGGTGCATCGGAATCTAATACTGGTCTCCCAGGATCCGCTCAAATCACAAACACTTTGAAGATTCACTCATCTTGTACTTAAGTAGTCATTGTGCTTTTTGTATTCAATCCCGATCCAATTTCTGTGTTTCATAGTCAATGTGAAGGTCCAAGGCATACAGTGAACCCTCACTGGTGCATTGTAATCGAATACTGGTCTCCCACATGTCGCTCCAACACAAACGCTTAGTAGATTCACTGTTGTTGTACCTAAGTCGGCATTGTCCTCTTTGTATTCAATCCCGATGCAATTTCTGTGTTTCATTGTCAATGTGAAGGTCAAAGGGATACAGTGAACCTGCACTGGTGCATCGGAATCTAATACTGGTCTCCTAGGAGCCGTTCAAAACACAAAATCTAAGAAGATTCACTCATCTTGTACTTAAGTCGGCATTGTGCATTTTGTATTCCATCACGATGCAATTTCTGTGTTTCATGCTCAAAGTGAAGGTCCAAGGCATAGAGTAAACCTGCACAGGTGCATTGGAATCTAATACAGGTCTCCCAGGAGCCGCTCAAAGCACAAACACTTAGGTGATTCACTCTTCTTGTACTTAAGTCGGCATTGTGCCTTTTGTATTTAATCCCGATGCAGTTTCTGTGTTTCATGGTCAATGTGAAGGTCCAAGGGATACAGTAAACGTGCACTGGTACATCGGAATCTAATACTGGTCTCCCAGGAGCCGATCAAATCACAAACTCTTAGAAAAATCACTCTTCTTGTACTTAAGTCGTCATTGTGACTTTTGTATTCACCCCCAAGGCATTTTCTATGTTTCATGGTCAATGTGAAGGTCCAAGGGATACAGTAAACCTGCACTGGTGCGTCGGAATCTAATACTGGGCAACCAGGAGCCGCTCAAAGCACAAATTCTTGGAAGATTCACTCTTCTTGTACATAAGTCGGCATTGTCACACTTGTATTCAATCCCGATGCAATTTCTGTGTTTCATGGTCAATGTGAAGGTCCAGGGCTTACAGTAAACCTGCACTGGTGCATCGGAATCTAATACTGTTCTCCCAGGAGCCGTTCAAAAGCACAAACTCTTAGAAGATTCACTCTTCTCGTACTTAAGTCGTCATTGTGCACTTTGTATTCAATTACGATGCGGTTTCTGCGATTAATTTTCAATATGGAGGTCCAAGGGATACAGTAAACCTGCACTGGTGCATTGGTATCTAATGCTGGTCCCCAGGAGCCGCTCAAACAAAAACTCTTGGGAGATTCACTCTTCTTGCACCTAAGCCGGCATTGTCCTCTTTGTATTCAATACCGATGCAATTTCTGTGTTTCATTGTCAATGTGAAGGACCAAGGGATTCAGTAAACCTGCACTGGTGCGTCGGAATCCAATACAGGTCTCGCAGGAGCCCCTCAAATCACTAACTCTTAGGTGATTCACTTTTCTTGTACTTAAGCTGGCATTCTGGCTTTTGTATTCAATCCCGATGCAATTTCTGTGTTTCATGTCAATGTGAAGGTCCAAGGGATTCAGTAAACCTGCACTGGTGCGTTGGAATCTAATACTGGTCTCCCAGGAGCTGCTCAAACCACATAGTCTTAGAAAATTCACTCTTCTTGTACTTAAGTCGGCATTGTCCCATTTGTATTCAATCCCGATGCAATTTTTGTGTTTCATGGTCAATGTGAGGGTCAAAGGGATATAGTGAACGTGCACTGGTGCATAGGAATCTAGTACAGGTCTCCCAGGAGCCGCTCAAAGCACAAACTCGTAGAAGATTCACTCTGCTTGTACTTAAGTTGGCACTGTGTTTTTTGTATTCTATCCTGATGCAATTTCTGTGTTTCATGGTCAATGTGTAGGTACAAGGGATACAGTAAACCTGCACTGGTGCATCGGAATCTAATACTGGTCTCCCAGGAGCCGTTCATTGCACAAACTCTTAGAACATTCAATTTTCTTGGACTTATATGGGCATTGTCCATATTGTATTCAATCCCGATGCAATTTCTGTAATTCATGGTCAATGTGAAGGTCAAAGGGATACAGTAAACCTGCACTGGTGCATTGGAATCTAATAATGGTCTCCCAAGAGCCGCTCAAAATAAAAATTCTTAGAAGATTGACTCTTCATGTACTTATGTCGGCAATGTGCCTTTTGTGTTCAATCCCGATGCAATTTCTGTGCCTCATGTTCAACGTGAAGGTCCAAGGTATACAGTAAACCTTCACCGGTGCATGGGAATCTAATACTGGTCTCCCAAGGATCGCTCAAAGCACAAACTATTACAAGATTCACTCATCTTGTACTTAAGTCGTAATTGTGCCCTTTGAATTCAGTCCCGATGCAATTTCTGTGTCTCATGGACACTTCGAAGGGACAAGGGATACAGTAAACCAGCACTGGTGCATCGGAATCTAATACGGGTCTCCCAGGAGAAGCTCAAATCACAAACTCTTAGAAAATTCACTCTTCTTATAATTATGTCGTCATTGTCCCCTTTGTATTAAATGCCGATGTAATTTCTGGGTTTCATGCTCAATGTAAAGGTCCAAGAGATACAGTAAACCTGCACTGGTGGATCGGAATCTAATGCTGGTCTCCCCGGAGACGCTGAAAGCACAAAAACTTAGAAGATTCACTCTTCATGTACGTTAGTCGGCATTGTCCCTTTTGATTTCATCCACGATGAAATTTCTGTCCTACATGGTCAATGTGAAGGTTCAAGGGATACAGTAATTCTGCACTGATGCATCGGAATCTAATACTGGTCTCCCAGGAGCCGCTCAATGCACAAACTCTTACAATATTCATTCTCCTTGTACTTAAGTCGGCATTGTCCCTTTTGTATTCCATCCCGATGCAACTTCTGTGTTTCATGGTCAATGTGACGGTCCAAGGGATACAGTAAACCTGCAATGGTGCATCGGAATCTAATACTGGTCTCCTAGGAGCCGCTCAAAGCACAAACTCTACGAACATCCTCTCTCCTTGTACTTTATTCGGCATTGTGCATTTTGTATTCAATCGCGATGCTATTTCTGTGCGTCATGGACAATGTGATGGTCCAAGGGATACAGTAAACCTGCACTGGTGCATCGGAAGCTAATACTGGTCTCCCAGGAGCTGCTCAAACCACTAACTCTTAGAAGATTCACTCTTCTTGTACTTATGTCGGCATTGTCCCCTTTGTATTCAATCCCGATGCACTTTCTTTGTCTCATGGTCAATGTGCAGGTCCAAGTGATTCAGTAAACCTGCACTGGTTCATCGGAATCTAATACTGGTCTCCCGGGGGCTGATGAAACCACAAACTCTTAGGTGATTCACTCTTCTTGTACTTAAGTTGGCATTGTGCCTTTTGTATTCAATCCCGATGCAATTTCTGTGTTTCATGGTCAATGTCAAGGTCCAAGGGATTCAGTAAACCTGCTCTGGTCCATCGGAATCTAAAACTAGTCTCCCAGGAGCCGCTGAAACCACATACTCTTAGAAAATTCACTCTTCTTATACTAAAGTCGGCAATTGTCCTACTCGTATTCAATCCCGATGCAATTTCTGTGTTTTATGGTCAATGTGAAGGTCAAGGGGATACAGTGAACGTGCACTGGTGCATCGGAATGTAATAATGGTCCACCAGAAGCCGTCCAAACCACAAACTCGTAGAAGATTCACCCTTCTTGTAGCTAAGTTGGCATTCTGCTTTTTGTATTCAATCCCGATGCAATTTCTGGGTTTCATGGTCAATGTGAAGGTCCTATGGATACAGTAAACCTGCACTGGTTCGTCGGAATCCAATACTGGCCCCTCAGGAGCCGCTCAAAGCACAAACTCTTAGAAGATTCACTCTCCTTGTACTTAAGTCAGCATTATCTTTTGGATTCATTCCCGATGCAATTTCTGAGTTTCATGGTCAATGTGAAGGTCCAAGGGATACAGTAAACCTTCAATGGTGCATTGGAATCTAATACTGGACTCCCAGGAGCCGCTCAATGCACAAACTCTTTGAAGATTCATTCTTCTTGTACTTAAGTCGGCATTGTAGCTAATGATTTCAATCCTGATGCAATTTCTGTGTTTCAGGGGCAATGTGAAGGTCAAAGGGATACAGTAATCCTGCACTGGTGCATAGTAATCAAATACTGGTCCCCAGGAGCCGCTCAAATCACAAACTCATAGAAGATCCACTCATCCTGTACTTAAGTCGAAATTGTGCCTTTTGTATTCAATCCCGATGCAATTTCTGTGTTTCATGGTCAATGTGAAGGTCCAAGGCATACAGTGAACCTGCACTGGTGCATTGTAACCTAATACTGGTCTCCCACGAGCCGCTCCAACACAAATTCTTAGTAGATTCACTCTTCTTGTACCTAAGTCGGCATTGTCTTCGTTGTATTCAATCCCGATGCAATTTCTGTGTTTCATGGTCAATGTGAAGG
The DNA here is from genome assembly GCF_021461385.2 of Schistocerca piceifrons. Taxonomy (NCBI): domain Eukaryota; kingdom Metazoa; phylum Arthropoda; class Insecta; order Orthoptera; family Acrididae; genus Schistocerca; species Schistocerca piceifrons. The sequence goes on from NW_025728257.1 coordinate 72,477, forward strand.
TCCAAGGCTTACAGTGAACCTGCACTGGTGCATTGTAATCGAATACTGGTCTCCCACATGCCGCTCCAAAACAAAATCTTAGTAGATTCACTCTTATTGTACCTATGTCGGCATTGTCCTCTTTGTATTCAATCCCGGTGCAATTTCTGTGTTTCATTGTCAATGTGAAGGTCAAAAGGATACAGTAAACGTGCACTGGTGCATCGGAATCTAATACTGGTCTCCCAGGAGCCGTTCAAAACACAAACTCTTAGAAGATTCACTCATCTTGTACTTAAGACGGCATTGTGCCGTTTGTATTCAAACCCAATGCAATTTCTGTGTTTCATGGTCAATGTGAAGGTCCAAGAGATACAGTAAACCTGCACTGCTGCATCGGAATCTAATACTGGTCTCCCAGGTGCCGCTCAAAGGACAATCTCTTAGAGGATTCACACTTCTTGTACTGAAGTCGGCGTTGTGCCTTTTGTATTCAGTCCTGATGCAATTTGTGCCGACAGGACGTTAAACACTAATCTCCTTCTCCTCCCCCTCCTCCTCAAATTCAGTCTTTTATTGTCAAAGTGAATTTCCAACAGATACAGTAAACCTGCACTGGTGCATCGGAATCTATTACTGATCTCCCAGGAGCCGCTCAAATCACAAACTCTTAGAAGATTCACTCTTCTTGTATTTGAGTTGTCATTGTGCATTTTGTATTCAATCCCGATGCAATTTCTGTGTTTCATGGTCAATGTGAAGGTCCAAGGGATACAGGAAACCTGCACTGGTGATTCGGAAACTAATGCTGATCTCCCAGCGGCCACTCATATCACAAACTCCTAAAAGATTCACTCATCTTGTACTTAAGTCGGCATTGTGCCTTTTGTATTCATTCCCGATACAATTTCTGTGTTTCATTGTCAATGTGAAGGTCAAAAGGATACAGTAAACGTGCACTGGTGCATCGGAATCTAATACTAGTTTCCCAGGAGCCGGTCAAATCACAAACTCTTAGAAAATTCACTTTTCTTGTACTTAAGTCGTCATTGTGACTTTTGTATTCAATCCCGATGCATTTTCTGTGTTTCATGGTTAATGTGATGGTCCAAGGGATATAGTAAACCTGCACTGGTGCGTCGGAATCTAATACTGGGCTGCCAGGAGCCGCTCAAAACACAAACTCTTGGAAGATTCACTCTTCTTGTACATAAGTCGGCATTGTCCCACTTGTATTCAATCCCGATGCAATTTCTGTGTTTCATGGTCAATTTGAAGGTCCAAGGCTTACAGAAAACCTGCACTGGTGCAACGGAATCTAATACTGGTCTCCCAGGAGCCGTTCAAATGTACAAACTCTTTGAAGATTCACTCTCCTTGTACTTAAGTCGTCATTGTGCACTTTGTATTCAATCCCGATGCATTTTCTGCGGTTTATTTTCAATATGAAGGTCCAAGGGATACAGTAAACGTGCACTGGTACATCGGAATCTAATACTGGTGTCCCAGGAGCCGCTCAAAGCACAAACTCTTAGAAAATTCACTCCTCTTGTACCTAAGTCGGCATTGTTCATTTTGTATTCAATCCCAATGTAATTTCTGTGTTTCATGGTGAATGTGAAGGTCCAAGGAATACAGTAAACCTGCACTGGTGAATCGGAATCTAATATCGGTCTCAAAGGAGCTGCTCAAAGCGCAACCTCTTAGAAGATTCACTCTTCTTGTACTTATTTCGGCATTGTACCTTTTGATTTGAATCCCTATGCAATTTCTGTTTTTCATGGTCAATGTGAAGGTCCAAGGGATACAGTAAACCTGCACAGGTGCATCGGAATCTAATACTGATCTCCCAGGAGCCGCTCAAATCACAAACTCTTAGAAGATTCAATCTCCATGTATTTAAGTAGTAATTGTGATTTTTGTATTCAATCCCGATGCAATTTCTGTGTTTCTTGGTCAATGTGAAGGTCCAAGGGATACAGTAAACGTGCACTGGTACATCGGAATCTAATACAGGTCTCCCAGGAGCCGCTAAAACCACAAACTTGTAGGAGATTCACTCTTCTTGTACTTAAGTTGGCATTGTGCCTTTTGATTTCAATCCCGATGCAATTTCTGTCTCTCATGGTCAATGTGAATGTCCAACGGATAAAGGAAACCTGCACTGGTGCATCGGAAACTAATACTGATCTCCCAGGGGCCATCCAAAGCACAAACTCTTAGAAGATTCACTCATCTTGTACTTAAGTCGGCATTGTGCCTATTGTTTTCAATCCCGATGCAATTTCTGAGTTTCATGGTCAATGTGAAAGTCCAAGGGATACAGTAAAAATACACTGTTGCATCGGAATCTTATTCTGGTCTCCCGGGAGACACTTAAAACACAAACTCTTAGAAGATTCATTCTTCTTATAATTAAGTCGGCATTGTGCCTTTTGTATTCAATACTGATGCGGTTTGTAAGTTTCACTTTCAATTTGAAGGTCTATGGGATACAGTAAACGTGCACTGGTACATCGGAATCTAATACTGGTGTTCCAGGAGCCGCTCAAAGCACAAACTCTTACAAAATTCACTCTTCTTGTACCTAAGTCGGCATTGTCTCTTTTCTATTCAATCCCGTTGCAATTTCTGTGTTTCATGGTAAATGTGAAGGTCCAAGGGATACAGTACACGTGCACTGGTGCATCGAAATCAAATACTGGACTTCCAGGAGCCGCTCAAAACACAAACTCTTAGAAGATTCATTCTTCTTGTACTTAAGTCGGCATTGTACTTTTTGATTTCAATCCCGATGCAATTTCCGTCTTTCGTGGGCAATGTTAAGGTCGAAGGGATACAGTAAACCTGCACTGGTGCGTAGTTATCTAATACTGGTCCCAAGAGCCGCTCAAATCACAAACTCATAGAAGATCCACTCATTCTGAACTTAAGTCGACATTGTGCATTTTGTATTCAATCCCGATGCAATTTCTGTGTTTCATGGTCAATGTGAAGGTCCAAGTCATACAGTAAACCTGCACTGGTGCATCGGAATCTAATACTGGTCTCTCAGGTTCCGGTCAAAGCTCAAACTCTTAGAGGATTCACTCTTCTCGTACTTACGTCGGCATAGTCCCATTTGTATTCAATCCCGATGCAATTTCTGTGTTTAGTGGTAAAAGTGAAGGTCCAAGGGATACAGTAAACCGTCACAGGAGCATCGGAATCCAATACAGGTCTCGCAGTAGCCGATCAAATCACTAACTCTTAGGTGATTCACTTTTCTTGTACTTAAGTTGGAATTGTGCCTTTTGTATTCAATCCCGATGCAATTTCTGTGTTTCATGTCAATGTGAAGGTCCAAGGGATTCAGTAAACCTGCACCGGTGCATCGGAATCTAATACTGGTCTCCCAGGAGCTGCTCAAACCACATAGTCTTAGAAAATTCACTCTTCTTGTACTTAAGTCGGCATTGTCCCATTTGTATTCAATCCCGATGCAATTTCTGTGTTTCATGGTCAATGTGAAGGTCAAAGGGATACAGTGCACGTGCACTGGTGCATGGGAATCTAGTACAGGTCTCCCAGGAGCCGCTCAAAGCACAAACTCGTAGACGATTCACTCTGCTTGTACTTAAGTTGGCACTGTGCTTTTTGTATTCCATCCTGATGCAATTTCTGTGTTTCATGGTCAATGTGTAGGTACAAGGGATACAGTAAACCTGCACTGGTGCATCGGAATCTAGTACTAGTCTCCCAGGAGCCGTTCAAATCACAAACTCTTAGAAAACTCACTCTTCTTATAATTATGTCGGCATTGTCCCTTTTGTATTAAATGCCGATGCAATTTCTGGGTTTCATCCTCAATGTAAAGGTCCAAGAGATACAGTAAACCTGCAATGGTGCATCGGAATCTAGTACTGGTCTCCTAGGAGCCGCTCAAATCGCAAACTCTACGAACGTCCTCTCTCCTTGTACTTTATTCGGCATTGTGCATTTTGTATTCAATTCGATGCTATTTCTGTGCGTCATGGACAATGTGAAGGTCCAAGGGATACAGTAAACCTGCACTGGTGCATCGGAAGCTAATAGTGGTCTCCCAGGAGCTGGTCAAACAACTAACTCTTAGAAGATTCACTCTTCTTGTACTTATGTCGACATTGTGCCCTTTGTATTCAATCCCGATGCACTTTCTTTGTGTCATTTTCAATGTGCAGGTCCAAGTGATTCAGTAAACCTGCACTGGTTCATTGGAATCTAATACTGGTCTCCCGGGGGCCGCTGAAACCACAAACTCTTAGGTGATTCACTCTTCTTGTACTTAAGTTGGCATTGTGCTTTTTGTATTTAATCCCGATGCAGTTTCTGAGTTTCATGGTCAATGTGAAGGTCCAAGGGATAGAGCAAACGTGCACTGGTACATCGGAATCTCATACTGGTCTCCCACGAGCCGCTCCACCCAAACTCTTAGTAGATTCACTCGTCTTGTCCCTAAGTCGGCATTGTCCTCTTTGTATTCAATCCCGATGCAATTTCTGTGTTTCATGGTCAATGTGAAGGTCCAAATGAGACAGTCAACCTGCACTGGTGCATCGGAATCCAATACTTGTCTCCCAGGAGCCGCTCAAAGCACAAACTCGTAGAAGAATCACTCTTCTTGTACTTAAGTCGTCATCGTGCCCTTTGTATCCAATCCCGATGCAATTTCTGTGTTTCATGGTCAATGTGAAGGTCCAAGGGATACAGTAAATGTGAATTGGTGCATCGGAATCTAATACAGGTCTCCCAGGAGCCGCTCAAACCACAAACTCGTTGAAGATTCACTCTTCTTGTACTTAATTTGGCATTGTGCCTTCTGATTTCAATCCCGATGCAATTTCTGTCTTTCATGGTCAATGTGAATGTCCAAGGGATACAGTAAACCTGAACTGGTGAATCGGAAACTAATACTGATCTCCCATGAGCCGCTCAATGCACAAACTCTTAGAAGATTCACTCTTCTTGAACTTAAGTTGGCATTGTGCCTTTTGTATTCAATCCCGATGCAATGTCTGTACCTCATGGTAAATGTGAAGGTTTAAGGGATACAGTAAACCCTCACCGGTGCATCGGAATCTAATACTGGTCTCCCAAGGAGCCACTCAAAGCACAATCTCTTAGAAGATTCACTCTTCTTTTACTTAAGTAGTCGTTGTGCCTTTTGCATTCAATCCCTATGCAATTTCTGTGTTTCATGGTCAATGTGAAGGTCCAAGGCATACAGTGAACCTGCCCTGGTGCAGTGTAATCTAATACTGGTCTCCCGCGAGCCGCTCCAACACAAAATCTTAGGAGATTCACTCTCCTTGTACCTAAGTGGCCATTGTCCTCTTTGTATTCAATACCGATGCATTTTCTGTGTTTCATTGTCAATGTGAAGGTCAAAGGGATACAGTAAACCTCCACTGGTGCATCGGAATCTAATACTGGTCTCCCAGGAGCCATTCAAAGCACAAACTTTTAAAAGATTCACTCATTTTGTACTTAAGTCGTCATTGTGCCATTTTTATTGAAACCCGTTGCAATGTCTGTGTTTCATGGTCAATGTGGAGGTCCAAGGGATACAGTAAACCTGCACAGGTGCATCGGGATCTAATACTGGTCTCCCAGGAGCCGCTCAAAGCACAAACTCTTAGAAGATTCACTCTTCTTGTACTTAAGTCGGCATTGTGCCCTTTGTATTGAATCCCGATGCAATATCTGTTTTTCACGGTCAAATTGAAGGGACAAGGGATACAGTACACCTGCACTGGTGCATCGGAATCTAATACTGGTTTCCCTGGAGCCGCTCAAAGCACAAACTCTTAGAAGATTCACTCTTCTTGTACGTAAGTCGGCGTTGTGCCTTTTGTATTCAATCCCGATGCAATTTCTTTTGACGGGATGGTAAACACTAATCTCCTCCTCCTCCTCCTCCTCCTCAATTTCAGTCTTTCATTGTTAAAGTGAAGGTCTGAAAGATACAGTAAACCTGCACTGGTGCGTCAGGGTCTAATACTGGTCTCCCAGGAGCCGCTAAAAGCACTAACTCTTAGAAGAATCACTCTTCTTGTACATAAGTGGGCATTGTCCCATTTGTGTTCAATCCCGATGCGATTTCTGTGTTTCATGGTCAAGTTGAAGGGACAAGAGACACAGTAAACCTGCACTGGCGCATCGGAATCTAATACTGGTCCCTTAGGAGCCGCTCAAAGCACTGACTCTTTGAAGATTCACTCTTTTTGTATTTAAGTCGGCATTGTGCCTTTTGTATTTAATCCCGATGCAGATTCTGTGTTTCATGGTCAATGTGAAGGTCCAAGAAATACAGTAAACCTGCACTGGTGCATCGGAATCTAGTGCTGGTCTCCCCGGAGACGCTGAAAGCACAAAATCTTAGAAGATTCACTCTTCATGTACATAAGTCGGCATTGTCCCTTCTGATTTCATCCCCGATGCAATTTCTGTCCTTCATGGACAAAGTGAAAGTCCAAGGGAAACCGTAAACCTGCACTGGTGAATCGGAATATAATACTGGTCTCCCAGGAGCCGCTCAAAGCACAAACTCTTAGAAGAGTCACTCATCTTTATTTTAGTCGGCATTGTGCCTTTTGTATTCAATCCCGATGCAATTTCTATGTTTCATGGTCAATGTGAGGGTCCAAGGGATATAGTAAACTTGCACTGGTGCATCGGAATCTAATACTGGGCTACCAGGAGCCGTTTAAAGCACAAACTCTAGGAAGATTAACTCTTGTTGTACATACGTCGGCAATGTCCCACTTGTATTCAACCCCGATGCAATTTCTGTGTTTCATGGTCAATGTGAAGGTCCAAGGCATACAGTAAAACTGCACTGGTGCATTAAAATCAAATACTGGGCTCTCATGAGCCGCTCAAACACAATTTCTTAGACGCTTCACTCTTCTTGTACTGACGTATGCATTGTGCTTTTTGTATTCCTTCCCGATGCAATTTCCGTGTTCCATGGTAAATGTGAAGGTCCAAGGGATACAGTAAACCTGCACTGGTGCATTGGAATCTAATACTGGTCTCCAAGGAGCCGCTAAAATCACAAACTCTTAGAAGATTCCTCTTCTTGTACTTAAGTCGGCAATGTGCCTTTTGTACTCAATCCCGATGCAATTTCTGTGTTTGATGGCCATTGTGAAGGTCCAAGGGATTTCGTAAACCTGCACTGGTGCATCGGAATCTAATAGTGGTCTCCCAGGAGCTGCTCAAAGCACAAAGTCTTAGAAGATTCATTCATCTTTTACTTAAGTCGGCATTGTGCCATTTGTATTCAAACCCGATGCAACTTCTGTGTTTCATGGTTAATGTTAAGGTCCAAGGGATACAGTAAACCGGCACAGGTGCGTCGGAATCTAATACTTGTGTCCCAGGAGCCGGTTCAATCACAAACCCTTCGAAGATTCACTCTACTTGTACTTAAGTCGGCGTTGTGCCTTTTGTATTCAATCCCGATGCAATTTCTGTCTTTCATTGGTTAAAGTGAAGGTCCAAGGGATTCAGTAAACCTGCACTGGTGCAGCGGAATCTAACACTGGTCTCCCAGGAGCCTCTCAAATCACAAACTCTTAGAAAATTCACTCATCTAGTACTTAAGTCGGCATTGTGCCATTTGTAATCAAACCCGATGCTACTTCTGTGTTTCATGGTCAATGTGAAGGTCCAAGGGATACAGTAAACCTGCACTGGTGCTTCAGAATCTAATACTGGTCTCCCAGCAGCCGCTCAAATCACAAACTCTTAGAAAATTCACTCTCTTTGCACTTCAGTCGGCATTGCCCCTTTTGTATTCAATCCCGATGCAATTTCTGTGTTTCATGGTCAATGAGACGGTCCAAGGGATACAGTGAACCTGCAATGGTGCATCGGAATCTAATACTGGTCTCCAAGGTGCCGCTAAAAGCACAAACTCTTAGAAAATTCACTCTTCTTGTACCTAAGTCAGCATTGTCCCTTTTGTATTTAATCCCGATGCAATTTCTGTGTTTCATGGTGAATGCGAAGGTGCAAGGGATACAGTAAACCTGCACTGGTGCATCGGAATCCAATACTGGTCCCCCGGGAGCCGCTCAAAACAGAAACTCTTAGAAGATTTACTCTTCTGGTACTTATGTCGGCATTGTACCTTTTGATTTCAATCCCGATGTAATTTCGGTGTTTCATGGCCAATGTGAAAGGCCAAGGCATACAGTAAACCTGCACTAGTGCGTTGGAATCTAATACTGGTCTCGCATGAGCCTCTCAAAGCACAAACTCATAGACGATTCACTCATCTTGTACTGAGGTCGTCATTGTGCCATTTGTATTCAAACCCGTTATACCTTCTGTGTTTCATGGTCAATGTGAAGGTCCAAGGCATACAGTAAACCTGCATAGGTGCATCGGACTTTAATACTGGTCTCCCAGGAGCCGCACAAAGCACAAACTCTTGGAAGATTCAGTCTTCTTGTACTTACTGGTACATCGGAATCTAGTACTGGTCTCCCAGGGGCCGCCCAAAGCACAAACTCTTGGAAGATTCACTCTTCTTGTACTTAAGACGACATTGGGCTATTGTATGCAATTCCGATGAAATTTCTGTGTTTCATGGTCAATGTGTAGGTCCAAGGGATACAGTAAACGTGCACTGGTACATCGGAATCTAATACTGGTCTCCCAGGAGCCGCTCAATCAAAAACTCTTGGAAGATTCACTGTTCTTGTACCTAAGTCGGCATTGTCCTCTTTGTATTCAATCCCGATGCAATTTCTGTGTTTCATGGTCAATGTGTAGGTCCAAGGGATACAGTAAACGTGCACTGGTACATCGGAATCTAATACTGGTCTCCCAGGAGCCGCTCAATCAAAAACTCTTGGAAGATTCACTCTTCTTGTACCTAAGTCGGCATTGTCCACTTTGTATTCAATCCCGATGCAATTTCTGTGTTTCATAGTCAATGTGAAGATCCAAGGGATACAGTAAACCGGCACTGGTGCATCAGATTCTAATACTGGTCTCCCAGGAGCCGCACAAAGCACAAAGTCTTAGAAGATTCACTCATCTTGTACGTAAGTCGGCATTGTGCTATTTGTATTCAAACCCGATGCAACTTCTGTGTTTCATGCTCAATGTGAAGGTCCAAGGGATACAGTAAACCTGCACTGCTGCATCGAAATCTAATTCTGTTCTCCCAGGAGACGCTCAAATAACAAACTCTTAGAAGATTCAATCTCCTTGTACTTAAGTCGGCGTTGTGACTTTTGTATTCAATCCTGATGCAATTTCTGTCTTTCATTGGTTATAGTGAAGGTCCATGGGATTCACTAAACCTGCAATGGTGCAGCGGAATCTAATACTGGGCTCCCAGGAGCCGCTCAAATCACAAACTCTTAGAAGATTCACTCATCCTGTACTTAAGACGGCATTGTGCTTTTATATGCAATCCCGATGAAATTTCTGTGTTTCATGGTCAATGTGAAGGGCCAAGGCAAACAGTAAACCTGCACTGGTGAATTGGTATCTAATACTGGTCTCCCATGAGCCGCTCAAAGCACAAATTCTTAAACGATTCACTCTTCTTGTACTTAAATAAGCATTGTGCTTTTTGTATTCTTTCCCGATGTAATTTCCGTGTTTCATGGTAAATGTGAAGGTCTAAGGGATACAGTAAACCTGCACTGGAGCATCGGAATCTAATACTGGTTACGCAGGAGCCGCTCAAAGCACAAACTCTTAGAAGATTTACTGTTCTTGTACTTATATCGGCATTGTACCTTTTGATTTCAATCCCGATGCAATTTCTGTTTTTCATGGGCAATTTGAAGGTCCAAGGGATACAGTTAACCTGCACAGGTGCATCGGAATCTAATACTGCTCTCCCAGGAGCCGCTCAAATCACAAACTCATCCAAGATCCACTCATCTTGTACTTAAGTCGGCATTTTGCCTTTTGTATTCAATCCCGATGCAATATCTGTGTTTCATGGTCAATGTGAAGGGCAAAGGCATACAGTAAACCTGCACTGGTGCGTCGGATTCTAATACTCGTCTCCCAGGAGCCGCTCAAATCACAAACTCTTAGAAGATTCACTCTCCTTGTAATTAAATCGGGATTGTCTTTTTGTATTCAATCCCGATGCAATTTCTGTGTTTCATTGTCCATGTGACGGTCCAAGGGATACAGTAAACCGTCAATGGTGCATCGGAATCTAATACTGGTCTCCCAGGAGCCGTTCAAAATACAAACTCTTACAAGATTCACTCGTCTTGCACTTAAGTCGCCATAGTGCCTTTTGTATTCAATCCCGATGCAATATCTGTGATCCATCGTTAATTTGAAGATCCAAGGGATACAAAATACCATCACTGGTGCATTGGAATCTAATACTGGTCTCCCAGGAGCCGCTGAAAGAGCAAATTCTTAGATGATTCACTCATCTTGTACTTAAGTCGGCATTGTGCATTTTGTATTCAATCCTGGTGTAATTTCTGTGGTTCATGGTCAATGTGAAGGTCGAAATGATACAGTCAACCTGCACTGGTGCATCGGAATCTAATACTTGTCTCCCAGGAGCAGCTCAAAGCACAAACTCTTAGGAGATTCACTCGTCTTGTACTTAAGTCGTCATCGTACCGTTTGTATTCAATCCCGATGCAATTTCTGTGTTTCATGGTCAATGTGAAGGTCCAAGGGATACAGTAATCCTGCACTGGAGCATCAGAATTTAATACTGGTCTCCCATGTGCCGCTAAATCACAAACTCCTAGAAGATTCACTCTTCTTGTACTTGCTTCCGCATTGTGCCTTTTGTATTCAATCACGATGCGATTTCCGTATTTCATGGTAAATGTAAAGGTTTAAGGGATAGAGTAAACCTGCACTGGTTCATCGGAATTTAATACTGGTCTCCCAGGAGCCGCTCAGAGCAAAAAACCTTAGAAGATTCACTCGTGTCGTTCTTATGTCGGCATTTCTATTCTAAACCAATGCAATTTCTGTGTTTCATGGTCAATGTTAAGGTCCAAGGGATACAGTAAACCTGCACTGGTGCATCAGAATTTAACACTGGTCTCCTATGTGCCGCTGAAATCACAAACACCTAGAAGATTCACTCTTCTTGTAATTGATTCCGCATTGTGCCTTTTGTATTCAATCACGATGCGATTATCGTATTTCATAGTAAATGTGAATGTCCAAGGCATACAGTAAACCTGCTCTGGTGCATAGGAATCTAATAATGGTCTCCCAGGAGACGCTGAAAGCGCATACTCTTAGAAAAATCACTCTTCTTGTACTTAAGTCGGCTTTGTGCATTTTGAATTCAATCCCGATGCAATTTCAGTGTTTCATGGTCAATGTGAAGGTCGAAGGGATACAGTAAACCTTGACTGGTGCATCGGAATCTAATACTGCGCTCCCAGGAGCCGCTCAAACCACAAACGCTTAGAAAAGTCACTCTTCTTTTATTTAAGTCGGCATTGTCTTTTTTGTATTCAATCCCGATGCAATTTCTGTGTTTCATGGGCAATGTGAAAGTCGAAGGAATGCAGTAAACCTGCACTAGTGTTCGGACACTAATACTGGTCTCCCAGGAGCCGCTCAATTCACAAACTCTTAGAAGATTCAAACTTCTTGGACTTAAGTCAGCGTTGTGCTTTTTGTATTCAATCCCGTTGCAATTTCTGTCTTTCATTGTCAATGTGAAGGTCCAAGGGATACAGTAAACGTGCACTGGCGCGTCGGAATCTAATACTGGTCCCACAGGAGCCCCTCAAACCACAAACTCTTACAAGATTCTATTCTCCTTGTACTAAAGACGGAATTGTCCTTATTGTATTCAATCCCAATGCTATTTCTGTGTTTCATGGTCAATGTGACGGTCAGAGCGATACAGTAAACCTGCAATGGTGCATCGAAATCTAATACTGGTCCCCCAGTAGCCGTTCAAAATACAAACTCTTAGAAGATACACTCGTCTTGTACTTAAGTCGCCATTGTGCCTTTTGTATTTAATCCCGGTGCAATTTCTGTGTTTCATGGTCAATGTGAAGGTCCAAATGATACAGTTAACCTGCAATGGTGCATCAGAATCTAATACTTGTCTCCTAGGAGCTGCTCAAAGCACAAACTCTTAGAAGATTCACTCTTCTGGTACTTAAGAAGTCATCGTTCCCTTTGTATTCAATCCCGATGTCATTTCTGTGTTTCATGGTCAATGTGAAGGTCCAAGGGCTACAGTAAATGCGTACTGGTGCATCGGAATCTAATACAGGGGTCCCAGGAGCCGCTCAAACCACAAACTCGTAGAAGATTCACTCTTCTAGTACTTAAGTTGGCATTGTGCATCTTGATTACAATCCCGCTGCAAATTCTGTCTCTAATGGTCAATGTATAGGTCCAAGGGATACAGTAAATCTTCACTGGTGCATCGTAATATAATACTGGTCGCCCAAGAACCGCTCAAAGCACGAACTCTAAGAAGATTAACTCTTCTTGTACTTAAGTCGGCATTGTGCCTTTTGTATTCAATCCCGATGCGGTTTCTGCGTTTCCCTTTCAATTTGAAGATCCAAGGGATACAGTAAACGTGCACTGGTACATCAGAATCTTATACTGGTGTCACAGGAGCCGTTCAAAGCACAAACACTTAGAAAATTTACTCTTCTTGTACCTAAGTCGGCATTGTCCCTTTTGTATTCAATCCGGATGCAATTTCTGTGTTTCATGGTAAATGTGAAGGTCCAAGTGTTACAGTAAACCTGCACTGGTGCATCTTCATGTAATACTGATCTCCGAGGAACCGCTGAAAACACAAACTCTTAGAAGACTCACTCTTCTTGTTCTTATGTCGGCGTTGTATCTTTTGCTTTCAATCCCGATAAAATTTCTGTCTGTCATGGGCAATGTGACGGTCCAACGGATACATCAAACCGGCACTGCTGCATCGGAATCTAATACTGGTCTCCCAGGATTCGCTCAAAGCACAAACTCTTCGAAGATTCACTCTTCTTGTACTTAAGTCGGCATTATCCCTCTTGAATAAAATCCCGATGCAATTTCTGTGTTTCATGGTCAATGTGAATGTCAAAGGCATACAGTAAACCTGCACTGGTGCATCGGAATCTAATAATGGTCTCCCAGGAGCCCAACAAAGAATAAACTTTTCGAAGATGCACTCTTCTTGTACTTAAGTAGGCAATGTGCCTTTAGTATTCAATCCCAATGCAATGTCAGAGTGTCATGGTCAATGTGAAGGTCCAAGGGATACAGCAAACCTGCACTGGTGCATCGTAATCTAATACTGGTCTCCCAGGAGCCGCTCAAACACGAATTCTTAGAAGATACACTCTTTCTGTACTTGAGACGGCATTGTGCCTTTTGTATTCCATCCCGATGCAATGACTGTGTTTCATGGTCAATGTGAAGGTCCAAGTGATACAGTAAACCTGCACTGGTGCATCGGAATCTAATACTGGTCTTCCAGGAGCCGCTCAAAGCACAAACTCTTAGAAGATTCACTCTTCTTGTACTTAAGTCGATATTGTGCAATTAGTATTCAATCGCTATGCAATTTCTGTGTTTCATAGTCAATGTGAAGGTCCAAGTGGTACAGTAAACCTACACTGGTGCATCGGAATCTAATACTGGTCTCCCAGGAGCCGCTCAAAGCACAAACTCTTAGAAGATTCACTTTTCTTGTACTTGAGTCAGCGTTGTGTCATTTGTCTTCAATCCCGTTGCAATTTCTGTGTGTCATGGTCAATGTGAAGGACCAAGGGATACGGCAAACCTGCGCTGGTGCATCAGAATTTAAAAGTGGTCTATCAGGAGCCGCACAAAGCACAAACTCTTAGAAGATTCACTCTTCTTGTACTTAATACGGCGTTGTGCCTTTTGTACTCAATCCAGATGCAATGTCTGTGTTTCACGGTCAATGTGAAGGTCCAAGGGATACGGTAAAGCTGCACTGGTGCATCTTAATCTAATACTTGTATCCGAGGAGCCGCTGAAAGATCAAACTCTTCGAAGATTCACTCATCTTGTATATAAGTAGGCATTGTGCCTTTTAAATTCAATCCCGATGCAGTTTCTGTGTTCTATTGTCTATGTGAAGGTCCAAGGGATTCAGTAAACCAGCACTGGTGCATCGGAATCTAATACTGGTCACCCAGGAGCCGCTCAAAGCACGAACTCTTAGAAGATTAAATCTTCTTATACTTAAGTCGGCATTGTGCCTTTTGCATTCAATCCCGATGCTGTTTCTGCGTTTCCCATTCAATTTGAAGGTCCAAGGGATACAGTAAACGTGCACTGGTACATCAGAATCTTATACTGGAGTCATAGGAGCCGCTCAAAGCACAAACACTTAGAAAATTTACTCTTCTTGTACCTAAGTCGGCATTGTCCCTTTTGTATTCAATCCGGATGCAATATCTGTGTTTCATGGTAAATGTGAAGGTCCAAGTGATACAGTAAACCTACACTGGTGCATCTGAATCTAATACTGATCTCCGAAAGGCCGCTGAAAACACAAACTCTTAGAAGACTCACTCTTCTTGTACTTATGTCGGCGTTGTATCTTTTGCTTTCAATCCTGATAAAATTTCTGTCTTTCATGGGCAATGTGAAGGTCCAACGGATACATCAAACCGGCACTGCTGAATCGGAATCTAATACTGGTTTGCCAGGATTCGCTCAAAGCACAAACTCTTAGAAGATTCACACTTCTTGTACTTAAGTCGGCGTTGTGCCTTTTGTATTCAATCCCGATGCAATTTCTGTCTTTCATTGTCAATGTGAAGGTCGAAGGGATACAGTCAATCTGCACTGGCGCATCGGAATCTAATACTGGACTCCCAGGCGCCGCTCAAAGCACAAACTCTTAGAAGATTCACTCTTCTTTTACTTATGTCGACATTGTCCCTTTTGTATTCAATCCCGTTGCAATACCTGTGGTTCATGGTCAATGTGAAGGTCCAAGTGATACATCAAACCTGCACTTTTGCATCGGAATATAATACTGGTCTCCCAGGACCAGCTCAACTCACAAACTCTTAGAAGATTCACTCTTCTTGTACTTAAGTCGGCATTATCCCTATTGTAATCATTCCCAATGCAATTTCTGTGTTTCATGGTCAATGTGAATGTCCAAGGCATACAGTAAACCTGCATTGGTGCATTGGAATCCAATAATGGTCTCCCAGGAGCCCATTAAAGAACAAACTCTTAGAAGATGCACTCTTCTTGTACTTAAGTAGGCGATGTGCCTTTTGTATTCAATCTGGATGCAATTTCTACGTATCATGGTCAATGTGAAGGTCCAAGTGATACAGTAAACCTTCACTGGTGCATCGGAATCTAATACTGGTCTTCCAGGAGCCGCTCAAAGCACAAACTCTTAGAAGATTCACCCTTCTTGTACTTAAGTCGGCATTGTGATTTTTGTATTCTATCCAGATGCAATTTCGGTGTTTCACGGTCAATGTGAAGTTCCAAGGGATACGGTAAAGCTGCACTGGAGCATCTTAATATAATACTGGTCTCCGAGGAGCCGCTGAAAGCCCAAACTCTTCGAAGATTCACTCATGTTGTATATAAGTAGGCATTGTGCCTTTTGTATTCAATCACGATGCAGTTTCTGTGTTCTATTGTCTTTTTGAAGGGCCAAGGGATTCAGTAAACCTGCACTGGTGCATCGGAATCTAATAGTGGTCTCCCAGGAGCCGCTCAAATCACAATCTCTTTGAAGATTCTCTCATCTTGTACTTATGTCGGCATTGGGCAATTTTTATTCAATTCGATGCAATTTCTGTGTCTCATGGTCAATGTGAAGCTCCATGGGATACAGTGAAACAGCCCTGGTGCATCGGAATCTAATACTGGTCTCCCTGGAGCCGCTCAAAGCAACTCTTCGAGGATTCACTCTTCTTGTACATACGACGGCATTGTGCCTCTTGTATTAAATCCCGATGCAATTTCTAAGCTTCATAGTCAATGTGAAGGACCAAAGGATACAGCAAACCAGTACTGGTGAATCATAACCTAAAACTGGTCTCCCAGGAGCCGCTCAAAGCACAAACTTCTTGTACTTAAGTCAGCATTGTCCCTTTTGGATCCATTGCCGATGCAATATCTGTGTTTCATGGTCAATGTGAAGGTCCAAGGGATACAGTAAACCGGCACTGGTGCATTGGTATCTAATACTGGTCTCCCAGGAGCCGCTCAAAGCACAAACTCTTAGAAGATTCAGTCTTCTTGTACTTAAGTCGGTATTGTCCCTTTTGTATTCAATCCCGATGCGATTTCTGTGTTTGTTGGTCAATGTGAAGGTCCAAGTGATACAGTAAACCTGCACTGGTGCATCGGAATATAATACAGGTCTCCCAGGAGCCGCTCAAAGCACAAACTCTTAGAAGATTCAGTCTACTTGTACTTAAGTCGGCATTATCCCTATTGTATTCATTCCCAACCCAATTTCTTTGTTTCATGGTCAATGTGAATGTCCAAAGCATACAGTAAACCTGCATTGGTGCATTGTAATCTAATGCTGGTCTCCCAGGAGCCGCTCAAACACAAACTATTAGAAGATTCACTCTTCTTGTTCTTAAGTCGGCATTGTCCCTTTTGTATTCAATCCCGATGCAATTTCTGTGTTTCATTGTCTATGTGAAGGTCCAGGGCATACAGTAAACCTGCACTGGTGCATAGGAATCTAATAATGGTCTCCCAGAAGCCCAACAAAGCACAAACTCTTCGAAGATGCACTCTTCTTGAACTTAAGTAGGCGATGTGCCTTTAGAATTCATACCCGATGCAATGTCTGTGTGTCATGGTCAATGTGAAGGTCCAAGGGATACAGCAAACCTGCATTGGTGCATCGTAATCTAATACTGGTCTCCCAGGAGCCGCTCAAACACGAATTCTAAGAAGATTCACTCTTTCTATACTTGAGACGGCATTGTGCCTTTTGTATTCAATCCGGGTGCAATTTCTACGTTTCATGGTCAATGTGAATGTCCAAGGAATACAGTAAACATGCACTGGTGCATCGGAATCTAATACTGGTCTCCCAATAGCCGTTCAAGGCACAAACTCGTTAAAGATTCACTCTCCTTGTACTTATGTCAGCATTGCACCTTTTGTATTTATTCCTGATGCAATTTCTGTGTTTCATGGTCAATATGAATCTTCAAGGGATACAGTAAAGATGCACTCGTGCATCGGAATCTAATACTGATCTCCCAGGAGCCGCTCAAAACACTAACTCTTAGAAGATTCACTCTTCTTGTACTTAAGTCGGCATTATCCCTTTTGTATTGCATCCCGATGCAATTTCTGTGTTTCATGGTCATTGTGAAGGACCAAGTGACACAGTAAACCTGCACTGGTGCATCGGAATGTAACACTGGTCTCCCAGGAGCCGCTCAAAGCACAAACACTTAGAAGATTCACTCTTCTTGTTCTTAAGTCGATATTGTGCCATTTGAATTCAATCGCTATGCAATTTCTGTGTTTCATGGTCAATGTGAAGGTCCTAGTGATACAGTAAACCTGCACTGGTGCATCTGAATCTAATACTGGTCTCCAAGGGGTCGCTCAAAGCACAAACTCTTAGAAAATTAACTCTTCTTTTACTTGAGTCGACATTGTGTCATTTGTCTTAAATCCCGATGCAATTTCTGTGTGTCATGGTCAATGTGAAGGACCAAGGGATACGGAAAACCTGCGCTGGTGCATCGGAATTTAAAAGTGGTCTCCCAGGAGCCGCACAAAGCACAAACGCTTAGAAGATTCACTCTTCTTGTACTTAAGTCGGCATTGTGATTTTTGTATTAAATCCAGATGCAATTACTGTGTTTCACGGTCAATTTGTAGATCCAAGGGATACGGTAAAGCTGCACTGGTGCATCGTAATCTAATATTGGTCTCCGAGGAGCCGCTGAAAGCCAAAACTCTTCGAAGATTCACTTATCTTGTGTATAAGTAGGCATTGTGCCTTTTGTATTCAATCCCGATGCAGTTTCTGTGTTTTGTTGTCTATGTGAAGGTCCAAGGGATTCAGTAAACCTGCACTGCTGCATCGGAATCTAATACTGGTATCCCAGGAGCCGTTCAAATCACAAACTCTTAGAAGATTCACTCATCTTGTACTTAAATCGGCATTGTCCCCTTTGTATCCAATCCCGACGTAATTTCTGTGTTTCATAGTCAATATGAAGGTCCAAGGTATAAAGTAAACCTGCACTGGTGCATTGGAATCTAATACTGTTCTCCCAGGAGCCGCACAAAGTGCAAACTCTTAGAAGATTCACTCAAATTGTACTTATGTCGGCATTGAACCTATTGTATTCAATTTCGATGCAATTTCTGTGTTTCATGGTCAATGTGAAGGTCCAAGAGATACAATTAACTTGCACTGGCGAATCAGAATCTAATACAGGTCTCCCAGGAGCTGCTCAAAGCACAAACTCTTAGGAGATTCACCCTTCTTGTACTTAAGTCGGCATTGTCCCTTTTGTATTCATTCCCGATCTGATTTACGTGTTTCATGGTCAATGTGAAGGTCCAGGGGATACAGTAAAACTGCACTGATGTATCGGAATCTAATACTGGTCTCCCAGGAGCCGCTCAAAGGACAAATTCTTAGAACATTGACTCTTCTTGTACTTAAGTCGATATTGTGCCATTTGTATTCAATCGCTATGCAATTTCTGTGTTTCATTTTCAATGTGAAGGTCCAAGGGATACGGTAAAGCTGCACTGGTGCATCTTAATCGAATACTGGTCAACCAAGGGCCGCTGAAAGCTCAAACTCTTAGAAGATTCACTCATCTTGTACTTAAGTTTGCATTGAGCCTTTTGCATTCAATCACGATGCAATTTCTACGCTTCATGGTCAATGTGAAGGTCCAAGGAATACAGTAAACCCGCACTGGTGCATCGGAATCTAATACTGGTCTCCCAATAGCCGTTCAAGGCACAAACTGGAAAAAGATTCACTCTTCTTGTGCTTAAGTCAGCATTGCACCTTCTGTATTCATTCCCGATGCAATTTCTGTGTTTCATGGTCAATATGAAGCTTCAAGGGATACAGTAAACCTGCACTGGTGCATCAGAATATAATACTTGTCCCCAGGAGACGATCAAAGCACAAACTCTTAGAAGATTTACTCTTCTTGTACTTAAGTCGGCAATGTGCCACTTGTATTCAATCCCGATGCAACTTCTGTGTTTCACGGTCAATGTGAAGGTACAAGGGATACAGTAAACCTGCACTGGTGCCTCGGAATGTAATACTGGTCTCCCAGGAGCCACTCTAACACAAACTCTTAGAAGATTCACTCTTCATGTACCTAAACCGGCATTGTCCCCTTTGTATCGAATCCCGACGCAATTTCTGTGTTTCATTTTCAATATGAAGGTCCAAGGAACACAGTAAACCTGCACTGGTGCATCGGAATCTAATACTGTTCTCCCAGGAGCCGCACACATTACAAACTCTTAGAAGATTCACTCAACTTGTACTTAAGTCGGCATTAAACCTATTGTATTCAATTTCGATGCAATTTCTGTGTTTCATGGTCAATGTGAAGGTCCAAGGGATTCAGAAAACCTGCACTGGTGCATCAGAATCTAATGCTGCTCTCCCAGGAGCCGCTCAAAGCACAAGTTCTTAGAAGATTCAGACTTCTTGTAAAGTCGGCATTGTGCCTTTTGTATTCAATCCCGAATCAAATTCTGTGTCTCATGGTCAATGTGAAGGTCCAAGGGATACAGTAAACCTACACTGGTACATCGGAATCTTATACTGGTCTCCCAGAAGCCGCTCAAATCACAAAGTCTTAGAAGAATCACTCATCTTCTACTTATGTCGTCATTGGGCCATTTTTATTCAATTCGATGCAATTTCTGTGTTTCATGGTCATTGTGAAGGTCCAAGGGATACAGTACGTCTGCACTGGTGCATCGGAATCTAATACTGGTCTCCCAGGAACCGCTGAAAGCGCATACTCTTAGAAGATTCACTCTTTTTGTACTTAAGTCGGCTTTGTGGATTTTGTATTCTATCCCGATGCAATATCCGTGTTTCATGGTCAATGTGAAGGTCCAAATGATACAGTCATCCTGCACTGGTGCATCGGAATCTAATACTGATCTCCCAGGAGCCGCACAAATCACAAACTCTTTGAAGAGTCATTCTTCTTTTACTTAAGTCGTCATTGTGCTTTTAGTAATCAATCCCGATTCAATTTCCGTGTTTCATGGTCAATGTGACGGTGCAAGGGATACAGTATACCCTCACTGGTACATCGCAATCTAATAGTGGTCTCCCAGGAGAAGCTCAAACCACAAACACTTAGAAGATTCACTCTCCTTGTACCTAAGTCGGCAATGTCCCTTTTGTATTCAATGCCAATGCAATTTCCGTATTTCATGGTCAATGTGAAGCTCCAGGGGATACAGTGTAACAGCACTGGTGCATCGGAGTCTAATACTGGGCTCCCAGGAGCCGCTCAAAGCACAAACTCTTCGAAGATTCACTCTTCTTACACATAAGACGGCATTGTGCCTTTTGTATTCAATCCCGATGCAATTTCTATGTTTCATGGTCAATGTGTACGACCAAAGGATACAGTAAACCAGCACTGGTGTATCGGAATCTATGTCTGGTCTCCCAGGGCCGATCAAACACAAACTTCTTGTACTTAAGTCAGCATTGTCCCTTTGGTATTCATTGCCGATGCAATATCGGTTTTTCATGGTGAATGTGAATGTCCAATTGATACAATTAACCTGCATTGGTGAATCACAATCTAATACAGGTCTCCCAGGAGCTGCTCAAAGCACAAACTCTTAGGAGATTCACTCAACTTGTACTTAAGTCGGCATTGTTCCTTTTGTATCCAATCCCGACGCAATTTCTGTGTTTCATTGTCAATGTGAAGGACCAAGGTATACAGTAAACCTTCAATGGTGCATCGGAATCTAATACTGGTCTTCCAGTAGCCGCTCAAACCACATAATCTTAGAAGATTCAATCGTCTTGAATTCAAGTCGGCATTTTGCCTTTTGTATTTCATTCCGATGCAATTTCTGTGATTCATGGTCAATGCGAAAGTCCAAGGGACACAGTAAACTTGCACTGGTGCATCGGAATCTTATACCGGTCTCCCAGCAGCCGCTCAAAGGAAAAATTCTTGGAAGATTCACCCTTCTTGTACTTAAGTCGGAATTGTCATTTTTGTATTCAATCCCATTGCGATTTCTGTGTTTCTTGGTCAATGTGAAGGTCCAAGTGATACCTTAAACCTGCACTGGTGCATCGGAATATAATACTGGTCTCCCAGGAGACGATCAAAGCACAAACTCTTAGAAGATTCACTCAACTTGTACTTAAGTCGGCTTTGAACCAATTGTATTCAATTTCGATGAAATTTCTGTGTTTCATGGTGAATGTGAAGGTCCAAGGGGTACAGTTAACCTGCACTGGTGGATCAGAATCTAATACAGGTCTCCCAGGAGCTGCTCAAAGCACAAACTCTTAGGTGATTCACTCTTCTTGTACTTAAGCGGCATTGTCCCTTTTGTATTCATCCCCCCTCAATATCTGTGTTTCATGGTCGATGTGAGGCTCCAAGGGATACAGTAAACCTGCACTGGTGCATTTGAATCTAACACTGATCTCCCAGGAGCCGCTCAAAGCACAAACTCTTAGAAGATTCACTCTTCTTGTACTTAAATCGGCATTGCCCCTCTTATATTCAATCCCTATGCAATTTCTGTGTTTCATGGTCAATGCGAAAGCCCAAGGGACACAGTAAACTTGCACTGGTGCATCGGAATCTGATACTGGTCTCCCAGGAGCCGCTCAAGCACTAACTCTTTGAAGATTCACTCTTCTTGTACTTAAGTTGGAATTGTGGTTTTTGTATTCAATCCCGACCAGATTTCTGTGTTTCATGGTCAATGTGAAGGTCCAAGGGATACAGTAAACCTGCACTGGTGGATCGGAATCTAATACTGGTCCCCCAGGAGCCGCTCAAAGGACAAATTCTTAGAAGATTCACTCTTCTTGTACTTAAGTCGGAATTGTCCATTTTGTATTCAATCCCGATGCTATTTCTGTGTTTCATGGTCAATGTGAAGGTCCAAGTGATACTGTAAACCAGCACTGGTGCATCGGAATCTAATACTGGTCTCCCAGGAGCCGCTCAAACCACATACTCCTTTAATATTCACGCTTCTTGTACTTAAGTCGGCATTGTCCCTTTTGTATTCAATCCCGATGCAATTTCTGTGTTTCATGTACAATGTAAAGGTCCACGGGATACAGTGAACCTGCACTGGTGCATCGGAATCTAATACTGGTATCCCAAGAGCCGCTCAAACCACAAACTCATAGAAGATTCATTTTTTTCGAATTAAAGTCGGCATGGTCAATTTTGTACTCAATCCCGATGCAATTTCTGTGATTCATGGTGAATGTGAAGGTCCAAGGGATACAGTAAACCTGCACTGGTGCATCGGAATCTAATACTGGTCTCTCAGGATCCACTAAAACCACAAAATCTTACAAGATTCGATCTTCTAGAATTTAAATCGGCAATGTCCCTTTTGTTTTTAATCCCGATGCAATTTCGGTGTTTCATGGTCAATACGAAGGTCCATGGGATACAGTAAACCTGCACTGGTGCATCGGAATCTAATACTGGTTCCCAGTAGCCGCTCAAACCACAAGCTCTTTGAAGATTCACTCTTCTTGTACTTAAGTCGTCATTGTCACTTTTGTATTCAATCCCGATGCCATTTTTGTGTTTCATGGTCAATGTGAAGGCCAAGGGATATAGTAAACTTGCACTGGTGCATCAGAATATAATACTGGACTCCCAGGAGCCGCTCAAAGGCAATTTCTTAGACGATTCACTCCTCTTGTACTTAAGTGGTCATTGTAGCCTTTGTATTCAATCCCGATGCAATTTCTGTTTTCATGGTCAATGTCAAGGTCCAAAGGATACACTAAACCTGAACTGGTGCATCGGTATCTAATACTGGTCTCCGAGAAGCCGCTCAATCCACAAACTCTTAGAAGATTCACTCTTCTTGTACTTAAGTTGGCATTGTGACTTTTGTATTCAATCCTGATGCAATTGCTGTGTTTAATGGTCAATGTGAAGGTTGAAGGGATACAGTAAACCTGCACTGGTGCATCGGGATCATATACTGGTGTCCCAGGAGCCGCTCAGACCACAAAATAGTGGAGATTCATTCTTCTTGAATTTAAGTCGGCATTCCTCCATTTGTATTTAATCCCGATGCAAAATCTGTGTTTCATGGTCAATGTGAAGGTAAAAGGGATATAGTAAAGCTGCACTGCTGCATCCGAATCTAATACTGGTCTCCCAGGCGCCGCTCAAACCACAAACTCTTAGAAGATTCACTCCTCTTGTACTTAAGTCGGCATTGTGCCTTTTGTATTCAATCCCGATCCGATTTCTGTGTTTTTATGGTCAATGTGAAGGCAAACGGATATAGTAAAGCTGCACTGGAGCATCCGAATCTAATACTTTTCTCCCAGGACTCGCTCAAACCACAAACTCTTAGAAGATTCACTCTTCTTGTACTTAAGTCGGCATTGTCCCTCTTGTATTCAATCCCGATGCAATATCTGTTTTCATGGTCAATGTGACGGTCCAAGGGATACAGGAAACCTGAACTGGTGCATCGTTATCTAATACTGGTCTCTCAGAAGCCGCTCAATCCACAAACTCTTAGAAGATTCAGTCTTCTGGTACTTATGTTGGCATTGTGACTTTTGTATTCAATCCCGATGCAACTGGTGTGTTTAATGGTCAATGTGAATGTCCAAGAGATACAGTAAACCTGCACTGGTGCATCGGAATCTAATACTGGTCTGCCAGGAGCCGCTCAAAGAACAAACTCTTAGTAGATTCACTCTTCTTGTACTTAAGTCGGCATTGTGCATTTTGTATCCAATCCCGATGCGATTTCTGTATCTCACGGTCAATGTGAAGGCCCGAGGGATAGAGTAAACCTGCACTGGTGCATCGGAATCTATTACTAGTCTCCCAGGAGCCGGTCAAACCACAAAATCGTAGAGAATCAATCTTCTTGAATTTATGTCGGCACTGTCCCATTTGTATATAACCCCGATGCAATTTCTGTGTTTGATGGTCTATGTGAAGGTCCAAGAGATACAGTAAACCTGCACTGGTGCATCGGAATCTAATACTGGTCTCCCAGGGGCAGCTAAAACCACAAATTCTTTGAAGATTCGTTCTTCTTGTATTTAAGTCGGCATTGTGCCTTCTGTATTTAATCCCGAACCGATTTCTGTGTTTCATGGTCAATGTGAAGGTCCAAGTGATGCAGTAAACCTGCACTGGATCATCGGAATCTAATACTGGTCCCCCAGGAGTCGCTCAAACCACAATATCGTAGAGATTCAATCTTCTTGAATTTAAGTTGGCATTGTCCCATTTGTATTTAATCCCGATGCAAATTCTGTGATTCATGGTCAATGTGAAGGTCCAAGAGATGCAGTACACCTGCCCTGGTGCAATGGAATCTAATACTGGTCTCCCAGGAGCCGCTCAACCACAAACTCTTAGAAGATTCACTCTTCTTGTACCTACGTCGTCATTGTCGCTTCTGTGTTCAATGCCGATGAAATATATGTGTTTCATGGTCAATGTGAAGGTCCGAGGGATACAGCAAACCTGCACTGGTGCGTCCGAATCTAATACTGGTCTCCCAGGAACCGCTCTAACCACTAACCCTTGGAAGATTCACTCTTCGTGTACTTCAGGCGGCATTGTGCCTTTTGTATTCACTTCCTATGCAATTTCTGTGTTTCATGGTCAATGTGAAGGTCCAAGTGACACAGTAAACCTGCACTGGTGCATCGGAATCTAATACTGGTCTCCCAGGAGCCGCTCAAACCACAAACTCTTAGAATATTCACTCTTCTTGTACTTAAGTTGGCATTGTCTTTTTTATTAAATACCGACCTAATTTCTGTGTTTCATTGTCAATGTGAAGGTCCAAGGGATACAGTAATCCTGCACTGGTGCATCAGAATGTAATAGAGGGCTCCTAGGAGCCGCTCAAAGGATAAACGCTTAGAAGATTCACTCTTCTTGTTCTTAAGTCGCCATTGTCCCCATTGTATTCAATCTCTATGCAATTTCTGTGTTTCTTGGTCAATGTGAAAGTCCACAGGATACAGTAAACCTGCTCTGGAGCATCGGAATCTGATTCTGGTCTCCCAGGAGCCGCTCAAACCACAAACTCTTAGAAGATTCGCTCTTCTTGTACTTAAGTAGACATTGTCGCTTTTGTGTTCAATCCCGATGTAATTTCTGTGCTTCATGGTCAATGTGAACGTCCAAAGGATACAGTATACCTGCACTAATGCATCGGAATCTAATACTGGTTCCCAGGAGCCGCTCAAAGCACAAACTCTTAGAAGATTCACTCTTCTTGTATTTAAGTCGGCATTGTCCCTTTTGTATTCAATTCATATGCAATTTCTTTGTTTCATGGTCAATGTGAAGGTGCAAGTGATACAGTAAACCTGCACTGGTGCATCGGAATCTAATACTGGTCTTCCAGGAGCTGCTCAAAGCACAAACTCATATAAGATTCACTCTTCTTGTACTTAAGTTGGCGTTGTCTTTTTTATTAATTACCGACCTAGTTTCTGTGTTTTATTGTCAATGTGAGGGGTCCGAGGGATACAGTAAGCCTACACAGGTGCGTCGGAATGTAATACTGGTCTCCCAGGAGCCGCTCAAATTACTAACTCTTAGAGGATTCACTCTTCTTGTACTTAAGTCAGCTTTGTCCCTTTTGTGTTCTGTCCCGAGGCAATTTTCTGTGTTTCATGGTCAATGTGACGGTCCAAAGGGATAGAGTAAACCTGCGCTGGTGCATCGGAATCTAATACTGGTCTCCCAGGAGCTGCTCAAACCACAAACATTTAGAAGATTCACTCTTCTAGTACTTAAGTTGGCATTGTGCCGTTTGCATTCGATCCTGATTCAATTGCTCTGTTTCATAGTCTATGTGAAGGTTCAAGGGATACAGTAAACCTGCACTGGTGAATCGGAATTTAATACTGATCTCCCAGGAACCGCTCAAACCACAAACTCTTAGAAGATTCAGTCTTCTTGTACTTACGTTGGCATTGTGACTTTTGTATTCAATCCCGATGCAATTGCTGTGTTTAATCGTCAATGTGAAGGTACAAGTGATACAGTAAACCTGCACTGGTGCATCGGAATCTAATACTGGTCAGCCAGGAGCCGCTCAAAGCACAAACTCTGAGTGGATTCACTCTTCTTGTACTTAAGTCGGCGTTGTCCCTTGTTTATTAAATCCCGACCTAATTTCTGTGTTTCATGGTCAATGTGAAGGGCGAGGGATACAGTAAGCCTGCACTGGAGCATTGGAATGTAATACTGGACTCCCAGGAGCCGCACAAACTATAAACTCTTAGAAGATTCACTCTTCTTGTATTTCAGTCAGCTTTGTCCATTTTATTTTCAATCCCGAAGGAATTTCTGTATTTCATGGTGAATGTGACGGTCCAAGGGATACAGTAAACCTGCACCGGCGAATCGGAATCTAATACTGGTCTCCCAGCCGTCGGTCAAATGCTTAATTCTGCGAAGAATCACTCTTCTTATACTTAAGTCGTCACTGTCCCTTTTGTATTCAATCCAGATATAATTCCTGTGTTTTATGGTCAATATGAAGGTCCAAGGGATACAGTAAACCTGCTCTAGAGCATCGGAATCTAATACTGGTCTCCGAGGAGCCGCTCAAAGCACAAACTCTTAGAAGATTCACCCTTCTTGTATTTTAGTCGGCATTGTCAGTTTGGTATTCAATTCATATGCAATTTCTGTGTTTCATGGTCAATGTGAAGGTCCAGGTGATACAGTATACCTGCACTGGTGCATCGGAATCTAATACTGGTATCCCAGGAGCTGCTCAGAGCACAAACTAATAGAAGATTCATCTTCTTGTACTTAAGTTGGCATTGTCACTTTTGTATTCAATCCCGATGCCATATCTGTGTTTCACGGTCAATATGAAGGCCCTAGAGATAGAGTAAACCTGCACTGGTGCACCGGAATCTATTACTAGTCTCCCAGGAGCCGGTCAAACCACAAAATCGTAGAGAATCAATCTTCTTGAATTTATGTCGGCACTGTCCCATTTGTATATAACCCCGATGCAATTTCTGTGTTTGATGGTCTATGTGAAGGTCCAAGAGATACAGTAAACCTGCACTGGTGCATCGGAATCTAATACTGGTTCCCAGTAGCCGCTCAAACCACAAGCTCTTTGAAGATTCACTCTTCTTGTACTTAAGTCGTCATTGTCACTTTTGTATTCAATCCCGATGCCATTTCTGTGTTTCATGGTCAATGTGAAGGCCAAGGGATATAGTAAACTTGCACTGGTGGATCAGAATATAATACTGGACTCCCAGGAGCCGCTCAAAGGCAATTTCTTAGACGATTCACTCCTCTTGTACTTAGGTGGTCATTGTAGCCTTTGTATTCAATCCCGATGCAATTTCTGTTTTCATGGTCAATGTCAAGGTCCAAAGGATACACTAAACCTGAACTGGTGCATCGGTATCTAATACTGGTCTCCCAGAAGCCGCTCAATCCACAAACTCTTAAAAGATTCACTCTTCTTGTACTTAAGTTGGCATTGTGACTTTTGTATTCAATCCTCATGCAATTGCTGTGTTTAATGGTCAATGTGAAGGTTGAAGGGATACAGTAAACCTGCACTGGTGCATCGGGATCATATACTGGTGTCCCAGGAGCCGCTCAGACCACAAAATTCTGGAGATCATTCTTCTTGAATTTAAGTCGGCATTCCTCCATTTGTATTTAATCCCGACGCAAAATCTGTGTTTCATGGTCAATGTGAAGGTAAAAGGGATATAGTAAAGCTGCACTGCTGCATCCGAATCTAATACTGGTCTCCCAGGCGCCGCTCAAACCACAAACTTTTAGAAGATTCACTCCTCTTGTACTTAAGTCGGCATTGTGCCTTTTGTATTCAATCCCGATCCGATTTCTGTGTTTTTATGGTCAATGTGAAGGCAAACGGATATAGTAAAGCTGCACTGGAGCATCCGAATCTAATACTTTTCTCCCAGGACTCGCTCAAACCACAAACTCTTAGAAGATTCACTCTTCTTGTACTTAAGTCGGCATTGTCCCTCTTGTATTCAATCCCGATGCAATATCTTTTTTCATGGTCAATGTGACGGTCCAAGGGATACAGGAAACCTGAACTGGTGCATCGTTATCTAATACTGGTCTCCCAGAAGCCGCTCAATCCACAAACTCTTAGAAGATTGAGTCTTCTGATACTTATGTTGGCATTGTGACTTTTGTATTCAATCCCGATGCAATTGGTGTGTTTAATGGTCAATGTGAATGTCCAAGAGATACAGTAAACCTGCACTGGTGCATCGGAATCTAATACTGGTCTGCCAGGAGCCGCTCAAAGAACAAACTCTTAGTAGATTCACTCTTCTTGTACTTAAGTCGGCATTGTGCATTTTGTATCCAATCCCGATGCGATTTCTGTATCTCACGGTCAATGTGAAGGCCCGAGGGATAGAGTAAACCTGCACTGGTGCATCGGAATCTATTACTAGTCTCCCAGGAGCCGGTCAAACCACAAAATCGTAGAGAATCAATCTTCTTGAATTTATGTCGGCACTGTCCCATTTGTATATAACCCCGATGCAATTTCTGTGTTTGATGGTCTATGTGAAGGTCCAAGAGATACAGTAAACCTGCACTGGTGCATCGGAATCTAATACTGGTCTCCCAGGGGCAGCTAAAACCACAAATTCTTTGAAGATTCGTTCTTCTTGTATTTAAGTCGGCATTGTGCCTTCTGTATTTAATCCCGAACCGATTTCTGTGTTTCATGGTCAATGTGAAGGTCCAAGTGATGCAGTAAACCTGCACTGGATCATCGGAATCTAATACTGGTCCCCCAGGAGTCGCTCAAACCACAATATCGTAGAGATTCAATCTTCTTGAATTTAAGTTGGCATTGTCCCATTTGTATTTAATCCCGATGCAAATTCTGTGATTCATGGTCAATGTGAAGGTCCAAGAGATGCAGTACACCTGCCCTGGTGCAATGGAATCTAATACTGGTCTCCCAGGAGCCGCTCAACCACAAACTCTTAGAAGATTCACTCTTCTTGTACCTACGTCGTCATTGTCGCTTCTGTGTTCAATGCCGATGAAATATATGTGTTTCATGGTCAATGTGAAGGTCCGAGGGATACAGCAAACCTGCACTGGTGCGTCCGAATCTAATACTGGTCTCCCAGGAACCGCTCTAACCACTAACCCTTGGAAGATTCACTCTTCGTGTACTTCAGGCGGCATTGTGCCTTTTGTATTCACTTCCTATGCAATTTCTGTGTTTCATGGTCAATGTGAAGGTCCAAGTGACACAGTAAACCTGCACTGGTGCATCGGAATCTAATACTGGTCTCCCAGGAGCCGCTCAAACCACAAACTCTTAGAATATTCACTCTTCTTGTACTTAAGTTGGCATTGTCTTTTTTATTAAATACCGACCTAATTTCTGTGTTTCATTGTCAATGTGAAGGTCCAAGGGATACAGTAATCCTGCACTGGTGCATCAGAATGTAATAGAGGGCTCCTAGGAGCCGCTCAAAGGATAAACGCTTAGAAGATTCACTCTTCTTGTTCTTAAGTCGCCATTGTCCCCATTGTATTCAATCTCTATGCAATTTCTGTGTTTCTTGGTCAATGTGAAAGTCCACAGGATACAGTAAACCTGCTCTGGAGCATCGGAATCTGATTCTGGTCTCCCAGGAGCCGCTCAAACCACAAACTCTTAGAAGATTCGCTCTTCTTGTACTTAAGTAGACATTGTCGCTTTTGTGTTCAATCCCGATGTAATTTCTGTGCTTCATGGTCAATGTGAAGGTCCAAAGGATACAGTATACCTGCACTAATGCATCGGAATCTAATACTGGTTCCCAGGAGCCGCTCAAAGCACAAACTCTTAGAAGATTCACTCTTCTTGTATTTAAGTCGGCATTGTCCCTTTTGTATTCAATTCATATGCAATTTCTTTGTTTCATGGTCAATGTGAAGGTGCAAGTGATACAGTAAACCTGCACTGGTGCATCGGAATCTAATACTGGTCTTCCAGGAGCTGCTCAAAGCACAAACTCATATAAGATTCACTCTTCTTGTACTTAAGTTGGCGTTGTCTTTTTTATTAATTACCGACCTAGTTTCTGTGTTTTATTGTCAATGTGAGGGTCCGAGGGATACAGTAAGCCTACACAGGTGCGTCGGAATGTAATACTGGTCTCCCAGGAGCCGCTCAAATTACTAACTCTTAGAGGATTCACTCTTCTTGTACTTAAGTCAGCTTTGTCCCTTTTGTGTTCTGTCCCGAGGCAATTTCTGTGTTTCATGGTCAATGTGACGGTCCAAGGGATAGAGTAAACCTGCGCTGGTGCATCGGAATCTAATACTGGTCTCCCAGGAGCTGCTCAAACCACAAACATTTAGAAGATTCACTCTTCTAGTACTTAAGTTGGCATTGTGCCGTTTGCATTCGATCCCGATTCAATTGCTCTGTTTCATAGTCTATGTGAAGGTTCAAGGGATACAGTAAACCTGCACTGGTGAATCGGAATTTAATACTGATCTCCCAGGAACCGCTCAAACCACAAACTCTTAGAAGATTCAGTCTTCTTGTACTTACGTTGGCATTGTGACTTTTGTATTCAATCCCGATGCAATTGCTGTGTTTAATCGTCAATGTGAAGGTACAAGTGATACAGTAAACCTGCACTGGTGCATCGGAATCTAATACTGGTCAGCCAGGAGCCGCTCAAAGCACAAACTCTGAGTGGATTCACTCTTCTTGTACTTAAGTCGGCGTTGTCCCTTGTTTATTAAATCCCGACCTAATTTCTGTGTTTCATGGTCAATGTGAAGGGCGAGGGATACAGTAAGCCTGCACTGGAGCATTGGAATGTAATACTGGACTCCCAGGAGCCGCACAAACTATAAACTCTTAGAAGATTCACTCTTCTTGTATTTCAGTCAGCTTTGTCCATTTTATTTTCAATCCCGAAGGAATTTCTGTATTTCATGGTGAATGTGACGGTCCAAGGGATACAGTAAACCTGCACCGGCGAATCGGAATCTAATACTGGTCTCCCAGCCGTCGGTCAAATGCTTAATTCTGCGAAGAATCACTCTTCTTATACTTAAGTCGTCACTGTCCCTTTTGTATTCAATCCAGATATAATTCCTGTGTTTTATGGTCAATATGAAGGTCCAAGGGATACAGTAAACCTGCTCTAGAGCATCGGAATCTAATACTGGTCTCCGAGGAGCCGCTCAAAGCACAAACTCTTAGAAGATTCACCCTTCTTGTATTTTAGTCGGCATTGTCCCTTTGGTATTCAATTCATATGCAATTTCTGTGTTTCATGGTCAATGTGAAGGTCCAGGTGATACAGTATACCTGCACTGGTGCATCGGAATCTAATACTGGTATCCCAGGAGCTGCTCAGAGCACAAACTAATAGAAGATTCACTCTTCTTGTACTTAAGTTGGCATTGTCACTTTTGTATTCAATCCCGATGCCATATCTGTGTTTCACGGTCAATATGAAGGCCCTAGAGATAGAGTAAACCTGCACTGGTGCACCGGAATCTATTACTAGTCTCCCAGGAGCCGGTCAAACCACAAAATCGTAGAGAATCAATCTTCTTGAATTTATGTCGGCACTGTCCCATTTGTATATAACCCCGATGCAATTTCTGTGTTTGATGGTCTATGTGAAGGTCCAAGAGATACAGTAAACCTGCACTGGTGCATCGGAATCTAATACTGGTTCCCAGTAGCCGCTCAAACCACAAGCTCTTTGAAGATTCACTCTTCTTGTACTTAAGTCGTCATTGTCACTTTTGTATTCAATCCCGATGCCATTTCTGTGTTTCATGGTCAATGTGAAGGCCAAGGGATATAGTAAACTTGCACTGGTGGATCAGAATATAATACTGGACTCCCAGGAGCCGCTCAAAGGCAATTTCTTAGACGATTCACTCCTCTTGTACTTAGGTGGTCATTGTAGCCTTTGTATTCAATCCCGATGCAATTTCTGTTTTCATGGTCAATGTCAAGGTCCAAAGGATACACTAAACCTGAACTGGTGCATCGGTATCTAATACTGGTCTCCCAGAAGCCGCTCAATCCACAAACTCTTAAAAGATTCACTCTTCTTGTACTTAAGTTGGCATTGTGACTTTTGTATTCAATCCTCATGCAATTGCTGTGTTTAATGGTCAATGTGAAGGTTGAAGGGATACAGTAAACCTGCACTGGTGCATCGGGATCATATACTGGTGTCCCAGGAGCCGCTCAGACCACAAAATTCTGGAGATCATTCTTCTTGAATTTAAGTCGGCATTCCTCCATTTGTATTTAATCCCGACGCAAAATCTGTGTTTCATGGTCAATGTGAAGGTAAAAGGGATATAGTAAAGCTGCACTGCTGCATCCGAATCTAATACTGGTCTCCCAGGCGCCGCTCAAACCACAAACTTTTAGAAGATTCACTCCTCTTGTACTTAAGTCGGCATTGTGCCTTTTGTATTCAATCCCGATCCGATTTCTGTGTTTTTATGGTCAATGTGAAGGCAAACGGATATAGTAAAGCTGCACTGGAGCATCCGAATCTAATACTTTTCTCCCAGGACTCGCTCAAACCACAAACTCTTAGAAGATTCACTCTTCTTGTACTTAAGTCGGCATTGTCCCTCTTGTATTCAATCCCGATGCAATATCTTTTTTCATGGTCAATGTGACGGTCCAAGGGATACAGGAAACCTGAACTGGTGCATCGTTATCTAATACTGGTCTCCCAGAAGCCGCTCAATCCACAAACTCTTAGAAGATTCAGTCTTCTGATACTTATGTTGGCATTGTGACTTTTGTATTCAATCCCGATGCAATTGGTGTGTTTAATGGTCAATGTGAATGTCCAAGAGATACAGTAAACCTGCACTGGTGCATCGGAATCTAATACTGGTCTGCCAGGAGCCGCTCAAAGAACAAACTCTTAGTAGATTCACTCTTCTTGTACTTAAGTCGGCATTGTGCATTTTGTATCCAATCCCGATGCGATTTCTGTATCTCACGGTCAATGTGAAGGCCCGAGGGATAGAGTAAACCTGCACTGGTGCATCGGAATCTATTACTAGTCTCCCAGGAGCCGGTCAAACCACAAAATCGTAGAGAATCAATCTTCTTGAATTTATGTCGGCACTGTCCTATTTGTATATAACCCCGATGCAATTTCTGTGTTTGATGGTCTATGTGAAGGTCCAAGAGATACAGTAAACCTGCACTGGTGCATCGGAATCTAATACTGGTCTCCCAGGAGCAGCTAAAACCACAAATTCTTTGAAGATTCGTTGTTCTTGTATTTAAGTCGGCATTGTGCCTTCTGTATTTAATCCCGAACCGATTTCTGTGTTTCATGGTCAATGTGAAGGTCCAAGTGATGCAGTAAACCTGCACTGGATCAACGGAATCTAATACTGGTCCCCCAGGAGTCGCTCAAACCACAATATCGTAGAGATTCAATCTTCTTGAATTTAAGATGGCATTGTCCCATTTGTATTTAATCCCGATGCAAATTCTGTGATTCATGGTCAATGTGAAGGTCCAAGAGATGCAGTACACCTGCCCTGGTGCAATGGAATCTAATACTGGTCTCCCAGGAGCCGCTCAACCACAAACTCTTAGAAGATTCACTCTTCTTGTACCTACGTCGTCATTGTCGCTTCTGTGTTCAATGCCAATGAAATATATGTGTTTCATGGTCAATGTGAAGGTCCAAGTGACACAGTAAACCTGCACTGGTGCATCGGAATCTAATACTGGTCTCCCAGGAGCCGCTCAAACCACAAACTCTTAGAATATTCACTCTTCTTGTACTTAAGTTGGCATTGTCTTATTTATTAAATACCGACCTAATTTTTTTGTTTCATTGTCAATGTGATGGTCCAAGGGATACAGTAATCCTGCACTGGTGCATCAGAATGTAATAGAGGGCTCCTAGGAGCCGCTCAAAGGATAAACGCTTAGAAGATTCACACTTCTTGTTCTTACGTCGCCATTGTCCCCATTGTATTCAATCTCTATGCAATTTCTGTGTTTCTTGGTCAATGTGAAGGTCCACAGGATACAGTAAACCTGCTCTGGAGCATCGGAATCTGATTCTGGTCTCCCAGTTGCCGCTCAAACCACAAACTCTTAGAAGATTCGCTCTTCTTGTACTTAAGTAGACATTGTCGCTTTTGTGTTCAATCCCGATGTAATTTCTGTGCTTCATGGTCAATGTGAAGGTCCAAAGGATACAGTATACCTGCACTAATGCATCGGAATCTAATACTGGTTCCCAGGAGCCGCTCAAAGCACAAACTCTTAGAAGATTCACTCTTCTTGTATTTAAGTCGGCATTGTCCCTTTTGTATTCAATTCATATGCAATTTCTTTGTTTCATGGTCAATGTGAAGGTGCAAGTGATACAGTAAACCTGCACTGGTGCATCGGAATCTAATACTGGTCTTCCAGGAGCTGCTCAAAGCACAAACTCATATAAGATTCACTCTTCTTGTACTTAAGTTGGCGTTGTCTTTTTTATTAATTACCGACCCAGTTTCTGTGTTTTATTGTCAATGTGAGGGTCCGAGGGATACAGTAAGCCTGCACTGGTGCGTCGGAATGTAATACTGGTCTCCCAGGAGCCGCTCAAACTACTAACTCTTAGAGGATTCACTCTTCTTGTACTTAAGTCAGCTTTGTCCTTTTGTGTTCTGTCCCGAGGCAATTTCTGTGTTTCATGGTCAATGTGACGGTCCAAGGGATAGAGTAAACCTGCGCTGGTGCATCGGAATCTAATACTGGTCTCCCAGGAGCTGCTCAAACCACAAACATTTAGAAGATTCACTCTTCTAGTACTTAAGTTGGCATTGTGCCGTTTGCATTCGATCCCGATTCAATTGCTCTGTTTCATAGTCTATGTGAAGGTTCAACGGATACAGTAAACCTGCACTGGTGAATCGGAATTTAATACTGATCTCCCAGGAACCGCTCAAACCACAAACTCTTAGAAGATTCAGTCTTCTTGTACTTACGTTGGCACTGTGACTTTTGTATTCAATCCCGATGCAATTGCTGTGTTTAATCGTCAATGTGAAGGTACAAGTGATACAGTAAACCTTCACTGGTGCATCGGAATCTAATACTGGTCAGCCAGGAGCCGCTCAAAGCACAAACTCTGAGTGGATTCACTCTTCTTGTACTTAAGTCGGCGTTGTCCCTTGTTTATTAAATCCCGACCTAATTTCTGTGTTTCATGGTCAATGTGAAGGGCGAGGGATACAGTAAGCCTGCACTATAGCATTGGAATGTAATACTGGACTCCCAGGAGCCGCACAAACTATAAACTCTTAGAAGATTCACTCTTCTTGTATTTCAGTCAGCTTTGTCCATTTTATTTTCAATCCCGAAGGAATTTCTGTATTTCATGGTGAATATGACGGTCCAAGGGATACAGTAAACCTGCACCGGCGAATCGGACTCCAATACTGGTCTCCCAGGCGTCGGTCAAATGCTTAATTCTGCGAAGAATCACTCTTCTTATACTTAAGTCGTCACTGTCCCTTTTGTATTCAATCCAGATATAATTCCTGTGTTTTATGGTCAATATGAAGGTCCAAGGGATACAGTAAACCTGCTCTGGAGCATCGGAATCTAATACTGGTCTCCGAGGAGCCGCTCAAAGCACAAACTCTTAGAAGATTCACTCTTCTTGTATTTTAGTCGGCATTGTCCCTTTGGTATTCAATTCATATGCAATTTCTGTGTTTCATGGTCAATATGAAGGTCCAGGTGATACAGTATACCTGCACTGGTGCATCGGAATCTAATACTGGTATCCCAGGAGCTGCTCAGAGCACAAACTAATAGAAGATTCACTCTTCTTGTACTTAAGTTGGCATTGTCTCTTGTGTATTAAATTCCTATTTAATATCTGTGTTTCATTGTCAATGTGAAGGTCCAAGGGATACAGTAAACCTGCACTGGTGCATCGGAATGTAATACTAATCTCCCAGGAGCCGCTCAAACCACAAACTCTTAGAAGAATCACTCTTCTTGTACTTAAGTCGGCATTCTCCCTTTTGTATTCAATCCCGATGCTATTTCGGTATTCATGGTCAATGTAACGGTCCATGTGATACAGTAAACCTGCACTGGTGCATCTTAATCTAATACTGGTCTGCCAGGAGCAGCTCAAAGAACAAACTCATAGTAGATTCAATTTTCTTGTACTTCATTCGGCATTGTGCATTTTGAATTCAATCCCGATGCGATTCCAATGTCTCATGGTCAATGTGAAGGCCCGAAGAATACAGTAAACCTGCACTGGTGGATCGGAATCTAATACTGGTCTCCCAGGAGCCGCTAAAACCACAAAATCGTAGAGAATCAATCTTCATGAATTTATGTCGGCACTGTCCCATTTGAATTTAACAACGATGCAATTTCTGTGTTTCATGGTCTATGTGAAGGTAAAAGATATACAGTAAACCTGCACTGGATCATCGGAATCTAATACTGGTATCCCAGGAGCCGCTACAACCACAAACTCTTTGAAGATTCACTCTTCTTGTACTTAAATCGTCATTGCCGCTTTTGTGTTCAATGCCGATGTAATATCTGTGATTCATGGTCAATGTGAACGTCCGAGGGATACAGTAAACCTGCGCTGGTGCATCGGAATCTAATACTGGTCTCCCAGGAGCCGCTCAAACCACAAACGTTTAGAATATTCACTCTTCTAGTATTTAAGTTGGCATTGTCACTTTTGTATTCACTTCCTATGCAATTTCGGTGCTTCATGGTCAATGTGAAGGTCCAAGTGATACAGTAAACCCGCACTGGTGTATCGGAATCTAATACTGGTCTCCCAGGAGCCGCCCAAACGCAAACTCTTGGAATATTCACTCTTCTTGTACTTAAGTTGGCATTGTCCTTTTTTATTAAATACCGACCTAATTTCTGTGTTTCATTGTCAATGTGAAGGTCTGAGGGATACAGTAAGCCTGCACTGGTGCGTCGGAATGTAGTTCTGGTCTCCCAGGAGCCGCTCAAACTTCAAACTCTTAGAAGATTCACTCTTCTTGTACTTAAGTTGGATTTGTCCCTTTTGTGTTCAGTCCCGAAGCAACTTCTGTGTTTCATGGTCAATGTGACGGTCCAAGGGATACAGTAAACCTGCGCTGGTGCATCGGAATCTAATACTGGTCTCCCAGGAGCCGCTCAAACCACAAACTTTTAGAATATTGACTCTTCTAGTACTTAAGTTGGCATTGCGCCGATTGCATTCGATCCCGATTCAATTGGTCTGTTTCAAGGTCTAGGTGAAGGTTCAAGGGATACAGTGAACCTGTACTGGTGAATCGGTATTTAATACTGGTCTCCCAGGAGCCGCTCAAACCACAAACTCTTAGAAGATTCAATCTTCTTGTACTTACGTTGGCATTGTGACATTTTTTTATTCAATACAGATGCAATTGCTGTGTTTAATCGTCAATGTGAAGGTCCAGGGGATACAGTAAAACTGCACTGGTGCATCGGAATCTAATACTGGTCTCCCAGGATCCGCTCAAACGACAGACTCTTAGAAGATTCACTCTTCTTGTACTTAAGTCGGCATAGTGCATTTTGTATTCAATCCCGATCCGTTTTCTGTGTTTCATGGTCAATGCGAACGTCCAAGGGAAATAGTAAAGCTGCACTGCTGCATCCGAACCTAATAGTAGTCTCCCAAGAGCCTGTCAAACCACAAACTCTTAGAATATTCGCTCTTCTTGTACTTCAGTCGTCATTGTCGCTTTTTCGTTCAATCCCGATGTAATTTCTGTGCTTCATGGTCAATGTGAAGGTCCAAGGGATACAGTAAACCTGCACTGATGAATCAGAATCTAATACTGGTCTCCCAGGAGCCGCTCAAATCACAAACTCTTAGAAGATTCACTCTTCTTGTATTTAAGTCGGCATTGTCCCTTTTGTGTCCAATTCATATACAATTTCCGTGTTTCATGGTCAATGTGATGGTCCAAGTGATACAGTAAACCTGATCTGGTGCATCGGAATCTAATACTGGTCTCGCAGGAGCTGCTCAAAGCACAAACTCATAGAAGATTCACTCTTCTTGTACTTACGTCGGCATTGTCTCTTTTGTATTAAATTCCGATCAAATTTCTGTGTTTTATGGTCAATGTTAAGGTCCAAGGGATACAGTAAACCTGCACTGGTGCATCGGAATGTAATACTGGTCTCCCAGGAGCCGCTCAAACCACAAACTCTTAGAAGATTCACTCTTCTTGTACTTAAGTCGGCATTGTGCATTTTGTACTTAATCCCGAACCGATTTCTGTGTTTCATGGTCAATGTGAAGGTCCAAAGTATACAGTAAACATGCACTGGTGCATCGAAATCTAATACTGGTCTGCCAGGAGCCGCTCAAACCACAATATCGTAGAGATTCAATCTTCTTGAATTTAAGTCGGCATTGTCCCTTTTGTATTTAATCCCGATGCAATTTCTGTGTTTCATGGTCAATGTGAAGGTCCAAGAGATGCAGTACACCTGCACTGGTGCAATGGAATCTAATACTGGTCTCCCAGTAGCCGCTGAAACCACAAACTCTTAGAAGATTCACTCTTCTTGTACTTATGTCGTCATTGTCGCCTTTGTGTTCAATGCCGATGTAATTTCTGTGTTTCATGGTCAATGTGAAGGTCCGAGGGATACAGAAAACCTGCACTGGTGCATCCGAATTTAATACTGGTCTCCCAGGAGCCGCTCAAACCACAAACTCTTAGAAGATTCACTCTTCGTGTAGTTAAGTCGGCATTGTCACTTTTGTATTCACTTCCTATGCAATTTCGATCTTTCATGGTCACTGTGAAGGTCCAAGTAATACAGTAAACCTGCACTGGTGCATCGGAATCTAATACTGGTGTGCCATGAACCGCTCAAAGCATAAACGCTTAGCAGATTCACTCTTCTTGTATTTAAGTCGGCATTGTCCCCTTTGCATTCAATCCCTATGCAATGTCAGTGTTTCATGGTAAATGTGAAGGTCCACGGGATACAGTAAACCTGCTCTGGAGCATCGGAAACTAATTCTGGTCTCCCAGGAGCCGCTCAAACCACAAACTCTTAGAAGATTCGCTCTTCTTGTACTTAAGTCGTCATTGTCGCTTTTGTGTTCAATCCCGATGTAAATTCTGTGCTTCATGGTCAATTTGAAGCTCCAAGGGATACAGTAAACCTGCACTGATGCATCGGAATCTAATACTGGTCTCCCAGGAGCCGCTCAAAGCACAACCTCTTAGAAGATTCACTCTTCTTGTATTTAAGTCGACATTGTCTCTTTTGTATTAAATTCCGATCTAATTTCTGTGTTTCATGGTCAATATGAAGGTCCAAGGGATACAGTAAACCTGCATGGTGCATCCGAATGTAATACTGGTCTCCCAGGAGCCGCTCATAAAACAAACTCTTAGAAGATTCACTCTTCTTGTACTTAAGTCAGCATTGTACCTTTTGTATTCAATCCCGATGTAATTTCTGTATTCATGGTCAATGTGACGGTTCATGTGATACAGTAAACCTGCACTTGTGCATCGGAATCTAATACTGGTCTCCCAGGAGCCGCTCAAACCACAAACTCTTAGAACTTTCACGCTTCTAGTACATAAATTGGCATTTTACCGTTTGTATTCAATTCCGATGCAATTGCTGTGCTTCATAGTCTATGTGAAGGTCCAAGGGATACAGTAAACCCTCATTGGTGCACCGGAATCTAATACTGGTCTACCCAGGAGCCGCTCAAACCACAAACTCTTAGGAGATTAAGTCTGCTGGTACTTAAGTTTGCATTGTGACATTTGTATTCAATTCCGATGATATTGGTGTGTTTAATGGTCAATGTGAAGGTCCAAGGGATACAGTAAACCTGCACTGGTGCATCGGAATCTAATACTGGTCTGCCAGTCGCCGCTTAAAGCACAAACTCTTGGTAGATTCACTCGCCTTGTACTTAAGTCGGAATTGTGCATTTTGTATTCAATTCCGATGCGATTTCTGTGTCTCACTTTCTATGTGAAGTAACAAGGGATACAGTAAACGTGCACTGTTGCATCGGAATCTAATACCGGCGCCAAAATAGCCTCTCAAACCACAAAATCGTAGAAAGTCATCTTCTTGACTTAATGTCGGCACTGTCCCATTTGTGTTTAACCCCGATGCAATTTCTGTGTTTCATGGTCTATGTGAAGGTCCAAGAGAGACAGTACACCTGCACTGGTGCAATGGAATCTAATACTGGTCTCCCAGGAGCCGCTCATACCACAAACTCTTAGAAGATTCACTCTTCGTGTACTTAAGTCGGCTATGTCCCTTTTGTATTCAATTCTTTTGCAATTTCTGTGTTTCATGGTCAATGTGAAGGTTCAAGTGATACTGTAAACCTGCACTGGTGCATCGGAATCTAATACTTTTCTCCCAGGAGCCGCTCAAACCACACACTCTTAGAATATTCACTCTTCTTGGACTTAAGTTGGCATTGTCCTTTTTTATTAAATCCCGACCTCATTTCTGTGTTTCATGGTCAATGTGAAGGTCCAAGGGATACAGTAAGCCTGCACTGGTGCATCGGAATGTAATACTGGTCTCCCAGGAGCCGCTCAAACTTCAAACTCCTAGAAGAATCACTCTTCTTGTACTTAAGTCGGCTTTGTTCGTTTTGTGTTCAATTCCGAAGCAATTTCTGTGTTTCTTGGTCAATGTGGCGGTACAAGGGATACAGTAAACCTGCGCTGGTGCATCGGATTCTAATACTGGTCTCCCAGGAGCCGCTCAAACCACAAACTTTTAGAAGATTCACTCTTTGTGTAGTTAAGTCGGCGTTGTCACTTTTGTATTCACTTCCTATGCAATTTCGGTGTATCATGGTCACTGTGAAAGTCCAAGTGATACAGTAAACCTGCACTGGTGCATCGGAATCTAATACTTGTCTGCCATGAGCCGCTCGAAGCACAACCTCTTAGTGGATTCACTCTTCTTGTACTTAAGGCGGCATTGTGCATTTTGTATTATATCCCGATGCGATTTCTGTGTCTCACGGTCAATGTTAAGGACCAAGGGATACAGTAAACCTGCACTGGTGCACCGGAATCTAAAACTGGTCCCCAGGAGCCACTCAAACCACAGACTCTTAGAGGATTCAATCTTCTTGTACTTAAGTCGGCAATGTGCTTTTTGTATTCAATCCCGATCCGATATCTGTGTTTCATGGTCACTGTGAAGGTCGAGGGGATACAGTAAACCTGCAATATTGCATCGGAATGTAATACTGGTCTCCCAGGAGCCGCTCAAACCACAAACCCTTAGAAGATTCACTCTTCTTGTACTTAAGTCGGCATTGTCCCTAGATGCAATTTCTGTATTCATCGTCAATGTGACGGTCCATGTGATACAGTAAAACTGCACTGGTGCATCGGAATCTAATACTGGTCTCCCAGGTGCCGCTCAAACCGCAAACACTTTGAACTTTCACTCTTCTAGTACATAAATTGGCAATGTACCGTTTGTATTCAATCCCGATGCAATTGCTGTGTTTCATAGTCTATGTGAACGTCGAACGGATACAGTAAACCTGCATTGGTGCATCGGAATCTAATACTGGTCTGCCCAGGAGCCGCTCCAACCACAAAGTCTTAGAAGATTCAGTCTTCTTGTACTTAAGTTGGATTTGTGACTTTTGTATTCAATCCCGATGCAATTGCCGTGTTTAATCGTCAAAGTGAAGGTCCAAGGGATACAGTAAACCTGCACTGGTGCATCGGAATGTAATACTGGTCTGCCAGGAACTGCTCAAAGCAAAACTCTTAGTGGTATCAGTCTTCTTGTACTTGAGTCAGTATTGTGCATTTTGTATTCTATCCCGATGCGATTTCTGTGTCTCATGGTCAATGTGAAGGACCAAGGGATTCAGTAAACCTGCACTGGTGCATTGGAATCTAATACTGGTCTCCTAGCAGTCGCGCAAACCACAGACTCTTAGAAGGTTCAATCTTCTTGTATTTAAGTCGGCATTGTCTCTTTTGTATTCAATTCATATGCAATTTCTGTGTTTCATGGTCAATGTGAAGGTCCAAGTGATACAGTAAACCTGCACTTGTGCTTCGGAATCTTATACTGGTCTCGCAGGAGCTGCTCAAAGCACAAACTCATAGAATATTAACTCTTCTTGTACTTAAGTCGGTAATGGCTCTTTTGTATTAAATTCCGATCTAATTTCTGTGTTTCATGGTCAATGTGAAGGTCCACGGGATACAGTAAACCTGCACTGGTGCATCGGAATCTAATACTGGTCTCCCAGGAGCCGCTCAA
Organism: Schistocerca piceifrons; assembly: GCF_021461385.2. Classification (NCBI taxonomy): domain Eukaryota; kingdom Metazoa; phylum Arthropoda; class Insecta; order Orthoptera; family Acrididae; genus Schistocerca; species Schistocerca piceifrons. The sequence continues at coordinate 115,077 of NW_025728257.1, forward strand.
ACCGCAAGAACTTAAACTTTCACTCTTCTAGTACATAAGTTGGCATTGTACCGTTTGTATTCAATTCCAATGCGATTTCTGTGTCTCACGGTAAATGTGAAGGACCAAGGGATACAGTAAACCTGCACTGGTGCATCGGAATCTAACATTGGCCTCAGAGGAGCCGCTAAAACAAACAGACTCTTAGAAGATTCATTCTTCTTGTACTTATGTCTGCATTTTGCTTTTGTATTCAATCCCGATTCGATTTCTGTGTTTCATGGTCAATGTGAAGGTCCAAGGTATATAGTAAAGCTGCACTGCTGCATCCGAATCTAATACTGGTCTCCCAAGAGCCGCTCAAACCACAAACTCTTAGAAGATTCACTCTTCTTGTACTTAAGTCGGCAATGTCCCTTTTGTATTCAATCCCGATGCAATTTATGTGTTTCATGAGCAAGTGAACGTCCAAGGGATACAGTAAACATGCACTGGTGCATCGGAATCTAATACAGGTCTCCCAGGCGGCGCTTAAAAGCCAAATTCTGAGAAGATTATCTCTTCTTGTAGTTAAGTCGGCATTGTCCCTTTTGTATTCAATCCCGATGCAATGTCTGTGTTTCATGGTCAATATGAATGTCCAAGGGATACAGTAAATCTGCACTGCTGCATCGGAATCTAATACAGGTCTCCTAGGAGCCGCTAAAAGCATAAACGCTTAGAAGATTCACTCTTCTTGTACTTAAGTCTGCATTGTCCCCTTTGTATTCTATCCCTATGCAATGTCTGTGTTTCATCGTCAATGTGAAGGTCCACGGGATACAGTAAACCTCCTCTGGAGCATCGGAATGTAATTCTGGTCTCCCAGGAGCCGCTCAAACCACAAACTCTTAGGAGATTCACTCTTCTTGTACTTAAGTAGGCATTGTCTCTTTTGTATTAAATTCCGATCTAATGTCTATGTTTCATGGTCAATGTGAAGGTCGAAGTTATACAGTAAACTTGCACTGGTGCATCGGAATGTAATACGAGTCTCCCAGGAGCCGCTCAAACCACAAACTCATAGAAGATTCACTCTTCTTGTACTTAAGTCGGCAGTGTTCCTTTTGTATTCCAACCCGATGCAATTTCTGTATTGATCGTCAATGTGACGGTCCATGTGATACAGTAAACCTGCACTGGTGCATCTGAATCTAATAGTGGTCTCCCAGGAGCCGCTCAAACCACAAACACTTAGAACTTCCACTCTTCTAGTACATAACTTTACATTGTACCGTTTGTATTCAATCCCGATGCAATTGCTGTGTTTCATAGTCTATGTGAAGGTCCAAGGGATACAGTAAACCTGCATTGGTGGATCGTAATCTTATACTGGTATACCCAGGAGCCGCTCCAAAGACAAAGTCTTAGAAGATTCAGTCTTCTTGTACTTAAGTTGGAATTGTGACTTTTGTATTCAATCCCGATGCAATTGCTGTGTTCAATCGTCAATGTGAAGGTCCTAGGGATACAGTAAACCTGCACTGGTGCATCGGAATCTAATACTGGTCTGCCAGGAGCTGCTCAAAGCAAATAACTTAGTGGTTTCACTCTTCTTGTACTTGAGTCGGCGTCGTGCATTTTGTATTCTATCCCGATGCGATTTCTGTGTCTCACGGTCAATGTGAAGGACCAAGGGATACAGTGAACCTGCGCTGGTGCATCGGAATCTAATACAGGTCTCCTAGGAGCCGCGCAAACCACAGACTCTTAGAAGACTCACTCTTCTTGTACTTAAGTCGGCATTGTGCTTTTTGTAATCAATCCCCATTCGATTTCTGTGTTTCATGGTCAATGTGAGGGTCCAAGGGATATAGTAAAGCTGCACTGCTGCATCCGAATCTAATACTGGTCTCCCATGAGCCGCTCAAACCACAAACCTTTAGAAGATTCACTCTCCTTGTACTTGAGTCGGCATTGTTCGTTTTGTATTCAATCCCGTTGCAATTTATGTGTTTCATGGGCAATGTGAACGTCCAAGGGATACAGTAACCCTGCACTGGTGCATCGGAATCTAATACAGGTCTCCCAGGCGGCGCTAAAAAGCCAAATTCTGAGAAGATTCACTCTTCTTCTACTTAAGTCGACATTGTCCCTTTTTTATTCAATCCCGATGCAATGTCTGTGTTTCATGGTCAATATGAAGGTCCAAGGGATACAGTAAACCTGCACTGCTGCATCGGAATCTAATACAGGTCTCCTAGGAGCCGCTCATAGCATTAACGCTTAGAAGATTCACTCATCTTGTACTTAAGTCGGCATTGTCCCATTTGTATTCAATCCCTATGCAATGTCTGAGTTTCATGGTCAATGTGAAGGTCCACGGGATACAGTAAAACTGCTCTGGATTATCGGAATCTAATTCTGGTCTCCCAGGAGCCGATCAAACCACAAACTCATAGAAGATTCGCTCTTCTTGTACTTAAGTCGTCATTGTCGCTTTTGTCTTCAGTCCCGATGCAATTTCTGTGTTTCATGGTCAATGTGAAAGTCCAAGTGATACAGTAAACCTGCACTGATGCAGCTGAATCTAATACTGGTCACGCAGGAGCTGCTCAAAGCACAAACTCATTGAAGATTCACTCTTCTTATACTTAAGTCGGCATTGTCCCCTTTGTATTCAATTCATAAACAATTTCTGTTTTTCATGGACAATGTGAAGGTCCAAGTGATACAGTAAACCTGCACTGGTGCATCGGAACCTAATACTGGCCTCGCAGGAGCTGCTCAAAGCACAAACTCATAGATGATTCACTCTTCATGTACTTAAGTCGGCATTGTCTCTTCTGTATTGAATTGCGATCTAATTTCTGTGTTTCATGGTCAATGTGAGGGTCCAAGGGATACAGTAAACCTTCACTGGTGCATCGGAATGTAATACTGGTGTCCAGGAGCCGCTCAAACCACAAACTCTTAAAACATTCACTCTTCTTCTACTTAAGTCGGCATTGTCCCTTTTGTATTCAAACCCGATGCAATTTCTTATTCATTGTCAATGTGACGGTCCATGTGATACAGTAAACCTGCACTGGTGCATCGGAATTTTATTCTGGTCTCCCAGGAGCCGCTCAAACCACAAACTCTTAGAACTTTCACTCTTCTAGTACATAGGTTGGCATTGTACCGTTTGTATTCAATGCCGATGCAATTGCTGTGTCTCATAGTCTATGTGAAGGTCCTAGAGATACAGTAAACTTGCATTGGTGCATCGGAATCTAATACTGGTCTACCCAGTAGCCGCTCCAACCACAAACTCTTAGAAGATTCAGTCTGCTGGTACTTAAGTTGGCATTGTGACGTTTTTATTCAATCCCGATGCAATTGGTGAGTTTAATGGTCAATGTGAAGGTCCAAGGGATACAGGAAACCTACGCTGGTGCATCGGAGTCTAATACTGGTCTGCCAGGAGCCGCTTAAAGCACAAACTCTTAGTAGATCCACTCTTCTTGAACTTAAGTCGGCATTGTGCCTTTTGTATTTAATCCCGAACCGATTTCTGTGTTTAATGTCAATGTTTCGGTCCAACGGAGACAGTAAACTTGCACTGGTGCATCGGAATCGAATACTGGTCTCCCAGGAGCCGCTCAAACCAAAAAATCGTAGAGATTCTATCTTCTTGAATTTAAGTCGGCATTGTCCAATTTGTATTTTATCCCGACGATATTTCTGTATATCATGGTCAATGTGAAGGACCAAGAGATACAGTAAACCTGCACTGGTGCATGGGAATGTAATACTGGTCTCCCAGGAGCCGCTCAAACTTCAAACTCTTAGAAGATTCACTCTTCTTGTACTTAAGTCGGCTTTGTCCTTTTGTGTTCAATCCCGAAGCAATTTCTGTGTTTCATGGTCAATGTGACGGTCCAAGGGATACAGTAAACCTGCGCTGGTGCATCGGATTCTAACACTGGTCTCCCAGGAGCCGCTGAAACCACGAACTTTTAGAAAATTCACTCTTCTAGTAGTTAATTTGGCATTGTGCCGTTTGTATTCGAACCCGATTCAATTGCTGTGTTTCATATTCTATGTGAAGGTCCATGTGATACAGTAAACCAGCACTGGTGCATCGGAATCGAATACTGGTCTCCCAGCAGCCGCTCAAACCACAAACTCTTAGAAGATTAACTCTTCTTGTACTTAAGTCGTCATTGTCGCATTTGTATTCAATCCCGATCCAATTTATGTGTTTCATGGGCAATGTGAACGTCCAAGTGATACAGTAAACCTGCACTGGTGCATCGGAATCATATAAAGGTTTCCCAGGCGGCGCTTAAAAGCCAAGTTCTCAGAAGATTCACTCTTCTTGTACTTAAGTCGGCATTGTCTCTTTTGTATTAAATTGCGATCTATTTTTTGTCTTTCATGGTCAATGTGAAGGTCCAAGGGATACAGTAAACCTGCACTGGTGCATTGGAACGCAATACTGGTCTCCCAGGAGCCGCTCAAGCCACAAACGCTTAGAAGATTCACTCTTCTTGAACTTAAGTCGGCATTGTCACTTTTGTATTCAAACCCGATGCAATTTCTGTATTCATGGTCAATGTGACGGTCCATGTGATACAGTAAACCTGCACTGGAGCATCGGAATCTTATATTGGTCTCCCAGGAGCCGCTCAAAGCACAAATTCTTAGAACTTTCACTCTTCAAGTACATAGGTTGGCATTGTACCATTTGTATTCAATCCCGATGCAATTGCTGTGTTTCATAGTCTATGTGAAGGTCCAAGAGATACAGTAAACCTGCATTGGTGCATCGGAATCTAATACGGGTCTCGCAGGCGCAGCTCAAAGCACAAAGTCTTAGAAGATAGAGTCTTCTTGTACTTAAGTTGGCATTGTGACTTATGTATTCAATCCCGATTCAATTGCTGTGTTTAATCATCAATGTGAAGGTACAAGGGATACAGTAAACCTGCACTGGTGCATCGGAATCTAATACTGGTCTGTCAGGTGCCGCTCAAAGCAAAAACTCTTAGTGGATTCACTCTTCTTGTACTTAAGTCAGCATTGTACATTTTGTACTCTATCCCGATGCGACTTCTGTGTCTCACGGTCAATGTGAAGGACTAAGGGATACAGTAAACCTGCACTGGTGCATCGGAATCTAATATTGATCTCACAGGAGCCGCTCAAACCACAGACCCTTAATAGATTCACTCTTCTTGTACTTAAGTCGGCATTGTGCTTTTTGTATTCAATCCCGGTTCGATTTCTGTGTTTCATGGTCAATGTAAAGGTCCAAGGGATATAGTAAAGCTGCACTGCTGCATCCGAATCTAATACTGGTCTCCCAAGAGCTGTTCAAACCACAAACTCTTAGAAGATTCACTCTTCTTGTACTTAGGTCGGCATTGTCCCTTTTGTACTCAATCCCGATGCAATATATGTGTTTCATGGGCAATGTGAACGTCCAAGGGATACAGTAAACCTGCACTGGTGCATCGGAATCTAATACAGGTCTCCCAGGCGGCGCTTAAAAGCCAAATTCAGAGAAGATTTACTCTTCTTGTACTTAAGTCGGCATTGTCCCTTTTGTATTCAATCCCGACGCAATGTCTGTGTTTCATGGTCAATATGAATGTCCAAGGGATACAGTAAACCTGCACTGCTGCATCGGAATCTAATACAGGTCTCCTAGGAGCCGCTCAAAGCATAAACGCTTAGAAGATTCACTCATCTTGTACTTAGGTCGGCATTGTCCCTTTTGTACTCAATCCCGATGCAATATATGTGTTTCATGGTCAATGTGAAGGTCCAAGGGATACAGTAAACATGCACTGATGCATCGAAATCTAATACTGGTCACCCAGGAGCAGCTCAAAGCGCAAACTCTTAGAAGATTCACTCTTCTTGTATTTTAGTCGGCATTGTCCCTTTTGTATTTAATTCATATGCAATATCTGTGTTTCATGGTCAATGTGAAGGTCCAAGTGATACAGTAAACCTGCACTGGTGCATCGGAATCTAATACTGGTCTCGCAGGAGCTGGTCAAAGCACAATCTCATAGAAGATTCACTCTTCTTGTACTTAAGTCGGCATTGTCTCTTTTGTATTAAATTCCGATCTAATTTCTGTGTTTCATGGTCAATGTGAAGGTCCAAGGGATACAGTAAAACTGCACTGGTGCATCGGAATGCAATATTGGTCACCCAGGAGCCGCTCCAACCACAAACTCTTAGAAGATTCAGTCTGCTGGTACTTAAGTTGGCATTGGGACTTTTTTATTCAATCCCGATGCAACCGGTTTCTTTAATGGTCAATGTGAAGGTCCAAGGGATACAGTAAACCTACACTGGTGCATCGGAATCTAATATTGGTCTGCCAGGAGCCGCTAAAAGCACAAACTCTTAGTAGATCCACTCCTCTTGTACATTAGTCGGCATTGTGCGTTTTGTATTCAATCCCGATGCGATTTCTGTGTCTCACGGTCAATGTGAAGGACCAAGGGATACACTAAACCAGCACTGGTACACCGGAACTAATACTGGTCTTCCAGGAGCCGCTCAAACCACAAACTCTAAGAAGATTCGCACTTCTTATTCTTAAGTCGGCATTGACCCTTTTGTATTCAAACCCGATGCAATTTCTGTATTCATGGTCAATGTGACGGTCCATGTGATACAGTAAACCTGCACTGGTGCATCGGAATCTAATATTGGCCTCACAGGAGCCGCTCAAACCACAGACCCTTAGTAGTTTCACTCTTCCGGTACTTAAGTCGGCATTGTCCCTTTTGTATTCAATCCCGATGCAATGTCTGTGTTTCATGGTCAATATGAATGTCCAAGGGATACAGCAAATCTGCGCTGCTGCATCGGAATCTAATACAGGTCTCCTAGGAGCCGCAAAAAGCATAAACGTTTAGAAGAATCACTCTTCTTGTACTTACATTGGCATTGTCCCCTTTGTATTCAATCCCTATGCAATGTCTGTGTTTCATGGTCAATGTGAAGGTCCACGGCATACAGTAAACCTGCTTTGGAGCATCGGAATCTAATTCTGGTGTCCCAGGAGCCGCTCAAACCACAAACTCTTAGGAGATTCGCTCTTCTTGTACTTAAATCGTCATTGTCGCTTTTGTGTTCAATCCCGATGTAATTTCTGTGCTTCATGGTCAATGTGAAGGTCCAAGGGATACAGTAAACCTGCACTGATGCATCGAAATCTAATACTGGTCTCCCAGGAGCCGCTCAAAGCACAATCTCTTAGAAGATTCACTCTTCTTGTATTTAAGTCGGCATTGTCCCTTTTGTATTTAATTCATATGCAATTTCTGTGTTTCATGGTCAATGTGAAGGTCCAAGTGATACAGTAAACCTGCACTGGTGCATCGGAATCTAATACTGGTCTCGCAGGAGCTGCTCAAAGCACAAACTCATAGAAGATTCACTCTTCTTGTACTTAAGTCGGCATTGTCTCTTTTGTATTAAATTCCGATCTAATTTCTGTGTTTCATGGTCTATGTGAACGTCCAAGGGATACAGTAAAACTGCACTGGTGCATCGGAATGCATGACTGGTCTCCCAGGAGCCGCTCCAACCACAAACTCTTAGAAGATTCAGTCTGCTGGTACTTAAGTTGCATTGTGACTTTTTTATTCAATCCCGATGCAACCGGTGTCTTTAATGGTCAATGTGAAGGTCAAAGGGATACAGTAAACCTACACTGGTGCATCGGAATCTAATATTGGTCTGCCAGGAGCCGCTAAAAGCACAAACTCTTAGTAGATCCACTCTTCTTGTACTTTAGTCGGCATTGTGCGTTTTGTATTCAATCCCGATGAGATTTCTGTGTCTCACGGTCAATGTGAAGGACCAAGGGATGCAGTAAACCAGCACTGGTACATCGGAATCTAATACTGGTCTCCCAGGAGCCGCTCAAACCACAAACTGTTAGAAGATTCACTCTTCTTGTACTTAAGTCGGCTTTGTCCCTTTTGTGTTCAATACCAAAGCAATTTCTGTGTTTCATGGGCAATGTGACAGTCCAAGGGATACAGTAAACCTGCGCTGGTGCATCGGATTCTAATACTGGTCTCCCAGGAGCCGCTCAAACCACAAACTTTTAGTTAATTCACTCTTCTAGTACTTAATTTGGCATTGGGCCGTTTGTATTCGATCCCGATTCAATTGCTGTGTTTCATAGTCTATGTGAGGGTCCAAGTGATACAGTAAACCAGCACTGGTGCATCGGAATCTAATACTGGTCTGCCAGGAGCCGCTCAAAGCACAAACTCTTAGTAGATTCACTCTTATTGTACATAAGTCGGCGTTTGCCTTTAGTATTCGATCCCGATGCTAATTCTGTATTTCATGGTCAATCCGAAGGCCCAAGAGATACAGTAAACCTGCTTTGGAGCATCGGAATCTAATTCTGGTGTCCCAGGAGCCGCTCAAACCACAAACTCTTAGGAGATTCGCTCTTCTTGTACTTAAATCGTCATTGTCGCTTTTGTGTTCAATCCCGATGTAATTTCTGTGCTTCATGGTCAATGTGAAGGTCCAAGGGATACAGTAAACCTGCACTGATGCATCGGAATCTAATACTGGTCTCCCTGGTCTCAAAGCACAAACTCGTAGAAGATTCACTCTTCTGGTAATTAAGTCGGCATTGTCTCTTTTGTATTAAATTCCGATCTAATTTCTGTGTTTCATGGTCAATGTGAAGGTCCAAGGGATAAAGTAAACCTGCACTGGTGCATCGGAATGTAATACTGGTTTCCCAGGAGCCGCTCAAACCACAAACTCTTAGAAGATTCACTCTTCTTGTACTTAAGTCGGCATTGTCCCTTTTGTAATCCAACCCGATGCAATTTCGGTATTCATGGACAATGTGACGGTCCATGTGATACAGTAAACCTGCACTGGTGCATCGGAATCTTATACTGGTCTCCCAGGAGCCGCTCAAACCACAAACTCTTAAAACTTTCACTCTTCTAGTACATAGGTTGGCATTACACCGTTTGTATTCAATCCCGATGCAATTGCTGTGTTTCATAGTCTATGTGAAGATCCAAGAGATACAGTAAACCTGCATTGGTGCATCGGAATCTAATACTGGTCAACCCAGTAGCAGCTCCAACACACAAACTCTTAGAAGGTTCAGTCTGCTGGTACATAAGTTGGCATTGAGACTTTTTTATTCTATCCCGATGCAATTGGTGTGTTTAATGGTCAATGTGAAGGTCCAAGGGATACAGTAAACCTACACTGGTGCATCGGAATCTAATACTAGTCTGCCAGGAGCCGCTTAAAGCACAAACTCTTAGTAGATCCACTCTTCTTGTACTTAAGACGGCATTTTCCCTTTTGTATTCAATTCATACGCTATTTCTGTGTTTCATGGTCAATCTGAAGGTCCAAGTGATACAGTAAACCTGCACTGGTGCATCGGAATCTAATACTGGTCTCGCAGGAGCTGCTCAAAGCACAAACTCATGGAGATTAACTCTTTTTGTACTTCAGTTGGCAATGTCTCTTTTGTATTAAATTCCGATCTAATTTCTGTGTTTCATGGTCAATGTGAAGGTCCAAGGGATACAGTAAACCTGCACTGGTGCATCGGAATGTAATACTGGTCTCCAGGAGCCGCTCGAACCATGAACTCTTAGAAGACTCAGTCATCATGCACTTAAGTCGGCATTGTCCCTTATGTATTCCATCCCGATGATATTTTTGTTTTTAATGGTCAATTTGAAAGTCCAAGGAATACAGTAAACCTGCACTGGTGCATCGGAATCTAATACTGGGCCGCCAGCACCCGTTTAAACTACAAACTCTTAGTAGATTCACTCTTCTTGTACTTATGTCGGCATTGTGTATGTTGTATTCAATCCCGATGCGATTTCTGTCTGTCACGGTCAATGTGAAGGTCCAAGGGATACAGTAAACCTGCACTGGTGCATCGGAAACTAATACTAATCTCCCAGGTGCAGCTCAAACCACAAAATCTTAGAAGAATCATTAATCTCGAATTTAAGTCGGCATTGTCACTTTTGTATTCAATCCCGATGGAATTTCTGTGTGTCATGGTCAATGTGAAGGTCTAAGGGATACAGTAGGCCTGCACTGGTGCATCGGAATCTAATACTGGTCCCCCAGGAGCCTCTCAAAGTACAAAATCTTAGAAGATTCACTCTTCTTGTACTTAAGTCGGCATTGTCCCTTTTGTATTCAATCCCGATACATTTTCTGTGTTTCATCGTCAATTAGAATGTCCAAGTGATACAGAAAACCCGCACTGGTGCAACGGAATCTAGTACTGATCTCCCAGGAGCCGCTCAAACCACAATCTTATAGAAGATTCACTGTTCTAGTACCTAAGTTGGCATTGTGCCGTTTGTATTCAATTCCGATGCAATTGCTGTGTTTCATGGTCAATGGGAAAGTCCAAGGGATACAGTAAACCTGCACTGGTGCAGTGGAATCTAATACTGGTCTCGCAGACGCCGCTCAAACCACAAACTCTTTAAAGATTCAATCTTTTTGTACTTAAGTCGGCATTTGCCTTTTGTATTCAATCCCGATCTAATTCTGTTTTTCATGGTCAATGCGAAGGCCCAAGGGATACAGTAAATCCGCACTGGTCCATCGGAATCTAATACTGGTCTCCCAGGAGCCTCTCAAACCACAAACTCTTAGGAGATTCGCTCTTCTTGTACTTAAATCGTCATTGTCGCTTTTGTGTTCAATCCCGATGTAATTTCTGTGCTTCATGGTCAATGTGAAGGTCTAAGGGATACAGTAAACCTGCACTGATGCATAGAAATCTAATACTGGTATCCCAGGGGCCGCTTAAAGCACAAACTCTTAGAAGATTCACTCTTCTTGTACTTAAGTTGGCATTGTGCCCTTTGTATTCAATCCTGATGCAATTGCTGTGTTTCATGGTCAATGTGAAAGTCCAAGGGATACAGAAAACCAGCACTGGTGCATCGGAATCTAATACTGGTCTGTCAGGAGCGGCTCAAAACACAAACTCTTAGTAGAATCACTCTTCTTGTACTTATCTCGGCATTGTGCATGTTGTATTCAATCCCGATGCGATTTCTGTCATTCACGGTCAATGTGAAGGTCCAAGCGATACAGTAAACCTGCACTGGTGCATCGGAATGAAATTCTGGTCTCCAAGGTGCCGCTCAAAGCAAAAATTCTTAGAAGAATCATTCTTCTTGAATTTAAGTCGGCATTGTCCCTTTTGTATCATTCCCGATGGAATTTCTGTGTTTCATGGTCAATGTGACGGTCTACGGGATACAGTAAAACTGGACTTGTGCATCGGAATAAAATACTGGTCTCCCAAGAGCTGCTCAATGTACAAATGCTTAGAAGATTGACTCTTATTGTACTTAAGTCGGTATTGTCCCTTTTTATTCAATCCCAATGCAACTTCTGTGTTTCATGGTCAATGTGAAGGTCCAAGTGATACAGAAAACCTGCACTGTTGCATCGGAATCTAGTACTGGTCTCCCAGAGGCCGCTCAAACCACAAACTCTTAGAGGATTCACTCTTCTTGAACCTAAGTCGGCATTGTCCCTTTTTGTATTCAATCCCGACGCAATTTCTGTTTTCATGGTCAATGTGAATGTCCAAGTGATACAGAAAACCTGCACTGTTGCATCGGAATCTAGTACTGGTCTCCCAGAGGCCGCTCAAACCACAAACTCTTAGAGGATTCACTCTTCTTGAACCTAAGTCGGCATTGTCCCTTTTGTATTCAATCTCGACGCAATTTCTGTTTTCATGGTCAATGTGAAAATCCAAGGGATACAGTGAACCTGGACTGGCGCATCGGAAACTAATACTGGACTCCCAGGAGCGTCTCTAACCACAAACTCTTAGGAGATTCAGTGTTCATGTGCTTAAGTCGGCATTGTGGATTTTTTATTCAATCCCGATGCAATTTCTCTGATTCATGGTCAATTTGAAGGTCACAGTGATACACTTAACCTGCACTGGTGCATCGGAAACTAGTACTGGTCTCCCAGGAGCCGCTCAAATCACAAACACTTAGAAGATTCACTCTTCTTGTACTTAAGTCGGCATTGTCAATTTTGTATACAATTCGGATGATATTTTTGTTTTTAATGGTCAATGTTAAGGTCCAAGGGATGCAGTAAACCTGCACTGGTGCATCGGAATCTAATACTGGTCTGCGAGGAGCCGCTCAAACCACAAACTCTTAGTAGAATCACTCTTCTTGTACTTATGTCGGCATTGTGCATGTTGTATTCAATCCCGATGCGATTTCTGTCATTCACGGTCAATGTGAAGGTCCAAGGGATACAATAAACCTGCACTGGTTAATCGGATTGTAATACTGGTCTCCCAGGTGCCGCTCAAACAACAAAATCTTAGAGGAATCATCCTTCTTCAATTTAAGTCTGCATTGTCCCTTTTGTATTCAATCCCGATGGAATATCTGTGTTTCATGGTTAATGTGAAGGTCCAAGGGATACAGTAAACCAGGACTGGTGCATCGGAATAAAATACTGGTCTCCCAGGAGCCGCTCAATGTACAAATACTTAGAAGATTCACTGTTATTGTACTTAAGTCGGCAATGTCCTTTTTTTATTCAATCCCGATGCAATTGCTGTGTTTAATCGTCAATGTGAAAGTCAAAGGGATACAGTAAACTGGCACTGTAGCATCGGAATCTAATACTGGCCTGCCAGGAGCCGTTCAAAGCGCATACTTTTAGTAGATTTACTCTTCTGGTACTTAAGCCGGCATTTTGCATTTTGTACCCAATCCCGATGCGATTTCTCGGCCTCACGGTCAATGTGAAAGTCCAACGGATACAGTAAACCTGCACTGATACATCGGAATCAAATACAGGTCTCCCAGACGCCGCTCAAACCACAAACTCTTGGAAGATTCACTCTTCTTGTACTTAAGTTGGCATTGTGCCTTTTGTATTCAACACCGATGCTAATTCTGTATTTCATGGTCAATGCGAATGCTCAAGGGATACAGTAAACCTGCACTGGAGCAACGGAATTTAAAACTGGTCTTCCAGGAGCCGCTCAAACCACACACTCTTAGAATATCAACTCTTCTTGTACTTAAGTTGTCATTGTCGCTTTTATATTCAATCCCGTTGTAATTTATGTGTTTCATGGTCATTGTGAAAGTCCAAGGGATACAGTAAACCTGCACTGGTGCATCGGAATCTAATACTGGTCTCCGAGGGTCCGATCCTGAACAAATTAATAGAAGATTCAATCTTCTTGTACTTAAGTCGACATTGTCCCTATTGTATTCAATCCCGATGCAATTTCTGTGTTTCATGGTCAATGTGAAGGTCCAAGGGATACAGTAAACCTGCACTGATGCATCGGAATCCAATACTGGTCTGCCAGGAGCCGCTCAAAGCACAAACTCTTAGTAGATATACTCTTCTTGTACTTAAGTCGTCATTGTGCATTTTGTACCCTATCCCGATGCGATTTCTGTGTCTCACGGTCAATGTGAAGGTCCAGGGGATACAGAAAACCTGCACTGGTGCATCGGAATCTAATACTGGTCTCCCAGGAGCCGCTCAAAAAACAAACTCTTAGAAGATTCACTCTTCTTGTACTCAAGTCGGCATTGTCCCTTTGTATTAAATCCCGATCTAATTTCTGTGTTTCATGGTCATTGTGAAATTCCAAGTGATACAGAAAACCTGCACTGGTGCATCGTAACTAGTACTGGTCTCCCAGGAGCCGTTGAAACCACTAACTCTTAGAAGATTCACTCTTCCTGTACTTAAGTTGGCATTGTGACTTTTGTATTCGACCCCGATGCAATTTCTGTGTTTCATGGTCAATGTGAAGGTCCAAGTGATACAGAAAACCTGCACTGGTGCATCGGAATCTAATACTGGTCTCCCAGGAGCCGCACAAACCACAAACTCTTAGAAGATTCACTCTTCTTGTACTTAGGTCGGCATTGTCCGTTTTCTATTCAATCGCGATTCAATTTCTGTGTTTCATGGTCAATTTGAAGGTCCAAGGGATACAGTAAACCTGCACTGGTGCATCGTAATCTAATACTGGTCTCCAGCGCCCTCTGAAACCACAATCTCTTAGAGGTTTCACTCTTCTTGTACTTAAGTCGGCATTGTCCCTATTGTATTAAATCCCGATGCAATATCTGTTTTCGTGGTCAATGTGAAGGTCTAAGGGATACACTAAACCTGCATTGGTGCATCGGAATCTAATACTGTTCCCCCAGGAGCCGCTCAAACCACTGACTCTTAGAAGATTCAATCTTCTTGTACTTAAGTCGGCATTGACACTTTTGTATTCAATCCCGATGAAATATCTGTGTTTCATGGTCAATGTGAAGGTCCAAGGGACACAGTAAACCTGCACTGGTGCATCGGTATCTAATACTGGACTCCCAGGAGCCGCTCAAAGTACAAACTGTTAGTAGATTCACTTTTCTTGTACTTAAGTCGGCATTGTGCGTTTTGTATTGAATCCCTATGAGATTTCTGTGTTTCACGGTCGATGGGAAGGTCCTAGAATTACAGTAAACCTGCACTGGTGCTTTGGAATCTAATACTGGTCTCCCAGGGGCCGCTCAAACCACAAACTCTTTGAAGATTCACTCTACTTATACTGAAGTCGGCTTGTCCCTTTTGTATCCAATCCCGATGCAATTTCTGTGTTTCTTGGTCAATGTGAAGGTCCAAGGGATACAGTAAACCTGCACTGGTGCATCGGAATCTAATACTGGTGTTCCAGGAGCCGCTCAAACCACAAACTCTTAGAAGATTCACTCTTTTTGTACTTAAGTCGGCATTGTCCCTTTTGTATTCAATCCCGATGCAATTTCTGTGTTTCAAGGTCAATGTGAAGGTCTAAGGGATTCAGGAAACCCGCACTGGTGTACTGGAATCTAATACTGGTCTCCCAGGAGCCGCTCAAACCACAAACTCTTAGAAGATCCATTCTTCTTGTACTTGAGTCGGCATTGTCACTTTTGTATTCAATCCCGATGCAATTTCTCTGTTTCATGGTCAATGTGAAGGTCCAAGGGATACAGTAAACCTGCACTGGTGCATCGGAAACTAATACTGGTCTCCCAGGAGACCCTCAAACCACAATCCCTTAGAAGATTCACTCTTCTTGTACTTAAGTCGGCATTGTACATTTTGTATTCAATCCCGATGCGATTTCTATGTTTCATGGTCAATGTGAAGGCCCAAGGGATACAGTAAAAATGCACTGGTACATCGGAATATAATACTGGTCTCCCAGGAGCCGTTCAAAGGACAAACTATTAGAACATCCACTCTCCTTGTAATTTATTCGGCATTGTGCATTTTGTATTCAATCCCGATGCAATTTCTCTGTTTCATGGTCAATGTGAAGGTCCAAGGGATACAGTAAACCTGCACTGGTGCATCGGAGTCTAATACTGGTCTCCCAGGAGCCGCTTAAACCACAAAGTCTTAGAAGATTCTCTCTTCTTGTACTTATGTCGGCATTATCCCTTTTGTATTCAATCCCGATGCAGTTTGTGTGTGTCATGGTCAATGTGAATGTCCAAGAGGTACAGTAAACCTGAACTGTTTCTTCGGAATCGAATACCGGTCTCCCAGGAGCCGCTAAAACCAAAAACCATTAGTAGATTCACACTTCTTGTACTTATGCCGGCTTTGTCAATTTTCTTTTCAATCCCGATGCAATTTCTGTGTTTCATGGTCAATGTGAAGGTCCAATGGATACAGTAAACCTGCACTGGTGCATCGGAATCTAATACTGGTCTCCCAGGAGCCGCTGAAACAGCAAACTCTTAGAGGATTCACACTTCTTGTACCTAAGTCGGCATTGTCCCTTTTGTAATCAATCCCGATGCAATTTCTGTTTTCATGGTCAATGTGAATGTCCGAGGGATACAGGAAAACTGCACTGGTGCATCGGAATCTATTACTGGTCTCCCAGGAGCCGCATAAACCACAAATTCTTAGAAGATTCACTCTTCTAGTACTTAAGTTTGCATTCTGCAGTTTGTATTTAATCCCGATGCAATTGCTGTGTTTCATCTTCAATGATGAGGTACAAGGGATACAGTAAACCTGCACTGGTGCATCGGAATCTAATACTGGTCTCCCAGGAGGCGCTCAAACCACTAACTCTTAGAAGATTCACTCTTCTTGTACTTAAGTTGGCATTGTGACTTTTGTATGCAGTCCCGATGCAATTGCTGTGTTTAATGGTCAATGTGAAGGTCCAAAAGATACAGTAAACCTGCACTGGTGCATCGGAATCTAATACTGGTCTCCAGGGGCCGATCAAACCACAATCTCTAAGTAGTTTCTTCTTCTTGTACTTAAGTCGGCATTGTGCTCTTTTTATCCAATCCCGATGAGTTTTCTGTGTCTCACGGTCACTGTGAAGGTATAAGGGATACAGTAAACCTGCACTGGTGCATCGGAATCTAATACTGGTATCCCTGGAGCCGCTCAAACCACAAACACTTTGAAGATTCACTTTGAAGATTCTTTTTGTACTTAAGTCGGCATAGTCCCATTTGGATGTACTCCCGATGCAATTTCCGTTTTCATGGTCAATGTGAAGATCCAAGGGAAACAGTAATCCAGAACTAGTGCATCGGAATCTAGTACTTGTCTCTCAGAAGCCGCTCAAACCACAAACTCTTAGAAGATTCACTCTCCTAGTACTTAAGTTATCATTGTGCCGTTTGTATTCATTCCCGATGCTGTTGCTGTATTTCATGATCAATGTGAAGGTCCAAGGGATACAGTAAACCTGCACTGGTGCATCAGAATCTAATACTGGTCTCCAGGGGCCGATCAAACCACAATCTCTAAGTAGTTTCTTCTTCTTGTACTTAAGTCGGCATTGTGCTCTTTTTATCCAATCCCGATGTGTTTTCTGTGTCTCACGGTCACTGTGAAGGTATAAGGGATACAGTAAACCTGCACTGGTGCATCGGAATCTAATACTGGTATGCGAGGAGCCGCTCAAACCGCAAACTCTTTGAAGATTCACTCTTCTTGTACTTAAGTCGGCATTGTGCCATTTGTTTTTAATCCCGATCCGATTTCCGTGTTTGATGTTCAATGTGAATGACCAAGGGATCAAGGGATATAGTAACCCTGCACTGGTGCATCGGAAACTAATAGTGGTCTCCCAGGTACCGCTCAAAGCACAAACTCTTAGAAGATTCACTCTTGTTGTACTTAAGTTGGCATTGTGCCTTTTGTATTCAATCCCGATGCAATACCTGTGCTTCATGGTCAATGAGAAAGTCCAAGGGATACAGTAAACCTGCACTGGTGAATCGGAATTTAATACTGGTCCCCAGGGGCCGCTCAAACCACAATCTCTTAGAAGATTCACTCTTCTAGTAATTAAGTTGTTATTGCGCTGTTTGGAATCAATACCGATGCAATTGCTGTGTTTCATGGTCAATGTGAAGGTCTGAGGGATACACTAAACCAGCACTGGTTCAATGGAATCTAATAGTGGTCTCCCAGGAGCCGCTCAAGCCACAAACCCTTAGAAGATTTACTCTTCTTGTACTTAATTAGGCATTGTGCAACTTGTATTCAATCCCGTACCAATTGCTGTGTTTCATGGTCAATGTGAAGGTCCAAGTGATACAGTAAACCTGCACTGGTGTATCGGAATCTAATACTGGTCTCCCAGGAGCCGCTCAAAGCACAAACTCTTAGGAGATTCACTCTTCTTTTACTTATTTCGGCATTGTCACTTTTCTATTCAATCCCGATGCAATTTCTGTATTTCATGGTCAATGTGAAGGTCCAAGAGATACAGTAAACCTGCACTGGTGCATCGGAATCTAATACTGGTCTCCAAGGAGCCGATCAAAGCACAAACCTTTAGTAGATTCACTTTTCTTTTACTTAAGTCGGCATTGCGCCTTTTGTGTCCAATCCCGATGAGATTTCTGTGTTTCACGGTCAATGTGAAGGTGCAAGGGATACAGTAGACATGCACTGGTGCATCGGAATGTAATACTGGTCTCCCAGGAGCCGCTCGAACCATAAACTCTTAGAAGACTCACTCATCATGTACTTAAGTCGGCATTGTCCCTTATGTATTCAATCCCGATGATATTTTTGTTTTTAATGGTCAATTTGAAGGTCCAAGGAATACAGTAAACCTGCACTGGTGCATCGGAATCTAATACTGGGCCGCCAGCAGCCGTTTAAACTACAAACTCTTAGTAGATTCACTCTTCTTGTACTTATGTCGGCATTGTGTATGTTGTATTCAATCCCGATGCGATTTCTGTCTTTCACGGTCAATGTGAAGGTCCAAGGGATACAGTAAACCTGCACTGGTGCATCGGAAACTAATACTAATCTCCCAGGTGCCGCTCAAACCACAAATTCTTAGAAGAATCATTATTCTCGAATTTAAGTCGGCATTGTCACTTTTGTATTCAATCCCGATGGAATTTCTGTGTGTCATGGTCAATGTGAAGGTCTAAGGGATACAGTAGGCCTGCACTGGTGCATCGGAATCTAATACTGGTCCCCCAGGAGCCTCTCAAAGTACAATATCTTAGAAGATTCACTGTTCTTGTACTTAAGTCGGCATTGTCCCTTTTGTATTCTATCCCGATGCATTTTCTGTGTTTCATCGTCAATTAGAATGTCCAAGTGATACAGAAAACCCGCACTGGTGCAACGGAATCTAGTACTGATCTCCCAGGAGCCGCTCAAACCACAATCTTATAGAAGATTCACTGTTCTAGTACCTAAGTTGGCATTGTGCCGTTTGTATTCATTTCCGATGCAATTGCTGTGTTTCATGGTCAATGGGAAAGTCCAAGGGATACAGTAAACCTGCACTGGTGCAGTGGAATCTAATACTGGTCTCCCGGACGCCGCTCAAACCACAAACTCTTTAAAGATTCAATCTTTTTGTACTTAAGTCGGCATTTGCCTTTTGTATTCAATCCCGATCTAATTCTGTTTTTCATGGTCAATGCGAAGGCCCAAGGGATACAGTAAACCCGCACTGGTCCATCGGAATCTAATACTGGTCTCCCAGGAGCCTCTCAAACCACAAACTCTTAGGAGATTCGCTCTTCTTGTACTTAAATCGTCATTGTCGCTTTTGTGTTCAATCCCGATGTAATTTCTGTGCTTCATGGTCAATGTGAAGGTCTAAGGGATACAGTAAACCTGCACTGATGCATAGAAATCTAATACTGGTATCCCAGGAGCCGCTTAAAGCACAAACTCTTAGAAGATTCACTCTTCTTGTACTTAAGTTGGCATTGTGCCGTTTGGATTCAAACCCGATGCAGTTGCTGAGCTTCATGGTCAATGTAAAAGTCCAAGGGATACAGTAAACCTGCACTGGTGCATCGGAATCTAATACTGTTCTCCCAGGAGCCGCTCAAACCTCAAAATCTTAGAGGATTCATTCTTCTTGAATTTAAGTCGGCATTGTCCCCTTTGTATTTAATCCCGATGCAATTTCAGTGTTTCATGGTCAATGTGATAGTCCAAGGAATACACTACACCTGCACTGGTGCATCGGAATCTAATACTGGTCCCCCAGGAGCCGCTCAAACCACAAACTCTTATAAGATTCACTCTTCTAGTAGTTAAGTTGGCATTGTGCCCTTTGTATTCAATCCCGATGCAATTGCTGTGTTTCATGGTCAATGTGAAAGTCCAATGTATACAGAAAACCAGCACTGGTGCATGGGAATCTAATACTGGTCTGCCAGGAGCGGCTCAAAACACAAACTCTTAGTAGAATCACTCTTCTTGTACTTATCACGGCATTGTGCATGTTGTATTCAATCCCGATGCGATTTCTGTCATTCACGGTCAATGTGAAGGTCCAAGCGATACAGTAAACCTGTACTGGTGCATCGGAATGTAATTCTGGTCTCCAAGGTGCCGCTCAAAGCAAAAAATCTTAGAAGAATCATTCTTCTTGAATTTAAGTCGGCATTGTCCCTTTTGTATCAATCCCGATGGAATTTCTGTGTTTCATGGTCAATGTGACGGTCTAAGGGATACAGTAAAACTGGACTTGTGCATCGGAATAAAATACTGGTCTCCCAAGAGCCGCTCAATGTACAAATGCTTAGAAGATTCACTCTTATTGTACTTAAGTCGGTATTGTCCCTTTTTATTCAATCCCAATGCAATTTCTGTGTTTCATGGTCAATGTGAAGGTCCAAGTGATACAGAAAACCTGCACTGTTGCATCGGAATCTAGTACTGGTCTCCCAGAGGCCGCTCAAACCACAAACTCTTAGAGGATTCACTCTTCTTGAACCTAAGTCGGCATTGTCCCTTTTGTATTCAATCCCGACGCAATTTCTGTTTTCATGGTCAATGTGAAAATCCAAGGGATACAGTGAACCTGCACTGGCGCATCGGAAACTAATACTGGTCTGCGAGGAGCCGCTCAAACCACAAACTCCTAGTAGAATCACTCTTCTTGTACTTATGTCGGCATTGTGCATGTTGTATTCAATCCCGATGCGATTTCTGTCATTCACGGTCAATGTGAAGGTCCAAGGGATACAGTAAACCTGCACTGGTTAATCGGATTGTAATACTGGTCTCCCAGGTGCCGCTCAAACAACAAAATCTTAGAAGAATCATCCTTCTTGAATTTAAGTCTGCATTGTCCCTTTTGTATTCAATCCCGATGGAATATCTGTGTTTCATGGTTAATGTGAAGGTCTAAGGGATACAGTAAACCAGGACTGGTGCATCGGAATAAAATACTGGTCTCCCAGGAGCCGCTCAATGTACAAATACTTAGAAGATTCACTGTTATTGTACTTAAGTCGGTATTGTCCTTTTTTTATATAATCCCGATGCAATTGCTGTGTTTAATCGTCAATGTGAAGGTCAAAGGGATACAGTAAACTGGCACTGTAGCATCGGAATCTAATACTGGCCTGCCAGGAGCCGTTCAAAGCACATACTTTTAGTAGATTTACTCTTCTGGTACTTAAGTCGGCATTTTGCATTTTGTACCCAATCCCGATGCGATTTCTCGGCCTCACAGTCAATGTGAAAGTCCAACGGATACAGTAAACCTGCACTGATACATCGGAATCTAATACAGGTCTCCCAGACGCCGCTCAAACCACAAACTCTTGGAAGATTCACTCTTCTTGTACTTAAGTTGGCATTAGGCCTTTTGTATTCGACCCCGATGCAATTTCTGTGTTTCATGGTCAATGTGAAGGTCCAAGTGATACAGAAAACCTGCACTGGTGCATCGGAATCTAATACTGGTCTCCGAGGGTCCGATCCTGAACAAATTCATAGAAGATTCAATCTTCTTGTACTTAAGTCGACATTGTCCCTATTGTATTCAATCCCGATGCAATTTCTGTGTTTCATGGTCAATGTGAAGGTCCAAGGGATACAGTAAACCTGCACTGATGCATCGGAATCCAATACTGGTCTGCCAGGAGCCGCTCAAAGCACAAACTCTTAGTAGATATACTCTTCTTGTACTTAAGTCGTCATTGTGCATTTTGTACCCTATCCCGATGCGATTTCTGTGTCTCACGGTCAATGTGAAGGTCCAGGGGATACAGAAAACCTGCACTGGTGCATCGGAATCTAATACTGGTCTCCCAGGAGCCGCTCAAAAAACAAACTCTTAGAAGATTCACTCTTCTTGTACTCAAGTCGGCATTGTCCCTTTGTATTAAATCCCGATCTAATTTCTGTGTTTCATGGTCATTGTGAAGGTCCAAGTGATACAGAAAACCTGCACTGGTGCATCGTAACTAGTACTGGTCTCCCAGGAGCCGTTGAAACCACTAACTCTTAGAAGATTCACTCTTCCTGTACTTAAGTTGGCATTGTGACTTTTGTATTCGACCCCGATGCAATTTCTGTGTTTCATGGTCAATGTGAAGGTCCAAGTGATACAGAAAACCTGCACTGGTGCATCGGAATCTAATACTGGTCTCCCAGGAGCCGCAAAAACCACAAACTCTTAGAAGATTCACTCTTCTTGTACTTAGGTCGGCATTGTCCGTTTTCTATTCAATCCCGATTCAATTTCTGTGTTTCATGGTCAATTTGAAGGTCCAAGGGATACAGTAAACCTGCACTAGTGCATCGGAATCTAATACTGGTCTCCAGCGCCCTCTGAAACCACAATCTCTTAGAAGTTTCACTCTTCTTGAACTTAAGTCGGCATTGTCCCTATTGTATTAAATCCCGATGCAATGTCTGTTTTCGTGGTCAATGTGAAGGTCTAAGGGATACACTAAACCTGCATTGGTGCATCGGAATCTAATACTGTTCCCCCAGGAGCCGCTCAAACCACTGACTCTTAGAAGATTCAATCTTCTTGTACTTAAGTCGGCATTGACCCTTTTGTATTCAATCCCGATGAAATATCTGTGTTTCATGGTCAATGTGAAGGTCCAAGGGACACAGTAAACCTGCACTGGTGCATCGGTATCTAATACTGGATTCCCAGGAGCCGCTCAAAGTACAAATTGTTAGTAGATTCACTTTTCTTGTACTTAAGTCGGCATTGTGCGTTTTGTATTGAATCCCTATGAGATTTCTGTGTTTCACGGTCGTTGGGAAGGTCCTAGAATTACAGTAAACCTGCACTGGTGCATCGGAATCTAATACTGGTCTCCCAGGGGCCGCTCAAACCACAAACTCTTTGAAGATTCACTCTTCTTGTACTGAAGTCGGCTTGTCCCTTTTGTATCCAATCCCGATGCAATGTCTGTGTTTCTTGGTCAATGTGAAGGTCCAAGGGATACAGTAAACCTGCACTGGTGCATCGGAATCTAATACTGGTCTTCCAGGAGCCGCTCAAACCACAAACTCTTAGAAGATTCACTCTTTTTGTACTTAAGTCGGCATTGTCCCTTTTGTATTCAATCCCGATGCAATTTCTGTGTTTCAAGGTCAATGTGAAGGTCTAAGGGATACAGGAAACCCGCACTGGTGTATTGGAATCTAATACTGGTCTTCCAGGAGCCGCTCAATTCACAAACTCTTAGAAGATCCATTCTTCTTGTACTTGAGTCGGCATTGTCACTTTTGTATTCAATCCCGATGCAATTTCACTGTTTCATGGTCAATGTGAAGGTCCAAGGGATACAGTAAACCTGCACTGGTGCATCGGAAACTAATACTGGTCTCCCAGGAGACTTTCAAACCACAATCTCTTAGAAGATTCACTCTTCTTGTACTTAAGTCGGCATTGTACATTTTGTATTCAATCCCGATGCGATTTCTATGTTTCATGGTCAATGTGAAGGCCCAAGGGATACAGTAAAAATGCACTGGTGCATCGGAATATAATACTGGTCTCCCAGGAGCCGTTCAAAGGACAAACTATTAGAACATTAACTCTCCTTGTAATTTATTCGGCATTGTGCATTTTGTATTCAATCCCGATGCAATTTCTCTGTTTCATGGTCAATGTGAAGGTCCAAGGGATACAGTAAACCTGCACTGGTGCATCGGAGTCTAATACTGGTCTCCCAGGCTCCGCTTAAACCACAAAGTCTTAGAAGATTCTCTCTTCTTGTACTTATGTCGGCATTATCCCTTTTGTATTCAATCCCGATGCAGTTTGTGTGTGTCATGGTCAATGTGAATGTCCAAGAGGTACAGTAAACCTGAACTGTTTCTTCGGAATCTAATACCGGTCTCCCAGGAGCAGCTAAAACCAAAAACCATTAGTAGATTCACACTTCTTGTACTTATGCCGGCTTTGTCAATTTTCTTTTCAATCCCGATGCAATTTCTGTGTTTCATGGTCAATGTGAAGGTCCAATGGATACAGTAAACCTGCACTGGTGCATCGGAATCTAATACTGGTCTCCCAGGAGCCGCTGAAACAGCAAACTCTTAGGGGATTCACACTTCTTGTACCTAAGTCGGCATTGTCCCTTCTGTAATCAATCCCGATGCAATTTCTGTTTTCATGGTCAATGTTAATGTCCGAGGGATACAGGAAAACTGCACTGGTGCATCGGAATCTATTACTGGTCTCCCAGGAGCCGCATAAACCACAAATTCTTAGAAGATTCACTCTTCTAGTACTTAAGTTTGAATTCTGCAGTTAGTATTTAATCCCGATGCAATTGCTGTGTTTCATCTTCAATGATGAGGTGCAAGGGATACAGTAAACCTGCACTGGTGCATCGGAATCTAATACTGGTCTCCCAGGAGGCGCTCAAATCACTAACTCTTAGAAGATTCACTCTTCTTGTACTTAAGTTGGCATTGTGACTTTTGTATTCAGTCCCGATGCAATTGCTGTGTTTAATGGTCAATGTGAAGGTCCAAAATATACAGTAAACCTGCACTGGTGCATCGGAATCTAATACTGGTCTCCAGGGGCCGATCAAACCACAATCTCTAAGTAGTTTCTTCTTCTTGTACTTAAGTCGGCATTGTGCTCTTTTTATCCAATCCCGATGTGTTTTCTGTGTCTCACGGTCACTGTGAAAGTATAAGGGATACAGTAAACCTGCACTGGTGCTACGGAATCTAATACTGGTATGCGAGGAGCCGCTCAAACCGCAAACTCTTTGAAGATTCACTCTTCTTGTACTTAAGTCGGCATTGTGCCATTTGTTTTTAATCCCGATCCGATTTCCGTGTTTGATGGTCAATGTGAATGACCAAGGGATCAAGGGATATAGTAACCCTGCACTGGTGCATCGGAATCTAATACTGGTCTCCCAGGTACCGCTCAAAGCACAAACTCTTAGAAGATTCACTCTTGTTGTACTTAAGTTAGCATTGTGCCATTTGTATTCAATCCCGATGCAATACCTGTGCTTCATGGTCAATGAGAAGGTCCAAGGGATACAGTAAACCTGCACTGGTGAATCGGAATTTAATACTGGTCCCCAGGGGCCGCTCAAACCACAATCTCTTAGAAGATTCACTCTTCTAGTAATTAAGTTGTTATTGCGCTGTTTGGAATCAATCCCGATGCAATTGCTGTGTTTCATGGTCAATGTGAAGGTCTAAGGGATACACTAAACCAGCACTGGTTCAACGGAATCTAATAGTGGTCTCCCAGGAGCCGCTCAAGCCACAAACCCTTAGAAGATTTACTCTTCTTGTACTTAATTAGGCATTGTGCAACTTGTATTCAATCCCGTACCAATTGCTGTGTTTCATGGTCAATGTGAAGGTCCAAGTGATACAGTAAACCTGCACTGGTGTATCGGAATCTAATACTGGTCTCCCAGGAGCCGCTCAAAGCACGATCTCTTAGGAGATTCACTCTTCTTTTACTTATTTCGGCGTTGTCACTTTTGTATTCAATCCCGATGCAATTTCTGTATTTCATGGTCAATGTGAAGGTCAAAGAGATACAGTAAACCTGCACTGGTGAATCGGAATCTAATACTGGTCTCCAAGGAGCCGATCAAAGCACAAACTCATAGTAGATTCACTTTTCTTTTACTTAAGTCGGCATTGCGCCTTTTGTGTTCAATCCCGATGAGATTTCTGTGTTTCACGGTCAATGGGATCGACGAAGTGATACAGTAAACCAGCACTGGTGCATCGGAACCTAATACTAGTCTCCCAGGAATCGCTCAAAGCACAAACTCTTAGAAGATTCACTCTTCTTGAATATAAGTCTGCATTGTCTCTTTAGTAATCAATTCCGATGCAATTTCTGTGTTTCATGGTCAATGTGAAGGTGCAAGGGATACAGTAGACATGCACTGGTGCATCGGAATCTAATACTGGTATACCAGGAGCTGCTCAAACCACAAACTCTTAGAAGATTCACTCCTCTTGTATTTGAATCGGCATCGTCCCTTTCGTATTCAATCCCGATGCAATTTCTGTATTTCATGGTCAATGTGAGATCCAAGGGATACAGTAAACCTGCACTGGTGCATCGGAATCTAATACTGGTCACCCAGGAGCCGCTCATAGTACAAATCCTTAGGGGATTCACTCTTCTTGTACTTATGACTGCATTGTCACTTTTGTATTCAATCCCGATACGATTTCTGTGTTTCATGGTCAATGCGATGGTCCTAGGGATTCAGTAAACCTGCACTGGTGCATCAGAATCTAATACTGGTCTCCCAGGAGCCGCTCAACTGACATATTCTTAGAAGATGCACTCTTCTAGTATCTAAGTTTGCATTGTACCTTCTGTATTGAATCCCGGTGAAATTTCTGTATTTCATGGTCAATGTGAAGGTCCAAGGGATACAGTAAACCTGCACTGGTGCATCGTAATCTAATACTGGTTTCCCTGGAGCCTCTCAAAATACGTCCTCTTAGAAGATTCACTCTTCTTGTACTTAAGTTGGCATTCTGCCTTTTGTTTTCATTCCCGATGCAATTTCTGTGATTCATGGTCAATGTGAAGGTCCAGCGGATACAGTAAACCTGCACTGGTGCATCAGAATCTAATACTGGTATCCCAGGATCCGATCAAAGCACAAACTTTCAGTAGATTCACTTTTCTTATGCTTAAGTCGGCATTGCGCCTTTTGTGTTCAATCACGATGCAATTTC
The DNA here is from genome assembly GCF_021461385.2 of Schistocerca piceifrons. NCBI lineage: Eukaryota > Metazoa > Arthropoda > Insecta > Orthoptera > Acrididae > Schistocerca > Schistocerca piceifrons. Next base: position 141,618 of record NW_025728257.1, read on the forward strand.
TGTGTTTCTTGGTCAATGTGAAGGTGCAAGGGATACAGTAGACCTGCACTGGTGCATCGGAATCCAATACTGGTATACCAGGAGCCGCTCAAACCGCAAACTCTTATAAGATATACTCTTCTTGTACTTTAGTTGGCATTGCGCTTTTTGTATTCAATCCCGATGCGATTTCTGTGTTTCGTGGTCAATGTGAAGGTCCAAGGGATATGGTAAACCTGCACTGGTTCAGCGGAATCTAATACTGAACTCCCAGGAGCCGCTCAAAGCACAAACTATTAGAAGATTCTTACTTCATGAACTTAAGTCTGCATTGTCTTTTTTGTATGCAATCCAGATGCAATTTCGGTTGTTCATGGTCAATGTGAAGGTCCAAGGGATACAGTAAACCAGCACTGGTGCATCGGAATCTAATAGTGGTCTCCCAGGAGCCGCTCAAACCACAAACTCTTAGAAGATTCACTCTTCTTGTACTTAAATCGGCATTGTCCCTTTAGTATTCAATATCCGATGCAATTTCTGTGTTTCAGGGTCAATGTGAAAGTCCAAGGGATACAGTAAATCTGCACTGGTGCATCGGAATCTAATGCTGCTCTCCCAGGAGCCCCTCAAAGGACAAATTCTTAGAAGATTCACTCTTCTTGTACTTAACTCGGCATTGTCCATTTTGTACTCAATCCCGATGCATTTTCTATGTTTCATGGTCAATGTGAAAGTCCGAGGGATACAGTAAACCTGCACTGGTGCATCGGAATATAATACTGGTATCCCAAGAACCGCTCAAAACACAAACTCTTATAGGATTCACTCTTCTTGTACTTTAGTTGGCATTGTGCCTTTTGTAATCAATCCCGATGTGATTTTTGTTTCATGGTCAATGTGAAGGTCCAAGGGAACAGAAAACCTGCGCTGGTTCATCGGAATCTATTACTGGGCTCCTAGGAGCCGCTCAAAGCACAAACTCTTAGTAGATTCACTTTTCTTGTACTTAATTCGGCATTGTCCATTTTGTATTCAATCCCGATGCAATTTCTGTGTTTCATGGTCAATATGAAGGTCCAAGGGATGCATCAAATCTACGCTGGTGCATCGGGATTTACTACTGGTGTCCCAGGAGCCGCACAATGCACAAACTCTTAGAAGAATCACTCTTCTTGTACTTGGGTCGGCATTGTCCTTTTGTATTCAATCCCGATGCAATTTCTGTACTTCATGGTAAATGTGAAGTTCCAAGGGATACAGTAAGCCAGCACTGGTGCTTCGGAATCTAATGCTGGTCTCCCAGGAGCGCTCAAAGCACAAACTCTTAGTAGATTCACTTTTCTTAGACTTAAGTCGGCATTGTGCCTTTTGTATTCAATCCCAATGAGATTTCCGTGTTTCACGGTCATGGGTAGTACCAAGGGATACAGTGAATCTGCACTGGTGCATCGGTATCTAATAATGGTCTCCCTGGAGCCGATTAAAGCAGAAATTCCTAGAAGATTCACTCTTCTTGATTTAAAGTCGGCATTGTCCCTTTAGTATTCAATCCTGATGCAATTACTGTGTTTCAAGGTCAATGTGAAGGTCCAAGGGATACAGTAAACCTGAACTGGTGCATCCGAATCCAATACTGGTCTCCCAGGTGCCGCTCAATCCACAAGCTCTTAGAAGATTCCCTCTTCTAGTACTTAAGTTGGCATTGTGACGTTTGTACACAACACCGATGCAATTTCTGTTTTTCATGGTCAATGTGAAGGTCCAAAGGATACAGTATACCTGCACTGGATCATCGGAATCTAATACTGGTCTCCCAGGAGCCGCTCAAACCACAAACATTTTAGAAGATTCACTCTTCTTGAAATTTAGTTGGCCTTGCGCCTTTTGTATTCAATCCCGATGCGATTTCTGTGTTCCGTGGCCAATGTGAAGGACCAAGGGATATAGTAAACCTGCACTGGTTCATCGGAATCTAATTTTGGTCTCCCAGGAGGCGCTCAAAGCACAAACTATTAGAAGATTCGTACTTCATGTACTTAAGTCGGCATTGTCTCTTTTGTATGGAACTCGATGCAATTGCTGTGTTTCATGGTCAATGTGAAGGTCCAAGGGATACAGTGAACCTGCACAGGTGCATCTGAATCTAGTACTGGTCTCCCAGGAGCCGCTCAAAGGACAAATTCCTAGAAGATTCAGTCATCTTGTACTTAAGTCGGCATTGTGCCTGTTGTATTCAATTCCGATGCAATTTCTGTGTTTGTAGGTCAATGTGAAGGTCCAAATGATACAGTATACCTGCACTGGTGCATCGGAATCTAATACTGGCCTCCCAGGAGGCGCTCAAACCACAAGCTCTTAGCAGATTCACTCTTCTTGTACTTAAGTCGGCATTATCACTTTGATATTCAATCCGTATGCGGTTTCTGAGTTTCATGGTCGATGTGAAAGTCCAAGGGATACAGTAAACCTGCACTGGTGCATCGAGACCTAATACTAGTCCCCCAGAAGCTGCTCAAACCACAACCACTTAGAAGATTCACACTTCTTGTACTTTAGGTGGCATTGTCCCTTTTGTATTCAATCCCGATGCAGTTTCTGTTTTCATGAATAATGTGAAGGTCCAAGGGATACTGTAAACCTGCACTGGTACATCGGATCTAATACTGGTCTCCCAGGAGCCGCTCTAAGCTCAAACTCTAAGAGGATTCACTCTTCTTGAACTTACATCGGCATTATCCATTTTGTATTCAATCCCGATACGATTTCTGTGTTTCATGGTCAGTGCGAAGGGCCAAGGGATTCAGTAAACCTGCACTGGTGCATCGGAATCTAATACTGGTCTCCCAGGAGCCGCTCAAATGACATATTCTTAGAAGATTCACTCTTCTAGTATCTAAGTCTGCATTGCAACTTTTGTATTCAATCCCGATGCAATTTCTGTGTTTCATGGTCAATGTGAAGGTCCAAGTGATACAGTAAACCTGTACTGGTGCATCGGAATCTAATAGTGGAATCCCTGGAGCCGCTCAAAGTACGACCACTTAGAAGATTCACTCTTCTTGTACTTCAGTTGGCATTGTGCATTTTGTTTTCATTCCCGATGCAATTGCTGAGTTTCATGGTCATTGTGAAGGTCCAGGGGATACAGTAAACCTGCACTGGTGCATCGGAATCTAATAGTGGTGACCCAGGAGCCGCTCAAAGAACAAACCCTTATAGTGGAATCACGTTTCTTATACTTAAGTCTGCATTGTGCCTTTTGTACTCAATCCCGATGCGATATCAGTGTTTGACGGACAATGTGAAGGTCCAAGGTATACAGTAAAGCAGCACTGGTTCATCGGAAACTAATACTGCTCTCCCAGGAGCCGCTCAAATCAAAAACTCTTAGATGATTCATTCTTCTTGAATTTAAGTCGGCATTGTCCCTGTTGTATTCAATCCCGATTCAATTTCTGTGTTTCATGGTCAATGTGAAGGTCCAAGGGATTCAGAAAACCAGCACTGGTGCATCGGGAATCTAATACTGGTCTCCAAGGAGCAGCTCAAATCACAAACTCTTAGATGATTCATTCTTCTTGAATTTAAGTCGGCATTGTCCCTTTTGTATTCAATCCTGATGCACTTTCTGTGTTTCATGGTCAATGTGAAGGTCCATGGGTTACAGTAAACCTGCACTGGTGCATCGGAATGTAATACTGGGCTCCCAGGAGCCGCTCAAATCACAAACTCTTAGATGATTCATTCTTCTTGAATTTAATTCGTCATTGCCCCTTTTGTCTTTAATCGCGATGCAATTTCTGTGTTTCATGGTCAATGTGAAGGTCCAATGGTTTCAGAAAACCAGCACTGGTGAATCGGAATCTAATACTGGTCTCCCAGGAGACGCTCAAACCACAAGCTCTTAGCAGTTTCACTCTTCTTGTACTTAAGTCGGCGTTATCACTTTTGTATTCAGTCCCGATGCGATTTCTGAGTTTCATGGTCGATGTGAAGGTCCAAGGGATACAGAAAACCTGCACTCGTCCATCGGAACCTAATACTGGTCTCCCAGGAGCCGCTCAAAGGACAAACTATTAGAAGATTCGTACTTCATGTACTTTAGTCGGCAATGTCCCATTTTTATTCAATCCCGATGCAGTTTCTGTTTTCATGAATAATGTGAAGGTCCTAGGGATACTGTAAACCCGCACTGGTGCATCGGAATCTAATACTGGTCACCCAGGAGCCGCTCATAGTACCAATCCTTAGGGGATTCACTCTTCGTGTACTTATGACTGCATTGTCACTTTTGTATTCAATCCCGATGCAATTTCTGTATTTCATGGTCAATGTGAAGGTCCAAAGGATACAGTAAACCTGCACTGGTGCATCGGAATCTAATACTGGTCTCCCAGGAGCCGCTCAAACGACAAACTATTAGAAGATTCGTACTTCATGTACTTTAGTCGGCAATGTCCCATTTTTATTCAATCCCGATGCAGTTTCTGTTTTCATGAATAATGTGAAGGTCCTAGGGATACTGTAAACCTGCACTGGTGCATCGGAATCTAATACTGGTCTCCCAGGAGCCGCTCTAAACACAAACTCTAAGAAGATTCACTCTTCTTGTACTTACGTCGGCATTATCCCTTTTGTATTCAATCCCGATACGATTTCTGTGTTTCATGGTCAATGCGATGGTCCTAGGGATTCAGTAAACCTGCACTGGTGCATCAGAACCCAATACTGGTCTCCCAGGAGCCGCTCAACTGACATATTCTTAGAAGATTCACTCTTCTAGTATTTAAGTCTGCATTGTACCTTCTGTATTCAATCCCGGTGAAATTTCTGTGTTTCATGGTCAATGTGAAGGTCCAAGGGATACAGTAAACCTGCACTGGTGCATCGTAATCTAATACTGGTTTCCCTGGAGCCCCTCAAAATACGTCCTCTTAGATGATTCACTCTTCTTGTACTTAAGTTGGCATTCTGCCTTTTGTTTTCATTCCCGATGCAATTGCTGTGTTTCATGGTCATTGTGAAGGTCCAAGGGATACAGTAGACCTGCACTGCTGCATCGGAATCTAATAGTGGTGTCCTGGGAGCCGCTCAAAGAACAAACCCTTATAGTGGAATAACGTTTCTTATAGTTAAGTCGGCATTGTGCCTTTTGTATTCAAACCCGATGCGATATCTGTGTTTGACGGTCAATGTGAAGGTCCAAGGTATACAGTAAAGCAGCACTGGTTCATCGGAAACTAATACTGGTCTCCCAGGAGCAGCTCAAATCACAAACTCTTAGATGACTCATTCTTCTTGAATTTAAGTCGGCATTGTCCCTTTTGTATTCAATCCCGATGCTATTTCTGTGTTTCATGGTCAATGTGAAGGTCCAAGGGATTCAGAAAACCAGCACTGGTGCATCGGAATCTAATACTTGTCTCCCAGGAGCAGCTCAAATCAGAAACTCTTAGATGATTCATTCTTCTTGAATTTAAGTCGGCATTGTCCCTTTTGTATTCAATCGCGATGCAATTTCTGTGTTTCATGCTCAATGTGCAGGTCCAAGGGATACAGTAAACCTGCACTGGTGCTTTGGAATGTAATACTGGTCTCCCAGGAGCCACTCATACCACAAACTCTTAGAAGATTCACTCTTCTTGTACTGAAGTCGGCATTGCCCCTTTTGTATTCAATCCTGATGCAATTTCTGAGTTTCATGGTCAATGTGAGGGTCCAAGGGATACAGTAAACCTGCACTGGTGCATCGGAATCTAATACTGGTCTCCCAGGAGCCGCTTAAAGGACAAATTCTTTGAAGATTAACTCATCTTGTACTTTAGCCGGCATTCACATTTTTGTATTCAATCCCGATGCAATTTCTGCGATTCATGGTCAATGTGAAGGTCCAGCGGATACAGTAAACCTGCACTGGTGCATCAGAATCTAATACTGGTATCCCAGGATCCGGTCAAAGCACAAACTTTTAGTAGATTCACTTTTCTTATACTTAAGTCGGCATTGCGCCTTTTGTGTTCAATCACGATGCAATTTCTGTGTTTCTTGGTCAATGTGAAGGTGCAAGGGATACAGTAGACCTGCACTGGTGCATCGGAATCTAATACTGGTATACCAGGAGCCGCTCAAACCGCAAACTCTTATATGATATACTCTTCTTGTACTTTAGTTGGCATTGCGCCTTTTGTATTCAATCCCGATGCGATTTCTGTGTTTCGTGGTCAATGTGAAGGTCCAAGGGATATGGTAAACCTGCACTGGTTCAGCGGAATCTAATACTGAACTCCCAGGAGCCGCTCAAAGCACAAACTATTAGAAGATTCACTCTTCTTGTACTTAAATCGGCATTGTCCCTTTAGTATTCAATATCCGATGCAATTTCTGTGTTTCAGGGTCAATGTGAAAGTCCAAGGGATACAGTAAATCTGCACTGGTGCATCGGAATCTAATGCTGCTCTCCCAGGAGCCGCTCAAAGGACAAATTCTTAGAAGATTCACTCTTCTTGTACTTGAGTCGGCATTGTCCATTTTGTACTCATTCCCGATGCATTTTCTATGTTTCATGGTCAATGTGAAAGTCCGAGGGATACAGTAAACCTGCTCTGGTGCATCGGAATATAATACTGGTATCCCAAGAGCCGCTCAAAACACAAACTCTTAGAGGATTCACTTTTCTTGTACTTTAGTTGGCATTGTGCCTCTTGTATTCAATCCCGATGTGATTTTTGTTTCATGGTCAATGTGAAGGTCCAAGGGAACAGAAAACCTGCACTGGTTCATCGGAATCTATTACTGGGCTCCTAGGAGCCGCTCAATGCACAAACTCTTAGTAGATTCACTTTTCTTGTACTTAATTCGGCATTGTCCATTTTGTATTCAATCCCGATGCAATTTCTGTGTTTCATGGTCAATATGAAGGTCCAAGGGATACATCAAATCTACGCTGGTGCATCGGGATTTACTACTGGTCTCCCAGGAGCTGCACAATGCACAAACTCTTAGAAGAATCACTCTTCTTGTACTTGGGTCGGCATTGTCCCTTTTGTATTCAATCCCGATGCAATTTCTGTACTTCATGGTAAATGTGGAGTTCCAAGGGATACAGTAAGCCAGCACTGGTGCATCGGAATCTAATGCTGGTCTCCCAGGAGCGCTCAAAGCACAAACTCTAAGTAGATTCACTTTTCTTAGACTTAAGTCGGCATTGTGCCTTTTGTATTCAATCCCAATGAGATTTCCGTGTTTCACGGTCATGGGTAGTACCAAGGGATACAGTGAATCTGCACTGGTGCATCGGTATCTAATAATGGTCTCCCTGGAGCCGCTCAAACCACAGTCTCTTGGAAGATTCACTCTTCTTTTACTTAATTCGGCATTGCCCCATTTGTATTCAATCCCGATGCAATTTCTGTTTTCATGAATAATGTGAAGGTCCAAGGGACACAGTAAACCTGCACTGGTGCATCGGAAACTATTACTGGTCTCCCAGGTGCCGCTCAATCCACAAGCTCTTAGAAGATTCCCTCTTCTAGTACTTAAGTTGGCATTGTGACGTTTGTACACAACACCGATGCAATTTCTGTTTTTCATGGTCAATGTGAAGGTCCAAAGGATACAGTATACCTGCACTGGAGCATCGGAATCTAATACTGGTCTCCCAGGAGCCGCTCAAACCACAAACGTTTTAGAAGATTCACTTTTCTTGAAATTTAGTTGGCCTTGCGCCTTTTGTATTCAATCCCGATGCGATTTCTGGGTTTCGTGGCCAATGTGAAGGACCAAGGGATATAGTAAACCTGCACTGGTTCATCGGAATCCAATATTGGTCTCCCAGGAGGCGCTCAAAGCACAAACTATTAGAAGAGTCGTACTTCATGTACTTAAGTCGGCATTGTCTCTTTTGTATGGAACCCCGACGCAATTTCTGTGTTTCATGGTCAATGTGAAGGTCCAAGGGATACAGTAACCCTGCACTGGTGGACCGGAATCTAATACTGGTCTCCCAGGAGCCGCCCAAACCACAAACTGTTAGAAGAATCACTCTTCTTGTACTTAAGTCGGCATTGTCCTTTTGTATTCAATCAAGATGCAATTTCTGTGTTTCATGGTCAATGTGAAGGTCCAAGGGATACAGAAAACCTGCACTGGTTCATCGGAATCTATTACTGGGCTCCTAGGAGCCGCTCAAATCACAAACTCGTAGATGATTCACTTTTCTTGTACTTAAGTCGGCTTTGTCCATTTTGTATTCAATCCCGATGCAATTTCCGTGTCTCATGGTCAATGTGAAGGTCCAAGGGATACAGTGAACCTACACTGGTGCATCTGAATCTAGTACTGGTCTCCCAGGAGCCGCTCAAAGGACAAATTCCTAGAAGATTCAGTCATCTTGTACTTAAGTCGGCATTGTGCCTGTTGCATTCAATTCCGATGCAATTTCTGTGTTTGTAGGTCAATGTGAAGGTCCAAATGATACAGTATACCTGCACTGGTGCATCGCAATCTAATACTGGCCTCCCAGGAGGCGCTCAAACCACAAGCTCTTAGCAGATTCACTCTTCTTGTACTTAAGTCGGCATTATCACTTTTATATTCAATCCGTATGCGGTTTCTGAGTTTCATGGTCGATGTGAAGGTCCAAGGGATACAGTAAACCTGCACCGGTGCATCGAGACCTAATACTAGTCCCCCAGAAGCTGCTCAAACCACAACCACTTAGAAGATTCACACTTCTTGTACTTTAGGTGGCATTGTCCCTTTTGTATTCAATCCCGATGCAGTTTCTGTTTTCATGAATAATGTGAAGGTCCAAGGGATACTGTAAACCTGCACTGGTACATCGGATCTAATACTGGTCTCCCAGGAGCCGCTCTAAGCTCAAACTCTAAGAGGATTCACTCTTCTTGAACTTACATCGGCATTATCCCTTTTGTACTCAATCCCGATACGATTTCTGTGTTTCATGGTCAGTGCGAAGGGCCAAGGGATTCAGTAAACCTGCACTGGTGCATCGGAATCTAATACTGGTCTCCCAGGAGCCGCTCAAATGACATATTCTTAGAAAATTCACTCTTCTAGTATCTAAGTCTGCATTGCACCTTTTGTATTCAATCCCGATGCATTTTCTGTGTTTCATGGTCAATGTGAAGGTCCAAGGGATACAGTAAACCTGCACTGGTGCATCGGAATCTAATAGTGGGATCCCTGGAGCCGCTCAAAGTACGACCACTTAGAAGATCCACTCTTCTTGTACTTAAGTTGGCATTGTGCATTTTGTTTTCATTCCCGATGCAATTGCTGAGTTTAATGGTCATTGTGAAGGTCCAGGGGATACAGTAAACCTGCACTGGTGCATCGGAATCTAATAGTGGTGACCCAGGAGCCGCTCAAAGAACAAACCCTTATAGTGGAATCACGTTTTTTTATACTTAAGTCGGCATTGTGCCTTTTGTATTCAATCCCGATGCGATATCAGTGTTTGACGGTCAATGTGAAGGTCCAAGGTATACAGTAAAGCAGCACTGGTTCATCTGAAACTAATACCGCTCTCCCAGGAGCCGCTCAAATCACAAACTCTTAGATGATTCATTCTTCTTGAATTTAAGTCGGCATTGTCCCTGTTGTATTCAATCCCGATGCAATTTCTGTGTTTCATGGTCAATGTGAAGGTCCAAGGGATTCAGAAAACCAGCACTGGTGCATCGGAATCTAATACTGGTCTCCCAGGAGCAGCTCAAATCACAAACTCTTAGATGATTCATTCTTCTTGAATTTAAGTCGGCATTGTCCCTTTTGTATTCAATCCTGATGCACTTTCTGTGTTTCATGGTCAATGTGAAGGTCCATGGGTTACAGTAAACCAGCACTGGTGCATCGGAATGTAATACTGGTCTCCCAGGAGCCGCTCAAATCACAAACTCTTAGATGATTCATTCTTCTTGAATTTAAGTCGTCATTGCCCCTTTTGTATTTAATCGCGATGCAATTTCTGTGTTTCATGGTCAATGTGAAGGTCCAAGGGATTCAGAAAACCAGCACTCGTGAATCGGAATCTAATACTGGTCTCCCAGGAGACGCTCAAACCACAAGCTCTTAGCAGTTTCACTCTTCTTGTACTTAAGTCGGCGTTATCACTTTTGTATTCAGTCCCGATGCGATTTCTGTATTTCATGGTCAATGTGAAGGTCCAAGGGATACAGTAAACCTGCACTCGTCCATCGGAACCTAATACTGGTCTCCCAGGAGCCCATCAAAACACAAACTCTTAGTAGATTCACTTTCCTTATACTTAAGTCGGCATTTTGCCTTTTGTATTCTATCCCGATTAGATTTCTGTGTTTCACGGTCAATGAGTATGACCAAGCGACACAGTAAACCTGCACTGGTGCATCGGAATCTAATACTGGTATCCCAGGAGCCGCTCAAAGCACAAACTCTTTGAAGAATCACAGTTCTTGTACTTAAGTCGGCATTGACATTGTAGTATTCAATCCCATGCACTTTCTGTGTTTCATGGTAAATGTGAAGGTCCAAGTGATACTGTAAACGTGCACTGGTGCATCGGAATCTAATACTGGTCTCCCAGGAGCCACTGAAAGCACATTTCTTAGAAGATTCGCTCTGCTTGCACATGAGTCGGCATTGACCCTTTTGTATTCAGTCCCGATGCAATTTCTGCATTTCATGGTCAATGTGAAGGTCCAACGGATACAGTAAACCTGCACTGGTGCATCTTAATCTAATACTGGTCTCCCAAGGTCCGCTCAAAGCACAAACTTTTAGTAGATTCACTTTTCTTATACTTAAGTCGTCATTGCGCCTTTTTTGTGTTCAATCCCGATGCAATTTCTGTGCTTCATGGTCAATGTGAAGGTCCAAGGGATACAGTAAACTTGCACTGGTGCATCGGAATCAAATACTGGTCCCCAGGAGCCGCTCAAACCACAAACTCTTAGAAGATTGACTCTTCTTGTACTTAAGTCGGCATTGTCCCTTTAGTATTCAATATCCGATGCAATTTTTGTGTTTTATGGTCAATGTGAAAGTCCAAGGGATACAGTAAATCTGCACTGGTGCATCGGAATCTAATGCTGGTCTCCCAGGGGCCGCTCAAAGGACAAATTCTTAGAAGAATCACTCTACTTGTACTTAAGTCGGCATTGTCCCTTTTGTACGCAATCCAGATGCAATATCTGTGTTTCATGGTCAATGTGAAGGTCCAAGGGATACAGTAAACCTGCACTGGTGCATCGGAATCTAATACTGGTCCCCAGGAGCCGCTCAAAACACAAACTCTTAGAGGATTCATTCTTCTTGTACTTTAGTCTGCATTGTTCCTTTTGTATTCAAACCCGATGCAATATCTGTCTTCATGAATAATGTGAAGGTCCAAGGGATACAGTTAACCTGCACTGGTGCATCGGAATCTAATACTGGTCTCCCAGGAGCCGCTCTAACCACAAACTCTTAAGAGATTCACTCTTCTTGTACTTAAGTCGTAATTATCCCTTTTGTATTCAATCCCGATGCGATTTCTGTGTTTAATGGTCAATGCGAAGGTCCAAAGGATTAAGTAAGCCAGCACTGGTGCATCGGAATCTAATACTGGTTTCCCAGGAGACGCTCAAACCACAAGCTCTTAGCAGTTTCACTCTTCTTGTACTTAAGTCGGCATTGTCCCTTTTGTATTCAATCCCGATGTAAATTCTGGGTTTCATAGTAAATGTGAAGGTCCAAGGGATACAGGAAACCTGCACTGGTGCATTGGAATCTAGTACTGGTCCCCCAGGAACCGCTCAAAGCACAATCTCTTAGAAGATTCACTTTTCTTGTACTTAAGTTGATTTTGTGCCTTTTGTATTCAGTCCCGATGCGATATCTGTGTTTCATGCACAATGAGAAGGTCCAAGGGATACAGTTACCCTTCACTGGTGCATCGGAATCGAATACTTGTATCCCAGGAGCCGCATAAAGCACAAACTATTAGAAGATTCCCTCTTCTTGTACATAAGTCGGCATTGTGCCTTTTGTATTCAATCCCCATGCGATATCTAAGCCTAATGGACAAAGTGGAGGTCCAAGGGATACAGCAAACCTGCACTGGTGCATCCGGAACTAATACTGGTCTCCCAGGAGCCGATCAAACCACAATCTCTTAGAAGATTCACTCTTCTTGTACTTAAGTGGCATTGTCCCTTTCGTATTCAATCGGATGCAATTTCTGTTTTTCAAGGTCAATGTAAAGGTCCAAGGGATACAGTAATTATGCACTGGTTCATCGAAATCTGATACTGGTTTGCCAGGAGCCGCTCAAACCACACCTCTTATAAGATTCACTGTTCTTGTACTTAAGTCGGCATTGTCCCTTTTGTATTCCGTCCCAAGCAATTTCTGTATTTCATGGTCAATGGCAATGTCCAAGGGATACAGTAAACCTGCACTGGTGCATCGGAATCTAATACTAGTCTCCTAAGAGCCGCTCAAAGCACAAACTCTTAAATGATCCACTCTTCTTATACTGAAGTCGGCATTGTGCATTTTGTATTCAATCCCGATGCTATTGCTGTGTTTCATGGTCAATGTGAAGGTCCATGGGATACAGTTAACCCTTCACTGGTGCATCGGAATCCAAAACTGGTCTCCCATGAGCCACTCAAATCACAAGATCTTAGAAGATTCACTCATCTTCTACTTAAGTTGGCATTGTGCCTTTTGTTTTCAATCCCGATGCAATTGCCGTGTTTCATCGTAAATCGGAGGGTCCAAGGAATACAGTAAACTTGTACTGGTGCATCGGAATCTAATACTGGTCTAAAAGGAGCGGCTCAATGGAAAATGTCTTTGAAGATTCACTCTTCTTGTACTTAAGTTGGTATTGTCCCTTTTGTATTCAATTCCGATGCGATATCTGTGTTTCATGGTCAATATGAAGGTCCAAGGGATACAGTAAACCTGCACTTTTGCATCGGAATCTAATACTGGTCTCCCAGGAGCCGCTCAAACCACAAATTTTTAGAAGATTCATCCATCTTGTACTTAGGTCGGTATTGTCCATTTTGTATTCAATCCCGATCTAATTTCTGTGTTTCATGGTCAATGTGAAGGTCGAAGGGATACAGTAAACCTACACTTTTGCATCGGAATCTAATACTGGTCTCCCAGGAGCCGCTCAAACCACACACACTTAGAAGATTCACTCTTCTTTTACTTAAGTTGGCGTTGTGCCTTTTGTATTTAGTCCCGATCTAATTTCTGTGTTTCATGGTCAATGTGAATGTCCAAGGGATATAGTAAACCTGCACTGGTGCATCGTAATCTAATACTGGTCTCCCAGAAGCCGCTCAAATCACAAACTCTTAGAAGATTCACTCATCTTGTACTTAAGTCGGCATTGTGCCTTTTGTGTACAATCCCGATGCGATATCTGTATTTCATGGATATTGTGACGGTACGAGAGATACAATAAATCTGCACTAGTGCATCGGAACTTAATTCTTGACTCCCAAGAGCCGCTCAAACTACAAAATCTTAGAAGATTCACTCTCCTTGTACTTAAGTCGGCATTGTCCCCTTTATATTCCATCCCGATGCAATTTCTGTGTTTCCATGTAAATGTGTATGTCCAAGGGATACAGTAAACATGCACCGGTGCATTGGAATCTATTACTGTTCTCCCAGGAGCCGCTCAAAGCACAAATTCTTAGAAGATTCACTCTTCTTGTACTTAAGTAGCTATTGTGCCTTTTGTATTCTATCCCGATTCAATTGCTGTGTTCATTGTCAATGTGAACGTCCAAGGGATACAGATAACCTGCACTGGTGCACCGGAATTTAATCGTAGTCTCCCAGGAGCCGCTCTAAGCGCAAACTCTTAGAAGATACACTCATCTTGTACTTAAGTAGCTATTGTGCCTTTTGTATTCTATCCCGATTCAATTGCTGTGTTCATTGTCAATGTGAACGTCCAAGGGATACAGTTAACCTGCACTGGTGCACCGGAATTTAATCGTAGTCTCCCAGGAACCGCCCAAAGCACAAACTCTTAGAAGATTCAATCTTCTTGTACTTAAGTAGGCATTGTGCCTTTGGTATTCAATCCCGATGCGATTTCTATGTTTCATGGTCAATGTCGAGGTCCAAGGCATACAATTAACATGCACTGGTGCATCGGAATATAATACTGGTCTCCCAGGAGCCGCTCAAAGCACAAACTCTTAAAAGATTCAGTCTTCTTGTACTTAAGTTGGCACTGTGCCTTTTGTATTAAATCAAGATGCAACTGCTGTGTTTCATGGTCAATGTGGAGCGCCATGGGATACAGTAAACCTGCACTGGTGCAACCGAATCTAATACTGGTTCCCCAGGTGCCACTCAAACCACAAGCTCTTAGAAGATCCACTCTTCTTGTACTTCTGCTGGCATTGTGTCTTTTCCATTGAATCGCGATGCGAATTCTGTGTTTCGTGGTCAATGCGAGGTCGAAGGGATACAGTTAACCGGCACTGGTGCATCGGAATCTAATACTGGTCTCCCAGGAGCCGCTCAGAGCACAAAATCTTAGAAGATTCACTCTTCTTGTACTTGAGTCGGCGTTGTCCCCTTTGCATTAAATCCCGACTCAATTTCTGTGTTTCATGGTCAATGTGAAGGTCCAAGGGATACAGTAACCCTGCAGTGGTACATCGAAATCTAATACTGGTCTCCCAGGAGCCTATCATGCCACAATCACTTAGAAGATTCACTCTTCTTGTAATTATGTCTGTATTGTCCCTTTTGCATTCAATCCGATGCAATTGCTGTGCTTCATGGTCAATGCGAAGGTCCAAAGGGTACAGTAAACCTGCACTTTTGCATCGGAATCTAATACTGGTATCCCAGAAGCCGCTCAAACCTCAAACTCTTACACGATTCACTCCTCTTGTACTTAAGTTGGCATTGTCCCTTTTGTGATCAGTCCCGATGCAATTTCGGTGTATCATTGTCAATGTGGTGGTCCAAGGAATACAGTAAACCCGCACTCGTGCATCGGAATCTAATACTGCTCTCCCAATAGCCGCTCAAAGCTCAAACTCTTAGAAGATTCACTCTTCTTGTACTTAAGTTGGCATTGTGCCTTTTGTATTCAATCCCGATGCATTTGCTGTGCTTCATGGTCAATGCGAACGTCCAAAGGATACAGTAAACCTGCACTTTTGCATCGGAATCTAATACTGGTTTCCCAGGAGTCGCTCAAACCACAAACTCTTAGAAGACGCAATCCTCTTGTTTTTATGTCGGAATTGTCCCTTTTGTATTCAATTCCGATGCAATTTCTCTAATTCATAGTCAATGTGAAGGTCCAAGGGATACATTAATCCTGCACTGGTGCATCGGAATCTAATACTGGTTTCTCAGGAACCGCTCAAACCACAAAGTCTTAGAAGATTCACTCTTCTTGTACTTCAGCCGGCATTGTGCCCTTTGTAATCAATTCCGATGCAATATCTCTTTCATGGACAATGCGAAGGTCCATGTGATACAGTTAAAAAGCACTGGTGCATCGGAATCTAATACTGGTCTCATAGGAGCCGCTCAAATCACAAACTCTTAGATGATTCATTCTTCTTGAATTTAAGTCGTCATTGCCCCTTTTGTATTTAATCGCGATGCAATTTCTGTGTTTCATGGTCAATGTGAAGGTCCAAGGGATTCAGAAAACCAGCACTCGTGAATCGGAATCTAATACTGGTCTCCCAGGAGACGCTCAAACCACAAGCTCTTAGCAGTTTCACTCTTCTTGTACTTAAGTCGGCGTTATCACTTTTGTATTCAGTCCCGATGCGATTTCTGTATTTCATGGTCAATGTGAAGGTCCAAGGGATACAGTAAACCTGCACTCGTCCATCGGAACCTAATACTGGTCTCCCAGGAGCCCATCAAAACACAAACTCTTAGTAGATTCACTTTCCTTATACTTAAGTCGGCATTTTGCCTTTTGTATTCTATCCCGATTAGATTTCTGTGTTTCACGGTCAATGAGTATGACCAAGCGACACAGTAAACCTGCACTGGTGCATCGGAATCTAATACTGGTATCCCAGGAGCCGCTCAAAGCACAAACTCTTTGAAGAATCACAGTTCTTGTACTTAAGTCGGCATTGACATTGTAGTATTCAATCCCATGCACTTTCTGTGTTTCATGGTAAATGTGAAGGTCCAAGTGATACTGTAAACGTGCACTGGTGCATCGGAATCTAATACTGGTCTCCCAGGAGACACTGAAAGCACATTTCTTAGAAGATTCACTCTGCTTGCACATGAGTCGGCATTGACCCTTTTGTATTCAGTCCCGATGCAATTTCTGCATTTCATGGTCAATGTGAAGGTCCAACGGATACAGTAAACCTGCACTGGTGCATCGGAATCTAATACTGGTCTCCCAAGGTCCGCTCAAAGCACAAACTTTTAGTAGATTCACTTTTCTTATACTTAAGTCGTCATTGCGCCTTTTTTGTGTTCAATCCCGATGCAATTTCTGTGCTTCATGGTCAATGTGAAGGTCCAAGGGATACAGTAAACTTGCACTGGTGCATCGGAATCAAATACTGGTCCCCAGGAGCCGCTCAAACCACAAACTCTTAGAAGATTGACTCTTCTTGTACTTAAGTCGGCATTGTCCCTTTAGTATTCAATATCCGATGCAATTTTTGTGTTTCATGGTCAATGTGAAAGTCCAAGGGATACAGTAAATCTGCACTGGTGCATCGGAATCTAATGCTGGTCTCCCAGGGGCCGCACAAAGGACAAATTCTTAGAAGAATCACTCTACTTGTACTTAAGTCGGCATTGTCCCTTTTGTACGCAATCCAGATGCAATATCTGTGTTTCATGGTCAATGTGAAGGTCCAAGGGATACAGTAAACCTGCACTGGTGCATCGGAATCTAATACTGGTCCCCAGGAGCCGCTCAAAACACAAACTCTTAGAGGATTCATTCTTCTTGTACTTTAGTCTGCATTGTTCCTTTTGTATTCAAACCCGATGCAATATCTGTCTTCATGAATAATGTGAAGGTCCAAGGGATACAGTTAACCTGCACTGGTGCATCGGAATCTAATACTGGTCTCCCAGGAGCCGCTCTAACCACAAACTCTTAAGAGATTCACTCTTCTTGTACTTAAGTCGTAATTATCCCTTTTGTATTCAATCCCGATGCGATTTCTGTGTTTAATGGTCAATGCGAAGGTCCAAAGGATTAAGTAAGCCAGCACTGGTGCATCGGAATCTAATACTGGTTTCCCAGGAGACGCTCAAACCACAAGCTCTTAGCAGTTTCACTCTTCTTGTACTTAAGTCGGCATTGTCCCTTTTGTATTCAATCCCGATGTAAATTCTGGGTTTCATAGTAAATGTGAAGGTCCAAGGGATACAGGAAACCTGCACTGGTGCATCGGAATCTAGTACTGGTCCCCCAGGAACCGCTCAAAGCACAAACTTATAGAAGATTCACTCTTCTTGTACTTAAGTTGATTTTGTGCCTTTTGTATTCAGTCCCGATGCGATATCTGTGTTTCATGCACAATGAGAAGGTCCAAGGGATACAGTTACCCTTCACTGGTGCATCGGAATCGAATACTTGTATCCCAGGAGCCGCATAAAGCACAAACTATTAGAAGATTCCCTCTTCTTGTACATAAGTCGGCATTGTGCCTTTTGTATTCAATCCCCATGCGATATCTAAGCCTAATGGACAAAGTGGAGGTCCAAGGGATACAGCAAACCTGCACTGGTGCATCCGGAACTAATACTGGTCTCCCAGGAGCCGATCAAACCACAATCTCTTAGAAGATTCACTCTTCTTGTACTTAAGTGGCATTGTCCCTTTCGTATTCAATCGGATGCAATTTCTGTTTTTCATGGTCAATGTAAAGGTCCAAGGGATACAGTAATTATGCACTGGTTCATCGAAATCTGATACTGGTTTGCCAGGAGCCGCTCAAACCACACCTCTTATAAGATTCACTGTTCTTGTACTTAAGTCGGCATTGTCCCTTTTGTATTCCGTCCCAAGCAATTTCTGTATTTCATGGTCAATGGCAATGTCCAAGGGATACAGTAAACCTGCACTGGTGCATCGGAATCTAATACTAGTCTCCTAAGAGCCGCTCAAAGCACAAACTCTTAAATGATCCACTCTTCTTATACTGAAGTCGGCATTGTGCATTTTGTATTCAATCCCGATGCTATTGCTGTGTTTCATGGTCAATGTGAAGGTCCATGGGATACAGTTAACCCTTCACTGGTGCATCGGAATCCAAAACTGGTCTCCCATGAGCCACTCAAATCACAAGATCTTAGAAGATTCACTCATCTTCTACTTAAGTTGGCATTGTGCTTTTTGTTTTCAATCCCGATGCAATTGCCGTGTTTCATCGTAAATCGGAGGGTTTAAGGAATACAGTAAACTTGTACTGGTGCATCGGAATCTAATACTGGTCTAAAAGGAGCGGCTCAATGGAAAATGTCTTTGAAGATTCACTCTTCTTGTACTTAAGTTGGTATTGTCCCTTTTGTATTCAATTCCGATGCGATATCTGTGTTTCATGGTCAATATGAAGGTCCAAGGGATACAGTAAACCTGCACTTTTGCATCGGAATCTAATACTGGTCTCCCAGGAGCCGCTCAAACCACAAATTTTTAGAAGATTCATCCATCTTGTACTTAGGTCGGCATTGTCCATTTTGTATTCAATCCCGATCTAATTTCTGTGTTTCATGGTCAATGTGAAGGTCGAAGGGATACAGTAAACCTACACTTTTGCATCGGAATCTAATACTGGTCTCCCAGGAGCCGCTCAAACCACACACACTTAGAAGATTCACTCTTCTTTTACTTAAGTTGGCGTTGTGCCTTTTGTATTTAGTCCCGATCTAATTTCTGTGTTTCATGGTCAATGTGAATGTCCAAGGGATATAGTAAACCTGCACTGGTGCATCGTAATCTAATACTGGTCTCCCAGAAGCCGCTCAAATCACAAACTCTTAGAAGATTCACTCATCTTGTACTTAAGTCGGCATTGTGCCTTTTGTGTACAATCCCGATGCGATATCTGTATTTCATGGATATTGTGACGGTACGAGAGATACAATAAATCTGCACTAGTGCATCGGAACTTAATTCTTGACTCCCAAGAGCCGCTCAAACTACAAAATCTTAGAAGATTCACTCTCCTTGTACTTAAGTCGGCATTGTCCCCTTTATATTCCATCCCGATGCAATTTCTGTGTTTCCATGTAAATGTGTATGTCCAAGGGATACAGTAAACATGCACCGGTGCATTGGAATCTATTACTGTTCTCCCAGGAGCCGCTCAAAGCACAAATTCTTAGAAGATTCACTCTTCTTGTACTTAAGTTGTCATTGTGCCATTTGTACTCAATACCGATGCGATATCTGTGTTTCATGGACAATGTGAAGTACCAATGGATACAGTAAACCTGCACTGGTGCATCGGAGTCTAATACTGGTCTCTCAGGAGCAGTTCAAACCACAAAATTTTATAAGATTCACACTTCTTGTACTTCAGATGGCATTGTGCATTTTATATATAATCCCGTTGCGATTTCTGTGCTTCGTGGTCAATGTGAAGGTCCAAGGGATACATTAAACCTGCACTGGTGCATCGGAATCTAATACTGGTCTCCCAGGAGCCGCTCTAAGCGCAAACTCTTAGAAGATACACTCATCTTGTACTTAAGTAGCTATTGTGCCTTTTGTATTCTATCCCGATTCAATTGCTGTGTTCATTGTCAATGTGAACGTCCAAGGGATACAGTTAACCTGCACTGGTGCACCGGAATTTAATCGTAGTCTCCCAGGAACCGCCCAAAGCACAAACTCTTAGAAGATTCAATCTTCTTGTACTTAAGTAGGCATTGTGCCTTTGGTATTCAATCCCGATGCGATTTCTATGTTTCATGGTCAATGTCGAGGTCCAAGGCATACAATTAACATGCACTGGTGCATCGGAATATAATACTGGTCTCCCAGGAGCCGCTCAAAGCACAAACTCTTAAAAGATTCAGTCTTCTTGTACTTAAGTTGGCACTGTGCCTTTTGTATTAAATCAAGATGCAACTGCTGTGTTTCATGGTCAATGTGGAGCGCCATGGGATACAGTAAACCTGCACTGGTGCAACCGAATCTAATACTGGTTCCCCAGGTGCCACTCAAACCACAAGCTCTTAGAAGATCCACTCTTCTTGTACTTCTGCTGGCATTGTGTCTTTTCCATTGAATCGCGATGCGAATTCTGTGTTTCGTGGTCAATGCGAGGTCGAAGGGATACAGTTAACCGGCACTGGTGCATCGGAATCTAGTACTGGCCTCCCAGGAGCCGATCAAACCACAAAATCTTAGAAGATTCACTCTTCATGTACTTAAGTCGGCATTGTGTCAGTTGTATTCAATCCCGATGCGATATCTGTGTTTCATGGAAAATGTGAAGGTTCAGCGGATACAGTAAACCTACACTGATGCATCGGAATCTAATACTGATCTCCCAGGAGGTGATCAAATCACAAACTCTTAGAAGATTCACTCTTCTTGTACTTAAGTCGGCAATGTCCACTTTGTATTCAATACCGATGCAATTTCAGTATTTCATGATCAATGTGAAGGTCCAAGGGATACAGTAATCCTGCGCTGGTGCATCGGAATCTAATACTGGTCTCCCAGGAGCTGCTCAAAGCACAAATTCTTAGAAGATTCAGTCTTCTAGTACTTAAGTTGGCATTCAGCCTTTTGTATTCAATCCCGATGCAATTGCTGTGTTTTATGGTCAATGTCAAGGTCCAAGGGATACAGTAAAACTTCACTGGTGCATCGGAATCTAATACTGGTTAATCAGGAGCCGCTCAAACCACAAAGTCTTATAAGATTCACACTTCTTGTACTTTAGCCGGCATTTTGTATTCAATCCCGATGCGTTTTTTGTGCTTTGTGGACAATGTCATGGTCCAAGGAATACTGTAAACTTCCACTGGTGCATCGGAATCTAATACTGGTCTCCCAGGAGCCGCTCCAGGCATAAACTCTTAGAAGATTCTTTCTTCTTGTACTTAATTTGGCATTGCGCATTTTGTATTCAATCCCGATGTGATTTCTGTGTTTCATGGTGAATGTCATGGTCCAAGGGATACAGTAAACTTGCACTGGTGCATCGGGTCTAATACTGGTCTCCCAGGAGCCGCTCAAAGCACAAAATCTTAGAAGATTCACTCTTCTTGTACTTATGTCGGCATTGTCTCTTTTGTAATCAGTCCCGACGCAATATCTGTGTTTCATTGTTAATGTGGAAGTATAAGGAGTACAGTGAACCTGCACTAGTGCATTGGAATTTAAAACTGGTCTCCCAGGAGCCGCTCAAAACTCAAACTCATAGAAAATTCACTCGTCTTGTACTTCAGCATTCATTGTGCCTTTTGTATTCAATCCCAATGCAATTGCTGTGTTTCATGGTCAATGTGAAGGTCCCAAGGATACAGTAAACCTGCACTGGTGCATCGGAATCTAATACTGGTTTCCCAGGAGCCGCTCAAACCACAAACTCTTAGAAGGTTCCTCCTATTGTACATAAGTCGGCATTGTCAATTTTGTATTCAATGCTGATGCAATTTCTCTGTTTCATGGTCAATGTGAAGGTGCAAGTGATACAGTAAACCAGCACTGGTGCATCGGAATCTAATACTGGTCTCCCAGGATCCGCTCAATCGACAAACTCTTAGAGGATTCACTCTTCTTGTACTTAAGTCGGCATTGTCCATTTTGTATTCAATCCCGATCCAATTTCTTTGTTTCATGGTCAATGTGAAGGTCCAACGGATACAGTAAACCTGCACTCGTGCATCGGAATCTAATACTCATCTCCCAGGAGCCGCTTAAACCACAAACTCTTAGGAGATTCACTCTTCTTGTACTTAAGTCGGCATTGTCCCTTTTGTATTCAATCCCGATGCGATTTCTGTCTTTCATGGTCAATTTAAAGGTCCAAGGGATACAGTAAACCTGCACTGGTTCATCGGAATCTAATACTGGTCTCCCAGAAGCCGTTCAAACCTCAAACTCTGAGACGATTCACTCCTCTTGTACTTAAGTCGGCATTGTCCATTTTGTGATCAGTCCCGATGCAATTTCGGTGTTTCATTGTCAATGTGGTGATCCAAGGAATACAGTAAACCTGAACTCGTTCTTCGACATCTAATACTGATCTCCCAGGAGCCGCTCAAAACTCAAACTCTTAGAAGATACACTCTTCTTGTACTTAAGTTTGCATTGTGCCTTTTGTATTCAATCCCGATGCAATTGCTGTGCTTCATGGTCAATGCGAAGGTCCAAAGGATACAGTAAACCTGCACTTTTGCATCGGAATCTAATACTGGTTTCCCAGGAACCGCTAAAACCACAAAGTCTTAGAAGTTTTACTCTTCTTGCACTTCAGCCGGCATTGTGCCCTTTGTAATCAATTCCGATGCAATTTCTCTTTCATGGTCAATGCGAAGGTCCATGTGATACAGTTAACCAGCACTGGTGCATCGGAATCTAACACTCGTCTCCCAGGAGCCGCTCAATACACAAACCCTTAGAAGATTCACTCTTCTTGTACTTAAGTCGACATTATGGCTTTTGTATACAATCCCGATGCGATATCTGTGATTCATGGACAATGTGATGGTCCAAGGGATACAGTAAACCTGCACTGGTGCTTCGGAATCTAATACTGGCCTCCCAGGAGCTGATCAAACCACAAAATCATAGAAGATTCACTCTTCATGTACTTAAGTCGGCATTGTGCCAGTTTTAATCAATCCCGATGCGATATCTGTGTTTCATGGAAATTGTGAAGGTTCAGCGGATACAGTAAACCTGCACAGATGAATCGGAATCTAATACTGATCTCCCAGGAGGAGATCAAACCACAAACTCTTAGAAGATTCACTCTTCTTGTACTTAAGTCGGAAATGTCCACTTTGTATTCAATCCCGATACAATTTCTGTATTTCATGATCAATGTGAAGGTCCAAGGGATACAGTAAACTTGCGCTGGTGCATCGGAATCTAATACCGGTCTCCCAGGAGCCGCTCAAAGCACAAATTCTTAGAAGATTCAGTATTCTAGTACTTAAGTTGGTATTCAGCCTTTTGTATTCAATCCCGATGCAATTGCTGTGTTTTATGGTCAATGTCAAGGTCCAAGGGATACAGTAAAACTTCACTGGTGCATCGGAATCTAATACTGGTTAATCAGGAGCCGCTCAAACCACAAAGTCTTATAAGATTCACACTTCTTGTACTTTAGCCGGCATTTTGCATGTTGTATTCAATCCCGATGCGTTTTTTGTGCTTTGTGGTCAATGTCATGGTCCAAGGAATACTGTAAACCTGCACTGGTGCATCGGAATCTAATACTGGTCTCCCAGGAGCCGCTCCAGGCATAAACTCTTAGAAGATTCTTTCTTCTTGTACTTAAGTTGGCATTGTGCCTTTTGTATTCAATCCCGATGTGATTTCTGTGTTTCATGGTGAATGTCATGGTCTAAGGGGCACAGTAAACCTGCACTGGTGCATCGAAGTCTAATACTGGTCTCCCAAGAGGGGCTCAAAGCACAAAATCTTAGAAGATTCACTCTTCTTGTACTTATGTCGGCATTGTCTCTTTTGTAATCAGTCCCGATGCAATATCTGTGTTTCATTGTTAATGTGAAAGTAAAAGGAGTACAGTGAACCGGCACTGGTGCATTGGAATTTAAAACTGGTCTCCCAGGAGCCGCTCAAAGCTCAAACTCATAGAAAATTCACTCGTCTTGTACTTCAGTTTTCCATTGTGCCTTTTGTATTCAATCAAGATGCAATTGCTGTGTTTCATGGTCAATGTGAAGGTCCCAAGGATACAGTAAACCTGCACTGGTGCATCGGAATCTAATACTGGTTTCCCAGGAACCGCTCAAACCACAAACTCTTAGAAGATTCACTCTTATTGTACATAAGTCGTCATTGTCCCTTTTGTATTCAATCCTGATGCAATTTCTCTGTTTCATGGTCAATGGGAAGGTCCAAGAGATACAGTAAACCTGCACTGGTGCATCGGAATCTAATACTGGTCTCCGAGGATCCGCTCAATCGACAAACTCATAGAAGATTCACTCTTCTTCTACTTATGTCGGCATTCTCCTTTTGTATTCATTCCCGATCTAATCTCTAATTTTCATGGTCAATGTGAAGGTCCAAGGGATATAGTTAACCCGCACTGCTGCTTCGGAATCTAATACTGGCTTCCCAGGAGCCGCTCAAACCACAAACTCTTAGAAGATTCACTCTTATTGTACATAAGTCGGCATTGTCCATTTTATATTCAATCCCGATCCAATTTCTGTGTTTCATGGTCTATGTGGAGGTCCAACGGATACAGTAAACCTCCACTCGTGCATCGGAATCTAATACTCATCTCCCAGGAGCCGCTCAAACCACAAACTCTTAGGAGATTCACTCTTCTTGTACTTAAGTCGGCATTGTCCCTTTTGTATTCAATCCCGATGTGATTTCTGTCTTTCGTGGTCAATTTAAAGGTCCAAGGGATACAGTAAACCTGCACTGGTGCATCGGAATCTAATACTGGTCCCCCAGGAGGCGCGCAAACGACAAACTCTTAAAAGATTCACTCCTGTTGAATTTAAGTCGGCATTGTCCCTTTTGTATACAATCCCGATTCAATTGCTGTGTTTCATGGTCAATGTGAAGGTCCACGGGATATAGTAAAGCTGCACTGGTTTATCGAAATCTAATACTGGTCTCCCAGGAGCCGATCAAACCACAAACTGTTAGCACATTCACTCTTCTTGTACTTATGTCGGTATTGTCCCTTTTGCATTCAATCCGATGCAATTTCTGTTTTTCATGGTCAATGTGAAGGCCCAAGGGATACAGTAAACCTGCACTGGTTCATCGGAATCCAATACTGGTCACCCAGAAGCCGCTCAAACCTCAAACTCTGAGACGATTCACTTCTCTTGTACTTAAGTCGGCATTGTCCCTTTTTTGATCAGTCCCGATGCAATTTCGGTGTTTCATTGTCAATGTGGTGGTCCAAGGAATAAAGTAAACCTGCACTCGTGCTTCGAATTCTGATACTGGTCTCGCAGGAGACGCTCAAAGCTCAAACTCTTAGAAGAATCAGTCTTCTTGTCCTTAAGTTGGCATTGTGCCTTTTGTATTCAATCCCCATGCAGTTGCTGTGCTTCATGGTCAATGCGAAGGTCCAAGGGATACAGTAAACCTACACTTTTGCATCGGAATCTAATACTGGTTTCCCAGGAGCCGCTCAAACCACAGACACTTTGAAGATTCACTCTTCTTGTACTTATATCGGCATTGTCTCTTTTGTAATCAGTCCCGATGCAATATCTGTGTGTCATTGTTAATGAAAAAGTAAAACGAATACAGTGAACCTGCACTGGTGCATTGGAATTTAAAACTGGTCTCCCAGGAGCGGCTCAAAGCTCAAACTCATAGAAAATTCACTCGTCTTGTACTTCAGTTTTCATTGTGCCTTTTGTATTCAATCCCGATGCAATTGCTGTGTTTCATGGTCAATGTGAAGGTCCCAAGGATACAGTAAACCTGCACTGGTGCATCGGAATCTAATACTGGTTTCCCAGGAGCCGCTCAAACCACAAACTCTTAGAAGATTCACTCTTATTGTACATAAGCCGGCATTGTCCCTTTTGTATTCAATCCTGATGCAATTTCTCTTTTTCATGGTCAATGTGAAGGTCCAAGTGATACAGTAAACCTGCACTGCTGCATCGGAATCTAATTCTGGTCTGCCAGGAGCCCCTCAAAGCACAAACTCTTAGAGGATTCACACTTCTTGTACTTAAGTCAGCATTGTCCATTTTGTATTCAATCCCGATCCAATTTCTGTGTTTCATGGTCAATGTGAAGGTCCAACGGATATAGTAAACCTGCACTCGTGCATCAGAATCTAATACTCATCTTCCAGGAGCCGCTTAAACCGCAAACTCTTAGGAGATTCACTCTTCTTGTACTTAAGTCGGCATTGTCCATTTTTTACTCATTCCCGATGCGATTTCTGTCTTTCATGGTCAATTTGAAGGTCTAAGGGTACAGTAAACCTGCACTGGTGCATCTGAATCTAATACTGGTCCCTCAGGAGCCGCTCAAACGACAAACTCTTAAAAGATTCATTCTTCCTGAATGTAAGTCGGCATTGTCCCTTTTGTATACAATCCCGAAGCAATTGCTGTTTTTCATGGTCAATGTGAAGGTCCATGGGATATAGTAAAGCTGGACTGGTGTATCGGAATCTAATACTGGTCTCCCAGAAGCCGCTCAAACCTCAAACTCTGAGACGATTCACTCCTCTTGTACTTAAGTCGGCATTGTCCCATTTGTGATCAGTCCCGATGCAGTTTCGGTGTTTCATTGTCAATGTGGTGGTCCAAGGAATATAGTAAACCTGCACTCGTGCATCGAAATTTAATACTGGTCTCCCAGGAGCCGCTCAAAGCTCAAACTCTTAGAAGATTCACTCTTCTTGTACTTAAGTAGGCATTGTGCCTTTTGTATTCAATCCCGATGCAATTGCTGTGCTTCATGGTCAATGCGAAGGTCCAAGGGATACAATAAATCTGCAATGGTGCATTGGAATCTACTACTTGTCTCCCAGGAGCCGATCAAACCACAAACTCTTCGAAGACTCAATCCTCTTGTACTTATGTCGGCATTGTCCATTTTGTATTCAATTCCGATGCAATTTCTCTAATTCGTGGTCAATGTGAAGGTCCAAGGGATACAGTAATCCTGCACCGGTGCATCGGAATCTAATACTGGTTTCCCAGGAACCGCTCAAACCACAATGTCTTAGAAGATTCACTCTTCTTGTACTTCAGCCGGCATTGTGCCCTTTGTAATCTATTTCGATGCAATTTCTCTTTCATGGCCAATGCGAAGGTCCATGTGTTAGAGTTAACCAGCACTGGTGCATCGGAATCTAATACTGGTCTCCCAAGAGCAGCTCAAAACACAAACCCTTAGAAAATTCACTCTTCTTGTACTTAAGTAGACATTGTGCCTTTTGTATTCAATCCCGATGCGATATCTGTGATTCATGGACAATGTGAAGGTCCAAGGGATACAGTAAACCTGCACTAGTGCATCGGAATCTAATACTGGCCTCCCAGGAGCCGATCAAACCACAAAATCTTAGAAGATTCACTCTTCATGTACTTAAGTCGGCATTGTGCCAGTTGTATTCAATCCCGATGCTATATCTGTGTTTCATGGAAAATGTGACGGTTCAGGGGATACAGTAAACCTGCACTGATGCATCGGAATCTAATACTGGTTACCCAGGAGCCGCTCAAACAACAAACTCTTAGAAGATTCACTCTTATTGTACTTATGTCGGCATTGTCCCTTTTGCATTCAATCCCGATGCAATTTCTCTGTTTCATGGTCAATGTGAAGGTCCAAGTGATACAGTAAATCTGCACTGGTGCATGGGAATCTAATACTAGTCTCCCAGGACCCGCTCAAACGACAAACTCATAGAAGATTCACTCTACTTGTACTTATGTCGGCATCATCCATTTTGTATTCAATCCCGATCTAATTTCTGTGTTTCAAGGTCAATGTGAAGGTCCAATTCATAAAAAAAACCTGCACTGGTGTATCGCAATCTAATACTGGTCTCCCAGGAGCCGCTCAAGCTAGAACCTCTTAGAAGATTCACACTTCTTGTACTTAATTAGTCATTGTCCCTTTTGTATTCAATCCCGATGTAATTTCTGTGATTCATGGTCAATGTGAAGGTCCAAGGGATACAGTAAACCAGCACTGGTGCTTCGGAATCTAATACTGGTCTCCCAGGATCCGCTCAAAGCAGAAGCTCTTAGAAGATTCAATCCTCTTGTACTTAAGTCAGCATTGTCACTTTTGTTTTCAATCCCGATGCAATTTCTGTGTTTCATGGTCGATGTGAAGGTCCATGGGATACAGTGAACATGCACTGGTGCATCGGAATCTAATACTGGTCTCCCAGGAGCCGCTCAAACACAAACTCTTAGAAGATTCACTCTTCATGTACTTAAGTCGGCCATGCCCCTTTTGTATTCAATCCCGATGCAATTTCTGTGTATCATGGTCAATGTGAAGGTCCGAGGGATACAGTATACATGCACTGGTGCTTCGGAATCTAGTACTGGTCTCCCAGGAGCCGCTCAAAGCACAAATTCTTAGAAGATTCACTTTTCATGTACTTAAGTCGGCATTATCCATTTTGTATTCAATCCCGATGCAATTTCTATGTTTCATGGTCAATGTGAAGGTCCAAAGGGTACAGTAAACCTACACTGGTGCATCAGAAAATATACTGAACTGCCAGGAGCCGCTCAAACCACAATCTCATTGAAGATTTACTCTTCTCGTACTTAAGCCGGCATTGTCACTTTTGTATTCAATCGCGATTCTATTTATCTTTCTCATGGTTATTGTGAACGTCCAACGGATACAGTAACCTGCACTGGTGCATTGGTATCTAATACTGGCCTCCCAGGAGCCGCTCAAACCACAAACTCTTAGAAGATTCACTCTTCTTATACTTAAGTTGGCATTATGCCTTTTGAATTCAATCCCGATCCAAATGCAGAGATTTATGGTCAATGTGAAGGTATAAGGGATGCAGTAAACCTGCACTGGTGCATCATAATGTAATACTGGTTTCCCAGGAGCCGCCCAAAAGACAAACTCTTAGAAGATTCACTCTTCTTGTACTTATGTTGACATTGTGCAATTTGTATTCAATCCCGATGCAATTGCTGTGTTTCATATTCAATGTGAAGGTCCAAGGGATACAGTAAACCTGCACTGTTGCATCGGAATCTGATACTGATCTCCCAGGAGCCTCTCAAAGCACAAACTCTTAGAAGATTCACTATTCTTGTAAATAAGTCGGCATTGTGCCTTTTGTATTCAATCCCGATGCGATACCTGTGTTTCATGGACAATGTGAAGGTCCAAGGGATACAGTAACCATGCACTGGTGCATCGGAATCTGATCTGGTCTCGCAGGAGACGCTCAAACACAAACTTTTAGAATATTCACTCTTCTAGTACTTAAGTCGGCATTGTCCATTTTGTATTCAATCCCGATGCGATTTCTGTGTTTCATGGTCAATGTGAAGGTCCGAGGGATACAGTAAACATGCACTGGTGCTTCGGAATCTAATACTGGTCCCTCAGGAGCCGCTCAAAGCACAATTTCTTAAAAGATTCACTCTTCATGTTCTTAAGTCTGCATTATCCCTTTTGTATTCAATCCCGATGGAATTTCTGTGTTTCATGGTCAATGTGAAGGTCCAAGGGGTACAGTAAACCTACACTGGTGCATCAGAATCTACTACTGGTCTCCCAGGAGCCGCTCAAACCACAATCTCATTGAAGATTCACTCTTCTTGTACTTAAGTCGGCATTGTCCCTTTTGTATTCAATCACGATGCACTTTTCTCTTTTTTATTGTCATTGTGAACGTCCAACGTATACAGTAACCCTGCACTGGTGCATCGGAATGTAATACTGTTCTCCCAAGAGGTGCTCAAACCACAAAGACATATAAGATTCACTCTTCCAGTACTTAAGTCGGCATTGTCCCTTTTGTATTCAATTCGATGCATTCTCTGTTTTTCATGGTCAATGTGAAGGTCCAAGGGATACAGTAAACCTACACTGGTTCATCGGAACCTAATACTGGTCTCCCAGTAGCCGCTCAAACCAGAAACTCTTAGAATATTCACTCTTCTTGTACTTCAGCCGTTATCGTGCCTTTCGTATTCAATCCCAATGCGATTTCTGTGGTTTATGGTCAATGTGAAGGTCCAAGGGCTACAGTAAAGCTGCACTGGTGCATCGGAATCTAATAATGGTCCCCGAGGAGTCGCTCAAAGCACGCTCTCCTAGATTATTCACTCTACTTGTACTTAAGTTGGCATTGTGCCTCTTGCATTCAATCCCGATACAATTGCTGTGTTTGATGGACAATGTAAAAGCTCAAGGTATACAGTAAACCTGCACTGATGGATCGGAATCTAATACTCGTTTCCCAGGAACCGATGAAACCACAAATTCTTAGAAGAGTAACTCTTCATGTACTTAAGTCGGCATTGTTCCCTTTGTATTCAATCTCGATGCAATTTAGGTGTTTCTTGGTCAATGTGAAGGTCCAAGGGGTACAGTAAACCTGCACTGGTGCATCGGAATCTAATACTGGTCTGCCAGGAGCCGTTCAAATCACAACTTTTAGAAGATTCACTGTTCTTGTACTTAAGTCGGCAATGTCCCTTTTGTATTCCGTCCCAATGGAATTTCTGTGTTTCATGGTCAATGGTAAGGTCCAAGGACACAGTATACCTGCACTGGTGCATCGGAATCTAATACTACTCTCCTAAGAGCCGCTCAAAGCACAAACTCTTAGAAGATCCACTCTTCTTACACATAAGTCGGCATTATGCCTTTTGTATTCAAACCCGATGGAATTGCTGTGTTTCATGGTCAATGTGAAGGTCCATGGGATACAGTTAGCCCTTCACTGGTGCATCGTAATCCAAAACTGGTCTCCCAGAATCCGCTCAAATCACAAGCTGTTAGGAGATTCACTCATCTTGTACTTAAGTTGGCATTGTGCCTTTTGTATTCAATCCCGATGCAATTGCCGTGTTTCATGGTCAATGGGAAGGTCCAAGGGATACAGTAAACTTGTACTGGTGCATCGGAATCTAATACTGGTCTAAAAGGAGCGGCTCAAAGCACAATTTCTTAAAAGATTCACTCTTCATGTTCTTAAGTCTGCATTATCCCTTTTGTATTCAATCCCGATGCAATTTCTGTGTTTCATGGTCAATGTGAAGGTCCAAGAGGTACAGTAAACCTACACTGGTGCATCAGAATCTACTACTGGTCTCCCAGGAGCCGCTCAAACCACAATCTCATCGAAGATTCACTCTTATTGTACTTCAGCCGTTATTGTGCCTTTCGTATTCAATCCCAATGCGATTTCTGTGGTTTATGGTCAATGTGAAGGTCCAGGGGCTATAGTAAACCTGCACTGGTGCATCTGAATCTAATAATGGTCCCCAAGGAGTCGCTCAAAGCACTCTCTCCTAGATTATTCACTCTTCTTGTACTTAAGTTGGCATTGTGCCTCTTGCATTCAATCCCAATGCAATTGCTGTGTTTGATGGACAATGTAAAAGCTCAAGGTATACAGTAAACCTGCACTGATGCATCGGAATCTAATACTCGTCTCCCAGGAACCGATGAAACCACAAATTCTTAGAAGATTCACTCTTCATGTACTTAAGTCGGCATTGTTCCCTTTGTATTCAATCTCGATGCAATTTCTGTGTTTCTCGGTCAATGTGAAGGTCCAAGGGGTACAGTAAACCTGCACTGGTGCATCGGAATCTAATACTGGTCTGCCAGGAGCCGCTCAAATCACAACTCTTAGAAGATTCACTGTCCTTGTACTTAAGTCGGCAATGTCCCTTTTGTATTCCGTCCCAATGCAATATCTGTGTTTCATGGTCAATGGTAAGGTCCAAGGGATACAGTAAACCCGCACCGGTGCATCGGAATCTAATACTGGTCACCCAGGAGCCGCTCAAACCACAAAAACATCGAAGATTCACTCTTCTTGTACTTAAGTCGGCATTCTGCCTTTTGTATTCAATCCCGATGTGATATCTGTGCTTCATGGACAATATGAAGGTCCAAAGGATGCAGTAAACCTGCACTGGTGCATCGGAATCTAATACTTGTCCCCCAGGAGACGATCAAACGACAAACTCTTAGAAGATTCACTCTTCTTGTACTTAAGTTGGCATTGTGCGATTTGTATTCAATCCCAATGCAATTGCTGTGTTTCATATTCAATGTCAAGGTCCAAGGGATGCAGTAAACCTGCACTGGTGCATCGGAATCTGATACTGGTCTCCCAGGAGCCGCTCGAAACACAAACTCTTGGAAGATTCACTATTCTTGTACTTATGTCGGCATTGTGCCTTTTGTATTCAATCCCGATGCGATATCTGTGTTTCATGGACAATGTGAAGGTCCAAGGGATACAGTAACCATGCACTGGTGCATCGGATTCTGATTCTGGTCTCCCAGGAGCCGCTCGAACACAAACTTTTAGAATATTCTCTCTTCTAGTACTTAAGTCGGCCGTGTCCATTTTGTATTCAATCCTGATGCGATTTCTGTGTTTCATGGTCAATGTGAAGGTCCAAGGGATACAGTGAACCTGCAGTGGTGAATCGGAATCTAATACTGGTCTCCCAGGAGCCGCTCAAACACAAACTCTTAGAAGAATCTTTCTTCTTGTACTTAAGTCGGCCATGCCCCTTTTGTATATAATCCCGATGCAATATCCATGTATCATGGTCAATGTGAAGGTCCGAGGGATACAGTAAACATGCACTGATGCTTCGGAATCTAATACTGGTCTCCCAGGAGCCGCTCGAAGCACAAACTCTTAGAAGATTCACTATTCTTGTACTTAAGTCGGCGTTGTGCCTTTTGTATTCAATCCCGATGCGATATCTGTGTTTCATGGACAATTGAAGGTCCAAGGGATACAATAAACCTGCAATGGTGCATCGGAATCTAATACTTGTCTCCCTGGAGCAGATCAAACCACAAACTCTTAGAAAATTCGCTCCACGTGTACTCTTGTCGGCACAGTCCACTTTGTATTCAATCCCAATGCAATTTCTGTGTTTCATGGTCAATGTGAAGGTCCAAGGGATACAGAAACGTGCACCGGTGCATCGGAATGTAATACTGGTCTCCCAAGAGTCGCTCAAACCACAAACACATAGAAGATTTACTCTTCCAGTACTTAAGTCGGCATTGTCCCTTTTTTTATTCAATCCGATGCATTCTCTGTTTTTCATGGTTAATGTGAAGGTCCAAGGGATACAGTAAACCTGCACTGGTTCATCGGAACCTAATACTGGTCTCACAGCAGCCGCTGAAACCACAAACCCTTAGAAGATTCACTCTTCTTGTACTTCAGCCGTTATTGTGCCTTTCGTATTCAATCCCAATGCGATTTCTGTGTTTCATGGTTAATGGAAGGTCCAAGGGATACAGTAAAACTGCACTGGTGCATCGGAATCTAATACTGGTCTCACAGGAACCCATGAAGCGACAAATTCTTAGAAGATTCATTCTTCATGTACTTAAGTCGGCAATGTACACTTTGTATTCAATCCCGATACAATTTCTGGGTTTCATGGTCAATGTGAAGGTCCAAGGGATACAGTGAACCTGCGCTGGTGCATCGGTATCTAATAGTGGTATCATAGAAGCCGCTCGAAGCACAAACTCTTAGAAGATTCACTATTCTTGTACTTAAGTCGGCATTCAACCTTTTGTATTCAATCCCGATGCAATTGCTGTGTTTAATGGTCAATGTCAAGGTCCAAGGGATACAGTGAAACTGCACTGGTGCATCGGAATCTAATACTGGTTAATCAGGAGCCGCTCGAACCACAAAGTATTATAAGATTCACACTTCTTGTATTTTAGCCGGCATTTTGCATTTTGTATTCAATCCCGATGCGTTTTTTGTGATTTGTGGTCAATGTCAAGGTCCAAGGGATACAGTAAACCTGCAGTGGTGCATCGGAGTCTAATACTGCTCTCCCAGGAGCCGCTCAAAGCACAAACTCTTCGTCAACGTGAAGGTCCAATGGATAGAGTAATACTGCAGTAGTGCATCGGAATCTAATACTGATCACCCAGAAAACGCTCAAAGCAAACCAGAAACAATGTGAATTATTACTCTTCTTGTACTTAAGTCGGCATTGTGCCTTTGGTATTAAGTCCCGACGCAATTCCTGTGTTTCATCGTCAATGTGTAGGTCCAAGGGATAGAGTAAAGCTGCAGTAGAGCATCGGAATCTAATACTGATCTCCCAGGACACGCTCAAATCAAACAACAAACAATGAGAAGATTTACTCCGCTTGTACTTGTGTCGGCATTGTGCCTTTAGTACTAAATCCCGACACAATTTCTGTGTATCATCGTCAATGTGAAGGTCCAAGGGGTAGTGTAAAGCTGCAGTAGTGCATCGGAATCTAATACTGACCTCCCAGAAAACGATCAAAGCAAACCACAAACTATGAGAAGATTTATTCATTTTGTACTTAAGTCGTCATTGTGCCGTTTTTATTAAATCCCTACGCAATTTCTGTGTTTTATCGTCAATGTGAAGGTCCAAGTGATAGAGTAAAGCTGCAGTAGTGCATCGGAATATAATACTGATCTCCCAGGAACGCTCAAACAAACCAGAAACAATGGGACGATTTACTCTTCTTGTACTTGAGTCGGCATTGTGCCTTTTGTATTAAATCCCGACGCAATTTCAGTGTTTCATCGTCAATTGGAAGGTCCAAGGAATTGAGTGAAGCTGCAGTAGTGCATCGGAATGTAATACTGATCTCCCAAGAAACCCTCAAAACAAACGATAGACAATGAAAAGATTTAGTCTTCTTCTACTCAAGTCGTCATTGTGCCTTTTGTATTAAATCCCGACGCAATATCTCTGTTTCGTCGTCAATGTGAAGGTCCAAGGGATAGAGCAAAGCTGCAGTAGTGCATCGGAATCTAATGCTGATCTCCCAGAAACGCTCAAAACAAACCACAGACAATGAAATGATTTACTCTTCTTGTACATAAGTCGGTAGTGTGTATTTTGTATGAAATCCCGGCGCAATATCTGTGCTTCATGGTCAATGTGAAGGTCCAAGGGATACAGTAAACCTGTACTGGTGCTTCGGAATCTAATACTGGTCTCCCAGGATCCGCTCAAAGCACAAACTCTTAGAAGATTCTCTCTTCTTGTACTTAAGTCAGCATTGTCACTTTTGTATTCAATTCCGATGCAATTTCTGTGTTTCATGGTCATTGTGAAGGTCCAAAGGGTACAGTAAACCTACAGTGGTGCATCAGAATATATACTGGTCTCCCACGAGCCGCTCAAACCACAATCTCATTGAAGATTCACTCTTCTCTTACTTAAGCCTGCATTGTCACTTTTGTATTCAATCGTGATTCCATTTCTCTATTTCATGGTCATTGTGAGCGTCCAACGGATACAGTAACCTGCACTGGTGCATTGGAATCTAATACTGGCCCCCAGGATCCGCTCAAACCACAAACTCTTAGAAGATTCACTCTTCTTATACTTAAGTTAGCATTATGCCTTTTGAATTCAATCCCGATCCTAATGCAGAGATTTATGGTCAATGTGAAGGTATAAGGGATGCAGTAACGTTGCACTGGTGCATCATAATGTAATACTGGTTTCCCAGGAGCCGCCCAAAAGACAAACTCTTAGAAGATTCACGCTTCTTGTACTTAAGTTGGCATTGTTCAATTTGTATTCAATCCCGATGAAATTACTGTTTTTCATATTCAATGTGAAGGTCCAAGGGATACAGTAAACCTGCACTGGTGCATTGGAATCTGATACTGATCTCACAGGAGCCGCTCAAAGCACAAACTCTTAGAAGATTCACTATTCTTGTATTTAAGTCGGCATTGTGCCTTTTGTATTCAATCCCTATGCGATATCTGTTTTTCATGGACAATGTGAAGGTCCAAGGGATACAGTAACCATGCACTGGTGCATTGGAATCTGATTCTGGTCTCCCAGGAGCCGCTCAAACACAAACTTTTGGAATATTCACTCTTCTAGTACTTAAGTCGGCATTGTCCATTTTGTATTCAATCCCGATGCGATTTCTGTGAATCATGGACAATGTGAAGGTCCAAGGGATACAGTGAACCTGCACTGTTGCATCGGAATCTAATACTGGTCTCCCAGAAGCAGCTCAAACACAAACTCTTAGAAGATTCACTCTTCTTGTACTTAAGTCGGCCATGCCAGTTTTGTATTCAATCCCGATGGAATTTCTTTGTTTCATGGTCAATGTGAAGGTCCGAGGGATACAGTAAACATGCACTGGTGCTTCGGAATCTAATACT
Source organism: Schistocerca piceifrons (assembly GCF_021461385.2). NCBI lineage: Eukaryota > Metazoa > Arthropoda > Insecta > Orthoptera > Acrididae > Schistocerca > Schistocerca piceifrons. Next base: position 177,701 of record NW_025728257.1, read on the forward strand.
GGTCTCCCAGAAGCCGCTCAAAGCACAATTTCTTAAAAGATTCACTCTTCATGTACTTAAGTCTGCATTATCCCTTTTGTATTCAATCCCGATGCAATTTCTGTGTTTCATGGTCAATGTGAAGTTCCAAGGGGTACAGTAAACCATCACTGCTGCATCAGAATCTACTACTGGCCTCCCAGGAGCCGCTCCAACCACAAACTCTTAGAAGATTCACTCTTTGTATACTTAAGTTGGCATTATGCCTTTTGAATTCAATCCCGATCCAAATGCAGAGATTCGAGGTCAATGTGAAAGTATAAGTAATACAGTAAACCTGCACTGGAGCATCGGAATGTAATACTGGTTCCCAGGAGCCGCCCAAACCACAAACTCTTAGAAGATTCACTCTCCTCGTATTTAAGTTGGCATTGTGCAATTTGTATTCAATCCCGATGCAATTGCTTTGTTTCATGGTCAATGTGACGGTCCAAGGGATACAGTAAACCTGCACTGGTGCATCGGAATCTGATACTGATCTCCCAGGAGCCGCTCGAAGCACAAACTCTTAGAAGATTCACTGTTCTTGTACTTAAGTCGGCATTGTCCCTTTTGTATTCCGTCCCAATGCAATTTCTGTGTTTCATGGTCAATGGTACGGTCCAAGGATACAGTAAACCTGCACTGGTGCATCGGAATCTAATACTACTCTCCTAAGAGCCTCTCAAAGCACAAACTCTTAGAAGATCCACTCTTCTTGTACTTATGCCGGCATTATGCCTTTTGTATTCAATCCCGATGCAATTGCTGTGTTTCATGGTCAATGTGAAGGTCCATGGGATACAGTTAGCCCTTCACTGGTAGATCGGAATCCAAAACTGGTCTCCCAGGATCCACTCAAATCACAAGCTGTTAGAAGATTCACTCATCTTGTACTTAAGTTGGCATTGTGGCTTTTGTATTCAATCCCGATGCAATTGCCGTGTTTCATGGTCAATGGGAACGTCCAAGGGATACAGTAAACTTGTACTGGTGCATCGGAATCTAATACTGGTCTAGAAGGAGCGGCTCAATGGAAAAGGTCTTTGAAGATTTACTCTTTTTGTACTTAAGTTGGTATTGTGCCGTTTGTATTCAATCCCGATGCGATATCTGTGTTTCATGGTCAATGTGAAGGTCCAAGGAATACAGCAAACCTGCACTGGTGCAACGGAATCTAATACTGGATTCCCAGGAGCCGCTCAAACCACAAACTCTTAGAAGATTCACTCTTCTTGTACTTCAACCGGCATTTTGAATTTTGTATTCAATCCCAATGCGATTTCTGTGTTTCATGGTCACAGTGAAGGTCCAAGGGATGCAATAAACCTGCACTGGTGCAGCGGAAACTAACACTGGTCTCCCAGGAGCAGATCAAACCGCAAACGCTTAGAAGATTCACTCTTATTTTTTCTTAAGTCGGCATTGTCCCTTTTGTATTCAATCTCGATGCAAATTCTGTGTTTCATGGTCAATGTGAAGGTCCAAGGGATACAGAAAACCCGCACCGGTGCATCGGAATCTAACACTGGACACCCAGGAGCCGATCAAACCTCAAACACATCGAAGATTCACTCTTCTTGTACTTAAGTCGGCATTGTGCCTTTTGTATTTAATCCCGATGTGATATCTGCGCTTCATGGACAATATGAAGGGCCAAGGGATGCAGTAAACCTGCACTGGTGCATCGGAATCTAATACTTGTCCCCCAGCAGACTATCAAACGACAAACTCTTTGAAGATTCATTCTTGTACTTAAGTTGGCATTGTGCCTTTTGTATTCAATCCCGATTCAATTGCTGTGTTTCATGGTCAATGTGAAGGTCCCAAGGATACAGCAAACCTGCACTGGTGCATCGGAATATAATAGTGGTTTCCCAGGAGCCGCTCAAACCACAAACTCTTAGAAGATTCACTCTTATTGTACTTAAGTCGGCATTGTCCCTTTTGTATTCAATCCCGATGCAATTTCTCTGTTTCATGGTCAATGTGAAGGTCCAAGTGATACAGTCAACCTGCACTGGTGCATCGGTATCTAATATTGGTCTCCCAGGACCCGCTCAAACGACAAACTCACAGTAGATTCATTCTTCTTGTACTTATGTCGGCATCATCCATTTTGTATTCCATCCCGACGTAAGTTCTGTGTTTCATGGTCAATGTGAAGGTCGAATTGATAAAAAAAACCGGCACTGGTGTATCGGAATCTAATACTGGTCTACCAGGAGACGTGCAAGCTACAACCTCTTAGAAGATTTACACTTCTTGTACTTAATAGTCATTGTCCCTTTCGTATTCAATCCTGATGTAATTTCTGTACTTCATGGTCAATGTCAAGGTCCAAGGGATACAGTAAACCTGCACTGGTGCTTCGGAATCTGATAATGGTCTCCCACGATCCGCTCAATGCACAAACTCTTAGAAGATTCACTCTTCTTGTACTTAAGTCAGCATTGTCACTTTTGTATTCAATCCCGATGTAATTTCTGTGTTTCATGGTCAATGTGAAGGTCCGAGGGATACAGTAAACAAGCACTGGTGCTACAGAAACTAATACTGGTCTCCCAGGAACCGCTCAAAGCACAAATTCTTAGATGATTCACTCTTCATGTACTTAAGTCGGCATTATCCCTCTAGCATTCAATCCCGAAGCAATTTCTGTGTTTCATGGTCAAAGTGTAGGTCCAAAGGGTACAATAAACCTACACTGGTGCAGCAGAATATATACTGGTCTCCCAGGAGCCGCTCAAAGCACAATTTCTTAAAAGATTCACTCTTCATGTACTTAAGTCGGCATTATTCCTTTTGTATTCAATCCCGATGCAATTTCTGTGTTTCATGGTCAATGTGAAAGTCCAAGGGGTACAGTAAACCTACACTGGTGTATCGGAATCTACTACTGGTCTCCCAGGAGCCGCTCAAACCACAATCTCATTGAAGATTCACTCTTCTTGTACTTAAGTCGGCATTGTCCCTTTTGTATTCAATCACGATGCACTTTCCTCTTTTTCATGGTCATTGTGAACGTCCATCGGATACAGTAACCTTGCACTATTGCATTGGAATCTAATACTGGCCTCCAAGGGCCGCTCAAACCACAAACTCTTAGAAGATTCATTCTTTTTATACTTAAGCTGGCATTATGCCTTTTGAATTCAATCCCGATCCAAATGCACAGTTTCATGGTCAATGTGAAGGTATACGTGATACAGTAAACCTGCACTGGTGCATCGGAATGTAATACTGGTTTCCCAGGAGCTGCCAAAACCACAAACTCTTAGAAGATTCACTCTTCTTGTAATTAAGTTGGCATTGTGCAATTTGTATTCAATCCCGATGCAATTGCTGTGTTTCATGGTCAATGTGAAGGTCCAAGGGATACAGTAAACCTGCACTGGTGCATCGGAATCTGATACTGGTCTCCCAGAAGCCGCTCGAAGCACAAACTCTTAGAAGATTCACTATTGTTGTACTTAAGTCGGCATTGTGCCTTTTGTATTCAATCCCGATGCGATATTTGTGTTTCATGGACAATGTGAAGGTCCAAGGGATACAATAAACCTGCACTGGTGCATCGGAATCTAATACTTGTCTCCCACGAGCCGATCAAACCACAAAGTCTTAGAAAATTCGCTCTTCGTGTACTCTTGTCGGCACTGTCCCCTTTGCATTCAATCCCAATGCAATTTCTGTGTTTCATGGTCAATTTGAAGGTCCAAGGGATACAGAAACGTGCACTGGTGCATCGGAATGTAATACTGGTCTCCCAAGAGTCGCTCAAACCCCAAACACATAGAAGATTCACCTTTCCAGTACTTAAGTCGGCATTGTCCCTTTTGTATTCAATCCAATGCATTCTCTGTTTTTCATGGTCAATGTGAGTGTCCAAGGGATACAGTAAAACTACACTGGTTCATCGGAACCTAATACTGGTCTCCCAGCAGCCGCTCAACCACAAACTCTTAGAAGATTCACTCTTCTTGTACTTTAGCCGTTATTGTGCCTTTCGTATTCAACCCCATTGCGATTTCTGTATTTCATGGTCAATGTGAAGGTCCAAGGGATACAGTAAAACTGCACTGGTGCGTCGGAATCTAATACTGGTCTCCGAGGAGTCGCTCAAAGCACTCTCACCTAGATTATTCACACTTCTTGTACTTTAGTTGGCATTGTGCCTCTTGTATTCAATCCCGATGCAATTGCTGTGTTTGATGGACAATGTAAAAGCCCAAGGTATACAGTAAACCTGCACTGATTCATCGGAATCTAATTCTCGTCTCCCAGGAACCGAAGAAACCACAAATTCTTAGAAGATTCACTCTTCATGTACTTAAGTCTGCATTGTCCCTTTCGTATTCCGACCCAATGCAATTTCTGTGTTTCATGGGAAATTTGAAGGTTCAGGGTATACAGTAAACCTGCACAGATGAATTGGAATCTAGTACTGGTCTCCCAGGAGGTCAAACCACAAACTCTTAGAAGATTCATTCTTCTTGTACTTAAGTCAGCAATGTCCACTTTGTATTCAATCCCGATGCATTTTCTGGGATACATGGTCAATGTGAAGGTCCAAGGGATACAGTAAACCGGCGCTGGTGCATCGGTATCTAATACTGGTATCCCATAAGCCGCTCAAAGCACAAATTCTTAGAAGATTCAGTCTTCTAGTACTTAAGTCGGCATTCAGCCTTTTGTATTCAATCCCGATGCAATAGCTGTGTTTCATGGTCAAATTCAAGGTACAAGGGTACAGTAAAACTGCACTGGTGCATCGGAATCTAATACTGGTTAATCAGCAGCCGCTCGAAAAACAAAGTCTTATAAGATTCACACTTCTTGTATTTCAGCCGGCATTTTGCATTTTGTATTCAATCCCGATGCGTTTCTTGTGCTTTGTGGTCAATGTCAAGGCCCATGGGATACAGTAAATCTGCACTGGTGCATCGGAGTCTAATACTGGTCTCCCAGAAGCCGCTAAAAGCACAAACTCTTCGTCAACGTGAAGGTCCAACGGATAGAGTAATACTGAAGTAGTGCATCGGAATCTAATACTGATCTCCCAGAAAACGCTCAAGGCAAACCAGAAACAATGTGAATTATTACTCTTCTTGTACTTAAGTCGGCATTGTGCCTTTGGTATTAAATCCCGACGCAATTCCTGTGTTTCATCGTCAATGTGTAGGTCCAAGGGATAGAGTAAAGTTGCAGTAGTGCATCGGAATCTAATACTGATCTCCCAGGAAACGCTCAAAACAAACCACAGACATTGAGAAGATTTACTCTTCTTGTACTTAAGTCGGAATTGTGCCTTTTGTATTAAATCCAGACGCAATTTCTGTGTTTCATCGTCAATGTGAAGGTATAAGGGATAGAGTAAGGCTGCAGTAGTGCATTGGAATCTAATACTGATCTCCCACGAAACGCTCATAGCATATCACAAACAGTGAGAAGATTTACTCATCTTGTACTGAAGTCGGCATGTTGCCTGTTGTATTAAATCCCGACGCAATTTCTGTGTTTCATCGTCAATGTGAAGGTCCAAGGGATAACGTAAAGCTGCAGTAGTGCATCGGAATCTAATACCGAACTCCCAGGAAACGCTCAAAGCAAACCACAAAAAATTAGAAGATTTACTCTTCTTGTACTTAAGCTCGCATTGTGCTTCTTGTAATAAATCCCGACGTAATTTCTGTGTTTCATCGTCAATGTGAAGGTCCAAGGATTAGAGTAAAGCTGCAGTAGTGCATTGAAATCTAATAGTGATCTCCCAGGAAACGCTCAAAACAAACCACAAACAATGAAAAGATTTAATCTTGTTGTACTTAAGTTAGCTTTACCCTATTGTATTAATTCCCGACGCAATTTCTGTGTTTCACCGTCAATGTGTAGGTCCAAGGGACAGGGTAAAGCTGCAGTAGTGCATCGGACTCTAATACTGAACTCCCAGGAAACGCTCAAACCAAACCACAAACAATGAGAAGATTTACTTATCTTGTACTTAAGTCGGCATTGTGCCTTTTGTAATAAATCCCGACGCTTTTTCTGTGTTTCATCGTCAATGTGAAGGTCCAAGGATTAGAGTAAAGCTGCAGTAGTGCATTGAAATCTAATAGTGATCTCCCAGGAAACGCTCAAAACAAACCACAAACAATGAAAAGATTTAATCTTGTTGTACTTAAGTTAGCTTTACCCTATTGTATTAATTCCCGACGCAATTTCTGTGTTTCACCGTCAATGTGTAGGTCCAAGGGACAGGGTAAAGCTGCAGTAGTGCATCGGACTCTAATACTGAACTCCCAGGAAACGCTCAAACCAAACCACAAACAATGAGAAGATTTACTTATCTTGTACTTAAGTCGGCATTGTGCCTTTTGTAATAAATCCCGACGCTTTTTCTGTGTTTCATCGTCAATGTGAGGGTCCAAGGGATAGAGTAAAGCTGCAGTAGTGAATTGAAATCTAATAGGGATCTCCAAGGAAACGCTCAAAACAAACCACAAACAATGATAAGATTTACTCTTCTTGTACTTAAGTCGGCATTTACCTTTTGTATTAAATCCCGACGCAATTTCTGTGTTTCATCGACAATACGAAGTTCCAAGGGATAGAGTAAGGCTGCAGTAGTGCATCGTAATCTAATACTGATCTCCCAGAACACGCCCAAAGCAAATCACAAACCATGAGAAGATTTACTCTTCTTGTACTTAAGTCGGCATTGTGCATTTTGTATTAAATCCAGACGCAATTTATGTGTTTCATTGTCAATTTGAAGGTCCAAGGGATGGAGTATATCTGTAGTATTGCATTGGAATCTAATACTGATCTACCAGGAAACGCTCAAAGCAAACCACAAACTATGAGAAGATGTACTTAACTTGTACATAAGTCGGCATTGTGCCTTTTGTAATTAATCCCGACGCGATTTCTGTGTTTCATCGTCAATGTGAGGGTCCAAGGGATGGAGTAAAGCAGCAGTAGTGCATTGAAATCTAATAGGGATCTCCAAGGAAATGATTATAACAAACCACAAACAATGAGAATAATTACTCTTCTTGTACTTAAGTCGGCATTTGCTTTTGTATTAAATAGCGACGCAATTTCTGTGTTTCATCGTCGATGTGAAGGTCCAAGGGAAAGAGTAAAGCTGCAGTAGTGCAACGGAATTTAATACTAATCTCCCAGGTAACGCTCAAAGCAAACCACAGCCAGTGAGAAGATTTACTCTTCTTGTACTCAAGTCGTCATTGTGCCTTTTGTATTAAATCTCGACGCATTATCTGTGTTTGATCGTCAATGTGAAGGTCCAAGGGATAGAGTAAAGCTGCAGTAGTGCATCGGAATCTCATACTCATCTCCCAGGAAACGCACAAACAAACCAAAAACAATGAGATGATTTACTCTTCTTGTACTTAAGTCGGCATTGTGCTTTTTGTATTAAATCCAGACGCAATATCAGTGTTTGATCGTCAATTTGAAGGTCCATGGAATTGAGTGAAGCTGCAGTAGTGCATCAGAATGTAATACTGATCTCCCAGGAAACGCTCAAATCCAACCACAAATAATCAGAAGATTTACTCACTCTTGTACTTAAGTTGGCAATGTGCCTTTTGTATTAAATCCGGATGCAATTTCTGTGTTTCATCGTCAATGTGAAGGTCCAAGGGATAGAGTAAAGCTGCAGTAGTGGTTCGGAATCTAATACTGTTACCCCAGGAAACGCTCAAAGCAAACCACGAACAATGAGAACATTTACTATTCTTGTACTTATGTCGGCATTGTGCATTTTGTATTAAATCCCAAAGCAATTTCTGTTTTTTATCGTCAATGTGAAGGTCCAAGGGATGTAGTAAAGCTGCATTAGTACATCGGAATCTAATACTGATCTCCCACAAACGCTCAAATCAAACCACAAACAATGTGACGAATTACTCTTCTTGTACTTAAGTCGGCATTGTGCCTTTTGTATTAAATCCCGACACAATTTCTGTGTTTCATCGTAAATGTGATGCTCCAAGGGATAGAGTGAAGCTGCAGTAGTGCATCGGAATCTAATTTGATTTCCCAGGAAACGCTCAGAAACAAACCACAAACAAAGAGTAGACTTACTCTTCTTGTACTTAGGTCGGCATTGCGCCTTTTGTAATAAATCCCGAAGCAATTTCTGTGTTTTATCGTGAATGTGAAGGTCCAAGGGATAGAGTAGAGCTGCAGTAGTGCATCGGAATGTAATACTGATCTCCCAGGAAACGCTCAACGCCAACCACAAAAATTGAGAAGATTTACTCACTCTTGTACTTAAGTCGACATTGTGCCTTTTGTATTAAATCCCGACGGAATTTCTGTGTTTCGTCGTCAATGTGAAGGTCCAAGGGATAGAGTAAGGCTGCCGTAGTGCATCGGAATGTAATACTGATCTCCCAGGAAACGCTCAAATGAAACCACAAACGGTGAGAAGACTTCTTGTACTTAAGTCGGCATTGTGCTTTTTGTACTAAATTCCGACGCAATTTCTGTGTTTCATCGTCAATGTGAAGCTCCAAGAGATAGACTAAAGCTGCAGTAGTGCATAGGAATGTAATACTTAACTCCTAGGAAACGCTCAAAGCAAACCACAAACAATGAGAAGATTTTCTCACTCTTGTACTTAAGTCGGCATTGTGCCTTTTGTATTAAATCCCGACGAAATTTCTGTAATTCATCGTCAATGTGAAGGGCCAAGGGAAAGAGTAAAGCTGCAGTAGTAAATCGGAATCTAATACTGTTCTCCCAGAAAACCCTCAAAGCAAACCACAAACAAGGAGAAGATTTACTCTTCTTGTACTCAAGTCGGCATTGTGCCTTTTGTATTAAATCCCGACGCAATATCTGTGTTTCAAAGTCAATGTGAAGGTCCAAGGGATAGAGAAAAGCTGCAGTGGTGCATCGGAATCTAATAATGTTTTCCCAGGAAACGCTCAAAGCAAACCATAAACTATGAAAAGATTTACTCTTCTTGTACTTAAGTCGGCATTATGCCTTTTGTATGAAATCCCGACGCAATTTCAATGTTTCATCGTCGATGTGAAGTTCCAAGGAATTGAGTATAACTGCAATAGTGCATCGGAATGTAATACTGATCTCCTAGGAAACGCTCAAAGCAAACCATAAACAATGAGAAAATTTACTCTTCTTGTACTCAAGTCGGTATTGTGCCTTTTGTGTTAAATCCCGACGCAATTTCTGTGTTTCATCGTCAATGTGAAAGTCCAAGGTGTAGAGTAAGGCTCCAGTAGTGCATTGGATTTTAATACTGAGCCCCCAGGAAACGCTCAAAACAAACCACAGACAACGAGAAGACTTACTCTTCTTGTACTTAAGTCGGTATTTAGCCTTTTGTATTGTCTCGACGCAATTTCTGTGTTTCATCGTCGATGTGAAGGTCCAAGGGATGGAGTTAAGGTGCAGTAGTGCATCGGAATTTAATACTGATCTCCCAGGAAACGCTCAAAGCAAACCACAGACAATCAGAAGATTTACTCTTCTTGTACTGAAGTTGTCATTGTGCATTTTGTATTAAGTCTCGACGCATTATCTGTGTTTCATCGTCAATGTATAGGTCCAAGGGATAGAGTAAAGCTGCAGTAGAGTTTCGGAATCTAATACTGATCTCCCAGGAAACGCCCAAAATTAACCACAGACAGTGAGAAGAATTACTCTTCCTGTACTTAAGTCGGTATTGTGCCTATTGTATTAAATCCCGACGCAATTTCTGTGATTCATCGTCAATGTGAAGGTCCAAGTGATAACGTAAAGCTGCAGTAGTGCATCGGAATCTAATACCGAACTCCCAGGAAACGCTCAAAGCAAACCACAAACAATGAGAAGATTTACTCTTCTTGTACTTAAGCTCGCATTGTGCCTCTTTTAATAAATCCCGACGCAATTTCTGTGTTTCGTCGTCAATGTGAAGGTCCAAGGAATAGAGTAATGCTGCAGTAGTGCATTGAAATCTAATAGTGATCTCCCAGGAAACGCTCAAAACAAACCACAAACAATGAGAAGATTTAATCTTGTTGTACTTAAGTCGGCTTTTGCCTATTGTATTAATTCCCGACGCAATTTCTGTGTTTCACCGTCAATGTGTAGGTACAAGGGATAGGGTAAAGCTGCAGTAGTGCATCGGACTCTAATACTGAACTCCCAGAAAACGCTCAAAGCAAACCACAAACAATGAGAAGATTTACTCATCTTGTACTTAAGTCGGCATTGTGCATTTTGTAATAAATACCGACGCTTTTTCTGTGTTTCATCGTCAATGTGAGGGTCCAAGGAATAGAGTAAAGCTGCAGTAGTGAATAGAAATCTAATAGGGATCTCCAACGAAACGCTCAAAACAAACCACAAACAATGAGAAGATTTAGTCACTCTTGTACTTAAGTCGACATCGTGCCTTTTGTATTAAATCCAGACGTAATTTCTGGGTTTCATCGTCAATGTGAAGGTCCGATGGATAGACTAAAGCTGCAGTAGTGCATCGAAATTTAATATTGATCTCCTAGGTAACGCTCAAAGCAAACCACAGAGAATGAGAAGATTTACTCTTCTTGTACTCAAGGCGTCATTGTGCCTTTTGAATTAAATCTCAACGCATTATCTGTGATTCATCGTCAGTGTGAAGGTCCAAGGTATACAGTAAAGCTGCACTACTGCAGCTTTACTCTATTACTTGGATCTTCACATTGACTATGAAACACAGAAATTGCGTCGGGATTTAATACAAAAGGCACAATACTCACTTAAGTATAAGGAGAGTAAATCTTCTCATTGTCTGTGGTTTGTTTTGAGCGTTTCCTGGGAGATCAGTATTAGATTCCGATGCACTACTGCAGCTTTACTCTATCCCTTGGACCTTCACATTGACGATGAAACACAGAAATTGCGTCGGGAATTAATACAAAAGGCAAAAGCCGACTTAAGTACGAGAAGAGTAAATCTTCTCATTGTTTGTGGTTTGTTTTGAGCGTTTCCTCGGAGATCACTATTAGATTTCAATAAACTACTGCAGCTTTACTCTATCCCTTGGACCTTCACATTGACGATGAAACACAGAAATTGCGTCGGGAGTATTATAAGAGGCACAATGCTGACTTAAGTATAAGAAGAGTAAATGGTCTCATAGTTTGTGGTTTGCTTTGAGCGTTTCCTGGTAGATCAGTATTAGACTCCAATGCAATATTACAGATTTACTCCATCCCTTGGACCTTCACATTGGCAATGAAACACAGAAATTGCATCGGGATTTAGTACAAAAGGCACAATGCCGACTTAAGCACAAGAAGAGTAAATCTTCTCATAGTTTGTGGTTTGCTTTGAGCGTTTCCTGGGAGTTCAGTATTAGATTCCGATACACTACTGCAGCCTTACTTTATCCCTTCGACCTTCACATTGACGATGAAACACAGAAATTGCGTCGGGATTTAATACAAAAGGCACCATGCCGACTTAAGTACAAGAAGAGTAAATCTTTCCACTGTTTGTGATTTGCTATGAGCCTTTCCTTGGAGATCAGTATTAGATTCAAATGCACTACTGCCGCCATGCTCTATCCCTTGGACCTTCACATTGACGATGAAACACAGAAATTGCGTCGGGATTTAATACAAAAGGCACAATACTGACTTACGTACAAGAAGAGTAAATCCTCTCACCGTCTGTGGATGGTTTTGAGCGTTTCCTGGGAGATCAGTATTAGATTCCGATGCACTACTGCAGCTTTACTGTATACCTTGGACCTTCACACTGACGATGAATCACAGATAATGCGTTGAGATTTAATTCAAAAGGCACAATGACGCCTTGAGTACAAGAAGAGTAAATCTTCTCATTCTCTGTGGTTTGCTTTGAGCGTTACCTAGGAGATCAATATTAAATTTCGATGCACTACTGCAGCTTTAGTCTATCCATCGGACCTTCACATTGACGATGAAACCAAAAAATTGCGTCGGGATTTAATACAAAAGGCAAATGCCGACTTAGGTACAAGAAGAATAAATCTTCTCATAGTTTGTGGTTTGGTTTGAGCGTTTTCTGGGAGATCCGACTGCAGCTTTCCTCTATCCCTTGGACCTTCACATTGAGGATGAAACACAGGAAGTGTGTTGGGATTTGATACAAAAGGCACAATGCCGACTGAAGTACAAGATGAGTAAAACTTCTCCTTGTTTGTGGTTTGCTTCGAGCGTTTTCTGGGAGATCAGTATTAGATTCCGATGCACTACTGCAGCTTTACTGTATCCCTTGGACCTTCACATTGACGATGAAACACAAAAATTTCGTCGGGATATAAAACAAAAGGCACAATGCCGACTTAAGAACAAGAGTGAGTAAAACTTCTCATTGTTTGTGGTTGGCTTTGAGCGTTTCCTGGGAGTTCAGTATTACATTCTGATTCACTACTGCTGCTTTACTCAATTCCTTTTACCTTCAAATTGGCGATGAATTACTGAAATTGTGTCGAGATTTAATACAAAAGGCACAATGCTGACGTAAGTACAAGAAGAGTAAATCGTCTCATTGTTTCTGGTTTGCTTTGAGCGTTTCCTGGGAGATCAGTATGAGATTCCGATGCACTACTGCAGCTTTACTCTATCCCTTGGACCTTCACACTGACGAAGAATCACAGATAATGCGTCGAGATTTAATTCAAAAGGCATCATGCCGACTTAAGTACAAGAAGAGAAAACTTCTCATTGTTTGTGGTTGGCTTTGAGCGTTTCCTGCGAGATCAGTATTACATTCCTATTCACTACTGCAGCTTTACTCAATTCCTTGGACCTTCAAATTGACGATGAATTACTGAAATTGTGTCGGGATTTAATACAAAAGGCACAATGCTGACATAAGTACAAGAAGAGTAAATCGTCTCATTGTTTCTTGTTTGCTTTGAGCGATTCGTGCGAGATCAGTATGAGATTCCGATGCACTACTGCAGCTTTGCTCTATCCCTTGGACCTTCACATTGACGATGAAACACAGATAATGCGTCGAGATTTAATACAAAAGGCACAATGACGACTTGAGTACAAGAAGAGTAAATCTTCTCATTGTCTGTGGTTTGCTTTGAGGGTTACCTGGGAGATCAGTATTAAATTTCGATGCACTACTGCAGCTTTAATCTATCTCTTGGACCTTTACATCGACGATGAAACACAGAAAGTGCGTCGGGATTTAATACATGAGGCACAATGCCGACTTAAGTACAAGATGAGTCAAACTCCTCCTTGTTTGTGGTTTGCTTTGAGCGTTTTCTGGGAGATCAGTATTAGATTCCGATGCACTACTGCAACTTTACTCTATCCCTTGGACCTTCACATTGACGCTGAAACACAGAGATTGCGTCGGGATTTAATACAAAAGGCACAATGCCAACTTAAGTACAAGAAGAGTAATTCTTCTCATTGTTTGTGTTTTCCTTTAAGGGTTTTCTGGGATTTCAGTATTAGATTCCAATGAACTACTGTAGCTTTACTCTATCCCCTGGACCTTCACATTGACGGTGAAGCACAGAAATTGCGTCGGGATTTAATACAAAAGGCTAAATACCGACTTAAGTACAAGAAGAGTAAGTCTTCTCGTTGTCTGTGGTTTGTTTTGAGCGTTTCCTGGGGGCTCAGTATTAAAATCCGATGCACTACTGAAGCCTTACTCTACACCTTGGACTTTCACATTGACGATGACACACAGAAATTACGTCGGGATTTAATACAAAAGGCACAATACCGACTTGAGTACAAGAAGAGTAAATTTTCTCATTGTCTGTGGTATGCTTTGAGTGTTTCCTGGGAGATCAGTATTAGATTCAGATGTACTACTGCAGCTTTACTCTCTTGGACCTTCACGTTGACAATGAAACACAGAAATACCGTCGGTATTTAATACAAAAGGCACAATGCCGACATAAGTACAAGCGTGAGTAAATCTTCTCATTGTTTATGGTTTGCTTTGACCGTTTCCTAGGAGATCAGTATTACATTCCGATGCACTATTGCAGTTATACTCAATTCCTTGGAACTTCACATTGACGATGAAACACTAAAATTGCGTCGGGATTTCATAGAAAAGGCACAATGCCTACTTAAGTACAAGAAGAGTAAATCTTTTCATAGTTTATGGTTTGCTTTGAGCGTTTCCTGAGAGAACATTATTAGATTCCGATGCACCACTGCAGCTATTCTCTATCCCTTGGATCTTCACATTGACTTTGAAACACAGATATTGCGTCGGGATTTAATACAAAAGGCACAATGCCGACTTGAGTACATGAAGAGTAAATCTTCTCCTTGTTTGTGGTTTGCTTTGAGGGTTTTGTGGGAGAACAGTATTAGATTCCGATGCACTACTGCAACTTTACTCTATCCCTTGGACCTTCACATTAACGATGAAACACAGAATTTGCGTCGGGATTTAATACAAAAGGCACAATGCCGACTTAAGTACAAGAGTGAGTAAGTCATCTCATTGTTTGTGGTTTGCTTTGAGCGTTTCCTAGGAGTTCAGTATTACATTCCTATGCACTACTGCAGCTTTAGTCTATCTCTTGGATTTTCACATTGACGATGAAACACAGAAATTGCGTCGGAATTTAATACAAAAGGCACAATGCTGACTTAAGTACAAGAAGAGTAAATCTTCTCACCGTTTGTGGTTTCATTTGAGCGTTTCCTGTTAGATCAGTATTACATTCCGTTGCACTACGGCAGCCTTACTCTATCCCTTGGACCTTCACATGCTGATCCCCCCAGGAAACGATCAAAGCAAACCACAAACAATGAGGTGAATTACACTTCTTGTACTTAAGTCGGCATTGTGCTTTTGTACTAAATTCCGACGCAATTTCTGTGTTTCATCGTCAATGTAAAGCTCCAAGGGATAGAGTAAAACTGCAGTAGTGCATCTGAATCTCATACTGATCTCGCAGGAAACGCTCAAAGCAAACAAGAAACAATGACACGATATTCTCTTCTTGTACTTAAGTCAGCATTGTGCCTTTTGCATTAAATCTTGACACAATTTCAGTAATTCAGCGTCAATTTGAAGGTCCAAGGAATTGAGTAAAGCTGCAGTAGTGAATCGGAATGTAATACTGATCTCGCAGGAAACGCTCAAAGCCAACCACAAACAATGAGAAGTTTTACTATTCTTGTACCTAAGTCGGCATTCTGCCTTTTGTATTAATTACCGACGATATTTCTGTGTTTCATCGTCAATGTGAAGGTCCAAGGGTTAGACTAAAGCTGCAGTAGTGCATCGGAATCTAATACTGATCTCCCAGGAAACGCTCAAAGAAACCACAAACAATGAGAAGATAGACTAATCTTGTACTTAGGTCGGCAGTGTGCATTTTGTATTATATCCCGACGTAATTTCTGTGTTTCATCGTCAATGTGAAAGTCAAAGGGATTGAGTTAATCTGCTGTGGTGTATCGGAATCTCAATACTGATCTACCAGGAAATGCTGAAAGCATACCACGAACAATGAGAAGATTTACTCTTCTTGTACTTAAGTTAACATTGTGCCTATTGTATTAGATCCCGACACAATTTCTGTGTTTCATCGTCAATGTGAAGGTAAAAGGGATAGAGTAAAGCTGCAGTAGTGCATCGGAATCCAATACTTATTTCGCAGGAAACGCTCAAACCAAACCACAAACATTGAGGAGAGTTACTCTTCTTGTACTTAAGTCGGCATTGTGCCTTTTGTATTAGATCCCGATCCAATTTCTGTGTTTCATCGTCAATGTGAAGGTCCAAGGAATAACGCTGCAGTATTGCATCGGAATGTAATACTGATCTACCAGGAAACGCTCAAACCAAACCGCAAACAATGAGAAGACCTACTCTTCATGTTTTTAAGTTGGCATTGTGCCTTTTGTATTAAATCCCGACGCAATTTCTGTGTTACATCGTCAATGTGAAGGTCCAAGCGATAGAGTAAAGCTGCAGTAGTACATCGGAATCTAATACTGATCCACCAGGAGACGCTAAAAGCAAACCAGAAACAATGAGAAGATTTACTCTTGTTGTACTTAAGTTGGCATTGTGCCTTTTGTATTAAATCCCGACGCAATTTCTGTGTTTCACCGTCAATGTGAAGGTCCAAGGGGTAGAGTAAAGCTGCAGTAGTGCATCGGAATCCAATACTTATCTCCCAGGAATAGCTCAAAGGAAACCACAAACATTGAGAACAGTTACTCTTTTTGTACTTAAGTCGGCATTGAGCCTTTTGTATTGAATCCCGACGCAATTTCTGTGTTTCATCGACAATGGGAAGGTCCAAGGCATAGGGTAAAGCTGCAGTAGTGCATCGGAATCTAATAGTGATCCCCCAGGAATCGCTCAAAGCGAACCACAAAAAATGAGATGATTTACTCATCTTGTACTTAAGTCGGCATTATGCCTTTTGTATTAAATCCCGACGCTATTTTTGTGTTTCATCGCCAATGTGAAGGTCCAAGAGATAGAGTAAAGCTGCAGTAGTGCATCGGAATCTAATACTGATCCCCCAGGAAACGCTCAAAGCAAACCACAAACAAAGAGAAGATTTACTCTTCTTGTACTTAAGTTTGCATTGTGCTTTTCGTGGTTCCGACGCAATTTCTGTGCTTCATCGGCAATGTGAAGGTCCAAGGGATACAGTAAAGCTGCAGTAGATATTCGGAAACTAATACTGATCTCCCAGAAAACGCTCAAAGCAAACCAGAATCAATGAGAAGATCAACACTTCTTGTACTTAAGTCGGCATTGTGCCTTTTACATTAAATCCCGACGCAATTTCTGTGTTTCATCGTCAAAGTGAAGGTCCAAGAGATAGAGTAAAGCTGCAGTAGTGCATCGGAATCCAAACCTGATCTGCCAGGAAACGCTCAAAGCAAATCACAAACAATGAGAAGATTTACTCTTCTTTTAGTTAAGTCGGCATTGTGCCTTTTGTATTAAATTCCGACGCAATTTCTGTTTTTCATCGTTAAAGTGAAGGTCCAAGGGATTGAGTAAAGCTGCAGTCGTGCATCGGAATCTAATACTGATCTCCCAGGAAACGCTCAAGTCAAACTAGAAACAATTAGAAGATTTACACTTCTTGTTCTTAAGTCGGCACTGCGCCTTTTGTATTAAATCCTCACGCTATTTCTGTGTTTCATCGTCAATTTGAAGGTCCAAGCTATAGAGTAAGCTGCAGTAGTGCACCGAAATCTAAAACAGATCTCCCAGGAAACGCTCAAAGCAAACCACAAACAATGAGAATATTTACTCTTCCTGAACTTAAGTCGGCATTGTGCTTTTGTATTAAATCCCGACACGATTTCTGTGTTTCATCGTCAATGTGAAGGCCAAGGGAAAGAGTAAAGCTGCAGTGCTGCATCGGAATCTAATACATGTCACACAGGAAACGCTCAAACCAAACCACAAACAATGAGAAGACTTACTCTTCGCGTATTTAGGCGGCATTGTGCATTTTGCATTAAATCCCGACGAAATTTCTGTGTTTCATCGTCAATGTGAATGCCCAAGGGATAGAGTAAAGCTCCAGAAGTGCATCGGAATCTAATGCTGATCTCCCAGGAAACGCTCAACGCAAACCACAAACAATGAGAACATTTACTCTTCTTAAAGTTAAGTCGGCATTGCGCGTTTTGTATTAAATCCCGACGCAATTTCTGTGTTTCATCTTCAATGTGAAGGTCCAAGGGATAGAGTAAAGCTACAGCAGTGTATCGGAATCTAATTCTGATCCCCCAGGAAACGCTCAAACAAACCAGAAACAACGGGAAGATTTACTCTGCTTGTACTTAAGTCCTCACTGTGCCTTTTGTATTAAATCCGGAAGCAATTTCTGTGTTTCGTGGTCAATGTTAAGGTCCAAGGGATAGAGTAAAGCTGCAGTAGTGCGTCAGAATCTAATACTGATCTCCCAGGAATTGGTCAAACCAAACCACAAACAATGAGAAGATTTACTCTTCTTACACTTAAGTCAGCATTGTGCCTTTTGTACTAAATCCCGACGCAATATCTGTGTTTCATCGTCAATGTGAAGGTCCGAGGGATACAGTAAAGCTGCAGTAATGCATCGGAATCCAATACTGATTCCCCATGAATTGCTCAATGCAAACAACAAATAATGTGAAGATTTACTCTCCTTGTATTTAAGTCGGCATTGTGCCATTTTTATTAAATCCCGACGCAATTTCTGTGTTTCATCGCACAGTGAAAGTCCAAGGGATAGAGTAAAGCTACAGTAGTGCATCGGAATCTAATAGTGATCTCCCAGGAAACGCTCAAACCAAACCTCAATCAATGAGAAGATTTACTCTTCATGTATTTAAGTCGGCATTGTGCCTTTTGTATTAAATCCCGACGCAATATCTGTGTTACATCGTCAATGTGAAGGTCCAAGCGATAGAGTAAAACTACAGTAGTACATCGGAATCTAATACTAATCCCCCAGGAGACGCTAAAAGCAAACCAGAAACAATGAGAAGATTTACTCTTGTTGTACTTAAGTTGGCATTGTGCCTTTTGTATTAAATCACGACGCAATTTGTGTGTTTCACCGTCAATGTGAAGGTCCAAGGGATAGAGTAAAGCTGCAGTAGTGCATCGGAATGTAATACTGATCTCCTAGGATACGCTCAAAGCAAACCACAAACAATGAGAAGATTTACTCTTGTTGTACTTAAGTTGGCATTGTGCCTTTTGTATTAAATCACGACGCAATTTCAGTGTTTCATCGTCAAAGTGAAGGTCCAAGAGATAGAGTAAAGCTGCAGTAGTGCATCGGAATCCAAACCTAATCTGCCAGGTAACGCTCAAAGCAAATCACAAACAATGAGAAGATTTACTCTTCTGTACTTAAGTCGGCATTGTGCCTTTTGTATTAAATTCCGACGCAATTTCTGTTTTTCATCGTTAATGTGAAGGTCCAAGGGATTGAGTAAAGCTGCGGTCGTGCATCGGAATCTAATACTGATCTCCCAGGAAACGCTCAAGTCAAACTAGAAACAATTAGAAGATTTACACTTCTTGTTCTTAAGTCGGCATTGCGCCTTTTGTATTAAATCCTCACGCTATTTCTGTGTTTCATCGTCAATTTGAAGGTCCAAGCTATAGAGTAAGCTGCAGTAGTGCACCGAAATCTAAAACAGATCTCCCAGGAAACGCTCAAAGCAAACCACAAACAATGAGAATATTTACTCTTCTTGAACTTAAGTCGGCATTGTGCTTTTGTATTAAATCCCGACACGATTTCTGTGTTTCATCGTCAATGTGAAGGCCAAGGGAAAGAGTAAAGCTGCAGTACTGCATCGGAATCTAATACATGTCACACAGGAAACGCTCAAACCAAACCACAAACAATGAGAAGATTTACTCTTCGCGTATTTAGGCGGCATTGTGCCTTTTGCATTAAATCCCGACGAAATTTCTGTGTTTCATCGTCAATGTGAATGCCCAAGGGATAGAGTAAAGCTGCAGAAGTGCATCGGAATCTAATGCTGATCTCCCAGGAAACGCTCAACGCAAACCACAAACAATGAGAACATTTACTCTTCTTAAAGTTAAGTCGGCATTGCGCGTTTTGTATTAAATCCCGACGCAATTTCTGTGTTTCATCGTCAATGTGAAGGTCCAAGGGATAGAGTAAAGCTACAGCAGTGTATCGGAATCTAATTCTGATCCCCCAGGAAACGCTCAAACAAACCAGAAACAACGGGAAGAATTACTCTGCTAGTACTTAAGTCCTCACTGTGCCTTTTGTATTAAATCCGGAAGCAATTTCTGTGTTTCATGGTCAATGTTAAGGTCCAAGGGATAGAGTAAAGCTGCAGTAGTGCGTCAGAATCTAATACTGATCTCCCAGGAATCGGTCAAACCAAACCACAAACAATGAGAAGATTTACTCTTCTTACACTTAAGTCGGCATTGTGCCTTTTGTACTAAATCCCGACGCAATATCTGTGTTTCATCGTCAATGTGAAGGTCCGAGGGATACAGTAAAGCTGCAGTAATGCATCGGAATCCAATACTGATTCCCCATGAATTGCTCAAAGCAAACAACAAACAATGTGAAGATTTACTCTCCTTGTATTTAAGTCGGCATTGTGCCATTTTTATTAAATCCCGACGCAATTTCTGTGTTTCATCGCACAGTGAAGGTCCAAGGGATAGAGTAAAGCTACAGTAGTGCATCGGAATCTAATACTGATCTCCCAGGAAACGCTCAAACCAAACCTCAATCAATGAGAAGATTTACTCTTCATGTGTTTAAGTCGGCATTGTGCCTTTTGTATTAAATCCCGACGCAATATCTGTGTTACATCGCCAATGTGAAGGTCCAAGCGATAGAGTAAAGCTGCAGTAGTACATCGGAATCTAATACTAATCCCCCAGGATACGCTAAAAGCAAACCAGAAACAATGAGAAGATTTCCTCTTGTTGTACGTAAGTTGGCATTGTGCCTTTTGTATTAAATCTCGACGCAATTTCTGTGTTTCACCGTCAATGTGAAGGTCCAAGGGATAGAGTAAAGCTGCAGTAGTGCATCGGAATGTAATACTGATCTCCTAGGATACGCTCAAAGCAAACCACAAACAATGAGAAGATTTACTCTTCTTGTACTTAAGTCGGCATTCTGCTTTTTGTATTAAATCACGACGCAATTTCTGTGTTTCATCGTCAATGCGAAGGTCGAGCGGATAGCGTAAAGCTGCATTAGTGCATCGGAATCTAATACTGATCAAGCATGAAACGCTCAAAGCAAACCACAAACATTGAGAAGATTGAATCTTCTTCTACTTAAGTCGGCATTGTTACTATTGTATAAGTCCCGCCACAATTTCTGTGCATCATCGCAATGTGAAGCTCCAAGGGATAGGGTAAAACTGCAGTAGTGAATCGGAATCTAATACTGATCACCCAGGAAAAGCTCCAAGAAAACCACGAACAATGAGAAGATTTCTCATCTTGTACCTTACTCGGCATTCTGCCTTTAGTATTAAATCCCGACGCAATTTCTGTGTTTCATCGTCAGTGTGAAGGTCCAAGAGATAGAGTAAAGCTGCAGTAGTGCATCGGAATCCAATACTTGTCTCCCAGGGAACGCTCAAACAAAACCACAAACAATGAGAAGATTTACTCTTCTCGTTTTTAAGACGGCATTGTGCCTTTTGTTTTAAAACCCGACGCAATTTCTGTGTTTCATCGTCAATGTGAAGGTCCAGGGGATAGAGTAATGCAGCAGTAGTCCATCGGAATCTAATACTGATCTAACAGGCTACGCTCAAAGCAAACCTCTAACAATGAGAAGATTTACTCTTCTTGTACTTAAGTTAACATTGTGACTTTTGTATTAAATCCCGACGGAATCTCTGTGTTTCATCGTCAATGTGAAGGTCCAAGGGATAGAGTAAAGTTGCAGTAGTGCATCGGAATCCAATACTTATCTACCAGGAAACGCTCAAACCAAACCTCAATCATTGAGAAGAGTTACTCTTCTTGTACTTAAGTCGCCATTGTGCCTTTTGTGTAAGAGCCCGACCCAATTTCTTTGTTTCGTCGTCAATTTGAAGGTCCAAGGGATAAAGCCGAAGTAGAGCATCGGAATCTAATACTGATCTACCCGGAAACGCTCAAAGCAAATCACAAACAATGAGAAGATTTACACTTCTTGTACTTAGGTCAGTATTGTGCCTCTTGTATTAAATCCCGACGCCAATCCTGTGTTTCATCGTGAATGTGAAGGTCCAAGGGATAGAGCAGAGCTGCAGTAGTGTATCGGAAACTAATGCTTATCGCGCAGGAGACGCTCAAAACAAACCACGAACAATCAGAAGGTTTACTCTTCTTGTACTTAAGTCAGCATTGTGCTTTTTGTATTAAATACCGACGCAATTTCTGTGTTTCATCGACAATGGGAAGGTCCAAGGGATAGGGTAAAGCTGCAGTAGTGCATCGGAATCTAATATTGATCCCCCAGGGATCGCTCAAAGCGAACCACAAAAAAAGAGATGATTTACTCATCTTGTACTTATTTCGGCATTATGCCTTTTGTATTAAATCCCGACGCTATTTCTGTGTTTCATCGTCAATGTGAAGGTCCAAGCAATAGAGTAAAGCTTCAGTAGTGCACCGGAATCTACTACAGATCTCGCAGGAAACGCTCAAAGCAAACCACAAACAATGAGAAGATTTACACCTCTTGTACTTAAGTCGGCAATGTGCCTTTTGTTATAAATCCCGACGCAATTTCTGTGTTTCATCGCCAATGTGAACGTCGAAGCAATAGAGTAAAGCTTCAGTAGTGCACCGGAATCTACTACTGATCTCGCAGGAAACGCTCAAAGCAAACCACAAACAAAGAGAAGATTTACACCTCTTGTACTTAAGTCGGCATTTTGCTTTTGCATTAAATGCGACGCAATTTCTGTGTCTCATCGTCAATGTGAAGCTCCAAGGGTTAGAGTAAAGCTGCAGTAGTGCATCGAAATCCAAACCTGATCTCCCAGGAAACGCTCAAAGTAAACCACAAACAATGAGATGATTTACCCTTCTTGTACTTAAGTCGGCATTGTGCCTTTTGCATTAAATGCCGAAGCAAATTTCTGTGTTTCATCGTCAATGTGAAGGTCCAAGGGATAGAGTAAAGCTGCAGTAGTGCATCGGAATCCAATACTTATTTCCCAGGAAACGCTCAAATCAAACCACAAACATTGAGAAGAGTTACTCTGCTTGTACTTAATCGGCATTGTGCCTTTCGCATTAGATCCCGACCCAATTTCGGTGTTTCATCGTAAATTTGTAGGTCCAAGGGATAACGCTGCAGTATTGCATCGAAATCCAAACCTGATCTCCCAGGAAACGCTCAAAGTAAACCACAAACAATGAGATGATTTACCCTTCTTGTACTTAAGTCGGCATTGTGCTTTTTGCATTAAATGCCGAAGCAAATTTCTGTGTTTCATCGTCAATGTGAAGGTCCAAGGGATAGAGTAAAGCTGCAGTAGTGCATCGGAATCCAATACTTATCTACCAGGAAACGCTCAAACCAAACCACAAATATTGAGAAGATTTACTTTTCTTGTACTTAAGTTAACATTGTGACTTTTGTATTAAATCCCGACGCAATTTATGTGTTACATCGTCAATCTGAAGGTTAAAGGGTTAGAGTAAAGCTGCAGTAGTGCACCGGAAACTAACACTTATCTCGCTAGATACGCTCAAAGCAAACCACGAACAATGAGAAGATTTACTCTTCTTGTGCTTATGTCGGCATTGAGCCCTTTGTGTTAAATCCCGACGCAATCTCTGTGTTCCATCGTCAATGTGAAGGTCCAAGGGATAGAGTAAAGCTGTAGTAGTGCATCGGAATCCAATTCTTATTTCCCAGGAAACGCTCAAACCAAACCACAAACATTGAGAAGAGTTACTTTTCTTGTACTTAAGTCGGCGTTGTGTCTTTTGTATAACATCCCGACCCAATTTCTGTGTTTCATCGTCAATGTGAAGGTCCAAGGAATAGAGTAAAGCTGCAGTAGTACATCGGAATCTAATACTGATCTCCCGGGAAGCGCTCAAAGCAAACCAGAAACAATGGGAAGATTTACTCTTCTTGTACTTAATTCGGCATTGTGCCTTTTGTATTAAATCCGGAAGCAATTTCTGTGTTTCATCGTCAATGTGAAGGTCCAAGGGATAGAGTGAAGCTGCAAGAGTGCGTCGGAATCTAATACTGATCTGCCAGGAAACGCTCAAAGCAAACCAAACAATGAGAAGACTTACTCTTCGTGTATTTAGGCGGCATTGTGCATTTTGCATTATATCCCGACGCAATTTCTGTGCTTCATCGTCAATGTGAAGGTCCAACAGATAGAGTAAAGCTGCAGTAGAGAACCGGAATCTGATACAGATCTCCCAGAAAACGCTCAAAGCAAACAAAAAACAATGAGAAGATTACCTCTTCTTGTACTTACGTTGGCATTGTGCTTTTGTATTAAATCCGACGCAATTTCTGTGTTTCACCGTCAATGTGAAGGTCCAAGGGATAGAGTAAAGCTGCAGTAGTGCATCGGAATCCAATACTTATTTCCCAGGAAACGCTCGAACCAAACCACAAACAATCTGAAGATTTACTCTTGGTGTTTTTAAGTCGGCATTGTGCCTTTTGTAATAAATGAGGACACGATTTCTGTGTTTCATCGTCAATGTGAAGGTCCAAGGGATAGAGTAAAGCAGCAGTAGTGCAACGGAATCTAATACTGGTCCCCAGGAAACACTCAAAGCAAACCACAAACAATGAGAAGATATACTTTTCTTGTACTTAAGTTGACATTGTGCTTTATGTATTAAATCCCGACGCCATTTCAGTGTTTCACCGTCAATGTGAAGGTCCAAGGGATAGAGTAAAGCTGTAGTAGTGCATCGGAATCCAATACTTATTTCCCAGGAAACGCTCAAACCAAACCACAAACATTGAGAAGAGTTACTCTTCTTGTACTTAAGTCGGCGTTGTGCTTTTTGTATAACATCCCGACCCAATTTCTGTGTTTCATCGTCAATGTGAAGGTCCAAGGAATAACGCTGCAGTAGTGCATCCGAATGTAATACTGATCTCCCAGGAAACGCTCAAACCAAACCACAAACAATGAGAAGATTTACTCTTCATGTATTTAAGTCGGCATTGTGCTTTTTGTATTAAATCCCGACGCAATTTCTGTGTTTCATCGTCAATGTGAAGGTCCAACGGATAGAGTAAAGCTGCAGTAGGCATCGGAATCCAATTCTTATCTCCCAGGAAACGCTCAAAGGAAACCACAAACATTGAGAAGAGTTACTCTTCTTGTACATATGTCGGCATTGAGCCTTTTCTATTGAATCCCGAAGCAATTTCTGTCATTCATCGTCAATGTGAAGGTCCAAGGGATAGAGTAAAGATGCAGAAGTGCATTGGAATCTAATATTGATCCCCAGGAAACGCTTAAAGCAAACCACAAACAATGTGAAAATTTATTCTTCTTGTACTTAAGTCTGCATTGTGCGTTCTGTATTAAATCACTACGCAATTTGTGTGCTTCATCGTCAATGTTAAGGTCTAAGGGATAGAGTAAAGCTGAAGTAGTGCATCGGCATCTAATACTGATCTCCCAGGAAACGCACAAAGCAGACCACAAACAATGAGAAGATTGACTCATCTGATACTTAGGTCGGCAGTGTGCCTTTTGTATTACATCCCGATGCTGTTTCTGTGTTCATCGTCAATGTGAAGGTCGAAGGGATAGATTAAATCTGCAGTGGTGCATCGTAATATCAATACTGATCTCCCAGGAAACGCTCAAAGCGAACCACAAAAAATGAGATGATTTACTCTTTTTGTACTTAAGTCGGCATTGTGCCTTTTGTATTAAATCCCGACGCAATTTCTGTGTTTCATCGTCAATGTGAAGTTTCAAGGGATAGAGTAAAGCTGCTATAATGCATCGGAATCTAATACTGATCTCCCGGGAAGCGCTCAAAGCAAACCAGAAACAATTGGAAGATTCACTCTTCTTGTACTTAAGCCGGCATTGTGCCTTTTGTATTAAATCCGGAAGCAATTTCTGTCTTTCATCGTCAATGTGAAGGTCCAAGGGATAGAGTGAAGCTGCAAGAGTGCGTCGGAATCTAATACTGATCTCCCAGGAAACGCTCAAAGCAAACAACGTAGAATGAGAAGATTAACTCTTCTTGCACTTAAGTCGGCATTGTGACTTTTGAATGAAATCCTGCCGCAATTTCTGTGTTTCCTCGCCAATTTGAAGGTCCAAGGGATAACGCTGCAGTAGTGCATCGGAATCTAATACTGATCTCCCAGGAAACGCTCAAAACAAACTATAAATAATGACAATATTTACTCTTCTTTTACTTCAGTCGGCGCTGTGTCTTATGAACTAAATCCCGACGCGATTTCTGTATTTCATCGTCAATGTGAAGGCCAAGGGAAAGAGTAAACCTACAGTACCGCATCGGAATCTAATACATGTCACACAGGAAACGCTCAAACCAAACCACAAATACTGAGAAGACTTACTCTTCGTGTATTTAGGCGGCATTGTGCCTTATGCACTAAATCCCGACGCAATTTCTGTGCTTCATCGTCAATGTGAAGGACCAAGGGATAGAGTAAAGCTGCAGTAGAGAATCGGAATCTGATACTGATCTCCCAGAAAACGATCAAAGCAAACCAAAAACAATGAGAAGATTACCTCTTTTAGTACTTAAGTTGGCATTGTGCCTTTTGTATTAAATCACGACGCAATTTCTGTGTTTCACCGTCAATGTGAAGGTCCAAGGGATAGAGTAAAGCTGCAGTAGTGCACCGGAATGTAATACTGATCTCCTAGGATACGCTCAAAGCAAACCACAAACAATGAGAAGATTTACTCTTGTTGTACTTAAGTTGGCATTGTGCCTTTTGTATTAAATCACGACGCAATTTCAGTGTTTCACTGTCAATGTGAAGGTCCAAGGGATAGAGTAAAGCTGCAGTAGTGCATCGGAATGTAATACTGATCTCCTAGGATACGCTCAAAGCAAACCACAAACAATGAGAAGATTTACTCTTCTTGACTTAAGTCGGCATTTACTTTTGTATTAAATAGCGACGCAATTTCTGTGTTTCACCGTCAATGTGAAGGTCCAAGGGGTAGAGTAAAGCTGCAGTAGTGCATCGGAATCCAATACTTATTTCCCAGGAAACGCTCGAACCAAACCACAAACAATCTGAAGATTTACTCTTCTTGTTTTTAAGTTGGCATTGTGCCTTTTGTAATAAATGAGGACACGATTTCTGTGTTTCATCGTCAATGTGAAGGTCCAAGGGATAGAGTAAAGCAGCAATAGTGCAACGGAATCTAATACTGGTCCCCAGGAAACACTCAAAGCAAACCACAAACAATGAGAAGATATACTTTTCTTGTACTTAAGTTGACATTGTGCCTTATGTATTAAATCCCGACGCCATTTCAGTGTTTCACCGTCAATGTGAAGGTCCAAGGGATAGAGTAAAGGTGTAGTAGTGCATCGGAATCCAATACTTATTTCCCAGGAAACGCTCAAACCAAATCACAAACATTGAGAAGAGTTGCTCTTCTTGTACTTCAGTCGGCGTTGTGCCTTTTGTATAACATCCCGACCCAATTTCTGTGTTCATCGTCAATGTGAAGGTCCAAGGAATAACGCTGCAGTAGTGCATCCGAATGTAATACTGATCTCCCAGGAAACGCTCAAACCAAACCACAAACAATGAGAATATTTACTCTTCATGTATTTAAGTCGGCATTGTGCTTTTTGTATTAAATCCCGACGCAATTTCTGTGTTTCATCGTCAATGTGAAGGTCCAACGGATAGAGTAAAGCTGCAGTAGGCATCGGAATCCAATTCTTATCTCCCAGGAAACGCTCAAAGGAAACCGCAAACATTGAGAAGAGTTACTCTTCTTGTACATATGTCGGCATTGAGCCTTTTCTATTGAATCCCGAAGCAACTTCTGTCATTCATCGTCAATGTGAAGGTCCAAGGGATAGAGTAAAGATGCAGAAGTGCATTGGAATCTAATATTGATCCCCAGGAAACGCTTAAAGCAAACCAGAAACAATGTGAAAATTTATTCTTCTTGTACTTAAGTCTGCATTGCGCGTTCTGTATTAAATCACTACGCAATTTGTGTGTTTCATCGTCAATGTGAAGGTCTAAGGGATAGAGTAAAGCTGAAGTAGTGCATCGGCATCTAATACTGATCTCCCAGGAAACGCACAAAGCAGACCACAAACAATGAGAAGATTGACTCATCTGATACTTAGGTCGGCAGTGTGCTTTTTGTATTACATCCCGATGCTGTTTCTGTGTTCATCGTCAATGTGAAGGTCGAAGGGATAGATTAAATCTGCAGTGGTGCATCGTAATATCAATACTGATCTCCCAGGAAACGCTCAAAGCGAACCACAAAAAATGAGATGATTTACTCTTTTTGTACTTAAGTCGGCATTGTGCCTTTTGTATTAAATCCCGACGCAATTTCTGTGTTTCATCGTCAATGTGAAGTTTCAAGGGATAGAGTAAAGCTGCAATAATGCATCGGAATCTAATACTGATCTCCCGGGAAGCGCTCAAAGCAAACCAGAAACAATTGGAAGATTCACTCTTCTTGTACTTAAGCCGGCATTGTGCCTTTTGTATTAAATCCGGAAGCAATTTCTGTCTTTCATCGTCAATGTGAAGGTCCAAGGGATAGACTGAAGCTGCAAGAGTGCGTCGGAATCTAATACTGATCTCCCAGGAAACGCTCAAAGCAAACAACGTAGAATGAGAAGATTAACTCTTCTTGCACTTAAGTCGGCATTGTGACTTTTGAATGAAATCCTGCCGCAATTTCTGTGTTTCCTCGCCAATTTGAAGGTCCAAGGGATAACGCTGCAGTAGTGCATCGGAATCTAATACTGATCTCCCAGGAAACGCTCAAAACAAACTATAAATAATGACAATATTTACTCTTCTTTTACTTCAGTCGGCGCTGTGTCTTATGAACTAAATCCCGACGCGATTTCTGTATTTCATCGTCAATGTGAAGGCCAAGGGAAAGAGTAAACCTACAGTACCGCATCGGAATCTAATACATGTCACACAGGAAACGCTCAAACCAAACCACAAATACTGAGAAGACTTACTCTTCGTGTATTTAGGCGGCATTGTGCCTTATGCATTAAATCCCGACGCAATTTCTGTGCTTCATCGTCAATGTGAAGGTCCAAGGGATAGAGTAAAGCTGCAGTAGAGAATCGGAATCTGATACTGATCTCCCAGAAAACGCTCAAAGCAAACCAAAAACAATGAGAAGATTACCTCTTTTAGTACTTAAGTCGGCACTGTGCTTTTGTATTAAATCCGACGCAATTTCTGTGTTTCATCGTCAATGTGAAGCTACAAGGGATAGAGTAAAGCTGCAGTAGTTCATCGGAATCCAATACTTATTTCCCAGGAAACGCTCGGACCAAACCACAAACAATCTGAAGATTGACTCTTCTTGTTTTTAAGTCGGCATTGTGCCTTTTGTAATGAATGCCGACACGATTTCTGTGTTTCATCGTCAATGTGAAGGTCCAAGGGATAGAGTAAAGCAGCAGTAGTGCATCGGAATCTAATACTGATCCCCCAGGAAATACTCAAAGCCAACCACAAACAATGAGAAGAAATACTTTTCTTGTACTTATGTTGACATTGTCCCTTATGTATTAAATCCCGACGCCATTTCTGTGTTTCACCGTCAATTTGAAGGTCCAAGGCATAGAGTAAAGCTGCAGTAGTGCAACGGAATCTAATGCCTATCTCGCAGAAAACGCTGAAAGTAAAACACGAACAATGAGACGATTTACTCTTCTTGTACTTAAGTCGGCATTGTGCCTTTTGTAATAAATCCCGACGCAATTTCTGTGTTTCATCGTCAATGTGAAGGTCCAAGGGATAGAGTAAAGCGGAAGTAGTGCATCGGAATCTAATACTGATCTCCCAGGAAACGCAGACAGCAGACCACAAACAATGAGAAGATTGACTCTTCTGATACTTAGGTCGGCAGTGTGCCTTTTGTACTACATCCCGATGCAGTTTCTGTGTTCATCGTCAATGTGAGGGTCGAAGGGATAGATTAAATCTGCAGTGGTGCATCGTAATATCAATACTGATCTCCCAGGAAACGCTCAAAGCGAATCACAAAAAATGAGATGATTTACTCTTTTTGTACTTAAGTCGGCATTGCGCGTTTTGTATTAAATCCCGACGCAATTTCTGTGTTTCATCGTCAATGTGAAGGTCCAAGGGATAGAGTAAAGCTACAGCAGTGTATCGGAATCTAATACTGATCCCCCAGGAAACGCTCAAACAAACCAGAAACAACGGGAAGATTTACTCTGCTTGTACTTAAGTCCTCACTGTGCCTTTTGTATTAAATCCGGAAGCAATTTCTGTGTTTCATGGTCAATGTTAAGGTCCAAGGGATAGAGTAAAGCTGCAGTAGTGCGTCAGAATCTAATACTGATCTCCCAGGAACCGGTCAAACCAAACCACAAACAATGAGAAGATTTACTCTTCTTACACTTAAGTCGGCATTGTGCCTTTTGTACTAAATCCCGACGCAATATCTGTGTTTCATCGTCAATGTGAAGGTCCGAGGGATACAGTAAAGCTGCAGTAATGCATCGGAATCCAATACTGATTCCCCATGAATTGCTCAAAGCAAACAACAAACAATGTGAAGATTTACTCTCCTTGTATTTAAGTCGGCATTGTGCCATTTTTATTAAATCCCGACGCAATTTCTGTGTTTCATCGCACAGTGAAGGTCCAAGGGATAGAGTAAAGCTACAGTAGTGCATCGGAATCTAATAGTGATCTCCCAGGGAATGCTCAAACCAAACCTCAATCAATGAGAAGATTAACTCTTCATGTATTTAAGTCGGCATTGTGCCTTTTGTATTAAATCCCGACGCAATATCTGTGTTACATCGTCAATGTGAAGGTCCAAGCGATAGAGTAAAACTGCAGTAGTACATCGGAATCTAATACTAATCCCCCAGGAGACGCTAAAAGCAAACCAGAAACAATGAGAAGATTTACTCTTGTTGTACTTAAGTTGGCATTGTGCCTTTTGTATTAATTCACGACGCAATTTCTGTGTTTCACCGTCAATGTGAAGGTCCAAGGGATAGAGTAAAGCTGCAGTAGTGCATCGGAATGTAATACTGATCTCCTAGGATACGCTCAAAGCAAACCACAAACAATGAGAAGATTTACTCTTGTTGTACTTAAGTTGGCATTGTGCCTTTTGTATTAAATCACGACGCAATTTCAGTGTTTCACCGTCAATGTGAAGGTCCAAGGGATAGAGTAAAGCTGCAGTAGTGCATCGGAATCTAATACTGATCTCCCAGGAAACGCTCAAAACAAACTATAAATAATGACAATATTTACTCTTCTTTTACTTCAGTCGGCGCTGTGTCTTATGAACTAAATCCCGACGCGATTTCTGTATTTCATCGTCAATGTGAAGGCCAAGGGAAAGAGTAAACCTACAGTACCGCATCGGAATCTAATACATGTCACACAGGAAACGCTCAAACCAAACCACAAATACTGAGAAGACTTACTCTTCGTGTATTTAGGCGGCATTGTGCCTTATGCATTAAATCCCGACGCAATTTCTGTGCTTCATCGTCAATGTGAAGGTCCAAGGGATAGAGTAAAGCTGCAGTAGAGAATCGGAATCTGATACTGATCTCCCAGAAAACGCTCAAAGCAAACCAAAAACAATGAGAAGATTACCTCTTTTAGTACTTAAGTCGGCACTGTGCTTTTGTATTAAATCCGACGCAATTTCTGTGTTTCATCGTCAATGTGAAGCTACAAGGGATAGAGTAAAGCTGCAGTAGTTCATCGGAATCCAATACTTATTTCCCAGGAAACGCTCGGACCAAACCACAAACAATCTGAAGATTGACTCTTCTTGTTTTTAAGTCGGCATTGTGCCTTTTGTAATGAATGCCGACACGATTTCTGTGTTTCATCGTCAATGTGAAGGTCCAAGGGATAGAGTAAAGCAGCAGTAGTGCATCGGAATCTAATACTGATCCCCCAGGAAATACTCAAAGCCAACCACAAACAATGAGAAGAAATACTTTTCTTGTACTTATGTTGACATTGTCCCTTATGTATTAAATCCCGACGCCATTTCTGTGTTTCACCGTCAATTTGAAGGTCCAAGGCATAGAGTAAAGCTGCAGTAGTGCAACGGAATCTAATGCCTATCTCGCAGAAAACGCTGAAAGTAAAACACGAACAATGAGACGATTTACTCTTCTTGTACTTAAGTCGGCATTGTGCCTTTTGTAATAAATCCCGACGCAATTTCTGTGTTTCATCGTCAATGTGAAGGTCCAAGGGATAGAGTAAAGCGGAAGTAGTGCATCGGAATCTAATACTGATCTCCCAGGAAACGCAGACAGCAGACCACAAACAATGAGAAGATTGACTCTTCTGATACTTAGGTCGGCAGTGTGCCTTTTGTACTACATCCCGATGCAGTTTCTGTGTTCATCGTCAATGTGAGGGTCGAAGGGATAGATTAAATCTGCAGTGGTGCATCGTAATATCAATACTGATCTCCCAGGAAACGCTCAAAGCGAATCACAAAAAATGAGATGATTTACTCTTTTTGTACTTAAGTCGGCATTGCGCGTTTTGTATTAAATCCCGACGCAATTTCTGTGTTTCATCGTCAATGTGAAGGTCCAAGGGATAGAGTAAAGCTACAGCAGTGTATCGGAATCTAATACTGATCCCCCAGGAAACGCTCAAACAAACCAGAAACAACGGGAAGATTTACTCTGCTTGTACTTAAGTCCTCACTGTGCCTTTTGTATTAAATCCGGAAGCAATTTCTGTGTTTCATGGTCAATGTTAAGGTCCAAGGGATAGAGTAAAGCTGCAGTAGTGCGTCAGAATCTAATACTGATCTCCCAGGAACCGGTCAAACCAAACCACAAACAATGAGAAGATTTACTCTTCTTACACTTAAGTCGGCATTGTGCCTTTTGTACTAAATCCCGACGCAATATCTGTGTTTCATCGTCAATGTGAAGGTCCGAGGGATACAGTAAAGCTGCAGTAATGCATCGGAATCCAATACTGATTCCCCATGAATTGCTCAAAGCAAACAACAAACAATGTGAAGATTTACTCTCCTTGTATTTAAGTCGGCATTGTGCCATTTTTATTAAATCCCGACGCAATTTCTGTGTTTCATCGCACAGTGAAGGTCCAAGGGATAGAGTAAAGCTACAGTAGTGCATCGGAATCTAATAGTGATCTCCCAGGGAATGCTCAAACCAAACCTCAATCAATGAGAAGATTAACTCTTCATGTATTTAAGTCGGCATTGTGCCTTTTGTATTAAATCCCGACGCAATATCTGTGTTACATCGTCAATGTGAAGGTCCAAGCGATAGAGTAAAACTGCAGTAGTACATCGGAATCTAATACTAATCCCCCAGGAGACGCTAAAAGCAAACCAGAAACAATGAGAAGATTTACTCTTGTTGTACTTAAGTTGGCATTGTGCCTTTTGTATTAATTCACGACGCAATTTCTGTGTTTCACCGTCAATGTGAAGGTCCAAGGGATAGAGTAAAGCTGCAGTAGTGCATCGGAATGTAATACTGATCTCCTAGGATACGCTCAAAGCAAACCACAAACAATGAGAAGATTTACTCTTGTTGTACTTAAGTTGGCATTGTGCCTTTTGTATTAAATCACGACGCAATTTCAGTGTTTCACCGTCAATGTGAAGGTCCAAGGGATAGAGTAAAGCTGCAGTAGTGCATCGGAATGTAATACTGATCTCCTAGGATACGCTCAAAGCAAACCACAAACAATGAGAAGATTTACTCTTCTTGTACTTAAGTCGGCATTTACTTTTGTATTAAATAGCGACGCAATTTCTGTGTTTCATCGTCGATGTGAAGGTCCAAGGGAAAGAGTAAAGCTGCAGTAGTGCATCGGAATCCAATACTTATTTCGCAGGCAACGCTCAAACCAAACCACAAACAATGAGAAGATCTACTCTTCATGTTTTTAAGTTGGCATTGTGCCTTTTGTATTAAATCCCGACGCAATTTCTGTATTACATCGTCATTGTGAAGGTCCAAGCGATGGAGTAAAGCTGCAGTAGTACATCGGAATCTAATACTGGTCCACCAGGAGACGCTAAAAGCAAACCAGAAACAATGAGAAGATTTACTCTTGTTGTACTTAAGTTGGCATTGTACCTTTTGTATTAAATCCCGACTCAATATCTGTGTTTCACCGTCAATGTGAAGGTCCAAGGGATAGAGTAGAGCTGAAGTAGTGTATCGGAATCTAATGCTTATCGCGCAGGAGACGCTCAAAGCAAACCACGAACAATCAGAAGGTTTACTCTTCATGTACTTAAGTCAGCATTGTGCTTTTTGTATTAAATCCCGACGCAATTTCTGGTTGTCATCGTCCATGTGAAGGTCCAAGGGGTAGAGTAAAGCTGCAGTAGTGCATCGGAATCCAATACTTATCTCCCAGGAATAGCTCAAAGGAAACCACAAACATTGAGAACAGTTATTCTTTTTGTACTTAAGTCGGCATTGAGCCTTTTGTATTGAATCCCGACGCAATTTCTGTGTTTCATCGACAATGGGAAGGTCCAAGGCATAGGGTAAAGCTGCAGTAGTGCATCGGAATCTAATAGTGATCCCCCAGGAATCGCTCAAAGCGAACCACAAAAATGAGATGATTTACTCATCTTGTACTTAAGTCGGCATTATGCCTTTTGTATTAAATCCCGAAGCTTTTTTGTGTTTCATCGCCAATGTGAAGGTCCAAGAGATAGAGGAAAGCTGCAGTAGTGCATCGGAATCTAATACTGATCCCCCAGGAAACGCTCTAAGCAAACCACAAACAAAGAGAAGATTTACTTTTCTTGTACTTAAGTTTGCATTGTGCTTTTCGTGGTAAATTCCGACGCAATTTCTGTGCTTCATCAGCAATGTGAAGGTCCAAGGGATACAGTAAAGCGGTAGTAGATATTCGGAAACTAATACTGATCTCCCAAAAACGCTCAAAGCAAACCAGAATCAATGAGAAGATCAACACTTCTTGTACTTAAGTCGGCATTGTGCCTTTTACATTAAATCCCGACGCAATTTCTGTGTTTCATCGTCAAAGTGAAGGTCCAAGAGATAGAGTAAAGCTGCAGTAGTGCATCGGAATCCAAACCTGATCTGCCAGGTAACGCTCAAAGCAAATCACAAACAATGAGAAGATTCACTCTTCTTGTACTTAAGTCGGCATTGTGCCTTTTGTATTAAATTCCGACGCAATTTCTGTTTTTCATCGTTAATGTGAAGGTCCAAGGGATTGAGTAAAGCTGCAGTCGTGCATCGGAATCTAATACTGATCTCCCAGGAAACGCTCAAGTCAAACTAGAAACAATTAGAAGATTTACACTTCTTGTTCTTAAGTCGGCATTGCGCCTTTTGTATTAAATCCTCACGCTATTTCTGTGTTTCATCGTCAATTTGAAGGTCCAAGCTATAGAGTAAGCTGCAGTAGTGCACTGAAATCTAAAACAGATCTCCCAGGAAACGCTCAAAGCA
Organism: Schistocerca piceifrons; assembly: GCF_021461385.2. NCBI lineage: Eukaryota > Metazoa > Arthropoda > Insecta > Orthoptera > Acrididae > Schistocerca > Schistocerca piceifrons. The sequence goes on from NW_025728257.1 coordinate 212,954, forward strand.
AACCACAAACAATGAGAATATTTACTCTTCTTGAACTTAAGTCGGCATTGTGCTTTTGTATTAAATCCCGACAGGATATCTGTGTTTCATCGTCAATGTGAAGGCCAAGGGAAAGAGTAAAGCTGCAGTACTGCATCGGAATCTAATACATGTCACACAGGAAACGCTCGAACCAAACCACAAACAATGACTAGACTTACTCTTCGCGTATTTAGGCGGCATTGTGCCTTTTGCATTAAATCCCGACGAAATTTCTGTGTTTCATCGTCAATGTAAATGCCCAAGGGATAGAGTAAAGCTGCAGAAGTGCATCGGAATCTAATGCTGATCTCCCAGGAAACGCTCAACGCAAACCACAAACAATGAGAACATTTACTCTTCTTAAAGTTAAGTCGGCATTGCGCGTTTTGTATTAAATCCCGACGCAATTTCTGTGTTTCATCGTCAATGTGAAGGTCCAAGGGATAGAGTAAAGCTACAGCAGTGTATCGGAATCTAATACTGATCCCCCAGGAAACGCTCAAACAAACCAGAAACAACGGGAAGAATTACTCTGCTTGTACTTAAGTCCTCACTGTGCCTTTTGTATTAAATCCGGAAGCAATTTCTGAGTTTCATGGTCAATGTTAAGGTCCAAGGGATAGAGTAAAGCTGCAGTAGTGCGTCAGAATCTAATACTGATCTCCCAGGAATCGGTCAAACCAAACCACAAACAATGTGAAGATTTACTCTTCTTACACTTAAGTCGGCATTGTGCCTTTTGTACTAAATCCCGACGCAATATCTGTGTTTCATCGTCAATGTGAAGGTCCGAGGGATACAGTAAAGCTGCAGTAATGCATCGGAATCCAATACTGATTCCCCATGAATTGCTCTAAGCAAACAACAAACAATATGAAGATTTACTCCCCTTGTATTTAAGTCGGCATTGTGCCATTTTTATTAAATCCCGACGCAATTTCTGTGTTTCATCGCACAGTGAAGGTCCAAGGGATAGAGTAAAGCTACAGTAGTGCATCGGAATCTAATACTGATCTCCCAGGAAACGCTCAATCCAAACCTCAATCAATGAGAAGATTTACTCTTCATGTGTTTAAGTCGGCATTGTGCCTTTTGTATTAAATCCCGACGCAATATCTGTGTTACATCGTCAATGTGAAGGTCCAAACGATAGAGTAAAGCTGCAGTAGTGCATCGGAATGTAATACTGAACTCCTAGGATACGCTCAAAGCAAACCACAAACAATAAGAAGATTTACTCTTCTTGTACTTAAGTCGGCATTCTGCTTTTTGTATTAAATCACGACGCAATTTCTGTGTTTCATCGTCAATGCGAAGGTCCAGCGGATAGCATAAAGCTGCATTAGTGCATCGGAATCTAATACTGATCAAGCATGAAACGCTCAAAGCAAACCACAAACATTGAGAAGATTGAATCTTCTTCTACTAAAGTCGGCATTGTGACAATTGTATTAAGTCCCGCCACAATATCTGTGCATCATCGCAATGTGAAGCTCCAAGGGATAGGGTAAAACTGCAGTAGTGAATCGGAATCTAATACTGATCGCCCAGGAAAAGCTCCAAGAAAACCACGAACAATGAGAAGATTTTCTCATCTTGTACCTTACTCGGCATTCTGCCTTTAGTATTAAATCCCGACGCAATTTCTGTGTTTCATCGTCAATGTGAAGGTCCAAGAGATAGAGTAAAGCTGCAGTAGTGCATCGGAATCCAATACTTGTCTCCCAGGGAACGCTCAAACAAAACCACAAACAATGAGAAGATTTACTCTTCTCGTTTTTAAGACGGCATTGTGCCTTTTGTTTTAAAACCCGACGCAATTTCTGTGTTTCATCGTCAATGTGAAGGTCCAAGGTATAGAGTAATGCAGCAGTAGTCCATCGGAATCTAATACTGATCTAACAGGCTACGCTCAAAGCAAACCTCTAACAATGAGAAGATTTACTCTTCTTGTACTTAAGTTAACATTGTGACTTTTGTATTAAATCCCGACGGAATCTCTGTGTTTCATCGTCAATGTGAAGGTCCAAGGGATAGAGTAAAGTTGAAGTAGTGCGTCGGAATCCAATACTTATCTACCAGGAAACGCTCAAACCAAACCTCAATCATTGAGAAGAGTTACTCTTCTTGTACTTAAGTCGCCATTCTGCCTTTTGTGTAAGATCCCGACCCAATTTCTGTGTTTCATCGTCAATTTGAAGGTCCAAGGGATAAAGCCGAAGTAGTGCATCGGAATTTAATACTGATCTACCAGGAAACGCTCAAAGCAAATCACAAACAATGAGGAGTTTTACACTTCTTGTACTTAGGTCAGTATTGTGCCTCTTGTATTAAATCCCGACGCCATTCCTGTGTTTCATCGTGAATGTGAAGGTCCAAGGGATAGAGTAAAGCTACAGTAGTGCATCGGAATCCAATACTTACTTCCCAGGAAACGCTCAAACCAAACCACAAACAATGAGAAGGTTTACTCTTCATGTTTTTACGTTGGCATTGTGCCTTTTGTATTAAATCCCGACGCAATTTCTGTGTTACATCGTCAATGTGAAGGTCCAAGCGATAGAGTAAAGCTGCGGTAGTGCATCGGAATCTAATACTTATCTCCTAGGATACGCTCAAAGCAAACCACAAACAATGAGAAGATTTACTCTTCTTGTACTTAAGTCGGCATTCTGCTTTTTGTATTAAATCACGACGCAATTTCTGTGTTTCATCGTCAATGTGAAGGTCCAAGGGATAGAGTAAAGCTGTAGTAGTGCATCGGAATCTAATACTGATCTCCCAGGAAACGCTCAAACCAAACCACAAACAATGAGAAGGTTTACTCTTCATGTTTTTACGTTGGCATTGTGCCTTTTGTATTAAATCCCGAAGCAATTTCTGTGTTACATCGTCAATGTGAAGGTCCAAGCGATAGAGTAAAGCTGCAGTATTACATCCGAATCTAATACTGGTCCACCAGGTGACGGTAAAAGCAAACCAGAAACAATGAGAAGATTTACTCTTGTTGTACTTATGTTGGCATTGTGCCTTTTGTATTAAATCCCGACGCAATTTCTGTGTTTCACCGTGAATGTGAAGGTCCAAGGGATAGAGCAGAGCTGCAGTAGTGTATCGGAAACTAATGCTTATCGCGCAGGAGACGCTCAAAACAAACCACGAACAATCAGAAGGTTGACTCTTCTTGTACTTAAGTCAGCATTGTGCTTTTTGTATTAAATACCGACGCAATTTCTGTGTTTCATCGACAATGGAAAGGTCCAAGGGATAGGGTAAAGCTGCAGTAGTGCATCGGAATCTAATATTGATCCCCCAGGGATCGCTCAAAGCGAACCACAAAAAAAGAGGTGATTTACTCATCCTGTACTTAAGTCGGCACTATGCCTTTTGTATTAAATCCCGACGCTATTTCTGTGTTTCATCGTCAATGTGAAGGTCCAAGCAATAGAGTAAAGCTTCAGTAGTGCACCGGAATCTACTACAGATCTCGCAGGAAACGCTCAAAGCAAACCACAAACAATGAGAAGATTTACACCTCTTGTACTTAAGTCGGCAATGTGCCTTTTGTTATAAATCCCGACGAAATTTCTGTGTTTCATCGCCAATGTGAAGGTCCAAGAGATAGAGTAAAGCTGCAGTAGTGCATCGAAATCCAAACCTGATCTCCCAGGAAACGCTCAAAGTAAACCACAAACAATGAGATGATTTACCCTTCTTGTACTTAAGTCGGCATTGTGCCTTTTGTATTAAATGCCGACGCAATTTCTGTGTTTCATCGTCAATGTGAAGGTCCAAGGGATAGAGTAAAGCTGCAGTAGTGCATCGGAATCCTATACTTATTTCCCAGGAAACGCTCAAACCAAACCACAAACATTGAGAAGAGTTACTCTACTTGTACTTAATCGGCATTGTGCCTTTCGCATTAGATCCCGACCCAATTTCGGTGTTTCATCGTAAATTTGAAGGTCCAAGGGATAACGCTGCAGTAGTGCATCGGAATCTAATACTGATCTCCCAGGAAACGCTTAAAGCAAACCACAAACAATGAGAAGATTTACTCCTCTTGTACTTAAGTCGGCATTGTGCCTTTTGTATTGTTTCCGAGGCGATTTCTGTGTTTCATCGTCAATGTGAAGGCCAAGGGCAAGAGTACAGCTGCAGTACTGCATCGGAATCTAATACATGTCACACAGGAAACGCTCAAACCAAACCACAAACAATGAGAAGACTTACTCTTCGCGTATTTAGGCGGCATTGTGCCTTTTGCATTAAATCCCAACGAAATTTCTGTGCTTCATCGTCAATGTGAAGGTCCAAGGGATAGAGTAAAGCTGCAGTAGAGAATCGGAATCTGATACTGATCTCCCAGAAAACGCTCAAAGCAAACCAAAAACAATGAGAAGATTACCTCTTCTTGTACATAAGTCGGCATTGTGACTTTTGTATTAAATCCCGACGCAATATCTGTGCTTCATCGCAATGTGAAGGTTCAAGGGATAGAGTAAAGCTGCAGTAGTGCAACGGAATCCAATTCTTATCTACCAGGAAACGCTCAAACCAAACCACAAATATTGAGAAGAGTTACTCTTCTTGTACTTAAGTTAACATTGTGACGTTTGTATTAAATCCCGACGCAATTTATGTGTTTCATCGTCAATCTGAAGGTTAAAGGGTTAGAGTAAAGCTGCAGTAGTGCACCGGAAACTAACACTTATCTCGCAGGATACGCTCAAAGCAAACCACGAACAATGAGAAGATTTACTCTTCTTGTGCTTATGTCGGCATTGTGCCCTTTGTGTTAAATCCCGACGCAGTCTCTGTGTTTCATCGTCAATGTGAAGGTCCAAGGGATAGCGTAAAGCTGCAGTAGTGCATCGGAATCCAATACTGATCTCCCAGGAAACGATCAAACCAACCCACAAACATTGAGAAGAGTTACTCTTCTGGTACTTAAGTCGCCATTGCGCCTTTTGTATTAAATCCCGACGCCATTTCTGTGTTTCATCGTCAATGTGCAGGTCCAAGGGATAGAGTAAAGCTGTAATAGTGCATCGGAATCCAATACTTATTTCCCAGGATACGCTCAAACCAAACCACAAACATTGGGAAGAGTTACTTTTCTTGTACATAAGTCGGCGTTGTGCCTTTTGTATAACATCCCGACCCAATTTCTGTGTTTCATCGTCAATGTGAAGGTCCAAGGAATAACGCTGCAGTAGTGCATCGCAATGTAATACTGATCTCCCAGGAAACGCTCAAACCAAACCACAAACAATGAGAAGATTTACTCTTCATGTATTTAAGTCGGCATTGTGCCTTTTGTATTAAATCCCGACGCAATTTCTGTGTTTCATCGTCAATGTGAAGGTCCAACGGATAGAGTAAAGCTGCAGTAGGCATCGGAATCCAATTCTTATCTCCCAGGAAACGCTCAAAGGAAACCACAAACATTGAGAAGAGTTACTCTTCTTGTACATATGTCGGCATTGAGCCTTTTCTATTGAATCCCGAAGCAATTTCTGTCATTCATCGTCAATGTGAAGGTCCAAGGGATAGAGTAAAGATGCAGAAGTGCATTGGAATCTAATATTGATCCCCAGGAAACGCTTAAAGCAAACCACAAACAATGTGAAAATTTATTCTTCTTGTACTTAAGTCTGCATTGTGCGTTCTGTATTAAATCACTACGCAATTTGTGTGTTTCATCGTCAATGTGAAGGTCTAAGGGATAGAGTAAAGCTGAAGTAGTGCATCGGAATCTAATACTGATCTCCCAGGAAACGCACAAAGCAGACCACAAACAATGAGAAGATTGACTCATCTGATACTTAGGTCGGCAGTGTGCCTTTTGTATTACATCCCGATGTAGTTTCTGTGTTCATCGTCAATGTGAAGGTCGAAGGGATAGATTAAAGCTGCAGTGGTGCATCGTAATATCAATACTGATCTCCCAGGAAAAGCTCAAAGCGAACCACAAAAAATGAGATGATTTACTCTTTTTGTACTTAAGTCGGCATTGTGCCTTTTGTATTAAATCCCGACGCAATTTCTGTGTTTCATCGTCAATGTGAAGGTCCAACGGATAGAGTAAAGCTGCAGGAGGCATCGGAATCCAATTCTTATCTCCCGAGAAACGCTCAAAGGAAACCACAAACATTGAGAAGAGTTACTCTTCTTGAACATATGTCGGCATTGAGCCTTTTCTATTGAATCCCGAAGCAATTTCTGTCATTCATCGTCAATGTGAAGTTTCAAGGGATAGAGTAAAGCTGCAATAATGCATCGGAATCTAATACTGATCTCCCGGGAAGCGCTCAAAGCAAACCAGAAACAATTGGAAGATTCACTCTTCTTGTACTTAAGCCGGCATTGTGCCTTTTGTATTAAATCCGGAAGCGATTTCTGTGTTTCATCGTCAATGTTAAGGTCCAAGGGATAGAGTGAAGCTGCAAGAGTGCGTCGAAATCTAATACTGATCTCCCAGGAAACGCTCAAAGCAAACAACAAAGAATGAGAAGATTAACTGTTCTTGCACTTAAGTCGGCATTGTGACTTTTGAATGAAATCCTGCCGCAATTTCTGTGTTTCCTCGCCAATTTGAAGGTCCAAGGGATAACGCTGCAGTAGTGCATCGGAATCTAATACTAATCTCCCAGGAAACGCTCAAAGCAAACTATAAATAATGACAATATTTACTCTTCTTGTACTTCAGTCGGCATTGTGCATTATGAACTAAATCCCGACGCGATTTCTGTGTTTGATCGTCAATGTGAAGGCCAAGGGAAAGAGTAAAGCTGCAGTACCGCTTTGGAATCTAATACATGTCACACAGGAAACGCTCAAACCAAACCACAAACACTGACAAGACTTACTCTTCGTGTATTTAGGCGGCATTGTGCCTTTTGCATTAAATCCCGACGCAATTTCTGTGCTTCATCGTCAATGTGAAGGTCCTAGGGATAGAGTAAAGCCGCAGTAGAGAATCGGAATCTGATCCTGATCTCCCAGAAATCGCTCAAAGCAAACCAAAAACTATGAGAAGATTACCTCTTCTTGTACGTAAGTCGGCATTGTGCATTTGTATTAAATCCGACGCAATTTTTGTGTTTCATCGTCAATGTGAAGCTACAAGTGATAGAGTAAAGCTGCAGTAGTGCATTGGAATCCAAACCTGATCTCCCAGGAAACGCTCAAAGTTGACCACAAACAATGAGAGGATTTACTCTTCTTGTACTTAAGTCGGCATTGTGCCTTTTGTATTAATCCCGACGCAATTTCTGTGTTTCATCGTCAATGTGAAGGTCCAAGGGATAGAGTAAAGCTGCAGTAGGCATCGGAATCCAATTCTAATCTCCCAGGAAACGCCCAAAGGAAACCACAAACATTGAGAAGAGTGACTCTTCTTCTACATAAGTCCGCATTGAGCATTTTCTATTGAATCCCGAAGCAATTTCTGTCATTCATCGTCAATGTGAAGGTCCAAGGGATAGAGTAAAGATGCAGAAGTGCATTGGAATCTAATATTGATCCCCAGGAAATGCTCAAAGCAAACCACAAACAATGTGAAAATTTACTCTTCTTGTACTTAAGTCGGCATTGTGCGTTCTGTATTAAATCCCGACGCAATTTCTTTGTTTCATCGTCAATGTGAAGGTCTAAGGGATAGAGTAAAGCTGAAGTAGTGCATCGGAATCTAATACTGATCTCCCAGAAAACGCTCAAAGCAAACCAAAAACAATGAGAAGATTACCTCTTCTTGTACTTAAGTCGGCATTGTGTTTTGTATTAAATCCCGTGGCAATATCTGTGTTTCATCGTCAATGTGAAGGTCCAAGGGATAGAGTGAAGCTGCAAGAGTGCATCGAAATCTAATACTGATCTCCCAGGAAACGCTTAAATCAAATCACTAACAATGAGAAGATTTACTCTTCTTGTACTTAAGTCGGCATTGTGCCTTTTATATTAAATCCCGACGCAATTTCTGTGTATCATCGTCAATGTGAGGCTCCAAGGGATAGAGTAAAGCTGCAGTAGTGCATTGGAATCCAAACCTAAACTCCCAGGAAGCGCTCAAAGTAAATCACAAACAATGAGAAGATTTACTCTTCTTGAACTTAAGTCTGCATTGTGCCTTTTGTATTAAATGCCGACACAATTTCTGTGTTTCATCGTCAATGTGAAGGCCAAGGGATAGAGTAAAGCTGCAGTAGTGCATCGGAATCCAATACATACATCCCAGGAAACGCTCAAACCAAACCACAAACATTGAGAAGAGTTACTCTTCTTGTACTTGATCGGCATTGTGCCTTTTGCATTAGATCCCGAACCAATTTCTGTGTTTCATCGTAAATTTGAAGGTCCAAGGGATAACGCTGCAGTAGTGCATCGGAATCTAATACTGATCTCCCAGGAAACGCTCAAAGCAAACCACAAACAATGAGAAGATTTACTCTTCTTGTACTTAAGTTGGCATTGTGCCTTCTGTATTAAATCCCGACGCGATTTCTGTGTTTCATCGTCAATGTGAAGCCCAAGGGAAAGAGTAATCTAATACATGTCACACAGGAAACGCTCAAACCAAACTACAAACAATGATAAGACTTACTCTTCACGTATGTTGGCGGCATTGTGCCTTTTGCATTAAATCCCGACGCAATTTCTGAGCTTCATCGTCAATGTGAAGGTCCAAGGGATAGAGTAAAGCTGCAGTAGAGAATCGGAATCTAATACTGATCTCCCAGGAAACGCTTAAATCAAATCACTAACAATGAGAAGATTTACTCTTCTTGTACTTAAGTCGGCATTGTGCCTTATCTATTAAATCCCAACGCGATTTCTGTGTTTCATTGTCAATGTGAAGGTCCAAGGGATAGAGTAAAACTGCAGTAGTGCATCGGAATCTAATAGTGATCTCCCAGGAAACGCTCAAAGCAAACCACGAAAAATGAGAAGATTTACTCATCTTGTACTTACGTCGGCATTCTGCCTTTTCTATTAAATCCCGACGCAGTTTCTGTGTTTCATCGTCAATGTGAAGGTTCAATGGATTGAGTAAAGCTGCAGTAGTGCATCGGAATACAATACTTATCTCCCAGGAAACGCTCAAACCAAACCACAAACAATCAGAAGATTTACTCTTCTTGTCTTTAAGTTGGCATTGTGCCTATTGTAATAAATCGAGACGCGATTTCTGTGTTTCATTGTCAATGCAAAGGTCCATGGGATGCAGTAAAGCTGCAGTAGTGCAACGGAATCTAATACTGATCCCCCAGGAAACGCTCAAAGCAAACCACTAACAATGACAAGATTTGCTCTTCTTGTCCTTAATTTGACATTGTGCCTTTTGTATTAAATCCCAACGCCATTTCTTTGTTTCACCGTCAATGTGAAGGTCCAAGGGATAGAGTAAGGCTGCAGTAGTGCATCGGAATCTAATACTGATCTCCTAGGAAATGCTCAAAGCAAACCACAAACAATTAGAAGATAGACTCTTCTTGAACTTAGGTCGGCAGTGTGCGTTTTGTATTAAATGCCGACGCAAGTACTGTGTTTCATCGTCAATGTGAAGGTCCAAGGGATTGAGTAAATCTGTAGTGGTGCATCGGAATCTCAATACTGATCTCCCAGGATACGCATAAAACAAACCACAAAAAATGAGAAGATTAATTCTTCTTGTACTTAAGTCGGCATTGTGTATTTTGTATTAAATCCCGTCGCTATTTCTGTGTTTCATCGTCAATTTGAAGGTCCACGGGATAGAATAAAGCTTCAGTAGTGCACCGAAAAGTAATTATGATCTCCCAGGAAACGCTCAACGCAGACCACAAACAATGAGAGGATTTACTGTTCTAGTACTTAAGTCGGCATTGTGACTTTTGTGTTAAATCCAGACGCTATATCTGTGCTTCATCGTCAATGGGGAGGTCCAAGGGATAGTGTAAAGCTGTAGTAGTGCATCGCAATCTAATACTGATCTACCAGGAAACGCTCAAACCAAACCACAAACAATGCGATGATGTACTCTTCTTGTATTTAAGTCGGCATTTAGCCTTTTGTACTAAATCCCGACGCAATATTTGAGTTTATTCGTCAATGTGAAGGCCCAAGGGATAGAGTGAAGCTGCAAGAGTGCGTCGGGATCTAATACTGATCTCCCCGGAAACGCACAAAGCAAACCACAAGCAATGAGAAAATTTACTCTTCTTGCGCTTAAGTCGGCATTGTCACTTTCGAATGAAATCCTGACGCAATTTCTGTGTTTCATCGCCAATTTGAAGGTCCAAGGGATAAAGCTGCACTAGTGCATCGGAATCTAATACTGATCTCCCAGGATACGCTTAAAGCAAATCACAAACAATGAGAAGATTTACTCTTCTTGTCCTTTAGTCGGCATTGTGCCTTTTGTATTAAATCCTGACGCAATTTCTGGGTTTCATCGTTAATGTGACGGTCCAAGGGATTGAGTAATGCTGCAGTCGTGCATCGGAATCTAATACTGATCTCCCAGGAAACGCTCAAAGCAAACTAGAAACAATGAGAAGATTTACTCTTCTTGTCCTCAAGTCGGCATTGCGCCTTTTGTATTAAATCCTCACGCTATTTCTGTGTTTCATCGTCAATTTGTAGGTCCAAGCTATAGAGTAAGCTGCAGTAGTGCACCGAAATCTAATACTGATCTCCCTGGAAACGCTCAAAGCAAACCACAAACAATGAGAATATTTACACTTCATGTACCTAAGTGGGCATTGTGCCTTTTGTAGTAAATCCCGACGCGATTTCTGTGTTTCATCGTCAATGTGAAGGCCAAGGGATAGAGTAAAGCTGCAGTTCTGCATCGGAATCTAATACATGACACACAGGAAACGCTCAAATCGAACCACAAACAATGCGAAGACTTACTCTTCTTGTACTTAAGGCGGCATTGGGCGTTTTGCATTAAACCCCGACGCAATTTCTGTGCTTCATCGTCAGTGTGAAGGTCCAAGGGATAGAGTAAAGCTGCAGTGGTGCAACGGAATCCAATACTTATTTCCCAGGAAACGCTCATACCAAACCACAAACATTGAGAAGACTTACTCTTCTTGTACTTGATCGGCATTGTGCATTTTGCATTAGATCCCGACCCAATATCTGTGTTTTATCGTCAATTTGAAGATCCAAGGGATAACGCTGCAGTAGTACATCGCAATCTAATACTGATCTCCCAGGAAACGCTCAAAGCAAACCAAAAACAATGAGAAGATTTACTCTTCTTGTCTTTAACTCAGCATTGTGCACTTTGTATTAATTCGGGACGCAATTTCTGTGTTTCATCGTCAATGTGAAGGTCCAAGGGATAGAGTAGAGCTGCAGTAGTGCATCGGAATCTAATACTGATCTCCCAGGAAACGCACAAAGCAAACCAAAAAAATGGAAAGATTGACTCTTCTGATACTTAGTTCGGCAGTGTGCCTTTTGTATTACATCCCGACGCAATATCTGTGTTTCATCGTCAATGTGAAAGTCCAAGAGATAGAGTCAAACTACATTAGTGCATCGGAATCCAAACCTAATCTCCCAGGAAACGCTCAAAGCAAACCAGAAACAATGAGAAGATTTACTCTTCTTGTACTTATTTTGGCATTGTCTCCTTTGTATTAAATCCCGACTCAATTTCAGTGTTTCATCGTTAATGTGAAAGTGCAAGGGATTGGTAAAGCTGCAGTAGTGCATCGCAATCTGTTACTGATCTCCCAGGAAACGCTCAAAGTAAACCTCAAACAATTAGAAGATTTACTCTTCTTGTACTTAAGTCGGCATTGTGCCTTTTGTGTTAAATCCCGACAGAATTTCTGTGTTTCATCGTCAATGTGAAGCTCCAAGGGATAGAGTGAAGAGGCAGTAGTGCGTCGGAATCTAATACTGATCTCCCAGGAAACGCTCAAAGCAAACCACAAACAATGAGTAGATTTAGTCTTCTTGTACTTAAGACGGCATTGTGACCTTAAATGAAAACCTGACGCAATTTCCGTGTTTCAACGCCAATTTGAAGGTCCAAGGGATAAAGTTGCAGTAGTGCATCGGAATCGAAAACTGATCTCCCAGGAAACACTTAAAGCAAATCACAAACAATGAGAAGGTATACTCTTCTGGTACTTAAGTCGGCATTGTGCCTTTTGTATTAAATCCCGATGCAATTTCTGTGTTTCATCGTAAATGTCAAGGTCCAAGGGGTTGAGTAAAGCTGCAGTCGTGCATCGGAATCTAATACTGATCTCCCTCGATACCCTCATAGCAAACTAGAAACAATGAGAAGATTTACTCTTCTTGTACTTATGTCGGCATTGTGCCTTTTGTATTAAATCCCGACGCAATTTCTGTGTCTCATCGTCAATGTGAAGGTCCAAGGGATAGAGTAAAGCTTCTGTAGTGCATCGGAATCAAATACTTATTTCCCAGGAAACGCTGAACCCAAACCACAAACATTGAGAAGAGTTACTCTTCTTGTACTTGATCGGCATTGTGCCTTTTACATTAGATCCCGACCCTATTTCTGTGTCTCATCGTCAATTTGAAGGTCCAAGGGATAACGCTGCAGTTGTGCATCGGAATCTAATACTGATCTCCCAGGAAACGATCAAAGCAAACCACAAACAATGAGAAGATTTACTCCGTTTGTCCTTATGTCGGCATTGTGCCTTTTGTATTAAATCCCGACGAAATTTTTTTGTTTCATCGTCAATGTGAACGTCCAAGGGATAGAAAAAGGCTGCAGTAGTTAATCGTAATCTGATACTGATATCCCAGAAAACGCTCAAAGCAAACCAGAAACAATGAGAAGATTACCTCTTCTTGTACTTACGTCGGCATTGAGCCTTTTGTATTATATCCCGACGCAATTTCTGTGTTTCATCGTCAATTTGAAGGACCAAGGGATAGAGTAAAGCTGCAGTAGTGCATCGGAATCTTATACTCATCTCCTATGAAACGCTCCAAGCAAACCACAAACGATACGAAGATTTACTCCGCTTGTCCTTATGTCGGTATTTAACCTTTTGTATTATATTCCGACGCAATTTTTTTATTTCATCGTCAATGTGAAGGTCCGAGGGTTAGAGTAAAGCTGCAGTAGTGCATCGGAATCTAAAACTGATCTCCCAGGAAACGCTTAAAGCAAATCACAAACAATGAGAAGATATACTCTTCTTGTACTTAAGTCGCCATTGTGCCTTTTGTATTTAATCCCGACGCAATTTCTGTGTATCATCGTCAATGTGAAGGTCCAAGGGATTGAGTAAAGCTGCAGTAGTGCATCGGCATCTAATACTGATCTCCCAGGAAACGCTCAAAGCAAACCAGAAACAATGTGAAGCATTACTCTTCTTGTACTTAAGTCGGCATTGTGCTTTTTGTATTAAATCACGACGCAATTTCTGTGTTTCATAGTCAATGTGAAGGTCCAAGGGACTGAGTAAACCTGCAGTACTGCATCGGAATTAAGTACTGATCCCCCAGGAGACGCTCAAAGCAAACCACAAACAATGAGAAGATTTACTCTACTTCTACTTAAGTCGGCATTGTGCCTTTCGGATTAAATCCCGACGCAATTTCTGTGTTTCATCGTCAATGTGAAGATCCAAAAAGGTTAGAGTGCATCGGAATCTAATACTGATCTCCCATTAAACGCTCAAAGCAAACTAGAAACAATGAGAAGATTTACTCTTCTGGTACTTAAGTCGTTATTATTCCTTATGTACTCAATCCCGACGCAATTTCTGTGATTCATCGTCAATGTGAAGGTCCAAGGGGTAGAGTAAAGCTGCAGTAGTGCATCGGAATCTAATACTGATCTCCCAGGAAACGCTCAAAGCAAATCAGAAACAATGTGAAGTATTACTCTTCTTGTACTTAAGTCGGCATTGTGCTTTTTGTATTAAATCACGACGCAATTTCAGTGTTTCATCGTCAATGTGAAAGTCCAAGGGATAGAGTAAAGCTCCAGTAGTGCATCGGCATCTAATACTGATCTCCATGAAACGCTCAAAGCAAACCACAAACAATGAGAAGATTTACTCATCTTGTACTTACGTCGGCATTGTGCCTTTTGTATTAAATCCTGACGCAATTTCTGTGTTTCATCGTCAATGTGAAGGTCCAATGGATAGATTAAAGCTGCAGTAGTGCATCGGAACCCAATACGTATCTCCCAGGAAACGCTCGAACCAAACCACAAACAATCTGAAGATTTACTCTTCTTGTTTCTAAGTCGGCATTGCGCCTTTTCTATTAAATCCCGACGCGATTTATGTGTTTCATTGTCAGTGTAAAGGTCCATGGGATGCAGTATAGCTGCAGTAGTGCATCGGAATTAAAACTGATCCCCCAGGAAACGCTCAAAGCAAACCACAACCATTGACAAGATTTACTCTTCTTGTACTTAAGTCGGCATTGTGCCTTTTGTATTAAATCCCTACGCAATTTCAGTGGTTCATCGTCAATGTGAAGGTCCAAGTGATAGAGTAAAGCTGCAGTAGTGCATCGGAATCTAATACTGTTCTCCTAGGAAATGGTCAAAGCAAACCACAAACAATTAGATGATAGACTCTTTTTGTACTTAGGTCGGCAGTGTGCCTTTTGTATTAAATGCCGACGCAATATCTGTGTTTCATCGTCAATGTGAAGGTATAAGGGATAGAGTAAATCTGCAGTGGTCCATCGGAATCTCAATTCAGATCTCCCAGGATACGCTCAAAACAAACCACAAAAAATCGGAAGATTAACGGTTCTTGTACTTAAGTCGGCATTGTGTATTTTGTATTAAATCCCGACGCTATTTCTGTGTTTCATCGTCAATGTGAAGGTCCACGGGATAGAGTAAAGCTCCAGTAGTGCACCGGAATGTAATTATGATCTCCCAGGAGACTCTCAAACCAAACCACAAGCAATGAGATGATTTACTCTTCTTGTATTTAAGTCGGCATTGTTCCTTTTGTATTAAATCCGGACGCAATATCTGTGTTTCATCGTCAATGTGAAGGTCCAAGGGATAGAGTGAAGCTGCAAGAGTCCGTCTTGATCTAATACTGATCTCCCAGGAAACGCTCAAAGCAAACCACAAACAATGAGAATATTTACTCTTCTTGCCCTTAAGACCGCATTGTGACTTTTGAATGTAATCCTGACGCAATTACTGTGTTTCATAGCCAATTTGAAGGTCCAAGCGACAAAGCTGCAGTAGTGCATCGGAATCTAATACTGATCTCCCAGGTAACGCTTAAAGCAAATCACAAACAATGAGAAGATTTACTCTTCTTGTACTTTAGTCGGCATTGTGCCTTTTGTATTAAATCTCGACGCAATTTCTGTGTTTCATTGTTAATGTGAAGGTCCAAGGGTTAGAGTAAAGCTGCAGTAGTGCATCGGAATCTGTTACTGATCTCCCAGGAAACACTTAAAGTAAACATCAAACAATGAGAAGATTTACTTTTCTTGTACTTAAGTCGGCATTGTGCCTTTTGCATTAAATCCAGACGCAATTTCTGTGTCTCATCGTCAATGTTAAAGTTTAAGGGATACAGTAAAGCTTCTGTAGTGCATCGGAATCTAATACTGATCTCCCAGGAAGAGCTCAAAGCAAACCAGAAACAATGAGAAGATTTACTAATCTTGTACTTAAGTCGGCGTTGTGCCTTTTGTATTAAATCCCGACGCAATTTCTGTGTCTCATCGTCAATGTGAAGGTCCAAGGGATAGAGTAAAGCTTCTGTAGTGCATCGGAATCCAATATTTATTTCCCAGGAAACGCTGAACCAAACCACAAACATTGAGAAGAGTTACTCTTCTTGTACTTGATCGGCATTGTGCCTTTTGCATTAGATTCCGACCCTATTTCTGTGTTTCATCGTCAATTTGAAGGTCCAAGGGATGACGCTGCAGTAGTGCATCGGAATCTAATACTGATCTACCAGGAGACGATCAAAGCAAACCACAAACAATGAGAAGATTTACTCCGCTTGTTCTTATGTCGAGATTGTGCTTTTTGTATTAAATCCCGACGAAATTTTTTTGTTTCATCGTCAATGTGAAGGTCCAAGGGATAGAAAAAGGCTGCAGTAGTTAATCGTAATCTGATACCGATCTGCCAGAAAACGCTCAAAGCAAACCAGAAACAATGAGAAGATTACCTCTTCTTGTACTTACGTCGGCATTGTGCATTTTGTATTATATCCCGACGCAATTTCTGTGTCTCATCGTCAATTTGAAGGACCAAGGGATAGAGTAAAGCTGCAGTAGTGCATCGGAATCTTATACTCATCTCCTATGAAACGCTCCAAGCAAACCACAAACAATACGAAGATTTACTCCGCTTGTTCTCATGTCGGCATTGTGCCTTTTGTATTAAATCCCGACGCAATTTTTTTGTTTCATCGTCAATGAGAAGGTCCAAGGGTCAGAGTAAAGCTGCAGTAGTGCATCGGAATCTGATACTGATCTCCATGAAACGCTCAAAGCAAACCACAAACAATGAGAAGATTTACTCCTCTTCTACTTAAGTCGGCATTGTGACCTTTGAATGGAATCCCGACGCAATTTCTGTGTTTCATCGTCGATGTGAAGTTCCAAGGGACAGAGTAAAGCTGCAGTAATGCATCGGAATCTAATACTGATGTCCCACGAAACGCTCAAAGCAAACCACAAACAACGAGAGGATTTACTCATCTTGTATATAAGTCGGCATTGTGCCTTTTGTGTAACATCCCGACGCAATTTCTGTGTTTCATCGTCAATGTGAAGGTCCATGTGTTAGAGTAAAGCTGCAATAGTGCATCCGAAACTAATACTTATCTCCCAGGAGTCGCTCAATGCAAACGACAAACAATGAGAAGATTTACTCCCCTTGTACTTAAGTCGGCATTGTGACCTTTGAATTAAATCCCGACGCAATTTCTGTGTTTCACCGTCGATGTGAAGTTCTAAGGGTTAGAGTAAAGCTGCAGTAGTCCATCGGAATCTAATACTGATCTCCCACGAAACGCTCAAAGCAAACCACGAAAAATGAAAAAATTTTCTGATCTTGTACTTAAGTCGACATTGTGCCTTTTGTGTTAAATCCCGACGCAATTTCTGTGTCTCAACGTCAGTGTGAAAGTCCAAGGGATAGAGTATAGCTGCTGTAGTGCATCGGAATCTAATACTGATCTCCCACGAAACGCTCAAAGCAAACCACAAACAATGAGAAGATTTACTCTTCTGGTACTTAAGTCAGCATTGTGGGTTTTGCATTAAATCCCGACGCAATATCGGTGTTTCGTCGTCAATTTGAAGGTCCAAGTGTTAGAGTAAATCTGCAGAAGTGCATCGGAATCTAACACGTATCTCCCAGGAAACGCTCAAACCAAACCACAAACACTGGGAAGAGTTACTGTTCTTGTACTTAAGTCGGCATTGAGGCTTTTGTATTAAATCTCGACGCAATTTCTGTGCTTCTTCGTCAATGGGAAGGTCGAAGAAATAGAGTAAAGCTGCAGTAGTGCATCGGAATCTAATACTGATCCCCCAGGAAACGCTCATATGAAACCACAATCAATGAGAAGATTTACTCTTCTTCTACTTAAGTCAGCATTGTGCCTTTTGTATTAAATCACGACGCAATTTCTGTGTTTCATCGTCAATGTGAACTTCCATGGGTTTGAGTATAGCCGCATTAGTGCATCGGAATCTAATACTAATCTCCCAACAAACGCTCAAAGCAAACCACAAACAATGAGATGATTTAGTCTTCTTGTACTTAAGTCGGCATTGTGTGTTTTGTGTTAAATACCCACGCTATTTCAGTGTTTCATCGTCAATTTGAAGCTCCTAGCAATAGAGTAAAGCTTCAGTAGTGCACCGGAATCTAATACAGATCTCCCAGGATACGCTCAAAGCAAGACACAAACAATAAGAAGATTAACTGTTCTTGAACTTAATACGGCATTGTGCCTTTTTTATTAAATCCAGACGCAATTTATGTGTTTCATTGTCAATGTGAAGGTCCAAGAGATAGAGTAAAGCCGCAGTAGTGCATCGGAATCTAACACTGATCCCCCAGGAAACGCTCATATCAAACCACAAACAATGAGAATATTTACTCTTCTTGTACTTAAGTTGTCATTGTGCCTTTTGTATTAAATCCCGACGCAATTTCTGTGTTTCATCGTCAATGTGAACGTCCAAGGGATAGAGTAAAGCTGCAGAAGTGCATCGAAATCTAATACAGATCTCCCAGGAAACGCTCAAAGCAAGACACAAACAATGAGAAGATGTACTCTTCTTGAACTTAAGTCGGCATGTGCCTTTTGTATTAATCCCGACGCAATTTCTGTGTTTCATTCTCAATGTGCAGGTCTAAGAGATAGAGTAAAGCTGCAGTAGTGCATCGGAATCTAATACTGATCCCCCAGGAAACGCTCATATCAAACCCCAAACAATGAGAAGATTTACTCATCTTGTACTTAAGTTGGCATTGTTCCTTTTGTATTAAAACCCGACGCAATTTCTGTGTTTCATCGTTAATGTGAAGGTCCAAGGGATAGAGTAAAGCTGCAGTAATGCATCGAAATCTAATACTGATCTCCCAGAAAAAGCTCAAAGCAAATCGGAAATAATGAGAAGATTAACTCTTCTTGTACTTAAGTCGGCATTGTGCCTTTTGTATTAATTCCCGACGCAATTTCTGTGTTTCATCGTCAATGTCAAGTTCCAAGGGATAGAGTAAATCAGCAGCAGTGCATCGGAATCCAAACCTGATCTCCCAGGAAGCGCACAAAGCAAACCACAAACAATGAGAAGATTTACTCTTCTTCCACTTAAGTCAGCATTGTCCCTTTTGTATTAAATCTCGACGCAATTTCTGTGTTTCATCGTCAATGTGAATTTCCATGGGTTTTAGTATACCCGCAGTAGTGCATCGGAATCTAATACTGATCTCCCAGGAAAGGTTCAAAGAAAATCACAAACAATGAGATGATTTTGTCATCTTGTACTTAAGTCGGCATTGTGGCTATTGTATTAAATCCCGACGAAATTTCTGTGTTTCATCGTGAATGTTAAGGTCCAAGAGATAGAGTGAAGCTGCAGTAGTGTATCGGAATCCAATACGTATCTCCCAAGAAATGCTCAAACGAAATAACAAACACTGGGAAGAGTTACTCTTCTTGTACTTAAGTCAGCATTGAGGCTTTTGTATTAAATCCCGACGCAATTTCTGTGCTTCATCGTCAATGTGAAGGTCCAAGAAATAGAGTAAAGCTGCAGTAGTGCATCGGAATCTAATACTGATCCCCCAGGAAACGCTCATATCAAACCACAAACAATGAGAAGATTTACTCTTCTTCTACTTAAGTCAGCATTGTGCTTTTTGTAATAAATCCCGACGCAATTTCTGTGTTTCATCGTCAATGTGAAGGTCCAAGGGATATAGTAAAGCTGCAGTAGTGCATCGAAATATAATTCTGATCTCCCAGAAAACGCTCAAAGCAAAACAGAGACAATGAGAAGATTAACTCCACTTGTACTTAAGTTGGCATTGTGCCTTTTGTATTAAATCCCGACGCAATTTTTGTGTTTCATCGTCAATGTGAGCTTCCATGGGTTTGAGTATAGCCGCAGTAGTGCATCGGAATCTAATACTGATATCCCAGGAAACGCTCAAAGCAAACCACAAAACAATGAGATGATTTAGTCTTCTTGTACTTAAGTCGGCATTGTGTCTTTTGTGTTAAATCCCGACGGTATATCTGTGTTTCATCGTCACTTTCAAACTCCTAGCTATAGAGTAAAGCTTAAGTTGTGCACCGGAATCTAATAGAGATCTCCCAGGAAACGCTCAAAGCAAGACACAAACAATGAGAAGATTTACTCTTCTTGTACTTAAGTCGGCATTGTGCCTTTTGTATTAAATCCCGACGCAATTTCGGTGTTTCATTGTCAATGTGAAGGTCCAAGAGATAGAGTAAAGCTGCAGTAGTGCATCGGAATCTAACACTGATCCCCCAGGAAACGCTCATATCAAACGACAAACAATGAGAAGATTTACTCTGCTTGTACTTAAGTTGGCATTGTGCCTTTTGTATTAAATTCCGACGCAATTTCTGTGTTTCATTATCAATGTGGAGGGCCAAGGGATAGAGTAAAGCTGTAGTAGTGCATCGAAATCTTTATACAGATTTCCCAGGAAACGTTCAAAGCAAGACACAAACAATGAGAAGATTTACTCTTCTTGTACTTAAGTCGGCATGTGCCTTTTGTATTAATCCCGACGCAATTTCTGTGTTTCATTCTCAATGTGAAGGTCCAAGAGATAGAGTAAAGCTGCAGTAGTGCATCGGAATCTAATACTGATCCCCCAGGAAACATTCATATCAAACCACAAACAATGAGAAGATTTACTCTTCTTGTACTTAAGTTGGCATTGTTAATTTTGTATTAAATCACGACGCAATTTCTGTGTTTCATTGTCAATGAGAAGGTCCAAGTTATAGTGTAAAGCTGCAGTAATGCATCGAAATCTAATACTGATCTCCCAGGAAACGCTAAAAGCAAAACAGAAATAATGAAAAGATTAACTCGTCTTGTACGTAAGTCGGCATTGTGCCTTTTGTATTAATTCCCGACGCAATTTCTGTGTTTCATCGTCAATGTGAAGTTCCAAGGGATAGAGTAAATCAGCAGCAGTGCATCGGAATCCAAACCTGATCTCCCAGGAAGCGCTCAAATCAAACCACAAACAATGAGAAGATTTACTCTTCTTCCACTTAAGTCAGCATTGTGCCTTTTGTATTAAATCCCGACGCAATTTCTGTGTTTCATCGTCAATGCGAAGGGCCAAGGGATACAGTAAAGCTGCACTAGTGCATCGAAATCTAAGACTGATCTCCCAGAAAACGCTCAAAGCAAAACAGAAACAATGAGAAGATTAACTCTTCTTCTACTTAAGTCGGCATTGTGCCTTTTGTATTAAATCCCGACCCAATTTCTGTGTTTCATCGTCAATGTGAACTTCCATGGGTTTGAGTATAGCCGCAGTAGTGCATCGGAATCTAATACTGATCTCCCAGGAAACGCTCAAAGCAAACCACAAACAATGATATGATTTAGTCTTCTTGTACTTAAGTCGGCATTGTGCCTTTTGTATTAAATCCCGACGTATTTTCTGTGTTTCATCGTGAATGTTAAGGTCCAAGAGATAAAGTAGCGATGCAGTATTGCATCGGAATCTGATACTGATCCCCCAGAAAACGCTCAAAGCATACCACAAACAATGAGAATATTTACTCTTCTTGTACTTAAGTTGGCATTGTGCCCTTTGTATTAAATACCAACGCAATTTCTGTGTTTCATCGTCAATGTGAAGGTCCGAGGGATAGAGTAATGCTGCAGTAGTGCATTGGAATTTAATACTGTTCTCGCAGGAAACGCTCAAAGCAAACCACAAACAAACAGTAGATTTACTCTTCTTGTACTTAAGACGGCGTTGAACCTTTTGTTTTAAATCCCGACGCAATTTCGTTGCTTCATCGACAATGTGAAGGTCCAAGGGATACAGTAAAGCTGCAGTAGTGCATCGGATTCAAATCCTGATCTCCCGAGAAACGCTCAAAGCAAACCTCAAACAATGAGAAGATTTACTCTTCTTGTACTTGAGTCAGCATTGTGCAGTTTGTATTAAATCCCGACGCAATTTCTTGTTTCATCGTCAATTTGAAGGTCCAAGGGATAACGCAGCAGTAGTGCATCGGACTCTAATACTGATCTCCCAGGACACGCTCAATGCAATCCACAAACAATGAGAAGATTTTCTCTTCTTGTTCTTAAGTCAACATTGTGCGTTTTGTATTAAATCACGACGCGATTTCTCTGTTTCATCGTCAATGTGAAGGTCCAGGAGATAGAGTAAGGCTGCAGTAGTGTATCGGAATCCAATACGTATCTCCCAGGAAACGCTCATATCAAACCACAAACAGTGAGAAGAATTACTCTTCTTCTACTTAAGTCAGCATTGTGCCTTTTGTATTAAGTCCCGACGCAATTTCTGTGTTTCATCGTCAATGTGAAGGTCCAAGGGATACAGTAAAGCTGCAGTAGTGCATCGAAATCTAATTCTGATCTCCCAGAAAACGCTCAAACCAAACCACAAACACTGGGATGAGTTACTCTTCTTGTACTTAAGTCGGCATTGAGCCGTTTGTATTAAATCCCGACGCAATTTCTGTGCTTCTTCGTCAATGTGAAGGTCGAAGGGATAGAATAAAGCTGCAGTAGTCAATCGGAATCTAATACTGATCTCTCACGAAACGCTCAAAGCAAACCACGAAAAATGAAAAGTCTTTCTCATCTTCTACTTAAGTCGGCATTGTGCCTTTTGAGTTAAATCCCGACGCAATTCCTGTGTTTCAACTTCAATGTGAAGGTCCAAGGGATAGAGTAAAGCTGCAGTAGTGCATCGGAATCTAAAACTGGTCCCCCAGGAAACGCTCCAAGCAAACCACAAACAATGAGACGATTTACTCTTCTTGTACTTAAGTTGGCATAATGCCTTTTGTATTAAGTCCCGACTCAATTTCTGTGTTTCATCGTCAATGTGAAGGTCCAAGGGATAGAGTAAAACTGTAGTAGTGCATCGGAATCTAATACTTATCTCGCAGGAAACGCTCAAAGCAAACCACGAACAATGAGCAGATTTACTCCTCTTGTACTTAAGTCGGCATTGAGCCTTTTGTACTAAATCCTGACGCAATATTTGTATTTCATCGTCAATTTGAAGGTCCAAGTGTTAGAGTAAATCTGCAGAAGTGCATCGGAATCTAATACAGATCTCCCAGGAAACGCTCAAAGCAAACTGCAGACAATGAGAATATTTACTCTTCTTGTACTTAAGTTGGCATTGCGCGTTTTGTATTAAATCCCGACGCCATTTCTGTGTTTCATCGTGAATGTGAAGATCCAAGGGATAGAGCAAAGCTGCAGTAGTGCATCGGAATCTAATACTGATCTCCCACGAAACGCTCAAAGCAAACCACAAACAATGAGAAGATTTACTCTTCTGGTCCTTAAGTCAGCATTGTGCGTTTTGAATTAAATCCCGACGCAATTTCTGTGTTTCGTCGTCAATGTGAAAGTCCCAGGGATAGTGTAAAGCTGCAGTAGAGCATCGGAATCTAATACTCATCTCCCAGGACTCGTACAAAGGAAACCACAAGCAATGAGGTGATTTACTTTTCTTGTACTTAGGTAGGCATTGTGCCTTTTGTATTAAATCCTGACGCAATTTCGCTGTTTCATCGTCAATGTGAAGGTACAAGGGATAGAGGAAAGCTACAGTAGTGCATCGGAATCTAATACTTATCTCGCCGGAAACGCTCAAAGCAAACCACGAACAATGAGATGATTTACTCTTCTCGTACTTAAGTCGGCATTGTGCCTTTTGTATTAAACCCGACGCAATTTCTGTGTTTCATTCTCAATGTGAAGGTCCAGGAGATAGAGTAAAGTTGCAGTAGTGCATCGGAATCTAATACTGATCCCCCAGGAAACGCTCATATCAAACCACAAACAATGGGAAGATTTACTCTTCTTGTACTTAAGTTGGCATTGTTCCTTTTGTATTGAATCCCAACGCAATTTTTGTGTTTCATCGTCAACGTGTAGGTCCAAGGGATAGATTAAAGCTGCAGTAATGCATCGAAATCTAATTCTGATCTCCCAGAAAACGCTCAAAGCAAAACAGAAATAATGAGAAGATTAACTCTTCTTGTACTTAAGTCGGCATTGCGCCTTTTGTGTTAATTCCCGACGCAATTTCTGTGTTTCATCGTCAATGTGAAGGTCCAAGGGAAACAGTAAAGCTGCAGTAGTGTATCGAAATCTAATACTGATCTCCAAAAAACGCTCAAAGCAAAACAGAAATAATGAGAAGATTAACTCTTCTTGTACTTAAGTCGGCATTGTGCCTTTTGTATTAAATCCCGACGCAATTTCTGTGTTTCATCGTCAATGTGAACTTCCATGGGTTTGAGTATAGCCGCAGTAGTGCATCGGAATCTAATGCTGATCTCCCAGGAAACGCTCAAAGAAAACCACAAACAATGAGATGATTTAGTCTTCTTGTATTTAAGTCGGCATTGTGGCTTTTGTATTAAAACCCGACGAAATTTCTGTGTTTCATCGTGAATGTTAAGGTCCAAGAGATAGAGTAACGCTGCAGTAGTGCATCGTAATCTGATACTGATCCCCCAGGAAACGCTCAAAGCAAACCACAAACAAGAAGAAAATTTACTCTTGTTGTACTTAAGACGGCATTGTACCGTTTGTTTTAAATCCCGACGCAATTTCGTTGCTTCATCGTCAATGTGAAGGTCCAAGGGTTAGAGTAAAGCTGCAGTAGTGCATCGCAATCCATTAATGATCCCCCACGAAACGCTCAAAGCAAACCAGAAACTTTGAGAAGACTTACTCTTCCTGTACTTAAGTCGGAATTGTGCCATTTGCATTAAATCCCGACGCTATTTCTGTGATTCATCGTCAATGTGAAGTTCGAAGGGTTAGAGTGCATCGGAATCTAATACTGATCCCCCAGGAAACGCTCATATCAAACCACATACAATGGGAAGATTTACTCTTCTTGTACTTAAGTTGGCATTGTTCCTTTTGTATTGAATCCCAACGCAATTTTTGTGTTTCATCGTCAACGTGAAGGTCCAAGGGATAGATTAAAGCTGCAGTAATGCATCGAAATCTAATACTGATCTCCCAGAAAACGCTCAAAGCAAAACAGAAATAATGAGAAGATTAACTCTTCTTCTACTTAAGTCGGCATTGTGCCTTTTGTATTAATTCCCGACGCAATTTCTGTGTTTCATCGTCAATGTGAAGTTCCAAGGGATAGAGTAAATCAGCAGCAGTGCATCGGAATCCAAACCTGATCTCTCAGGAAGCGCTCAAAACAAATCACAAACAATGAGAAGATTTACTCTTCTTCCACTTAAGTCAGCATTGTGCCTTTTGTATTAAATCCCGACGCAATTTCTGTGATTCTTCGTCAATGTGAAGTTCGAAGGCTTAGAGTGCATCGGAATCTAATACTGATCTCCCAGGAAACGCTCATAGCAAACCAGGAAGAATAAGAAGATTTACTCTTCTTGTACTTAAGTCGGTATTGTGCCTTTTGTAATAGATCCCGACGCAGTTTATTTGTTTCATCGTCAATGTGAAGGTCCAAGGGATAGTGTAAAGCTGCAGAATTTCATCGGAATCTAATACTGATCTGTCAGGAAACGATCATATCAAACCACAAACAATGAAAAGATTTACTCTTCTTATACTTATGCCAGCACTTTTCCTTTTGTATTAATCCCGAATCAATTTCAGTGTTTAATCGTCAATGTGAAGATCCAAAGGTTAGAGTGCATCG
Source organism: Schistocerca piceifrons (assembly GCF_021461385.2). Taxonomy (NCBI): domain Eukaryota; kingdom Metazoa; phylum Arthropoda; class Insecta; order Orthoptera; family Acrididae; genus Schistocerca; species Schistocerca piceifrons. The sequence continues at coordinate 238,404 of NW_025728257.1, forward strand.
GAATCTAATACTGATCTCTCAGGAGACGCTAAAAGCAACCACAAACATTGAGATCATTTACTCTACATCTACTTAAGTCTGCATTGTGCCTATCGTTTTAAATCCCGACGCAATTTCTGTGTGTCATCGTCAATGTGAAGATCCAAAGGTTAGAGTGCATCGAAATCTTTTACTGATCTCCCAGGAAACGCTCAAAGCAAACCAGAAACAATTAGAAGATTTACTCTTCTTGTACTTCAGTGGGCATTGTGCCTTTTGTCTTAAATCACGACGCAATTTCTGTGTTTCATTGTCAATGTGAAGGTCCAAGGGATAGAGTAAAGCTGCAGTATAGCATCGGATTCAAATTCTGATCTCCCGAGAAACGCTCAAAGCAAACCTCAAACAATGAGAAGATTTACTCTTCTTGTACTTGAGTCTGCATTGTGCGCTTTTTTTTAAATCCCGACGCAATTTCTGTGTTTCATCATCAATGTGAAAGTCCAATGGATAGAGTAAAACTGCAGTAGTGCATCTGAATCTAATACTGATCTCCAAGGAAACGCTCAAAGCAAACCAGACACAATGGGAAGATTACTCGTCTTACACTCAAGTTGGCATTGTGCCTTTTGTATTAAATCCCGACGCAATTTCTTTGTTTCATCGTCAATTAGAAGGTCCAAGGGATAACGCAGCAGTAATGCATCGTAATCTAATACTGATCTCCCAAAAACGTTCAACGCAATCCACAAACAATGAGAAGATTTTCTCTTCTTGTACTTAAGTCAGCAATGTGCGTATTGTATTAAATCACGACGCCATTTCTCTGTTTCATCGTCAATGTTAAGGTCCAAGGGATAGAGTAAAGCTGCAGTAGTGCACCGGAAACTAATACTTATCTCCCAGGAGTCGCTCAGACCAAATCACCAACAAGGAGAAGATTTACTCTTCTTGTACTTATCCCGGCATTGTGCATTTTGTATTAAATCCCGACGCAATTTCTGTGTTTCATCGTCAATATGAAAGTCCAAGGGATAGAGTAAAGCTACAGTAGTGCATCGGAATGTAATACTGATCTCCATGAAACGCTCAAAGCAAACCACAAACAATGAGAAGATTTACTCTTCTTGTACTTAAGTCGGCATTGTGTCTTTTGTGTTAAATCCCGACGCTATTTCTGTGTTTCGTCGTCAATGTGAATGTCCCAGGGATAGAGTAAAGCTGCAGTAGTACATCGGAATCTAATACTCATCTCCCAGGACTCGCTCAAAGGAAACCACAAGCAATGAGATGATAAACTCTTCTTGAACTTAGGTAGGCATCGTACCTTATGTATTAAATCCGTACGCAATTTCGGTGTTTCATCGTCTATGTGAAGGTACAAGGGATAGAGTAAAGCTACAGTAGTGCAACGGAATTTAATAATTATCTCGCAGGAAACGCTGTAAGCAAACCACGAACAATGAGAAGATTTACTCTTCTCGTACTTAAGTCCGCATCGTGCATTTTGTATTAAATCCCGACGCAATTTCTGTGTTTCATCGTAAATGTCAAGGTCCAAGGGATTGAGTAAAGCTGCAGTAGTGCATCGGAATCTAATACTGATCCCCCAGGAAAAGCTCACATCAAACCACGAACAATGAGAAGATTTACTCCTCTCGTACTTAAGTCCGCATCGTGCATTTTGTATTAAATCCCGACGCAATTTCTATGTTTCATCGTCAATGTGAAGGTCCCTGAGATAGAGTAAAGCTGCAGTAGTGTATCGGAAGCCAATACGTATCTCCCAGGAAACGCTCAAAACAAACCACAAACACTGGAAGAGTTACTCTTCTTGTACATAAGTCGGCATTGAGGCTTTTGTATTAAATCCCGACGCAATTTCTGTGCTTCTTCGTCAATGTGAAGGTCCAAGAAATAGAGTAAAGCTGCAGTAGTGCATCGGAATCTAATACTGATCCCCCAGGAAACGCTCATATCAAACCACAAACAATGAGAAGAATTACTCTTCTTCTACTTAAGTCAGCATTGTGCCTTTTGTATTAAATCCCGATGCAATTTCTGTATTTCATCGTCAACGTGAAGGTCCAAGGGATACAGTAAACCTGCAGTAGTGCATCGAAATCTAATTCTGATCTCCTAGAAAACGCTCAAAGCAAAACAGAAACAATGAGAAGATTTACTCTTCTTGTTCTTAAGTCGGCATTGTGCCTTTTGTATTAATCCCGACGCAATTTCTGTGTTTCATTCTCAATGTGAAGGTCCAAGAGATAGATTAAAGCTGCAGTAATGCATCGAAATCTAATACTGATCTCCCAGAAAACGCTCAAAGCAAAACAGAAATAATGAGAAGATTAACTCTTCTTGTATTTAAGACGGCATTGTGCTTTTTGTATTAATTCCCGACGCAATTTCTGTGTTTCATCGTCAATGTGAACTTCCATGGGTTTGAGTATAGCCGCAGTAGTGCATCGTAATCTAATACTGATCTCCCAGGAAATGCTCAAAGCAAATCACAAACAATGAGATGATTTAATCTTCTTGTACTTAAGTCGGCATTGTGCTTTTTGTATTAAATCCCGACGAAATTTCTGTGTTTCATCATGAATGTTAAGGTCCAAGAGATAGAGTAACGCTGCAGTAGTGCATCGGAATTAGATACTGATCCCACAGGAAACGCTCAAAGCAAACCACAAACAATGAGAATATTTACCCTTCTTGTACTTAAGTTGGCATTATGCACTATGTATTAAATCCCGACACAATCTCTGTGTTTCATCGTCAATGAGAAGTTCCAAGGGTTAGAGTGCATTGGAATCTAATACTGATCTCCCAGGAAACGCTCATAGCAAACCACGAAGAATGAGAAGATTTACTCTTCTTGTACTTAAGTCAGCATTGTGCCTTTTGTATTAGATCCCGACGCAGTTTATTTTTTTCATCGTCAATGTGAAGGTCCTAGGGATAGTGTAAAGCTGCAGAAGTGCATCGGAATCTAATACTGATCTGTCTGGAAACGATCATATCAAACCACAAACAATGAAAAGATTTACTCTTCTTATACTTATGTCAGCATTTTTCCTTTTGTATTAAATCCCGAATCAATTTCAGTGTTTAATCGTCAATGTGAAGATCCAAAGGTTAGAATGCATCGGAATCTAATACTGATCTCTCAGGAGTCGCTTAAAGCTAACCACAAACAATGAGATCATTTACTCTACTTCTACTTAATTATGCATTGTGCCTTTTGTCTTAAATCACGAAGCAATTTCTGTGTTTCATCGTCAATGTGAACGTCCAAGGGATAGAGTAAAGCTGCAGTAGTGCATCGGAATCTATGACTGATCCCCCAGGAAACGCTCAAAGAAAACCCCAAAAAATGAGACGATTTACTCTTCTTGTACTTAAGTCGGCCTTATGCCTTTTGTCGTAAATCCCGCCGCAATTTCTGTGTTTCATCGTCAATGTGAACTTCCATGGGTTTGAGCATAGCCGCAGTAGTGCTACGGAATCTAATACTGATCTCCCAGGAAACGCTCAAAGCAAATCACAAACAATGAGATGATTTAGTCCTCTTGTACTTAAGTCGGCATTGTGTATTTTGTGTTAAATCCCGGCGCAATTTCTGTGTTTCATCGTCAATTTGAAGCTCCTAGCTATAGAGTAAAGCTTCAGTAGTGCACCGGAATCTAATACAGAACTCCCAGGAAACGCTCAAAGCGTATTAAATCCCGACGCAATTTCTGTGTTTCATTGTCATTTTGAAGGACCAAGGGATAGAGTAAAGCTGCAGTATTGCATTGGAATCTAACACTGATCCCCCAGGAAACACTCATATGAAACCACAAACAATGAGAAAATTTACTCTTCTTGTACTTAAGTTGGCATTGTGCCTTTTGTATTAAATCCCGACGCGATTTCTGTGTTTCATCGTCAATTTGAAGGTCCAAGAGATAGAGTAGAGCTGCAGTAGTGCATCGAAATCTAATACAGATCTCCCAGGAAACTCTCAAAGCAAGACACAAACAATGAGAAGATTTACTCTTCTTGTACTTCAGTCGACATTGTGCCTTTTGTATTAAATCCCGACGCAATGTCTGTGTTTCATTCTCAATGTGAAGGTCCAAGAGATAGAGTAACGCTGCAGTAGTGCATCGGAATATGATACTGATCCCCCAGGAAGCGCTCAAAGCAAACCACAAACATTAGGAATATCTACTCTTCTTGTACTTAAGTTGGCATTGTGCCCTTTGTATTAAATCCCTATGCAATTTCTGTGTTTCATCGTCAATGTGAAGGTCCATGGGATTGAGTAAAGTTGCAGTTGTGCATCGGAAACTAATACTGATCTCCCTGAAAACGCTCAAAGGAAACCGGAAACCATTTGAAGATTAACTCTTTTTCTACTTAAGTTAGCATTGTGCCTTTTGTATTAAATCCCGACGCAATTTCTGTGTTTCATCGTCAATGTGAAGGACCAAGGGATAGAGTAATGCTGCAGTAGTGCATCGGATTCTAATTCTGATCTCCCCAGAAACGCTGAAAGCAAACCTCGAACAATGAGAATATTTACTCTTCTTGTACTTGAATCAGCATTGCGTGTTTTGTATTATATCCCGACGCAATTTCTGTGTTTCATCATCAATGTGAAAGTCCAATGGATAGAGTAAAGCTGCAGTAGTGCATCGGAATCGAATACTGATCTCCAAGGAAACGCTCAAAGCAAATCAGACACAATGGGAAGATTTACTCTTCTTACACTCGAGTCGGCATTGTGCCTTTTGTATTAAATCCCGACGCAATTTCTTTGTTTCATCGTCAATTTGAAGGTCCAAGGGATAACGCAGCAGTAGTGCATCGGAATCTAATACTGATCTCCCAGGAAACGCTCAAAGCAATCCACAAACAATGAAAAGATTTTCTCTTCTTGTACTTAAGTCAGCATTGTGCCTTTTGTATTAAATCACGACGCAATTTCTGTGTTTCATCATCAATGTGAAACTCCAAAGGATAGAGTAAAGCAGCAGTAGTGCATCGGAATTCAACACATATCTCCCAGGAAACGCTCAAACCAAACCACAAACACTGGGAAGAGTTACTCTTCTTGTACTTAAGTCAGCATTGTGCCTTCTGTATTAAATCCCGAAGCAATTTCTGTGCTTCTTCGTCAATGTGAAGGTACAAGGGAGAGAATAAAGCTGCAGTAGTCCATCGGAATCTAATACTGATCTCCCAGGAAACGCTCCTGGCAAACCACAAACAACGAGAAAATTTACTCATCTTGTCCTTATGTCGGCATTGTGCCTTTTGTATTAAATCCAGACGCAATTTCTGTGTTTCATCGTCGATGTGAAGTTCCAAGGGATAGAGTAAAGCTGCAGTAATGCATCGGAATGCAATACTGATCTCCCACGAAACGCTCAAAGGAAACCACGAACAATGAAAAGATTTTCTCATCTTGTACTTAAGTTGCATTGTGCTTTTTGTGTTAAATCCCGACGCAATTTCATTGTTTCAACATCAATGTGAATGTCCAAGGGATAGAGTAAAGCTACAGTAGTGCAACGGAATACAATACTTATCTCCCAGGAAACGCTCAAACCAAACCACAAACAATGAGAAGATTTGCTCTTATGTTTATCAGTAGGCATTGTGCCTTTTGTATTAAATCCCGACGCGATTTCTATGTTTCATCGTCAATGTGGAGGTGCAAGGGATAGAGTGAAGCTGCAGTACTGCATCGGAATCTAATACTGGTCCCGCAGGAAACGCCCCAAGCAAACCACAAACAATGAGAAGATTTACTTGTTTTGTACTTAAGTTGGCATAGTGCTTTTGTATTAAATCCCGACGCAATTTCTGTGTTTCATCGTCAATGCGAAGGTCCAGGGGATATAGTAAGGCTGCAGTAGTGCATCGGAAACTAATACTTATCTCCCAGGAATCGCTTATACCAAATCACAAAGAATGAGAAGATTTACTCTTCTTGTACTTATGTCGGCATTGTGCATTTTGTATTAAATCCCGACGCAATTTCTGTGGTTCATCGTCAAGGCGAAAGTCCAAGGGATAGTGTAAAGCTGCAGTAGTGCATCGGAATCTAATACTGATCTCCATGCAACGCTCAAAGCAAACCACAAACAATGAGAAGATTTACTCCTCTTGTACTTAAGTCGGCATTGTGACCTTTGAATTAAATCCCGACGCAATTTCTGTGTTTCATCGTCGATGTGAAGTTCCAAGGGATAGAGTAAAGCTGCAGTAATGCATCGGAATCTAATACTGATCTCCCACGAAACGCTCAAATCAAACCACAAACAACAAGAGGATTTACTCATCTTGTACTTAAGTCAGCATTGTCCCTTTGTGTTAAATCCCGACGCAATTTCTGTGTTTCAATGTAAATGTGAAGGTCCAAGGGATAGAGTAAAGCTGCAGTAGTGCATCGGAATCCAATACTTATCTCCCAGATAACGCTAAAACAAAAGGACAAACAATGAGAAGATTTACTCTTCTTGCTTATAAGTCGGCATTGTGCCTTTTGTATTAAATCCTGAAGCAATTTCTGTGTTTCATCGTCAATGTGAACGTCCAAGGGTTAGAGTAAAGCTCCAAAAGTGCATAGGAATCTAATACTGATCTCCCAGGAAACGCTCAAAGCAAACCGCAAACAACGAAAAGATATACTCTTCTTGTGCTTAAGTCGGCATTGCGCGTTTTGTATTAAATCCCGACGCAATTTCTTTGTTTCATCGTCAATGTGAAGGTCCAACGGGGAGAGTAAAGCTGTAGTAGCGCATCGGATTCTAATTCTGATCTCCCGAGAAACGCTCAAAGCAAACCTCAAACAATGAGAAGATTTACCCTTCTTGTACTTAAGTCAGCATTGTGCGTTTTGTATCAAATCCCGACGTAATTTCTGTGTTTCATCGTCAATGTGAAAGTTTAATGGATAGAGTAAAGCTGCAGTAGTGCATCGTGATCTAATACTGATCTACCAGGAAACGCTCAAAGCAAACCACACAATGGGAAGATTTACTCTTCTTACACTCAAGTCGGCATTGTGCCTTTTGTATTAAATCCCGACGCAATTTCTTTGTTTCATCGTCAATTTGAAGGTTCAAGGGATAACGCAGCGGTAGTGCATCGGAATATAATACTGATCTCCCAGGAAACGCTCAAAGCAATCTACAAACAATGAGAAGATTTTCTCTTCTTGTACTTAAGTCAGCATTGTGCGTTTTGTATCAATTCCCGACGCAATTTCTATGTTTCATCGTCGTTGTGAAGTTCCAAGGGATAGAGTAAAGCTGCAGTAATGCATCGGAATCTAATACTGATCTCCCACGAAACGCTCAAAGGAAACCACGAACAATCAAAAGATTCTCTCATCTTGTTCATAAGTCGGCATTGTGCCTTTTGTGTTAAATCCCGACGCAATTTCTGTGTTTCAACGTCGATGTGAAGGACCAAGGGATAGATTAAAGCTGCAGTAGTGCATCGGAATCCAACACTGATCTCCCACTAAACGCTCAAAGCAAACCACAAACAATGGGAAGATTTACTCTTCTGGTACATAAGTTAGCATTATGCGTTTTGTATTAAATCCCGACGCAATTTCTGTGTTTCGTCGTCAATGTGAATGTCCGAGGGATAGAGTAAGCTGCAGTAGTGCATCGGAATCTAATACTCAACTCCCAGGACTCGCTCAAAGGAAACCACAAACAATGAGATGAATTACTCTTCTTGTACTTAGGTAGGCATTGTGCCTTATGTATTTAATCCCGACGCAATTTCGGTATATCATCGTCAATGTGAAGGTACAAGGGATAGAGTAAAGCTACAGTAGTGCATCGGAATCTAATACTTATCTCGCAGGAAACGCTCAAAGCAAACCACGAACAATGAGAAGATTTACTCTTCTCGTACTTAAGTCCGCATCGTGCATTTTGTATTAAATCCCGACACAATTTCTATGTTTCATCGTAAAATTCGAAGGTCCAGGGGATAGAGTAAAGCTCCAGTAGAGCATCGGAATCCAATACTGATCCCCCACGAAACGCTCAAAGCAAACCAGAAACTATGAGAAGATTTTCTCTTCTTATACTTATGTCAGAATTTTTCCTTTTGTATTAACTGCCGAATCAATTTCAGTGTTTTATCGTCAATGTGAAGATCCAAAGGTTAGAGTGCATCAGATTCTAATACTGATCTCTCCGGAGACGCATAAAGCAAACCACAAGCAATAAGACAATTTACTCTACTTCTACTTAAGTCGCCATTGTGCCTTTCGTATTAATCCCGACGCAATATCTGTGTTTCATCGTCAATGTGAAGATCCAAAGGTTAGAGTGCATCGGAATCTAATACTGATCTCCCTGGAAACGCTCAAAGCAAACCATAAACAATGAGAAGATTTGCTCTTCTTGTACTTAAGTAGACATTGTGCCGTTTGTATTAAATCCCGACGTAAAATCTGTGTTTCATCTTCATTGTGAAGTTCCAAGGGACAGAGTAAAGCTGCAGAAGTGCATCTGAATCAAATACTGATCCCTCATTAAACGCTCAAAGCAAACCACAAACAATGAGAAGATTTACTCTTCTTGTACTTAAGTCGGCATTGTGCCTTTTGCATTAATTCCAGACGCAAAATCTGTGGTTCATCTTCAATGTGTAGGTCAAAGGGATGGACTAAAGCTGCAGTAGTGCATCGGAATCTAATACTGATCTCCCAGGAAACGCTCAAAGCAAACCATAAATAATGAGAAGCTTTACTCTTCTTGTACTTAGGTCGGCATTGTGCCTTTTGTATTAAATTCCGACGCAACTTCTGTGTTTCATCGTCAATGTGAAGGTACAACGGAGAGAGTAAAGCTGCCGTAGTGTATCGGAATCTAATACTGACCTCCCAAGAAACGCTCAAAGCAAACCACAGATAGTAAGTAGATTGACTATTCTTGTACTTAAGTCGGCATTGTGCTTTTGTATTAAATCCCGACGCAAAATCTGTGTTTCATCGTCAATGTGAAGGTGCAAGGGATTAAGTAAAGCTGCAGTAGTGCATCGGAATCTAATACTGATCTCCCAGGAAACGCTCAAAGCAAACCACAATCAATGAGAAGATTTAATCTTCTTGTACTTTAGTCGGCATTGTGCCTTTTGTATTAAATCCCGACGCAAAATCTGTGTTTCATCGTCAATGTGAAGGTCCAAGAGATAGAGTATAGCTGCAGTAATGCATCGGAATCTAATATTGATCCCGCAGGAAAAGCTCAAAGCAAACCACAAACATTGAGAAGATTTACTCCTCTTGTACTTAAGTCAGCATTGTACCTTTTGTATTAAATCCAGACGCAAAATCTGTGTTTCATCCTCAATGTGAAGGTGCAAGGGATAGAGTAAAGCTGCAGTAGTGCATTGGAATCTAATACTGATCTCCAGGAAACGCTCAACGCAAACTATAAACAATGAGATGATTTACTCTTCTTGTACTTCAGTCGGCATTGTGCCTTTTGTCTTAAATCCCGACGCAATATCTGTGTTTCATCGTCAATGTGAAGGTCCAAGGGATAGAGTAAAGCTGCAGTAGTGCATCGGACTCTAATACTGATCCCCCAGGAGACGCTCAAAGCAAACTAGAAAACAATGAGGAGATTTACTCTTCTTGTACTTAAGTCGGCCTTTTGCCTTTTGTCTTAAATCCCGACGCAATTTCTGTGTTTCAAGGTCAATGTGAAGGTCCAAGGGATAGAGTAAAGCTGCAGTAGTGCATCGGAATCCGATACTTATCTCCCAGAAAACGCTAAAACCTAACCACAAACAATGAGAAGATTTACTCTTCATGTTTATAAGTCGGCATTGTGCATTTTGTATTAAATCCCGACGCTATTTCTGTGCTTCATCGTCAATGTGAAGGTCCAAGGGAAAGAGTAAAGCTGCAGTAGTGCATCGGAATCTAAAACTTATCTCGCAGGAAACGTTCAAAGCAAACCATGAACAATGAGAAGATTTACTCCTCTTGTACTTAAGTCGGCATTGTGCCTTTTGTATTAAATCCTGACGCAATTTCTGTGTTTCATCGTCAATGTGAACGTCCAAGGGTTAGAGTAAGGATGCAAAAGTGCATCGGAATCTAATACTGATCTCCCAGGAAACGCTCAAAGCAAACCGCAAACAATAAAAAGATTTACTCTTCTTGTACGTAAGTCGGCATTGCACGTTTTGTATTAAATCCCGACGCAATTTCTGTGTTTCATCGTCAATGTGAACGTCCAAGCGTTAGAGTAAGGCTGCAAAAGTGCACAGGAATCTAATACTGATCTCCCAGGAAACGCTCAAAGCAAACTGCAAACAATGAAAAGATTTACTCTTCTTGTACGTAAGTCGGCATTGCACGTTTTGTATTAAATCCCTACGCAATTTCTTTGTTTCATAGTCAATTTGAAGGTCCAAGGGATAACACAGCTGTAGTGCATCGGAATCTACTTCTGATCTCCCAGGAAACGCTCAAAGCAATCCACAAACAGTGAGAAGATTTTCTGTTCTTGCACTTAAGTGAGCATTGTGCCTTTTGTATTAAATAACGACGCGATTTCTGTCTTTCATCGTCAATGTGAAGGCCCAAGGGATAGAGTAGAGCTGCAGTAGTGCATCGGAAAGTAATACTTATCTCCCAGGAGTCGCTCAAACCAAATCACAAACAATGAGAAGATGTACTCTTCTTGTACTTATGTCGGCATTGTGCATTTTATATTAAATACCAACGCTATTTCTGTGCTTCATCGTCAATGTGAAGGTCCAAGGGATAGAGTAAAGCTGCAGTAGTGCATCGGAATCTAAAACTAATCTCGCAGGAAACGTTCAAAGCAAACCACGAACAATGAGAAGATATACTCCTCTTGTCCTTAAGTCGGCATTGTGCCTTTTGTGTTAAATCCCGACGCAATTTCTGTGTTTCAACGTCAATGTGAAGGTCGAAGGGATAGAGTAAAGCTGCAGTAGTGCATCGGAATGCAATACTTATCTCCCAGGAAACGCTCTAACCAAACCACAACAATGAGAAGATTTACTCTTCTGGTTAATAAGTCGGCATTGTGCCTTTTGTATTAAATACCGACGCGATTTCTATGTTTCATCGTCAATGTGGAGGTGCAAGGGATCGAGTGAAGCTGCAGTACTGCATCGGAATCTAATACTGGTCCCCCAGGAAACGCTCAAAGCAAACCACAAACAATGAGAAGATATTCTCTTCTTGTACTTAAGTTGGCATAGTGCCTTTTGTATTAAATGCCGACGCAATTTCTGTGTTTCATCGTCAATGTGAAGGTCCAAGGGATAGAGTAATGCTGCAGTAGTGCATCGGAATCTATTACTTATCTCGCAGGAAACGCTCAAAGCAAACCACGAACAATTAGCAGATTTACTCCTCTTGTACTTAAGTCTACATTGTGCCTTTTGTATTAAATCCTGACGCAATTTCTGTGTTTCATCGTCAATTTGAAGATCCAAGTGTTAGAGTAAAGCTGCAGAAGTGCATCGGAATCTAATACTGATCTCCCAGGAAACGCTCAAGCAAACCGCAAACAATGAGAAGATTTACTCTTCTTGAACTTAAGTCTGTGTTGCGCGTTTTGTATTAAATCCCGACGCCATTTCGGTGTGTCATCGTCAATGTGAAGGTCCAAGGGATAGGGTAAAGCTTCAGTAGTGCATCGGATTCTAATTCTGATCTCCCGAGAAACGCTCAAAGCAAACCTCAAACAATGAGAAGATTTACTCGTCTTGTACTTAAGTCAGCATTGTGCGTTTTGTATTAAATCCCGACGCAGTTTCTGTGTTTCATCGTCAATGTGAAAGACCAATGGATAGAGTAAAGCTGCCGTAGTGCATCGGAATCTAATACTGATCTCCCAGGAAACGCTCAAAGCAAACCAGACACAATGGGAAGATTTACTCTTCTTACACTCAAGTCGGCATTGTGCCTTTTGTATTAAATCCAGACGCAGTTTCTGTGTTTCATCGTCTATGTGATGTTCCAAGGGTTAGAGTAAGGCTGCAGTAATGTATCGGAATCAAATACTGATTCCCCATGAATTGCTCTAAGCAAACAACAAACAATGTGAAGATTTACTCTCCTTGTATTTAAGTCGGCATTGTGCCATTTTTATTAAATCCCGACGCAATTTCTGTGTATCATCGCACAGTGAAGGTCCAAGGGATAGAGTAAAGCTACAGTAGTGCATCGGAATCTAATACTGATCTCCCAGGAAACGCTCAAACCAAACCTCAATCAATGAGAAGATTTACTCTTCATGTGTTTAAGTCGGCATTGTGCCTTTTGTATTAAATACCGACGCAATATCTGTGTTACATCGCCAATGTGAAGGTCCAAACGATAGAGTAAAGCTGCAGTAGTGCATCGGAATCCAATACTTGTCTCCCAGGGAACGCTCAAACAAAACCACAAACAATGAGAAGATTTACTCTTCTCGTTTTTAAGACGTCATTGTGCCTTTTGTTTTAAAACCCGACGCAATTTCTGTGTTTCATCGTCAATGTGAAGGTCCAAGGGATAGAGTAATGCAGCAGTAGTCCATCGGAATCTAATACTGATCTAACAGGCTACGCTCAAAGCAAACCTCTAACAATGAGAAGATTTACTCTTCTTGTACTTAAGTTAACATTGTGACTTTTGTATTAAATCCCGACGGAATCTCTGTGTTTCATCGTCAATGTGAAGGTCCAAGGGATAGAGTAAAGTTGCAGTAGTGCATCGGAATCCAATACTTATCTACCAGGAAACGCTCAAACCAAACCTCAATCATTGAGAAGAGTTACTCTTCTTGTACTTAAGTCGCCATTGTGCCTTTTGTGTAAGATCCCGACCCAATTTCTGTGTTTCATCGTCAATTTGAAGGTCCAAGGGATAAAGCCGAAGTAGTGCATCGGAATTTAATACTGATCTACCAGGAAACGCTCAAAGCAAATCACAAACAATGAGGAGATTTACACTTTTTGTACTTAGGTCAGTATTGTGCCTCTTGTATTAAATCCCGACGCCATTTCTGTGTTTCATCGTGAATGTGAAGGTCCAAGGGATAGAGTAAAGCTACAGTAGTGCATCGGAATCCAATACTTATTTCCCAGGAAACGCTCAAACCAAACCACAAACAATGAGAAGGTTTACTCTTCATGTTTTTACGTTGGCATTGTGCCTTTTGTATTAAATCCCGACGCAATTTCTGTGTTACATCGTCAATGTGAAGGTCCAAGGGATAGAGTAAAGCTGCAGTAGAGAATCGGAATCTGATACTGATCTCCCAGAAAACGCTCAAAGCAAACCAAAAACAATGAGAAGATTACCTCATCTTGTACATAAGTCGGCATTGTGACTTTTGTATTAAATCCCGACCCAATTTCTGTGCTTCATCGCAATGTGAAGGTTCAAGGGATAGAGTAAAGCTGCAGTAGTGCAACGGAATCCAATACTTATCTACCAGGAAACGCTCAAACCAAACCACAAATATTGAGAAGAGTTACTCTTCTTGTACTTAAGTTAACATTGAGACTTTTGTATTAAATCCCGACGCAATTTATGTGTTTCATCGTCAATCTGAAGGTTAAAGGGTTAGAGTAAAGCTGCAGTAGTGCACCGGAAACTAACACTTATCTCGCAGGATACGCTCAAAGCAAACCACGAACAATGAGAAGATTTACTCATCTTGTGCTTATGTCGGCATCGTGCCCTTTGTGTTAAATCCCGACGCAGTCTCTGTGTTTCATCGTCAATGTGAAGGTCCAAGGGATAGCGTAAAGCTGCAGTAGTGCATCGGAATCCAATACTGATCTCCCAGGAAACGCTCAAACTAACCCACAAACATTGAGAAGAGTTACTCTTCTGGTACTTAAGTCGCCATTGCGCCTTTTGTATTAAATCCCGACGCCATTTCTGTGTTTCATCGTCAATGTGAAGGTCCAAGGGATAGAGTAAAGCTGTAGTAGTGCATCGGAATCCAATACTTATTTCCCTGGAAACGCTCAAACCAAACCACAAACATTGAGAAGAGCTACTTTTCTTGTACTTAAGTCGGCGTTGTGCCTTTTGTATAACATCCCGACCCACTTTCTGTGTTTCATCGTCAATGTGAAGGTCCAAGGAATAACGCTGCAGTTGTGCATCCGAATGTAATACTGATCTCCCAGGAAACGCTCAAACCAAACCACAAACAATGAGAAGATTTACTCTTCATGTATTTAAGTCGGCATTGTGCCTTTTGTATTAAATCCCGATGCAATTTCTGTGTTACATCGTCAATGTGAAGGTCCAAGCAATAGAGTAAAGCTACAGTAGTACATCGGAATCTAATACTGATCTCCCGGGAAGCGCTCAAAGCAAACCAGAAACAATGGGAAGATTTACTCTTCTTGTACTTAAGTCGGCATTGTGCCTTTTGTATTAAATCCGGAAGCAATTTCTGTGTTTCATCGTCAATGTGAAGGTCCAAGGGATAGAGTGAAGCTGCAAGAGTGCGTCGGAATCTGATACTGATCTGCCAGGAAACGCTCAAAGCAAACCACAAAGAATGAGAAGATTAACTCTTCTTGCACTTAAGCCGGCATTGTGACTTTTGAATGAAATCCTGCCGCAATTTCTGTGTTTCCTCGCCAATTAGAAGGTCCAAGGGATAACGCTGCAGTAGTGCATCGGAATCTGATACTGATCTCCCAGGAAACGCTCAAAGCAAACTATAAATAATGACAATATTTACTCTTCTTATACTTAAGTCGGCATTGTGCCTTATGAACGAAACCCCGACGCGGTTTCTGTGTTTCATCGTCAATGTGAAGGCCAAGGGAAAGAGTAAAGCTGCAGTACCGCATCGGAATCTAACACATGTCACACAGGAAACGCTCAAAGCAAACCACAAACAATGAGAAGACTTACTCTTCGTGTATTTAGGCGGCATTGTGCATTTTGCATTATATCCCGACGCAATTTCTGTGCTTCATCGTCAATGTGAAGGTCCAACGGATAGAGTAAAGCTGCAGTAGAGAATCGGAATCTGATACTGATCTCCCAGGAAACACTCAAAGCAAACCACAAACAATGAGAAGATATACTTTTCTTGTACTTAAGTTGACATTGTGCCTTATGTATTAAATCCCGACGCCATTTCAGTGTTTCACCGTCAATGTGAAGGTCCAAGGGATAGAGTAAAGCTGTAGTAGTGCATCGGAATCCAATACTTATTTCCCAGGAAACGCTCAAACCAAACCACAAACATTGAGAAGAGTTACTCTTCTTGTACTTAAGTCGGCGTTGTGCCTTTTGTATAACATCCCGACCCAATTTCTGTGTTTCATCGTCAATGTGAAGGTCCAAGGAATAACGCTGCAGTAGTGCATCCGAATGTAATACTGATCTCCCAGGAAACGCTCAAACCAAACCACAAACAATGAGAAGATTTACTCTTCATGTATTTAAGTCGGCATAGTGCCTTTTGCATTAAATCCCGACGCAATTTCTGTGTTTCATCGTCAATGTGAAGGTCCAACGGATAGAGTAAAGCTGCAGTAGGCATCGGAATCCAATTCTTATCTCCCAGGAAACGCTCAAAGGAAACCACAAACATTGAGAAGAGTTACTCTTCTTGTACATATGTCGGCATTGAGCCTTTTCTATTGAATCCCGAAGCAATTTCTGTCATTCATCGTCAATGTGAAGGTCCAAGGGACAGAGTAAAGATGCAGAAGTGCATTGGAATCTAATATTGATCCCCAGGAAACGCTTAAAGCAAACCACAAACAATGTGAAAATTTATTCTTCTTGTACTTAAGTCTGCATTGTGCGTTCTGTATTAAATCACTACGCAATTTGTGTGTTTCATCGTCAATGTGAAGGTCTAAGGGATAGAGTAAAGCTGAAGTAGTGCATCGAAATCTAATACTGATCTCCCAGGAAACGCACAAAGCAGACCACAAACAATGAGAAGATTGACTCATCTTGTCCTTAAGTCGGCATTGTGCCTTTTGTGTTAAATCCCGACGCAATTTCTGTGTTTCAACGTCAATGTGAAGGTCGAAGGGATAGAGTAAAGCTGCAGTAGTGCATCGGAATGCAATACTTATCTCCCAGGAAACGCTCTAACCAAACCACAACAATGAGAAGATTTACTCTTCTGGTTAATAAGTCGGCATTGTGCCTTTTGTATTAAATACCGACGCGATTTCTATGTTTCATCGTCAATGTGGAGGTGCAAGGGATCGAGTGAAGCTGCAGTACTGCATCGGAATCTAATACTGGTCCCCCAGGAAACGCTCAAAGCAAACCACAAACAATGAGAAGATATTCTCTTCTTGTACTTAAGTTGGCATAGTGCCTTTTGTATTAAATGCCGAGGCAATTTCTGTGTTTCATCGTCAATGTGAAGGTCCAAGGGATAGAGTAATGCTGCAGTAGTGCATCGGAATCTATTACTTATCTCGCAGGAAACGCTCAAAGCAAACCACGAACAATTAGCAGATTTACTCCTCTTGTACTTAAGTCTACATTGTGCCTTTTGTATTAAATCCTGACGCAATTTCTGTGTTTCATCGTCAATTTGAAGATCCAAGTGTTAGAGTAAAGCTGCAGAAGTGCATCGGAATCTAATACTGATCTCCCAGGAAACGCTCAAGCAAACCGCAAACAATGAGAAGATTTACTCTTCTTGTACTTAAGTCTGTGTTGCGCGTTTTGTATTAAATCCCGACGCCATTTCGGTGTGTCATCGTCAATGTGAAGGTCCAAGGGATAGGGTAAAGCTTCAGTAGTGCATCGGATTCTAATTCTGATCTCCCGAGAAACGCTCAAAGCAAACCTCAAACAATGAGAAGATTTACTCTTCTTGTACTTAAGTCAGCATTGTGCGTTTTGTATTAAATCCCGACGCAGTTTCTGTGTTTCATCGTCAATGTGAAAGACCAATGGATAGAGTAAAGCTGCCGTAGTGCATCGGAATCTAATACTGATCTCCCAGGAAACGCTCAAAGCAAACCAGACACAATGGGAAGATTTACTCTTCTTACACTCAAGTCGGCATTGTGCCTTTTGTATTAAATCCAGACGCAGTTTCTGTGTTTCATCGTCTATGTGATGTTCCAAGGGTTAGAGTAAGGCTGCAGTAATGCATCGGAATCAAATACTGATTCCCCATGAATTGCTCTAAGCAAACAACAAACAATGTGAAGATTTACTCTCCTTGTATTTAAGTCGGCATTGTGCCATTTTTATTAAATCCCGACGCAATTTCTGTGTATCATCGCACAGTGAAGGTCCAAGGGATAGAGTAAAGCTACAGTAGTGCATCGGAATCTAATACTGATCTCCCAGGAAACGCTCAAACCAAACCTCAATCAATGAGAAGATTTACTCTTCATGTGTTTAAGTCGGCATTGTGCCTTTTGTATTAAATACCGACGCAATATCTGTGTTACATCGCCAATGTGAAGGTCCAAACGATAGAGTAAAGCTGCAGTAGTGCATCGGAATCCAATACTTGTCTCCCAGGGAACGCTCAAACAAAACCACAAACAATGAGAAGATTTACTCTTCTCGTTTTTAAGACGTCATTGTGCCTTTTGTTTTAAAACCCGACGCAATTTCTGTGTTTCATCGTCAATGTGAAGGTCCAAGGGATAGAGTAATGCAGCAGTAGTCCATCGGAATCTAATACTGATCTAACAGGCTACGCTCAAAGCAAACCTCTAACAATGAGAAGATTTACTCTTCTTGTACTTAAGTTAACATTGTGACTTTTGTATTAAATCCCGACGGAATCTCTGTGTTTCATCGTCAATGTGAAGGTCGAAGGGATAGAGTGAAGTTGCAGTAGTGCATCGGAATCCAATACTTATCAACCAGGAAACGCTCAAACCAAACCTCAATCATTGAGAAGAGTTACTCTTCTTGTACTTAAGTCGCCATTGTGCCTTTTGTGTAAGATCCCGACCCAATTTCTGTGTTTCATCGTCAATTTGAAGGTCCAAGGGATAAAGCCGAAGTAGTGCATCGGAATTTAATACTGATCTACCAGGAAACGCTCAAAGCAAATCACAAACAATGAGGAGATTTACACTTCTTGTACTTAGGTCAGTATTGTGCCTCTTGTATTAAATCCCGACGCCATTTCTGTGTTTCATCGTGAATGTGAAGGTCCAAGGGATAGAGTAAAGCTACAGTAGTGCATCGGAATCCAATACTTATTTCCCAGGAAACGCTCAAACCAAACCACAAACAATGAGAAGGTTTACTCTTCATGTTTTTACGTTGGCATTGTGCCTTTTGTATTAAATCCCGACGCAATTTCTGTGTTACATCGTCAATGTGAAGGTCCAAGGGATAGAGTAAAGCTGCAGTAGAGAATCGGAATCCAATACTGATCTCCCAGGAAACGCTCAAACTAACCCACAAACATTGAGAAGAGTTACTCTTCTGGTACTTAAGTCGCCATTGCGCCTTTTGTATTAAATCCCGACGCCATTTCTGTGTTTCATCGTCAATGTGAAGGTCCAAGGGATAGAGTAAAGCTGTAGTAGTGCATCGGAATCCAATACTTATTTCCCTGGAAACGCTCAAACCAAACCACAAACATTGAGAAGAGCTACTTTTCTTGTACTTAAGTCGGCGTTGTGCCTTTTGTATAACATCCCGACCCACTTTCTGTGTTTCATCGTCAATGTGAAGGTCCAAGGAATAACGCTGCAGTTGTGCATCCGAATGTAATACTGATCTCCCAGGAAACGCTCAAACCAAACCACAAACAATGAGAAGATTTACTCTTCATGTATTTAAGTCGGCATTGTGCCTTTTGTATTAAATCCCGATGCAATATCTGTGTTACATCGTCAATGTGAAGGTCCAAGCAATAGAGTAAAGCTACAGTAGTACATCGGAATCTAATACTGATCTCCCGGGAAGCGCTCAAAGCAAACCAGAAACAATGGGAAGATTTACTCTTCTTGTACTTAAGTCGGCATTGTGCCTTTTGTATTAAATCCGGAAGCAATTTCTGTGTTTCATCGTCAATGTGAAGGTCCAAGGGATAGAGTGAAGCTGCAAGAGTGCGTCGGAATCTGATACTGATCTGCCAGGAAACGCTCAAAGCAAACCACAAAGAATGAGAAGATTAACTCTTCTTGCACTTAAGCCGGCATTGTGACTTTTGAATGAAATCCTGCCGCAATTTCTGTGTTTCCTCGCCAATTAGAAGGTCCAAGGGATAACGCTGCAGTAGTGCATCGGAATCTGATACTGATCTCCCAGGAAACGCTCAAAGCAAACTATAAATAATGACAATATTTACTCTTCTTATACTTAAGTCGGCATTGTGCCTTATGAACGAAACCCCGACGCGGTTTCTGTGTTTCATCGTCAATGTGAAGGCCAAGGGAAAGAGTAAAGCTGCAGTACCGCATCGGAATCTAATACATGTCACACAGGAAACGCTCAAAGCAAACCACAAACAATGAGAAGACTTACTCTTCGTGTATTTAGGCGGCATTGTGCATTTTGCATTATATCCCGACGCCATTTCAGTGTTTCACCGCCAATGTGAAGGTCCAAGGGATAGAGTAAAGCTGTAGTAGTGCATCGGAATCCAATACTTATTTCCCAGGAAACGCTCAAACCAAACCACAAACATTGAGAAGAGTTACTCTTCTTGTACTTAAGTCGGCGTTGTGCCTTTTGTATAACATCCCGACCCAATTTCTGTGTTTCATCGTCAATGTGAAGGTCCAAGGAATAACGCTGCAGTAGTGCATCCGAATGTAATACTGATCTCCCAGGAAACGCTCAAACCAAACCACAAACAATGAGAAGATTTACTCTTCATGTATTTAAGTCGGCATAGTGCCTTTTGCATTAAATCCCGACGCAATTTCGGTGTTTCATCGTCAATGTGAAGGTCCAACGGATAGAGTAAAGCTGCAGTAGGCATCGGAATCCAATTCTTATCTCCCAGGAAACGCTCAAAGGAAACCACAAACATTGAGAAGAGTTACTCTTCTTGTACATATGTCGGCATTGAGCCTTTTCTATTGAATCCCGAAGCAATTTCTGTCATTCATCGTCAATGTGAAGGTCCAAGGGATAGAGTAAAGATGCAGAAGTGCATTGGAATCTAATATTGATCCCCAGGAAACGCTTAAAGCAAACCTCAAACAATGTGAAAATTTATTCTTCTTGTACTTAAGTCTGCATTGTGCGTTCTGTATTAAATCACTACGCAATTTGTGTGTTTCATCGTCAATGTGAAGGTCTAAGGGATAGAGTAAAGCTGAAGTAGTGCATCGAAATCTAATACTGATCTCCCAGGAAACGCACAAAGCAGACCACAAACAATGAGAAGATTGACTCATCTGATACTTAGGTCGGCAGTGTGCCTTTTGTATTACATCCCGATGCAGTTTCTGTGTTCATCGTCAATGTGAAGGTCGAAGGGATAGATTAAAGCTGCAGTGGTGCATCGTAATATCAATACTGATCTCCCAGGAAACGCTCAAAGCGAACCACAAAAAATGAGATGATTTACTCTTTTTGTACTTAAGTCGGCATTGTGCCTTTTGTATTAAATCCCGACGCAATTTCTGTGTTTCATCGTCAATGTGAAGGTCCAAGGGATAGAGTAAAGCTGCAGTAGGCATCGGAATCCAATTCTTATCTCCCGGGAAACGCTCAAAGGAAACCACAAACATTGAGAAGAGTTACTCTTCTTGAACATATGTCGGCATTGAGCCTTTTCTATTGAATCCCGAAGCAATTTCTGTCATTCATCGTCAATGTGAAGGTCCAAGGGATAGAGTAAAGATGCAGAAGTGCATTGGAATCTAATATTGATCCCCAGGAAACGCTTAAAGCAAACCACAAACAATGTGAAAATTTATTCTTCTTGTACTTAAGTCTGCATTGTGCGTTCTGTATTAAATCACTACGCAATTTGTGTGTTTCATCGTCAATGTGAAGGTCTAAGGGATAGAGTAAAGCTGAAGTAGTGCATCGGAATCTAATACTGATCTCCCAGGAAACGCACAAAGCAGACCACAAACAATGAGAAGATTGACTCATCTGATACTTAGGTCGGCAGTGTGCCTTTTGTATTACATCCCGACGCAGTTTCTGTGTTCATCGTCAATGTGAAGGTCGAAGGGATAGATTAAATCTGCAGTGGTGCATCGTAACATCAATACTGATCTCCCAGGAAACGCTCAAAGCGAACCACAAAAAATGAGATGATTTACTCTTTTTGTACTGAAGTCGGCATTGTGCCTTTTGTATTAAATCCCGACGCAATTTCTGTGTTTCATCGTCAATGTGAAGGTTGTAGCGTTGCTCTTGGGGGGACAAAAATAAAAAGAATTGTTACTTTTTTTTTTTAATGTCGAAAAAGTGAATATTTTGGTGGGCCACTTGGCAACAGAATCAGGGATTTATTACGCTATTATAATAACATATGTTGACCATTAAATACCTGAATAAGAGCAGCATATTGATATATATATATATATATATTTGAGATCGCTCGGAAGAAACATTATCATTTCTGTGCATTTTTATAGTCGCGATGTAGTCATACCCGGAACAACACTAAGGGACCAGAAGATTTATAGACTTTAAAAGAAATGCAACACTACACAATTAAAAAAAAATTGGTTCAGAAATAATAGGAAAACGATAATGTTCCTTCTGCCTCATGCTGCGTTCGGCCCATCAGCGTGATCGTAATTTCTGATGATGAAGTAACACAAAATAATTAACAGTTAAGTAAATAAGGAGATGGACTCATCAAGGTTAATTTACGAAAATAAGCACACTTATCTTTAACACACGTTTTTATTTTAATGCTACGTACCTTTTCATATTAAATTACAATAGATGACCATTGTGGTTAAATACTTTATACATAACAGTCAAAATGTTCTCTTGATGCTGTCTGTTCGTAATCAGTTACTAGAAACTACATGCTTTCTGATTGACAAAATAACATTTAGCATTTTCACTCAATATTTTCACATAGAATATAAAATACAGTTGCGGAACACAGCAAGTCCGCGTCCGCCTCTCATGGAATACAAACAGTAAAAGGTGAGGCGCCAAAAGCCTCATTTGTCTTGAAACAACAGAATTCTTTTTTATACCATTAATCGATACATGTACGTAGAGATTTACTGGCACCGCGCAAGAACGGCAAAGATAAAGAATAATAGATTCTGTCGCTGCTATGCGATGGTTCATTTCTTTTACTTAACAATTGTTCGATAACTTTAGGCCCTCAGGCGTTTACTATTGAGCGTATATTAATGTTCGTGAGGCGAAAATTACTAATATTACAAGGTCCAAGGGACAGAGTAAAGCTGCAATAATGCATCGGAATCTAATACTGATCTCCCGGGAAGCGCTCAAAGCAAACCAGAAACAATTGGAAGATTCACTCTTCTTGTACTTAAGCCGGCATTGTGCCATTTGTATTAAATCCGGAAGCAATTTCTGTGTTTCATCGTCAATGTGAAGGTCCAAGGGATAGAGTGAAGCTGCAAGAGTGCGTCGGAATCTAATACTGATCTCCCAGGAAACGCTCAAAGCAAACAACAAAGAATGAGAAGATTAACTCTTCTTGCACTTAAGTCGGCATTGTGACTTTTGAATGAAATCCTGCCGCAATTTCTGTGTTTCCTCGCCAATTTGAAGGTCCAAGGGATAACGCTGCAGTAGTGCATCGGAATCTAATACTGATCTCCCAGGAAACGCTCAAAGCAAACTATAAATAATGACAATATTTACTCTTCTTGTACTTCAGTCGGCATTGTGCATTATGAACTAAATCCCGACGCGATTTCTGTGTTTGATCGTCAATGTGAAGGCCAAGGGAAAGAGTAAAGCTGCAGTACCGCTTTGGAATCTAATACATGTCACACAGGAAACGCTCAAACCAAACCACAAACACTGAGAAGACTTACTCTTCGTGTATTTAGGCGGCATTGTGCCTTTTGCATTAAATCCCGACGCAATTTCTGTGCTTCATCGTCAATGTGAAGGTCCTAGGGATAGAGTAAAGCCGCAGTAGAGAATCGGAATCTGATCCTGATCTCCCAGAAATCGCTCAAAGCAAACCAAAAACAATGAGAAGATTACCTCTTCTTGTACGTAAGTCGGCATTGTGCATTTGTATTAAATCCGACGCAATTTCTGTGTTTCATCGTCAATGTGAAGCTACAAGTGAGAGAGTAAAGCTGCAGTAGTGCATCGGAATCCAAACCTGATCTCCCAGGAAACGCTCAAAGTTAACCACAAACAATGAGAAGATTTACTCTTCTAGTACTTAAGTCGGCATTGTGCCTTTTGTATTAAATGCCGACGCAATTTCTGTGTTTCATCGTCAATGTGAAGGTCCAAGGGATAGAGTAAAGCTGCAGTAGTGCATCGGAAAACAATACTTATTTCCCAGGAAACGCCAAAGGAAACCACAAACATTGAGAAGAGTTACTCTTCTTCAACATAAGTCGGCATTGAGCATTTTCTATTGAATCCCGAAGCAATTTCTGTCATTCATCGTCAATGTGAAGGTCCAAGGGATAGAGTAAAGATGCAGAAGTGCATTGGAATCTAATATTGATCCCCAGGAAATGCTCAAAGCAAACCACAAACAATGTGAAAATTTACTCTTCTTGTACTTAAGTCGGCATTGTGCGTTCTGTATTAAATCCCGACGCAATTTCTGTGTTTCATCGTCAATGTGAAGGTCTACGGGATAGAGTAAAGCTGAAGTAGTGCATCGGAATCTAATACTGATCTCCCAGAAAACGTTCAAAGCAAACCAAAAACAATGAGAAGATTACCTCTTCTTGTACTTAAGTCGGCATTGTGCTTTTGTATTAAATCCCGTGGCAATATCCGTGTTTCATCGTCAATGTGAAGGTCCAAGGGATAGAGTGAAGCTGCAAGAGTGCATCGAAATCTAATACTGATCTCCCAGGAAACGCTTAAATCAAAACACAAACAATGAGAAGATTTACTCTTCTTGTACTTAAGTCGGCATTGTGCCTTTTATATTAAATCCCGACGCAATTTCTGTGTTTCATCGTCAATGTGAAGCTCCAAGGGATAGAGTAAAGCTGCAGTAGTGCATTGGAATCCAAACCTAAACTCCCAGGAAGCGCTCAAAGTAAATCACAAACAATGAGAAGATTTACTCTTCTTGAACTTAAGTCTGCATTGTGCCTTTTGTATTAAATGCCGACACAATTTCTGTGTTTCATCGTCAATGTGAAGGCCAAGGGATAGAGTAAAGCTGCAGTAGTGCATCGGAATCCAATACATACATCCCAGGAAACGCTCAAACCAAACCACAAACATTGAGAAGGGTTACTCTTCTTGTACTTGATCGGTGTTGTGCCTTTCGCATTAGATCCCGAACCAATTTCTGTGTTTCATCGTAAATTTGAAGGTCCAAGGGATAACGCTGCAGTAGTGCATCGGAATCTAATACTGATCTCCCAGGAAACGCTCAAAGCAAACCACAAACAATGAGAAGATTTACTCTTCTTGTACTTAAGTTGGCATTGTGCCTTCTGTATTAAATCCCGACGCGATTTCTGTGTTTCATCGTCAATGTGAAGCCCAAGGGAAAGAGTAATCTAATACATGTCACACAGGAAACTCTCAAACCAAACTACAAACAATGAAAGGACTTACTCTTCACGTATGTTGGCGGCATTGTGCCTTTTGCATTAAATCCCGACGCAATTTCTGAGCTTCATCGTCAATGTGAAGGTCCAAGGGATAGAGTAAAGCTGCAGTAGAGAATCGGAATCTGATACTGATCTCCCAGAAAACGCTCAAAGCAAACCAAAAACAATGAGAAGATTACCCCTTCTTGTACATAAGTCGGCATTGTGACTTTTGTATTAAATCCCGACGCAATTTCTGTGCTTCATCGCAATGTGAAGGTCAAAGGGATAGGGTAAAGATGCAGTAGTGCATCGGAATCCAATACTGATCTCCCAGGAAACGCTCAAAGCAAACCACAAACAATGAGAAGATTTACTCATCTTGTACTTACGTCGGCATTGTGCCTTTTGTATTAAATCCTGACGCAATTTCTGTGTTTCATCATCAATGTGAAGGTTTAATGGATAGATTAAAGCTGCAGTAGTGCATCGGAACCCAATACTTATCTCCCAGGAAATGCTCGAACCAAACCACAAACAATCTGAAGATTTACTCTTCTTGTTTTTAAGTCGGCATTGTGCCTTATCTATTAAATCCCAACGCGATTTCTGTGTTTCATTGTCAATGTGAAGGTCCAAGGGATAGAGAAAACTGCAGTAGTGCATCAGAATCTAATACTGATCTCCCAGGAAACGCTCAAAGCAAACCACGAAAAATGAGAAGATTTACTCATCTTGTACTTACGTCGGCATTCTGCCTTTTCTATTAAATCCCGACGCAGTTTCTGTGTTTCATCGTCAATGTGAAGGTTCAATGGATAGAGTAAAGCTGCAGTAGTGCATCGGAATACAATACTTATCTCCCAGGAAACGCTGACACCAAACCACAAACAATCAGAAGATTTACTCTTCTTGTTTTTAAGTTGGCATTGTGCCTATTGTAATAAATCGAGACGTGATTTCTGTGTTTCATTTTCAATGCAAAGGTCCATGGGATGCAGTAAAGCAGCAGTAGTGCATCGGAATCTAATACTGATCCCCCAGGAAACGCTCAAAGCAAACCACTAACAATGACAAGATTTGCTCTTCTTGTCCTTAATTTGACATTGTGCCTTTTGTATTAAATCCCAACGCCATTTCTTTGTTTCACCGTCAATGTGAAGGTCCAAGGGATAGAGTAAGGCTGCAGTAGTGCATCGGAATCTAATACTGATCTCCTAGGAAATGCTCAAAGCAAACCACAAACAATTAGAAGATAGGCTCTTCTTGTACTTAGGTCGGCAGTGTGCGTTTTGTATTAAATGCCGACGCAAGTTCTGTGTTTCATCGTCAATGTGAAGGTCCAAGGGATTGAGTAAATCTGTAGTGGTGCATCGGAATCTCAATACTGATCTCCCAGGATACGCACAAAACAAACCACAAAAAATGAGAAGATTAATTCTTCTTGTACTTAAGTCGGCATTGTGTATTTTGTATTAAATCCCGTCGCTATTTCTGTGTTTCATCGTCAAGTTGAAGGTCCACGGGATAGAATAAAGCTTCAGTAGTGCACCGAAAAGTAATTATGATCTCCCAGGAAACGCACAAAGCAAACCACAAGCAATGAGAATATTTACTCTTCATGCGCTTAGGTCGGCATTGTCACTTTCGAATGAAATCCTGGCGCAATTTCTGTGTTTCATCGCCAATTTGAAGGTCCAAGGGATAAAGCTGCAGTAGTGCATCGGAATCTAATACTGATCTCCCAGGAAACGCTTAAAGCAAATCACAAACAATGAGAAGATTTACTCTTCTTGTCCTTTAGTCGGCATTGTGCCTTTTGTATTAAATCCTGACGCAATTTCTGGGTTTCATCGTTAATGTGAAGGTCCAAGGGATTGAGTAATGCTGCAGTCGTGCATCGGAATCTAATACTGATCTCCCAGGAAACGCTCAAAGCAAACTAGAAACAATGAGAAGATTTACTCTTCTTGTCCTCAAGTCGGCATTGCGCCTTTTGTATTAAATCATCTCGCTATTTCTGTGTTTCATCGTCAATTTGTAGGTCCAAGCTATAGAGTAAGCTGCAGTAGTGCACCGAAATCTAATACTGATCTCCCTGGAAACGCTCAAAGCAAACCACAAACAATGAAAGTATTTACACTTCATGTACCTAAGTGGGCATTGTGCCTTTTGTAGTAAATCCCGACGCGATTTCTGTGTTTCATCGTCAATGTGAAGGCCAAGGGATAGAGTAAAGCTGCAGTTCTGCATCGGAATCTAATACATGACACACAGGAAACGCTCAAATCGAACCACAAACAATGCGAAGACTTACTCTTCTTGTACTTAAGGCGGCATTGGGCGTTTTGCATTAAACCCCGACGCAATTTCTGTGCTTCATCGTCAGTGTGAAGGTCCAAGGGATAGAGTAAAGCTGCAGTGGTGCAACGGAATCCAATACTTATTTCCCAGGAAACGCTCAAACCAAACCACAAACATTGAGAATACTTACTCTTCTTGTACTTGATCGGCATTGTGCATATTGCATTAGATCCCGACCCAATATCTGTGTTTTATCGTCAATTTGAAGATCCAAGGGATAACGCTGCAGTAGTACATCGCAATCTAATACTGATCTCCCAAGAAACGCTCAAAGCAAACCAAAAACAATGAGAAGATTTACTCTTCTTGTCTTTAACTCAGCATTGTGCACTTTGTATTAATTCGGGACGCAATTTCTGTGTTTCATCGTCAATGTGAAGGTCTAAGAGATAGAGTTAAGCTGCAGTAGTGAATCGGAATCAGTTACTGATCTCCCAGGAAACGCTCAAAGTAAACCTCAAACAATGAGAAGATTTACTCTTCTTGTACTTAAGTCGGCATTGTGCCTTTTGTATTAAATCCCGACGCAATTTCTGTGTCTCATCGTCAATGTGAAAGTCCAAGGGATAGAGTGAAGCTTCTGTAGTGCATCGAAATCTAATACTGATCTCCCAGGAAGCGCTCAAAGCAAAGCAGAAACAATGTGAAGATTTACTCCTAATGTACTTAAGTTGGCATTGTGCCTTTTGTATTAAATCCCGACACAATTTCTGTGTTTCATCGTCAATGTGAAGGTCCAAGGGATAGAGTAGAGCTGCAGTAGTGCATCGGAATCTAATACTGATCTCCCAGGAAACGCACAAAGCAAACCACAAAAAATGGAAAGATCGACTCTTCTGATACTTAGTTCGGCAGTGTGCCTTTTGTATTACATCCCGACGCAATATCTGTGTTATATCGTCAATGTGAAAGTCCAAGAGATAGAGTAAAACTACATTAGTGCATCGGAATCCAAACCTAATCTCCCAGGAAACGCTCAAGGAAAATCACAAACAACGAAAAGATTTAATCTTCTTGTACATAAGTCGGCATTGTGCCTTTTGTACTAAATCCCGACGCAATACCTGAGTTTCATCGTCAATGTGAATGTCCAAGGGATAGAGTGAAGCTGCAAGAGTGCGTCGGGATGTAATACTGATCTCCCAGGAAACGCTCAAAGCAAACCACAAACAATGAGAATATTTACTCTTCTTGCGCATAAGTCGGCATTGTCACTTTCGAATGAAATCCTGACGCAATTTCTGTGTTTCATCGCCAATTTGAAGGTCCAAGGGATAAAGCTGCAGTAGGGCATCGGAATCTAATACTGATCTCCCTGGAAACGCTTAAGGCCAATCACAAACAATGAGAAGATTTACTCCTCTTGTACATAAGTCGGCTTTGTGCCTTTTGTGTTAAATCCCGACGCAATTTCTGTGTTTCATCGCCAATGTGAAGGTCCAAGGGTTAGAGTAAAGCTGCAGTAGTGCATCGGAATCTGTTACTGATCTCCCAGGAAACACTTAAAGTAAACGTCAAACAATGAGAAGATTTACTTTTCTTGTACTTAAGTCGGCATTGTGCCTTTTGCATTAAATCCAGACGCAATTTCTGTGTCTCATCGTCAATGTTAAAATTTAAGGGATACAGTAAAGCTTCTGTAGTGCATCGGAATCTAATACTGATCTCCCAGGAAGAGCTCAAAGCAAACCGGAAACAATGAGAAGATTTACTCCTCTTGTACTTAAGTCGGCGTTGTGCCTTTTGTATTAAATCCCGACGCAATTTCTGTGTCTCATCGTCAATGTGAAGGTCCAAGGGATAGAGTGAAGCTTCTGTAGTGCATCGGAATCCAATATTTATTTCCCAGGAAACGCTGAACCAAACCACAAACATTGAGAAGAGTTACTCTTCTTGTACTTGATCGGCATTGTGCCTTTTGCATTAGATTCCGACCCTATTTCTGTGTTTCATCGTCAATTTGAAGGTCCAAGGGATGACGCTGCAGTAGTGCATCGGAATCTAATACTGATCTACCAGGAGACGATCAAAGCAAACCACAAACAATGAGAAGATTTACTCCGCTTGTTCTTATGTCGAGATTGTGCTTTTTGTATTAAATCCCGACGAAATTTTTTTGTTTCATCGTCAATGTGAAGGTCCAAGGGATAGAAAAAGGCTGCAGTAGTTAATCGTAATCTGATACCGATCTGCCAGAAAACGCTCAAAGCAAACCAGAAACAATGAGAAGATTACCTCTTCTTGTACTTACGTCGGCATTGTGCATTTTGTATTATATCCCGACGCAATTTCTGTGTCTCATCGTCAATTTGAAGGACCAAGGGATAGAGTAAAGCTGCAGTAGTGCATCGGAATCTTATACTCATTTCCTATGAAACGCTCCAAGCAAACCACAAACAATACGAAGATTTACTCCGCTTGTTCTCATGTCCGCATTGTGCCTTTTGTATTAAATCCCGACGCAATTTTTTTGTTTCATCGTCAATGAGAAGGTCCAAGGGTTAGAGTAAAGGTGCAGTAGTGCATCGGAATCTGATACTGATCTCCCAGGAATCTCTGAAATCAAATCACAAACAATGAGAAGACTTACTCTTCTTGTTCTTATGTCGGCATTGTGCATTTTGTATTAAATCCCGACGCAATGTCTGTGTTTCATCGTCAATGTGAAAGTCCAAGGGATAGAGTAAAGCTCCAGTAGTGCATCGGAATCTAATACTGATCTCCATGAAACGCTCAAAGCAAACCACAAACAATGAGAAGATTTACTCCTCTTCTACTTAAGTCGGCATTGTGACCTTTGAATGAAATCCCGACGCAATTTCTGTGTTTCATCGTCGATGTGAAGTTCCAAGGGACAGAGTGAAGCTGCAGTAATGCATCGGAATCTAATACTGATGTCCCACGAAACGCTCAAAGCAAACCACAAACAACGAGAGGATTTACTCATCTTGTACTTAAGTCGGCATTGTGCCTTTTGTGTAAAATCCCGACGCAATTTCTGTGTTTCATCGTCGATGTGAAGTTCCAAGGGTTAGAGTAAAGCTGCAGTAGTCCATCGGAATCTAATACTGATCTCCCACGAAACGCTCAAAGCAAACCACGAAAAATGAAAAAATTTTCTGATCTTGTACTTAAGTCGACATTGTGCCTTTTGTGTTAAATCCCGACGCAATTTCTGTGTCTCAACGTCAATGTGAAAGTCCAAGGGATAGAGTATAGCTGCTGTAGTGCATCGGAATCTAATACTGATCTCCCACGAAACGCTCAAAGCAAACCACAAACAATGAGAAGATTTACTCCTCTGGTCCTTAAGTCAGCATCTTGGGTTTTGCATTAAATCCCGACGCAATATCTGTGTTTCGTCGTCAATTTGAAGGTCCAAGTGTTAGAGTAAATCTGCAGAAGTGCATCGGAATCTAACACGTATCTCCCAGGAAACGCTCAAACCAAACCACAAACACTGGGAAGAGTTACTGTTCTTGTACTTAAGTCGGCATTGAGACATTTGTATTAAATGTCGACGCAATTTCTGTGCTTCTTCGTCAATGGGAAGGTCGAAGAAATAGAGTAAAGCTGCAGTAGTGCATCGGAATCTAATACTGATCCCCCAGGAAACGCTCATATCAAACCACAATCAATGAGAAGATTTACTCTTCTTCTACTTAAGTCAGCATTGTGCCTTTTGTATTAAATCACGACGCAATTTCTGTGTTTCATCGTCAATGTGAACTTCCATGGGTTTGAGTATAGCCGCAGTAGTGCATCGGAATCTAATACTAATCTCCCAACAAACGCTCAAAGCAAACCACAAACAATGAGATGATTTAGTCTTCTTGTACTTAAGTCGGCATTGTGTGTTTTGTGTTAAATACCCACGCTATTTCAGTGTTTCATCGTCAATTTGAAGCTCCTAGCAATAGAGTAAAGCTTCAGTAGTGCACCGGAATCTAATAGAGATCTCCCAGGATACGCTCAAAGGAAGACACAAACAATAAGAAGATTAACTCTTCTTGAACTTAATACGGCATTGTGCCTTTTGTATTAAATCCAGACGCAATTTATGTGTTTCATTGTCAATGTGAAGGTCCAAGAGATAGAGTAAAGCCGCAGTAGTGCATCGGAATCTAACACTGATCCCCCAGG
Organism: Schistocerca piceifrons; assembly: GCF_021461385.2. Taxonomy (NCBI): domain Eukaryota; kingdom Metazoa; phylum Arthropoda; class Insecta; order Orthoptera; family Acrididae; genus Schistocerca; species Schistocerca piceifrons. The sequence goes on from NW_025728257.1 coordinate 269,595, forward strand.
AAACGGTCATATCAAACCACAAACAATGAGAATATTTACTCTTCTTGTACTTAAGTTGGCATTGTGCCTTTTGTATTAAATTCCGACGCAATTTCTGTGTTTCATCGTCAATGTGAAGGTCCAAGGGATAGAGTAAAGCTGCAGAAGTGCATCGAAATCTAATACAGATCTCCCAGGAAACGCTCAAAGCAAGACACAAACAATGAGAAGATTTACTCTTCTTGAACTTAAGTCGGCATGTGCCTTTTGTATTTATCCCGACGCAATTTCTGTGCTTCATTCTCAATGTGCAGGTCCAAGAGATAGAGTAAAGCTGCAGTAGTGCATCGGAATCTAATACTGATCCCCCAGGAAACGCTCATATCAAACCCCAAACAATGAGAAGATTTACTCGTCTTGTACTTAAGTTGCCATTGTTCCTTTTGTATTAAATCCCGACGCTATTTCTGCGTTTCATCGTTAATGTGAAGGTCCAAGGGATAGAGTAAAGCTGCAGTAATGCATCGAAATCTAATACTGATCTCCCAGAAAAAGCTCAAAGCAAATCGGAAATAATGAGAAGATTAACTCTTCTTGTACTTAAGTCGGCATTGTGCCTTTTGTATTAATTCCCGACGCAATTTCTGTGTTTCATCGTCAATGTGAAGTTCCAAGGGATAGAGTAAATCAGCAGCAGTGCATCGGAATCCAAACCTGATCTCCCAGGAAGCGCACAAAGCAAACCACAAACAATGAGAAGATTTACTCTTCTTCCACTTAAGTCAGCATTGTCCCTTTTGTATTAAATCCCGACGCAATATCTGTGTTTCATCGTCAATGTGAACTTCCATGGGTTTTAGTATACCCGCAGTAGTGCATCGGAATCTAATACTGATCTCCCAGGAAAGGTTCAAAGAAAATCACAAACAATGAGATGATTTTGTCTTCTTGTACATAAGTCGGCATTGTGGCTATTGTATTAAATCCCGACGAAATTTCTGTGTTTCATCGTGAATGTTAAGGTCCAAGAGATAGAGTAAAGCTGCAGTAGTGTATCGAAATCCAATACGTATCTCCCAAGAAATGCTCAAACGAAACCACAAACACTGGGAAGAGTTACTCTTCTTGTACTTAAGTCAGCATTGAGGCTTTTGTATTAAATCCCGACGCAATTTCTCTGCTTCTTCGTCAATGTGAAGGTCCAAAAAATAGAGTAAAGCTGCAGTAGTGCATCGGAATCAAATACTGATCCCCCAGGAAACGCTCATATCAAACCACAAACAATGAGAAGATTTACTCTTCTTCTACTTAAGTCAGCATTGTGCTTTTTGTAATAAATCCCGACGCAATTGCTGTGTTTCATCGTCAATGTGAAGGTCCAAGGGATATAGTAAAGCTGCAGTAGTGCATCGAAATCTAATTCTGATCTCCCAGAAAACGCTCAAAGCAAAACAGAGACAATGAGAAGATTAACTCCACTTGTACTTAAGTTGGCATTGTGCCTTTTGTATTAAATCCCGACGCAATTTTTGTGTTTCATCGTCAATGTGAACTTCCATGGGTTTGAGTATAGCCGCAGTAGTGCATCGGAATCTAATACTGATCTCCCAGGAATCGCTCAAAGCAAACCACAAAACAATGAGATGATTTAGTCTTCTTGTACTTAAGTCGGCATTGTGTCTTTTGTGTTAAATCCCGACGGTATTTCTGTGTTTCATCGTCAACTTCAAACTCCTAGCTATAGAGTAAAGCTTAAGTTGTGCATCGGAATCTAATAGAGATCTCCCAGGAAACGCTCAAAGCAAGACACAAACAATGAGAAGATTTACTCTTCTTGTACTTAAGTCGGCATTGTGCCTTTTGTATTAATCCCGACGCAATTTCTGTGTTTCATTCTCAATGTGAAGGTCCAAGAGATAGAGTAAAGCTTCAGTAGTGCATCGGAATCTAATACTGATCCCCCAGGAAACGCTAATATAAAACCACAAACAATGAGAAGATTTACTTTCTTGTACTTAAGTTGGCATTGTTAATTTTGTATTAAATCACGACGCAATTTCTATGTTTCATTGTCAATGAGAAGGTCCAAGGGATAGTGTAAAGCTGCAGTAATGCATCGAAATCTAATACTGATCTCCCAGGAAACGCTAAAAGCAAAACAGAAATAATGAAAAGATTAACTCGTCTTGTACGTAAGTCGGCATTGTGCCTTTTGTATTAATTCCCGACGCAATTTCTGTGTTTCATCGTCAATGTGAAGTTCCAAGGGATAGAGTAAATCAGCAGCAATGCATCGGAATCCAAACCTGATCTCCCAGGAAGCGCTCAAATCAAACCACAAACAATGTGAAGATTTACTCTTCTTCCACTTAAGTCAGCATTGTGCCTTTTGTATTAAATCCCGACGCAATTTCTGTGTTTCATCGTCAATGCGAAGGGCCAAGGGATACAGTAAAGCTGCAGTAGTGCATCGAAATCTAAGACTGATCTCCCAGAAAACGCTCAAAGCAAAACAGAAACAATGAGAAGATTAACTCTTCTTCTACTTAAGTCGGCATTGTGCCTTTTGTATTAAATCCCGACGCAATTTCTGTGTTTCATCGTCAATGTGAACTTCCATGGGTTTGAGTATAGCCGAAGTAGTGCATCGGAATCTAATACTGATCTCCCAGGACACGCTCAAAGCAATCCACAAACAATGAGAAGATTTTCTCTTCTTGTTCTTAAGTCAGCATTGTGCGTTTTGTGTTAAATCACGACGCGATTTCTCTGTTTCATCGTCAATGTGAAGGTCCAGGAGATAGAGTAAGGCTGCAGTAGTGTATCGGAATCCAATACGTATCTCCCAGGAAACGCTCAAACCAAACCACAAACACTGGGAAGAGTTACTCTTCTTGAACTTAAGTCGGCATTGAGGCTTTTGTATTAAGTCCCGACGCAATATCTGTGCTTCTTTGTCAATGTGAAGGTCCAAGAAATAGAGTAAAGCTGCAGTAGTGCATCGGAATCTTATACTGATCGCCCAGGAAACGCTCATATCAACCACAAACAGTGAGAAGAATTACTCTTCCTCTACTTAAGTCAGCATTGTGCCTTTTGTATTAAGTTCCGACGCAATTTCTGTGTTTCATCGTCAATGTGTAGGTCGAAGGGATAGAATAAAGCTGCAGTAGTCAATCGGAATCTAATACTGATCTCTCACGAAGCGCTCAAAGCAAACCACGAAAAATGAAAAGTCTTTCTCATCTTCTACTTAAGTCGGCATTGTGCCTTTTGTGTTAAATCCCGACGCAATTCCTGTGTTTCAACTTCAATGTGAAGGTCCAAGGGATAGAGTAAAGCTGCAGTAGTGCATCGGAATCTAAAACTGGTCCCCCAGGAAACGCTCCAAGCAAACCACAAACATTGAGACGATTTACTCTTCTTGTACTTAAGTTGGCATAGTGCCTTTTGTATTAAGTCCCGACTCAATTTCTGTGTTTCATCGTCAATGTGAAGGTCCAAGGGATAGAGTAAAACTGCAGTAGTGCATCGGAATCTAATACTTATCTCGCAGGAAACGCTCAAAGCAAACCACGAACAATGAGCAGATTTACTCCTCTTGTACTTAAGTCGGTGTTGAGCCTTTTGTACTAAATCCTGACGCAATATCTGTATTTCATCGTCAATTTGAAGGTCCAAGTGTTAGAGTTAATCTGCAGAAGTGCATCGGAATCTAATACAGATCTCCCAGGAAACGCTCAAAGCAAACCGCAAACAATGAGAATATTTACTCTTCTTGTACTTAAGTCGGCATTGCGCGTTTTGTATTAAATCCCGACGCCATTTCTGTGTTTCATCGTGAATGTGAAGGTCCAAGGGATAGAGCAAAGCTGCAGTAGTGCATCGGAATCTAATACTGATCTCCCACGAAACGCTCAAAGCAAACCACAAACAATGAGAAGATTTACTCTTCTGTTCCTTAAGTCAGCATTGTGCGTTTTGTATTAAATCCCGACGCAATTTCTGTGTTTCGTCGTCAATGTGAAGGTCCCAGGGATTGAGTAAAGCTGCAGTAGTGCATCGGAATCTAATACTCATCTCCCAGGACTCGTACAAAGGAAACCACAAGGAATGAGGTGATTTACTTTTCTTGTACTTAGGTAGGCATTGTGCCTATTGTATTAAATCCTGACGCAATTTCGGTGTTTCATCGTCAATGTGAAGGTACAAGGGATAGAGGAAAGCTACAGTAGTGCATCGGAATCTAATACTTATCTCGCTGGAAACGCTCAAAGCAAACCACGAACAATGAGATGATTTACTCTTCTCGTACTTAAGTCGGCATTGTGCCTTTTGTATTAATCCCGACGCAATTTCTGTGTTTCATTCTCAATGTGAAGGTCCAGGAGATAGAGTAAAGTTGCAGTAGTGCATCGGAATCTAATACTGATCCCCCAGGAAACGCTCATATCAAACCACAAACAATGGGAAGATTTACTCTTCTTGTACTTAAGTTGGCATTGTTCCTTTTGTATTGAATCCCAACGCAATTTTTGTGTTTCATCGTCAACGTGAAGGTCCAAGGGATAGATTAAAGCTGCAGTAATGCATCGAAATCTAATTCTGATCTCCCAGAAAACGCTCAAAGCAAAACAGAAATAATGAGAAGATTAACTCTTCTTGTACTTAAGTCGGCATTGCGAATTTTGTATTAATTCCCGACGCAATTTCTGTGTTTCATCGTCAATGTGAAGGTCCAAGGGATACAGTAAAGCTGCAGTAGTGTATCGAAATCTAATACTGATCTCCAAAAAACGCTCAAAGCAAAACAGAAATAATGAGAAGATTAACTCTTCTTGTACTTAAGTCGGCATTGTGCCTTTTGTATTAAATCCCGACGCAATTTCTGTGTTTCATCGTCAATGTGAACTTCCATGGGTTTGGGTATAGCCGCAGTAGTGCATCGGAATCTAATGCTGATCTCCCAGGAAACGCTCAAAGAAAACCACAAACAATGAGATGATTTAGTCTTCTTGTATTTAAGTCGGCATTGTGGCTTTTGTATTAAATCCCGACGCAATTTCTGTGTTTCATCGTCAATGTGAAGGTCCATGGGATTGAGTAAAGTTGCAGTTGTGCATCGGAAACTAATACTGATCTCCCTGAAAACGCTCAAAGGAAACCAGAAACCATTTGAAGATTAACTCTTCTTCTACTTAAGTTAGCATTGTGCCTTTTGTATTAAATCCCGACGCAATTTCTGTGTTTCATCGTCAATGTGAAGGTCCAAGGGATAGAGTAATGCTGCAGTAGTGCATCGGATTCTAATTCTGTTCTCCCCAGAAACGCTGAAAGCAAACCTCGAACAATGAGAATATTTACTCTTCTTGTACTTGAGTCAGCATTGCGCGTTTTGTATTAAATCCCGACGCAATTTCTGTGTTTCATCATCAATGTGAAAGTCCAATGGATAGAGTAAAGCTGCAGTAGTGCATCGGAATCGAATACTGATCCCCAAGGAAACGCTCAAAGCAAATCAGACACAATGGGAAGATTTACTCTTCTTACACTCGAGTCGGCATTGTGCCTTTTGTATTAAATCCCGACGCAATTTCTTTGTTTCATCGTCAATTTGAAGGTCCAAGGGATAACGCAGGAGTAGTGCATCGGAATCTAATACTGATCTCCCAGGAAACGCTCAAAGCAATCCACAAACAATGAGAAGATTTTCTCTTCTTGTACTTAAGTCAGCATTGTGCCTTTTGTATTAAATCACGACGCGAATTCTGTGTTTCATCGTCAATGTGAAGGTCCAAGGGATAATGCTGCAGTAGTGCATCGTATTCTTATTCTGATCTCCCGAGAAACGCTGAAAGCAAACCTCAGACAGTGAGAAGATTTACTCTTCTTGTACTTGAGTCAGCATTGTGCGTTTTGTACTAAATCCCGACGCAATTTCTGTGTTTCATCATCAATGTGAAACTCCAAAGGATAGCGTAAGGCAGCAGTAGTGCATCGGAATTCAACACATATCTCCCAGGAAACGCTCAAACCAAACCACAAACACTGGGAAGAGTTACTCTTCCTGTACTTAAGTCAGCATTGAGCCTTCTGTATTAAATCCCGAAGCAATTTCTGTGCTTCTTCGTCAATGTGAAGGTACAATGGACACAATAAAGCTGCAGTAGTCCATCGGAATCTAATACTGATCTCCCAGGAAACGCTCCTGGCAAACCACAAACAACGAGAAAATTTACTCATCTTGTCCTTATGTCGGCATTGTGCGTTTTGTATTAAATCCAGACGCAATTTCTGTGTTTCATCGTCGATGTGAAGTTCCAAGGGATAGAGTAAAGCTGCAGTAATGCATCGGATTGCAATACTGATCTCCCACGAAACGCTCAAAGCAAACCACGAACAATGAAAAGATTTTCTCATCTTGTACTGAAGTTGCATTGTGCATTTTGTGTTAAATCCCAACGCAATTTCATTGTTTCAACATCAATGTGAAGGTCCAAGGGATAGAGTAAAGCTACAGTAGTGCAACGGAATCCAATACTTATCTCCCAGGAAACGCTCAAACCAAACCACAAACAATGAGAAGATTTGCTCTTCTTGTTTATCAGTAGGCATTGTGCCTTTTGTATTAAATCCCGACGCGATTTCTATGTTTCATCGTCAATGTGGAGGTGCAAGGGATAGAGTGAAGCTGCAGTACTGCATCGGAATCTAATACTAGTCCCGCAGGAAACGCCCCAAGCAAACCACAAACAATGAGAAGATTTACTTGTTTTGTACTTAAGTTGGCATAGTGCTTTTGTATTAAATCCCGACGCAATTTCTGTGTTTCATCGTCAATGCGAAGGTCCAGGGGATATAGTAAGGCTGCAGTAGTGCATCGGTAACTAATACTTATCTCCCAGGAATCGCTTATACCAAATCACAAAGAATGAGAAGATTTACTCTTCTTGTACTTATGTCGGCATTGTGCATTTTGTATTAAATCCCGACGCAATTTCTGTGGTTCATCGTCAAGGCGAAAGTCCAAGGGATAGTGTAAAGCTGCAGTAGTGCATCGGAATCTAATACTGATCTCCATGCAACGCTCAAAGCAAACCACAAACAATGAGAAGATTTACTCCTCTTGTACTTAAGTCGGCATTGTGACCTTTGAATTAAATCCCGACGCAATTTCTGTGTTTCATCGTCGATGTGAAGTTCCAAGGGATAGAGTAAAGCTGCAGTAATGCATCGGAATCTAATACTGATCTCCCACGAAACGCTCAAATCAAACCACAAACAACAAGAGGATTTACTCATCTTGTACTTAAGTCAGCATTGTGCCTTTGTGTTAAATCCCGACGCAATTTCTGTGTTTCAACGTAAATGTGAAGGTCCAAGGGATAGAGTAAAGCTGCAGTAGTGCATCGGAATCCAATACTTATCTCCCAGATAACGCTAAAACAAAAGGACAAACAATGAGAAGATTTACTCTTCTTGCTTATAAGTCGGCATTGTGCCTTTTGTATTAAATCCTGAAGCAATTTCTGTGTTTCATCGTCAATGTGAACGTCCAAGGGTTAGAGTAAAGCTCCAAAAGTGCATAGGAATCTAATACTGATCTCGCAGGAAACGCTCAAAACAAACCGCAAACAACGAAAAGATATACTCTTCTTGTGCTTAAGTCGGCATTGCGCGTTTTGTATTAAATCCCGACGCAATTTCTGTATTTCATCGTCAATGTGAAGGTCCAACAGGGAGAGTAAAGCTGTAGTAGCGCATCGGATTGTAATTCTGATCTCCCGAGAAACGCTCAAAGCAAACCTCAAACAATGAGAGGATTTACCCTTCTTGTACTTAAGTCAGCATTGTGCGTTTTGTATCAAATCCCGACGTAATTTCTGTGTTTCATCGTCAATGTGAAAGTCCAATGGATAGAGTAAAGCTGCAGTAGTGCATCGTGATCTAATACTGATCTACCAGGAAACGCTCAAAGCAAACCACACAATGGGAAGATTTACTCTTCTTACACTCAAGTCGGCATTGTGCCTTTTGTATTAAATCCCGACGCAATTTCTTTGTTTCATCGTCAATTTGAAGGTCCAAGGGATAACGCAGCAGTAGTGCATCGGAATATGATACTGATCTCCCAGGAAACGCTCAAAGCAATCTACAAACAATGAGAAGATTTTCTCTTCTCGTACTTAAGTCAGCATTGTGCCTTTTGTATTAAATCACGACGCGATTTCTGTGTTTCATCGTCAACGTGAAGGTCCAAGGGATAGAGTAAAGCTGCAGTAGTGCATCGGAAACTAATACTTATCTGCCAGGAGTCGCTCAAACCAAATCACAAACAATGAGAAGATTTACTCTTCTAGTACTTATGTCGGCATTGTGCATTTTGTCTTAAATCCCAACGTAATTTCTGTGTTTCATCGTCAATGTGAAAATCCAAGGGATTGAGTGAAGCTGCATTAGTGCATCGTAATCTAATACTGATCTCCATGAAACGCTCAAAGCAAACCACAAACAATGAGAAGATTTACTCCTCTTGTAGTTAGGTCGGCATTGCGTCCTTTGTATTAAATGTGAAGGTCCAAGGGATAGAGAAAAGCAGCCGTAGTGCATCGGAATCCAACACGTATCTCCCAGGAAACGCTCAAACCAAACCACAAACACTGGGAAGAGTTAGTCTTCTTGTACTTAAGTCGGCATTGAGCCTTTTGTATTAAATCCAGACGCAGTTTCTGTGTTTCATCGTCGATGTGAAGTGCCAAGGGATAGAGTAAAGCTGCAGTAATGCATCGGAATCTAATAATGATCTCCCACGAAACGCTCAAAGCAAACCACGAACAATGAAAAGATTTTCTCATCTTGTACTTAGGTCGGCATTGTGCCTTTTTTGTGTTAAATCCCGACGCAATTTCTGTGCTTCTTCGTCAATGTGAAGGTCCAAGGGATAGAAAAAAGCTGCAGTAGTCCATCGGAATCTATTACTGATCCCCCAGGAAACGCTCAAAGCGAACCACAAGCAATGAGAAGATTTACCCTTCTTGTACTTAAATCGGCATTGTGTCTTTTGTGTTAAATCCTGACGCTATTTCTGTGTTTCATCGTCAATTTGAAGGTCCAAGGAATAGAGTAAAGCTATAGTAGTGCATCGGAATCTAATACAGATCCCCCAGGAAACGCTCCTGGCAAACCACAAACAATGAGAAAAGTTACTCTTCTTGTCCTTAAGTCCGCATCGTGCATTTTGTATTAAATCCCGACACAATTTCTATGTTTCATCGTAAAATTCGAAGGTCCAGGGGGTAGAGTAAAGCCCCAGTAGTGCATCGAAATCCAATACTGATCCCCCACGAAACGCTCAAAGCAAACCAGAAACTATGAGAAGATTTTCTCTTCTTATACTTATGTCAGAATTTTTCCTTTTGTATTAACTGCCAAATCAATTTCAGTGTTTTATCGTCAATGTGAAGATCCAAAGGTTAGAGTGCATCGGATTCTAATACTGATCTCTCCGGAGACGCATAAAGCAAACCACAAGCAATAAGACAATTTACTCTACTTCTAATAAGTCGGCATTGTGCCTTTTGCATTAATTCCCGACGCAAAATCTGTGGTTCATCTTCAATGTGTAGGTCCAAGGGATGGACTAAGGCTGCAGTAGTGCATCGGAATCTAATACTGATCTCCCAGGAAACGATCAAAGCAAACCATAAATAATGAGAAGCTTTACTCTTCTTGTACTTAGGTCGGCATTGTGCCTTTTGTATTAAATTCCGACGCAACTTCTGTGTTTCATCGTCAATGTGAAGGTACAACGGAGAGAGTAAAGCTGCCGTAGTGTATCGGAATCTAATACTGACCTTCCAAGAAACGCTCAAAGCAAACCACAGACAGTAAGTAGATTGACTATTCTTGTACTTAAGTCGGCATTGTGCTTTTGTATTAAATCGCGACGCAAAATCTGTGTTTCATCGTCAATGTGAAGGTGCAAGGGATTAAGTAAAGCTGCAGTAGTGCATCGGAATCTAATACTGATCTCCCAGGAAACGCTCAAAGCAAACCACAATCAATGAGAAGATTTAATCTTCTTGTACTTTAGTCGGCATTGTGCCTTTTGTATTAAATCCCGACGCAAAATCTGTGTTTTATCGTCAATGTGAAGGTGGAAGGGATAGAGTAAAGCTGCAGTAGTGCATTGGAATCTAATACTGACCTCCAGGAAACGCTCAACGCAAACTATAAACAATGAGATGATTTAGTCTTCTTGTACTTCAGTCGGCATTGTGCCTTTTGTCTTAAATCCCGACGCAATTTCTGTGTTTCATCGTCAATGTGAAGGTCCAAGGGATAGAGTAAAGCTGCAGTAGTGCATCGGACTCTAATACTGATCCCCCAGGAGACGCTCAAAGCAAACTAGAAAACAATGAGGAGATTTACTCTTCTTGTACTTAAGTCGGCCTTATGCCTTTTGTCTTAAATCCCGACACAATTTCTGTGTTTCAAGGTCAATGTGAAGGTCCAAGGGATAGAGTAAAGCTGCAGTAGTGCATCGGAATCCAATACTTATCTCCCAGAAAACGCTAAAACCTAACCACAAACAATGAGAAGATTTACTCTTCATGTTTATAAGTCGGCATTTTGCATTTTGTATTAAATCCCGACGCTATTTCTGTGCTTCATCGTCAATGTGAAGGTCCAAGGGATAGAGTAAAGCTGCAGTAGTGCATCGGAATCTAAAACTTATCTCGCAGGAAACGTTCAAAGCAAACCACGAACAATGAGAAAATTTACTCCTCTTGTACTTAAGTCGGCATTGTGCCTTTTGTTTTAAATCCAGACGCAATTTCTGTGTTTCATCGTCAATGTGAACGTCCAAGGGTTAGAGTAAGGCTGCAAAAGTGCATCGGAATCTAATACTTATCTCCCAGGAAACGCTCAAAGCAAACCGCAAACAATGAAAAGATTTACTCTTCTTGTACGTAAGTCGGCATTGCACGTTTTGTATTAAATCCCGACGCAATTTCTGTGTTTCAACGTCAATGTGAAGGTCGAAGGGATAGGTTAAAGCTGCAGTAGTGCATCGGAATGCAATACTTATCTCCCAGGAAACGCTCTAACCAAACCACAACAATGAGAAGATTTACTCTTCTGGTTAATAAGTCGGCATTGTGCCTTTTGTATTAAATACCGACGCGATTTCTATGTTTCATCGTCAATGTGGAGGTGCAAGGGATTGAGTGAAGCTGCAGTACTGCATCGGAATCTAATACTGGTCCCCCAGGAAACGCTCAAAGCAAACCACAAACAATGAGAAGATATTCTCTTCTTGTACTTAAGTTGGCATAGTGCCTTTTGTATTAAATCCCGACGCAATTTCTGTGTTTCATCGTCAATGTGAAGGTCCAAGGGATAGAGTAATGCTGCAGTAGTGCATCGGAATCTATTACTTATCTCGCAGGAAACGCTCAAAGCTAACCACGAACAATGAGCAGATTAACTCCTCTTGTACTTAAGTCTACATTGTGCCTTTTGTATTAAATCCTGACGCAATTTCTGTGTTTCATCGTCAATTTGAAGATCCAAGTGTTAGAGTAACGCTGCAGAAGTGCATCGGAATCTAATACTGATCTCCCAGGAAACGCTCAAAGCAAACCGCAAACAATGAGAAGATTTACTCTTCTTGTACTTAAGTCTGTGTTGCGCGTTTTGTATTAAATCCCGACGCCATTTCGGTGTTTCATCGTCAATGTGAAGGTCCAAGGGATAGGGTAAAGCTTCAGTAGTGCATCGGATTCTAATTCTGATCTCCCGAGAAACGCTCAAAGCAAACCACAAACCATGAGAAGATTTATTCCTCTTGGACTTAAGTCGGCATTGTGACCTTTGAATTAAATCCCGACGCAATTTCTGTGTTTCATCGTCGATGTGAAGTTTCAAGGGATAGAGTAAAGCTGCAGTAACGCATCGGAATCTAATACTGGTCTCCCACGAAACGCTCAAAGCAAACCACAAACAATGAGAAGATTTACTCTTCTGGTACTTAAGTCAGCATTGTGCGTTTTGTATTAAATCCCGACGCAATTTCTGTGCTTCTTCGTCAATGTGAAGGTCCAAGGGATAGAATAAAGCTGCAGTAGTGCATCGGAATCCAATACAGATCCCCCACGAACAATGAAAAGAAGTTCTCATCTTGTACTTAAGTCGGCATTGTGCCTTTTGTGTTAAATCCCGACGCAATTTCTGTGTTTCAACGTCAATGTGAAGGTCGAAGGGATAGGGTAAAGCTGCAGTAGTGCATCGGAATGCAATACTTATCTCCCAGGAAACGCTCTAACCAAACCACAAACAATGAGAAGATTTACTCTTCTTGTACATAAGTCGGCATTGTGCCTTTTGTATTAAATCCCGACGCAAAATCTCTGTTTCATCGGCATGTGAAGGCCCAAGAGATGGAGTAAAGCTACAGAGGTGCATCGGAATCTAATACTGATCTCACAGGAAACGTCCAAAGCAAACCATAAACAATGAGAAGACTTACTTTTCTTGTAATTAAGTCGGCATTGTGCCTTTTGTATTAAAGCCCAACGCAATTTCTGTTTTTCATCGTCAATGTGAAGCCACAAGGGGTAGAGTAAAGCCACAGTAGTTCATCGGAATCTAATACTGATCTCCAAGGAAACGCTGAAAAAAACCATATACAATGAGAAGATTTACTCTTCTTGTACTGAAGTCGGCATTGTGCCTTTTGTATCAAATCCCGACGCAATATCTGTGTTCCATCATCAATGTGAATGTCCAAGGGATAGAGTAAAGCTGCAGTAGTGCATCAGAATCCTATACATATCTCCCTGGAAACGCTCAAAGCAAACCAGAAACAATGAGACGATTTACTCTTCTTGTACTTAATCGGCATTTTGCCTTTTTCATTAAATCCTGATGGAATATCTGTGTTTCATCGCCGATGTGAAGATCCTAGGGATAGAGTAAAGCTGCAGTAGTGCATCCGAATCTAATACTTATCTCCCAGGAGAGGAACAAAGCAAACCACAACCAATGAGAAGATTAACTCTTCTTGTACTAAAGTCGGCATTGTGCCTTTTGTGTTAAATCCCGACGCAACTTCTGTGTTTCATCGTCAAAGGGAAGGTCCAAGGGTTACAGTAAAGCTGCAGTAGTGCATCGGAATCTAATACTGATTTTCCAGGAGACGCTCAAAACAAACGACAAACAATGAGAAGACTTACTCATCTTGTACTTAGGTCGGCATTGTGCCTTTTGTATTAAATCCCGACGCAATATCTGTCTTTCATCGTCAATGTGAAGCTCCAAGGGATAGAGTAAAGCTGCAGTAGTGCATCGGAATCTAATACTTATCTCCCAGGAGATGAACAAAGCAAACCACAACCAATGAGAAGATTAACTCTTCTTGTACTAAAGTCGGCATTGTGCCTTTTGTGTTAAATCCCGACGCAACTTCTGTGTTTCATCGTCAAAGGGAAGGTCCTAGGGATAGAGTAAAGCAGCAGTAGTGTAACGGAATCTAATACTGATCTCCCAGGAAACGCTCAAAGCATATCACAGACCATGGGTAGATTTACTCTTCTTGTACTTAGGTCGGCAATGTGAATCTTGTATTAAATCCCGACGCAATTTATGTTTCATCGTCAATGTTAAGGTCCAAGGAATAGAGTAAAGCTGCAGTAGTGCATCGGAATCTAATACTTATCTCCCAGGAAACGCTCAAAGCAAACCGCAAACAATGAAAAGATTTACTCTTCTTGTACGTAAGTCGGCATTGCACGTTTTGTATTAAATCCCGACGCAATTTCTGTGTTTCAACGTCAATGTGAAGGTCGAAGGGATAGGGTAAAGCTGCAGTAGTGCATCGGAATGCAATACTTATCTCCCAGGAAACGCTCTAACCAAACCACAACAATGAGAAGATTTACTCTTCTGGTTAATAAGTCGGCATTGTGCCTTTTGTATTAAATACCGACGCGATTTCTATGTTTCATCGTCAATGTGGAGGTGCAAGGGATTGAGTGAAGCTGCAGTACTGCATCGGAATCTAATACTGGTCCCCCAGGAAACGCTCAAAGCAAACCACAAACAATGAGAAGATATTCTCTTCTTGTACTTAAGTTGGCATAGTGCCTTTTGTATTAAATCCCGACGCAATTTCTGTGTTTCATCGTCAATGTGAAGGTCCAAGGGATAGAGTAATGCTGCAGTAGTGCATCGGAATCTATTACTTATCTCGCAGGAAACGCTCAAAGCTAACCACGAACAATGAGCAGATTAACTCCTCTTGTACTTAAGTCTACATTGTGCCTTTTGTATTAAATCCTGACGCAATTTCTGTGTTTCATCGTCAATTTGAAGATCCAAGTGTTAGAGTAACGCTGCAGAAGTGCATCGGAATCTAATACTGATCTCCCAGGAAACGCTCAAAGCAAACCGCAAACAATGAGAAGATTTACTCTTCTTGTAGTTAAGTCTGTGTTGCGCGTTTTGTATTAAATCCCGACGCCATTTCGGTGTTTCATCGTCAATGTGAAGGTCCAAGGGATAGGGTAAAGCTTCAGTAGTGCATCGGATTCTAATACTGATCTCCCGAGAAACGCTCAAAGCAAACCACAAACAATGAGAAGATTTATTCCTCTTGGACTTAAGTCGGCATTGTGACCTTTGAATTAAATCCCGACGCAATTTCTGTGTTTCATCGTCGATGTGAAGTTTCAAGGGATAGAGTAAAGCTGCAGTAACGCATCGGAATCTAATACTGGTCTCCCACGAAACGCTCAAAGCAAACCACAAACAATGAGAAGATTTACTCTTCTGGTACTTAAGTCAGCATTGTGCGTTTTGTATTAAATCCCGACGCAATTTCTGTGCTTCTTCGTCAATGTGAAGGTCCAAGGGATAGAATAAAGCTGCAGTAGTGCATCGGAATCCAATACAGATCCCCCACGAACAATGAAAAGAAGTTCTCATCTTGTACTTAAGTCGGCATTGTGCCTTTTGTGTTAAATCCCGACGCAATTTCTGTGTTTCAACGTCAATGTGAAGGTCGAAGGGATAGGGTAAAGCTGCAGTAGTGCATCGGAATGCAATACTTATCTCCCAGGAAACGCTCTAACCAAACCACAAACAATGAGAAGATTTACTCTTCTTGTACATAAGTCGGCATTGTGCCTTTTGTATTAAATCCCGACGCAAAATCTCTGTTTCATCGGCATGTGAAGGCCCAAGAGATGGAGTAAAGCTACAGAGGTGCATCGGAATCTAATACTGATCTCACAGGAAACGTCCAAAGCAAACCATAAACAATGAGAAGACTTACTTTTCTTGTAATTAAGTCGGCATTGTGCCTTTTGTATTAAAGCCCAACGCAATTTCTGTTTTTCATCGTCAATGTGAAGCCACAAGGGGTAGAGTAAAGCCACAGTAGTTCATCGGAATCTAATACTGATCTCCAAGGAAACGCTGAAAAAAACCATATACAATGAGAAGATTTACTCTTCTTGTACTGAAGTCGGCATTGTGCCTTTTGTATCAAATCCCGACGCAATATCTGTGTTCCATCATCAATGTGAATGTCCAAGGGATAGAGTAAAGCTGCAGTAGTGCATCAGAATCCTATACATATCTCCCTGGAAACGCTCAAAGCAAACCAGAAACAATGAGACGATTTACTCTTCTTGTACTTAATCGGCATTTTGCCTTTTTCATTAAATCCTGATGGAATATCTGTGTTTCATCGCCGATGTGAAGATCCTAGTGATAGAGTAAAGCTGCAGTAGTGCATTCGAATCTAATACTTATCTCCCAGGAGAGGAACAAAGCAAACCACAACCAATGAGAAGATTAACTCTTCTTGTACTAAAGTCGGCATTGTGCCTTTTGTGTTAAATCCCGACGCAACTTCTGTGTTTCATCGTCAAAGGGAAGGTCCAAGGGTTACAGTAAAGCTGCAGTAGTGCATCGGAATCTAATACTGATTTTCCAGGAGACGCTCAAAACAAACGACAAACAATGAGAAGACTTACTCATCTTGTACTTAGGTCGGCATTGTGCCTTTTGTATTAAATCCCGACGCAATATCTGTCTTTCATCGTCAATGTCAAGCTCCAAGGGATAGAGTAAAGCTGCAGTAGTGCATCGGAATCTAATACTTATCTCCCAGGAGATATACAAAGCAAACCACAACCAATGAGAAGATTAACTCTTCTTGTACTAAAGTCGGCATTGTGCCTTTTGTGTTAAATCCCGACGCAACTTCTGTGTTTCATCGTCAAAGGGAAGGTCCTAGGGATAGAGTAAAGCAGCAGTAGTGTAACGGAATCTAATACTGATCTCCCAGGAAACGCTCAAAGCATATCACAGACCATGGGTAGATTTACTCTTCTTGTACTTAGGTCGGCAATGTGAATCTTGTATTAAATCCCGACGCAATTTATGTTTCATCGTCAATGTTAAGGTCCAAGGAATAGAGTAAAGCTGCAGTAGTGCATCGGAATCTAATACTGATCCCCCAGGAAACGCTCAATGCAAACTACAAACAATCTGAAGATTTACTCTTCTTGTACTTAGGTCGGCATTGTGCCTTTTGTATTAAATTCCGACGCAATTTTAGTGTTGCATCGTCAATGTGAAGGGCCAAGGGATAGAGTGAAACGTAAGTAGTGCATCGGAATCTAATACTGATCTCCTAGGAAAAGCTCAAAGCAAACCACAAACAATGAGAAGATTTACTCTTCTTGTACTTAAGTCGGCAATGTGCCTTTTGTATTAAATCCCGACGCAACGTCTATGATTCATCGTCAATGTGAAGGTCTAAGGAATAGAGTAAAGCTGCAGTAGTACATCGGAATCAAATACTGATCACCCAGGATACGCTCAAAGCTAACCACAAGCAACGAGAAGATTTACTCTTCTAGTACTTAAGTCGGCTTTTTGCCTTTTGTATTAAATTCCGACGCAATTTGAGTTTTTCATCGTCAATTTGAAGGTCCAAGCGATAGAGTAAAGCTGAAGTAGTGCATCGGAATCTAATACTGATCTCCTAGGAAACGCTCAAAGCAAACCACAAACAATGAGAAGATTTACCCTTCTTATACTTAAGTCGGCATTGTAGCCTGTGTCTTAAATCCAGACGCAATTTCTGTTTTACATCGTCAATGTGAAGGTCCACGGCATAGAGTAAATCTGCACTAGTGCTACGGAATCTAATACTGATCTCCCAGGAAAAGCTCAAAGCAAACCACAAACAATGAGAAAGATTTACCCTTCTTCTACTTAAGTCGGCATTGTTTTTTTTGTATTGAATCCCGACGCAATTTCTGTGTTTCATCGTCAATTAGAAGGTCCAATGGATAGAGTAAAGCTGTAGTAGTGAATCGGAATCTAGTACTGATCTTCCAGGGAACGCTCATAGCAAACCACAAACTTTGAGAAGATTTAATCTTCTTCTACTTAACACGGCATTTTCCTTTTATATTAAATCCCGACGCAATTTCCGTGTTCCATCGTCAATGACAATGTCCAAGGGATAGAGTAAATCTGCAGTAGTGAATCGGAATCTAGTACTACTCTAACACGAAACGCTCAAAGCAAACCACAAACAATTAGAAGATTTACTCTTCTTGTACTCAAGTCGGCATTGTGCCTTATGTATTAAATCCCGACGCAACTTCTGTGTCTCATCGTCAATGGAAAGGTCCAAGGGATAGAGTGAAGCTGCAGTAGTGCATGGGAATCTAACACTGATTTACCAGGAGACGCTCGAAACAAACCACAAACAATGACGAGATTTACTCATCTTGTACTTAGGTCGGCATTGTGCCTTTTGTATTAAATCCCGACGCAATATCTGTCTTTCATCGTCAATGTGAAGCTCCAAGGGATAGAGTAAATCTGCAGTAGTGCATCGGAATCTAATACTTATCTCCCAGGAGACGAACAAAGCAAACCACAACCAATGAGAAGATTAACTCTTCTTGTACTGAAGTCGGCATTGTGCCTTTTGTGTTAAATCCCGACGCAACTTCTGTGTTTCATCGTCACAGGGAAGGTCCTAGGGATAGAGTAAATCAGCAGTACTGTAACGGAATCTAATACTGATCTCCCAGGAAACGCTCAAAGCATATCACAGACCATGGGTAGATTTACTCTTCTTCTACTTAGGTCGGCAATGTGAATCTTGTATTAAATCCCGACGCAATTTATGTTTCATCGTCAATGTTAAGGCCAAGGAATAGAGTAAAGCTGCAGTAGTGCATCGGAATCTAATACTGATCACCCAGGAAACGCTCAAAGCAAACTACAAACATTCTGAAGATTTACTCTTCTTGTACTTAGGTCGGCATTGTATCTTTTGTATTAGATTCCGACGCATTTTTAGTGTTGCATCGTCAATGTGAAGGGCCAAGGGATAGAGAAAATCTGCAGCAGTACATTGGAATCTAATACTGATCCCCCAGGATACCCTCAAGCTAAGCACAAGCAATGTGAAGATTTACTCTTCTTTCACTTAAGTCGGCTTTGTGCCTTTTGTAATAAATCCCAACGCAATTTGAGTGTTTCATCGTCAATGTGAAGGTCCAAGGGATAGAGTAAAGCGTAAGTAGTGCATCGGAATCTAATACTGATCTCCCAGGAAAGGCTCAAAGCAAACCACAAACACTGAGAAGATTTACTCTTCTTGTTCTTAAGTCGGATTTATGCCTTTTGTCTTTAATCCCGACGCAATTTCTGCGTTTCAGCGTCAATGTGAATGTCCACGGGATAGAGAAAATCGGCAGTAGTGCATCGGAATTAAATACTGATCTCCCAGGATACGCTCAAATCAAACCACAAGTAATGAGAAGATTTATCCTTCTTGTACTTAAGTTGGAATTGAGTTTTTTGTATTAAATCCCGACGCTATTTCTGGTTTCATCGTCAATTTGGACGTTCAAGGGATAGAGTAAAGCCGCAGTAGTGAATCGGAATCATATAATGATCTCCCAGGAAATGCTCAAAGCAAACCACAAACAATGAGAAGTTTTACTCTTCTTGTACTTATGTCGACATTGTGCCTTTCGTATTAAATCCCGATGCAATTTCTGTCTTTCATCGTCAATGTGAACGTCCAAGGGATAGAGTAATCATGCAGTAGTGCATTGGAATCTAATACTTATCTCTCAGGAAACGCTCAAAGCTAACCGGAACAATGGGAAGATTTACTCTTCTTGTACTTAAGTCGGCATTGAGCAATTTCTATTAAATTCCGACGCAATTTCTGTGTTTCATCGTCAATGGGAAAGTACAAGGGATAGAGTAAAGCTGCAGTAGCGGATCGGAATCTATCACTCATCTCCCAGGAAACGCCCAAAGCAAACCTCAAACAATGAGAAGATTTAATCTTCTTCTACTTGACTCGGAATTTTCCATTTATATTAAATCCCGACGCAATTTCCGTGTTCCATCGTCAATGACAAGGTACAAGGGATAGAGTAAATCTGCAGTAGTGAATCGGAATCTAGTACTGATCTCCCACGAAACGCTCAAAGCAAACCACAAACAATTAGAAAATTTACTCTTTTTGTACTTAAGTCGGCATTGTGCCTTATGTATTAAATTCCGACGCATTATCTGTGTCTCATCGTCAATGGGAAGGTCCAAGGGATAGAGTGAAGCTGCAGTAGTGCATGGGAATCTAATACTGATTTACCAGGAGACGCTCAAACAAACCACAAACAATGACAAGATTTACTCATCTTGTACTTAGGTCGGCATTGTGCCTATAGTATTAAATCCCGACGCTATTTCTGTGTTTCATCGTCAATGTGAAGGTCTAAGGGATAGAGTAAAGCTGCAGTAGTGCATCGGAATCTAATACTGATCTCCCAGGAATTGCTCAAAGCAAACCTCAAACAATGAAAAGATTTACTCTCATTGTACTTAAGTCGGCATTGTGCCTCTTTATTAAATAGCGATGCAATGTCTGTGTTTCATCGTCAATGTGAAGGTCCAACGGATAGAGTAAGGCTACAGTAGTGAACCGGAATCTAATAATGATCTCCCAGTAAAAATTCCAAGCAAACCACAAGCAATGAGAAGATTTAACCTTCTTGTACTTAAGTCGGCATTGTGCCTTTTGTATTAAATCCGGACGCAATTTCTGTGTTACATCGTCAATGTGAAGGTCCAAGGGATACAGTGAAGCTGCAGGAATGCATGGGAATATAATTCTGATCTTCCAGGAAACGCTCAAAGCAACCCAGAAATAATGAGAAGATTTATTCGTTTTGTACTTAAGTCGGCATTATGCATTATGTATTAAATCCTGTCGCAAATTCTGAGTTTCATCGTCAATGTGAAGGTCCAAGGGATAGAGTAATTCTGCAGTAGTGAATCGGAATCTAATACTGATCTCCCAGGAAACGCTCCAAGTAAACCACAAACAATGTGAAGATTTACTCTTCTTGTTCCTAAGTCGGCATGGTGCCGTTTGTATTAAATCCCGACGCAATTTCTGTGTTTCATCGTCAACGAGAAGGTCCCAGGAATAGAGTAATGCTGCAGTAGTGCATCGGAATATAATACTTATCTCACAGAAACCGCTCAAAGCAAACCAGAAACATAGAGAAGATTTACTCTTCTTGTACATAAGTCGGCATTGTGCCTTTTGGATTAAATCCCGACACAAAATCTGTGTTTCATCGGCAATGTGAAGATCCAAGGGATAGAGTAAAGCTGCTGTAGTGCATCGGAATCTAATTCTGCTTTCCCAGGAAGCGCCCAAAACAAACCATAAACAATGAGAAGATTTACACTTCTTGTTCCTAAGTCGGCATTGTGCCGTTTGTATTAAATCCCGACGCAATTTCTGTGATTCATTGTCAACGAGAAGGTCCCAGGAATAGAGTAATGCTGCAGTAGTGCATCGGAGTATAATACTTATCTCACAGAAACCGCTCAAAGCAAACCAGAAACATTGAGAAGATTTACTCTTCTTGTACTTAGGTCGCCATTGTGCCTTTTGTTTTAATTCCCGACGCAATTTCTGTGTTTCATCGTCAATGTGAAAGTCCAAGGGTTAGAGTGAAGCTGCAGTAGTGCATCAGATTCAAATACTGATCTCCCAGGAGACGCTCAGAGCAAACCAAAAACAATGAGGAGATATACTCTTCTTGTACTTAAGTGGGCATTATGCATTTCGTATTAAATCCCGACGCAATTTCTATTTCTCATCGTCAATGGGAATGTCCAAGGGATAGAGAAAAGCTGCAGTAGTGCATCGGAATATAATACTGATCTCCCAGGAAACGTTCAAAGCTAACCACAAACAATTAAATGATGTACTCCTCCTGTACTTGCGTCGGAATTGTGCCTTTTGTATTAAATCCCGACGTAATTTCTGTGTTTCATCGTCAATGAGAAGGTCCAAGGGATAGAGTTAAGTTGCAGTAGTGCACCGGAATCTAATACTTGTCTCCCAGGAAACGCTCAAAGCAAACCATAAACAATGAGAAGATTTACTCTTCTTGTACTTATGCCGGCTTTGTGAGGTTTGCATTAAATCCCGACGCAATTTCTATGTTTCATCGACAATGTGAAGGTCCAAGGTATAGTAGTAAATCTGCAGTAGTGCATCGGAATCTAATACTGATCTCCCAGGAAACGCTCCAAGCAAACCACAAACAATGTGAAGATTTACTCTTCTTGTACGAAAGTCGGCATTGTGCCGTTTGTATTAAATCCCGACGCCAATTTCTGTGTTCCTTCATCAATGGGAAGGTCCAAGGGATAGATCAAATCTGCAGTAGTGCATCGGAATATAATACTTATCTCCAGGAACCGCTCAAAGAAAACCAGAAACATTGAGAAGATTTACTCTTCTTGTACTTAGGTCGCCATTATGCCTTTTGTATTAATTCCCGACGCAATTTCTGTGTTTCATCGTCAATGTGAAGGTCCAAGGGATAGAGTAAAGCTACAGTAGGGCACCGGATTCTAATACTGATCTCCCAGGAAATGCTCCAAGCAAACCACAAACAATGAGAAGATTTACTCTTCTTGTACTTCAGTCTTAATTGTGCCGTTTGTATTAAACCCCGAAGCAACTTCTGTGTTTCATCGTCAATATGAAGGTCCAAGGGATAGAGTAAAGCTGCAGTAGTGCATCGGAATCTAATACTGATTTCCCAGGAAACGCTCAAAGCAAACCACAAACAATGAGAAGATTAACTCTTCTTGTACTTAGGTTGCCATTATGCCTTTTGTATTAATTCCCGACGCCATTTCTGTGTTTCATCGTCAATGTGAAGGTCCAAAGAATAGAGTAAAGGCTGCAGTAGTGCATCGGAATCTTGTACTGATCTCCCAGAAAACGCTCAAAGGAAACCACAAACAATGAGAAGATTTACTCATCTTGTATTTAAGTCGGCATTGTGCCTCTTGTATTAAATCCCGACGCAATTTCTGTCTTTCATCGTCATTGTGAAGGTCCAAGGGATAGAGTAAAGCTGCAGTAGTGCATCAGATTCAAATACTGATCTCCCAGAAGAAGCTCAAAGCAATCCAGAAACAATGAGAAGATATACACTTCTTGTACTTAAGTCGGCATTGTGCATTTTGTATTAAATCCCGATGCAACCTCAGTGTTTCATCGTCAATAGGAAGGTCCAAGGGATAGAGTAAAGCTGCAGTAGTGCATCGGAATATAATACTGATCTCCCAGGAAACGCTCAAAGCGTACCACAAACTATGAGAATATTTACTCTTCTTCTACTTAAGTCGGCATTGTCCCTTTTGTATTAAATCCCGACGCAATATCTGTGTTTCATCGTCAATGTGGAGGTCCAAGGGATAGAGTACAGCTGCAGTAGTACATCAGATTCAAATACTGTTCTCCCACGAGACGCTCAAAGCAAACCAGAAACAATGAGAAGATATACTCTTCTTGTACTTAAGTCGGCACTGTGCATTTTGTATTAAATCCCGACGCTATTTCTGTGTTTCATCGTCAATGGGAAGGTCCAAGGGATAGAGTAAAGGTGCAGTAGTGCATCGGAAAATAATACTGATCTCCCAGGAAACGCTCAAAGCGAACCACAAACTATGAGAAGATTTACTCTTCTTGTACTTAAGTCGGCATTGTGCCTTTTGTCTTAAATCCCGACGTAATATCTGTGTTCATCGTCAATGCGAAGGTCCAAGGGATAGAGTAAAGCTGCAGTAGTGCATCGGAATCTAATACTGATTTCCCAGGAAACGCTCAAAGCAAACCACAAACAATGAGAAGATTAACTCTTCTTGTACTTAGGTCGCCATTATGCCTTTTGTATTAATTCCCGACGCAATATCTGTGTTTCATCGTCAATGTGAAGGTCCAAAGAATAGAGTAAAAGCTGCAGTAGTGCACCGGAATCTTGTACTGATCTCGTAGAAAACGCTCAAAGGAAACCACAAACAATGAGAAGATTTACTCATCTTGTACTTAAGTCGGCATTGTGCCTCTTGTATTAAATCCCGACGCAATTTCTGTCTTTCATCATCATTGTGAAGGTCCGAGGGTTAGAGTAAGGTTACAGTAGTGCATCGGAATCTAATACTGATCTCCAAGGAAACGCTCAAAGCAAACCAAAAACAATGACAAGATTTACTCTTCTTGTACTTAGATCGGCATTGTGCCTTTTGTATTAAATCCCGACGCAATTTCTGTGTTTCATCGTCAATGTGAATGTCGAAGGGACAGAGTGAAGCTGCAGTAGTGCATCGGAATCTAATACTGATCTCCCAGGAAACGCTCAAAGCAAACCACAAACAATGAGAAGATTTACTCTTCTTGTACTTAAGTCAGCATTTTGCCTTTTGCATTAAACCCGACACAATATCTGTGTTTCATCGTCAATGTGAAGGTCCAAGGGATAGAGTAAAGCTGCAGTAGTGCATCAGATTCAAATACTGATCTCCCAGGAGAAACTCAAAGCCATCCAGAACCAATGAGAAGATATGCTCTTCTTGTACTTAAGTCGGCATTGTGCATTTTGTATCAAATCCCGACGCAATTTCTGTGCTTCATCGTCAATCGGATGTCCAAGGGATAGAGTGAAGCTGCAGTAGTGCATCGGAATATAATACTGATCTCCCAGGAAACGCTCAAAGCGAACCACAAACTATGAGAATATTTACTCTTCTTCTACTTAAGTCAGCATTGTGCCTTTTGTATTAAATCCCGAAGTAATATCTGTGTTTCATCGTCAATGAGAAGGTCCAAGGGATACAGTAAAGCTGCAGTAGTGCATCGGAATCTAGTACTGATCTCCCAGGAAACGCTCAAAGCAAACCACAAAAAATGAGAACTTTAACTCTTCTTTTACTTAAGTCGGCATTTAGCCTTTTGTATTAAATCCCGATGCAACCTCAGTGTTTCATCGTCAATGGGAAGGTCCAAGGGATACAGTAAAGCTGCAGTAGTGCATCGGAATCTAATACTGATCTCCCAGGAAACGCTCCTAGCAAACCACAAACAATGAGAAGATTTACTCTTCTTGTACTTAAGTCGGCATAGTGCCTTTTGTATGAAATCCGGACGCAATTTCTGTGCTTCATTGTCAATGTGAAGGTCCAAGGGATAGAGTAAGTTCGCAGTAGTGAATCGGAAACTTGTACTGATCTCCTATAAAACGCACAAAGCAAACCACAAACAACGAGGAGATTTACTCTTCTTGTACTTAAGTCGGCATTGTGCCTTTTGTATTAAATCCCGACGCAATATCTGTGTTTCGTCGTCAATGTGAAGGTCCAAGGGATAGAGTAAAGCTACAGTAGTTCATCGGAATCTAATACTGAAATCCCAGGAAACGCACCAAGCAAACCACAAACAATGAGAAGATTTACTCTTCTTGTACTTAAGTCGGCATTGCGCCTTTTGTATTACATCCCGACGCTATTACTGTGTTTCATTGTCAATGTGAAGGTCAAAGGGACAAAGTAAATCGGCAGTAGTGCATCGGAATCAAATACTGATCTCCCAGGAAACGCTCAAATCAAACCAAAAACAATGAGAAGATATATTCTTCTTGTACTCGAGTTGGCAATGTGCCTTTGTACTAAATCCCGACGCAACTTCTGTGTTTCATCGTCAATTTGAGGATCCAAGGGATACAGTAAAGCAGCAGTAGTGCATCGGAATCTAATACTTATCTCACAGGAAACGCTCATAGCAAACCACAAACAATGAAAAGATTTACTCACTCTTGTACTTAAGTCGGCATTGTGCCTTTTGTATTAAATCCCGTCGCAATTTCTGTGTTTCATCGTCAAATTCAAGGTCCAAGGGCTAGAGTAAAGCTGCAGTAGTGCATCGGAATCTAATACTGATCTCCCAGGAAACGCTCATAGCAAACCACAAACAATGAGAAGATTTACTCTTCTTGTATTTAAGTCGTCATTGTGCATTTTGTATTAAATCCTGACGCAATTTCTGTCTTTCATCGTCATTGTGAACGTCCAAGGGATAGAGTAAATCTGCGGTAGTGCAGCGGAATCTAATACTGATCTCCCAGGAAACGCTGAAAGCAAACCACAATCAATGAGAAGATTTACTCTTCCTGCAGTTAAGTCGACATTGTGCCTTTTCTACTAAATCCTAACGCATTTACTGTGTTTAATCGTCAATATGAAGGTAAAAGGGATAGAGTAAATCTGCAGTAGTGCATCGGAATCTAATACTGATCTCCCAGGAAACGCTCAAAGCAAACTACAAACAGTGAGAAGATTTACTCACTCTAGCACTTTAGTCGGCATTGTGCCTTTTGTATTAAATCCCGACTCAATTTCTGTGTTTCATCGTCAATTTGAAGGTCCAAGGGATAGAGTAAAGCTGCAGTAGTGCATAGGAATCTAATACTGATCTCCCAGGAAACGCTCATAGCAAACCACAAACAATGAGAAGATTTACTCTTCTTGCACTTAAGTCGGTATTGTGCTTTTGTATTAAATACCGACGCAATTTCAATGTTTCATCGTCAATGTGAATGTCCAAGGGATAGAGAAAAGCATCAGTAGTGCATTGGAATCTAATAGTGATCTCCAAGGAAACGCTCAAAGCAAACCACAATCAATGAGAAGATTTACTCTTCTTGTACTTAAGACGGAATTGTGCCTTTAGTATTATATCCCGACGCAATTTCTGTGTTTCATCGTCAATTTGAGGGTCCAACGTATACAGTAAAGCAGCAGTAGTGCATCGGAACCTAATACTTATCTCACAGGAAACGCTCATAGCAAACCACTAACAATGAGAAGATTTACTCATCTTGTACTTATGTCGACGTTGTGAATTTTTATTAAATCCCGACGCAATTTCTGTGTTTCATCTTCAATAAGAAGGTCCAAGGTGTAGAGTAAAGCTGCAGTAGTGCACCGGAATCTAATACTGAATTTCCAGGAAACGCTCAAAGCAAACCACAAGCAGTGAGAAGATTTACTCTTCTTGTACTTAAGCCTGCATTGTGCCTTTTGCATTAAATCCCGACGCTATTTCTGTGTTTCATCGTCAATGTGAAGGTCCAAGGGATAGAGTAAAGCTGCAGTAGTGCATCGGAATCTAATACTGATCTCCCTGGAAACGCTCAAAGCAAACCAGAAACAATGAGAAGATTTACTCATCTAGTACTGAAGTCGGAATTGTGCATTTTGTATTAAATCCCGACGCAATTTCTGTAATTCATCGTCATTGTGGAGGTCCAAGGGATAGAGTAAAGCTTCAGTAGTGTATCGGAATCTAAAACTTATCTCGTAGGAAACGCTGAAAATAAACCACAAACAATGAGAAGATTTATGCTTCATGTACTTAAACCTGCATTGTGCCTTTTGTATTAAATCCCGACGCAATATCTGTGTTTCATAGTCAATGTGTAGGTCCAAGGGATAGAGTAAAGCTACAGTAGTTCATTGGAATCTAATACTGATCTCCCAGGAAACGCTCCTAGCAAACCACAAACAATGAGAAGATTTACTCTTCTTGTACTTAAGTCGGCATTGTGCCTTTTGTATGAAATCTGGACGCAATTTCTGTGCTTCATCGTCAATGTGAAGGTCCAAGGGATACAGTAAATCTGCAGTAGTGCATCGGAAAACAACTCTGGTCTTCCAGGAAACGCCCAAAGCAACCAAGAAATAATGAGAAGATTTTCCCTTCTTGTACTTAAGTCGGCATTATACCTTATGTATTAAATACCGTCGCAAAATATGAGTTTCATCGTCAATGTGAAGGTCCAAGGGATTGAGTAAGTTTGCAGTAGTAAATCGGAAACTTGTACTGATCTCCTATAAAACGCACAAAGCAAACAACAAACAATGAGAAGATTTACTCTTCTTGTACTTCTGTCGGCATTGTGCCTTTTGTATTAAATCCCGACGCAATTTGTGTGTTTCATCGTCGTTGTGAAGGTCCAAGTGATAGAGTAAAACTACAGTAGTGCATCGGAATCTAATACTGAAATCCCAGGAAATGCACCAAGCAAACCACAAACAATGAGAAGATTTGCTCTTCTTGTACTTAAGTCGGCATTGCGCCTTTTATATGAAATCCCGACGCTATTACTGTGTTTCATTGTCAATGTGAAGGTCCATGATATAGAGTAAAGCTGCGGTAGTGCATCGAAATCTAAAACTGATCTCCCAGGAAACGCTCAAAGCAAACCACAAACAATGAGAAGATTTACTCCTCTTGTAGTTAAGTCTGCATTGTGCCTTTTGTAATATATCCCGACACAGTTCCGGCGTTTCATCGTCAATGTGAAGGTCCAAGGGATAGAGGAAATCTGCAGTAGTGCATCGGAATTAAATACCGATCTCCCAGGAACGCTCAAAGCAATCCACAAAGAATGAGAAGATTTAATCTTCTTGTACATAAGTCGGCATTGTGCCTTGTGTGTCAAATCCCGACGCAATTTCTGTGATTCATCGTCAATGTGAAGGTCTAAGGGATAGAGTAAAGCTGCAGTAGTGCATCGGAATCTAATACTGACCACACAGGAAACTCTCAAAGCAAACCACAAACAATGAGAAGATTTACTAATCATGTACCTAAGTCGGCTGTTCTATCTGTATTAAATCCCGGCGCAATTTCTGTGTTTTATCGTCAATGTGAAGGTCCAAGGGATACAGTAAAGCTGCAGTAGTGCACCGGAATCTAATACTGATCTCCCAGGAAACGCTCAAAGCATACCAGTAACAATGAGAAGATCTACTCTTCTTGTACTTATGTCGGAATTGTGCCTTTTGTATTAAATCCCGACGCTATCTCTGTGTTTCATCGGCAATGTGAACGTCCAAGGGATAGAGTAGAGCTGCAGTAGTGCATCGGAATCTAATACTGATCTCCTAGGATACGCTCAAAGCAAACCACAAACAATGAGGAGATTTACTCTTCTTGTACTTAAGTCGGCATTATGCATTTTGTATTATATCCCGACGAAATTTCTGTGTTTCATTGTCATAGTGGAGGACCAAGGGATAGAGAAAAGCTGCAGTAGTGCATCGGAATCCAATACTGATCTCCCAGGAAACGCTTAAAGCAAACCACAAACATGAGAAGATTTACTCTTCTTGTACTTAAGTTGGCAATGTGCCTTTTTTATGAAATCCCAACGCTATTTCTGTGTTTCAACGTCAATGTGAAGGTCAAAGGGACAAAGTAAATCGGCAGTAGTGCATCGGAATCAAATACTGATCTCCCAGGAAACGCTCAAATCAAACCAAAAACAATGAGAAGATATATTCTTCTTGTACTCGAGTTGGCAATGTGCCTTTGTACTAAATCCCGACGCAATTTCTGTGTTTCATCGTCAATTTCAGGGTCCAAGGGCTAGAGTAAAGCTGCAGTAGTGCATCGGAATCTAATACTGATCTCCCAGGAAACGCTCATAGCAAACCACAAAAAATGAGAAGATTTGCTCTTCTTGTATTTAAGTCGTCATTGTGCTTTTTGTATTAAATCCCGACGCAATTTCCGTCTTTCATCGTCATTGTGAACGTCCAAGTGATAGAGTAAATCTGCAGTAGTGCAGCGGAATCTAATACTGATCTCCCAGGAAACGCTGAAAGCAAACCACAATCAATTAGAAGATTTCCTCTTCCTGCAGTTAAGTCGACATTGTGCCTTTTCTACTAAATCCTGACGCATTTTCTGTGATTAATCGTCAATATGAAGGTCCAAGGGATAGAGTAAATCTGCAGTAGTGCATCGGAATCTAATACTGATCTCCCAGGAAACGCTCAAAGCAAACTACAAACAGTGAGAAGATTTACTCACTCTTGTACTTTAGTCGGCATTGTGCCTTTTGTGTTAAATCCCGACTCAATTTCTGTGTTTCATCGTCAATTTGAAGGTCCAAGGGATAGAGTAAAGCTGCAGTAGTGCATCGGAATCTAATACTGATCTCCCAGGAAACGCTCATAGCAAACCACAAACAATGAGAAGATTTACTCTTCTTGCACTTAAGTCGGTATTGTGCCTTTGTATTAAATACCGACGCAATTTCTATGTTTCATCGTCAATGTGAATGTCCAAGGGATAGAGAAAAGCATCAGTAGTGCATTGGAATCTAATAGTGATCTCCAAGGAAACGCTCAAAGCAAACCACAATCAATGAGAAGATTTACTCTTCTTGTACTTAAGTCGGAATTCTGCCTTTTGTATTAAGTCCCGACGCAATTTCTGTGTTTCATCGTCAATTTGAGGGTCCAAGGTATACAGTAAACCAGCAGTAGTGCATCGGAAAGTAATACTTATCTCACAGGAAACGCTCATACCAAACCACTAACAATGAGAAGATTTACTCATCTTGTACTTATGTCGACGTTGTGAATTTTGTATTAAATCCCGACGCAATTTCTGTGTTTCATCTTCAATAAGAAGGTCCAAGGGATAGAGTAAAGCTGCAGTAGTGCATCGGAATCTAATACTGAATTTCCAGGAAACGCTCAAAGCAAACCACAAACAGTGAGAAGATTTTCTCATCTTGTACTTAAGCCTGCATTGTGCCTTTTGCATTAAATCCCAAAGCAATTTCTGTGTTTCATCGTCAATGTGAAGGTCCAAGGGATAGAGTAAAGCTGCAGTAGTGCATCGGAATCTAATACTGATCTCCCAGGAAACGCTCAAAGCAAACCAGATACAATATGGAGATTTACTCTTCTAGTACTTATGTCGGAATTGTGCATTTTGTATTAAATCCTGACGCAATTTCTGTAATTCATCGTCATTGTGGAGGTCCAAGGGATAGAGTAAAGCTGCAGTAGTGTATCGGAATCTAAAACTTATCTCGCAGGAAACGCTGAAAATAAACCACAAAAAATGAGAAGATTTAGTCTTCTTGTACTTAAACCTGCATTGTGCCTTTTGTATTAAATCCCGACGCAATATCTGTGTTTCATAGTCAATGTGAAAGTCCAAGGGATAGAGTAACGCTGCAGTAGTGCATCGGAATCTAATACTGATCCCCCAGGAAACGCTCAAAGCAAACCACAAACAATGAGCGGCTTTACTCTTCTAGTACTTAAGTCTGCATTGTGCCTTGTGTATTAAATCCCGACGCAATTTCTTAGTTTCATGGTCAATGTGAAGGTCCAAGGGATAGAGTAAAGCTGCAGTAGGGCGTCGGAATCTAACACTGATCTGCCAGGAAACGCTCAAAGCATACCACAAACAATGAGAACAATTACTCTTCTTGTATTTAAGTCGTCATTGTGCCTTTTGCATTAAATCCCGACGCAATTTCTGTGTTTCATCGTCACTGTGAACGTCCAAGGGATAGAGTAAAGCTGCAGTAGTGCATCGGAATCTAATACTCATCTCCCAGGAAACACTCAAAGCAAACCACAAACAATGAGAAGATTTACTTTTCTTGTATTTAAGATGGAATTGTGCCTTTCGTATTAAATCCCTACGCAATTTATTTGTTTCATCGTCAAGGGATAGAGTAAAGCTGCAATAGTGCATCGGAATCTAATACTGACTTCCCAGGAAACGCTTAAAGCAAACCAGAAACATTGAGAAGATTTACTCTTCCAGCAGTTAAGTCGACAATGTGCATTTTCTATTAAATCCTGACGCACTTTCTGTGTTTCATCGTCAATGTGAAGGTCCAAGGGATAGAGTAAAGCTGCAATAGTGCATCGGAATCTAATACATATCTCCCAGGATACGCTCAAATCAGACCACTTCCAAAGAGAAGATTTACTCACATTTGTACTTAAGTCGGCATTGAGCCTTTTGCATTAAATCCAGACGCAATTTCTGTGTTTCATCGTCAATTTGAAGGCCCAAGGGATAGAGGAAAGCTGCAGTAGTGCATCCGAATGTGCTACTGATCTCCCAGGAAACGCTCATAGCAAACCACAAACAACGAGAAGATTTACTCTTCTTGTATTTAAGTCTTCATTGTACCTTTTGTATTAAATCCCGACGCAATTTCTGTGTCTCATCGTCACTGTGAACGTCCAATGGATAGCGTAAATCTGTAGTAGAGCATCGGAATCTGCTACTGATCTCCCAGGAAAGGCTCAAAGCAAACCACAAACAGTGAGATGATTTACTCTTCTTGTACTTAAGGTGGAATTGTGCCTTTCGTATTAAATCTCTACGCAATTTCTTTGTTTCATCTTCAATGTGGAGGATCAAGGGATAGAGTAAAGCTGCAGTAGTGCATCGGAATCTAACACTGAACTCCCAGGAAACGCTCAAAGCAAACCAGAAATATTGATAAGATCTACTTTTCATGCACTTAAGTCGACACTGTGCCTTTTCTACTAATTCCTGACGCATTTTCTGTGTTTCATCGTCAATGTGAAGGTCCAAGGTATAGAGTAAATCTGCAGTAGTGCATCGGAAACTAATACTGATCTTCCAGGAAAAGCTCAATGCAACCACAAACAATGAGAAGATTTACTCACTCCTGTACTTAAGTCGACATTGTGCCTTTTGTATTAAATCCCGACGCAATTTCTGTGTTTCATCGTCAATTTGAAGGTCCAAGGGATAGAGAAAAGCTGTAGTAGTGCATCGGAATCTAATACTGATCTTCCAGGACACGCACAAAGCAAACCACAAACAATGAGAAGATTTACTCTTCTTGTACTGAAGTCGGTATTGTGCCTTTGTAATAAATGCCGACGCAATTTCTGTGATTAATCGTCGATCGGAACGGCCAAGGCATAGAGTAAAGCGCCAGTAGTGAATCGGAATCTTGTACTGATCTCCCAGAAAACGCACAAAGCAAACAACAAACAATGAGAAAATTTACTGTTCTTGTACTTCTGTCGGCATTATGCCTTTTGTATTAAATTCCGACGAAATTTCTTTGTTTCATCGTCATTGTGAAGGTCCAAGTGATAGAGTAAAGCTACAGTAGTTCATCGGAATCTAATACTGAAATCCCAGGAAACGCACCAAGCAAACCACAAACAATGAGAAGATTTATTCTTCTTGTACTTAAGTCGGCATTGTGCCTTTTGTATTAAATCCCGACGCTATTACTGTGTTTCATTGTCAATGTGAAGGTCCATGGGATAAAGTAAAGCTGCAGTAGTGCATCGGAATCTAAAACTGATCTCCCAGGAGACGCTCAAAGCAATCCACAACAATGAGAAGATTTACTCCTCTTGTAGTTAAGTCTGCATTGTGCCTTTTGTAATAAATCCCGACACAGTTCCAGCGTTTCATCGTCAATGTGAAGGTCCAAGGGATAGAGGAAATCTGCAGTAGTGCATCGGAATTAAATACTGATCTCCCAGGAACGCTCAAAGCAATCCACAAAGAATGAGAAGATTTACTCTTCTTGTACATAAGTCGGCATTGTGACTTTCATGTCAAATCATGACGCAATTTCTGTGATTCATCGTCAATGAGAAGGTCTAAGGGATAGAGTAAAGCTGCAGTAGTGCATCGGAATCTAATACTGACCACACAGGAAACTCTCAAAGCAAACCACAAACAATGAGAAGATTTACTCTTCTTGTACTTAAGTCGGCATTGTGCCTTTTTTATTAAATCCCGATGCTATTTCTGTGTTTCAACGTCAATGTGAAGGTCAAAGGGACAAAGTAAATCGGCAGTAGTGCATCGGAATCAAATACTGATCTCCCAGGAAACGCTCTAATCAAACCAAAAACAATGAGAAGATATAATCTTCTTGTACTCAAGTTGGCAATGTGCCTTTGTATTAAATCCCGACACAATTTCTGTGTTTCATCGTTAATTTGAGGGTCCAAGGGATACAGTAAAGCAGCAGTAGAGCATCGGAAACTAATACTTATCTCACAGGAAACGCTCATAGCAAACCACAAACAATGAAAAGATTTACTCACTCTTGTACTTAAGTCGGCATTGTGCCTTTTGTATTAAATCCCGTCGCAATTTCTGTGTTTCATCGTCAATTTGAAGGTCCAAGGGCTAGAGTAAAGCTGCAGTAGTGCATCGCAATCTAATACCGATCTCCCAGAAACGCTCAAAGCAAACCACAAACAATGAGAAGATTTACTCTTCCTGCAGTTAAGTCGACATTGTGCCTTTTCTACTAAATCCTGACGCAATTTCTGTGTTTCATCGTCAATATGAAGGGCCAAGGGATAGAGTAAATCTGCAGTAGTGCATCGGAATCTAATACTGATCTCCCAGGAAACGCTCAAAGCAAACTACAAACAGTGAGAAGATTTACTCACTCTTGTACTTAAGTCGGCATTGTGCTTTTTGTATTAAATCCCGACTCAATTTCTGTACATCATCGTCAATTTGAAGGTCCAAGGGATAGAGTAAAACTGCAGTAGTGCATCGGAATCTAATACTGATCTGCCAGGAAACGCTCATAGCAAACCACAAACAATGAGAAGATTTACTCTTCTAGCACTTAAGTCGGTATTGTGCCTTTGTATTAAATACCGACGCAATTTCTATGTTTCATCGTCAATGTGAACGTCCAAGGGATAGAGAAAAGCATCAGTAGTGCATTGGAATCTAATACTGATCTCCAAGGAAACGCTCAAAGCAAACCACAAACAATGAGAAGATTTACTCTTCTTGTACTTAAGTCGGAATTGTGACTTTTGTATTAAATCCCGTCGCAATTTCTGTGTTTCATCGTCAATTTGAGGGTCCAAGGGATACAGTGAAGCAGCAGTAGTGCATCGGAATCTAATACTTATCTCACAGGAAACGCTGGAACCAAACCACTAACAATGAGAAGATTTACTCATCTTAGACTTATGTCGACGTTCTGCCTTTTGTATTAAATCCCGACGCAATTTCTGTGTTTCATCGTCAATAAAGAGGTCCAAGGGATAGAGTAAAGCTGCAGTGGTGCATCGGAATCTAATACTGATCTTCCAGGAAACGCTCAAAGCAAACCACAAACAGTGAGAAGATTTTCTCATCTTGTACTTAAGCCTGCATTGTGCCTTTTGCATTAAATCCCGACGCAATTTCTGTGTTTCATCGTCACTGTGAACGTCCAAGGATAGAGTAAGGCTGCAGTAGTGCATCGGAATCTAATACTCATCTCCCAGGAAACACCCAAAGCAAACCACAAACAATGAGAAGATTTACTTTTCTTGTATTTAAGATGGAATTGTGCCCTTTGTATTAAATCCCTACGCAATTTCTTTGTTTCATCGCCAATGAGGAGGTCCAAGGGATAGAGTAAAGCTGCAGTAGTGCATCGGAATCTAATACTGACTTTCCAGGAAACGCTCAAAGCAAACCAGAAACATTGAGAAGATTTACTCTTCCTGCAGTTAAGTCGACATTGTGCATTTTCTATTAAATCCTGACGCACTTTCTGTGATTCATCGTCAATGTGAAGGTCCAAGGGATAGAGTAAAGCTGCAATAGTGCATCGGAATCTAATACATATCTCCCAGGAAACGCTCAATTCAGACCACTACCAATGAGAAGATTTACTCACATTTGTACTTAAGTCGGCATTGGGCCTTATGTATTAAATCCAGACGCAATTTCTGTGTTTCATCGTCAATTTGAAGGTCAAAGGGATAGAGAAAAGCTGTAGTAGTGCATCGGAATCTAATACTGATCTTCCAGGATATGCACAAAGCAAACCACAAACAATGAGAAGATTTACTCTTCTTGTACATAAGTCGGAATAGAGCATTTTGTATTTAATCCCGAAGCAATTTCTGTGTTTCATCGGCAATGTGAGGGTCCAAGGGATATAGTAAAGCAGCAGTAATGCATCGGATTCTAATACTTATCTCCCAGGAAACGCTCAAACCAAACTACTAACAATGAGAAGATATACTCTTCTTTTACTTATGTCGACATTGTGCCTTGTGTATTAAATTCTGTCGCAATTTCTTTGTTTCCTCGTCAATGTGAAGGTCCAAGGGATAGAGTAAAGCTGCAGTAGTGCATCAGAATCAAATACTGAGCTCCCAGGAAACGCTCTAAGCAAACCACAAACAATGAGATGAATTACTCTTCTTGTAATTAAGTCGTCATTGTGCCTCTTGTATTAAATCACGACGCAATTTCTATGTTTCATCGTCACTGTGAACGTGCAAGGGATAGAGTAAATCTGCAGTAGTGCATCGGTATCTAATACTGATCTCCCAGTAAACGCTCAGAGCAAACCTCAAACAATGAGAAGATTTACTCTTCTTGTACTTAAGATGGAATTGTGCATTTCGTATTAAATCACTACGCAATTTCTTTGTTTCATCGTCAATGTGGTGGTACAAGGGATAGAGTAAAGGTGCATTAGTGCATTGGAATCTAATACTGATATCCCAGGAGACGCTCAAAGGAAACCAGAAACATGGAGGTGATTAACTCTTCTTGTTCATAAGTCAGCATTGTGCCTTTTGTATTAAATCCCGACGCAATTTCTGTGATTCATCGTCAATGAGAAGGTCCAAGGGATAGAGTAAATCTGCAGATGTGATCGGAATCTAATACTGATCTCCCAGGAAACGCTCAAAGCAAACCACAAACAATGAGAAGATTTACTCTTCTTCTTCTTAAAACGGCATTGTGCCATTTGTATTAAATCACGACGCTATTACTGTGTTTCATCGTCAATTTGAAGGTCCAAGGGATAGAGTAAAGCTGCAGTAGTGCATCAGAATCTAATACTGATCTCCCAGGAAACGCTCAAAAAAAACCGCAAAAAATGAGAAGATTTACTCATCTTGTACTTAAGTCGACATTGTGCGTTTTGTATTCATTCCCGACGCAATATCTGTGTTTCATCGTCAATGCGAAGTCAAAGGGATAGAGTAAAGCTGCAGTAGTGCATCGGAATCTAGTACTGATACTCCAGGAATCGCTCAAAGCAAACCACAATCAGTGAGATGATTTACTCTTCTTGTACTTAACTCTGCATTGTTCCTTCTGTATTAAATCCCGAAGCTTTTTGTGCTTCATCGTCAATTTGAAGGTCCAAGGGATAGAGTAAGGCTGCAGTAGTGGATCTGAATCTAATACTGATCGCCCAGGAGACGCTCAAAACAAACCCCAAACAATGCGAAAATTTACTCTTTTTGTACTTAAGTCGGCACTGTGCATTTTGTATTAAATCCCGACGCAATTTCTGCGTTTCATCGCCAATGTTAAAGTCCAAGGGATAGAGTAACGCTGCAGTAGTGCATCGGAATCTAATACTGATCCACAGGAAAAGCTCATAGCAAACCACAAACAATGAGAAGATTTACTCTTCTAGTACTTAAGGCGGCATTGTGCCTTGTGTATTAAATCCCGACGCAATTTCTGTGATTCATCGTCAATGTGAAGCTCCAAGGGATAGAGTAAAGCTGCAGTAGTGCATCGGCATCTAATACTCATCTTCCAGGAAACGCTCAAAGCAAACCACAGACAAGGAGAATATTTACTCATCTTGTACTTAAGTCGACGTTGTGCCTTTTGTATTATATCCCAACGCAATTTCAGTGTTTCATCGTCAATGTGAAGGTCCAAGGAATGTAGTAGAGCTGCAGTAGTGCATCGGAATCTAATACTGATGTCCCAGGAAACGCTCAAAGTAATCCAGAAACAATGAGAAGATTTACTCTTCTTGTACTTAAGCTGGCATTTTGCCGTTTGTATTAAATCCCGACGCAATTTCTGTGTGTCTACGTCAACGAGAAGGTCCAAGGGATAGAGTAAAGCTGCAGTAGAGCATCGGTATCCAGTACTGATCTCCCAGGAAACGCTTAATGCAAACCACAAACAATGAGAAGATTTATTCTTCTTGTACTTAAGTCCTCATCGTGCGTTTGTGTTAAATCGCGACGCAATTTCTTTGTTTCATCGTCAATGTGAAGGTCCAAGGGATACAGTAAAGCAGCAGTAGTGCATCGGAATCTAATACTTATCTCCCAGGAAACGCTCAAAGCAAACCAGAAACAATGAGATGATTTACTCTACTTTTACTTAAGTCGGGATTGTGCCTTTTGTATTAAATCCCGATTCAATATCTATGTTTCATGGTCAATGGGTGAAGCTGCAGTAGTGAATCGGAATCTAGTACTGATCTTCCAGGTAACGCTCAAATAAACCACAAACAAAGAGAAGATTTACTCTTCTTGTACGTAAATCGGCATTGTGCCTTTTGTATTAAATCCCGACGCAATTTCTGTGTTTCATCGTCAATGTGAAGGTCCAAGGAATAGAGTAAAACTGCAGTAGTGCATCGGAATCTAATACCGATCTCCCAGGAAACGCTCAAAGCTAACCGCAAACACTGAGAAGATTTACTCTTCTTCTTCTTAAAACGGCATTGGGCCTTTTGTATTAAATCCCGACGCTATTATTGTGTTTCATCGTCAATTTGAAGGTCCAAGGGATAGATAGAGTAAAGCTGCAGTAGTGCATCGGAATCTAATACTGATCCCCCAGGAAACGCTCAAAGGAAACCACAAACAATGAGAAAATTTACTCCTCTTGTACTTAAGTCGGCATTGTGCATTTTGTATTAAATCCCGACGCAATTTCTGTGATTCATCGTCAATGTGAAAGTCCAAGGGAAATAGTAAAGCTGCAGTAGTGCAACGGAATCCAATACTATTACCCCAGGACACACTCAAAACAAATTACAAACAATGAGAAGATTTACTCTTCTTGTACTTAAGTCTTCTTTGTGCCTTCTGTATTAAATCCCGACGCAATTACTGTGTTTCATCGTCGTTGTGAAGGTCCACCGGATAGAGTAAAGCTGCAGTAGTGCATCGGAATCTAATACTCATCTGCCAGGAAACGCTCAAAGCAAACCACAAACAAAGAGAAGATTTACTCATCTTGTACTTAAGTGGACATTGTGCCTTTTGTATTAAATCGCGACGGAATTTCTGTGTGTCATCGTCAACGAGAAGGTCCAAGGGATAGAGTAAAGCTGCAGTAGATCATCGGAATCCAGTACTGATCGCCCAGAAAACGCTCAATGCAAACCACAAACAATGAGAAGATTTATTCTTCTTGTACATATGTCGGTATCGTGCCCTTGTATTAAATCCCGACGCAATATCTGTGTTTCGTCGTCAATGTGAAAGTCCATGGGTAGAGTAAAGCTGCAGTACTTCATGGGAATCTAATACTGACCTCCCAGGAAACCCTCAAAGCAAACCACAAACAATGAGAAGATTTACTCTTCTTGTACTTAAGTCGGCTTAGTGCCTTTTGTATTAAACCCGACGCAATTTATGTTTATCATTGGCAATTCGAAAGTCCAAGGGGTAGAGTAAAGCTGCGGTTGTGCATCGGAAACTAAAACTGAACTCCCAGGAAACGCTAAAAGCATACCACAAACAATGAGAAGATTTACTTTTCTTGTACTTAAGTCGGCATTGTGCCTTTTGTATTAAATCCCGACGCAATGTCTGATTTTCATCGTCAATGTGAAGGTCCAAGGGATAGAGTAATGCTGCAGTAGTGCAACGGAATCTAATACTGATCCCCAGGAAAAGCTCATAGCAAACCACAAACAATGAGAAGATTTACTCTTCTAGTACTTAAGGCGCATTGTGCCTTGTGTATTAAAACCCGACGCAATTTCTGTGTTTCATCGTCAATGTGAAGGTCCAAGGGATAGAGTAAAGCTGCAGTAGAGCATCGGAATCTAATACTCATGTCCCAGGAAACGCTCAAAGCAAACCACAAACAAAGAGAATATTTACTCATCTTGTACTTAAGTCGACATTGTGCATTTTGTATTACATCCCGACGCAATTTCTGTGTTTCATCGTCAAAATAGTGCCTTTTGTATTAATTCCCTACGCAATTTCTTTGTTTCATCGTCAATGTGAAGGTCCAAGGGATGGAGTAAATCTAACGTAGTGCATCGGAATCTAATGCTGAGCCCCCAGGAAACGCTCAAATCAAACCACAAACAATGAGAAGATTTACTCACCTTGTACTTGAGACGATATTGTGCCTTTTATATTACATCCCGACGCAATGTCCGTGATTCATCATCAATGTGAAGGTCCAAGGGATAGAGTAAAGCTGCAGCAGTGTATAGGAATCTAATACTGTTCTAACGCTCAAAGCAATCCAGAAACAATGAGATGATTTACTCGTCATGTACTTATGTTGGCATTGTGCCTTTTGTATTAAATCCAGACGCAATTTCTGTGTGTCATCGTCAATGAAAAGGTCCAAGGGATAGAGAAAAGACGCTGTAGTGCATCGTTATCTACTACTGATCTCACAGGAAACGTTCAAACCAAACCACAAACAATGAGAAGATTTACTCTTCTATTACGTAAGTGGTCCTTGTGCCGTTTGTATTACTTCCCTCCGCTATTTCTGTGCTACATCGCCAATTTGAAGGTCCAAGGGATAGAGTAAAGCTGCAATAGTGCATCGGAATCCAATACTGATCTCAAAGGAAACGTTAAACGCAAACCACAAACAGTGAGAAGATTTACTCTTCTTGTAGCTAAGTCGGCATAGTGCCTATTTTACTAAATACCGACCCAATTTCTGTGTTTCATCGTCAATGTGAAGGTCCGATGGATAGAGTGAAGGTGCAGTTGTGAATTGGAATCTAATATTGATTCCCCAGGAAACGCTCAATGCAAACCACAAACATTGAGAAGATTTACTCATCTTGTCCTTAAGTCAGCATTGTGCCTTTTGTATTGAAACCCAACGCAATTTCTGTGTTTCATCGTCAATGTGAAGGTCCAAGGTATAGAGTAAAGCTGCAATAGTGCATCGGAATGTAATACTGATCTCCCGGGTAACGCTCATAGCAAACCAAAAACAATGAGAAGATTTACTCTTCTTGCACTTAAGACGAAATAGCGCTTTTTGTATTAATTCCCTACGCAATTTCTTTGTTTCATCGTCAATGTGAAGGTCCAAGTGATAGAGTACAGCTGCAGTAGTGCATCGGTATCTAATACTGATCTCCCAGGAATCGCTCAAAGCAAACCAAAAACATTGAGAAGATTTACTCCTCTAGTACTTAAGACGGTATTTTGCCTTTTGTATTAAATCCCGACTCAATTTCTGAGTTTCATCGTTAATGTGAAGGTCCAAGGGATAGAGTAAAGCCGCAGTAATGCATCGGAATCTAATACTGATCCCCCAGGAAACGCTCAAAACAAACCACAAACAATGAGAAGATTTACTCTTCTTGTACTTAAGTCGGCATTGTGCGTTTTGTATTAAATCCCGACGCAATTAATGTGTTTCATCGTTAATGTGACAGTCCAAGGAATAGAATATAGCTGCAGTAGTGCATCGGAATCAAATACTTATCTCCCAGGAAACGCTGAAACCAAACCACAAACAAGGGGAAGATTTACTCTTCTTGCACTTAAGTCGGCATTGTGCCTTTTGTATTAAATCCCGACACAATTTCTGTGTTTCATCGTCAATGTTAAGGTCCAAGGGATAGGGTAAGGCTGCACTAGTGCATCGGAATCTAATACTCATCTCCAAAAACGCTCAATGCAAACCAGAAACAATGAGAAGATTTACTCTTCTTGTACATAAGTCAGCATTGTGCCTTTTGTATTAAATCCCGACGCAATATCTGTGTTTGGTCGTCAATGTGAAGGTCCAAGGGATAGAGTAAAGATGCAGTAGTGCATCGGAATCTAAACTGATCTCTCAGGTATCGCTCAAAACAAACTAGAACACAATGAGGAGAATTACTCTTCTTGTACCGAACTCGGCATTGTGCCATTTCAATTAAATCGCGACGCAAATTCTAAGATTCATCGTCAATGTGAAGGGCCAAGGGACAGAGTGAAGCGGCATTATTGCATCGGAATCAAGTACTGATTCCCCAGGAAATCCTCAAAGCAAACCACAAACAATGAGAAAATTTACTCTTCTTGTACTTAAGTCGGCGTTGTGCCTTTTGTATTAAATCACGACTCAGTTTCTCTGTTTCATCGTCAATTTGAAGGTCCAAGGGATAGAGTAAAGCTGCAGTAGTGCATGGGAATCTAATACTGATCACCCAGGAAACGCTCAAAGCAAACCACAAACAATTAGAAGAATTACTCTTCTTGTACTTAAGTCGGCATTGTACCTATGTATTACATTCCGACGCAATTTTGGTGTTTCATCATCAATGTGAAGGTAACAGGGATAAAGTAAATCTGCAGTAGTGCATCGGAATCTAATACAGATCTCCTAGGAAACGCTTAAAGCAACCCACAAACAATGAGAGGATTTACTCTTCTTGTACTTAAGTGGGTATTGTGCCTTTTGTATTAAATCCCGACGCAATTTCTGTGTTTCATCGTCAATGAGAAGGTCCAAGGGATAGAGTAAAGCTGCAGTAGTGAATCGGATATATGATACTGATCCCCCCGGAAACGCTCAAAGCAAACCACAAACATTGAGAAGATTTACCCTATTTGTACTTATGTCGGTATTGTGCATTTTGTATTAAATCCCGACGCAATTTCTGTGTTTTATCGACAAAGTGGAGGTG
Organism: Schistocerca piceifrons; assembly: GCF_021461385.2. Taxonomy (NCBI): domain Eukaryota; kingdom Metazoa; phylum Arthropoda; class Insecta; order Orthoptera; family Acrididae; genus Schistocerca; species Schistocerca piceifrons. Next base: position 311,525 of record NW_025728257.1, read on the forward strand.
CAAGGGATAGAGTAAATCTGCAGTAGTGCATCGTACTCGAATACTGATCACCCAGCAAACGCTCAAAGCAAACCACAAACAATGAGATGATTTACCCTTCTTGTAATTAAATCGGAATTGTGCCTTTAGTATTAAATGCCATCCATACTTCTGTGTTTCATCGTCAATTTGATGGTCCAAGGGATACAGTAAAACTGCAGTAGTGCATCGGAATCTATTACTGATCTCCCAGGAAGCGCTCAAAGCAAACCACAAACAATGAGGAGATTTCCACTTCTTGTACCTAAGTCGGCATTGTGCCTTTTGTATTTAATCCCGGCGCTATTTCTGAGTTTCATTGGCAATGTGAAGTTCCAAGGGATAGAGTATATCTGCAGTTGTGATCCGAATCAAATACTGATCTTCCAGGAGACGCTCAAAGCAAACCACAAACAATGAGAAGATTTACTCATCTTGTACTTAAGACGATATTGTGCCATTTATATTACATCGCGACGCAATTTCTGTGTTTCATCGTCAATGTGAAGGTCCAAGGGATAGAGTAAAGCAGCAGCAGTGCATTGGAATCTAATACTGATCTCCCAGGAAATGCTCAATGCAATCCAGAACAATGAGATGATTTACTCTTCATGTACTTATGTTGGCTTTGTGCTTTTTGTATTATATTCAGATGCAATTCATGTGTGTCATCATCAATGAGAAGGTCCAAGGGATAGAGAAAAGACGCTGTAGTGCATCGGAATCTACTACTGATCTCCCAGGAAACGCTCAAAGCAAACCAGAAACAATGAGAAGATTTACTCTTCTTGTACCTAAGTCGGCATTGTGGCTTTTGTATTAACTCCCGACACAATTTCTGTGTTTCATCGTCAATGTGAAGGTGCAAGAGATAAAGCTGCAGTAGTGCATCGGAATCTAGTACTGACCTCCCAGGAAACGCTCAAATTAAACCAAAAACAATGAGAAGATTTACTCTTCTTGTACTTAAGTCGGCATTGTGCCTTTCTATTAAATCCCGACGCAATATCTGTGTTTCATCGTAAATGTGTAGGTCCAAGAGATAGAGTAAATCTGCAGTAGTGCATCGGAATCTAATACTGATCTCCATAGAAACGCTCAAAGCAAACCACAAAATATGAGAAGATTTACTCTTCTTGTACTTAAGCCATCATTGTGCCTTTTGTATAAAATCCGACGCAATTCTGTGTTTCATCGTCAATGTGAGGATCCAAGGGATAGCGTAAAACTGCTGTTGTGCATCACAATCTAATACTGATCTCCCAGGAAACGCTCAAATCAAACCACAGACAATGAGAAGATTTACTCATCTTGTACTTAAGACGATATTGTGCCTTTTATATTACATCCCGACGCAATTTCTGTGTTTCATCGTCAATGTGAAGGTCCAAGTGATAGAGTAAAGCTGCAGCAGTGCATCGGAATCTAATACTGATCTCCCAGGAAACGCTCAAAGCAATCCAGAAACAATGAGAAGATGTACTCTTCATGTACTTATGTTAGCATTGTGCCTTTTGTATTAAATCCAGTCGCTATTTCTAAGTGTCATCGCCAATGAAAAGGTCCAAGGGATAGAGAAAAGACGCTGTAGTGCATCGTTATCTACTACTGATCTCACAGGAAACGCTCTAACCAAACCACAAACAATGAGAAGATTTACTTTTCTATTACTTAAGTCGTCCTTGTGCCGATTGTATTACTTCCCTACGCAATTTCTGTGCTTCATCGCCAATTTAAAGGTCCAAGGGTTAGAGTAAAGCTGCAATAGTGCATCGGAATCCAATACTGATCTCAAAGGAAACGCTATAAGCAAACCACAAACAGTGAGATGATTTACTCTTCTTGTACTTAAGACGAAATTGGGCCTTTTGTATTAAATCACTACGCAATTTCTTTGTTTCATCGTCAATTTGAAGGTCCAAGGGATAGAGTACAGCTGCAGTAGTGCATCGGTATCTAATACTGATCTCCCAGGAAACGCTCAAAGCAAACCACAAACAATGAGAAGATTTTCTCTTCTTGTACTTAAGTTGGCATTTTGCGTTTTGTGTTAAGTCCAGACGCAATTTCTGTGTTTCATCGTGAATGAGAAAGTCCAAGAGATAGATTAAAGCTGCAGTAGTGCTTCGGAATCTAATACTAATCTCCCAGGAAACGTTCAAAGCAAACCACAAACAATGTGAAGAATTACTCTTCTTGTACTTAAGTCAGCATAGTGCCTATTTTACTAAATACCGACCCAAATTCTGTGTTTCATCGTCAATGTGAAGGTCCGATGGATAGTGTGAAGCTGTAGTTGTGAACTGCAATCTAATACTGATCCCCCGAGAAACGCTCAAAGCAAACCACAAACATTGAGAAGATTTACTCATCTTTCACTTAAGTCAGCATTGTGCCTATTGTATTGAACCCCAACGCAATTTCTGTGTTAGATCGTCAATGTGAAGGTCCAAGGGATAGAGTAGAGCTGCGGTAGTGCATCGGTATCTAATACTGATCTCCCAGGAAACGCTCAAAGCAAACCACAAGCAATGAGATGATTTTTTCTTCATTTTACTTAAGTCGGCATTGTGCGTTTTGTATTAGGTCCCGACGCATTTTCAGTGTTTCATCGTCAATGTGATGGTCCAAGGGATAGAGTAAAGCTGCATTAGTTCATACGATTCTAATACTGATCTCCCAGGATACGCTCAAAGGAAAAACAGCAAACAATGAGAAGATTTACTCTCCTTGTACATAAGTTGGCATTGTGCCTTTTGTACTAAATCCCGACACCATTTCTGTGCTTCATCATCAATGTGAACGTCCAAGGGATAGTGTGAAGCTGCAGTAGTGCATTGGAATCTAATACTGATCCCCCAGGAAACGCTCAAAGCAAACCACAAACAATTAGGAGATTTACTCTTCTTGTACATAAGTCGGCCTTGTGCCTTTTGTATTAAATCCCGACGCAATTTCTGTGTTTCATCGTCAATGTGAAGGTCCAAGGGATAGAGTAAATCTGCAGTAGTGCATCGGAATCTAATACTGATCTACCAGGAAACGCCCAACGCAAGCCACTAACAATGAGAAGATATACTCATCTTGCACTTAAGTCGGCATTGTGCGTTTTATATTAAATCCAGACGCAATTTCTGTGTTTCGTCGTCAATGTGAAGGTCCAAGGGATACAGTAAAGATGCAGTAGTGCATCGGAATCTAATACTGATCTCTCAGGTATCGCTCAAAGCAAACTAGAACACAAAGAGAAGAATTACTCTTCTTGTACCTAACTCGGCATTGTGTCATTTCAATTAAATTCCGACGCAATTTCTGTGATTCATCGTCAATGTGAAGGTCCAAGGGATAGAGTAAAGGGGCATTATTGCATCGGAATCTAGGACTGATCCCCCAGGAAATGCTCAAAGCAAACCACAAACAATGAGAAGCTTTACTCTTCTTGTACTTACGTCGGTATTGTGCATTTTGTATTAAATCCCGACGCAATTTCTGTGTTTTATCGACAATGTGTATGTCCAAGGGATAGAGTAAATCTGCAGTAGTGCATCGTACTCGAATACTGATCTCCCAGCAAACGCTCAAAGCAAACCACAAACAATGAGAAGATTTTCACCTCTTGTACTTAAATCGGTATTGTGCCTTTTGTATTAAATACCATCCCTATTCCTCTGTTTCATCGTCAATTTGATGGTCCACGGGATAGAGTAAAACTGCAGTAGTGCATCGGAATCTATTACTGATCTCCCAGGAAGCGTTCAAAGCAAACCACAAACAATGAGGAGATTTACACTTCTTGTACCTAAGTCGGCATTGTGCCTTTTGTATTTAATCCCGATGCGATTTCTGTGTTTCATCGTCAATGACAAGGTCCAATGGGTACGGTAAAGCTGCAGTAGAGCATCGGAACCTAATACTGTACTCCCAGGAAACGCTCAAAGCAAACCGGAAAATATAAGAAGATTTACTCTTCTTGTACTTAAGTCGGCATTGTGCCTTTTGTATTACATACGGGCGCTATTACTGAGTTTCATTGTCAATGTGAAGGTGCAAGGGATAGAGAAAATCTGCAGTTGTGATCGGAATCTAATACTGATCTTCCAGGAAACGCTCAAAGCAAACCACAAACAATGAGAAAATTTACTCTTCTTGTACTTAAGTCGGCGTTGTGCCTTTTGTATTAAATCACGACTCAGTTTCTCTGTTTCATCGTCAATTTGAAGGTCCAAGGGATAGAGTAAAGCTGCAGTAGTGCATGGGAATCTAATACTGATCACCCAGGAAACGCTCAAAGCAAACCACAAACAATTAGAAGAATTACTCTTCTTGTACTTAAGTCGGCATTGTACCTATGTATTACATTCCGACGCAATTTTGGTGTTTCATCATCAATGTGAAGGTAACAGGGATAAAGTAAATCTGCAGTAGTGCATCGGAATCTAATACAGATCTCCTAGGAAACGCTTAAAGCAACCCACAAACAATGAGAGGATTTACTCTTCTTGTACTTAAGTGGGTATTGTGCCTTTTGTATTAAATCCCGACGCAATTTCTGTGTTTCATCGTCAATGAGAAGGTCCAAGGGATAGAGTAAAGCTGCAGTAGTGAATCGGATATATGATACTGATCCCCCCGGAAACGCTCAAAGCAAACCACAAACATTGAGAAGATTTACCCTATTTGTACTTATGTCGGTATTGTGCATTTTGTATTAAATCCCGACGCAATTTCTGTGTTTTATCGACAAAGTGGAGGTGCAAGGGATAGAGTAAATCTGCAGTAGTGCATCGTACTCGAATACTGATCTCCCAGCAAACGCTCAAAGCAAACCACAAACAATGAGATGATTTACCCTTCTTGTAATTAAATGGGAATTGTGCCTTTAGTATTAAATGCCATCCATACTTCTGTGTTTCATCGTCAATTTGATGGTCCAAGGGATACAGTAAAACTGCAGTAGTGCATCGGAATCTATTACTGATCTCCCAGGATGCGCTCAAAGCAAACCACAAACAATGAGGAGATTTCCACTTCTTGTACCTAAGTCGGCATTGTGCCTTTTGTATTTAATCCCGGCGCTATTTCTGAGTTTCATTGGCAATGTGAAGTTCCAAGGGATAGAGTATATCTGCAGTTGTGATCCGAATCAAATACTGATCTTCCAGGAGACGCTCAAAGCAAACCACAAACAATGAGAAGATTTACTCATCTTGTACTTAAGACGATATTGTGCCATTTATATTACATCGCGACGCAATTTCTGTGTTTCATCGTCAATGTGAAGGTCCAAGGGATAGAGTAAAGCAGCAGCAGTGCATTGGAATCTAATACTGATCTCCCAGGAAATGCTCAATGCAATCCAGAACAATGAGATGATTTACTCTTCATGTACTTATGTTGGCATTGTGCTTTTTGTATTATATTCAGATGCAATTCATGTGTGTCATCATCAATGAGAAGGTCCAAGGGATAGAGAAAAGACGCTGTAGTGCATCGGAATCTACTACTGATCTCCCAGGAAACGGTCAAAGCAAACCAGAAACAATGAGAAGATTTACTCTTCTTGTACCTAAGTCGGCATTGTGGCTTTTGTATTAACTCCCGACACAATTTCTGTGTTTCATCGTCAATGTGAAGGTGCAAGAGATAAAGCTGCAGTAGTGCATCGGAATCTAGTACTGACCTCCCAGGAAACGCTCAAATTAAACCAAAAACAATGAGAAGATTTACTCTTCTTGTACTTAAGTCGGCATTGTGCCTTTCTATTAAATCCCGACGCAATATCTGTGTTTCATCGTAAATGTGTAGGTCCAAGAGATAGAGTAAATCTGCAGTAGTGCATCGGAATCTAATACTGATCTCCATAGAAACGCTCAAAGCAAACCACAAAATATGAGAAGATTTACTCTTCTTGTACTTAAGCCATCATTGTGCCTTTTGTATAAAATCCGACGCAATTCTGTGTTTCATCGTCAATGTGAGGATCCAAGGGATAGCGTAAAACTGCTGTTGTGCATCACAATCTAATACTGATCTCCCAGGAAACGCTCAAATCAAACCACAGACAATGAGAAGATTTACTCATCTTGTACTTAAGACGATATTGTGCCTTTTATATTAGATCCCGACGCAATTTCTGTGTTTCATCGTCAATGTGAAGGTCCAAGTGATAGAGTAAAGCTGCAGCAGTGCATCGGAATCTAATACTGATCTCCCAGGAAACGCTCAAAGCAATCCAGAAACAATGAGATGATGTACTCTTCATGTACTTATGTTAGCATTGTGCCTTTTGTATTAAATCCAGTCGCTATTTCTAAGTGTCATCGCCAATGAAAAGGTCCAAGGGATAGAGAAAAGACGCTGTAGTGCATCGTTATCTACTACTGATCTCACAGGAAACGCTCTAACCAAACCACAAACAATGAGAAGATTTACTTTTCAATTACTTAAGTCGTCCTTGTGCCGATTGTATTACTTCCCTACGCAATTTCTGTGCTTCATCGCCAATTTAAAGGTCCAAGGGTTAGAGTAAAGCTGCAATAGTGCATCGGAATCCAATACTGATCTCAAAGGAAACGCTATAAGCAAACCACAAGCAGTGAGATGATTTACTCTTCTTGTACTTAAGACGAAATTGGGCCTTTTGTATTAAATCACTACGCAATTTCTTTGTTTCATCGTCAATTTGAAGGTCCAAGGGATAGAGTACAGCTGCAGTAGTGCATCGGTATCTAATACTGATCTCCCAGGAAACGCTCAAAGCAAACCACAAACAATGAGAAGATTTTCTCTTCTTGTACTTAAGTTGGCATTTTGCGTTTTGTGTTAAGTCCAGACGCAATTTCTGTGTTTCATCGTGAATGAGAAAGTCCAAGAGATAGATTAAAGCTGCAGTAGTGCTTCGGAATCTAATACTAATCTCCCAGGAAACGTTCAAAGCAAACCACAAACAATGTGAAGAATTACTCTTCTTGTACTTAAGTCAGCATAGTGCCTATTTTACTAAATACCGACCCAAATTCTGTGTTTCATCGTCAATGTGAAGGTCCGATGGATAGTGTGAAGCTGTAGTTGTGAACTGCAATCTAATACTGATCCCCCGAGAAACGCTCAAAGCAAACCACAAACATTGAGAAGATTTACTCATCTTTCACTTAAGTCAGCATTGTGCCTATTGTATTGAACCCCAACGCAATTTCTGTGTTAGATCGTCAATGTGAAGGTCCAAGGGATAGAGTAGAGCTGCGGTAGTGCATCGGTATCTAATACTGATCTCCCAGGAAACGCTCAAAGCAAACCACAAGCAATGAGATGATTTTTTCTTCATTTTACTTAAGTCGGCATTGTGCGTTTTGTATTAGGTCCCGACGCATTTTCAGTGTTTCATCGTCAATGTGATGGTCCAACGGATAGAGTAAAGCTGCATTAGTTCATACGATTCTAATACTGATCTCCCAGGATACGCTCAAAGGAAAAACAGCAAACAATGAGAAGATTTACTCTCCTTGTACATAAGTTGGCATTGTGCCTTTTGTACTAAATCCCGACACCATTTCTGTGCTTCATCATCAATGTGAACGTCCAAGGGATAGAGTGAAGCTGCAGTAGTGCATTGGAATCTAATACTGATCCCCCAGGAAACGCTCAAAGCAAACCACAAACAATTAGGAGATTTACTCTTCTTGTACATAAGTCGGCCTTGTGCCTTTTGTATTAAATCCCGACGCAATTTCTGTGTTTCATCGTCAATGTGAAGGTCCAAGGGATAGAGTAAATCTGCAGTAGTGCATGGGAATCTAATACTGATCTACCAGGAAACGCCCAACGCAAGCCACTAACAATGAGAAGATATACTCATCTTGCACTTAAGTCGGCATTGTGCGTTTTATATTAAATCCAGACGCAATTTCTGTGTTTCGTCGTCAATGTGAAGGTCCAAGGGATACAGTAAAGATGCAGTAGTGCATCGGAATCTAATACTGATCTCTCAGGTATCGCTCAAAGCAAACTAGAACACAAAGAGAAGAATTACTCTTCTTGTACCTAACTCGGCATTGTGTCATTTCAATTAAATTCCGACGCAATTTCTGTGATTCATCGTCAATGTGAAGGTCCAAGGGATAGAGTAAAGGGGCATTATTGCATCGGAATCTAGGACTGATCCCCCAGGAAATGCTCAAAGCAAACCACAAACAATGAGAAGCTTTACTCTTCTTGTACTTACGTCGGTATTGTGCATTTTGTATTAAATCCCGACGCAATTTCTGTGTTTTATCGACAATGTGTATGTCCAAGGGATAGAGTAAATCTGCAGTAGTGCATCGTACTCGAATACTGATCTCCCAGCAAACGCTCAAAGCAAACCACAAACAATGAGAAGATTTTCACCTCTTGTACTTAAATCGGTATTGTGCCTTTTGTATTAAATACCATCAATATTCCTCTGTTTCATCGTCAATTTGATGGTCCACGGGATAGAGTAAAACTGCAGTAGTGCATCGGAATCTATTACTGATCTCCCAGGAAGCGTTCAAAGCAAACCACAAACAATGAGGAGATTTACACTTCTTGTACCTAAGTCGGCATTGTGCCTTTTGTATTTAATCCCGATGCGATTTCTGTGTTTCATCGTCAATGACAAGGTCCAATGGGTACGGTAAAGCTGCAGTAGAGCATCGGAACCTAATACTGTACTCCCAGGAAACGCTCAAAGCAAACCGGAAAATATAAGAAGATTTACTCTTCTTGTACTTAAGTCGGCATTGTGCCTTTTGTATTACATCCGGGCGCTATTACTGAGTTTCATTGTCAATGTGAAGGTGCAAGGGATAGAGAAAATCTGCAGTTGTGATCGGAATCTAATACTGATCTTCCAGGAAACGCTCAAAGCAAACCACAAACAATGAGAAAATTTACTCTTCTTGTACTTAAGTCGGCGTTGTGCCTTTTGTATTAAATCACGACTCAGTTTCTCTGTTTCATCGTCAATTTGAAGGTCCAAGGGATAGAGTAAAGCTGCAGTAGTGCATGGGAATCTAATACTGATCACCCAGGAAACGCTCAAAGCAAACCACAAACAATTAGAAGAATTACTCTTCTTGTACTTAAGTCGGCATTGTACCTATGTATTACATTCCGACGCAATTTTGGTGTTTCATCATCAATGTGAAGGTAACAGGGATAAAGTAAATCTGCAGTAGTGCATCGGAATCTAATACAGATCCCCTAGGAAACGCTTAAAGCAACCCAAAAACAATGAGAGGATTTACTCTTCTTGTACTTAAGTGGGTATTGTGCCTTTTGTATTAAATCCCGACGCAATTTCTGTGTTTCATCGTCAATGAGAAGGTCCAAGGGATAGAGTAAAGCTGCAGTAGTGAATCGGATATATGATACTGATCCCCCCGGAAACGCTCAAAGCAAACCACAAACATTGAGAAGATTTACCCTATTTGTACTTATGTCGGTATTGTGCATTTTGTATTAAATCCCGACGCAATTTCTGTGTTTTATCGACAAAGTGGAGGTGCAAGGGATAGAGTAAATCTGCAGTAGTGCATCGTACTCGAATACTGATCTCCCAGCAAACGCTCAAAGCAAACCACAAACAATGAGATGATTTACCCTTCTTGTAATTAAATCGGAATTGTGCCTTTAGTATTAAATGCCATCCATACTTCTGTGTTTCATCGTCAATTTGATGGTCCAAGGGATACAGTAAAACTGCAGTAGTGCATCGGAATCTATTACTGATCTCCCAGGAAGCGCTCAAAGCAAACCACAAACAATGAGGAGATTTACACTTCTTGTACCTAAGTCGGCATTGTGCCTTTTGTATTTAATCCCGGCGCTATTTCTGAGTTTCATTGGCAATGTGAAGTTCCAAGGGATAGAGTATATCTGCAGTTGTGATCCGAATCAAATACTGATCTTCCAGGAGACGCTCAAAGCAAACCACAAACAATGAGAAGATTTACTCATCTTGTACTTAAGACGATATTGTGCCATTTATATTACATCGCGACGCAATTTCTGTGTTTCATCGTCAATGTGAAGGTCCAAGGGATAGAGTAAAGCAGCAGCAGTGCATTGGAATCTAATACTGATCTCCCAGGAAATGCTCAATGCAATCCAGAACAATGAGATGATTTACTCTTCATGTACTTATGTTGGCATTGTGCTTTTTGTATTATATTCAGATGCAATTCATGTGTGTCATCATCAATGAGAAGGTCCAAGGGATAGAGAAAAGACGCTGTAGTGCATCGGAATCTACTACTGATCTCCCAGGAAACGCTCAAAGCAAACCAGAAACAATGAGAAGATTTACTCTTCTTGTACCTAAGTCGGCATTGTGGCTTTTGTATTAACTCCCGACACAATTTCTGTGTTTCATCGTCAATGTGAAGGTGCAAGAGATAAAGCTGCAGTAGTGCATCGGAATCTAGTACTGACCTCCCAGGAAACGCTCAAATTAAACCAAAAACAATGAGAAGATTTACTCTTCTTGCACTTAAGTCGGCATTGTGCCTTTCTATTAAATCCCGACGCAATATCTGTGTTTCATCGTAAATGTGTAGGTCCAAGAGATAGAGTAAATCTGCAGTAGTGCATCGGAATCTAATACTGATCTCCATAGAAACGCTCAAAGCAAACCACAAAATATGAGAAGATTTACTCTTCTTGTACTTAAGCCATCATTGTGCCTTTTGTATAAAATCCGACGCAATTCTGTGTTTCATCGTCAATGTGAGGATCCAAGGGATAGCGTAAAACTGCTGTTGTGCATCACAATCTAATACTGATCTCCCAGGAAACGCTCAAATCAAACCACAGACAATGAGAAGATTTACTCATCTTGTACTTAAGACGATATTGTGCCTTTTATATTAGATCCCGACGCAATTTCTGTGTTTCATCGTCAATGTGAAGGTCCAAGTGATAGAGTAAAGCTGCAGCAGTGCATCGGAATCTAATACTGATCTCCCAGGAAACGCTCAAAGCAATCCAGAAACAATGAGATGATGTACTCTTCATGTACTTATGTTAGCATTGTGCCTTTTGTATTAAATCCAGTCGCTATTTCTAAGTGTCATCGCCAATGAAAAGGTCCAAGGGATAGAGAAAAGACGCTGTAGTGCATCGTTATCTACTACTGATCTCACAGGAAACGCTCTAACCAAACCACAATCAATGAGAAGATTTACTTTTCTATTACTTAAGTCGTCCTTGTGCCGATTGTATTACTTCCCTACGCAATTTCTGTGCTTCATCGCCAATTTAAAGGTCCAAGGGTTAGAGTAAAGCTGCAATAGTGCATTGGAATCCAATACTGATCTCAAAGGAAACGCTATAAGCAAACCACAAACAGTGAGATGATTTACTCTTCTTGTACTTAAGACGAAATTGGGCCTTTTGTATTAAATCACTACGCAATTTCTTTGTTTCATCGTCAATTTGAAGGTTCAAGGGATAGAGTACAGCTGCAGTAGTGCATCGGTATCTAATACTGATCTCCCAGGAAACGCTCAAAGCAAACCACAAACAATGAGAAGATTTTCTCTTCTTGTACTTAAGTTGGCATTTTGCGTTTTGTGTTAAGTCCAGACGCAATTTCTGTGTTTCATCGTGAATGAGAAAGTCCAAGGGATAGATTAAAGCTGCAGTAGTGCTTCGGAATCTAATACTAATCTCCCAGGAAACGTTCAAAGCAAACCACAAACAATGTGAAGAATTACTCTTCTTGTACTTAAGTCAGCATAGTGCCTATTTTACTAAATACCGACCCAAATTCTGTGTTTCATCGTCAATGTGAAGGTCCGATGGATAGTGTGAAGCTGTAGTTGTGAACTGCAATCTAATACTGATCCCCCGAGAAACGCTCAAAGCAAACCACAAACATTGAGAAGATTTACTCATCTTTCACTTAAGTCAGCATTGTGCCTATTGTATTGAACCCCAACCCAATTTCTGTGTTAGATCGTCAATGTGAAGGTCCAAGGGATAGAGTAGAGCTGCGGTAGTGCATCGGTATCTAATACTGATCTCCCAGGAAACGCTCAAAGCAAACCACAAGCAATGAGATGATTTTTTCTTCATTTTACTTAAGTCGGCATTGTGCGTTTTGTATTAAGTCCCGACGCATTTTCAGTGTTTCATCGTCAATGTGATGGTCCAAGGGATAGAGTAAATCTGCAGTAGTGCATCGGAATCTAATACTGATCTACCAGGAAACGCCCAACGCAAGCCACTAACAATGAGAAGATATACTCATCTTGCACTTAAGTCGGCATTGTGCGTTTTATATTAAATCCAGACGCAATTTCTGTGTTTCGTCGTCAATGTGAAGGTCCAAGGGATACAGTAAAGATGCAGTAGTGCATCGGAATCTAATACTGATCTCTCAGGTATCGCTCAAAGCAAACTAGAACACAAAGAGAAGAATTACTCTTCTTGTACCTAACTCGGCATTGTGTCATTTCAATTAAATTCCGACGCAATTTCTGTGATTCATCGTCAATGTGAAGGTCCAAGGGATAGAGTAAAGGGGCATTATTGCATCGGAATCTAGGACTGATCCCCCAGGAAATGCTCAAAGCAAACCACAAACAATGAGAAGCTTTACTCTTCTTGTACTTACGTCGGTATTGTGCATTTTGTATTAAATCCCGACGCAATTTCTGTGTTTTATCGACAATGTGTATGTCCAAGGGATAGAGTAAATCTGCAGTAGTGCATCGTACTCGAATACTGATCTCCCAGCAAACGCTCAAAGCAAACCACAAACAATGAGAAGATTTTCACCTCTTGTACTTAAATCGGTATTGTGCCTTTTGTATTAAATACCATCCCTATTCCTCTGTTTCATCGTCAATTTGATGGTCCACGGGATAGAGTAAAACTGCAGTAGTGCATCGGAATCTATTACTGATCTCCCAGGAAGCGTTCAAAGCAAACCACAAACAATGAGGAGATTTACACTTCTTGTACCTAAGTCGGCATTGTGCCTTTTGTATTTAATCCCGATGCGATTTCTGTGTTTCATCGTCAATGACAAGGTCCAATGGGTACGGTAAAGCTGCAGTAGAGCATCGGAACCTAATACTGTACTCCCAGGAAACGCTCAAAGCAAACCGGAAAATATAAGAAGATTTACTCTTCTTGTACTTAAGTCGGCATTGTGCCTTTTGTATTACATCCGGGCGCTATTACTGAGTTTCATTGTCAATGTGAAGGTGCAAGGGATAGAGAAAATCTGCAGTTGTGATCGGAATCTAATACTGATCTTCCAGGAAACGCTCAAAGCAAACCACAAACAATGAGAAGATTTACTCTTCTTGTACTTAAGACGGCATTGTGCCTTTTGTATTAAATCCCGACACAATTTCTGTGTTTGGTCGTCAATGTGAAGATCCAAGGGATAGAGTAAAGATGCATTAGTGCATCGGAATCTAAACTGATCTCTCAGGTATCGCTCGAAGCAAACTAGAACATAATGAGGAGAATTACTCTTCTTGTACCTAACTCGGCGTTGTGCCATTTCAATTAAATCCCGACGCAATTTCTGTGATTCATCGTCAATGTGAAGGTCCAAGGGATAGAGTAAAGCGGCATTATTGCATCGGAATCTAGTACTGATCCCCCAGGAAATGCTCAAAGCAAACCACAAACAATGAGAAAATTTATTCTTCTTGTACTTAAGTCGGCATTGTGCCTTTTGTATTAAATCCCGACGCTATTTCTCGGTTTCATCGTCAATTTGAAGGTCCAAGGAATAGAGTAAAACTGCAGTAGTGCATCGGAATCTAATACTAATCACCCAGGAAACGCTCAAAGCAAACCACAAACAATTAGAAGAATTACTCTTCTTGTACTTAAGTCGGCATTGTACCTTTTGTATTAAATTCCAACGCAATTTTGGTGTTTCATCGTCAATGTGAAGGTCCAAGGGATAGAGTAAATTTGCAGTAGTGCATCGGAATCTAATACAAATCTCCCAGGAAACGCTCAAAGCAACCCACAAACAATGAGAGGATTTACTCTTCTTGTACTTAAGTGGGCATTGTGCCTTTTGTATTAAATCCCGACGCAATTTCTGTGTTTCATCGTCAGTGAGAAGGTCCAAGGGATAGAGTAAAGCTGCAGTAGTGAATCGGAATATGATACTGATCACACCGGAAACGCTCAAAGCAAACCACAAACATTGAGAAGATTTACTTTTCTTGTACTTACGTCGGTATTGTGCATTTTGTATTAAATCCCGACGCAATTTCTGTGTTTTATAGACAATGTGAAGTTGCAAGGGATAGAGTAAATCTGCAGTTGTGATCCGAATCAAATACTGATCTTCCAGGAGACGCTCAAAGCAAACCACAAACAATGAGAAGATTTACTCTTCTTGTAATTAAGTCGGCATTGTGCCTTTGTATTAAATCCAGACGTAATTTCTGTGTTTCTTTGTTAATGTGAAGGTCCAAGGGATAGAGTAAAGCTGCGGTAGTGCATCGCAATCTAGTACTGATCTCCCAGGAAACGCTCAAAGCAAATCACTAAAATTGTGAAGATTTACTCTTCTTGTATTTAACTCGGCATTGTGCCTTTTGAATTAAATACCGAGGCAATTTCTGTGTTTCATCGTCAATGTGAGGGGCCAAGGGATAGAGAACAGCTGCAGTAGTGCATCGGCACCTAATACTGATTTCCCAGGAAACGCTCAAACCAAAACCACAAACAATGAGACGATTTTTTCTTCTTGTACTTCAGTCGGCATTGTGCTTTTGTATTAAATCCCGACGCAATATCTGTATTTCAGCGTCAATGTGAAGGTCAAAGGGATAGAGTAAAGCTGCATTAGTGCATCGGAATCTAATACTGATTTCCTAGGAAACGCTCAAAACAAACCAGATACAATGAGAGGGTTAACTCTTCTTGTACATAACTCGGCATTGTGCTTTTTGATTAAATCCCGACGCAAATTCTGTGTTTCATCGTCGATGTGAAGGTCCAAGGGATAGAGTAAAGCTGCAGTAGTGCATTGGAATCTAGTACTGATCCCCCAGGAAACGCTCAAAGCAAACCACAAACAATGAGTAGATTTACTCTTCTTGTACTTAAGTTGGCTTTGAGCCTTTTGTATAATATCCCGACGCAATTTCTATGTTTCATCGTCAATGTGAATGTCCAAAGGATAGAATAAATCTGCAGTAGTGCATCTGAATCTAACACTGATCTCCCAGGAAACGCTCAAAGCAAACCACAAACAATGAGAAAATTTACTGTTCTTGTACTTAAGTCGGCATTGTTCCTTTTGTATTAAATCCCGACGCAATTTCTGTGTATCACCGTCATTGTGAAGGTCCAAGGGATAGAGTAAAGCTGCAGTAGTGCTCGGTATCTAATACTGATCCCACAGGAAATTCTCAAAGCAAACTACAAACAATGAGAAGATTTACTCTTCTTGTACTTAAGTAAGCTTTGTGCCTTTTGTATTAAATCCCGACGCAATTTCTGTGTATCATCGTCAATGAGAAGGTCCAAGGGGTATAGTAAAGCTGCAGTAGTGCATCGGAATCTAATACTGGTCTCCCAGGAAACGCTCAAATCAAACCACAAAGAATGAGAAGATTTACCCTTCTCGTACTAAAGTCGGCATTGTGCCTATCGTATTAAATCCCGACGCAATTTCTGTGTTTCATCGTCAATGTGAAAGTCCAAGGGATAGAGTAAAGCTGCATTAGGGCATCGGAATCTAACACTTATCTCCCAGGAAAGGCTAAATCCCAATCACAAACAATGAGAAGATTTATTCTCTTGTACTTAAGTCTGCATTGTGCCTTTTGTATTAAATCCCGTCGCAATTTCTTAGTTTCATCGACAATGTGAAAGTCCAAGGGATAGAGTAAAGCTGCAGTAGTGCATCGGAATCTAATACTGATATCCCAGGAAACGCCTCAAAGCAAACCACAAACAATGAGAAGATTTACTCACTCTTGTACTTAAGTCAGCATTGTACCTTTTGTATTAAATCGCGACACAAAATCTGTGTTTCATTGTCTATGTGAAGGTCCAAGGGAAAGAGTAAAGCTGCAGTAGTGCATCGGAGTGTAATACCGATCACCCACGAAACGCACAAGGCAAACCAGAAACAATGAGAAGTTTTACTCTTCCTGTACTTAACTCGGCATTGTGCCTCTTGAATTAAATCCCGACGCAATTTCTGTAATTCGCCGTCAATGTGAAGGTCCAAATGATAGAGTAACGCTGCAGTAGTGCATCGGAATCCAGTACTTATCTCCCAGGATTTGCTCAAAGCAAACCACAAACAATGAGAAGATTTACTCGTCTTGTAATTAAGTCGGCATTGTGCCTTTGTATTAAATCACGACGCAATTTCTGTGTTTCTTTGTCAATGTGAAGGTCCAAGGGATAGAGTAAGGCTGCAGCAGGGAATCGGAATCTAACACTGATCTACCAGGAAACGCTCATACCAAAGCACAAACAATGAGAAGATTTACTCTTCTTGTACTTAAGTCGGCATTGTGCATTTTGTATTAGATCCTGACGCAATTTCTGTATTTCATCGTCAATGTGAAGGTCCAAGGGATAGAGTAAAGCTGCAGTAGTGCATCATAATCTAATACTGATCCCCCAGGAAACGCTCAAAGCAAACCACAAACAATGAGTAGATTTACTCATCTTGTACTTAAGTCGGCTTTGTGCCTTTTGTATAAAATCCCGACGCAATTTCTATGTTTCATCGTCAATGTGAATGTCCAAGGGATTGAATAAATCTGCAGTAGTGCTTCTGAATCTAACACTGATCTCCCAGGAAAGGCTCAAAGCAAACCACAAAGAATGAGAAGATTTACTCATCTTGTACTTAAGTCGGCATTGTTCCTTTTGTATTTATTCCCGACGCAATTCCTGTGTACCACCATCAATGTGAAGGTCCAAGGGATAGAGAAAAGCTGCAGTAGTGCATCGGAATATAATAATGATCTCCCGGAAGGCGCTGAAAGCAAACCACAAACAATGAGAAGATTTACTGTTCTTGTACTTAAGTCGGCATTGTGAGTTTTGTATTAAATCCCGACGCAATTTCTGTGTTTCATCATCAATTTGATGGACCAAGGTATAGAGTAAAGCTGCAGTAGTGCATCGGAATCTAATACTGTTCTCCCAGGAAACGCTCAAACCAAACCACAAACAATGAGAAGATTTATTCTTCTCAAACTTCACTCGGCATTGTGCCTTTTGAATTAAATTCCGACGCAATTTCTGTGATTCATGGTCAATGTGGAGGTCCAAGGGATAGAGTAAAGCTACAGTAGTGCATCGGAGTGTAATACCGATCACCCACGAAACGCACAAAGCAAACCAGAAACAATGAGAAGATTTACTCTTCGTGTACTTAACTCGGCATTGTGCCTCTTGAATTAAATCCCGTCGCCATTTCTGTAATTCATCGTCAATGTGAAGGTCCATGGGATAGAGTAAAGCTGCAGTAGTGCATCGGAATCCAGTACTTGTCTCCCAGGATATGCTCAAAGCAAACCACAAACAAGGAGAAGATTTACTCGTCTTGTAATTAAGT
Source organism: Schistocerca piceifrons (assembly GCF_021461385.2). NCBI lineage: Eukaryota > Metazoa > Arthropoda > Insecta > Orthoptera > Acrididae > Schistocerca > Schistocerca piceifrons. The sequence goes on from NW_025728257.1 coordinate 329,133, forward strand.
CGGCATTGTGCCTTTGTATTAAATCCCGACGCAATTTCTGTGTTTCTTTGTCAATGTGAAGGTCCAAGGGATAATGTAAAGCTGCAGCAGGTAATCGGAATCTAGTACTGATCTACCAGGAAACGCTCATACCAAAGCACAAACAATAAGAAGATTTACTCTTCTTGTACTTAAGTCGGCACTGTGCATTACGTATTAAATCCCGACGCAATTTCTGTGTTTCATCGTCAATGTGAAGGTCCAAGGGATAGAGTAAATCTGCATTTGTGCATCGGAATCTAGAACTGATCTCCCAGGAAACGCTCTAAGCAAACCACAAACAATGAGACGATTTACTCTTCTTGTACTTAAGTCGGCACTGTGCATATTGTATTAAATCCCGACGCAATTTCTGTGTTTCATCGTCAATGCGAAGGTCAAAGGGATAGAGTAAAGCTGCAGTAGTGCATCGGAATCTAATACTGATCGCTTAGGAAACGCTCAAAGCAAACCACAAACAATGAGAAGGTTTAATCTTCTTGTACTTAACTCGGCATTGTGCCTTTTGAATTAGTTCCCGACGAATTTCTGTGATTCATGGTCAATGTGAAGGTCCAAGGGATAGAGTAAAGCTACAGTAGTGCATCGGAATCCAGTACACATCTCCCAGGCAATGCTCAAAGCAACCCACAAACAATGCGAAGATTTGTTCGTCTTGCACTTAAGTCGGCATTGTGCCTTTTGAATTAAATCCCGACGCAAATTCTGTGAATTCAGCGTCAATGTGAAGGTCCAAGGGATAGAGTGAAGGTGCAGTAGCGCATCGGAATCTAATACTGTTCCCCAGGAAAAGCTCAAAGCAGCCACAAACAATGAGAAGATTTACTCTTCTTGTACTTATGTCGGCATTGTGCCTCTCGTACTACATCCCGACGCAATTTCTGTGTTTCGTTGTCAATGTGAAGGGTCAAGGGATAGAGTAAAGCTGGAGTAGTGCATCTGAATCTAATACTTATCTCCCAGGAATCGCTCAAAGCATTCCACGAACAATGATAGGATTTACTCTTCTTGGACTTAAGTCAGTATTGTGCCTTTTCTATTAAATCCCGACGCAATATCTGTGTTTCATCGTCAATGTGACGGTCCAAGGGATATAGTAAAGCCGCAGTATTGCAATTGAATCCATTACTGATCTCCCAGGAAACGCTCAAAGCAAAACACAGACAATGAGAAGATTTACTCTTCTTGTACTTAAATCCTCATTGTGGATTTTGTATTAAATCCCGACCCAATTTCTGTGTTTTAGCGTCAATGTGAAGGTCCTAGGTACAAAGCTGCAGTAGTGCATCGGAATCTAATACTTACCTCCCAGGAATCGCTAGAAAGCAAACCACAAACAACGACAAGATTTACTCTTCTTGTACTTAAGCCGGCATTGTGCCTTTTGAATTAAATCCCGACGCAAATTCTGTGAATCCAGCGTCAATGTGAAAATCCAAGGGATAGAGTGAAGCTGCAGTAGCGCATCGGAATCTAATACTGATCTCCCAGGAAACGCTCAAACCAAACCACAGACAATGAGAAGATTTACTCTTCTTGTACTTAAGTCGGCATTGTGCCTTTTGTAATAAATCCCGGCGCCATTTCTGTGTTTCATCGTCAATGCGAAGGTCCAAGGGATAGAGTAAAGCTGCAGTAGCGCATCACAATCTAATACTGATCCCCCAGGACACACTCAAGCAAACCACAAACTATGAGAAGATTTATTGTTCTTGTAGTTAAGTCGGCATTGTGCGTTTTGTATTAAATCCCGACGCAATTTCTGTGTTTCATCATCGATTTGAAGGTCCAAGGTATAGATTAATGCTGTAGTTGTGCATCGCAATCTAATACTGATCTCCCAGGAAACGCTCAAAGCAAACCACAGACAATGAGAAGATTTACTCTTCTTATACTTAAGTCGGCATTGTGAATTCTGTATTAAATCCCGGCGCAATTTGTGTGTTTCATCATCAATGTGAAGGTCCAAGGGATAGAGTAAAGCTGCAGTAGTGCATCGGGATATAATTCTGATCTCCCGGAAAACGCTGAAAGCAAAGCACAAACAATGAGAAGATTTACTGTTCTTGTACTTAAGTCGGCATTGTGCGATTTGTATTAAATCCCGACGCAATTTCGGTGTTTCGTCATCAATTTGAAGGTCCAAGGTACAGAGTAAAGCTGCAGTAGTGCATCGAAATCTAATACTGATCTCCCAGGAAACGCTCAAAGCAAACCACAAACAATGAGAAGATTTATTCTTCTTGTACTTAACTCGGCATTGTGCCTTTTGAATTAAATCCCGACGAATTTCTGTGATTCATGGTCAATGTGAAGGTCCAAGGGATAGAGTAAAGGTACAGTAGTGCATCGGAATCCAGTACACATCTCCCAGGCAATGCTCAAAGCAACCCACAAACAATGCGAAGATTTGCTCGTCTTGCACTTAAGTCGGCATTGTGCCTTTTGAATTAAGTCCCGACGCAAATTCTGTGAATTCAGCGTCAATGTGAAGGTCCAAGGGATAGAGTGAAGCTGCAGTAGCGCATCGGAATCTAATACTGATCCCCCAGGAAAAGCTTAAAGCAACCACAAACAATCAGAAGATTTACTCTTCTTGTACTTACGTCGGCATTGTGCCTCTCGTACTACATCCCGATGCTATTTCTGTGTTTCGTTGTCAATGTGAAAGATCAAGGGATAGAGTAAAGCTGGAGTAGTGCATCGGAATCTAATACTTACCTCCCAGGAAACGCTCAAAGCAAACCACGAACAATGATAGGATTTACTCTTCTTGTACTTAAGTCAGTATTGTGCCTTTTCTATTAAATCCCAACGCAATTTCTGTGTTTCAACGTCAATGTGACGGTCCAAGGGATAGAGCAAAGCTGCAGTATTGCAATGGAATCTAATACTGATCTCCCAGGAATCGCTCAAAGCAAACCACAAAATGTGAGAAGATTTACTCTTCTTGTACTTAAGTCGGCATTGTGGCTTTTGTGTTAAATCCCGGAGCAATTTCTGTGTTTCATCGTAAATGTGAAGGTCCAAGGTATACAGTAAAGCTGCAGTAGTTTATCATAATCTAATACTGATCCCCCAGGAAACGCTCAAAGCAAACCACAAACAATGAGTAGATCTACTTTTCTTGTACTTAAGTCGGCTTTGTGCCTTTTGTATAAAATCCCGACCCAATTTCTATGATTCATCGTGAATGTGAATGTCCAAGGGATAGAATAAATCTGCAGTAGTGCATCTGAATCTAATACTGATCTCCCAGGAAACCTTCAAAACAAACCACAAACAATGAGAAGATTTACTCTTCTTGTACTTAAGTCGGCATTGTTCCTTTTGTAATAAATCCCGACGCAATTTCTGTGTATCACCGTCAATGTGAATGTCCAAGGGATAGAGTAAAGCGGCAGTAGTGCATCGGAATATAATACTGATCTCCTGGAAAACGCTGAAAGCAAACCACATACTATGAGAAGATTTACTCTTCTTGTACTTAAGTCAACATTGTGCGTTTTGAATTAATTCCCGACGCAAATTCTGTGAATTCAGCGTCAATGTGAAGGTCCAAGGGATAGAGTAAAGCTGCAGTATTGCAATGGAATCTAATACTGATATTCCAGGAAACCTTCAAAACAAACCACAAACAATGAGAAGATTTACTCTTCTTGTACTTAAGTCGGCATTGTGGATTTTGTATTAAATCCCGACCCAATTTCTGTGTTTTAGCGTCAATCTGAAGGTCCTAGGGATAGAGGAAAGCTGCAGTAGTGCATCGGAATCTAATACTGATCTCCCAGGAATCGCTCAAAGCAAACCACAAACAATGAGAAGATTTACTCTTCTCGTACTTAAGCCGGCATTGTGCCTTTTGTATAAAATCTGACGCAATTTCTGTGATTCATCGTCAATGTGAAGGTCCAAGGGATAGAGTAAAGCTGTAGTTGTGCATCGCAATCTAATACTGATCTCCCAGGAAACGCTCAAAGCAAACCACAGACAATGAGAAGATTTACTCTTCTTGTACTTAAGTCGGCATTGTGAATTTTGAATTAAATCCCGACGCAAATTCTGTGAATTCAGCGTCAATGTGAAGGTCCAAGGGATAGCGTAAAGCTGCAGTAGCGCATCGGAATCTAAACTGATCCCCCAGGAAAAGCTCAAACAACCACAAACAATGAGAAGATTTACTCTTCTTGTACTTATGTCGGCATTGTGCCTCTCGTACTACATCCCAACGCTATTTCTGTGTATCGTTGTCAATGTGAAGGTTCAAGGGATAGAGTAAAGCTGGAGTAGTGCATCGGAATCTAATACTGATCTCCCACGAAACGGTCAAAGCAAACCACGAACAATGATAGGATTTACTCTTCTTGTACTTAAGTCAGTATTGTGCCTTTTCTATTAAATCCCGACGCAATTTCTGTGTTTCATCGTCAATGTGACGGTCCAAGGGATAGAGTAAAGCTGCAGTAATGCAATGGAAGCTAATACTGATCTCCCAGGTAACGATCAAAGCAAACCACAAACACTGAGAAAATTTACTCTCCTTGTACTTAAGTCGACATTGTGCTGTTTTTATTTAATCCCGACGCAATTTCTGTGTTTCATCATCAACGTTAAGGTCCAAGGGATAGAGTAAACCTACAGTTGTGCATCGGAAACCAGTACTCATCTCCCACGATATACTCAAAGCAAACCTCAATTGATGCGAAGATTAGCTCGTCTTGTACTTAAGGCGGCAATGTGCCTTTGAATTAAATCCCGACGCAATTTTTGTGTTTCATCGCCAATGTGAAGGTCCTAGGGATAGAGTAAAGCTGCAGCAGTGAATCGGAATCTAATACTTATCTCCCAGGAAACGCTCAAAGCAAACCACGGAAAATGATAGGATTTACTCTTCTTGTACTTAAGTCAGTATTGTGCCTCTTCTATTACATCCCGACGCAATTTGTGTGTTTCTTCGTCAATGTGACGGTCCAAGGGATAGAGTAAAGCTGCAGTATTGCAATGGAATCTAAAACTGATCTCCCAGGAAACGCTCAAAGCAAACCACAAACAATGAGGAGATTTATTCTTCTTGTACTTAATTCGGCATTGTGCCTTTTGAATTAAATCCCGTCGAATTTCTGTGATTCATGGTCAATGTGAAGGTCCAAGGGATAGAGTAAAGCTACAGTAGTGCATCGGAATCCAGTACACATCTCCCAGGCAATGCTCAAGGCAACCCACAAACAATGCGAAGATTTGCTCGTCTTGCACTTAAGTCGGCATTGTGCCTTTTGAATTAAATCCCGACGCAAATTCTGTGAATTCAGCGTCAAAGTTAAGGTCCAAGGGATAGCGTGAAGTGGCAGTAGCGCATCAGAATCTAATACTGATCTCCCAGGAAAAGCTCAAAGCAGCCACAAACAATGAGAAGACTTACTCTTCTTGTACCTATGTCGGCATTGTGCCTCTCGTACTACATCCCGACGATATTTCTGTGTTTCGTTGTCAATGTGAAGGTTCAAGGGATAGAGTAAAGCTGGAGTAGTGCATCGGAATCTAATACTTATCTCCCAGGAAACGCTCAAAGCAAACCACGGAAAATGATAGGATTTACTCTTCTTGCACTTAAGTCAGTATTTTGCCTCTTCTATTAAATCCCGACGCAATTTCTGTGTTTCATCGTCAATGTGACGGTCCAAGGGATAGAGTAAAGCTGCATTATTGCAATGGAATCTAATACTGATCTCCCAGGAAACGCTCAAAGCAAACCACAAAAAATGAGAAGATTTACTCTTCTTGTAATTAAATCCTCATTGTGGATTTTGTATTAAATCCCGACCCAATTTCTGTGTTTTAGCGTCAATGTGAAGGTCCTAGGGATAGAGTAAGGCTGCAGTAGTGCATCGGAAACTAATACTGATCTCCCAGGAATCGCTCAAAGCAAACCACAAACAACGAGAAGATTTACTCTTCTTGTACTTAAGCCGGCATTGTGCCTTTTGTATAAAATCCGACGCAATTTCTGTGATTCATCGTCAATGTGAAGGTACAAGGGATAGAGTAAAGCTGTAGTTGTGCATCGCAATCTAATACTGATCTCCCAGGAAACGCTCAAAGCAAACCACAGACAATGAGAAGATTTACTCTTCTTGTACTTAAGTCGGCATTGTGGCTTTTGAATTAAATCCCAACGCAAATTCTGTGAATTCAGCGTCAATGTGAAAGTCCAAGGGATAGAGTGAAGCTGCAGTAGCGCATCGGAATCTAATACTGATCCCCCAGTTAAAGCTCAAAGCAACCACAAACAATGAGAAGATTTACACTTTTTGTACTTATGTCGGCATTGTGCCTCTCGTACTACATCCGGACGCTATTTCTGTGTTTCGTTGTCAATGTGTAGGTTCAAGGGATAGAGCTGGAGTAGTGCATCGGAATCTAATACTTATCTCCCAGGAAACGCTCAAAGCAAATCACGAACAATGATAGGACTTACTCTTCTTGTACTTAAGTCAGTATTGTGCCTTTTCTATTAAATCCCGACGCAATTTCTGTGTTTCATCGTCAATGTGACGGTCCAACGGATAGAGTAAAGTTGCAGTATTGCAATGGAATCTAATACTGATCTCCCAGGAAACGCTCAAAGCAAACCACAAACAATGAGAAGATTTATTCTTATTGTACTTAACTTGGCATTGTGCTTTTGTATTAAATCCTGACGAATTTCTGTGATTCATGGTCAATGTGAAGGTCCAAGGGATAGAGTAAAGCTACAGTAGTGCATCGGAATCCAGTACACATCTCCCAGGCAATGCTCAAAGCAACCCACAAACAATGCAAAGATTTGCTCGTCTTGCACTTAAATCGGCATTGTGCCTTTTGAATTAAATCCCGACGGAAATTCTGTGAATTCAGCGTCAATGTGAAGATCCAAGGGATGGAGTGAAGCTGCAGTAGCGCATCGGAATCTAATGCTGATCCCCAAGGAAGAGCTCAAAGCAACCACAAACAATGAGTAGATCTACTCTTCTTGTACTTAAGTCGGCTTTGTGACTTTTGCATAAAATCCCGACGCAATTTCTATGATTCATCGTCAATGTGATTATCCAAGGGATTGAATAAATCTGCAGTAGTGCATCTGAACCTAATACTGATCTCCCAGGAAACACTCAAAGCAAACCACAAACAATGAGAAGATTTACTCTTCTTGCACTTAAGTCGGCATTGTTACTTTTGTATTAAATCCCTACGCAATTTCTGTGTATCACCGTCAATGTGACGGTCCAAGGGATAGAGTAAAGCGGCAGTAGTGCATCGGAATATAATACTGATCTCACAGGAAACGCTCAAAGGAAACCACAGACAATGAGAAGATTTACTCTTCTTGTACTTAAGTCGGCATTGTGCCTTTTGTATTAAATCCCGGCGCAATTTCTGTGTTTCATCGTCAATGTGAAGGTCCAAGGGATAGAGTAATGCTGCAGTAGTGCATCATAATCTAATACTGATCCCCCAGGAAACGCTCAAAGCAAACCACAAGCAATGAGTAGATCTACTCTTCTTGTACTTAAGTCGGCTTTGTGACTTTTGCATAAAATCCCGACGCAATTTCCATGATTCATCGTCAATGTGATTATCCAAGGGATAGAATTAATCTGCAGTAGTGCATCTGAACCTAATACTGATCTCCCAGGAAACACTCAAAGCAAACCACAAACAATGAGAAGATTTACTCCTCTTGCACTTAAGTCGGCATTGTTACTTTTGTATTAAATCCCTACGCAATTTCTGTGTATCACCGTCAATGTGAAGGTCCAAGGGATAGAGTAAAGCGGCAGTAGTGCATCGGAATATAATACTGATCTCCCGGAAAACGCTGAAAGCAAACCACAAACTATGAGAAGATTTACTGTTCTTGTACTTAAGTCGGCATTGTGCGTTTTTTATTAAATCCCGACGCAATTTCTGTGTTTCATTATCAATTTGAAGGTCCAAGGTATAGAGTAAAGCTGTAGTAGTGCATCGGAATCTAATACTGATCTCCCAGGACACGCTCAACGCAAACCACAAACAATGAGAAGATTTATTCTTCTTGTACTTAACTCGGGATTGTGCATTTTGAATTATATCCCGACGCAATTTCTGTGATTCATGGTCAATGTGAATGACCAAGGGATAGAGTAAAGCTACAGTAGTGCATCGGAATCCAGTACATATCTCCCAGGAAATGCTCAAAGCAACCCACAAATAATGCGAAGACTTGCTCGTCTTGTCCTTAAGTCTACATTGTGCCTTTTGAATTAAATCCCGACGCAAATTCTGTGAATTCAGCGTCAATGTGAAGGTCCAAGGGATGGCGTGAAGCTGCAGTAGCGCTTCGGAATTTAATACTGATCCCCCAGGAAAAGCTCAAAGCAACCACAAACAAGGAGAAGATTTACTCTTCTTGTACTTATGTCGGCATTGTGCCTCTCGTACTACATCCCGACGCTATTTCTGTGTTTCGTTGTCAATGTGAAGGTTCAAGGGATAGAGTAAAGCTGCAGTAGTGCAATGGAATCTAATACTGATCTCCCAGGAAACGATCAAAGCAAACCACAAACACTGAGAAAATTTACTCTCCTTGTACTTAAGTCGGCAGTGTGCTATTGTGTTAAATCCCGACGCAATTTCTGTGTTTCATCGTCAATGTGAATGACCAAGGGATAGAGTAAAGCTGCAGTAGTGCATCGGAATCAAATACTGATCCCCCAGGAACCGCTCAAAGCAAACCACAAACAATGAGATGATTTACTCTTCTTTTACTTAAGTCGGCATTGTGGCTTTTGTATTAAATCCGGACCAATTTCTGTGTTTCAGCGTCAATTTGAAGGTACAAGGAATAGAGTGAAACTGCCGTAGTGCATCGGAATCTAATACTGATCTCCCAGGAAACGCTCAAAGCAAACCACAAACAATGAGTAGATTTACTCTTCTTGTACTTAAGTCGGTTTTGTGCCTTTTTTGTAAAATCCCGACGCAATTTCTATGTTTCATCGTCAATGTGAAAGTCCAAGGGATAGAATAAATCTGCAGTAGTGCATGTGTATCTAATACTGATCTCCCAGGAAACGCTCAAAGCAAACCACAAACAATGAGAAGATTTACTCCTCTTGTACTTACGTCAGTATTGTTCCTTTTGTATTAAATCTCGACGCAATTTCTGTGTATCACAATCAATGTGAAGGTCCAAGGGATAGAGTAAAGCGGCAGTAGTGCATCGGAATCTGATACTGAACTCCCGGAAAACGCTGAAAGCAAACCACAAACAATGAGAAGATTTACTGTTCTGGTACATAAATCGGCATTGTGCGTTTTGTATTAAATCTAGACGCAATTTCAGTGTCTCATCATCTATTTGAATGTCCAAGGTATAGAGTAAAGCTGCAGTAGTGCATCGGAATCTAATACTGATCTCCCACGGAACGCTCAAAGCGAACCACAAACAATGACAAGATTTATTCTTCTTGTTCTTAACTCGGCATTGTGCCTTTTGAATTAAATCCCCACGCAAATTCTGTGATTCATCGTCAATGTGAAGGTGCAAGGGATAGAGTAAAGCTGCAGTAATGCATCGGAATACAGTACTGATCTCGCAGGAAAGGCTCAAAGCAAACCAGAAACAATAAGAAGATTTACTCTTCTTGTACTTAACTCGTCATTGTGCCTTTTGAATTAAATCACGAGGCAATTTCTGTGATTCATCGTCAATGTGAAGGTCCAAGGGATAGAGTAAAGCTGCTGTAGTCCATCGCAATCTAGTACTTATCTCCCAGGAAAAGCTCAAAGCAAACCACAAACAATGAGAAGATTTACTGTTCTTGTACGTAAGTCGGCATTGTGAATTTGTATTAAATCCAAACGCAATTTCTGGGTTTTATTGTCAATGTGAAGGTCCAAGGGATAGAGTAAAGCTGCAGTAGTGCATCGGAATCTAATACTGATCTCCCAGGAAACGCTTAAAGCATACCAGATACAATGGGAAGATTAACTGTTCTTGTACATAATTCGGCATTGTGCTTTTCGAATTACGTCCGGACGCAAATTCTATGATTCATCGTCAATGTGAAGGTCCATGATATATAGTAAAGCTGCAGTAGTGCATTGGAATCTAGTACTGATCTCCCAGGAAACGCTCAAAGCAAACCACAAATAATGAGTAGATTTACTCTTCTTGAACTTAAGTCGGCTTTGTGTCTTTTGTATAAAATCCCAACGCAATTACTATGTTTCATCGTCAATGTGAATGTCCTAGGGATAGAATAAATCAGCAGTAGTGCATCTGAAACTAATACTGATCTCTCAGGAAACGCTCAAAGCAAACCAAAAACAAAGAGAACATTTACTCACTCTTGTACTTAAGTCACCATTGTGCCTTTTGTTTTAAATCGCGACACATATTCTGTGTTTCATCGTCAATGTGAAGGTCCAAGCCATAGAGTAAAGCTGCAGTAGTGCATCGGAATCCAGTACTGATCTCCCAGGATATGCTCGAAGCAAGCCACAAACAATGAGAAGATTTACTCGTTTTGTAATTAAGCCGGCATTGTGCCTTTGTATTAAATCCCGACGCAATTTCTGTGTTTCTTCGTCAATGTGAAGGTCCTAGGGATAGAGTAAAGCTGCAGCATATAATCGGAATCTAATACTGATCTTCCAGGAAACGCTCATACAAAACACAAACAATGAGTAGATTTACTCTTCTTGTACTTAAGTCGGCATTGTGCATTTTGTATTAAATCCCGACGCAATTTCTGTGTTTCATCGTCTATGTGAAAGTCCAAGGGATACAGTAAATCTGCAGCTGTGCAACGGAATCTAGTACTGATCTCCCAGGAAACGCTCAAAGCAAACCTCAAACAATGAGAAGATTTACTCTTCTTGCACCTTAGTCGGCATTGCGAATTTGTATTAAACCCGACGCAATTTCTGTGTTTCATTGTCAATGTGAAGGTCCAAGGGATAGAGTAAAGCTGCAGTAGTGCATCGGAATCTAATACTGATCTCCCAGGAAACGCTCGAAGCAAACCAGATACAATGGGAAGATTAACTTTTCTTGTACATAACTCGGCATTGTGCCTTTTAGATTAAGTCCCGACGCAAATTCTGTGATTCATCGTCAATGTGTAGGTCCAAGAGATATAGTAAAGCTGCAGTAGTGCATCGGAATCTAATACTGATCTCCCTGGAAACGCTCAAAGCAAACCACAAAATATGAGAAGATTTACTCTTCTTGTACTTAAATCGGCATTGTGGCTTTTGTATTAAATCCCGACCCAATTTCCGTGTTTCAGCGTCAATGTGAATGTCTAAGGGATAGAGTGAAGCTGCAGTTGTGCATCGTAATCTAATACTGATATCCCGGGAAACGCTCAAAGCAAACCACAAACAATGAGCAGATTTTGTCTTCATGTACTTAAGCCGGCATTGTGCCCTTTGTATAAAATCCGACGCTGTTTCTCTGTTTCATCGTCAATGTGAAGGTCCTAGGGATAGAGTAATGCTGCAGTTGTGCATCGCAAAATAATACTGATCTCCCAAGAAACGCTCAAAGCAAACCACAGACAATGATAACATTTACACTTCTTGTACTTAAGTCGGCATTGTGCCTTTTGTATTAAATCCCGACACAATTTCTGTGTTTCATCGTCAATGTGAAGGTCCAAGTGATAGAATAAATCTGCAGTAGTGCATGTGAATCTAATACTGATCTCCCTAGAAACGCTCAAAGCAAACCAGAAACAAAGAGAAGATTTACTCACTCTTGTACTTAAGTCACCATTGTGCCTTTTGTATTAAATCGCGACACAAATTCTGTGTTTCATCGTCAATGTGAAGGTCCAAGCGATAGAGTAAAGCTACAGTAGTGCAACGGAATCTAATACTTATCTCCCAGGAAACGCTCAAAGCAAACTACAAACAATAAAAAGATTTAATCTTCTAGTACTTAAGCCGGAATTGTGCCTTTTGTATTAAATCCCGACGCAATTTCTGTGTTTCAGCGTCAATGTGAAGGTCCAAGGGATAGAGTAAAGCTGCAGTAGTGCATCGGAATCTAATACTGATCTCCCGTGAAACGCTGAAAGCAAACCACAAACAATGAGAAGAATTACTCTTCTTGTACTTAAGTCGGCATTGTGCCTTTTGTATTAAATCCCGACGTTATTTCTGTGTTTTACCGTCAATTTGAAGGTCCAAGGTATAGAGTAAATTTGCAGTAGTGCATCGGAGTGTAATACCGATCACCCACGAAACGCACAAACAAACCAGAAACAATGAGAAGATTTACTCTTCCTGTACTTAACTAGGTATTGTGCCTCTTGAATTAAATCCCGACGCAATTATTTAATTCATCATCAATGTGAAGGTCCAAGGGATAGAGTAAAGCTGCAGTAGTGCATCGGAATCCAGTACTGATCTCCCAGGATATGCTCAAAGCAAACCAAAAACAATGAGAAGATTTACTCGTCTTGTAATTAAGCCGGCGTTGTGCCTTTGTATTAAATCCCGACGCAATTTCTGTGTTTCATCGTCAATGTGAAAGTCCAAGGGATAGAGTAAATCTGCAGTTGTGCAACGGAATCTAGTACTGATCTCCCAGGAAACGCTCAAAGCAAACCACAAAAATTGTGAAGATTTACTCTTCTTGTACCTAAGTCGGCATTGTGCGTTTTGAATTAAGTCCCGACGCAATCTCTGTGTTTCATCATCAATGTGGGGAAGGTCCAAGAGATAGAGTACAGCTGCAGTAGTGCATCGTAACCTAATACCGATCTCCCAGGAAACACACAAAGCAAATCAGAAACAGTGAGAAGATTTACTCTTCATGTACTTAAATCGGCATTGAGCCTTTTGTATTAAATCCCGACACAATTTCTGTGATTCATCGTCAATTTGAAGGTACAAGGTATAGAGTAAAGCTGCAGTAGCGCATCGGAAACTAATACTGATCTCCCAGGAAACGCTCAAAGCAAACGAGAAGCAATGAGAAGATTTACTCTTCTTGTACTTAACTCGTCATTGTGCCTTTTGAATTAAATCCCGAGGCAATTTCTGTGATTCATCGTCAATTTGAAGGTACAAGGGATAGAGTAAAGCTGCAGTAGTGCATCGGAATCTAATACTGATCTCCCAGGAAGTGCTCAAAGCAAACCAGAAACAATGAGATTTACTCTTCTTCTACTTAACTCGTCATTGTGCCTTTGAATTAAATCCCGAGGCAATTTCTGTGATTCATCGTCAATGTGAAGGTCCATGGGATAGAGTAAAGCTGCTGTAGTGCATCGCAATCTAGTACTTATCTCCCAGGAAACGCTCAAAGCAAACCACAAACAATTAGAAGATTTACTCTTCTTGTACGTAAGTCGGCATTGTGAATTTGTATTAAATGCGGACGCAATTTCTGTGTTTTATTGTCAATGTGAAGGTCCAAGGGATAGAGTAAAGCTGCAGTAGTGCATCGGAATCTAATACTGATCGCACAGGAAACGCTCAAAGCAAACCACAAACAATGAGATGATTTACTGTTCTTGCACTTAATTCGGCATTGAGCATTTTGTATTAAATCCCGACGCAATTTCTGTGTTTCATCGTCAATGTGAAGGTCCAAGAGGAAGAGTAATGCTGCAGTAGTGGATCGGAATCTAATACTGATCTTCCAGGAAACGCACAAAGCAAATCAGAAACAGTGAGAAGACTTACTCTTCTTGTACTTAAGTCGGCATTGTGCCTTTTGTATTAAATCCCGACGCTATTTCTATGTTTTACCATCAATTTCAAGGTCCAAGGTATAGGGTAAAGCTGCAGTAGTGCATCGGAGTGTAATACCAATCACCCACGAAACGCACAAAGCAAACCAGAAACAATGAGAAGATTTACTCTTCCTGTACTTAACTCGGCATTGTGCCTCTTGAATTAAATGCCGACGAAATTTCTGTAATTCATCGTCAATGTGAAGGTCCAAGGGATAGAGTAAAGCTGCAGTAGTGCATCGGAATCCAGTACTGATCTCCCAGGATATGCTCAAAGCAAATCACAAACAATGAGAAGATTTACTCGTCTTGTAATTATGCCGGCATTGTGCCTTTATATTAAATCCCGACGCAATTTCTGTGTTTCTTCGTCAATGTGAAGGTCCTAGGGATAGAGTAAAGCTGCAGCAAATAATCGGCATCTAATACTGATCTTCCAGGAAACGCTCAAACAAAACACAAACAATGAGAAGATTTACTCTTCTTGTTCTTAAGTCGGCATTGTGCCTTTTGGATTAAAACCCTAGGCAATTTCTGTGATTCATCGTCAATGTGAAGGTCCAAGGGATAGAGTAAAGCTGCGGTAGTGCATCGCAATCTTGTTCTGATCTCCCAGCAAACGCTCAAAGCAAAACACAAAAATTGTGAAGATTTACTCTTCTTGTACCTAAGTCGGCATTGTGCATTTTGCATAATATCCCGACGCAATTTATGTGTTTCATCGTCAATGTGAACGTCCAATTAAAAGAGTAAAGCTGCAGTAGTGCATCGGGATCTAATGCTGATCTCCCAGGAAACGCTCAAAGCAAACAACCAACAATGAGAAGATTTACTCACTCTTGTATTTAAGTCGGCATTGTGACTTTTGTATTAAATCCCGGCGCAATTTCTGTGTTTTACCGTCAATTTGAAGGTCCAAGGTATAGAGTATAGCTGCAGTAGTGCATCGGAGTGTAATACCGATCACCCACGAAACGCACAAAGCAAACCAGAAACAATGAGAAGATTTCTCTTCCTGTACTTAACTCGGCATTGTGCCTCTTGAATTAAATCCCGACTTTAATTTCTGTAATTCATCGTCAATGTGAAGGTCCAAGGGATAGAGTAAAGCTGTAGTAGTGCATCGGAATGCAGTACTGATCTCCCAGGATATGCTCAAAGCAAATCACAAACAATGAGAAGATTTACTCGTCTTGTAATTATGCCGGCATTGTGCCTTTGTATTAAATCCCGACGCAATTTCTGTGATTCATCGTCAATGTGAAGGTCCAAGGGATAGAGTAAAGCTGCGGTAGTGCATCGCAATATAGTACTGATCTCCCAGGAAACGCTCAAAGCAAACCACAAAAATTGTGAAGTTTTACTCTTCTTGTACCTAATTCGGCACTGTGCCTTTTGGATTAAGTCCCGACGCAATTTCTGTGTTTCATCATCAATGTGGGGATGGTCCAAAAGATAGAGTACAGATGCAGTAATGCATCGGAATCTAATACCGATCTCCCAGGAAACGCACAAAGCAAATCAGAAACAGTGAGAAGATTTACTCTTCTTGTACGTAATTCGGCATTGAGCCTTTATATTAAATCCCGACGCAATTTCTGTGATTCATCGTCAATTTGAAGGTACAAGGTATAGAGAAAGCTTCAGTAGTGCATCGGAATCTAATACTGATCTCCCAGGAAACGCTCAAAGCAGACCAGAAACAGCGAGAAGATTTACTCTTCTTGTACTTAACTCGTCATTGTGCCTTTTGAATTAAATCGCGAGGCAATTTCTGTGATTCATCGTCAATGTAAAGGACCAAGGGATAGAGTAAAGCTGCGGTAGTGCATCGCAATCTACTACTTATCTCCCAGGAAACGCACAAAGCAAACCACAAACAATGCGAAGATTTACCGTTCTAGCACTTAAATCAGCATTGAGCCTTTTGTATTAAATCCCGACGCAATTACTGTGTTTCATCGTCAATGTGAAGGTCCAAGAGGAAGAGTAATGCTGCACTAGTGCATCGGAATCTAATGCTGATCTTCCAGGAAACGCACAAAGCAAATCAGAAACAATGAGAAGATTTACTCTTCTTGTACTTAAGTCGGCATTGTCTCTTTTGTATAATATCCCGACGCAATTTATGTGTTTCATCGTCAATGTGAACGTTCAAGGATAAGAGAAAAGCTGCAGTAGTGCATCGGGATCTAATGCTGATCTCCCAGGAAACGCTCAAAGCAAACAACCAACAATGAGCAGATTTACTCATGCTTGTATTTAAGTCGGCATTGTGACTTTTGTATTAAATCCCGGCGCAATTTCTAGGTTTCATGGTCAATGTGAAGGTCCAAGGAATAGAGGATAGATGCAGTAGTGAATCGGAATCTAATACTGGTCTACCAGGAAACGCTCAAAACAAACCACAAACAATGAGAAGATTTACTCTTCTTGTACTTAAGTCGGCATTGTGCCTTTTGAATTCATTCCCGACGCAATTTCTGTGTTTCATCGTCAATGTAAGGTTCCAAGGGAAAGAGTAAAGCTGCAGTAGTGCATCGTATTCTAATACCGATCTCCCAGGAAACGCTCAAAGCAAATCAGAATCAATGAGAAGATTTACTGTTCTTGTACTTTGGTCGGCATTGTGCTTTTGTATTAAATCCCGACGCAATTTCTGTGTTTGATCGTCAATGTTCAGGTCCAAGGGATAGAGTAAAGATGCAGTAGCGCATCGGCACCTAATACTAATCTTCCACGAAACGCTCAAAGCAAACCACAAACAATGAGAAGATTTACTCTTCTTGTACTTATGTCGGCATTGTGCTTTTGTATGAAATCCCGACGCAATATCTGTGTTTCATCGTCAATGTGAAGGTCAAAGGGATAGAGTAAGGCTGCAGTAGTGCATCGGAATCTAATGCTGATCTCCCAGGAAACGCTCAAAGCAAACCACCAACAATGAGAAGATTTACTCACTCTTGTATTTAAGTCGGCATTGTGACTTTTGTATTAAATATCGGCGCAATTTCTAGGTTTCATGGTCAATGTGAAAGTGAAAGGGATAGAGTAAATCTGCAGTAGTGCATCGGAATCTAATGCTGATGTCCTAGGTAACGCTCAAAGCAAACCACAAACAATGAGAAGATTTACTCTTCTTGCACTTAAGTCGGCATTGTGCCTTTTGTATTAAACCCCGACGCAATTTCTGTGTTTCATCGTCAATGTGAAGTTCCAGGGGATAGAGTAAAGCTGCAGTAGTGCATCATAATCTGATACTGATCCCCCAGGAAACGCTCAAAGCAAACCACAAACAATGAGTAGATTTTCTCTTCTTGTACTTAAGTTGGCTTTCGCCTTTTGTATAAAATCCCGACGCAATTTCTATTTTTCATCGTCATTAAAATGTCCAAGAGATAGAATAAATCTGCAGTAGTGCATCTGAATCTAATACTGATCTCCCAGGAAACGCTCAAAGCAAACAACTAACAATGAGAAGATTTACTCGTCTTGTACTTAAGTCGGCGTTGTTTCTTTTGTAGTAAATCCCGACGCAACTTCTGTGTATCACCGTCAATGTGAATTTCCAAGGGATAGAGTAAAGCTGCAGTAGTGCATCGAAATCTAATACAGATCTCCCAGGAAGCGCTCAAAGCAAACCACAAACAATGAGAAGATTTACCCTTCTAGTACTTATGTCGGCATTGTGCCTTTGTATTAAATCCCGACGCAATATCTGTGTTTCAGCGTCAATGTGAAAGTCAAAGGGATAGTGTAAGGCTCCAGTAGTGGATC
The DNA here is from genome assembly GCF_021461385.2 of Schistocerca piceifrons. NCBI lineage: Eukaryota > Metazoa > Arthropoda > Insecta > Orthoptera > Acrididae > Schistocerca > Schistocerca piceifrons. The sequence goes on from NW_025728257.1 coordinate 346,718, forward strand.
GGAATCTAATACTGATCTCCCAGGAAACGTTCAAAGCAAACCACAAACAATGCGAAGATGTACTCTTCTTGCACTTAAGTCGGCATTGAGCCTTTTGTATTAAATCCCGACCCAATTTCTGTGTTTCATCGTCAATGTGAAGGTCCAAGAGAAAGAGTAAAGCTGCAGTAGTGCATCAGAATCTAATACTTATCTCCCAGGAAACGCTCAAAGCAAATCAGAAACAATGAGATGATTTACTGTTCTTGTACTTAAGTCGGCATTGTGCGTTTTGTATAAAATCCCGACGCAATTCCCGTGTGTCATCGTCAATGTGAAGGTCCAAGGAATAGACTAAAGCTGCTGTAGTGCATCGGAATCTAATGCTGATCTCCCAGGAAACGCTCAAAGCAAACCACCAACAATGAAAAGATTTACTTACTCTTGTGTTTACGTCGGCATTGTGACTTTTGTATTAAATCCCGGCGCAATTTCTAGATTTCATGGTCAATGTTAAGGTCCAAGGGATGGAGTAAAGATGCAGTAGTGCATCGGCACCTAATACTGATCTCCCAGGAAACGCTTAAAGCAAACCACAAACAATGAGAAGATTTACTCTTCTTGTACCTAATTCGGCATTGTGCCTTTGTATTAAATCCCGACGCAATATCTGTGTTTCCGCGTCAATGTGAAGGTCAAAGGGATAGAGTAAGGCTCCAGTAGTGCATCGGAATCTAATACTGATCTCACAGGAAACGCTCAAAGGAAATCACAAACAATGAGAAGATTTACTCTTCTTGCACTTATGTCGGCATTGTACCTTTGTATTAAATCCCGACGCCATATCTGTGTTTCAGCGTCAATGTGAAGGTCAAAGGGATAGAGTAAGGCTCCAATAGTGCATCGGAATCTAATACTGATCTCACAGGAAACGCTCAAAGCAAACCACAATCAATGAGAAGATTTAATCTTCTTGCACTTATGTCGGCATTGAGCTTTTTGTATTAAATCTAGACCCAATTTCTGTGTTTCATCGTCAATGTGAAGGTCCAAGAGAAAGATTAAAGCTGCAGTAGTGCATTGGAATCTAATACTGATCTCACAGGAAACGCTCAAAGCAAATCAGAAACAATGAGATGATTTACTCTTCTTGTACTTAAGTAGGGCATTGCGCGTTTTGTATAAAATCCCAACGCAATTCCCGTGTGTCATCGTCAATGGGAAGGTCCAAGGAATACAGTAAAGCTGCAGCAGTGAATCAGATTCTAATACTGATCTCCCAGGAAACGCTCAAAGCAAATCAGAAACAATGAGAAGATTTAATCTCCTTTAACTTAAGTCAGCATTGTGCTTTTGTATTAAATCCCGACGCAATTTCTGAGTTTCATCGTTAATGTGAAGGTTGAAGGGATAGTGTAAAGCTGCAGTAGTGCATCAGAATCTAATAGTGATATCCCACGAAACGCTCAAATCAAATCACAAACAATGAAAAGATTTCTTGTACATAAGTCGGCATTGTGCCTTTTGTATTAAATCCCGACGAAAATTCTGTGTATTCAGCGTCAATGTGAAGGGCCAAGGGATAGAGTGAAGCTGCAGTAACGCTTCGGAATCTAATACTGATCCCCGAGGAAAAGCTAAAAGCAACCACAAACAATGAGAAGATTTACTCTTCTTGTACTTATGTCGGCATTGTGCCTTTCGTATTACATGCCGACGCTCTTTCTGTGTTTCATTGTCAATGTGAATGTTCAAGGGATAGAGTAAAGCTGCAGTTGTGCATCGGAATCTAATACTGATCTCCCAGGAAACGCTCAAAGCAAACCACAAACAATGGTAGGATTTGCTCTTCTTGTACTTAAGTCAGCATTGGCCTTTTGTATTAAATACCGACGCAATTTCTGTGTTTCATCGTCAATGTGAGGGTCCAAGGGATAGAGGAAAGCTGCAGTAGTGCAATGGAATGTAATACTGATCTCCCAGGAAACGGTCAAAGCAAACCACAAACAATTAGAAGATTTACTCTTATTGTACTTAAGTCGGAATTGTGCTTTTGTATTAAATCCCGACGCAATTTCTGTGTTTCATCGTCAATGTTAAGGTCCAAGGGAGAGAGTAAAGATGCAGTAGTGCATCGGCACCTAATACTGATCTCCCAGGAAACGCTCAAAGCAAACCACAAACAATGAGAAGATTTACTCTTCTTGCACTTAAGTCTGCATTGTGCCTTTGTATTAAATCCCGACGCAATATCTGTGTTTCAGCGTCAATGTGAAGGTCAAAGGGATAGAGTAAGGCTCCAGTAGTGCATCGGACTCTAATACTGATCTCACAGGAAACGCTCAAAGCAAATCAGAGACAATGAGATGATTTACTCTTCTTGTACTTAAATCGGCATTGTGACTTCTGTTTTACATCCCGGCGCAATTTCGAGGTTCCATGGCCAATGTGAGGGTCCAAGGGTTGGAGTAAATCTGCAGTAGTGCCTCGGGATCTAATACTGATTTCCTACGAAACGCTAAAAGCAAACCATAAACAATGAGAAAATGTACACTTCTTGTACTTAAGTCGGCATTGTGCGCTTCTATTAAATCCCGACGCAATATCGGTGTTTCATCGTCAATGTGAAGGTCCAAGAGATAGAGTAAATCTGCAGTAGTGGATCAGAATCTAATACTGATCTTCCAGGAAACGCTCAAAGCAAACCACAAAATATGAGAAGATTTACTCTTCTTGTACTTAAATCGGCATTGTGGCTTTTGTATTAAATCCCGACCCAATTTCTGTATTTCAGCGTCAATGTGAAGGTCCAAGGGATAGAGTGAAGCTCTAGTAGTGCATCGGAATCTAATACCGATCTCGCAGGAAACGCTCAAAACAAACCACAAACAATGAGAAGATTTACTCTTCTTGTACTTAAGCCGGCATTGTGCCTTTTGTATAAAATCCGACGCAATTTCTGTGTTACATCGTCAATGTGAAGGTCCAAGGGATAGAGTAAAGCTGCAGTAGTCCATCATAATCTATTACTGATCCCCCAGGAAACGCTTAAAGCAAACCACAAACAATGAGTATAATTCCTCATCTTGTACTTGAGTCGGCTTTGTGCCTTTTGTATGAAATCCCGACGCAATTTCTATGTTTCATCGTCATTGTGAATGTCCATGGGATAGAATAAATCTGCAGTAGTGCATCTGAATCTAATTCTGATCTCCCAGGAAACGCTCTAAGCAAACCACAAACAATGAGAAGTTTTACTCTTCTTGTACTTATGTCGACATTCATCCTTTTGTATTAAATACCGACGCAATTTCTGTGTATCACCGTCAATGTGAACGTCCAAGGGTTAGAGTAAAGCTAATGTTGAGCATCGGAATCCAGTACACATCTCCCACGATATGCTAAAAGCAAACCACAAAAAATGCGAAGATTTGCTCGTCTTGTACTTAAGTCGCAATTGTGCCTTTGTATGAAATCCCGACGCAATTTCTATGTTTCATCGTCAATGTGAAGGTCCAAGGGATACAGTAAAGCTGCAGCAGTGAATCAGAATCTAATACTGATCTCCCAGGAAACGCTCAAAGCAAATCAGAAACAATGAGAATATTTGATCTTCTTGTACTTAAGTCACCATTGTGCTTTTGTATTAAATCCCGACGCAATTTCTGAGTTTCATCGTTAATGTGAAGGATGAAGGGATAGTCTAAAGCTGCAGTAGTGCATCGGAATCTAATAGTGATCTCCCACGAAACGCTCAAATCAAATCACAAACAATGAGAAGATTTCTTGTACGTAAGTCGGCATTGTGCCTTCTGTATTAAATCCCGACGAAAATTCTGTGTATTCAGCGTCAATGTGAAGGGCCAAGGGATAGAGTGAAGCTGCAGTAGCGCATCGGAATCTAATACTGATCCCCCAGGAAAAGCTAAAGGCAACCACAAACAATGAGAAGATACACTCTTCTTGTACTTATGTCGGCATTGTGCCTTTCGTATTACATCCCGACGCCCTTTCTGTGTTTCATTGTCAATGTGAATATTCAAGGGATTGAGTAAAGCTGCAGTAGTGCATCGGAATCTAACACTGATCACCCAGGAAACCGTCAAAGCAAACCACTAACAATGGAAGTATTTACTCTTCTTGTACTTAAGTCGACATTGTGCCTTTTGTATTAAATCCCGACGCAATCTCTGTGTTCCATCGTCAATGTGAAGGTCCAAGGGATAGAGTAAAACTGCAGTAGTGCATCGGAATCTAATACTGATCCCCCAGGAAAAGCTCAAAGCAGACCACAAACAATGAGAAGATTTGCTCTTCTTGTACTTAAGTCGGCTGTGTGCCTATTGTATTATATCCCGACGCAATTTCTGTGTTTCATTGTCAATGTGAATGTCCAAGGGATAGAGTAAAGCTGCAGTAGTGCATTGTAATCTAATACTGATCTCCCAGTAAACGCTCAAAGCAATCCACAAAGAATTAGAAGATTTCCTCTTCTCGTACTAAAGTACGCATTGTGCCTTTTGAATTAAATCCCGACGCAATATCTCTGTTTCATCGTCAATGTGAAGGTCCAAGTGATAGACTAAAGCTGCAGTACTGCATCGGAATCTAATACTTATCTCCCATGAAACGCAGAAAGCAAATCAGGAACAATGAGAAGATTGACTCTTCTTGTACTTAAGTCGTCATTGTGCCTTTTGAATTAAATCTCGATGCAATTTCTATCATCCATCGTCAATGTGAAGGTCCAAGCGATAGAGTAAAGCTGGAGTTGTGCATCGGAATCTAATTCTGATCTCTCGGGAAACACTGAAAGCAAACCACAAACAACGAGAAGATTTAATCTTCTTTTACTTAAGTGGGCTATGTGCCTTTTGTATTAAATCCCGAAGTAATTTCTGTGCTTCATTTTCTGTGTATAGGTCCAAGTGATAGAGTAATACTGCAGTAGTGCATCGGAATCTAATACTTATCTCCCAGGAAACGCACAAAGCAAACCAGAAACAATGAGAAGATGTACTCTTCTTGTACTTAAGTCGGCATTATGCCTTTTGTATTACATCACGACGCAATTTCTGTGTTTCATCGTCAATGTGAATGTCCAAGGGATAGAGTAAAGCGGCAGTAGTGCATCGGAAAATAATACTAATCTCCCAGGAAACGCTCAAAGAAAACCACAACACAAACAATGAGAAGATTTACTCTTCTTCTACTACAGTCGGCATTGTGCCTTTTGTATTCAATCCAGACGCAATTACTTTGTTTCATCGTCAATGTAAAGGTCCAAGTGATAGACTAAAGCTGCAGTACTGCATCGGAATCTAATACTTATCTCCCATGAAACGCACAAAGCAAATCAGGAACAATGAGAAGATTGACTCTTCTTGCACTTAAGTCGGAATTGTGCCTTTGTATTAAATCCCGACGCAATTTCTATGTTTCATCGTCAATGTGATGGTCCAAGGGATACAGTAAATCTGCAGCAGTGAATCAGAATCTAATACTGATCTCCCAGGAAACGCTCAAAGCAAATCAGAAACAATGAGAAGATTTACTCTTCTTGCACTTATGTCGGCATTGTACCTTTGTATTAAATCCCGACGCCATATCTGTGTTTCAGCGTCAATGTGAAGGTCAAAGGGATAGAGTAAGGCTCCAATAGTGCATCGGAATCTAATACTGATCTCACAGGAAACGCTCAAAGCAAACCACAATCAATGAGAAGATTTACTCTTCTTGCACTTAAGTCGGCATTGAGCTTTTTGTATTCAATCCAGACGCAATTACTTTGTTTCATCGTCAATGTAAAGGTCCAAGTGATAGACTAAAGCTGCAGTACTGCATCGGAATCTAATACTTATCTCCCATGAAACGCACAAAGCAAATCAGGAACAATGAGAAGATTGACTCTTCTTGCACTTAAGTCGGAATTGTGCCTTTGTATTAAATCCCGACGCAATTTCTATGTTTCATCGTCAATGTGATGGTCCAAGGGATACAGTAAATCAGCAGTAGTGCATCGGAATCTGATACTGATGTCCCAGGAAACGCTGAAAGCAAACCACAAACAATGAGAAGATCTACTCTTGTTGTCCTTAAATCGGCATTGTGCCTTTTGTATTAAATCCCGAAATAATTTCTGTGTTTCATAGTCAATGTGAAGGTCCAAAGGATACAGTAAAGATGCAGTTGTGCATCGGAATCTAATACAGATGTCCCGGGAAACGCCCAAAGAAAACCAGAAACAACGAGAAGATTTTCTCCTCTTGTACTTAAGTCGGCATTGTGCCTTTTATCTTAAATACCGAGGCTATTTCTGTGTTTCATCGTCAATGAGAAGGTCCAAGGGATAGAGTAAAGCTGCAGTTGTGCATCGGAATCTAATACTGATCTGCCAGGAAACGCTCAAAGCAAACTAGAAACAAAGAGAAGTTTAACTCTTCTTGTACTTAAGTTGGCAATGTGCCTTTTGTATTAAATCCTAACGCAATTTCTGTGTTTCATCGTCAATGTGAAGGTCCAAGGGATAGAGTAAAGCTGCAGTAGTGCATCGGAATCTAATACTGATCTCCCAGGAAACGCTCAAATCAAACTGCAAACAGTGAGAAGATTTACTCCCTCTTGTACTTAAGTCAGCATTGTGCCTTTGTATTAAAACCCGACGCAACTTCTGTGTTTCAGCGTCAATGTGAAGGTCCAAGAGATAGAGTACAGCTGCAGTAGTGAATTGAAATCTAATACTGATCTCCCAAAAAACGCTCAAAGCAAACAACAAACAATGAGAAGATTTGCTCTTCTTGTACTACAGTTGGCATTGTGACTTTTGTATTAATGCCCGGCGCAATTTGTAGGTTTCATGGTCAATGTGAAGGTCCAAGGGATAGAGTAAAGCTGCAGTAGTGCAACGGAATCTAATACCGATCTCCGAGGAAATGCTCCATGAACCCACAAACAATGAGAAGAAATACTCACTCTTGTACTTAAGTAGGCATTATGACTTTTCTTTTAAATCTCGACGCTATATCTGTGTTTCATCGTCAATGTGAAGGTTCAAGGGATAGTGTAAAGCTGCAGTAGTGCGTCGGAATCTAATACTGATCTCCTAGGAAACGCTCAAAGCAAACCACAAACAATGATAAGATTTACTCTTGTTGTACTTAAGTCGGCATTGTGCCTTTTGTATTAACTCCCGACGCAATTTCTGTGTTTTATCGACAATGTGAATTACCAAGGGATGGAGTAAACCTGCAGTGGTGCAACGGAATCTAATACTGATCTCCCAGGAAACGCTCAAAGCAAACCACTAACAATGAGAAGATTTACTCTTCCTGTACTTAACTCGGCATGGTGCCTTTAGAATTAAATCCAGACGCAATTTCTGTGTTTCATCGTCAATGAAAAGGTCCAAGGGATACAGTAAAGCTGGAGTAGTGCATCTGAATCTAATACTGATCCCCCAGGAAACGCTCAAAACAAATCAGAAACAATGAGAAGATTTACTCTTCTTGTACTTAAGCCGGAATTGTGCGTTTTGTATTAAATTCCGACGCAATTTCTGTGATTCATCGTCGATGTGAAGGTCCAAGGGATTGAGTACAGCTGCAGTAGTGAATTGGAATCTAATACTGATCTTCCAAAAACCGCTCAAACCAAAGCACAAACAATGAGAAGATTTGCCCTTTTGTACCACAGTCGGCATTGTGACTTTTGTATGCAATCCCGACGCAATTTCTGTGTTTCATCGTCAATGTAAGGGTCCAAGGGGTAGAGTAAAGCTGCAGTAAGGCATCGTCTTGTAATACCGATCTCCAAGAAACGCTAAAGGCAAATCAGAAACAATGAGAAGATTTACTCTTCTTGTACTTAAGTCGGCATTGTGCTTTTGTATTAAATCCCGACGCAATATCTGTATTTCATCGTCAATGTTAAGGTCCAAGGCACAGAGTAAAGCTGCAGTAGTGCATCGGCACCTAATACTGATCTCCCAGGTAACTCTCAAAGCAAACCACATACTATGACAAGATTTCCTCTTCTTGTACTTAAGTCGGCATTGTGCTTTTGTATTAAATCCTGACGCAATATCTGTGTTTCAGCATCAATGTGAAGGTCAAAGGGATAGAGTAAGGCTGCAGTAGTGCATCGGAATCTAATACTGATCTCTCAGGAAACGCTCAAAGCAAACCACAAACAATGAGAAGAATTACTCTTGTTGCACTTAAGTCAGCAGTGAGCCTTTGTATTAAATCCCGACGCAATTTCAGTGTTACATCGTCAATGTGAAGGTCCAAGAAGAAGGATAAAGCTGCAGTAGTGCATCGGAATCTAATACTGATCTCCCAGGAAACGCTCAAAACAAACCACAAACAATGAGATGATTTATTCTTCTTGTACTTTACTCGGCATTGTGCCTTTTGAATTAATTCCCGACGCCATTTATGTGATTCATCGTCAATGTGAAGGTGCAAGGGATAGAGTAAAGCTACAGTAGTGCATCGGAATCCAGTACTCATCTCCCAGGATATGCTCAAAGCAAGCCACAAACAATGCGAAGATTCGCTCGTCTTGTACATAAGTCGGCGCTGTGTCTTTGTATTAAATCTCGACGCAATTTCTGTGTTTCATCATCAATGTGACAGTCCAAGGGATAGAGTAAAGCTTCAGCAGTGAATCGGAATCATATACTGATCTACCAGAAATCACTCAAAGCAAACAACAAACAATGAGAAGATTTACTCTTCTTGTACTAATGTCGGCATTGTGCCATTTGTATTAAATCCCGAGTCAATTTCTGTGTTTCATCGACAATGTGAAGGTCGAAGGGATAGGGTAAATATGCAGTAGTGCATCCGATTCTAATACTGATCTGCCAGGAAACGCTCAAAGCAAACCACAAACAATGTGAAATTTACTCTTCTTGTACTTAAGTCGGCATTGCGCCTTTTGTATTAAATCCCAACGCTATTTCTGCGTTTCATCGTCAATTTGAGGGTCCAAGGGAGAGCGTAAAACTGCAGTAGTGCATCAAAATCTGTTGCTGATCTCCCAGGAAACGGTCAAAGCAAACCACAAAGAACGAGAAGATTTACTGTTCTTGTACCTAAGTCGGCATTGTGACTTTTGTATTAACTCCCGGTGCAATTTCTAGGTTTCATCGTCAATGTGAAGTTAGAAAGGGATAGAGTAAAGCTGCAGTAGTGCATCGGAATCTAATACTGATCTCCCAGGAAACACTGAAAGCAAACCACAAACAATGAGAAGATTTACTGTTCTTGTACTTAAGTCCGCATTGTGCCTTTTGTAATAAATCCCGACGAAATTTCGGTGTTTCATCGTCAGTGTGAAGGTCCAAGGTATAGAGTACAGCTGCAGTAGTGCATCGGGATCTAATACTGATCCCCTAGGAAACGCTCAACGCAATTCACAAACAATGAGAAGATTTACTCTTCCTGTACTTAAGTCGGCATTGTGCCTCTGTTATTAAATCCCGATGCAATTTCTGTGTTTCTTCGACAATGTGAAGGTCCAAGGGATAGAGTCAGGCTGCAGTAGTGCATCGGAATCTACTACTGATCTCCCAGGAAACGCTCAAAGCAAACCACAAACAATGTGAAATTTACTCTTTTTGTACTTAAGTCGGCATTGTGCCATTTGTATTAAATCCCGGCGCAATCTCAGTGTTCCATCGTCAATGTGAAGGTCCAATTGATGGTGTAAAGCTGCAGTAGTGCATCGTATCTAATACTGATCTCAAAAAAACGCTCAAAGCAAACCACAAACTATGAGAGGATTTACCCTTCTTTTACTAAAGTCGGCATTGGGCCTTATGTATTGAATCCCTAAGCAATTTCTGTGTTTCATCGTCAATGTGAAGGTCCAAGGTATAGAGTAATGCAGCAGTAGTGCATCTCAATCTAATACTGATCTCCCAGGAAACGCTCAAAGCAAACCTCTAACAATGAGAGGATTTACTCTTCCTGTACTTAACTCGGTATTGTGCCTTTTGAAATCAATCCCAACGCAATTTCTGTGTTTCATAGTCAATGTAAAGATCCATGATATACAGTAAAGCTGCAGTAGTGCATCTGAAACTAATACGGATCCCTCAGGAACCGCTCAAAGCAAATCAGAAACAATGAGAAGATATACTCTTCTTGTACTTAAGTCGGCATTGTGCCTTTTGTATTAAATCCCGACGCAATTTTTGTGTTTCATCGTCTATGTGAAGATCCAAGGGATAGAGTGAAGCTGCAGTAGTACATCGGAATCTAATACTGATCTCACAGGAAACGCTCAAAGCAAACCACAAACAATGAGAAGATTTACTCTTCTTGTACGTAAGTCGGCATTGTTCCTTTTGTATTAAATCCCGACGCAATTTCTGTGTTTCATCGTCAATGTAAGGGTCCAAGGGGTAGAGTAAAGCTGCAGTAAGGCATCGTCTTGTAATACCGATCTCCAAGAAACGCTAAAAGCAAATCAGAAACAATGAGAAGATTTACTCTTCTTGTACTTAAGTCGGCATTGTGCTTTTGTATTAAATCCCGACGCAATATCTGTATTTCATCGTCAATGTTAAGGTCCATGGGACAGAGTAAAGCTGCAGTAGTGCATCGGCACCTAATACTGATCTCCCAGGTAACTCTCAAAGCAAACCACATACTATGAAAAGATTTACTCTTCTTGTACTTAAGTCGGCATTGTGCTTTTGTATTAAATCCTGACGCAATATCTGTGTTTCAGCGTCAATGTGAAGGTCAAAGGGATAGAGTAAGGCTGCAGTAGTGCATCGGAATCTAATACTGATCTCTCAGGAAACGCTCAAAGCAAACCACAAACAATGAGAAGAATTACTCTTGTTGCACTTAAGTCAGCAGTGAGCCTTTGTATTAAATCCCGACGCAATTTCAGTGTTACATCGTCAATGTGAAGGTCCAAGAAGAAGGATAAAGCTGCAGTAGTGCATCGGAATCTAATACTGATCTCCCAGGAAACGCTCAAAACAAACCACAAACAATGAGATGATTTATTCTTCTTGTACTTTACTCGGCATTGTGCCTTTTGAATTAATTCCCGACGCCATTTATGTGATTCATCGTCAATGTGAAGGTCCAAGGGATAGAGTAAAGCTACAGTAGTGCATCGGAATCCAGTACTCATCTCCCAGGATATGCTCAAAGCAAGCCACAAACAATGCGAAGATTCGCTCGTCTTGTACATAAGTCGGCGCTGTGTCTTTGTATTAAATCTCGACGCAATTTCTGTGTTTCATCATCAATGTGACAGTCCAAGGGATAGAGTAAAGCTTCAGCAGTGAATCGGAATCATATACTGATCTACCAGAAATCACTCAAAGCAAACAACAAACAATGAGAAGATTTACTCTTCTTGTACTAATGTCGGCATTGTGCCATTTGTATTAAATCCCGAGTCAATTTCTGTGTTTCATCGTCAATGTGAAGGTCGAAGGGATAGGGTAAATATGCAGTAGTGCATCCGATTCTAATACTGATCTGCCAGGAAACGCTCAAAGCAAACCACAAACAATGTGAAATTTACTCTTCATGTACTTAAGTCGGCATTGCGCCTTTTGTATTAAATCCCAACGCTATTTCTGCGTTTCATCGTCAATTTGAGGGTCCAAGGGAGAGCGTAAAACTGCAGTAGTGCATCAAAATCTGTTGCTGATCTCCCAGGAAACGCTCAAAGCAAACCACAAAGAACGAGAAGATTTACTGTTCTTGTACTTAAGTCGGCATTGTGACTTTTGTATTAACTCCCGGTGCAATGTCTAGGTTTCACCGTCAATGTGAAGTTAGAAAGGGATAGAGTAAAGCTGCAGTAGTGCATCGGAATCTAATACTGATCTCCCAGGAAACACTGAAAGCAAACCACAAACAATGAGAAGATTTACTGTTCTTGTACTTAAGTCCGCATTGTGCCTTTTGTATTAAATCCCGACGAAATTTCGGTGTTTCATCGTCAGTGTGAAGGTCCAAGGTATAGAGTAAAGCTGCAGTAGTGCATCGGGATCTAATACTGATCCCCTAGGAAACGCTCAACGCAATCCACAAACAATGAGAAGATTTACTCTTCCTGTACTTAAGTCGGCATTGTGCCTCTGTTATTAAATCCCGATGCAATTTCTGTGTTTCATCGACAATGTGAAGGTCCAAGGGATAGAGTCAAGCTGCAGTAGTGCATCGGAATCTACTACTGATCTCCCAGGAAACGCTCAAAGCAAACCACAAACAATGTGAAATTTACTCTTTTTGTACTTAAGTCGGCATTGTGCCATTTGTATTAAATCCCGGCGCAATCTCAGTGTTCCATCGTCAATGTGAAGGTCCAATTGATGGTGTAAAGCTGCAGTAGTGCATCGTATCTAATACTGATCTCAAAAAAACGCTCAAAGCAAACCACAAACTATGAGAAGATTTACCCTTCTTTTACTAAAGTCGGCATTGGGCCTTATGTATTGAATCCCTAAGCAATTTCTGTGTTTCATCGTCAATGTGAAGGTCCAAGGTATAGAGTAATGCAGCAGTAGTGCATCTCAATCTAATACTGATCTCCCAGGAAACGCTCAAAGCAAACCACTAACAATGAGAAGATTTACTCTTCCTGTACTTAACTCGGTATTGTGCCTTTTGAAATCAATCCCATCGCAATTTCTGTGTTTCATAGTCAATGTAAAGATCCATGATATACAGTAAAGCTGCAGTAGTGCATCTGAAACTAATACGGATCCCTCTGGAACCGCTCAAAGCAAATCAGAAACAATGAGAAGATATACTCTTCTTGTACTTAAGTCGGCATTGTGCCTTTTGTATTAAATCCCGACGCAATTTTTGTGTTTCATCGTCTATGTGAAGATCCAAGGGATAGAGTAAAGCTGCAGTAGTACATCGGAATCTAATACTGATCTCACAGGAAACGCTCAAAGCAAACCACAAACAATGAGAAGATTTACTCTTCTTGTACGTAAGTCGGCATTGTTCCTTTTGTATTAAATCCCGACGCAATTTCTGTGTTTCATCGTCAGTGTGAAGGTCCAAGGTATAGAGTAAAGCTGCAGTAGTGCATCTCAATCTAATACTGATCACCCAGGAAACGCTCAATGCAAACCACAAACTATGAGAAGATTCACTCATCTTGTACTTAAGTAGGCATTGTGCCTTTTGTATTAAATCCAGACGCAATTTCTGTGTTTCATCGTAAATGTGAAGGTCCAGGGGCTAGAGTAAAACTGCAGTAGTGCATCGGAATATAATACTGATCTCCCGGTAAACGATGAAAGCAAACCACAAACAATGAGATGATTTACTGTTCTTGCACATACGTCAGCATTGTGCCTTTTGTATTACATCCCGACGCAATTCCTGTGTTTCATCGTCTATTTGAAGGTCCAAGGTATTATGTAAAGCTGCAGTAGTGCATCGGAATCTGATACTGTTCTCCCAGGAAACGCTCAAAGCAAACCACAAACACTGGGAAGATTTACTCTTCTTGTACTTAAGTCGGCATTGTGCCATTTGTATTAAATCCCAGCGCAATCTCAGTGATCCATCGTCAATGTGAAGGTCCAATTGATGGTGTAAAGCTGCAGTAGTGCGTCGTATCTAATACTGATCTCAAAAAAATCGCTCAAAGCAAACCACAAACTATGAGTAGATTTACTCTTCTTTTACTAAAGTCGGCATTGTGCCTTTTGTATTCAATCCCTAAGCAATATCTGTGTTTCATCTTCAATGTGAAGCTTCATGGTATAGAGTAAAGCTGCAGTAGTTCATCTCAATCTAATACTGATCTCCCAGGAAACGCTCAAAGTAAACCACTAACAATGAGAAGATTTACTCTTCTTGTACTTAAGTCGGCATTGTGCGTTTTGTATTAAATCCCGACGCAATCTCTGTGTTCCTTCGTCAATGTGAAGGTCCAATGGATAGAGTAAAGATGCAGTAGTGCATCGGATTCTAATACAGATCTCCCAGGAAACCCTCAAATCTAACCACAAACAATGTGAAGATTAACTCGTCTTGTTCTTAAGGCGGCATTGTGCCTTTTGTATTAAATCCCGAGGCAATTTCTGCGTTTCATCGTCAATGTGAATTTCCAAGAGGTAGTGTAAAGCTGCAGTAGTGCATAGGATCTAATACTGATCTCCCAAAAAGCGCTCAAAGCAAACCACAAACAATGAGAAGATTTACTCTTGTTGTACTAAAGTCGCCATTGTGCCTTTTGTATTCAATACCGAGGCAATTTCTGTGTTTCATCGTCAATGTGAAGGTCCAAGGTATAGAGTAAAGCAGCAGTAGTGCATCTCAATCTAATTCTGATCTCGCAGGAAACGCTCAAAGCAACCCACTAACAATGTGAAGCTTTACTCTTCCTGCACTTAACTCGGCAAAGTGCCTCTTGTATTAAATCCCGACGCAATATCTGTGTTTCAGCGTCAGTGTGTATGTCCAAGGGATAGAGTAAAGCTGCAGTATTGCATCGGAATCTAATACTGAAGACTCAGGATACGCTCAACACAAACCACAAACAATGAGAAGATTTACTCTTTTTGTACTTAAGTCGGCATTGTGCGTTTTCTATTTAATCCCGACGGAATTTCTATGGTTTATCGCCAATGTGGAGGTCCAAGGGATAGAGAAAAGCTGCAGTAGTGTATCAGATTCTAATACTGATCTACCAGGAAACGCTCAAAGCAAACCTCAAACAATGAGAAAATTTACTCTTCTTGTACATAAGTCGGCATTGTGCCTTTTGTATTCAATCCCGACGCAATTTCTGTGTTTCATCGTCAACGTTAAGGTCTAAGGGATAGAGTAAAGTTGCATTAGTTCATCGGAATCTGATAGTGATCTCCCAGGAAATACTCAAAGCAAACAACTAACAATGGGACGATTTACTCACTCTTGTAATTAAGTCAGCATTGTGCCTTTTGTATTAATTCCCGACGCAATTTCTGTGATTCATCGTCAATGTGAAGGTCCAAGGGAGAGTGTAAAGTTGCAGTAGTGCATCGGAATCTAATACTGATCCCCCGGGAAATGCTCAAAGCAAACCACAAATAATGAGATGATTTACTCCTCTTGTACCTAAGTCGGCATTGCGCTTTTTGTACTAAACCCCGACGCAATTTCTGGATTTCATCGTCAATCTGAAGGTCCAAGGTGTAGAGTAAAGCTCCAGTATTGCATCGGAATCTAATGCTGATCTCCCGGGAAATGCTCAAAGCAAACCACAAATAATGAGAAGATTAACTCCTCCTGTACTTAAGTCGGCATTGTGCTTTTTGTACTATACCCCAACGCAATTTCTGTCTTTCATCGTCAATTTGAAAGTCCAAGGTGTAGATTAAAGCTCCAGTATTGCATGGGAATCTAATACTAATGTCCCAGGAAACGCTCAAAGAAAACCAGATATAATGAGAAGATGTACTCTTCTTGTACTTAAGTCTGCATTGTGCCTATTGAATTAAATCCCTACGCAATTTATGTGTGTCATCGGTAATGTGAAGGTCCAAGGAATGGAGTAAATCTGCAGTAGTGCAACGGAACCTGATACTAATGGCCCTGGAAACGTTCAAATCAAACGACAAACAATAATAAGATTTACTCTTCTTGTACATAAGTCGGCATTGCGGCGTTGGTATTAAATCCCGACGCAATTTCTGTGTTTCATCGTCAATGTGAAGGTCGAAGGGATAGAGGAAAGATGCAGTAGTGCATCGGAATCTAATACTGATCTCCCAGCAAACGCTTAAAGCAAACCACAAACAGTGAGAAGATTTACTCTTTTTGTACTTAAGTCGGCATTGTGCTTTTGTATTAAATCCTGACTCTGTTTCTCTGTTTCATCGTCAACATTAAGGTCTAAGGGATAGAGTAAATCTGCAGTAGTTCATCGGAATCTGATAGTGATCTCCCAGGAAACGCTCAAAGGAAACCACTAACAATGGGAAGATTTACTCACTCTTGTAATTAAGTCAGCATTGTGCCTTCTGTATTAAATCACGACGCAATTTCTGTGTTTCAACGGCAGTGTGAAGGTCCAAGGGATAGAGTAAAGCTGCAGTAGTTCATCGGAATCTGATAGTGATCTCCCAGGAAACGCTCAAAGGAAACCACCAACAATGGGAAGATTTACTCACTCTTGTAATTAAGTCAGCATTGTGCCTTTTGTATTAAATCCCGACGCATTTTCTGTGTTTCATCGTCAATGTGAAGATCCAAGGGATTGAGTAAAGCTGCAGTTTTTCGTCTGTATCCAGTACTGATCTCCCAGGATATGCTCAAAGCAAACCACAAACAATGAGAAGATTTACACGTCTTGTACTTTCGTCACCATTGTGCCTTTGTATTAAATCCCGACGCAATTTCTGTGTTTCATTGTCAACGTGATGGTCCAAGGGATGGAGTAAAGCTGCATCAGTGAATTGGAATCTACTATTGATCTCCCACGAAACGCTCAAATCAAACCACAAACAATGAGAGGATATACTCTTCTTTTACTTGAGTCGGCATTGTGCCTTTTGTATAAAATCCAGACGGAATTTCCGTGTTGCATCGTCAATGTGGAGGTCCAAGCGATAGAGTAAAGCTGCAGTAGTGCATCGGAATATAATACTGATCCCCCAGTAAACGCTCAAAGCAAACCACAAACAATGAGAAGATTTACTCTTCTTGTACTTAAGTCGATATTGTGCCTTTGTATTAAATCCCAACGCTATTTCTGTGTTTCATCGTCAATTTGAAGGTCGATGGTATAGAGTAATGCTCCTGTAGCACATATCAAACTAATACTGATCTCCCAGGAAACGGACAAAGCAAACCACAAACAATGACAGGATTTACTCTTCTTGTACTTAAGTCGGCATTGTGCCTTTTGTATTAAATCCCGACGCAATATCTGTGTTTCATTGTCAATGTGAAAGTCCAAGGGATAGAGTAAAGATGCAGTAGTACATCGGAATCCAATACCGATCTCCCGGGAAACGCTCGAAGCAAACTACAAACAGTGAGAAGATTTACTCTTCTTGTACTTAAGTCGGCATTGTGCCTTTTGTACTAAATTCTGACGTAATTTCTGTCTTTCAACGTCAATTTCAAGGTCCAAGGTGTAGAGTAAAGCTGCAGTATTGCATCGGAATCTAATACTCATCTCCCAGGAAACGCTCAAAGCAAACCACATACAAAGAGAAGATTTTCTCTACTTGTACTTAAGTCTTCATTGTGCCTTTTGTATTATATCCAGTCGCAATTTCTGTGTTTGCTTGTCAATGTGAAGGTCCAAGGGATAGAGTAAATCTGAAGTAGTGCATCGGAAACTAGTACTTATCTCCCATGAAACGCTCAAAGCAAGCCACAAACAAAGAGAAGATTTACACTTCTTGTACTTAAGTGGGCATTGTGCCCTTTGTAAGAAATTCCCGACGCTATATCTGTGCCTCATCGTCTATGTGAAGATACAAGGGATAGAGTAAAGCTGCCGTAGTGCACGGAATCTAATACTGATCTCTCAGGAAACGCTCAAAGCAAATCTGAAACAATGAGATGATTTACTCTTCTAGTACTTAATTTGGCATTGTGCCTTTTGTATAAAATCCAGACGGAATGTCCGTGTTTCATCGTCAATGTGGAGGTCCAAGCGATAGAGTAAAGCTGCAGTAGTGAAAAGGAATCTAATACTAATCCCCCAGGAAACGCTCAAACCAAACCACAAACAATGAGATGATTTACTCTTCTTGTACTTAAGTCGGCAATGTGCCTTTGTATTAGATCCCGACGCAATTTCCATGTTTCATCATCAATGTGAAGGTCCAAGGGATAGAGTAAAGCTGCAGTAGTGCATCGAAACATAATACCGATCCTCCAGGATACGCTCAAAGCAAACCACAAACAATGAGAAAATATACTCATCTTGTACTTATATCGGCAATGCGCCTTTTTAATTAAATCCCGACGCAATTTCTGTGCTTCATCATTAATGTGAAGGTCCAAGGGATAGAGTAAAGCTGCAGTAGTGCAACGGAATCTCATACTGATCACCCAGGAAACGTTCAAATCAAACCGCAAACAATGAGAAGATCTACTCTTCTTGTACTTAAGTCGGCATTCCGCCGTTTGTTTTAAATCCCGACGCAATTTCTGTGTTACATTGTCAATGTGAGGGTCCAAGGTATAGAGTAAAGATGGAGTAGTCCATCGGGTTCTAACACTGATCTCCCAGAAAACGCTCAAAGTAAACCACAAGCAATGAGAAGATTTACTCTCCTTGTACTTAAGTCTGCAATGTGCCTTTTGTATTAATTCCCGAAGCTATTTCTGTGTTTCATCGTCAATGTGAAGGTCCAAGAGATAGAGTAAAGCAGAAGTAGTGCACCGGACTCTAATACTGAACTCCCAGGAAACGCTCAAAGGAAACCACAAACAATGTACTTAAGTAGGCATTGTGCCTTTTCTATTAAATGCCGACGCAATTTCTGTGTTTCATCGTCAATGTGAAGGACAAAGGGATAGAGTAAATCTGCAGTAGTGCATCGGAATCTAAAACTTATCTCCCAGGAATCGCTGAAAGCAAACCACACACAATGAGTGGATTTACTCTTCTTGTACTTAAGTCGGAATTGTGCCTTTTGTATCTAATCACGACGCAATTTCTGTGTTTCATCGTCAATGTGAAGGTCCAAGGGATAGAGTAGATCTGCAGTAGTGCATCGGAATCTAATACTGATCTCCCAGGAAACGCTCAAAGTAAGCCAGAAACAATGAAAAGATTTACACTTCTAGTAGTTAAGTCGGCATTGTGCCTTTTTTATTACATCCCGACGCAATTTCTGTGTTTCATCGTCAATATGAAGGTCCAAGGGATAGAGTAAATCTGCAGTAGTTCATCGGAATCTGATAGTGATCTCCCAGGAAACGCTCAAAGCAAACCACAAACAATGTTAAGATTTACTGTTCTTGACTTAAGTCGGAATTGTGACTTTTGTATTAATTCCAGACGCAATTTCTATGTTTGATCGTGAATGTGAAGGTCCAAAGGATTGACCAAAGATTCATTAGAGCATCGGAATCTAGTACAGATTTCCCAAGAAACGCTCAATGCAAACGACAAACATTGAGAAGATTTACTCTTCTTGTACTTAAGTCGGCATTGTGCCTTTAGTATTAAATCCCGAGGCGATTTGTGTGTTTCATCGTCAATGTGAAGGTCCAAGTGATAGAGTAAACCTGCAGTAGTGCATCGGAATGTAATACCTATCCCCCAGGAAACGCTCAAAGCAAACCACAAACAATGAGAAGATTTACTCTTCTTGTACTTAAGTCGGATTTGTGCCTTTTGAATTAAATCCCGACGCAATTTCTGTGATTCATCGTCAATGTGAAGGGCCAAGAGAGAGTGTAAAGTTGCAGTAGTGCATCGGAATCTAATACTGATCTCCCTGGAAATGCTCAAAGCAAACCACAAATAATGAGAAGATTTACTCCTCTTGTACTTAAGTCGGCATTGCGGTTTTTGTACTAAACCCCGACGCAATTTCTGTCTTTCATCGTCAATCTGAAGGTCCAAGGTGTAGAGTAAAGCTCCAGTATTGCATCGGAATATAATACTGATCTCCCGGGAAATGCTCAAAGCAAACCACAAATAATGAGAAGATTTACTCCTCTTGTACTTAAGTCGGCATTGTGCTTTTTGTACTAACCCCCAACGCAATTTCTGTCTTTCATCGTCAATTTGAATTTCCAAGGTGTAGAGTAAAGCTCCAGTATTGCATGGGAATCTAATACTAATCTCCCAGGAAACGCTCAAAGAAAACCAGAAACAATGAGAAGATGTACTCTTCTTGTACTTATGTCGGCATTGTGCTTTTGAATTAAATCCCGACGCAATTATTGTGTGTCATCGGCAATGTGAAGGTCCAAGGGATGGAGTAAATCTGCAGTAGTGCAACGGAACCTGATACTGATCACCCTGGAAACGTTCAAATCAAACGACAAACAATAATAAGATTTACTCTTCTTGTACAAAAGTCGGCATTGCGCCGTTGGTATTAAATCCCGACGCAATTTCTGTGTTTCATCGTCAATGTGAAGGTCCGAGGGAGAGAGTAAATCTGCAGTATTGCATCGGAATGTAATACTGATCTCCCAGGAAACGCTCAAAGCATACCACTAACAATGAGAAGATTTACTCTTCTTGTACTTAAGTCGCCACTGTGCCTTTTGTATTAAATCCTGACTCTGTTTCTCTGTTTCATCGTCAATTTGACGTCCAAGGAATTGAGTAAGGCTGCATTAGCGCATCGGAATCTAATACTTATCACCCAGGAAACGCTCAAAGCAGCCCACAAACAATGGGAAGATTTACTCTTCTTGTACTTAATTCGGCATTGTGCCTTTTGTATTAATTCCCGACGGAATTTCTGTGATTCATCGTCAATGTGAAGATCCAAGGGATCGAGTAAAGCTGCGGTAGGGCATCGCAATCTAGTAGCGATCTCCCAGGGAACGCTCAAAGCAGACCACAAACAATGAGAAGATTTACTCTTCTTGTACTCGAGTCGGCAATGTGCCTTTTGTATTAAATCACGACGCAGTTTCTGTGTTTCAACGGCAATGTGAAGGTCCAAGGGATAGAGTAAAGCTGCAGTAGTGCAATGGAACCTGATACTGATCACCCTGGAAACGTTCAAATCAAAAGACAAACAATAAGAAGATTTACTCTTCTTGTACATAAGTCGGCATTGCGCCGTTGGTATTAAATCCCGACGCAATATCTGTGTTTCATCGTCAATGTGAAGGTCGAAGGGATAGAGGAAAGATGCAGTAGTGCATCGGAATCTAATACTGATCTCCCAGCAAACGATTAAAGCAAACCACAAACAGTGAGAACATTTACTCTTTTTGTACTTAAGTCGGCATTGTGCTTTTGTATAAAATCCCGAGGCAATGTCTGTGTCTTATCGTCAATGTGAAAGTCCGAGGGATAGAGTAAATCTGCAGTACTCCATCGGATTCTAAGGCTGATCCCCCAGGAAACGCTCAATGCAAACCACAAGCAATGAGAAGAATTACTCTTTTTGTACTTAAGTCGGCATTGTGCCTTTCCTATTAGATCCCGACGGAATTTCTGTGTTTCTTCGTCAATGTGAAGGTCCAAGGGTTAGAGTGAAGCTGCAGTAGTGCATCGGAATCTAATACTGATCTCCCAGGAAACGCTAAAAGCAAACCAGAAACTATGAGAAGAACTACTCTTCTTGTACTTAAGTCGCCACTGTGCCTTTTGTATTAATTTCAGACTCTGTTTCTCTGTTTCATCGTCAATTTGACGTCCAAGGGATTGAGTAAGGCTGCATTAGCGCATCGGAATCTAATACTGATCTCCCAGGAAACGCTCCTAGCAAACCACAAACAATGAGAAGATTTACTCTTCTTGTACTCGAGTCGGCAATGTGCCTTTTGTATTAAATCACGACGCAATTTCTGGGTTTCATCGTCAATGTGAAGGTCCAAGAGATTAAGGAAAGCTGCAGTAGCGCAACGGAATCTAATACTGATCTCCCAGGAAACGCTCAAAGTTAACCACAAACAATGAGAAGATTTACTCTTCTTGTACTTAAGTTGACACTGCGCCTTTTGTATTAAATCCCGACGATATTTCTTTGTTTCATCGTGAATGTGATGGTCCAAGACATAGGGACAAGCTTCGGTAGGTTATCGGAAACTACTACTGATCTCCCAAAAAACGCTCGAAGCAAACCATAAACAATGAAAAGATTTACTCTTCTTTTACTAAAGTCGGCATTGTGCATTTTGTATTAAAACCCGATGCATTTTCTGTGTTTCATCGTCAATGTAAAGGTCCAAGGGATTGAGTAAAGCTGCAGTTTTTCGCCTGAATCCAGTACTGATCTCCCAGGATATCCTCAAAGCAAACCACAAACAATGAGAATATTTACTCCTCTTGTACTTTCGTCACCATTGTGCCTTTGTATTAAATACCGACGCAATTTCTGTGTTTCATTGTCAACGTGATGGTCCAAGGGAGAGAGTAAAGCTGCATCAGTGAATTGGAATCTAATATTGATCTCCCACGAAACGCTCAAAGCTAACCACAAACAATGAGTAGATTTACTCCTCTTGTACTACAGTATACATTGTGACTCTTATTTTAAATCCCTGCGCTATTTCTCTGTTTCATCGACAATTTGAAGGCCTAAGGGATAGAGTAAAGCTGCAGTAGTGCATCGGAATCTAATATTGATCAAACAGGAAACGCTCAAAGCAAACCACAATCAATAAAAAGATTTACTCTTCTTGTACTTAAGTCGGCATTGTGCCTTTTGTATTAACTCCCGACACAATTTCTGTCTTTCATCGTCAATATGAAGGCCCAAATGATAGAGTAAAAATGCAGTAGTGCATCGGAATCTAATAATGATCTCCCAGGAAACGCTCAAATCAAACCACAAACAATGAGAAGATTTACTCTTCTTGTACTTATGTCAGCATTGTGCCTTTTGTATTAAATCCCGAGGCATGGTCTGTGTTTCATCGTCTATGTGAAGGTGCAAGGGATAGAGTAAAGCTGCAGTAGTGAATCGAAATCTAGTACTGATCTCCCAGGAAACGCTCAAAGGAAACCACAAACAATGTGAAGATTTACTGTTCTTGACTTACGTTGGAATTGTGCCTTTTGTATTAAATCCCGACGCAATTTCTGTGTTTCATCGTCAATGTGTAAGACCAAGAGATAGAGTACTGCTGCAGTAGTGCATCGGAATCTAATACAGATCTCGAAGGAAGCACTCAAAGCAAACCTCAATCAATGAGAAGATTTACTCACTCTTTTACTTAAGTCAGCATTGTGCCTTTTGTATTAAATCCCGACGCAATATCTGTGTTTCATCATCAATGTGAAGGTCCACGGTATGGAGTAAAGCTGCAGTAGTGCATCGGAATCTAATTGTGATCTCCCAGGAAACGCTCAAAGCAAACCACAATCAATTAGAATATTTACTCTTCTTGTAGTTACGTTGGCATTGTGCCTTTTGTATTAATTCCCGACGCAATTTCTATGTTTCATCATGAATGTGAAGGTCCAAAGGATTGACTAAAGATGCAGTAGTGCATCGGAATCTAGTACAGATTTCCCAGGAAACGCTCAATGCAAACCACAAACAATGAGAAGATTTACTCTTCTTGTACTTAGGTCGGCATTGTGCCTTTAGTATTAAATTCCGAGGCGATTTCTGTGTTTCATCGTCAATCTGAAGGTCCAAGGGATAGAGTAAACCTGCAGTAGTGCATCGGAATGTAATACCTATCCTCCAGGAAACGCTCAGAGAAAACCACAAACAATGAGAAGATTTACTCTTCTTGTACTTAAGTCGGATTTGTGCCTTTTGAATTAAATCCCGACGCAATTTCTGTGATGCATCGTCAAAGTGAAGGTCCAAGGGAGAGTGTAAAGTTGCAGTAGTGCATCGGAATCTAATACTGATCTCCCGGGAAATGCTCAAAGCAAACCACAAATAATGAGAAGATTTACTCCTCTTGTACTTAAGTCGGCATTGCGCTTTTTGTACTAAACCCCGACGCAATTGCTGTCTTTCATCGTCAATCGGAAGGTCGAAGGTGTAGAGTAAAGCTCCAGTATTGCATCGGAATCTAATACTGATCTCCCGGGAAATGCTCAAAGCAATCCACAAATAATGAGAAGATTTACTCCTCTTGTACTTATGTCGGCATTGTGCTTTTTGTACTAAACCCCAACGCAATTTCTGTCTTTCATCGACAATCTGAAGGTCCAAGGTGTAGAGTAAAGCTCCAGTATTGCATGGGAATCTAATACTAATCTCCCAAGAAACGCTCAAAGAAAACCAGAAACAATGAGAAGATGTACTCTTCTTGTACTTAGGTCAGCATTGTGCCTTTTGTATTAAATCACAACGCAATTTCTGTGATTCATCGTCAATGTGAAGATCCAAGGGATGGAGTAAAGCTGTGGTAGGGCATCGCAATCTAGTAGCGATCTCCCAGGGAACGCTCAAAGCAGACCACAAACAATTAGAAGATTTACTCTTCTTGTACTCGACTCGGCAATGTGCCTTTTGTATTAAATCACGACGCAATTTCTGTGTTTCAACGGCAATGTGAAGGTCCAAGGGATAGAGTAAAGCTGCAGTATTGCAACGGAACCTGATACTGATCTCCCAGCAAACGCTTAAAGCAAACCACAAACAGTGAGAAGATTTACTCTTTTAGTACTTAAGTCGGCATTGTGCTTTTGTATTAAATCCCGAGGCAATGTCTGTGTTTCATCGTCAATGTGAAGGTCCGAGGGATAGAGTAAAGCTGCAGTACTCCATCGGATTATAAGACTGATCCCCCAGTAAACGCTCAAAGCAAACCACAAGCAATGAGAAGAATTACTCTTCTTGTACTTAAGTCGGCATTGTGCCTTTTCTATTATATCCCGACGGAATTTCTGTGTTTCTTCGTCAATGTGAAGGTCCAAGGGATAGAGTGAAGCTGCAGTAGTGCATCTTAATCTAATACTGATCTCCCAGGAAACGCTAAAAGCAAACCAGAAACTATGAGAAGAATTACTCTTCTTCTACTTAAGTTGGCATTGTGCCTTTTGTATTAAATCCCGACGCAAATTCCTGTGTTTCATCGTCATTGTGAAGGTGCAAGGGATAGAGTAAATCTGCAGTATTGCATCGGATTGTAATACTGATCTCCCCGGAAACGCTCAAAGCAAACCACTGACAATGAGAAGTTTTACTCTTCTTGTACTTATGTCGCCACTGTGCCTTTTGTATTAAATCCTAACTCTGTTTCACTGATTCATCGTCAATTTGACGCCCAGGGGATTCAGTAAGGCAGCATTAGCGCATCGGAATCTAACACTGATCACCCAGTAAACGCTCAAAGCAAACCACAAACAATGAGAAGATTTACTCTTCTTATACTTAATTCGGCATTGTGCCTTTTTTATTAATTCCCGAAGCAATTTCTGTGTTTCATCATCAATGTAAAAGTCCAAGGGATAGAGTAAATCTGCAGTAGTGCATCGGAATCTATTACTGATGTCCCAGGAAACGTTCAGAGCAAACCACAAACAATGAGAAGATTTACTCTTCTTGTACTTAAGTTGGCATTGCGCCTTTTGTATTAAATCCCGACGATATTTCTGTGTTTCATCGTGAATGTGATGGTCCAAGACATTGGGACAAGCTTCTGTAGTTTATCGGAGACTACTACTGATCTCCCAAAAAACGCTCGAAGCAAACCATAAACAATGAAAAGATTTACTCTTCTTGTACTAAAGTCGGCATTGTGCCTTCTGTATTAAATCCCGACGCATTTTCTGTGTTTCATCGTCAATGTGAAGATCCAAGGGATTGAGTAAAGCTGCAGTTTTTCGTCTGAATCCAGTACTGATCTCCCAGGATTTGCTCAATGCAAACCACAAGCAATGAGAAGATTCACTCGTCTTGTACTTTCGTCACCATTGTGACTTTGTATTAAATCCCGACGCAATTTCTGTGTTTCATTGTCAACGTGATGGTCCAAGGGAGAGAGTAAAGCTGCATCAGTGAATTGGAATCTAATATTGATCTGCCACGAAACGCTCAAACCTAACCACAAACAATGAGTAGATTTACTCCTCTTGTACTACAGTCGACATTGTGACACTGTTTTAAATTCCGGCGCTATTTCTCTGTTTCATCGACAATTTGAAGGCCTAAGGGATAGAGTAAAGCTGCAGTAGTGCATCGGAATCTAATATTGATCACCGAGGAAACGCTCATAGCAAATCACAAACAATGAGAAGATATACTCTTCTTGTACTTAAGTCGATATTGTGCCTTTGTATTAAATCCCAACTCAATTTCTGTGTTTCATCGTCAATGTGAAGGTCGATGGTATAGAGTAAAGCTATTGTAGCACATATCAAACTAATACTGATCTCCCAGGAAACGGTCAAAGCAAACCACAAACAATGAGAGGATTTACTCTTCTTGTACTTAAGTCGGCATTGTGCCTTTTGTATTAAATCCCGACGCAATATCTGTGTTTCATTGTCAATGTGAAAGTCCAAGGGATAGAGTAAATATGCAGTAGTACATCGGAATCCAATACCGATCTCCCGGGAAACGCTCAAAACAAATTACAAACAGTGAGAAGATTTACTCTTCTTGTACTTAAGACTGCAATGTGCCTTTTGTATTAATTCCCGAAGCTATTTCTGTGTTTCATCGTCAATGTGAAGGTCCAAGAGATAGAGTAAAGCAGAAGTAGTGCATCGGACTCTAATACTGAACTCCCAGGAAACGCTCAAAGCAAACCACAAACAATGTACTTAAGTAGGCATTGTGCTTTTTTTATTAAATGCCGACGCAATTTCTGTGTTTCATCGTCAATGTGAAGGACAAAGGGTTAGAGTAAATCTGCAGTAGTGCATCGGAATCTAAAACTTATCTCCTAGGAATCGCTGAAAGCAAACCACAAACAATGAGAGAATTTACTCTTCTTGTACTTAAGTCGGAGTTGTGCCTTTTGTATCTAATCACGAGGCAATTTCTGTGTTTCATCGTCAATGTGAAGGTCCAAGGGATAGAGTGGATCTGCAATAGTGCATCAGAATCTAATACTGATCTCCCAGGAAACGCTAAAAGCAAGCCATAAACAATGAAAAGATTTACACTTCTAGTAGGTAAGTCGGCATTGTGCCTTTTTTATAACATCCCGACGCAATTTCTGTGTTTCATCGTCAATGTGAAGGTCCAAGGGATAAAGATGCAGTAGTGCATCTCATACTAATACTGATCTCCCAGGAAACGGTTAAAGCAAACCACAAACAATGAGTAGATTTACTCCTCTTGTACTACAGTCGACATTGTGGCTCTTGTTTTAAATCCCGGCGCTATTTCTCTGTTTCATCGACAATTTGAAGGCCTTAGGGATAGAGTAAAGTTGCAGTAGTGCGTCGTAATCTAAAACTGATCTCCCAGGAGACGCTCAAATAGAACCACAAACAATGAGAGGATATACTCTTCTTGTACTTAAGTCGGCATTGTGCCTTTTGTATAAAATCCAGACGGAATTTCCGTGTTGCATCGTCAATGTGGAGGTCCAAGCGATAGAGTAAAGCTGCAGTAGTGCATCGGAATCTAATACTGATCCCCCAGGAAACGCTCAAAGCAAACCACAAACAATGAGAAGATTTACTCTTCTTCTACTTAAGTCGATATTGTGCCTTTGTATTAAATCCCAACGCAATTTCCGTGTTTCATCGTCAATGTGAAGGTCGATGGTATAGAGTAATGCTACAGTAGCACATATCAAACTAATACTGATTTCCCAGGAAACGGTCAAAGCAAACCACAAACAATGAGAGGATTTACTCTTCTTGTACTTAAGTCGGCATTGTGCCTTTTGTATTAAATCCCGACGCAATATCTGTATTTCATTGTCAATGTGAAGGTCCAAGGGATAGAGTAAAGATGCAGTAGTGCATCGGAATCCAATACCGATCTCCCGGGAAACGCTCAAAGCAAACTACAAAGAATGAGAAGATTTACTCTTCTTGTACTTAAGTCGGCATTGTGCCTTTCGTATTAAATCCCAACGCAATTTCTGTGTTTCATCATCAATGTGAAGGTACACGGTATGGAGTAAAGCTGCAGTTGTGCAACGGAATCTAATACTGATCTCCCAGGAAACGCTCAAACCAAACCACCATCAATGAGAAGATTTACTCTTCTTGTAGTTACGTCGGCATTGTGCCTTTTGTACTAAACCGCAACGCAATTCCTGTCTCTTATCGTCAATTTGAAGGTCCAAGGTGTAGATTAAAGCTCCAGTATTGCATGGGAATCTAATACTAATCTCCCAGGAAACGCTCAAAGTAAACCAGAAACAATGAGATGATGTACTCTTCTCGTACTTAAGTCGGCATTGTGCCTATTGAATTAAATCCCGACGCAATTTATGTGTGTCATCGGCAATGTGAAGGTCCAAGGGATGGAGTAAATCTGCAGTAGTGCAACGGAACCTGATACTGATCGCCCTGGAAACGTTCAAATCAAACGACAAACAATAAGAAGATTTACTCTTCTTGTACTTAATTCGGCATTGTGCCTTTTGTATTAATTCCCGACCCAATTTCTGTGATTCATCGTCAATGTGAAGGTCCAAGGGAGAGTGTAAAGTTGCAGTAGTGCATCGGAATCTAATACTGATCTCCCGGGAAATGCTCAAAGCAAACCACAAATAATGAGAAGATTTACTCCTTTTGTACTTAAGTCGGCATTGCGCTTTTTGTACTAAACCCCGACGCAATTTCTGGCTTTCATCGTCAATCTGAATGTCCAAGGCGTAGAGTAAAGCTCCAGTATAGCATCGGAATCTAATACTGATCTCCCGGGAAATGCACAAAGCAAACCACAAATAATGAGAAGATTAACTCCTCTTGTACTTAAGTCGGCATTGTGCTTTTTGTACTATACCCCAACGCAATTTCTGTCTTTCATCGTCAATTTGAAGGTCCAAGGTGTAGATTAAAGCTCCAGTATTGCATGGGAATCTAATACTCATTTCCCAGGAAACGCTCAAAGGAAACCAGAAATAATGAGAAGATGTACTCTTCTTGTACTTAAGTCAGCATTGTGCCTATTGAATTAAATCCCGACGCAATTTATGTGTGTCATCGGCAATGTGAAGGTCCAAGGGATGGAGTAAATCTGCAGTAGTCCAACGGAACCTGATACTGATCACCCTGGAAACGTTCAAATCAAACGACAAACAATAAGAAGATTTACTCTTCTAGTACATAAGCCGGCATTGCGCCGTTGGTATTAAATCCCGACGCAATTTCTGTGTTTCATCGTCAATGTGAAGGTCCATGGGATAGAGTAAATCTGCAGTATTGCATCGGAATGTAATACTGATCTCCCAGGAAACGCTCAAAGCAAACCACTAACAATGAGAAGATTTACTCTTCTTGTACTTAAGTCGCCATTGTGCCTTTTGTATTAAATCCTGACTCTGTATCTCTGTTTCATCGTCAATTTGACGTCCAAGGGATTGAGTAAGGCTGCATTAGCGCATCGGAATCTAATACTGATCACCCAGGAAACGCTCAAAGCAAACCACAAACAATGAGAAGATTTACTCTTCTTGTACTTAATTCGGCATTGTGCCTTTTGTATTAATTCCCGACGCAATTTCTGTGATTCATCGTCAATGTGAAGATCCAAGGGATGGAGTAAAGCTGCGGTAGGGCATCGCAATCTAGTAGTGATCTCCCAGGGAACGCTCAAAGCAGACCACAATCAATGAGAAGATTTACTCTTCTTGTACTCGATTCGGCAATGTGCCTTTTGTATTAAATCGCGACGCAATTTCTGTGTTTCATCGTCAATTTGAAGGTTCAAGAGATTGAGGAAAGCTGCAGTAGTGCAACGGAATCTAATACTGATCTCCCAGGAAACGCTCAAAGTTAACCACAAACAATGAGAAGATTTACTCTTCTTGTACTTAAGTTGGCATTGCGCCTTCTGTATTAAATCCCGACGATATTTCTGTGTTTCATCGTGAATGTGATGGTCCAAGACTTTGGGACAAGCTTCGGTAGTTTATCGGAAACTACTACTGATCTCCCAAAAAACGCTCGAAGCAAACCATAAACAATGAAAAGGTTTACTCTTCTTGTACTAAAGTCGGCATTGTGCCTTTGTATTAAATCCCGACGCATTTTCTGTGTTTCATCGTCAATGTGAAGATCCAAGGGATTGAGTAAAGCTGCAGTTTTTCGTCTGAATCCAGTACTGATTTCCCAGGATATGCTCAAAGCAAACCACAAACAATGAGAAGATTTACTCGTCTTGTACTTTCGTCACCATTGTGCCTTTGTATTAAATCCCGACGCAATTTCTGTGTTTCATTGTCAACGTGATGGTCCAAGGGAGAGAGTAAAGCTGCATCAGTGAATTGGAATCTAATATTGATCTCCCTCGAAACACTCAAAGCTAACCACAAACAATGAGTAGATTTACTCCTCTTGTACTACAGTCGACATTGTGACTGTTGTTTTAAACCCCAGCGCTATTTCTCTGTTTCATCGACCATTTGAAGGCCTAAGGGGTAGAGAAAAGCTGCAGTAGTGCATCGTAATCTAATATTGATCACCGAGGAAACGCTCATAGCAAATCAAAAACAACGAGAAGATTTACTCTTCTTGTACTTATTTTGGCATTGTGCCTTTTGTATTAAGTGCCGACGTAATTTCAGTGTTCCATCGTCAACGTGAAGGTCCAAGGGATAGCTTAAAGATGCAGTAGTGCATCGTAATCTAAAACTGATCTCCCAGGAGACGCTCAAATCAAACCACAAACAATGAGAGGATATACTCTTCTTTTACTTGTGTGGGCATTGTGCCTTTTGTATAAAATCCAGACGGAATTTCCGTGTTGCATCGTCAATGTTGAGGTCCAAGCGATAGAGTAAAGCTGCAATAGTGCATCGGAATATAACACTGATCCCCCAGTAAACGCTCAAAGCAAACCACAAACAGTGAGAAGATTTACTCTTCTTGTACTTAAGTCGATATTGTGCCTTTGTATTAAATCCCAACGCAATTTCTGTGTTTCATCGTCAATGTGAAGGTCGATGGTATAGAGTAAAGCTCCTGTAGCACATATCAAACTTATACTGATCTCCCAGGAAACGGTCAAAGCAAACCACAAACAATGAGAGGATTTACTCCATTTGTACTTAAGTCGGCATTGTGCCTTTTGTATTAAATCCCGACGCAATATCTGTGTTTCATTGTCAATGTGAAAGTCCAAGTGATAGAGTAAAGATGCAGTAGTACATCTGAATCCAATACCGATCTCCCGGGAAACACTCAAAGCAAACTACAAACAGTGAGAAGATTTACTCTTCTTGTACTTAAGTCGGCATTGTGCCTTTTGTACTAAATCCTGACGCAATTTCTGTCTTTCAACGTCAATTTGAAGGTCCAAGGTGCAGAATAAAGATGCAGTATTGCATCGGAATCTAATACTCATCTCCCAGGAAACGCTCAAAGCAAACCATATACAAAGAGAACATTTTCTCTACTTGTACTTAAGTCGGCATTGTGCCTTTTGTATTATATCCAGTCGCAATTTCTGTGTTTGATTGTCAATGTGAAGGTCCAAGGGATAGAGTAAATCTGCAGCAGTGCATCGGAAACTAATACTTATCTCCCATGAAACGCTCAAAGCAAGCCACAAACAATGAGAAGATTTACACTTCTTGTACTTAAGTTGGCATTGTGCCCTTTGTAAGAAATTCCCGACGCTATATCTGTGCCTCATCGTCTATGTGAAGATCCAAGGGATAGAGTAAAGCTGCCGTAGTGCATCGGAATCTAATACTGATCTGTCAGGAAACGCTCAAAGCAAATCTAAAACAATGAGATGATTTACTCTTCTGGTACTTAATTCGGCATTGTGCCCTTTGTATAAAATCCAGACGGAATGTCCGTGTTTCATCGTCAATGTGGAGGTCCAAGCGATAGAGTAAAGCTGCAGTAGTGAAAAGGAATCTAATACTGATCCCCCAGGAAACGCTCAAACCAAACCACAATCAATGACATGATTTACTCTTCTTGTACTTAAGTCGGCATTGTGCCTTTGTATTAGATCCCGACGCAATTTCTGTGTTTCATCGTCAATGTGAAGGTCCAAGGGATAAAGTAAAGCTGCAGTAGTGCATCGAAACCCAATACCGATCCCCCAGGAAACGCTCAAAGCAAACCACAAACAATGAGAAAATTTACTCATCTTGTACTTATATCGGCATTGTGCCTTTTTAATTAAATCCCGGCGCAATTTCTGTGTTTCATCATCAATGTGAAGAACCAAGGGATAGAGTAAAGCTGCAGTAGTGCAACGGAATCACATACTGATCACCCAGGAAACGTTCAAATCAAACCACAAACAATGAGAAGATCTACTCTTCTTGTACTTAAGTCGGCATTCCGCCGTTTGTTTTAAATCACGAGGCAATTTCTGTTTTACACTGTCAATGTGAAGGTCCAAGGTATAGTGTAAAGCTGGAGTAGTCCATCGGATTCTAACACTGATCTCCCAGAAAACGCTCAAAGCAAACCAGAAGCAATGAGAAGATTTACTCTCCTTGTACTTAAGTCTGCAATGTGCCTTTTGTATTAATTCCCGAAGCTATTTCTGTGTTTCATCGTCTATGTGAAGGTCCAAGAGGTAGAGTAAAGCAGAAGTAGTGTATCGGACCCTAATACTGAACTCCCAGGAAACGCTCAAAGCAAACCACAAACAATGTACTTAAGTAGGCATTGTGCCTTTTTTATTAAATGCCGACGCAATTTCTGTGTTTCATCGTCAATGTGAAGGACAAAGGGATAGAGTAAATCTGCAGTAGTGCATCAGAATCTAAAACTTATCTCCCAGGAATCGCTGAAAGCAAACCACAAACAATGAGAGGATTTACTCTTCTTGTACTTAAGTCAGCATTGTGCCTTTTATGTTAAATCCCGACGCAATTTCTTTGTTTCATCGTCAATGTGAAGATCCAAGGGATAGAGCAAAGCTGCAGTAAGGGATCGGAATCTAATACTTATCTCCAAGGAAACGCGAAAACCAAACCACAAACAATGAGAAGATTTACTCTTCTTGTACTTAAGTCGGCATTGTGCCTTTCGTATTAAATACCGACGCAATATCTGTATTTCATTGTCAATGTGAAAGTCCAAGGGATAAAGATGCAGTAGTGCATCTCATACTAATACTGATCTCCCAGGAAACGGTTAAAGCAAACCACAAACAATGAGCAGATTTCTCCTCTTGTACTACAGTCGACATTGTGGCTCTTGTTTTAAATCCCGGCGCTATTTCTCTGTTTCATCGACAATTTCAAGGCCTTAGAGATAGAGTAAAGCTGCAGTAGTGCATCGTAATCTAAAACTGATCTCCCAGGAGACGCTCAAATAAAACCACAAACAATGATAGGATATACTATTCTTGTACTTGAGTCGGCATTGTGCCTTTTGTATAAAATCCAGACGGAATTTCCGTGTTGCATCGTCAATGTGGAGGTCCAAGCGATAGAGTAAAGCTGCAGTAGTGCATCGGAATCTAATACTGATCCCCCAGGAAACGCTCAAAGCAAACCACAATCAATGAGAAGATTTACTCTTCTTGTACTTAAGTCGATATTGTGCCTTTGTATTAAATCCCAACGCAATTTCTGTGTTTCATCGTCAATGTGAAGGTCGATGGTATAGAGTAAAGCTACAGTAGCACATATCAAACTAATACTGATCTCCCAGGAAACGGTCAAAGCAAACCACAAACAATGAGAGGATTTACTCTTCTTGTACTTAAGTCGGCATTGTGCATTTTGTATTAAATCCCGGCGCAATATCTGTGTTTCATTGTCAATGTGAAGGTCCGAGGGATAGAGTAAAGATGCAGTAGTGCATCGGAATCCAGTACCAATCCCCCGGGAAACGCTCAAAGCAAACTACAAACAATGAGAAGATTTACTCTTCTTGTACTTAAGTCGGCATTGTGCCTTTTGTACTAAATCCTGACGCAATTTCTGTCTTTCAACGTCAATTTGAAGGTCCAAGGTGTAGAGTGAAGCTGCAGTATTGCATCGGAATCTAATACTCATCTCCCAGGAAACGCTCAAAGCAAACCACAAATAAGGAGAAGATTTTCTCTTCTTGTACTTAAGTCGGCATTGTGCCTTTTGTATTATATCCAGTCGCAATTTCTGTGTTTCATTATCAATGTGAAGGTCCAAGGGATAGAGTAAATCTGCAGTAGTGCATCGGAATCTAATACTTATCTCCCATGAAACGCTCAAAGCAAGCCACAAACAATGAGAAGATTTACACTTCTTGTACTTAAGTTGGCATTGTGCCCTTTGTAAGAAATTCCCGACGCTATATCTCTGCCTCATCGTCAATGTGAAGATCCAAGGGATAGAGTAAAGGTGCCGTAGTGCATCGGAATCTAATACTGATCTCTCAGGAAACGCTCAAAGCAAATCTCAACAATGAGATGATTTACTCTTCTAGTACTTAATTCGGCATTGTGCTTTTTGTATAAAATCCAGACGGAAATTGCGTGTTTCATCGTCAATGTGGAGGTCCAAGCGATAGAGTAAAGCTGCAGTAGTGAAAAGGAATCTAATACTGACCCCCAGGAAACGCTCAAAGCAAACCACAAACAATGAGAAGATTTACTCTTCTTGTACTTATGTCGATTTGTGCCTTTGTATTAAATCCCAACGCAATTTCTGTGTTTCATCATCAATGTGAAGGTACACGGTATGGAGTAAAGCTGCAGTAGTGCATCGAAACCTAATACCGATCCCCCAGGAAACGCTGAAAGCTAACCACGAACAATGAGAAAATTTACTCATCTTGCACTTATATCGGCGTTGTGCTTTTTAATTAAATCCCGACGCAATTTCTGTGTTTCATCATCAATGTGAAGGTCCGAGGGATAGAGTAAAGCTGCAGTAGTGCAACGGAACCTCATACTGATCACCCAGGAAACGTTCAAATCAAACCACAAACAATGAGAAGATCTACTCTTGTTGTACTTAAGTCGGCATTCCGCCGTTTGTTTTAAATCCCGAGGCAATTTCTGTGTTACATTGTCAATGAGAAGGTCAAAGGTATAGAGTAAAGCTGGAGTAGTCCATCGGATTCTAATACTGATCTCCCAGAAAACGCTCAAAGCAAACCACAAGCAATGAGAAGATTTACTCTCCTTGTACTTAAGTCTGCAGTGTGCCTTTTGTATTAATTCCCGAAGCTATTTCTGTGTTTCATCGTCAATGTAAAGGTCCAAGAGGTAGAGTAAAGCAGAAGTAGTGCATCGGACTCTAATACTGAACTCCCAGGAAACGCTCAAACAAACCACAAACAATGTACTTAAGTAGGCATTTTGCCTTTTTTATTAAATGCCGACGCAATTTTTGTGTTTCATCGTCAATGTGAAGGACAAAGGGATAGAGTAAAGCTGCAGTAGTGCATCGGAATCTAATACTGATCTCCCAGGAAACGCTCAAAACAAGCCACAAACAATGAAAAGATTTACACTTCTAGTAGTTAAGTCGGCATTGTGCCTTTTTTATTACATCCCGACGCAATTTCTATTTTTCATCGTCAATATGAAGGTCCAAGGGATAGAGTAAAGCTGCAGTTGTGCATCGGAATCTAGTACTGATCCCCCAATAACGCTCAACACAAACCACAAACAATGAGAAGATTTACTCTTCTTGTACTTAAGTCAGCATTGTGCCTTTTATGTTGAATCCCGACGCAATTTCTGTGTTTCATCGTCAGTGTGAAGATCCAAGGGATAGAGCAAAGCTGCAGTAAGGGATCGGAATCTAATACTTATCTCCAGAGAAACACGAAAACCAAACCACAAACAATAAGAAGATTTACTCTTCTTGTACTTAAGTCGGCATTGTGTCTTTCGTATTAAATCCCGACGCAATATCTGTATTTCATTTTCAATGTGAAGGTCCAAGGGATAAAGATGCAGTAGTGCATCTCATACTAATACTGATCGCCCAGGAAACTGTTAAAGCAAACCACAAACAATGAGTAGATTTCTCCCCTCGTACTACAGTCGACATTGTGGCTCTTGTTTTAAATCCCGGCGCTATTTCTCTGTTTCATCGACAATTTGAAGGCCTTAGGGATAGAGTAAAGCTGCAGTAGTGCATCGTAATCTAAAACTGATCTTCCAGGAGACGCTCAAATAAAACCACAAACAATGAGAGGATATACTCTTCTTGTACTTGAGTCGGCATTGTGCCTTTTGTATAAAATCCAGACGGAATTTCCGTGTTGCATCGTCCATGTGGAGGTCCAAGCGATAGAGTAAAGCTGCAGTAGTGCTTCGGAATCTAATACTGATCCCCCAGGAAACGCTCAAAGCAAACCACAAACAATGAGAAGAGTTACTCTTCTTGTACTTAAGTCGATATTGTGCCTTTGTATTAAATCCCAACGCAATTTCTGTGTTTCATCGTCAATGTGAAGGTCGATGGTATAGAGTAAAGCTACAGTAGCACATATCAAACTAATACTGATCTCCCAGGAAACGGTCAAAGCAAACCACAAACAATGAGAGGATTTACTCTTCTTGTACTTAAGTCGGCATTGTGCCTTTTGTACTAAATCCTGACGCAATTTCTGTCTTTCAACGTCAATTTGAAGGTCCAAGGTGTAGAGTAAAGCTGCAGTATTGCATCGGAATCTAATACTGATCTCCGAGGAAAGGCTCAAAGCAAGCCACAAACAATGAAAAGATTTACACTTCTAGTAGTTAAGTCGGCATTGTGCCTTTTTTATTACATCCCGACGCAATTTCTGTGTTTCATCGTCAATGTGAAGGTCAAAGGGATAGAGTAAAGCTGCAGTTGTGCATCGGAATCTAGTACTGATCCCCCAATAACGCTTAACACAAACCACAAACAATGAGAAGATTTACTCCCCTTGTACTTAAATCAGCATTGTGCCTTTTATGTTGAATCCCGACGCAATTTCTGTCTTTCATCGTCAATGTGAAGATCCAAGGGATAGAGCAAAGCTGCAGTAAGGGATCGGAATCTAATACCTATCTCCAAGGAAACGATAAAACCAAACCACAAACAATGAGAAGATTTACTCTCCTTGTACTTAAGTCAATATTGTGCCTTTGTATTAAATCCCAACGCAATTTCTGTGTTTCATCGTCAATGTGAAGGTCGATGGTATAGAGTAAAGCTACAGTAGCACATATCAAACTAATACTGATCTCCCAGGAAACGGTCAAAGCAAACCACAAACAATGAGAGGATTTACTCTTCTTGTACTTAAGTCGGCATTGTGCCTTTTGTATTAAATCCCGACGCAATATCTGTGTTTCATTGTATATGTGAAGGTCCAAGGGATAGAGTAAAGATGCAGTAGTGCATCGGAATCCAATACCGATCTCCCGGGAAACGCTCAAAGCAAACTACAAACAATGAGAAGATTTACTCTTCTTGTACTTAAGTCGGCATTGTGCCTTTTGTACTAAATCCTGACGCAATTTCTGTCTCTCAACGTCAATTTGAAGGTCCAAGGTGTAGAGTAAAGCTGCAGTATTGCATCGGAATCTAATACTCATCTCCCAGGAAACGCTCAAAGCAAACCACAAATAAGGAGAAGATTTTCTCTTCTTGTACTTAAGTCGGCATTGTGCCTTTTGTATTATATCCAGTCGCAATTTCTGTGTTTCATTATCAATGTGAAGGTCCAAGGGATAGAGTAAATCTGCAGTAGTGCATCGGAATCTAATACTTATCTCCCATCAAACGCTCAAAGCAAGCCACAAACAATGAGAAGATTTACACTTCTTGTACTTAAGTTGGCATTGTGCCCTTTGTAAGAAATTCCCGACGCTATATCTGTGCCTCATCGTCAATGTGAAGATCCAAGGAATAGAGTAAAGGTGCCGTAGTGCATCGGAATCTAATACTGATCTCTCAGGAAACGCTCAAAGCAAATCTCAACAATGAGATGATTTACTCTTCTAGTACTTAATTCGGCATTGTGCTTTTTGTATAAAATCCAGACGGAATTTCCGTGTTTCATCGTCAATGTGGAGGTCCAAGCGATAGAGTAAAGCTGCAGTAGTGAAAAGGAATCTAATACTGATCCCCCAGGAAACGCTCAAACCAAACCACAAAGAATGAGATGATTTACTCAACTTGTACTTAAGTTGGCATTGTGCCTTTGTATTAGATCCCGACGCAATTTCTGTGTTTCATCGTCAATGTGAAGACCCAAGGGATAGAGTAAAGCTGCAGTAGTGCATCGAAACCTAATACCGATCCCCCAGGAAACGCTGAAAGCTAACCACAAACAATGAGAAAATTTACTCATCTTGTACTTATATCGGCGTTGTGCCTTTTTAATTAAATCCCGACGCAATTTCTGTGTTTCATCATCAATGTGAAGGTCCAAGGGATAGAGTAAAGCTGCAGTAGTGCAACGGAATCTCATACTGATCACCCAGGAAACGTTCAAATCAAACCACAAACAATGAGAAGATCTACTCTTGTTGTACTTAAGTCGGCATTCCGCCGTTTGTTTTAAATCCCGAGGCAATTTCTGTGTTACATTGTCAATGAGAAGGCCCAAGGTATAGAGTAAAGCTGGAGTAGTCCATCGGATTCTAATACTGATCTCCCAGAAAACGCTCAAAGCAAACCACAAGCAATGAGAAGATTTACTCTCCTTGTACTTAAGTCTGCAATGTGCCTTTTGTATTAATTCCCGAAGCTATTTCTGTGTTTCATCGTCAATGTAAAGGTCCAAGAGGTAGAGTAAAGCAGAAGTAGTGCATCGGACTCTAATACTGAACTCCCAGGAAAAGCTCAAAGCAAACCACAAACAATGTACTTAAGTAGGCATTGTGCCTTTTTTATTAAATGCCGACGCAATTTTTGTGTTTCATCGTCAATGTGAAGGACAAAGGGATAGAGTAAATCTGCAGTAGTGCATCGGAATCTAAAACTTATCTCCCAGGAATCGCTGAAAGCAAACCACAAACAATGAGAGGATTTACTCTTCTTGTACTTAAGTCGGAATTGTGCCTTTTGTATCTAATCACAACGCAATTTCTGTGTTTCATCGTCAATGTGAAGGTCCAAGGGATAGAGTAGATCTGCAGTAGTGCATCGGAATCTAATACTGATCTCCCAGGAAACGCTCAAAACAAACCACAAACAATGAAAAGATTTACACTTCTAGTAGTTAAGTCGGCATTGTGCCTTTTTTATTACATCCCGACGCAATTTCTGTGTTTCATCGTCAATATGAAGGTCCAAGGGATAGAGTAAAGCTGCAGTTGTGCATCGGAATCTAGTACTGATCCCCCAATACCGCTCAACACAAACCACAAACAATGAGAAGATTTACTCTTCTTGTACTTAAGTCAGCATTGTGTTTTTTATGTTGAATCCCGACGCAATTTCTGTGTTTCATCGTCAATGTGAAGATCCAAGGGATAGAGCAAAGCTGCAGTAAGGGATCGGAATCTAATACTTATCTCCAAAGAAACGCGAAAACCAAACCACAAACAATAAGAAGATTTACTCTTCTTGTACTTAAGTCGGCATTGTGCCTTTCGTATTAAATCCCGACGCAATATCTGTATTTCAGTTTCAATGTGAAGGTCCAAGGAATAAAGATGCAGTAGTGCATCTCATACTAATACTGATCGCCCAGGAAACTGTTAAAGCAAACCACAAACAATGAGTAGATTTCTCCTCTTGTACTATAGTCGACATTGTGGCTCTCTTTTTAAATCCCGGCGCTATTTCTCTGTTTCATCGACAATTTGAAGGCCTTAGGGATAGAGTAAAGCTGCAGTAGTGCATCGTAATCTAAAACTGATCTTCTAGGAGACGCTCAAATAAAACCACAAACAATGAGAGGATATACTCATCTTGTACTTGAGTCGGCATTGTGCCTTTTGTATAAAATCCAGACGGAATTTCCGTGTTGCATCGTCAATGTGGAGGTCCAAGCGATAGAGTAAAGCTGCAGTAGTGCATCGGAATCTAATAGTGATCCCCCAGGAAACGCTCAAAGCAAACCACAAACAATGAGAAGATTTACTCTTCTTGTACTTAAGTCGATATTGTGCCTTTGTATTAAATCCCAACGCAATTTCTGTGTTTCATCGTCAATGTGAAGGTCGATGGTATAGAGTAAAGCTACAGTAGCACATATCAAACTAATACTGATCTCCCAGGAAACGGTCAAAGCAAACCACAAACAATGAGAGGATTTATTCTTCTTGTACTTAAGTCGGCATTGTGCCTTTTGTATTAAATCCCGACGCAATATCTGTGTTTCATTGTCAATGTGAAGGTCCAAGGGATAGAGTAAAGATGCAGTAGTGCATCGGAATCCAATACCGATCTCCCGGGAAACGCTCAAAGCAAACTACAAACAATGAGAAGATTTACTCTTCTTGTACTTAACTCGGCATTGTGCCTTTTGTACTAAATCCTGACGCAATTTCTGTCTTTCAAAGTCAATTTGAAGGTCCAAGGTGTAGAGTAAAGCTGCAGTATTGCATCGGAATCTAATACTCATCTCCCAGGAAACGCTCAAAGCAAACCACAAACAAGGAGAAGATTTTCTCTTCTTGTACTTAAGTCGGCATTGTGCCTTTTGTATTATATCCAGTCGCAATTTCTGTGTTTCATTATCAATGTGAAGGTCCAAGGGATAGAGTAAATCTGCAGTAGTGCATCGGAATCTAATACTTATCTCCCATGAAATGCTCAAAGCAAGCCACAAACAATGAGAAGATTTACACTTCTTGTACTTAAGTTGGCATTGTGCCCTTTGTAAGAAATTCCCGACGCTATATCTGTGCCTCATCGTCAATGTGAAGATCCAAGGGATAGAGTAAAGCTGCCGTAGTGCATC
The DNA here is from genome assembly GCF_021461385.2 of Schistocerca piceifrons. NCBI lineage: Eukaryota > Metazoa > Arthropoda > Insecta > Orthoptera > Acrididae > Schistocerca > Schistocerca piceifrons. The sequence continues at coordinate 387,245 of NW_025728257.1, forward strand.
GGAACCTAATACCGATCTCTCTGGAAACGCTCAAAGCAAATCTCAACAATGAGATGATTTACTCTTCTAGTACTTAATTCGGCATTGTGCTTTTTGTATAAAATCCAGACGGAATTTCCGTGTTTCATCGTCAATGTTGAGGTCCAAGCGATAGAGTAAAGCTGCAGTAGTGAAAAGGAATCTAATACTGATCCCCCAGGAAACGCTCAAACCAAACCACAAACAATGAGAAAATTCACTCATCTTGTACTTATATCGGCATTGTGCCTTTTTAATTAAATCCCGACGCAATTTCTGTGTTTCATCATCAATGTGAAGGTCCAAGGGATAGAGTAAAGCTGCAGTAGTGCAACGGAATCTCATACTGATCACCCAGGAAACGTTCAAATCAAACCACAAAGAATGAGAAGATCTACTCTTCTTGTACTTAAGTCGGCATTCCGCCGTTTGTTTTAAATCCCGAGGCAATTTCTGTGTTACATTGTCAATGAGAAGGCCCAAGGTATAGAGTAAAGCTGGAGTAGTCCATCGGATTCTAATACTGATCTCCCAGAAAACGCTCAAAGCAAACCACAAGCAATGAGAAGATTTACTCTCCTTGTACTTAAGTCTGCAATGTGCCTTTTGTATTAATTCCCGAAGCTATTTCTGTGTTTCATCGTCAATGTGAAGGTCCAAGAAACAGAGTAAAGCAGAAGTAGTGCATCGGACTCTAATACTGAACTCCTAGGAAACGCTCAAAGCAAACCACAAACAATGTACTTAAGTAGGCATTGTGCCTTTTTTATTAAATGCCGACGCAATTTCTGTGTTTCATCGTCAATGTGAAGGACAAAGGGATAGAGTAAATCTGCAGTAGTGCATCGGAATCTAAAACTTATCTCCCAGGAATCGCTGAAAGCAAACCACAAACAGTGAGAGAATTTACTCTTCTTGTATTTAAGTCGGAATTGTGCCTTTTGTACCTAATCACGATGCAATTTCTGTGTTTCATCGTCAATGTGAAGGTCCAAGGGATAGAGTAGATCTGCAGTAGTGCATCGGAATCTAATACTGATCTCCGAGGAAACGCTCAAAGCAAGCCACAAACAATGAAAAGAATTACACTTCTAGTAGTTAAGTCGGCATTGTGACTTTTTTATTACATCCCGACGCAATTTCTGTGTTTCATCGTCAATGTGAAGGTCCAAGGGATAGAGTAAAGCTGCAGTTGTGCATCGGAATCTAGTACTGATCCCCCAATAACGCTTAACACAAACCACAAACAATGAGAAGATTTACTCCTCTTGTACTTAAATCAGCATTGTGCCTTTTATGTTGAATCCCGACGCAATTTCTGTGTTTCATCGTCAATGTGAAGATCCAAGGGATAGAGCAAAGCTGCAGTAAGGGATCGGAATCTAATACCTATCTCCAAGGAAACGATAAAACCAAACCACAAACAATGAGAAGATTTACTCTTCTTGTACTTAAGTCGATATTGTGCCTTTGTATTAAATCCCAACGCAATTTCTATGTTTCATCGTCAATGTGAAGGTCGATGGTATAGAGTGAAGCTACAGTAGCACATATCAAACTAATACTGATCTCCCAGGAAACGGTCAAAGCAAACCAAAAACAATGAGAGGATTTACTCTTCTTGTACTTAAGTCGGCATTGTGCCTTTTGTATTAAATCCCGACGCAATATCTGTGTTTCATTGTCAATGTGAAGGTCCAAGGGATAGAGTAAAGATGCAGTAGTGCATCGGAATCCAATACCGATCTCCCGGGAAACGCTCAAAGCAAACTACAAACAATGAGAAGATTTACTCTTCTTGTACTTATGTCGGCATTGTGCCTTTTGTACTAAATCCTGACGCAATTTCTGTCTTTCAACGTCAATTTGAAGGTCCAAGGTGTAGAGTAAAGCTGCAGTATTGCATCGGAATCTAATACTCATCTCCCAGGAAACGCTCAAAGCAAACCACAAACAAGGAGAAGATTTTCTCTTCTTGTACTTAAGTCGGCATTGTGCTTTTTGTATTATATCCAGTCGCAATTTCAGTGTTTCATTATCAATGTGAAGGTCCAAGGGATAGAGTAAATCTGCAGTAGTGCATCGGAATCTAATACTTATCTCCCATGAAACGCTCAAAGCAAGCCACAAACAATGAGAAGACTTACACTTCTTGTACTTAAGTTGGCATTGTGCCCTTTGTAAGAAATTCCCGACGCTATATCTGCGCCTCATCGTCAATGTGAAGATCCATGGGGTAGAGTAAAGCTGCCGTAGTGCATCGGAACCTAATACTGATCTCTCAGGAAACGCTCAAAGCAATTCTCAACAATGAGATGATTTACTCTTCTAGTACTTAATTCGGCATTGTGCTTTTTGTATAAAATCCAGACGGAATTTCCGTGTTTCATCGTCAATGTGGAGGTCCAAGCGATAGAGTAAAGCTGCAAACCACAAACAATGAGATGATTTACTCATATTGTACTTAAGTCGGCATTGTGCCTTTGTATTAGATCCCGACGCAATTTCTGTGTTTCATCGTCAATGTGAAGGTCCAAGGGATAGAGTAAAGCTGCAGTAGTGCATCGAAACCTAATACCGATCCCGCAGGAAACGCTCAAAGCAAACCACAAACAATGAGAAAATTCACTCATCTTGTACTTATATCGGCATTGTGCCTTTTTAATTAAATCCCGACGCAATTTCTGTGTTTCATCATCAATGTGAAGGTCCAAGGGATAGAGTAAAGCTGCAGTAGTGCAACGGAATCTCATACTGATCACCCAGGAAACGTTCAAATCAAACCACAAAGAATGAGAAGATCTACCCTTCTTGTACTTAAGTCGGCATTCCGCCGTTTGTTTTAAATCCCGAGGCAATTTCTGTGTTACATTGTCAATGAGAAGGTCCAAGGTATAGAGTAAAGCTGGAGTAGTCCATCGGATTCTAATACTGATCTCCCAGAAAACGCTCAAAGCAAACCACAAGCAATGAGAAGATTTACTCTCCTTGTACTTAAGTCTGCAATGTGCCCTTTGTATTAATTCCCGAAGCTATTTCTGTGTTTCATCGTCAATGTGAAGGTCCAAGAGATAGAGTAAAGCAGAAGTAGTGCATCGGACTCTAATACTGAACTCCTAGGAAACGCTCAAAGCAAACCACAAACAATGTACTTAAGTAGGCATTGTGCGTTTTTTAATAAATGCCGACACAATTTCTGTGTTTCATCGTCAATGAGAAGGACAAAGGGATAGAGTAAATCTGCAGTAGTGCATCGGAATCTAAAACTTATCTCCCAGGAATCGCTGAAAGCAAACCACAAACAGTGAGAGAATTTACTCTTCTTGTGTTTAGGTCGGAATTGTGCCTTTTGTATCTAATCACGATGCAATTTCTGTGTTTCATCGTCAATGTGAACGTCCAAGGGATAGAGTAGATCTGCAGTAGTGCATCGGAATCTAATACTGATCTCCGAGGAAACGCTCAAAGCAAGCCACAGACAATGAAAAGATTTACACTCCTAGTAGTTAAGTCGGCATTGTGCCTTTTTTATTACATCCCGACGCAGTTTCTGTGTTTCATCGTCAATGTGAAGGTGAAAGGGATAGAGTAAAGCTGCAGTTGTGCATCGGAATCTAGTACTGATCCCCTAATAACGCTTAACACAAACCACAAACAATGAGAAGATTTACTCCTCTTGTACTTAAATCAGCATAGTGCCTTTTATGTTGAATCCCGACGCAATTTCTGTGTTTCATCGTCAATGTGAAGATCCAAGGGATAGAGCAAAGCTGCAGTAAGGGATCGGAATCTAATACTTATCTCCAAGGAAACGATAAAACCAAACCACAAACAATGAGAAGATTTACTCTTCTTGTACTTAAGTCGATATTGTGCCTTTGTATTAAATCCCAACGCAATTTCTGTGTTTCATCGTCAATGTGAAGGTCGATGGTATAGAGTAAAGCTACAGTAGCACATATCAAACTAATACTGATCTCCCAGGAAACGGTCAAAGCAAACCATAAACAATGAGAAGATTTACTCATCTTGTACTTAAGTCCGTATTGTGCCTTTTGTACTAAATCCTGACGCAATTTCTGTCTTTCAACGTCAATTTGAAGGTCCAAGGTGTAGAGTAAAGCTGCAGTACTGCATCGGAATCTAATACTCATCTCCCAGGAAACGCTCAAAGCAAACCACAAACAAAGAGAAGATTTTCTCTTCTTGTACTTAAGTCGGCATTGTGCCTTTTGTATTATATCCAGTCGCAATTTCTGTGTTTCATTGTCAATGTGAAGGTCCAAGGGATAGAGTAAATATGCAGTAGTGCATCGGAATCTGATACTTACCTCCCATGAAACGCTCAAAGCAAGCCACAAACAATGAGAAGATTTACACTTCTTGTACTTAAGTTGGCATTGTGCCCTTTGTAAGAAATTCCCGACGCTATATCTGTGCCTCATCGTCAATGTGAAGATCCAAGGGATAGAGTAAAGCTGCCGTAGTGCATCGGAACCTAATACCGATCTCTCTGGAAACGCTCAAAGCAAATCTCAACAATGAGATGATTTACTCTTCTAGTACTTAATTCGGCATTGTGCTTTTTGTATAAAATCCAGACGGAATTTCCGTGTTTCATCGTCAATGTTGAGGTCCAAGCGATAGAGTAAAGCTGCAGTAGTGAAAAGGAATCTAATACTGATCCCCCAGGAAACGCTCAAACCAAACCACAAACAATGAGAAAATTCACTCATCTTGTACTTATATCGGCATTGTGCCTTTTTAATTAAATCCCGACGCAATTTCTGTGTTTCATCATCAATGTGAAGGTCCAAGGGATAGAGTAAAGCTGCAGTAGTGCAACGGAATCTCATACTGATCACCCAGGAAACGTTCAAATCAAACCACAAAGAATGAGAAGATCTACTCTTCTTGTACTTAAGTCGGCATTCCGCCGTTTGTTTTAAATCCCGAGGCAATTTCTGTGTTACATTGTCAATGAGAAGGTCCAAGGTATAGAGTAAAGCTGGAGTAGTCCATCGGATTCTAATACTGATCTCCCAGAAAACGCTCAAAGCAAACCACAAGCAATGAGAAGATTTACTCTCCTTGTACTTAAGTCTGCAATGTGCCTTTTGTATTAATTCCCGAAGCTATTTCTGTGTTTCATCGTCAATGTGAAGGTCCAAGAAACAGAGTAAAGCAGAAGTAGTGCATCGGACTCTAATACTGAACTCCTAGGAAACGCTCAAAGCAAACCACAAACAATGTACTTAAGTAGGCATTGTGCCTTTTTTATTAAATGCCGACGCAATTTCTGTGTTTCATCGTCAATGTGAAGGACAAAGGGATAGAGTAAATCTGCAGTAGTGCATCGGAATCTAAAACTTATCTCCCAGGAATCGCTGAAAGCAAACCACAAACAGTGAGAGAATTTACTCTTCTTGTATTTAAGTCGGAATTGTGCCTTTTGTACCTAATCACGATGCAATTTCTGTGTTTCATCGTCAATGTGAAGGTCCAAGGGATAGAGTAGATCTGCAGTAGTGCATCGGAATCTAATACTGATCTCCGAGGAAACGCTCAAAGCAAGCCACAAACAATGAAAAGATTTACACTTCTAGTAGTTAAGTCGGCATTGTTCCTTTTTTATTACATCCCGACGCAATTTCTGTGTTTCATCGTCAATGTGAAGGTCCAAGGGATAGAGTAAAGCTGCAGTTGTGCATCGGAATCTAGTACTGATCCCCCAATAACGCTTAACACAAACCACAAACAATGAGAAGATTTACTCCTCTTGTACTTAAATCAGCATTGTGCCTTTTATGTTGAATCCCGACGCAATTCCTGTGTTTCATCGTCAATGTGAAGATCCAAGGGATAGAGCAAAGCTGCAGTAAGGGATCGGAATCTAATACCTATCTCCAAGGAAACGATAAAACCAAACCACAAACAATGAGAAGATTTACTCTTCTTGTACTTAAGTCGATATTGTGCCTTTGTATTAAATCCCAACGCAATTTCTATGTTTCATCGTCAATGTGAAGGTCGATGGTATAGAGTGAAGCTACAGTAGCACATATCAAACTAATACTGATCTCCCAGGAAACGGTCAAAGCAAACCACAAACAATGAGAGGATTTACTCTTCTTGTACTTAAGTCGGCATTGTGCCTTTTGTATTAAATCCCGACGCAATATCTGTGTTTCATTGTCAATGTGAAGGTCCAAGGGATAGAGTAAAGATGCAGTAGTGCATCGGAATCCAATACCGATCTCCCGGGAAACGCTCAAAGCAAACTACAAACAATGAGAAGATTTACTCTTCTTGTACTTATGTCGGCATTGTGCCTTTTGTACTAAATCCTGACGCAATTTCTGTCTTTCAACGTCAATTTGAAGGTCCAAGGTGTAGAGTAAAGCTGCAGTATTGCATCGGAATCTAATACTCATCTCCCAGGAAACGCTCAAAGCAAACCACAAACAAGGAGAAGATTTTCTCTTCTTGTACTTAAGTCGGCATTGTGCTTTTTGTATTATATCCAGTCGCAATTTCAGTGTTTCATTATCAATGTGAAGGTCCAAGGGATAGAGTAAATCTGCAGTAGTGCATCGGAATCTAATACTTATCTCCCATGAAACGCTCAAAGCAAGCCACAAACAATGAGAAGATTTACACTTCTTGTACTTAAGTTGGCATTGTGCCCTTTGTAAGAAATTCCCGACGCTATATCTGTGCCTCATCGTCAATGTGAAGATGCATGGGATAGAGTAAAGCTGCCGTAGTGCATCGGAACCTAATACTGATCTCTCAGGAAACGCTCAAAGCAATTCTCAACAATGAGATGATTTACTCTTCTAGTACTTAATTCGGCATTGTGCTTTTTGTATAAAATCCAGACGGAATTTCCGTGTTTCATCGTCAATGTGGAGGTCCAAGGGATAGAGTAAAGCTGCAGTAGTGCATCGAAACCTAATACCGATCCCGCAGGAAACGCTCAAAGCAAACCACAAACAATGAGAAAATTCACTCATCTTGTACTTATATCGGCATTGTGCCTTTTTAATTAAATCCCGACGCAATTTCTGTGTTTCATCATCAATGTGAAGGTCCAAGGGATAGAGTAAAGCTGCAGTAGTGCAACGGAATCTCATACTGATCACCCAGGAAACGTTCAAATCAAACCACAAAGAATGAGAAGATCTACCCTTCTTGTACTTAAGTCGGCATTCCGCCGTTTGTTTTAAATCCCGAGGCAATTTCTGTGTTACATTGTCAATGAGAAGGTCCAAGGTATAGAGTAAAGCTGGAGTAGTCCATCGGATTCTAATACTGATCTCCCAGAAAACGCTCAAAGCAAACCACAAGCAATGAGAAGATTTACTCTCCTTGTACTTAAGTCTGCAATGTGCCTTTTGTATTAATTCCCGAAGCTATTTCTGTGTTTCATCGTCAATGTGAAGGTCCAAGAGATAGAGTAAAGCAGAAGTAGTGCATCGGACTCTAATACTGAACTCCTAGGAAACGCTCAAAGCAAACCACAAACAATGTACTTAAGTAGGCATTGTGCGTTTTTTAATAAATGCCGACACAATTTCTGTGTTTCATCGTCAATGAGAAGGACAAAGGGATAGAGTAAATCTGCAGTAGTGCATCGGAATCTAAAACTTATCTCCCAGGAATCGCTGAAAGCAAACCACAAACAGTGAGAGAATTTACTCTTCTTGTGTTTAGGTCGGAATTGTGCCTTTTGTATCTAATCACGATGCAATTTCTGTGTTTCATCGTCAATGTGAACGTCCAAGGGATAGAGTAGATCTGCAGTAGTGCATCGGAATCTAATACTGATCTCCGAGGAAACGCTCAAAGCAAGCCACAGACAATGAAAAGATTTACACTCCTAGTAGTTAAGTCGGCATTGTGCCTTTTTTATTACATCCCGACGCAGTTTCTGTGTTTCATCGTCAATGTGAAGGTGAAAGGGATAGAGTAAAGCTGCAGTTGTGCATCGGAATCTAGTACTGATCCCCTAATAACGCTTAACACAAACCACAAACAATGAGAAGATTTACTCCTCTTGTACTTAAATCAGCATTGTGCCTTTTATGTTGAATCCCGACGCAATTTCTGTGTTTCATCGTCAATGTGAAGATCCAAGGGATAGAGCAAAGCTGCAGTAAGGGATCGGAATCTAATACTTATCTCCAAGGAAACGATAAAACCAAACCACAAACAATGAGAACATTTACTCTTCTTGTACTTAAGTCGATATTGTGCCTTTGTATTAAATCCCAACGCAATTTCTGTGTTTCATCGTCAATGTGAAGGTCGATGGTATAGAGTAAAGCTACAGTAGCACATATCAAACTAATACTGATCTCCCAGGAAACGGTCAAAGCAAACCACAAACAATGAGAAGATTTACTCATCTTGTACTTAAGTCCGTATTGTGCCTTTTGTACTAAATCCTGACGCAATTTCTGTCTTTCAACGTCAATTTGAAGGTCCAAGGTGTAGAGTAAAGCTGCAGTACTGCATCGGAATCTAATACTCATCTCCCAGGAAACGCTCAAAGCAAACCACAAACAAAGAGAAGATTTTCTCTTCTTGTACTTAAGTCGGCATTGTGCCTTTTGTATTATATCCAGTCGCAATTTCTGTGTTTCATTGTCAATGTGAAGGTCCAAGGGATAGAGTAAATATGCAGTAGTGCATCGGAATCTGATACTTACCTCCCATGAAACGCTCAAAGCAAGCCACAAACAATGAGAAGATTTACACTTCTTGTACTTAAGTTGGCATTGTGCCCTTTGTAAGAAATTCCCGACGCTATATCTGTGACTCATCGTCAATGTGAAGATCCAAGGGATAGAGTAAAGCTGCCGTAGTGCATCGGAATCTAATACTGATCTCTCAGGAAACGCTCAAAGCAAATCTGAAACAATGAGATGTTTTACTCTTCTAGTACTTAATTCGGCATTGTGCCTTTTGTATAAAATCCAGACGGAATTTCCGTGTTTCATCGTGAATGTGGAGTTCCAAGCGATTGAATAAAGCTGCAGTAGAAAAAGGAAACTAATACTGATCCCCCAGGAAACGCTCAAACCAAACCACAAACAATGAGACTCTTCAAGAAAGGCGTTACGCAATACGGAGAGGTTTATTATCGAAATTACGAGAGAGCACATTCCGGGAAGAGATGGGCAACATATTACTACCGCCCACATATATCTCGCGTAATGATCACAACGAAATGATCCGAGAAATTAGAGCAAATACGGAGACTTATAAGCAGTCGTTCTTCCCACGCACAATTCGTGAATGGAACAGGGAAGGGGGGATCAGATAGTGGTACAATAAGTACCCTCGGCTACACACCGTAAGGTGGCTCGCGGAGTATAGATGTAGATGTAGATGTAGATGATTTACTCTTCTTGTACATAAGTCGGCATTGTGACTTTGTATTAGATCCCGACGCAATTTCTGTGTTTCATCGTCAATGTGAAGGTCCAAGGGATAGAGTAAAGCTGCAGTAGTGCATCGAAACCTAATACCGATCCCCCAGGAAACGCTCAAAGCAAACCACAAACAATGAGAAAATTTACTCATCTTGTACTTATATCGGCATTGTGCCTTTTTAATTAAACCCCGACGCAATTTCTGTGTTTCATCATCAATGTGAAGGTCCAACGGATAGAGTAAAGCTGCAGTACTGCAACGGAATCTCATACTGATCACCCAGGAAAAGTTCAAATCAAACCACAAACAATGTGAAGATCTACTCTTCTTGTACTTAAGTCGGCATTCCGCCGTTTGTTTTAAATCCCGAGGCAATTTCTGTGTTACATTGTCAATGTGAAGGTCCAAGGTATAGAGTAAAGCTGGAGTAGTCCATCGGATTCTAATACTGATCTCCCAGAAAACACTCAAAGCAAACCACAAGCAATGAGAAGATTTACTCTCCTTGTACTTAAGTATGCAATGTGCCTTATGTATTATTTCCTGAAGCTACTTCTGTGTTTCATCGTCAATGTGAAGGTCCAAGAGATAGAGTAAAGCAGAAGTAGTGCATCGGACTCTAACACTGAACTCCCAGGAAACGCTCAAAGCAAACCACAAACAATGTACTTAAGTAGGCATAGTGCCTTTTTTATTAAATGCCGGCGCAATTTCTGTGTTTCATCGTCAATGTTAAGGACAAAGGGATAGAGTAAATCTGCAGTAGTGCATCGGAATCTAAAACTTATCTCCCAGGAATCGCTGAAAGCAAACCACAAACAATGAGAGGATTTACTCTTTTTGTACTTAAGTCGGAATTGGGCTTTTTGTATCTAATCACGACGCAATTTCTGTGTTTCATCGTCAATGTGAAGGTCCAAGGGATAGAGTAGATCTGCAGTTCTGCATCGGAATCTAATACTGAACTCCCAGGAAACGCTCAAAGCAAGCCACAAACAATGAAAAGATTTACTCTTCTAGTAGTTAAGTCGGCATTGTGCCTTTTTTATTACATCCCAACGCAATTTCTGTGTTTCATCGTCAATGTGAAGGTCCAAGGGATAGAGTAAAGCTGCAGTTGTGCATCGGAATCTAGTACTGATCCCCCAATAACGCTCAACACAAACCACAAACAATGAGAAGATTTACTCTTCTTGTACTTAAGTCAGCATTGTGTCTTTTATATTGAATTCCGACGCAATTTCTGTGTTTCATCGTCAATGTGAAGATCCAAGGGATAGAGCAAAGCAGCAGTAAGGGATCGGAATCTAATACTTATCTCCACGGAAACGCTAAAACCAAACCACAAACAATGAGAAGATTTACTCTTCTTGTACCTAAGTCGGCATTGTGCCTTCTGTATTAAATCCAGTAGAATTTCTGTGTTTCATCGTCAATGTGAAGGTCCAAGGGATAGAGTAAATCTGCAGTAGTGCATCGGAATCTAATACTTATCTCCCAGGAAACGCTCAAAGCATGCCACAACCAATGAGAAGATTTACACTTCTTAAACTTAAGTCGGCATTGTGCCTTTTGAATTAAATCCCGACGCAATTTCTGTGTTTCATCGTCAATGTGATGGTCGATGGTATAGAGTAAAGCTACAGTAGTGCATCTCATACTAGTACTGATCTCCCAGGAAACGGTTAAAGCAAGCCACAGACAATGAGAAGATTTACTCTTCTTGTACTTAAGTCGGCATTGTGCCTTTCGAATTAAATCCCGACGCAATATCTGTGTTACTTTGTCAATGTGAAGGTCCAAGGGATAGAGTAAAGATGCAGTAGTGCATCGGAATCCAATACCGATCTCCCAGGAAACGCTCAAAGCAAACTACAAACAATGAGAAGATATACTGACGCAATTTCTTTCTTTCACCGTCAATTTGAAGGTCCAAGGTGTAGAGTAAAGCTGCAGTATTGCATCGGAATCTAATACTCATCTCCCAGGAAACGCTCAAAGCAAACCACAAATAAAGAGAAGATTTTCTCTTCTACATCTACATCTACATCTATTCTCCGCGAGCCACCTTACGTTGTGTGGCGGAGGGTACTTATTGTACCACTATCTGATCCCCCCTTCCCTGTTCCATTCACGAATTGTGCGTGGGAAGAACGACTGCTTGTAAGTCTCCGTATTTGCTCTAATTTCTCGGATCTTTTCGTTGTGATCATTACGCGAGATATATTTGGGCGGTAGTAATATGTTACCCATCTCTTCCCGGAATGTGCTCTCTCGTAATTTCGATAATAAACCTCTCCGTATTGCGTAACGCCTTTCTTGAAGTGTCCGCCACTGGAGCTTGTTCAGCATCTCCGTAACGCTCTTGCGCTGACTAAATGTCCCCATGACGAATCGCGCTGCTTTTCGCTGGATCATGTCTATCTCTTCTATTAATCCAACCTGGTAAGGGTCCCATACTGATGAGCAATACTCAAGAATCGGACGAACAAGCGTTTTGTAAGCTACTTCTTTCGTCGATGAGTCACATTTTCTTAGAATTCTTCCTATGAATCTCAACCTGGCGCCTGCTTTTCCCACTATTTGTTGTATGTGATCATTCCACTTCAGATCGCTCCGGATAGTAACTCCTAAGTAATTTACGGTCGTTACCGCTTCCAATGATTTACCACCTATGGCATAATCGTACTGGAATGGATTTTTGCCCCTATGTATGCGCATTATATTACATTTATCTACGTTTAGGGAAAGCTGCCAGCTGTCGCACCATGCATTAATCCTCTGCAGGTCCTCCTAGAGTACGTACGAGTCTTCTGATGTTGCTACTTTCTTGTAGACAACCGTGTCATCTGCAAATAGCCTCACGGAGCTACCGATGTTGTCAACTAAGTCATTTATGTATATTGTAAACAATAAAGGTCCTATCACGCTTCCCTGCGGTACTCCCGAAATTACCTCTACATCTGCAGATTTTGAACCGTTAAGAATGACATGTTGTGTTCTTTCTTCTAGGAAATCCTGAATCCAATCACAAACCTGGTCCGATATTCCGTAAGCTCGTATTTTTTTCACTAAACGTAAGTGCGGAACCGTATCAAATGCCTTCCTGAAGTCCAGGAATACGGCATCAATCTGCTCGCCAGTGTCTACGGCACTGTGAATTTCTTGGGCAAATAGGGCGAGCTGAGTTTCACATGATCTCTGTTTGCGGAATCCATGTTGGTTATGATGAAGGAGATTTGTATTATCCAAGAACGTCATAATACGAGAACACAAAACATGTTCCATTATTCTACAACAGATTGACGTAAGCGAAATAGGCCTATAATTATTCGCATCTGATTTATGACCCTTCTTGAAAATGGGAACGACCTGCGCTTTCTTCCAGTCGCTAGGTACTTTACGTTCTTCCAGCAATCTACGATAAATTGCTGATAGAAAGGGGGCAAGTTCTTTAGCATAATCACTGTAGAATCTTAAGGGTATCTCGTCTGGTCCGGATGCTTTTCCGCTACTAAGTGATAGCAGTTGTTTTTCAATTCCGATATCGTTTATTTCAATCTTTTCCATTTTGGCGTCCGTGCGACGGCTGAAGTCAGGGACCGTGTTACGATTTTCCGCAGTGAAACAGTTTCGGAACACTGAATTCAGTATTTCTGCCTTTCTTCGGTCGTCCTCTGTTTCGGTGCCATCGTGGTCAACGAGTGACTGAATAGGGGATTTAGATCCGCTTACCGATTTTACATATGACCAAAACTTTTTAGGGTTCTTGTTTAGATTGTTTGCCAAAGTTTTATGTTCGAATTCGTTGCATGCTTCTCTCATTGCTCTCTTTACGCTCTTTTTCGCTTCGTTCAGCTTTTCCTTATCAGCTATGATTCGACTACTCTTAAACCTATGATGAAGCTTTCTTTGTTTCCGTAGTACCTTTCGTACATGATTGTTATACCACGGTGGATCTTTCCCCTCGCTTTGGACCTAAGACGGCATTGTGCCTTCTGTATTAAATCCAGTCGCAATTTTTGTGTTTCATCGTCAATGTGAAGGTCCAAGGGATAGAGTAAATCTGCAGTAGTGCATCGGAATCTAATACTTATCCCCCAGGAAACGGTCAAACCAAACCACAAACAATGAGAAGATTTCCTCTTTTTATACATAAGTCGGCATTGTGCCTTTGTATTAGATCCCGACGCAATTCCTGTGTTTCATCGTCAATGTGATGGTCCAAGGGATAGAGTAAAGCTCCAGTAGTGCATCGAAACCTAATACCGATCCCCCAGGAAACGCTCAAAGCAAACCACAAACAATGAGAAAATTTACTCATCTTGTACTTATATCGGCATTGTGCCTTTTTAATTAAATCCCGACGCAATTTCTGTGTTTCATCATCAATATGAAGGTCCAAGGGATAGAGTAAAGCTGCAGTAGTGCAACGGAATCTCATACTGATCACCCAGGAAACGTTCAAATCAAACGACAAACAATGAGAAGATCTACTCTTCTTGTACTTAAGCCGGCATTCCGCCGTTTGTTTTAAATCCCATGCAATTTCTGTGTTTCATCGTCAATGTGAAGGTCCGAGGGATAGAGTAAAGATGCAGTAGTGCATCGGAATCTAATACTAAACTCCCAGGTAACGCTCAAAGCAAACCACAATCAATGACGAGATATACTCTTCTTGTACTTAAGACGGCATTGTGCCTTTTGTATTAAATCCCGAGGCAATTTCTGTGTTACATTGTCAATGTGAAGGTCCAAGGTATAGAGTAAAGCTGCAGTAGTCCATCGGAATCTAATACTGATCTCCCAGGAAACGCTCAAATCAAACCACAAGCAATGAGAAGATTTAATCTCCTTGTACTTAAGTCTGCAATGTGTCTTTTGTATTTATTCCCGAAGCTATTTCTGTGTTTCATCGTCAATGTGAAGGTCCAAGAGGTAGAGTAAAGCTGAAGTAGTGCATCGGACTCTAATACTGAACTCCCAGGAAACGCTCAAAGCAAACCACAAACAATGTACTTAAGTAGGCAATGTGCCTTTTTTATTAAATGCCGACGCAATTTCTGTGTTTCATCGTCAATGTGAAGGACAAAGGGATAGAGTAAATCTGCAGTAGTGCATCGGAATCTAAAACTTATCTCCCAGGAATCGCTGAAAGCAAACCACAAACAATGAGAGGATTTACTCTTCTTGTACTTAAGTCGGAATTGTGCCTTATGTATCTAATCACGACGCAATTCCTGTGTTTCATCGTCAATGTGAAGGTCCTAGCGATAGAGTAAAGCAGCAGTAGTGCATCGGAATGTAATACTATCTCGAAGGAAACGCTATATCTGTGTTTCATCGTCAATGTGAAGGTCCTAGGGAAAAAGTAAAGGAGCAGTAGTGCATCGGAATCTAATACATATCTCCCAGGACACGCTCAAACAAAACCACAAACAATGAGAAGATTTACTCTTCTTGTACTTAAGTCGGCTTTGTGCCTTTTCTATTAAACCCCGACGCAATTTCTGTGTTTCTACGTCAATTTGAACATCCAAGGGATAGAGTAAAGCTGCCGTAGTGCATCGGAATCTAATACTGACCTCTCAGGAGACACTCAAAGCAAATCTGAAACAATGAGATGATTTACTCTTCTTGTACTTAAGTCGGAATTGTGCCTTTTGTATAAAATCCAGACGGAATTTCCGTGTTTCATCGTCAATGTGGAGGTCCAAGTGATAGAGTAAAGCTGCAGTAGTGCATCGGAATCTAATACTGATCTCCCAGGAAACACTCAAAGCAAACCACAAACAAAGGGAAGATTTACTCTTCTTGTTCTTAAGTAAGCATTGTGCCTTTTGTACTCCATGCCGACGCTATTTCTGTGTTTCATCGTCAATTTGAAGGTCCAAGGGATAAAGTAAAGCTGCAGTAGTGCATCGGCATCTAAAACTGATCTCCCAGGAAACACTCAAAGCAAACCACAAACAATGAGAAGATTTTCTCTTCTTGCACTTAAGTCGGAATTGTGCCTTTTGTATTGAATCCCGACGCAATTTCTGTGTTTCATCGTCAATGTGAAGGTCCAAGGGATAGAGTAAAGCTGCAGTAGTGCATCGGAATCTAATACTGATCTCCCAGGAAACACTCAAAGCAAACCACAAACAATGAGAGGATTTACTCTTCTTGTACTTAAGTCGGCATTGTGCCTTTTCTACTAACTCCCGACGCTATTTCTGTGCCTCATCGTCAATTTGAAGGTCCAAGGGATAGAGTAAAGCTGCAGTTGTGCATCGGAGTCTAGTACTGATCCCCCAATAACGCTCAACACAAACCACAAACAATGAGAAGATTTACTCTTCTTGTACTTGAGTCAGCATTGTGTGTTTTATATTGAATCCCGACGCAATTTCTGTGTTTCATCGTCAATGTGAAGATCCAAGGGATAGAGCAAAGCTGCAGTAAGGGATCGGAATCTAATACTTATCTCCAAGGAAACGCTAAAACCAAACCACAAACAATGAGAAGATTTACTCTTCTTGTACCTAAGTCGGCATTGTGCCTTCTATATTAAATCCAGTAGAATTTCTGTGTTTCATCGTCAATGTGAAGGTCTAAGGGATAGAGTAAATCTGCAGTAGTGCATCGGAATCTAATACTTATCTCCTAGGAAACGCTCAAAGCATGCCACAACCAATGAGAAGATTTACACTTCTTAAACTTAAGTCGGCATTGTGCCTTTTGAATTAAATCCCGACGCAATTTCTGTGTTTCATCGTCAATGTGATGGTCGATGGTATACAGTAAAGCTACAGTAGTGCATCTCATACTAATACTGATCTCCCAGGAAACGGTTAAAGCAAACCACAAACAATGAGAAGATTTACTCTTCTTGTACTTAAGTCGGCATTGTGCCTTTCGAATTAAATCCCGACGCAATATCTGTGTTTCTTTGTCAATGTGAAGGTCCAAGGGATAGAGTAAAGATGCAGTAGTGCATCGGAATCCAATACCGATCTCCCAGGAAACTCTCAAAGCAAACTACAAACAATGAGAAGATATACTGACGCAATTTCTGTCTTTCACCGTCAATTTGAAGGTCCAAGGTGTAGAGTAAAGCTGCAGTATTGCATCGGAATCTAATACTCATCTCCCAGGAAACGCTCAAAGCAAACCACAAATAAAGAGAAGATTTTCTCTTCTACATCTACATCTACATCTATACTCCGCGAGCCACCTTACGTTGTGTGGCGGAGGGTACTTATTGTACCACTATCTGATCCCCCCTTCCCTGTTCCATTCACGAATTGTGCGTGGGAAGAACGACTGCTTGTAAGTCTCCGTATTTGCTCTAATTTCTCGGATCTTTTCGTTGTGATCATTACGCTTGATATTTGTGGGCGGTAGTAATATGTTGCCCATCTCTTCCCGGAATGTGCTCTCTCGTAATTTCGATAATAAACCTCTCCGTATTGCGTAACGCCTTTCTTGAAGTGTCCACCACTGGAGCTTGTTCAGCATCTCCGTAACGCTCTCGCGCTGACTAAATGTCCCCATGACGAATCGCGCTGCTTTTCGCTGGATCATGTCTATCTCTTCTACTAATCCAACCTGGTAAGGGTCCCATACTGAAGAACAATACTCAAGAATCGGACGAACAAGCGTTTTGTAAGCTACTTCTTTCGTCGATGAGTCACATTTTCTTAGAATTCTTCCTATGAATCTCAACCTGCCGCCTGCTTTTCCCACTATTTGTTGTATGTGATCATTCCACTTCAGATCGCTCCGGATAGTAATTCCTAAGTATTTTACGGTCGTTACCACTTCCAATGATTTACCACCTATGGCATAATCGTACTGGAATGGATTTTTGCCCCTATGTATGCGCATTATATTACATTTATCTACGTTTAGGGAAAGCTGCCAGCTGTCGCACCATGCATTAATCCTCTGCAGGTCCTCCTAGAGTACGTACGAGTCTTCTGATGTTGCTACTTTCTTGTAGACAACCGTGTCATCTGCAAATAGCCTCACGGAGCTACCGATGTTGTCAACTAAGTCATTTATGTATATTGTAAACAATAAAGGTCCTATCACGCTTCCCTGCGGTACTCCCGAAATTACCTCTACATCTGCAGATTTTGAACCGTTAAGAATGACATGTTGTGTTCTTTCTTCTAGGAAATCCTGAATCCAATCACAAACCTGGTCCGATATTCCGTAAGCTCGTATTTTTTTCACTAAACGTAAGTGCGGAACCGTATCAAATGCCTTCCTGAAGTCCAGGAATACGGCATCAATCTGCACGCCAGTGTCTACGGCATTGTGAATTTCTTGGGCAAATAGGGCGAGCTGAGTTTCACATGATCTCTGTTTGCGGAATCCATGTTGGTTATGATGAAGGAGATTTGTATTATCTAAGAACGTCATAATACGAGAACACAAAACATGTTCCATTATTCTACAACAGATTAACGTAAGCGAAATAGGCCTATAATTATTCGCATCTGATTTATGACCCTTCTTGAAAATGGGAACGACCTGCGCTTTCTTCCAGTCGCTAGGTACTTTACGTTCTTCCAGCAATCTACGATAAATTGCTGATAGAAAAGGGGCAAGTTCTTTAGCATAATCACTGTAGAATCTTAAGGGTATCTCGTCTGGTCCGGATGCTTTTCCGCTACTAAGTGATAGCAGTTGTTTTTCAATTCCGATATCGTTTATTTCAATCTTTTCCATTTTGGCGTCCGTGCGACGGCTGAAGTCAGGGACCGTGTTACGATTTTCCGCAGTGAAACAGTTTCGGAACACTGAATTCAGTATTTCTGCCTTTCTTCGGTCGTCCTCTGTTTCGGTGCCATCGTGGTCAACGAGTGACTGAATAGGGGATTTAGATCCGCTTACCGATTTTACATATGACCAAAACTTTTTAGGGTTCTTGTTTAGATTGTTTGCCAAAGTTTTATGTTCGAATTCGTTGAATGCTTCTCTCATTGCTCTCTTTACGCCCTTTTTCGCTTCGTTCAGCTTTTCCTTATCAGCTATGATTCGACTACTCTTAAACCTATGATGAAGCTTTCTTTGTTTCCGTAGTACCTTTCGTACATGATTGTTATACCACGGTGGATCTTTCCCCTCGCTTTGGACCTAAGTCGGCATTGTGCCTTCTGTATTAGATCCAGTCGCAATTTTTGTGTTTCATCGTCAATGTGAAGGTCCAAGGGATAGAGTAAATCTGCAGTAGTGCATCGGAATCTAATACTTATCCCCCAGGAAACGGTCAAACCAAACCACAAACAATGAGAAGATTTCCTCTTTTTGTACATAAGTCGGCATTGTGCCTTTGTATTAGATCCCGACGCAATTTCTGTGTTTCATCGTCAATGTGAAGGTCCAAGGTATAGTGTAAAGCTGCAGTAGTGCATCGAAACCTAATACCGATCCCCCAGGAAACGCTCAAAGCAAACCACAAACAATAAGAAAATTTACTTATCTTGTACTTATATCGGCATTGTGCCTTTTTAATTAAATCCCGACGCAATTTCTGTGTTTCATCATCAATATGAAGGTCCAAGGGATAGAGTAAAGCTGCAGTAGTGCAACGGAATCTCATACTGATCACCCAGGAAACGTTCAAATCAAACGACAAACAATGAGAAGATCTACTCTTCTTGTACTTAAGCCGGCATTCCACCGTTTGTTTTAAATCCCATGCAATTTCTGTGTTTCATCGTCAATGTGAAGGTCCGAGGGATAGAGTAAAGATGCAGTAGTGCATCGGAATCTAATACTAAACTCCCAGGTAACGCTCAAAGCAAACCACAATCAATGACGAGATATACTCTTCTTGTACTTAAGTCGGCATTGTGCCTTTTGTATTAAATCCCGAGGCAATTTCTGTGTTACATTGTCAATGTGAAAGTCCAAGGTATAGAGTAAAGCTGCAGTAGTCCATCGGAATCTAATACTGATCTCCCAGGAAACGCTCAAATCAAACCACAAGCAATGAGAAGATTTAATCTCCTTAAACTTAAGTCTGCAATGTGTCTTTTCTATTTATTCCCGAAGCTATTTCTGTGTTTCATCGTCAATGTGAAGGTCCAAGAGGTAGAGTAAAGCTGAAGTAGTGCATCGGACTCTAATACTCAACTCATAGGAAACGCTCAAAGCAAACCACAAACAATGTACTTAAGTAGGCAATGTGCCTTTTTTATTAAATGCCGACGCAATTTCTGTGTTTCTACGTCAATTTGAACATCGAAGGGATAGAGTAAATCTGCCGTAGTGCATCGGAATCTAATACTGACCTCTCAGGAGACGCTCAAAGCAAATCTGAAACAATGAGATGATTTACTCTTCTTGTACTTATGTCGGCATTGTGCCTTTTATATTAAATCCCGACGCTATTTCTGTGCCTCATCGTCAGTTTGAAGGTCCAAGGGATAGAGTAAAGCTGCAGTAGTGGCTCGGAATCTAATACTGACCTCCCAGGAAACACTCAAAGCAAACCACAAACAATGAGAAGATTTTCTCTTCTTGCACTTAAGTCGGAATTGTGCTTTTGTATTGAATCCCGACGCAATTTCTATGTTTCATCGTCAATGTGAAGGTCCAAGTGATAGCGTAAAGCTGCAGAAGTGCATCGGAATCTAATACTGATCTCCCAGGAAACACTCAAAGCAAACCACAAACAATGAGAGGATTTCCTCTTCTTGTACTTAAGTCGGCATT
This sequence comes from Schistocerca piceifrons, assembly GCF_021461385.2. NCBI lineage: Eukaryota > Metazoa > Arthropoda > Insecta > Orthoptera > Acrididae > Schistocerca > Schistocerca piceifrons. The sequence continues at coordinate 407,417 of NW_025728257.1, forward strand.
GTGCCTTTTGTATTAACTCCCGACGCTATTTCTGTGCCTCATCGTCAATTTGAAGGTCCAAGGGATAGAGTAAAGCTGCAGTAGTGCATGAGAATCTAATACTGATCTCCCAAGAAACACTCAAAGCAAATCACAAACAATGAGAAGATTTTCTCTTCTTGTACTTAAGTCAGCGTTGTGCCTTTTGTATTAATTCCCGACGCAATTTCTGTGTTTCATCGTCAATGTGAAGGTCCAAGAGATAGAGTAAATCTGAAGTAGTGCATCGGAAACTAGTATTGATCTCTCAGGAAATGCTCACAGCCAACCACAAACAATGAAAAGATTAACTCTTCTAGTACTTAAGTCGGCATTGTGCCTTTTGTGTTAAATCCCGACACAATTTCTGTGTCTCATCGTCAATGTGAATGTCCAAGAGATAGAGTAAATCTGACGTAGTGCATCGGAAACTAGAATTGACCTCTCAGGAAACGCTCACAGCAAACCACAAACAATGAAAAGATTTACTCTTCTTGTACTTAAGTCGGCGTTGTGCCTTTTGTATTAATTCCCGACGCAATTTCTGTGTTTCATCGTCAATGTGAAGGTCAAAGAGATAGAGTAAATCTGAAGTAGTGCATCGGAAACTAGTATTGATCTCTCAGGAAACGCTCACAGCAAACCACAAACAATGAAAAGATTTACTCTTCTAGTACTTAAGTCGGCATTGTGCCTTTTGTGTTAAATCCCGACACAATTTCTGTGTTTCATCGTCAATGGGAAGGTCCAAGAGATAGAGTAAATCTGAAGTAGTGGATCGGAAACTAGTATTGATCTCTCAGGAAACGCTCACAGCAAACCACAAACAATGAAATGATTTACTCTTCTTGTACTTAAGTCGGCATTGTGCCGTTTGCATTAAATCCCGACGCTATATCTGTGCCTCATCGTCAAATTGAAGGTCCAAGGGATAGAGTAAAGCTGCAGTAGTGCACCGAAATCTAATACTGATCTCCCAGGAAACACTCAAAGCAAACCAAAAACAATGAGAAGATTTTCTCTTCTTGCACTTAAGACGGAATTGTCCCTTTTGTATTAAATCCTGACGCTATTTCTGTGCCTCATCGTCAATTTGAAGATCCAAGGGATAGAGTAAAGCTGCCGTTGTGCATCGGAATCTAATACTGGTCTCTCAGGAAACGCTCAAAGCAAATCTGAAACAATGAGATGATTTACTCTTCTTGTACTTAAGTCGGCATTGTGCATTTTGTATAAAATCCAGACGGAATTTCCGTGTTTCATCGTCAATGTGGAGGTCCAAGTGATGGAGTAAAGCTGCAGTAGTGCACCGAAATCTAATACTGATCTCCCAGGAAACACTCAAAGCAAACCACAAACAAAGAAAAGATTTACTCTTCTTGTTCTTAAGTCAGCATTGTGCCTTTTCTACTACATGCCGACGCTATTTCTGTGTTTCATCGTCAATTTGAAGGTTAAAGGGATAGAGTAAAGCTGCAGTAGTGCATCGGTATCTATCACTGATCTCCAAGGAAACGCTCATAGCAAACCACAAACAATGAGAGGATTTACTCTTCTTGTACTTAAGTCGGAATTGTGCCTTTTGTTTTAAATCCCGACGCTATTTCTGTGCCTCATCGTCAATTTGAAGGTCCAAGGGATAGAGTAAAGCTGCAGTAGTGCATCGGAATCTAATACTGATCTCCCAGGAAACACTCAAAGCAAACCACAAACAATGAGAAGACTTTCTCCTCTTGCACTTAAGTCGGAAATGTGCCTTTTCTTTTGAATCCCGACGCAATTTCTGTGTTTCATCGTCAATGTGAAGGTCCAAGGGATAGCGTAAATCTGCAGTAGTGCATCGGAATCTAATACTGATCTCCCAGGAAACACTCAAAGCAAACCACAAACAATGAGAGGATTTACTCTTCTTGTACTTAAGTCGGCATTCTGCCTTATGTATTAAATCCCGACGCTATTTCTGTGCCTCATCGTCAATTTGAAGATCCAAGGCATAGAGTAAATCTGCAGTAGTGCATCGGTATCAAATACTGATCTCCCAGGAAACGCTCAAAGCAAACCACAAACAATGAGAAAATTTACTTTTCTTGAACTTAAGTCGGCATTGTGCCTTTTTTATTAAATCCCGACGCTTTTTCTATATTTCATCGTCAATTTGAAGGTCCAAGGGATAGAATAAAGCTGAAGTAGTGCATCGGAATCTAATACTTATCTCCAAGGAAACGCTAAAACCAAACCACAAACAATGAGAAGATTTACTCTTCTTGTACTTAAGTCAGCTTTGTGCCTTTTGTATTAAATACCGACGCAATTCCTGTGTTTCATCGTGAATGTGAAGATCCAAGGGAAAGAGTAATGCTGCCGGAGTGCATCGTTATCTTATACTGATACCCCAGGAAACGCACAAAGCAAACTACAAACAATGAGAAGATTTACTCTTCTTGTACTTAAAAAGGCATTTTGCCTTTTCTATTAAATCCCTATGCAATTTCTGTGTTTCATCATCAATGAGAATGTCAAAGGGATACAGGAAAGCTGCAGTAGTGCATCGGAATCTAGTACTGATCTCCCAGGAATCATTCAAAGCAAACCACAACCAATGAGAAGATTTACTCTTCTTGTATTTAAGTCGGCATGGTGCCATTTGTATTAAATCCCGACGCAGTACTTGTGTTTCATCGTCAATGTGACGGTCCTACGGATAGAGTAAAGCTGCAGTAGTGCATCGGAATCTAATACTGATCTCCCAGGAAATGTACAGAGCTAACCAGAAACAATGAGATGATTTACTAAATCCTTACGCAATTTCTGTGTTTCATCCTGAGTGTGAAGGTCCAAGGGATAGGGTAAATCTACAGTAGTACATCGGAATCCAATACTGATCTCCCAGGAAACGCTCAAAGCAAGCCACAAACAATGAAAAGATTTACTCTTCTAGTACTTAAGTCGGCATTGTGCCTTTTTTATTAAATACCCACGCAATATCTGTGTTTCATCGATAATGTGAAGGTCCGAGGGATAGAATAAGGCTGCAGTAGTGCATCGGAATCGAATACTTATCTCCAGGGAAACGCTAAAACCAAACCACAAACAATGAGAAGATTTAGTCTTCTTGTACTTAAGTCAGCTTTGTGCCTTTTGTATTAAATCCCGACGCAATTTCTGTATTTCATGGTCATTGTGAAAGTCCAATGGATAGAGTAAAGCTGCAGTAGTGCTTCGGACTCTAATACTGGTCTCCCAGGAAACGCTCAAAGAAATCAGAAGCAATGAGATGATTTACTCTTCTTGTACTTAAGCTGGCATTTTGCCTTTTCTATTAAATCCGTACGCAATTTTAGTGTTTCATCATCAATGAGAAGGTCAAAGGGATACAGTAAAGCTGCAGCAGTGCATCGGAATCTTGTACTGATCTCCCAGGAATCATTCAAAGCAAACCACAAACAATGAGAAGATTTTCTCTACTTGTACTTAAGTCAGCATTGTGCCTTTTGTATTAAATCCCGACGCTATTTCTGTGCCTCATCATCAATTTGAAGGTCCAAGGGATAGAGTAAAGCTGCAGTAGTGCATCGGAATCTAATACTGATCTCCCAACAAACGCTGAAAGCAAACCACAAACAATTAGAAGATTAATTCTTCGTGTACTTAAGTTGGAATTGTGTCTTTTGTATTAAATGCCGACGCAATTTCTGTGTTTCATCGTCAATGTGAAGGTCGAAGGGATAGCGTAAAGCTGTAGTATTGTATCGGAACCTAATGCTGATCTCCCAGGAAACGTTCAAAGCAAACCAAAAACCAGGAGGAGATTTACTCTTATTGTACTTAAGTCGGCATTGTGCCTTTTCTATTGAATTCCGACCCAATATCTGTGTTTCATCGTTAATGTGAAGGTCCATGGGATAGATTAAAGCTGCAGTAGTGCATCGGAATCTGATACTGATCTCCCAGGAAACGTTCAAAGCAAACTAGAAACAATGAGAGGATTTAATCTTCTTGTACTTAAGTCGGCATTGTGCGTTTTGTATTAAATCCCTACGCAATTTCTGTGTTTCATCGTCAATGTGAAGGTCCAAGGGATAGAGTAAATCTGCAGTAGTGCATCATTATCTAATACTGATCTCCCAGGAAACGCTCAAAGCAAACCACAAACAATGAGAAGATTTACTCTTCTTGTACTTAAGTCGGCATGGTGCCTTTTATATTAAATCCCGACGCTATTTCTATGTTTCATCGTCAATTTGAAGGTCCAAGGGATAGAGTAAAGCTGCAGTAGTGCCAGGAAACGCTCAAATCAAACCACAAACCATGCTAAGATTTACTCTTCTTGTACTTAAGTCGGCATCGTGCCTTTTGTATTAAATCCCGACGCAGTTCTTGTGTTTCATCGTCAATGTGAAGGTCCTACGGATAGAGTAAAGCTGCAATAGTGCATCGGAATCTAATACTGATCTCCCAGGAAATGTACAGAGCTAACCAGAAACAATGAGATGATTTACGCTTCTTGTACTTAAGTCGGCATTGTGCATTTTCTATTAAATCCCTACGCAATTTCTGTATTTCATCGTCAGTGTGAAGGTCCAAGGGATAGAGTAAATCTACAGTAGTACATCGGAATCCAATACTGATCTCCCAGGAAACGCTCAAAGCAAGCCACAAACAATGAAAAGATTTACTCTTTTAGTACTTAAGTCGGCATGGTGCCTTTTGTATTAAATCCCGACGCTATTTCTATGTTTCATCGTCAATTTGAAGGTGCAAGGGATAGAGTAAAGCTTCAGTAGTGCATCGGTATCTATTACTGATGTCCCAGGAAACGCTCAAATTAAACCACAAACCATGCTAAGATTTACTCTTCTTGTACTTAAGTCGGCATTGTGCCTTTTGTATTAAAATCCGACGCAGTTCTTGTGTTTCATCGTCAAGGTGAAGGTCCTATGGATAGAGAAAAGCTGCAGTAGTGCATCGGAATCTAATACTGATGTCCCAGGAAACGCTCAAAGCAAACCAGAAACAATGAGAAGACTTACTCTTCTTGTACTTAAGTTGGCATTGTGCCTTTTGTATTAAATCACGACTCAATTACTGTGTTTCTTCGTCAATGGGAAAGTTGAAGGTATAGAGTAAAGCTGCAGTAGTGCATCGGAACTTAATACTGATCTCCCAGGAAACGCTAAAACCAAACCACAGACAATGCGAAGATTTACTCTTGTTATACTTACGTCGGCTTTGTGCCATTTGCATTAAATCCCGACACAATATCTGAATTTCATCGTCAATGTGAAGGTCCTAGCGATAGAGTAAATCTGCAATAGTGCATCGGAATCTGATACTGATTTCCCAGGAAACGCTCAAAGCAAACCACAGACAACGAAAAGATTTACTCTGCTAGTACTTAAGTCGGCATTGTGCATTGTGTATTCAATCCCGACGTAATTTCTGTGTTTTAACGTCAATGTGAAGGTCCAAGGGATACAGTAAAGCTGCAGTAGTGCATCGGAATCTAATACTGATCTCCCAGGAAACACTCAAAGCAAACCACAAACAATGAGAGAATTTATTCTTCTTGTACTTAAGTCGGCATTGTGCCTTTTGTATTAAATCCCGATGCTATTTCTGTGCCTCATCGTCAATTTGAAGGTCCAAGGGATAGAGTAAAACTGCAGTAGTGCATCGGAATCTAACCCTTTTCTCCCAGGAAACGCTCAAACCAAACCACAAACATTGAGACGATTTATACTTCTTGTCCTTAAGCCGGCATTTTGCCTTTAGTATTAAATCCTGAGGCAATTTCTGTGTTTCATGGTCTATGTGAAGGTCCAATGGATAGAGTAAAGCTGCAGTAGTGAATCGGAATCTAATACTGATCCCCCAGGAAACGCTCAAAGCAAACCACAAACAAAGAGAAGACTTACTCTTCTTGTACTTAAGTCAGCATTGTGCCTATTGTATTGAATTCCGACGCAATATCTGTGTTTCATCGTTAATGTGAAGGTCCAAGGGATAGAATAAAGCTGCAGTAGTGCAATGGAATCTAATACTTATCTCCAAGGAAACGCTAAAACCAAACCACAAACAATGAGAAGATTTACTCTTCTTGTACTTATGTCGACATTGTGCCTATAGTATTAAATCCCGACGCAATTTCTGTGTTTCGTGGTCATTGTGAAAGTGCAATGGATAGAGTAAAGCTGCAGTAGTGCTTCGGGCTCTAATACTGATCTCCCAGGAAACGCTCAAAGCAAACCAGAAACAATGAGATGATTTACTCATCTTGTACTTAAGCCGGCATTTTGCCTATTCTATTAAATCCCTACGCAATTTCTGTGTTTCATCATCAATGAGAAGGTCAAAAGGATACAGTAAAGCTGCAGTAGTGCATCGGAATCTAGTACTGATCTCAAAGGAAGCATTCATAGCAAACCACAAACAATGAGAAGATTTTCTCTTCTTGTACTTAAGTTAGCATTGTGCCTTATGTATTAAATCCCGACGCTATTTCTGTGCCTCAAAGTCAATTTGAAGGTCCAAGGGATAGAGTAAAGCTGCAGTAGTGCATCGGAATCTAATGCTGATCTCCCAGGAAACACTCAAAGCAAACCACAAACAATGAGAAGAGTTTCTCTTCTTGCACTTAAGTCGGAATTGTGCCTTTTGTATTAATTCCCGACGCAATTTCTGTGTTTCATCGTCAATGTGAATGTCCAAGAGATAGAGTAAATCTGACGTAGTGCATCGGAAACTAGAATTGACCTCTCAGGAAACGCTCACAGCAAACCACAAACAATGAAAAGATTTACTCTTCTTGTACTTAAGTCGGCGTTGTGCCTTTTGTATTAATTCCCGACGCAATTTCTGTGTTTCATCGTCAATGTGAAGGTCAAAGAGATAGAGTAAATCTGAAGTAGTGCATCGGAAACTAGTATTGATCTCTCAGGAAACGCTCACAGCAAACCACAAACAATGAAAAGATTTACTCTTCTAGTACTTAAGTCGGCATTGTGCCTTTTGTGTTAAATCCCGACACAATTTCTGTGTTTCATCGTCAATGGGATGGTCCAAGAGATAGAGTAAATCTGAAGTAGTGGATCGGAAACTAGTATTGATCTCTCAGGAAACGCTCACAGCAAACCACAAACAATGAAATGATTTACTCTTCTTGTACTTAAGTCGGCATTGTGCCGTTTGCATTAAATCCCGACGCTATATCTGTGCCTCATCGTCAAATTGAAGGTCCAAGGGATAGAGTAAAGCTGCAGTAGTGCACCGAAATCTAATACTGATCTCCCAGGAAACACTCAAAGCAAACCAAAAACAATGAGAAGATTTTCTCTTCTTGCACTTAAGACGGAATTGTCCCTTTTGTATTAAATCCTGACGCTATTTCTGTGCCTCATCGTCAATTTGAAGATCCAAGGGATAGAGTAAAGCTGCCGTTGTGCATCGGAATCTAATACTGGTCTCTCAGGAAACGCTCAAAGCAAATCTGAAACAATGAGATGATTTACTCTTCTTGTACTTAAGTCGGCATTGTGCATTTTGTATAAAATCCAGACGGAATTTCCGTGTTTCATCGTCAATGTGGAGGTCCAAGTGATGGAGTAAAGCTGCAGTAGTGCACCGAAATCTAATACTGATCTCCCAGGAAACACTCAAAGCAAACCACAAACAAAGAAAAGATTTACTCTTCTTGTTCTTAAGTCAGCATTGTGCCTTTTGTACTACATGCCGACGCTATTTCTGTGTTTCATCGTCAATTTGAAGGTTAAAGGGATAGAGTAAAGCTGCAGTAGTGCATCGGTATCTATCACTGATCTCCAAGGAAACGCTCATAGCAAACCACAAACAATGAGAGGATTTACTCTTCTTGTACTTAAGTCGGAATTGTGCCTTTTGTTTTAAATCCCGACGCTATTTCTGTGCCTCATCGTCAATTTGAAGGTCCAAGGGATAGAGTAAAGCTGCAGTAGTGCATCGGAATCTAATACTGATCTCCCAGGAAACACTCAAAGCAAACCACAAACAATGAGAAGACTTTCTCCTCTTGCACTTAAGTCGGAAATGTGCCTTTTCTTTTGAATCCCGACGCAATTTCTGTGTTTCATCGTCAATGTGAAGGTCCAAGGGATAGCGTAAATCTGCAGTAGTGCATCGGAATCTAATACTGATCTCCCAGGAAACACTCAAAGCAAACCACAAACAATGAGAGGATTTACTCTTCTTGTACTTAAGTCGGCATTCTGCCTTATGTATTAAATCCCGACGCTATTTCTGTGCCTCATCGTCAATTTGAAGATCCAAGGCATAGAGTAAATCTGCAGTAGTGCATCGGTATCAAATACTGATCTCCCAGGAAACGCTCAAAGCAAACCACAAACAATGAGAAAATTTACTTTTCTTGAACTTAAGTCGGCATTGTGCCTTTTTTATTAAATCCCGACGCTTTTTCTATATTTCATCGTCAATTTGAAGGTCCAAGGGATAGAGTAAAGCTGCAGTAGTGCATCGGTATATAATACTGATGTCCCAGGAAACGCTCAAATCTAATCACAAACAATGCTAAGATTTACTCTTCGTGTACTTAAGTCGGCATTGTGCCTTTTGTATTAAATCCCGATGCTATTTCTGTGCCTCATCGTCAATTTGAAGGTCCAAGGGATAGAGTGAAGCTGCAGTAATGCATCGAAATCTAATACTGATCTCCCAGGAAACTCTCAAAGCAAACCAGAAACAATGAGAAGATTTACTCTTCTTGTACTTATGTCGACATTGTGCCTATAGTATTAAATCCCGACGCAATTTCTGTGTTTCATGGACATTGTGAAAGTGCAATGGATAGAGTAACGCTGCAGTAGTGCTTCGGACTCTAATACTGATCTCCCAGGAAACGCTGAAAGCAAACCAGAAACAATGAGATGATTTACTCTTCTTGTACGTAAGCCGGCATTTTGCGTTTTCTATTAAATCCCTACGCAATTTCTGTGTTTCATCATCAATGAGAAGTTCAGAGGGACACAGTAAAGCTGCAGCAGTGCATCGGTATATAATACTGATCTCCCAGGAAACGCTCAAAGCACACCACAAACAATGAGAAGATTTTCTCTTCTTGTACTTAAGTCAGCATTGTGCTTTTGTAATAAATCCCGACGCTATTTCTGTGCCTCAACATCAATTTGAAGGTCCAAGGGATAGAGTAAAGCTGCAGTAGTGCATCGGAATCTAATACTGATCTCCCAGCAAACGCTAAAAGCAAACCACAAACAGTGAGAAGATTTACTCTTCGCGTACTTAAGCTGGAATTGTGCCTTTTGTATTAAATGCCGACGCAATTTCTGTGTTTCATCGTCGATGTGAAGGTCGAAGGGATGGAGTAAAGATGCAGTAGTGCATCGGAACCTAATACTGATCTCCGAGGAAACGTTCAAAGCAAACTAGAAACAATGAGAGGATTTAATCTTCTTGTACATAAGTCGGCATTGTGCGTTTTGTATTAAATCCCTACGCAATTTCTGTGTTTCATCGTCAATGTGAAGGTCCAAGGGATAGAGTAATTCTGCAGTAGTGCATCGGTATCTAATACTGATCTCCCAGGAAACGCTCAAAGCAAACCACAAACACTGAGAAGATTTACTCTTCTTGTACTTAAGTCGGCATGGTGCCTTTTGTATTAAATACCGACGCTATTTCTGTGTTTCATCGTCAATGTGAAGGTCCAAGAGATAGAGTAAATCTGAAGTAGTGCATCGGAAACTAGTATTGATCTCTCAGGAAACGCTCACAGCAAACCACAAACAATGAATACATTTACTCTTCTAGCACTTAAGTCGGCATTGTGCTTTTTGTGCTAAATCCCGACACAATTTCTGTGTTTCATTGTCAATGTGAAGGTCCAAGCTATAGAGTAAATCTGCAGTAGTGCATCGGAATCTAATACTGATCTCCCAGGAAACACTCAAAAGCGAACCACAAACAATGAGAGGATTAACTCTTCTTGTACTTAAGTCGGCATTGTGCCTTATGTATTAAATACCGACGCTATTTCTGTGCCTCATCATCAATTTGAAGATCCAATGGATAGAGTAAAGCTGCAGTAGTGCATCGGAATCTAATACTGATCTCCCAGGAAACGCTCAAAGCATACTAGAAACAATGAGAGGATATAATCTTCTTGTACTTAAGTCGGCATTGTGCGTTTTGTATTAAATCCCTACGCAATTTCTGTGTTTCATCGTTAATGTGTAGGTCCAAGGGATAGAGTAAATCTGCAGTAGTGCATCGGTATCTAATACTGATCTCCCAGGAAACGCTCAAAGGAAACCACAAACAATGAGAAGATTTACTCTTCTTGCACTTAAGTCGGAATTTTGCAATTTGTATTGAATCCCGACGCAATATCTATGTTTCATCGTCAATGTGAAAGTTCAAGGAATAGAGTAAAACTGCAGTAGTGCATCAGAATGTAATCCTTTTCTACCAGGAAACGCTCAAACCAAACTACAAACAATAAGAAGACTTAGTCTTCTTGTAGTTAAGACTTAGTCTTCTTGTAGTTAAGACTGCATTGTGCCTTTTTGTATTGAATCCAGACGGAATATCTGTGTTTCATCGTCAATGTTGAGGTCCATGCGATTGAGTAAAGATGCAGTAGTGCATCGGAAACTAAACTGATTTCCCAGGAAACTCTCAAAGCAAACCAGAAACTATGGAAAGATTTACTCTTCTTCTACTTGAGTCGGCGTTGTGCCTTTTTTTTTAAATCCCTACCCAATTTCTGTGTTTCATCGTCAATGTGAAGGTCCACGGGATAGAGTAGAACTGCAGTAGTGCATCGAAATATAATACTTATCTCCACGGAAACGCCCAAACCAAACCACAAACATTGAGAAGATTTACACTTCTTGTACTTAAGTCGGCATTGTGCCTTTAGTATTAAATCCTGGCGCAATTTTTGTGTTATTCATGGTCTATGTGAAGGTCCAATGGATAGAGTAAAGCTGGAGTAGTGCATCGGAATCTAATACTGATGTCCCAGGAAACGTACAGAGCAAACCAGAAACAGTGAGATGATTTACGCTTCTTGTACTTAATTCGACATTGTGCCTTTTCTATTAAATGCCTACGAAATTTCTGTGTTTCATCGTCAGTGTGAAGGTCCAAGGGATAGAGTAAATCTGCAGTAGTACATCGGAATCTAATACTGATCTCCCAGGAAACGCTTAAAGCAAGCCACAAACAATGAAAAGATTTAATCCTCTAGTACTTAACTCGGCATTGTGCCTCTTTTATTAAATCCCGACGCAATTTCTGTGTTTCATCGTCAATGTGAAGGTCCAAGGGACAGGGTAAAGCTGCAGTAGTGCATCGGAATCTAGTACTGATCCCCCTGGAAACGCTCAATGCAAACCTCAAACAATGAGAAGATTTACCATTCGTGTACTTAAGTCGGCAGTGTGCCTTTTGTATTAAATGCCGACGCAATTTCTGTGTTTCATCGTCGATGTGAAGGTCGAAGGGATAGAGTAAAGCTGCAGTAGTGCATCGGAACCTAATGCTAATCTCCCAGGAAAGGTTCAAAGCAAACCAAAAACAATGAGAAGATTTATTCTTATTCTACTTAAGTCGGCATTGTGCCTTTTGTATTATATCCCTACGCAATTTCTGTGTTTCATCGTCAATGTGAAGGTCCATGGGATAGATTAAAGCTGCAGTAGTGCATCGGAATCCGATACTGATCTCCCAGGAAACGTTCAAAGCAAACTAGAAACAATGAGAGGATTTAATCTTCTTGTACTTAAGTCGGCATTGTGCGATTTGTATTAAATCCCAACGCAATTTCTGTGTTTCATCGTCAATATGAAGGTCCAAGGGATAGAGTAAATCTGCAGTAGTGCAACGGTCTCTAATACTGATGTCCCAGGAAACGCTCAAATCAAACCACAAACAATGCTAAGATTTACTCTTCGTGTACCTAAGTCGGCTTTGTGCCTTTTGTATTAAATCCCGATGCTATTTCTGTGCCTCATCACCAATTTGAAGGTCCAAGGGATAGAGTGAAGCTGCAGTAATGCTTCGAAATCTAATACTGATCTCCCAGGAAACGCTCATAGCAAACCACAAACAATGAGAAGATTTACTCTTCTTGCACTTAAGTCGGAATTTTGCATTTTGTATTGAATCCCGACGCAATATCTATGTTTCATCGTCAATGTGAAGGTCCAAGGGTTAGAGTAAAACTGCAGTAGTGCATCGGAATCTAATCCTTTTCTCCCAGGAAACGCTCAAACCAAACCACAAACAATGAGAAAATTTACTCTTCTTGTAGTTAAGACTGCATTGTGCCTTTTTGTATTGAATCCAGACGGAATATCTGTGTTTCATCGTCAATGTAGAGGTCCATGCGATAGAGTAAAGTTGCATTAGTGCTTCGGAATCTAATACTGATCTCCCAGGAAACTCTCAAAGCAAACCAGAAAAAATGAGTGAGATTTACTCTACTTCTACTCGAGTCGGCGTTGTGCCTTTTGTTTTAAATCCCTATGTAATTTCTGTGTGTCATCGTCGATGTGAAGGTCCACGGGATAGAGTAGAGCTGCAGTAGTGCAATGGAATCTAATACTTATCTAAACGAAAACGCTCAAACCAAACCACAAACATTGACACGAATTATATTTCTTGTACTTAAGCCATCATTTTGCCTTTAGTATTAAATCCTGACGCAATTTCTGTGTTTCATGGTCTATGTGAAGGTCCAGTGGATAGAGTAAAGCTGCAATAGTGCATCGGAATCTAATACTGATCTCCCAGGAAACGTACAGAGCAAACAAGAAACAATGATATGATTACGCTTCTTGCACTTTAGTCGGCATTGTGCCTATAGTATTAAATCCCTACGCAATTTCCTTGTTTCATCGTCAGTGTGAAGGTCCAAGGGATAGAGTAATTCTGCAGTAGTACATCGGAATCTAATACTGATCTCCCAGAAAACGCTCAAAGCAAGCACAAACAATGAAAAGATTTACTCTTCTAGTACTTAAGTCAGCATTGTGCCTTTTTTATTAAATCCCGACGCAATTTCTGTGTTTCATCGACAATGTGAAGGTCCAAGGGATAGAGTAAAGCTGCAGTAGTGCATCTGAATCTAGTACTGATCCCACAGGAAACGCTCAAAGCAAACCACGAACAAAGAGAAGATTTACTCTTCTTCTACTTAAGACAGCATTGTGCCTTTTGTATTGAATTCAGACGCAATATCTGTGTTTCATCGTTAATGTGAAGGTCCAAGGGATAGAATAAAGCTGAAGTAGTGCATCGGAATCTAATACTTATCTCCAAGGAAACGCTAAAACCAAACCACAAACAATGAGAAGATTTACTCTTCTTGTACTTAAGTCAGCTTTGTGCCTTTTGTATTAAATACCGACGCAATTCCTGTGTTTCATCGTGAATGTGAAGATCCAAGGGAAAGAGTAATGCTGCCGGAGTGCATCGTTATCTTATACTGATACCCCAGGAAACGCACAAAGCAAACTACAAACAATGAGAAGATTTACTCTTCTTGTACTTAAAAAGGCATTTTGCCTTTTCTATTAAATCCCTATGCAATTTCTGTGTTTCATCATCAATGAGAATGTCAAAGGGATACAGGAAAGCTGCAGTAGTGCATCGGAATCTAGTACTGATCTCCCAGGAATCATTCAAAGCAAACCACAACCAATGAGAAGATTTACTCTTCTTGTATTTAAGTCGGCATGGTGCCATTTGTATTAAATCCCGACGCAGTACTTGTGTTTCATCGTCAATGTGACGGTCCTACGGATAGAGTAAAGCTGCAGTAGTGCATCGGAATCTAATACTGATCTCCCAGGAAATGTACAGAGCTAACCAGAAACAATGAGATGATTTACTAAATCCTTACGCAATTTCTGTGTTTCATCGTGAGTGTGAAGGTCCAAGGGATAGGGTAAATCTACAGTAGTACATCGGAATCCAATACTGATCTCCCAGGAAACGCTCAAAGCAAGCCACAAATAATGAAAAGATTTACTCTTCTAGTACTTAAGTCGGCATTGTGCCTTTTTTATTAAATACCCACGCAATATCTGTGTTTCATCGTTAATGTGAAGGTCCGAGGCATAGAATAAGGCTGCAGTAGTGCATCGGAATCGAATACTTATCTCCAAGGAAACGCTAAAACCAAACCACAAACAATGAGAAGATTTAGTCTTCTTGTACTTAAGTCAGCTTTGTGCCTTTTGTATTAAATCCCGACGCAATTTCTGTATTTCATGGTCATTGTGAAAGTCCAATGGATAGAGTAAAGCTGCAGTAGTGCTTCGGACTCTAATACTGGTCTCCCAGGAAACGCTCAAAGAAATCAGAAGCAATGAGATGATTTACTCTTCTTGTACTTAAGCTGGCATTTTGCCTTTTCTATTAAATCCGTACGCAATTTCTGTGTTTCATCATCAATGAGAAGGTCAAAGGGATACAGTAAAGCTGCAGCAGTGCATCGGAATCTTGTACTGATCTCCCAGGAATCATTCAAAGCAAACCACAAACAATGAGAAGATTTTCTCTACTTGTACTTAAGTCAGCATTGTGCCTTTTGTATTAAATCCCGACGCTATTTCTGTGCCTCATCATCAATTTGAAGGTCCAAGGGATAGAGTAAAGCTGCAGTAGTGCATCGGAATCTAATACTGATCCCCCAACAAACGCTGAAAGCAAACCACAAACAATTAGAAGATTAATTCTTCGTGTACTTAAGTTGGAATTGTGTCTTTTGTATTAAATGCCGACGCAATTTCTGTGTTTCATCGTCAATGTGAAGGTCGAAGGGATAGCGTAAAGCTGTAGTATTGTATCGGAACCTAATGCTGACCTCCCAGGAAACGTTCAAAGCAAACCAAAAACCAGGAGGAGATTTACTCTTATTGTACTTAAGTCGGCATTGTGCCTTTTCTATTGAATTCCGACCCAATATCTGTGTTTCATCGTTAATGTGAAGGTCCATGGGATAGATTAAAGCTGCAGTAGTGCATCGGAATCTGATACTGATCTCCCAGGAAACGTTCAAAGCAAACTAGAAACAATGAGAGGATTTAATCTTCTTGTACTTAAGTCGGCATTGTGCGTTTTGTATTAAATCCCTACGCAATTTCTGTGTTTCATCGTCAATGTGAAGGTCCAAGGGATAGAGTAAATCTGCAGTAGTGCATCATTATCTAATACTGATCTCCCAGGAAACGCTCAAAGCAAACCACAAACAATGAGAAGATTTACTCTTCTTGTACTTAAGTCGGCATGGTGCCTTTTATATTAAATCCCGACGCTATTTCTATGTTTCATCGTCAATTTGAAGGTCCAAGGGATAGAGTAAAGCTGCAGTAGTGCCAGGAAACGCTCAAATCAAACCACAAACCATGCTAAGATTTACTCTTCTTGTACTTAAGTCGGCATTGTGCCTTTTGTATTAAATCCCGACGCAGTTCTTGTGTTTCATCGTCAATGTGAAGGTCCTACGGATAGAGTAAAGCTGCAATAGTGCATCGGAATCTAATACTGATCTCCCAGGAAATGTACAGAGCTAACCAGAAACAATGAGATGATTTATGCTTCTTGTACTTAAGTCGGCATTGTGCATTTTCTATTAAATCCCTACGCAATTTCTGTATTTCATCGTCAGTGTGAAGGTCCAAGGGATAGAGTAAATCTACAGTAGTACATCGGAATCCAATACTGATCTCCCAGGAAACGCTCAAAGCAAGCCACAAACAATGAAAACATTTACTCTTTTAGTACTTAAGTCGGCATGGTGCCTTTTGTATTAAATCCCGACGCTATTTCTATGTTTCATCGTCAATTTGAAGGTGCAAGGGATAGAGTAAAGCTTCAGTAGTGCATCGGTATCTATTACTGATGTCCCAGGAAACGCTCAAATTAAACCACAAACCATGCTAAGATTTACTCTTCTTGTACTTAAGTCGGCATTGTGACTTTTGTATTAAAATCCGACGCAGTTCTTGTGTTTCATCGTCAATGTGAAGGTCCTATGGATAGAGAAAAGCTGCAGTAGTGCATCGGAATCTAATACTGATGTCCCAGGAAACGCTCAAAGCAAACCAGAAACAATGAGAAGACTTACTCTTCTTGTACTTAAGTTGGCATTGTGCCTTTTGTATTAAATCACGACTCAATTACTGTGTTTCTTCGTCAATGGGAAAGTTGAAGGTATAGAGTAAAGCTGCAGTAGTGCATCGGAACTTAATACTGATCTCCCAGGAAACGCTAAAACCAAACCACAGACAATGCGAAGATTTACTCTTGTTATACTTACGTCGGCTTTGTGCCATTTGCATTAAATCCCGACACAATATCTGAATTTCATCGTCAATGTGAAGGTCCTAGCGATAGAGTAAATCTGCAATAGTGCATCGGAATCTGATACTGATTTCCCAGGAAACGCTCACAGCAAACCACAAACAATGAAATGATTTACTCTTCTTGTACTTAAGTCGGCATTGTGCCGTTTGCATTAAATCCCGACGCTATATCTGTGCCTCATCGTCAAATTGAAGGTCCAAGGGATAGAGTAAAGCTGCAGTAGTGCAATGAAATCTAATACTGATCTCCCAGGAAACACTCAAAGCAAACCAAAAACAATGAGAAGATTTTCTCTTCTTGCACTTAAGACGGAATTGTCCCTTTTGTATTAAATCCTGACGCTATTTCTGTGCCTCATCGTCAATTTGAAGATCCAAGGGATAGAGTAAAGCTGCCGTTGTGCATCGGAATCTAATACTGGTCTCTCAGGAAACGCTCAAAGCAAATCTGAAACAATGAGATGATTTACTCTTCTTGTACTTAAGTCGGCATTGTGCATTTTGTATAAAATCCAGACGGAATTTCCGTGTTTCATCGTCAATGTGGAGGTCCAAGTGATGGAGTAAAGCTGCAGTAGTGCACCGAAATCTAATACTGATCTCCCAGGGAACACTCAAAGCAAACCACAAACAAAGAAAAGATTTACTCTTCTTGTTCTTAAGTCAGCATTGTGCCTTTTGTACTACATGCCGACGCTATTTCTGTGTTTCATCGTCAATTTGAAGGTTAAAGGGATAGAGTAAAGCTGCAGTAGTGCATCGGTATCTATCACTGATCTCCAAGGAAACGCTCATAGCAAACCACAAACAATGAGAGGATTTACTCTTCTTGTACTTAAGTCGGAATTGTGCCTTTTGTTTTAAATCCCGACGCTATTTCTGTGCCTCATCGTCAATTTGAAGGTCCAAGGGATAGAGTAAAGCTGCAGTAGTGCATCGGAATCTAATACTGATCTCCCAGGAAACACTCAAAGCAAACCACAAACAATGAGAAGACTTTCTCCTCTTGCACTTAAGTCGGAAATGTGCCTTTTCTTTTGAATCCCGACGCAATTTCTGTGTTTCATCGTCAATGTGAAGGTCCAAGGGATAGCGTAAATCTGCAGTAGTGCATCGGAATCTAATACTGATCTCCCAGGAAACACTCAAAGCAAACCACAAACAATGAGAGGATTTACTCTTCTTGTACTTAAGTCGGCATTCTGCCTTATGTATTAAATCCCGACGCTATTTCTGTGCCTCATCGTCAATTTGAAGATCCAAGGCATAGAGTAAATCTGCAGTAGTGCATCGGTATCAAATACTGATCTCCCAGGAAACGCTCAAAGCAAACCACAAACAATGAGAAAATTTACTTTTCTTGAACTTAAGTCGGCATTGTGCCTTTTTTATTAAATCCCGACGCTTTTTCTATATTTCATCGTCAATTTGAAGGTCCAAGGGATAGAGTAAAGCTGCAGTAGTGCATCGGTATATAATACTGATGTCCCAGGAAACGCTCAAATCTAATCACAAACAATGCTAAGATTTACTCTTCGTGTACTTAAGTCGGCATTGTGCCTTTTGTATTAAATCCCGATGCTATTTCTGTGCCTCATCGTCAATTTGAAGGTCCAAGGGATAGAGTGAAGCTGCAGTAATGCATCGAAATCTAATACTGATCTCCCAGGAAACGCTCAAAGCACACCACAAACAATGAGAAGATTTACTCTTCTTGTACTTAAGTCGGCATTGTGCCTTTTGTATTAAATCCCGACGCTTTTTCTATATATCATCGTCAATTTGAAGGTCCAAGGGATAGAGTAAAGCTGCAGCAGTGCATCGGTATATAATACTGATCTCCCAGGAAACGCTCAAAGCAAACCACAAACAATGATAAGATTTACTCTTCTTGCACTTAAGTCGGAATTTTGCATTTTGTATTGAATCCCGACGCAATATCTATGTTTCATCGTCAATGTGAAGGTCCAAGGGATAGAGTAAAACTGCAGTAGTGCATCGGAATTTAAACCTTTTCTCCCTGGAAACGCTCAAACCAAACCACAAACAAAGAGAAGATTTACTCTTCTTGTAGTTAAGACTGCATTGTGCCTTTTTGTATTGAATCCAGACGGAATATCAGTGTTTCATCGTCAATGTAGAGGTCCATGCGATAGAGTAAAGCTGCATTAGCGCTTCGGAATCTAATACTGATCTCCCAGGAAACTCTCAAAGCAAACCAGAAACAATGAGAAGATTTACTCTTCTTGTACTTATGTCGACATTGTGCCTATAGTATTAAATCCCGACGCAATTTCTGTGTTTCATGGACATTGTGAAAGTGCAATGGATAGAGTAACGCTGCAGTAGTGCTTCAGACTCTAATACTGATCTCCCAGGAAACGCTGAAAGCAAACCAGAAACAATGAGATGATTTACTCTTCTTGTACGTAAGCCGGCATTTTGCGTTTTGTATTAAATCCCTACGCAATTTCTGTGTTTCATCATCAATGAGAAGTTCAGAGGGACACAGTAAAGCTGCAGCAGTGCATCGGTATATAATACTGATCTCCCAGGAAACGCTCAAAGCACACCACAAACAATGAGAAGATTTTCTCTTCTTGTACTTAAGTCAGCATTGTACTTTTGTATTAAATCCCGACGCTATTTCTGTGCCTCAACATCAATTTGAAGGTCCAAGGGATAGAGTAAAGCTGCAGTAGTGCATCGGAATCTAATACTGATCTCCCAGCAAACGCTAAAAGCAAACCACAAACAGTGAGAAGATTTAATCTTCGCGTACTTAAGCTGGAATTGTGCCTTTTGTATTAAATGCCGACGCAATTTCTGTGTTTCATCGTCGATGTGAAGGTCGAAGGGATGGAGTAAAGATGCAGTAGTGCATCGGAACCTAATACTGATCTCCGAGGAAACGTTCAAAGCAAACTAGAAACAATGAGAGGATTTAATCTTCTTGTACATAAGTCGGCATTGTGCGTTTTGTATTAAATCCCTACGCAATTTCTGTGTTTCATCGTCAATGTGAAGGTCCAAGGGATAGAGTAATTCTGCAGTAGTGCATCGGTATCTAATACTGATCTCCCAGGAAACGCTCAAAGCAAACCACAAACACTGAGAAGATTTACTCTTCTTGTACTTAAGTCGGCATGGTGCCTTTTGTATTAAATACCGACGCTATTTCTGTGTTTCATCGTCAATGTGAAGGTCCAAGAGATAGAGTAAATCTGAAGTAGTGCATCGGAAACTAGTATTGATCTCTCAGGAAACGCTCACAGCAAACCACAAACAATGAATAGATTTACTCTTCTAGCACTTAAGTCGGCATTGTGCTTTTTGTGCTAAATCCCGACACAATTTCTGTGTTTCATTGTCAATGTGAAGGTCCAAGCTATAGAGTAAATCTGCAGTAGTGCATCGGAATCTAATACTGATCTCCCAGGAAACACTCAAAAGCGAACCAATAACAATGAGAGGATTAACTCTTCTTGTACTTAAGTCGGCATTGTGCCTTATGTATTAAATACCGACGCTATTTCTGTGCCTCATCATCAATTTGAAGATCCAATGGATAGAGTAAAGCTGCAGTAGTGCATCGGAATCTAATACTGATCTCCCAGGAAACGCTCAAAGCATACTAGAAACAATGAGAGGATATAATCTTCTTGTACTTAAGTCGGCATTGTGCATTTTGTATTAAATCCCTACGCAATTTCTGTGTTTCATCGTTAATGTGTAGGTCCAAGGGATAGAGTAAATCTGCAGTAGTGCATCGGTATCTAATACTGATCTCCCAGGAAACGCTCAAAGGAAACCACAAACAATGAGAAGATTTACTCTTCTTGCACTTAAGTCGGAATTTTGCAATTTGTATTGAATCCCGACGCAATATCTATGTTTCATCGTCAATGTGAAAGTTCAAGGAATAGAGTAAAACTGCAGTAGTGCATCAGAATGTAATCCTTTTCTACCAGGAAACGCTCAAACCAAACTACAAACAATAAGAAGACTTAGTCTTCTTGTAGTTAAGACTTAGTCTTCTTGTAGTTAAGACTGCATTGTGCCTTTTTGTATTGAATCCAGACGGAATATCTGTGTTTCATCGTCAATGTTGAGGTCCATGCGATTGAGTAAAGATGCAGTAGTGCATCGGAAACTAAACTGATTTCCCAGGAAACTCTCAAAGCAAACCAGAAACTATGGAAAGATTTACTCTTCTTCTACTTGAGTCGGCGTTGTGCCTTTTTTTTTAAATCCCTACCCAATTTCTGTGTTTCATCGTCAATGTGAAGGTCCACGGGATAGAGTAGAACTGCAGTAGTGCATCGAAATATAATACTTATCTCCACGGAAACGCCCAAACCAAACCACAAACATTGAGAAGATTTACACTTCTTGTACTTAAGTCGGCATTGTGCCTTTAGTATTAAATCCTGGCGCAATTTTTGTGTTATTCATGGTCTATGTGAAGGTCCAATGGATAGAGTAAAGCTGGAGTAGTGCATCGGAATCTAATACTGATGTCCCAGGAAACGTACAGAGCAAACCAGAAACAGTGAGATGATTTACGCTTCTTGTACTTAATTCGACATTGTGCCTTTTCTATTAAATGCCTACGAAATTTCTGTGTTTCATCGTCAGTGTGAAGGTCCAAGGGATAGAGTAAATCTGCAGTAGTACATCGGAATCTAATACTGATCTCCCAGGAAACGCTTAAAGCAAGCCACAAACAATGAAAAGATTTAATCCTCTAGTACTTAACTCGGCATTGTGCCTCTTTTATTAAATCCCGACGCAATTTCTGTGTTTCATCGTCAATGTGAAGGTCCAAGGGACAGGGTAAAGCTGCAGTAGTGCATCGGAATCTAGTACTGATCCCCCTGGAAACGCTCAATGCAAACCTCAAACAATGAGAAGATTTACCATTCGTGTACTTAAGTCGGCAGTGTGCCTTTTGTATTAAATGCCGACGCAATTTCTGTGTTTCATCGTCGATGTGAAGGTCGAAGGGATAGAGTAAAGCTGCAGTAGTACATCGGAACTTAATGCTAATCTCCCAGGAAAGGTTCAAAGCAAACCAAAAACAAGGAGAAGATTTACTCTTATTCTACTTAAGTCGGCATTGTGCCTTTTGTATTATATCCCTACGCAATTTCTGTGTTTCATCGTCAATGTGAAGGTCCATGGGATAGATTAAAGCTGCAGTAGTGCATCGGAATCCGATACTGATCTCCCAGGAAACGTTCAAAGCAAACTAGAAACAATGAGAGGATTTAATCTTCTTGTACTTAAGTCGGCATTGTGCTATTTGTATTAAATCCCAACGCAATTTCTGTGTTTCATCGTCAATATGAAGGTCCAAGAATAGAGTAAATCTGCAGTAGTGCAACGGTCTCTAATACTGATGTCCCAGGAAACGCTCAAATCAAACCACAAACAATGCTAAGATTTACTCTTCGTGTACCTAAGTCGGCTTTGTGCCTTTTGTATTAAATCCCGATGCTATTTCTGTGCCTCATCACCAATTTGAAGGTCCAAGGGATAGAGTGAAGCTGCAGTAATGCTTCGAAATCTAATACTGATCTCCCAGGAAACGCTCATAGCAAACCACAAACAATGAGAAGATTTACTCTTCTTGCACTTAAGTCGGAATTTTGCATTTTGTATTGAATCCCGACGCAATATCTATGTTTCATCGTCAATGTGAAGGTCCAAGGGTTAGAGTAAAACTGCAGTAGTGCATCGGAATCTAATCCTTTTCTCCCAGGAAACGCTCAAACCAAACCACAAACAATGAGAAAATTTACTCTTCTTGTAGTTAAGACTGCATTGTGCCTTTTTGTATTGAATCCAGACGGAATATCTGTGTTTCATCGTCAATGTAGAGGTCCATGCGACAGAGTAAAGTTGCATTAGTGCTTCGGAATCTAATACTGATCTCCCAGGAAACTCTCAAAGCAAACCAGAAAAAATGAGTGAGATTTACTCTACTTCTACTCGAGTCGGCGTTGTGCCTTTTGTTTTAAATCCCTATGTAATTTCTGTGTGTCATCGTCGATGTGAAGGTCCACGGGATAGAGTAGAGCTGCAGTAGTGCAATGGAATCTAATACTTATCTCCACGAAAACGCTCAAACCAAACCACAAACATTGACACGAATTATATTTCTTGTACTTAAGCCATCATTTTGCCTTTAGTATTAAATCCTGACGCAATTTCTGTGTTTCATGGTCTATGTGAAGGTCCAGTGGATAGAGTAAAGCTGCAATAGTGCATCGGAATCTAATACTGATCTCCCAGGAAACGTACAGAGCAAACAAGAAACAATGATATGATTACGCTTCTTGCACTTTAGTCGGCATTGTGCCTATAGTATTAAATCCCTACGCAATTTCCTTGTTTCATCGTCAGTGTGAAGGTCCAAGGGATAGAGTAATTCTGCAGTAGTACATCGGAATCTAATACTGATCTCCCAGAAAACGCTCAAAGCAAGCACAAACAATGAAAAGATTTACTCTTCTAGTACTTAAGTCAGCATTGTGCCTTTTGTATTGAATTCAGACGCAATATCTGTGTTTCATCGTTAATGTGAAGGTCCAAGGGATAGAATAAAGCTGAAGTAGTGCATCGGAATCTAATACTTATCTCCAAGGAAACGCTAAAACCAAACCACAAACAATGAGAAGATTTACTCTTCTTGTACTTAAGTCAGCTTTGTGCCTTTTGTATTAAATACCGACGCAATTCCTGTGTTTCATCGTGAATGTGAAGATCCAAGGGAAAGAGTAGTGCTGCCGGAGTGCATCGTTATCTTATACTGATACCCCAGGAAACGCACAAAGCAAACTACAAACAATGAGAAGATTTACTCTTCTTGTACTTAAAAAGGCATTTTGCCTTTTCTATTAAATCCCTATGCAATTTCTGTGTTTCATCATCAATGAGTATGTCAAAGGGATACAGGAAAGCTGCAGTAGTGCATCGGAATCTAGTACTGATCTCCCAGGAATCATTCAAAGCAAACCACAACCAATGAGAAGATTTACTCTTCTTGTATTTAAGTCGGCATGGTGCCATTTGTATTAAATCCCGACGCAGTACTTGTGTTTCATCGTCAATGTGACGATCCTACGGATAGAGTAAAGCTGCAGTAGTGCATCGGAATCTAATACTGATCTCCCAGGAAATGTACAGAGCTAACCAGAAACAATGAGATGATTTACTAAATCCTTACGCAATTTCTGTGTTTCATCGTGAGTGTGAAGGTCCAAGGGATAGGGTAAATCTACAGTAGTACATCGGAATCCAATACTGATCTCCCAGGAAACGCTCAAAGCAAGCCACAAACAATGAAAAGATTTACTCTTCTAGTACTTAAGTCGGCATTGTGCCTTTTTTATTAAATACCCACGCAATATCTGTGTTTCATCGATAATGTGAAGGTCCGAGGGATAGAATAAGGCTGCAGTAGTGCATCGGAATCGAATACTTATCTCCAGGGAAACGCTAAAACCAAACCACAAACAATGAGAAGATTTAGTCTTCTTGTACTTAAGTCAGCTTTGTGCCTTTTGTATTAAATCCCGACGCAATTTCTGTATTTCATGGTCATTGTGAAAGTCCAATGGATAGAGTAAAGCTGCAGTAGTGCTTCGGACTCTAATACTGGTCTCCCAGGAAACGCTCAAAGAAATCAGAAGCAATGAGATAATTTACTCTTCTTGTACTTAAGCTGGCATTTTGCCTTTTCTATTAAATCCGTACGCAATTTCTGTGTTTCATCATCAATGAGAAGGTCAAAGGGATACAGTAAAGCTGCAGCAGTGCATCGGAATCTTGTACTGATCTCCCAGGAATCATTCAAAGCAAACCACAAACAATGAGAAGATTTTCTCTACTTGTACTTAAGTCAGCATTGTGCCTTTTGTATTAAATCCCGACGCTATTTCTGTGCCTCATCATCAATTTGAAGGTCCAAGGGATAGAGTAAAGCTGCAGTAGTGCATCGGAATTTAATACTGATCTCCCAACAAACGCTGAAAGCAAACCACAAACAATTAGAAGATTAATTCTTCGTGTACTTAAGTTGGAATTGTGTCTTTTGTATTAAATGCCGACGCAATTTCTGTGTTTCATCGTCAATGTGAAGGTCGAAGGGATAGCGTAAAGCTGTAGTATTGTATCGGAACCTAATGCTGATCTCCCAGGAAACGTTCAAAGCAAACCAAAAACCAGGAGGAGATTTACTCTTATTGTACTTAAGTCGGCATTGTGCCTTTTCTATTGAATTCCGACCCAATATCTGTGTTTCATCGTTAATGTGAAGGTCCATGGGATAGATTAAAGCTGCAGTAGTGCATCGGAATCTGATACTGATCTCCCAGGAAACGTTCAAAGCAAACTAGAAACAATGAGAGGATTTAATCTTCTTGTACTTAAGTCGGCATTGTGCGTTTTGTATTAAATCCCTACGCAATTTCTGTGTTTCATCGTCAATGTGAAGGTCCAAGGGATAGAGTAAATCTGCAGTAGTGCATCATTATCTAATACTGATCTCCCAGGAAACGCTCAAAGCAAACCACAAACAATGAGAAGATTTACTCTTCTTGTACTTAAGTCGGCATGGTGCCTTTTATATTAAATCCCGACGCTATTTCTATGTTTCATCGTCAATTTGAAGGTCCAAGGGATAGAGTAAAGCTGCAGTAGTGCCAGGAAACGCTCAAATCAAACCACAAACCATGCTAAGATTTACTCTTCTTGTACTTAAGTCGGCATCGTGCCTTTTGTATTAAATCCCGACGCAGTTCTTGTGTTTCATCGTCAATGTGAAGGTCCTACGGATAGAGTAAAGCTGCAATAGTGCAGCGGAATCTAATACTGATCTCCCAGGAAATGTACAGAGCTAACCAGAAACAATGAGATGATTTACGCTTCTTGTACTTAAGTCGGCATTGTGCATTTTCTATTAAATCCCTACGCAATTTCTGTATTTCATCGTCAGTGTGAAGGTCCAAGGGATAGAGTAAATCTACAGTAGTACATCGGAATCCAATACTGATCTCCCAGGAAACGCTCAAAGCAAGCCACAAACAATGAAAAGATTTACTCTTTTAGTACTTAAGTCGGCATGGTGCCTTTTGTATTAAATCCCGACGCTATTTCTATGTTTCATCGTCAATTTGAAGGTGCAAGGGATAGAGTAAAGCTTCAGTAGTGCATCGGTATCTATTACTGATGTCCCAGGAAACGCTCAAATTAAACCACAAACCATGCTAAGATTTACTCTTCTTGTACTTAAGTCGGCATTGTGCCTTTTGTATTAAAATCCGACGCAGTTCTTGTGTTTCATCGTCAATGTGAAGGTCCTATGGATAGAGAAAAGCTGCAGTAGTGCATCGGAATCTAATACTGATGTCCCAGGAAACGCTCAAAGCAAACCAGAAACAATGAGAAGACTTACTCTTCTTGTACTTAAGTTGGCATTGTGCCTTTTGTATTAAATCACGACTCAATTACTGTGTTTCTTCGTCAATGGGAAAGTTGAAGGTATAGAGTAAAGCTGCAGTAGTGCATCGGAACTTAATACTGATCTCCCAGGAAACGCTAAAACCAAACCACAGACAATGCGAAGATTTACTCTTGTTATACTTACGTCGGCTTTGTGCCATTTGCATTAAATCCCGACACAATATCTGAATTTCATCGTCAATGTGAAGGTCCTAGCGATAGAGTAAATCTGCAATAGTGCATCGGAATCTGATACTGATTTCCCAGGAAACGCTCAAAGCAAACCACAGACAACGAAAAGATTTACTCTGCTAGTACTTAAGTCGGCATTGTGCATTGTGTATTCAATCCCGACGTAATTTCTGTGTTTTAACGTCAATGTGAAGGTCCAAGGGATACAGTAAAGCTGCAGTAGTGCATCGGAATCTAATACTGATCTCCCAGGAAACACTCAAAGCAAACCACAAACAATGAGAGAATTTATTCTTCTTGTACTTAAGTCGGCATTGTGCCTTTTGTATTAAATCCCGATGCTATTTCTGTGCCTCATCGTCAATTTGAAGGTCCAAGGGATAGAGTAAAACTGCAGTAGTGCATCGGAATCTAACCCTTTTCTCCCAGGAAACGCTCAAACCAAACCACAAACATTGAGACGATTTATACTTCTTGTCCTGAAGCCGGCATTTTGCCTTTAGTATTAAATCCTGAGGCAATTTCTGTGTTTCATGGTCTATGTGAAGGTCCAATGGATAGAGTAAAGCTGCAGTAGTGAATCGGAATCTAATACTGATCCCCCAGGAAACGCTCAAAGCAAACCACAAACAAAGAGAAGACTTACTCTTCTTGTACTTAAGTCAGCATTGTGCCTATTGTATTGAATTCCGACGCAATATCTGTGTTTCATCGTTAATGTGAAGGTCCAAGGGATAGAATAAAGCTGCAGTAGTGCAATGGAATCTAATACTTATCTCCAAGGAAACGCTAAAACCAAACCACAAACAATGAGAAGATTTACTCTTCTTGCACTTAAGTCGGAATTTTGCATTTTGTATTGAATCCCGACGCAATATCTATGTTTCATCGTCAATGTGAAGGTCCAAGGGTTAGAGTAAAACTGCAGTAGTGCATCGGAATCTAATCCTTTTCTCCCAGGAAACGCTCAAACCAAACCACAAACAATGAGAAAATTTACTCTTCTTGTAGTTAAGACTGCATTGTGCCTTTTTGTATTGAATCCAGACGGAATATCTGTGTTTCATCGTCAATGTAGAGGTCCATGCGATAGAGTAAAGTTGCATTAGTGCTTCGGAATCTAATACTGATCTCCCAGGAAACTCTCAAAGCAAACCAGAAAAAATGAGTGAGATTTACTCTACTTCTACTCGAGTCGGCGTTGTGCCTTTTGTTTTAAATCCCTATGTAATTTCTGTGTGTCATCGTCGATGTGAAGGTCCACGGGATAGAGTAGAGCTGCAGTAGTGCAATGGAATCTAATACTTATCTCCACGAAAACGCTCAAACCAAACCACTAACATTGACACGAATTATATTTCTTGTACTTAAGCCATCATTTTGCCTTTAGTATTAAATCCTGACGCAATTTCTGTGTTTCATGGTCTATGTGAAAGTCCAGTGGATAGAGTAAAGCTGCAATAGTGCATCGGAATCTAATACTGATCTCCCAGGAAACGTACAGAGCAAACAAGAAACAATGATATGATTACGCTTCTTGCACTTTAGTCGGCATTGTGCCTATAGTATTAAATCCCTACGCAATTTCCTTGTTTCATCGTCAGTGTGAAGGTCCAAGGGATAGAGTAATTCTGCAGTAGTACATCGGAATCTAATACTGATCTCCCAGAAAACGCTCAAAGCAAGCACAAACAATGAAAAGATTTACTCTTCTAGTACTTAAGTCAGCATTGTGCCTTTTGTATTGAATTCAGACGCAATATCTGTGTTTCATCGTTAATGTGAAGGTCCAAGGGATAGAATAAAGCTGAAGTAGTGCATCGGAATCTAATACTTATCTCCAAGGAAACGCTAAAACCAAACCACAAACAATGAGAAGATTTACTCTTCTTGTACTTAAGTCAGCTTTGTGCCTTTTGTATTAAATACCGACGCAATTCCTGTGTTTCATCGTGAATGTGAAGATCCAAGGGAAAGAGTAATGCTGCCGGAGTGCATCGTTATCTTATACTGATACCCCAGGAAACGCACAAAGCAAACTACAAACAATGAGAAGATTTACTCTTCTTGTACTTAAAAAGGCATTTTGCCTTTTCTATTAAATCCCTATGCAATTTCTGTGTTTCATCATCAATGAGAATGTCAAAGGGATACAGGAAAGCTGCAGTAGTGCATCGGAATCTAGTACTGATCTCCCAGGAATCATTCAAAGCAAACCACAACCAATGAGAAGATTTACTCTTCTTGTATTTAAGTCGGCATGGTGCCATTTGTATTAAATCCCGACGCAGTACTTGTGTTTCATCGTCAATGTGACGGTCCTACGGATAGAGTAAAGCTGCAGTAGTGCATCGGAATCTAATACTGATCTCCCAGGAAATGTACAGAGCTAACCAGAAACAATGAGATGATTTACTAAATCCTTACGCAATTTCTGTGTTTCATCCTGAGTGTGAAGGTCCAAGGGATAGGGTAAATCTACAGTAGTACATCGGAATCCAATACTGATCTCCCAGGAAACGCTCAAAGCAAGCCACAAACAATGAAAAGATTTACTCTTCTAGTACTTAAGTCGGCATTGTGCCTTTTTTATTAAATACCCACGCAATATCTGTGTTTCATCGATAATGTGAAGGTCCGAGGGATAGAATAAGGCTGCAGTAGTGCATCGGAATCGAATACTTATCTCCAGGGAAACGCTAAAACCAAACCACAAACAATGAGAAGATTTAGTCTTCTTGTACTTAAGTCAGCTTTGTGCCTTTTGTATTAAATCCCGACGCAATTTCTGTATTTCATGGTCATTGTGAAAGTCCAATGGATAGAGTAAAGCTGCAGTAGTGCTTCGGACTCTAATACTGGTCTCCCAGGAAACGCTCAAAGAAATCAGAAGCAATGAGATGATTTACTCTTCTTGTACTTAAGCTGGCATTTTGCCTTTTCTATTAAATCCGTACGCAATTTCTGTGTTTCATCATCAATGAGAAGGTCAAAGGGATACAGTAAAGCTGCAGCAGTGCATCGGAATCTTGTACTGATCTCCCAGGAATCATTCAAAGCAAACCACAAACAATGAGAAGATTTTCTCTACTTGTACTTAAGTCAGCATTGTGCCTTTTGTATTAAATCCCGACGCTAGTTCTGTGCCTCATCATCAATTTGAAGGTCCAAGGGATAGAGTAAAGCTGCAGTAGTGCATCGGAATCTAATACTGATCTCCCAACAAACGCTGAAAGCAAACCACAAACAATTAGAAGATTAATTCTTCGTGTACTTAAGTTGGAATTGTGTCTTTTGTATTAAATGCCGACGCAATTTCTGTGTTTCATCGTCAATGTGAAGGTCGAAGGGATAGCGTAAAGCTGTAGTATTGTATCGGAACCTAATGCTGATCTCCCAGGAAACGTTCAAAGCAAACCAAAAACCAGGAGGAGATTTACTCTTATTGTACTTAAGTCGGCATTGTGCCTTTTCTATTGAATTCCGACCCAATATCTGTGTTTCATCGTTAATGTGAAGGTCCATGGGATAGATTAAAGCTGCAGTAGTGCATCGGAATCTGATACTGATCTCCCAGGAAACGTTCAAAGCAAACTAGAAACAATGAGAGGATTTAATCTTCTTGTACTTAAGTCGGCATTGTGCGTTTTGTATTAAATCCCTACGCAATTTCTGTGTTTCATCGTCAATGTGAAGGTCCAAGGGATAGAGTAAATCTGCAGTAGTGCATCATTATCTAATACTGATCTCCCAGGAAACGCTCAAAGCAAACCACAAACAATGAGAAGATTTACTCTTCTTGTACTTAAGTCGGCATGGTGCCTTTTATATTAAATCCCGACGCTATTTCTATGTTTCATCGTCAATTTGAAGGTCCAAGGGATAGAGTAAAGCTGCAGTAGTGCCAGGAAACGCTCAAATCAAACCACAAACCATGCTAAGATTTACTCTTCTTGTACTTAAGTCGGCATCGTGCCTTTTGTATTAAATCCCGACGCAGTTCTTGTGTTTCATCGTCAATGTGAAGGTCCTACGGATAGAGTAAAGCTGCAATAGTGCATCGGAATCTAATACTGATCTCCCAGGAAATGTACAGAGCTAACCAGAAACAATGAGATGATTTACGCTTCTTGTACTTAAGTCGGCATTGTGCATTTTCTATTAAATCCCTACGCAATTTCTGTATTTCATCGTCAGTGTGAAGGTCCAAGGGATAGAGTAAATCTACAGTAGTACATCGGAATCCAATACTGATCTCCCAGGAAACGCTCAAAGCAAGCCACAAACAATGAAAAGATTTACTCTTTTAGTACTTAAGTCGGCATGGTGCCTTTTGTATTAAATCCCGACGCTATTTCTATGTTTCATCGTCAATTTGAAGGTGCAAGGGATAGAGTAAAGCTTCAGTAGTGCATCGGTATCTATTACTGATGTCCCAGGAAACGCTCAAATTAAACCACAAACCATGCTAAGATTTACTCTTCTTGTACTTAAGTCGGCATTGTGCCTTTTGTATTAAAATCCGACGCAGTTCTTGTGTTTCATCGTCAAGGTGAAGGTCCTATGGATAGAGAAAAGCTGCAGTAGTGCATCGGAATCTAATACTGATGTCCCAGGAAACGCTCAAAGCAAACCAGAAACAATGAGAAGACTTACTCTTCTTGTACTTAAGTTGGCATTGTGCCTTTTGTATTAAATCACGACTCAATTACTGTGTTTCTTCGTCAATGGGAAAGTTGAAGGTATAGAGTAAAGCTGCAGTAGTGCATCGGAACTTAATACTGATCTCCCAGGAAACGCTAAAACCAAACCACAGACAATGCGAAGATTTACTCTTGTTATACTTACGTCGGCTTTGTGCCATTTGCATTAAATCCCGACACAATATCTGAATTTCATCGTCAATGTGAAGGTCCTAGCGATAGAGTAAATCTGCAATAGTGCATCGGAATCTGATACTGATTTCCCAGGAAACGCTCAAAGCAAACCACAGACAACGAAAAGATTTACTCTGCTAGTACTTAAGTCGGCATTGTGCATTGTGTATTCAATCCCGACGTAATTTCTGTGTTTTAACGTCAATGTGAAGGTCCAAGGGATACAGTAAAGCTGCAGTAGTGCATCGGAATCTAATACTGATCTCCCAGGAAACACTCAAAGCAAACCACAAACAATGAGAGAATTTATTCTTCTTGTACTTAAGTCGGCATTGTGCCTTTTGTATTAAATCCCGATGCTATTCCTGTGCCTCATCGTCAATTTGAAGGTCCAAGGGATAGAGTAAAACTGCAGTAGTGCATCGGAATCTAACCCTTTTCTCCCAGGAAACGCTCAAACCAAACCACAAACATTGAGACGATTTATACTTCTTGTCCTTAAGCCGGCATTTTGCCTTTAGTATTAAATCCTGAGGCAATTTCTGTGTTTCATGGTCTATGTGAAGGTCCAATGGATAGAGTAAAGCTGCAGTAGTGAATCGGAATCTAATACTGATCCCCCAGGAAACGCTCAAAGCAAACCACAAACAAAGAGAAGACTTACTCTTCTTGTACTTAAGTCAGCATTGTGCCTATTGTATTGAATTCCGACGCAATATCTGTGTTTCATCGTTAATGTGAAGGTCCAAGGGATAGAATAAAGCTGCAGTAGTGCAATGGAATCTAATA
Source organism: Schistocerca piceifrons (assembly GCF_021461385.2). Taxonomy (NCBI): domain Eukaryota; kingdom Metazoa; phylum Arthropoda; class Insecta; order Orthoptera; family Acrididae; genus Schistocerca; species Schistocerca piceifrons. The sequence goes on from NW_025728257.1 coordinate 439,182, forward strand.
CTTATCTCCAAGGAAACGCTAAAACCAAACCACAAACAATGAGAAGATTTACTCTTCTTGTACTTATGTCGACATTGTGCCTATAGTATTAAATCCCGACGCAATTTCTGTGTTTCGTGGTCATTGTGAAAGTGCAATGGATAGAGTAAAGCTGCAGTAGTGCTTCGGGCTCTAATACTGATCTCCCAGGAAACGCTCAAAGCAAACCAGAAACAATGAGATGATTTACTCATCTTGTACTTAAGCCGGCATTTTGCCTATTCTATTAAATCCCTACGCAATTTCTGTGTTTCATCATCAATGAGAAGGTCAAAAGGATACAGTAAAGCTGCAGTAGTGCATCGGAATCTAGTACTGATCTCAAAGGAAGCATTCATAGCAAACCACAAACAATGAGAAGATTTTCTCTTCTTGTACTTAAGTTAGCATTGTGCCTTATGTATTAAATCCCGACGCTATTTCTGTGCCTCAAAGTCAATTTGAAGGTCCAAGGGATAGAGTAAAGCTGCAGTAGTGCATCGGAATCTAATGCTGATCTCCCAGGAAACACTCAAAGCAAACCACAAACAATGAGAAGAGTTTCTCTTCTTGCACTTAAGTCGGAATTGTGCCTTTTGTATTAATTCCCGACGCAATTTCTGTGTTTCATCGTCAATGTGAATGTCCAAGAGATAGAGTAAATCTGACGTAGTGCATCGGAAACTAGAATTGACCTCTCAGGAAACGCTCACAGCAAACCACAAACAATGAAAAGATTTACTCATCTTGTACTTAAGTCGGCGTTGTGCCTTTTGTATTAATTCCCGACGCAATTTCTGTGTTTCATCGTCAATGTGAAGGTCAAAGAGATAGAGTAAATCTGAAGTAGTGCATCGGAAACTAGTATTGATCTCTCAGGAAACGCTCACAGCAAACCACAAACAATGAAAAGATTTACTCTTCTAGTACTTAAGTCGGCATTGTGCCTTTTGTGTTAAATCCCGACACAATTTCTGTGTTTCATCGTCAATGGGAAGGTCCAAGAGATAGAGTAAATCTGAAGTAGTGGATCGGAAACTAGTATTGATCTCTCAGGAAACGCTCACAGCAAACCACAAACAATGAAATGATTTACTCTTCTTGTACTTAAGTCGGCATTGTGCCGTTTGCATTAAATCCCGACGCTATATCTGTGCCTCATCGTCAAATTGAAGGTCCAAGGGATAGAGTAAAGCTGCAGTAGTGCACCGAAATCTAATACTGATCTCCCAGGAAACACTCAAAGCAAACCAAAAACAATGAGAAGATTTTCTCTTCTTGCACTTAAGACGGAATTGTCCCTTTTGTATTAAATCCTGACGCTATTTCTGTGCCTCATCGTCAATTTGAAGATCCAAGGGATAGAGTAAAGCTGCCGTTGTGCATCGGAATCTAATACTGGTCTCTCAGGAAACGCTCAAAGCAAATCTGAAACAATGAGATGATTTACTCTTCTTGTACTTAAGTCGGCATTGTGCATTTTGTATAAAATCCAGACGGAATTTCCGTGTTTCATCGTCAATGTGGAGGTCCAAGTGATGGAGTAAAGCTGCAGTAGTGCACCGAAATCTAATACTGATCTCCCAGGAAACACTCAAAGCAAACCACAAACAAAGAAAAGATTTACTCTTCTTGTTCTTAAGTCAGCATTGTGCCTTTTGTACTACATGCCGACGCTATTTCTGTGTTTCATCGTCAATTTGAAGGTTAAAGGGATAGAGTAAAGCTGCAGTAGTGCATCGGTATCTATCACTGATCTCCAAGGAAACGCTCATAGCAAACCACAAACAATGAGAGGATTTACTCTTCTTGTACTTAAGTCGGAATTGTGCCTTTTGTTTTAAATCCCGACGCTATTTCTGTGCCTCATCGTCAATTTGAAGGTCCAAGGGATAGAGTAAAGCTGCAGTAGTGCATCGGAATCTAATACTGATCTCCCAGGAAACACTCAAAGCAAACCACAAACAATGAGAAGACTTTCTCCTCTTGCACTTAAGTCGGAAATGTGCCTTTTCTTTTGAATCCCGACGCAATTTCTGTGTTTCATCGTCAATGTGAAGGTCCAAGGGATAGCGTAAATCTGCAGTAGTGCATCGGAATCTAATACTGATCTCCCAGGAAACACTCAAAGCAAACCACAAACAATGAGAGGATTTACTCTTCTTGTACTTAAGTCGGCATTCTGCCTTATGTATTAAATCCCGACGCTATTTCTGTGCCTCATCGTCAATTTGAAGATCCAAGGCATAGAGTAAATCTGCAGTAGTGCATCGGTATCAAATACTGATCTCCCAGGAAACGCTCAAAGCAAACCACAAACAATGAGAAAATGTACTTTTCGTGAACTTAAGTCGGCATTGTGCCTTTTTTATTAAATCCCGACGCTTTTTCTATATTTCATCGTCAATTTGAAGGTCCAAGGGATAGAGTAAAGCTGCAGTAGTGCATCGGTATATAATACTGATGTCCCAGGAAACGCTCAAATCTAATCACAAACAATGCTAAGATTTACTCTTCGTGTACTTAAGTCGGCATTGTGCCTTTTGTATTAAATCCCGATGCTATTTCTGTGCCTCATCGTCAATTTGAAGGTCCAAGGGATAGAGTGAAGCTGCAGTAATGCATCGAAATCTAATACTGATCTCCCAGGAAACTCTCAAAGCAAACCAGAAACAATGAGAAGATTTACTCTTCTTGTACTTATGTCGACATTGTGCCTATAGTATTAAATCCCGACGCAATTTCTGTGTTTCATGGACATTGTGAAAGTGCAATGGATAGAGTAACGCTGCAGTAGTGCTTCGGACTCTAATACTGATCTCCCAGGAAACGCTGAAAGCAAACCAGAAACAATGAGATGATTTACTCTTCTTGTACGTAAGCCGGCATTTTGCGTTTTCTATTAAATCCCTACGCAATTTCTGTGTTTCATCATCAATGAGAAGTTCAGAGGGACACAGTAAAGCTGCAGCAGTGCATCGGTATATAATACTGATCTCCCAGGAAACGCTCAAAGCACACCACAAACAATGAGAAGATTTTCTCTTCTTGTACTTAAGTCAGCATTGTGCTTTTGTAATAAATCCCGACGCTATTTCTGTGCCTCAACATCAATTTGAAGGTCCAAGGGATAGAGTAAAGCTGCAGTAGTGCATCGGAATCTAATACTGATCTCCCAGCAAACGCTAAAAGCAAACCACAAACAGTGAGAAGATTTACTCTTCGCGTACTTAAGCTGGAATTGTGCCTTTTGTATTAAATGCCGACGCAATTTCTGTGTTTCATCGTCGATGTGAAGGTCGAAGGGATGGAGTAAAGATGCAGTAGTGCATCGGAACCTAATACTGATCTCCGAGGAAACGTTCAAAGCAAACTAGAAACAATGAGAGGATTTAATCTTCTTGTACATAAGTCGGCATTGTGCGTTTTGTATTAAATCCCTACGCAATTTCTGTGTTTCATCGTCAATGTGAAGGTCCAAGGGATAGAGTAATTCTGCAGTAGTGCATCGGTATCTAATACTGATCTCCCAGGAAACGCTCAAAGCAAACCACAAACACTGAGAAGATTTACTCTTCTTGTACTTAAGTCGGCATGGTGCCTTTTGTATTAAATACCGACGCTATTTCTGTGTTTCATCGTCAATGTGAAGGTCCAAGAGATAGAGTAAATCTGAAGTAGTGCATCGGAAACTAGTATTGATCTCTCAGGAAACGCTCACAGCAAACCACAAACAATGAATACATTTACTCTTCTAGCACTTAAGTCGGCATTGTGCTTTTTGTGCTAAATCCCGACACAATTTCTGTGTTTCATTGTCAATGTGAAGGTCCAAGCTATAGAGTAAATCTGCAGTAGTGCATCGGAATCTAATACTGATCTCCCAGGAAACACTCAAAAGCGAACCACAAACAATGAGAGGATTAACTCTTCTTGTACTTAAGTCGGCATTGTGCCTTATGTATTAAATACCGACGCTATTTCTGTGCCTCATCATCAATTTGAAGATCCAATGGATAGAGTAAAGCTGCAGTAGTGCATCGGAATCTAATACTGATCTCCCAGGAAACGCTCAAAGCATACTAGAAACAATGAGAGGATATAATCTTCTTGTACTTAAGTCGGCATTGTGCGTTTTGTATTAAATCCCTACGCAATTTCTGTGTTTCATCGTTAATGTGTAGGTCCAAGGGATAGAGTAAATCTGCAGTAGTGCATCGGTATCTAATACTGATCTCCCAGGAAACGCTCAAAGGAAACCACAAACAATGAGAAGATTTACTCTTCTTGCACTTAAGTCGGAATTTTGCAATTTGTATTGAATCCCGACGCAATATCTATGTTTCATCGTCAATGTGAAAGTTCAAGGAATAGAGTAAAACTGCAGTAGTGCATCAGAATGTAATCCTTTTCTACCAGGAAACGCTCAAACCAAACTACAAACAATAAGAAGACTTAGTCTTCTTGTAGTTAAGACTTAGTCTTCTTGTAGTTAAGACTGCATTGTGCCTTTTTGTATTGAATCCAGACGGAATATCTGTGTTTCATCGTCAATGTTGAGGTCCATGCGATTGAGTAAAGATGCAGTAGTGCATCGGAAACTAAACTGATTTCCCAGGAAACTCTCAAAGCAAACCAGAAACTATGGAAAGATTTACTCTTCTTCTACTTGAGTCGGCGTTGTGCCTTTTTTTTTAAATCCCTACCCAATTTCTGTGTTTCATCGTCAATGTGAAGGTCCACGGGATAGAGTAGAACTGCAGTAGTGCATCGAAATATAATACTTATCTCCACGGAAACGCCCAAACCAAACCACAAACATTGAGAAGATTTACACTTCTTGTACTTAAGTCGGCATTGTGCCTTTAGTATTAAATCCTGGCGCAATTTTTGTGTTATTCATGGTCTATGTGAAGGTCCAATGGATAGAGTAAAGCTGGAGTAGTGCATCGGAATCTAATACTGATGTCCCAGGAAACGTACAGAGCAAACCAGAAACAGTGAGATGATTTACGCTTCTTGTACTTAATTCGACATTGTGCATTTTCTATTAAATGCCTACGAAATTTCTGTGTTTCATCGTCAGTGTGAAGGTCCAAGGGATAGAGTAAATCTGCAGTAGTACATCGGAATCTAATACTGATCTCCCAGGAAACGCTTAAAGCAAGCCACAAACAATGAAAAGATTTAATCCTCTAGTACTTAACTCGGCATTGTGCCTCTTTTATTAAATCCCGACGCAATTTCTGTGTTTCATCGTCAATGTGAAGGTCCAAGGGACAGGGTAAAGCTGCAGTAGTGCATCGGAATCTAGTACTGATCCCCCTGGAAACGCTCAATGCAAACCTCAAACAATGAGAAGATTTACCATTCGTGTACTTAAGTCGGCAGTGTGCCTTTTGTATTAAATGCCGACGCAATTTCTGTGTTTCATCGTCGATGTGAAGGTCGAAGGGATAGAGTAAAGCTGCAGTAGTGCATCGGAACCTAATGCTAATCTCCCAGGAAAGGTTCAAAGCAAACCAAAAACAAGGAGAAGATTTACTCTTATTCTACTTAAGTCGGCATTGTGCCTTTTGTATTATATCCCTACGCAATTTCTGTGTTTCATCGTCAATGTGAAGGTCCATGGGATAGATTAAAGCTGCAGTAGTGCATCGGAATCCGATACTGATCTCCCAGGAAACGTTCAAAGCAAACTAGAAACAATGAGAGGATTTAATCTTCTTGTACTTAAGTCGGCATTGTGCGATTTGTATTAAATCCCAACGCAATTTCTGTGTTTCATCGTCAATATGAAGGTCCAAGGGATAGAGTAAATCTGCAGTAGTGCAACGGTCTCTAATACTGATGTCCCAGGAAACGCTCAAATCAAACCACAAACAATGCTAAGATTTACTCTTCGTGTACCTAAGTCGGCTTTGTGCCTTTTGTATTAAATCCCGATGCTATTTCTGTGCCTCATCACCAATTTGAAGGTCCAAGGGATAGAGTGAAGCTGCAGTAATGCTTCGAAATCTAATACTGATCTCCCAGGAAACGCTCATAGCAAACCACAAACAATGAGAAGATTTACTCTTCTTGCACTTAAGTCGGAATTTTGCATTTTGTATTGAATCCCGACGCAATATCTATGTTTCATCGTCAATGTGAAGGTCCAAGGGTTAGAGTAAAACTGCAGTAGTGCATCGGAATCTAATCCTTTTCTCCCAGGAAACGCTCAAACCAAACCACAAACAATGAGAAAATTTACTCTTCTTGTAGTTAAGACTGCATTGTGCCTTTTTGTATTGAATCCAGACGGAATATCTGTGTTTCATCGTCAATGTAGAGGTCCATGCGATAGAGTAAAGTTGCATTAGTGCTTCGGAATCTAATACTGATCTCCCAGGAAACTCTCAAAGCAAACCAGAAAAAATGAGTGAGATTTACTCTACTTCTACTCGAGTCGGCGTTGTGCCTTTTGTTTTAAATCCCTATGTAATTTCTGTGTGTCATCGTCGATGTGAAGGTCCACGGGATAGAGTAGAGCTGCAGTAGTGCAATGGAATCTAATACTTATCTAAACGAAAACGCTCAAACCAAACCACAAACATTGACACGAATTATATTTCTTGTACTTAAGCCATCATTTTGCCTTTAGTATTAAATCCTGACGCAATTTCTGTGTTTCATGGTCTATGTGAAGGTCCAGTGGATAGAGTAAAGCTGCAATAGTGCATCGGAATCTAATACTGATCTCCCAGGAAACGTACAGAGCAAACAAGAAACAATGATATGATTACGCTTCTTGCACTTTAGTCGGCATTGTGCCTATAGTATTAAATCCCTACGCAATTTCCTTGTTTCATCGTCAGTGTGAAGGTCCAAGGGATAGAGTAATTCTGCAGTAGTACATCGGAATCTAATACTGATCTCCCAGAAAACGCTCAAAGCAAGCACAAACAATGAAAAGATTTACTCTTCTAGTACTTAAGTCAGCATTGTGCCTTTTTTATTAAATCCCGACGCAATTTCTGTGTTTCATCGACAATGTGAAGGTCCAAGGGATAGAGTAAAGCTGCAGTAGTGCATCTGAATCTAGTACTGATCCCACAGGAAACGCTCAAAGCAAACCACGAACAAAGAGAAGATTTACTCTTCTTCTACTTAAGTCAGCATTGTGCCTTTTGTATTGAATTCAGACGCAATATCTGTGTTTCATCGTTAATGTGAAGGTCCAAGGGATAGAATAAAGCTGAAGTAGTGCATCGGAATCTAATACTTATCTCCAAGGAAACGCTAAAACCAAACCACAAACAATGAGAAGATTTACTCTTCTTGTACTTAAGTCAGCTTTGTGCCTTTTGTATTAAATACCGACGCAATTCCTGTGTTTCATCGTGAATGTGAAGATCCAAGGGAAAGAGTAATGCTGCCGGAGTGCATCGTTATCTTATACTGATACCCCAGGAAACGCACAAAGCAAACTACAAACAATGAGAAGATTTACTCTTCTTGTACTTAAAAAGGCATTTTGCCTTTTCTATTAAATCCCTATGCAATTTCTGTGTTTCATCATCAATGAGAATGTCAAAGGGATACAGGAAAGCTGCAGTAGTGCATCGGAATCTAGTACTGATCTCCCAGGAATCATTCAAAGCAAACCACAACCAATGAGAAGATTTACTCTTCTTGTATTTAAGTCGGCATGGTGCCATTTGTATTAAATCCCGACGCAGTACTTGTGTTTCATCGTCAATGTGACGGTCCTACGGATAGAGTAAAGCTGCAGTAGTGCATCGGAATCTAATACTGATCTCCCAGGAAATGTACAGAGCTAACCAGAAACAATGAGATGATTTACTAAATCCTTACGCAATTTCTGTGTTTCATCGTGAGTGTGAAGGTCCAAGGGATAGGGTAAATCTACAGTAGTACATCGGAATCCAATACTGATCTCCCAGGAAACGCTCAAAGCAAGCCACAAATAATGAAAAGATTTACTCTTCTAGTACTTAAGTCGGCATTGTGCCTTTTTTATTAAATACCCACGCAATATCTGTGTTTCATCGTTAATGTGAAGGTCCGAGGCATAGAATAAGGCTGCAGTAGTGCATCGGAATCGAATACTTATCTCCAAGGAAACGCTAAAACCAAACCACAAACAATGAGAAAATTTAGTCTTCTTGTACTTAAGTCAGCTTTGTGCCTTTTGTATTAAATCCCGACGCAATTTCTGTATTTCATGGTCATTGTGAAAGTCCAATGGATAGAGTAAAGCTGCAGTAGTGCTTCGGACTCTAATACTGGTCTCCCAGGAAACGCTCAAAGAAATCAGAAGCAATGAGATGATTTACTCTTCTTGTACTTAAGCTGGCATTTTGCCTTTTCTATTAAATCCGTACGCAATTTCTGTGTTTCATCATCAATGAGAAGGTCAAAGGGATACAGTAAAGCTGCAGCAGTGCATCGGAATCTTGTACTGATCTCCCAGGAATCATTCAAAGCAAACCACAAACAATGAGAAGATTTTCTCTACTTGTACTTAAGTCAGCATTGTGCCTTTTGTATTAAATCCCGACGCTATTTCTGTGCCTCATCATCAATTTGAAGGTCCAAGGGATAGAGTAAAGCTGCAGTAGTGCATCGGAATCTAATACTGATCCCCCAACAAACGCTGAAAGCAAACCACAAACAATTAGAAGATTAATTCTTCGTGTACTTAAGTTGGAATTGTGTCTTTTGTATTAAATGCCGACGCAATTTCTGTGTTTCATCGTCAATGTGAAGGTCGAAGGGATAGCGTAAAGCTGTAGTATTGTATCGGAACCTAATGCTGATCTCCCAGGAAACGTTCAAAGCAAACCAAAAACCAGGAGGAGATTTACTCTTATTGTACTTAAGTCGGCATTGTGCCTTTTCTATTGAATTCCGACCCAATATCTGTGTTTCATCGTTAATGTGAAGGTCCATGGGATAGATTAAAGCTGCAGTAGTGCATCGGAATCTGATACTGATCTCCCAGGAAACGTTCAAAGCAAACTAGAAACAATGAGAGGATTTAATCTTCTTGTACTTAAGTCGGCATTGTGCGTTTTGTATTAAATCCCTACGCAATTTCTGTGTTTCATCGTCAATGTGAAGGTCCAAGGGATAGAGTAAATCTGCAGTAGTGCATCATTATCTAATACTGATCTCCCAGGAAACGCTCAAAGCAAACCACAAACAATGAGAAGATTTACTCTTCTTGTACTTAAGTCGGCATGGTGCCTTTTATATTAAATCCCGACGCTATTTCTATGTTTCATCGTCAATTTGAAGGTCCAAGGGATAGAGTAAAGCTGCAGTAGTGCCAGGAAACGCTCAAATCAAACCACAAACCATGCTAAGATTTACTCTTCTTGTACTTAAGTCGGCATTGTGCCTTTTGTATTAAATCCCGACGCAGTTCTTGTGTTTCATCGTCAATGTGAAGGTCCTACGGATAGAGTAAAGCTGCAATAGTGCATCGGAATCTAATACTGATCTCCCAGGAAATGTACAGAGCTAACCAGAAACAATGAGATGATTTATGCTTCTTGTACTTAAGTCGGCATTGTGCATTTTCTATTAAATCCCTACGCAATTTCTGTATTTCATCGTCAGTGTGAAGGTCCAAGGGATAGAGTAAATCTACAGTAGTACATCGGAATCCAATACTGATCTCCCAGGAAACGCTCAAAGCAAGCCACAAACAATGAAAACATTTACTCTTTTAGTACTTAAGTCGGCATGGTGCCTTTTGTATTAAATCCCGACGCTATTTCTATGTTTCATCGTCAATTTGAAGGTGCAAGGGATAGAGTAAAGCTTCAGTAGTGCATCGGTATCTATTACTGATGTCCCAGGAAACGCTCAAATTAAACCACAAACCATGCTAAGATTTACTCTTCTTGTACTTAAGTCGGCATTGTGCCTTTTGTATTAAAATCCGACGCAGTTCTTGTGTTTCATCGTCAATGTGAAGGTCCTATGGATAGAGAAAAGCTGCAGTAGTGCATCGGAATCTAATACTGATGTCCCAGGAAACGCTCAAAGCAAACCAGAAACAATGAGAAGACTTACTCTTCTTGTACTTAAGTTGGCATTGTGCCTTTTGTATTAAATCACGACTCAATTACTGTGTTTCTTCGTCAATGGGAAAGTTGAAGGTATAGAGTAAAGCTGCAGTAGTGCATCGGAACTTAATACTGATCTCCCAGGAAACGCTAAAACCAAACCACAGACAATGCGAAGATTTACTCTTGTTATACTTACGTCGGCTTTGTGCCATTTGCATTAAATCCCGACACAATATCTGAATTTCATCGTCAATGTGAAGGTCCTAGCGATAGAGTAAATCTGCAATAGTGCATCGGAATCTGATACTGATTTCCCAGGAAACGCTCAAAGCAAACCACAGACAACGAAAAGATTTACTCTGCTAGTACTTAAGTCGGCATTGTGCATTGTGTATTCAATCCCGACGTAATTTCTGTGTTTTAACGTCAATGTGAAGGTCCAAGGGATACAGTAAAGCTGCAGTAGTGCATCGGAATCTAATTCTGATCCCCCAGGAAACGCTCAAAGCAAACCACAAGCAATTAGAAGATTTTCTCTTCCTTTACTTAAGTCAGCATTGTGCCTTTTGTATTAAATCCCGACGCAATTTCTGTGTTTCATCATTAATGTGAAGGGTAAAGGGATAGAGTAATACGGCAGTAGTGCATCGGAATCTAATACTGATCTCCCAGGAAACGCTCAAAGCAATCCACCAACAATGAGAAGATTTACACTTCTTGTACTTAATTCGGAATGTTGCCCTTTGTATTAAATCCCGACGCAATTTCTGTGCTTCATCGTCAATGTGAAGGTCCAAGGGATGCAGTAAAGCTGCAGTAGTGCATCGGAATCTAATTCTGATCCCCCATGAAACGCTCAACACAAACCAACAACAATGAGAAGAATTTCTCTTGCTGTACTTAAGTCACCAATGTGCCTTTTGTATTAAATCCCGACGCAATATCTGTGTTTCATCGTCAATGTGAAGGTTGAAGGGATAGAGCAAAGCTGCAGTAGTCATCTGAACCTAATACTGATGTGTCAGGTAACGTTCAAAGCAAACCACAAACAATGAGAAAATTTACTCTTCTTCTACATAAGTCGGCAATGTGCCTTTTGTATTAAATCCCGACGCAATTTCTGTATATCATGGCCAATATGAAGCTCCAAGTGATAGTGTAAAGCTGGAGTAGTGCATCGGAAACTAATACTGATCTCCCAGGAAACGCTCAAAGCAAACCAGAAACAATGAGAAGATTTACTCTTCTTGTACCCAAGTCGGCATTGTGTCTTTTGTATTAAATCCCGACGCAATTTCTGTGTTTCATCGTCAATGTGAAGGTCCAAGGGATAGATTAAATCTGCAGTTGTGCATCGGAATCTAATACTGATCTCCCAGGAAACGCTCAAAATACACCATAAACAATGAGAAGATATAATCTTCTTGTACTTAGGTCAGCATTGTGCATTTTGTATTAATTCCCGAAGCAATTTCTGTGTTTCATCCTCAATGTGAAGGTCCGAGGTGTAGAGTAAAGCTGCAGTAGTGCATCGGAATCTAGTACTTTTCTCCCAGGAAACACACAAACCAAATCACAAACAATGAGAAGATCTACTATTCTTGTACTTAAGTCTGCATTTTGCCTTTTTGTATTAAATCCCGGCGCAATTACTGTGTTTCATCGTGAATGTGAAGGTCCATGGGATAGAGTAAAACTACAGTAGTGCATCGGAATTTAATACTGATCCCCCTGGAAACCCTCAAAGCAGACCACAAACAATGGGAAGATTTACTCTTCTAGTACTTATCCGGCACTGTGCCTTTTGAATCCAATCCTGACGCAATTTCAGTGTTTCATCGTCAATGTGAAGGTCCAAGGGATAGAGCAAAGCTGCAGTAGTGCTTCAGAATCTAATACTGATCTACCAACAAACGATAAAAGCTAACCACAAACAATGAGAAGATTTACTCTTCTTGTACTTAAGTCTGCATTGTGCCTGTTGTATTACATCCCGACGCAATTTCTGTGTTTCATCGTCAATCTGAAGGTCCAAGGGATATAGTAAAGCTGCATTAGTGCATCGGGATCTAATACTGATCTCCCAAGACACGCTCAAAGCAAACCATAAAAAAATGAGAAGATTTACTCTTCTTGCACTTAAGTCGGAATTTTGCTTTTGTATTGAATCCCGACGCAAATGCTGTGTCTCATCGTCAATGTGGAGGTCCAGGGGATAGAATAAAGTTGCAGTAGTGCATCGGAATTTAATACTTATCTCCCAAGAAACGTTCAAACCAAACCACGAACAATGAGAAGATTTACTCATTTTGTACTTAAGTCGCCTTTGTGCCATTTGTATTATTTCACGACGCAAATTCTGTGTTTCATCGTCAATGTGAAGAACCAAGGGATAGAGTAAGGCTGCCGTAGTGCATCGAAATCTAATAATGATCCCTCAGGAAACCCTCAAAGCAAACCACAAACTATGAGAAGATATACTCTTCATGTACTTAAGTCGACTTTGTGCCTTTAGTATTAAATCTCGAAACAAATTCTGTGTCACATGTTCAATGTGAAGGTCCAATGGATACAGTAAAGCTGCAGTAGTGCATCGGAATGTAATACTCATCTTCCAGGAACGCTCAAAGCAAACCACAAACAATGAGAAGATTTACTCTTCTTGTACTTAAGTCGGCATTGTGTATTCTGTATTAAATCCCGACGCAATTTCTGTGTTTCATCGCCAATGTGAAGGTCCAAGAGGTAGAGTAAATCTGCAGTAGTGCATCGGAATCTAATACTGATCTCCCAGGAAACGCTCAAAGCATACCACAAACAATCTGAAGATGTGCTCTTCTTGTACTTATGTTGGCATTGAAACTTTTGTGTTAAATCCCGACGCTAGTGCTATGTTTCATCGTCAATTTGAAGGTCCAAGGGATAGAGTAGAGCTGTAGTAGTGCATCGGTATCAAATACTGATCTCCCAGGAAACGCTCAAACCAGACCACTAGCAATGAGAAGATTTACTCTTCTTGTACTTAAGTCGGCTTCGTGCCATTTGTATTAAATCCCGACACAATTTCTGTGTTTCATTGTCAATGTGAAGGTCCAAGGGATAGAGTAAATCTGCAGTAGTGCATCGGAATCTGACACTGATCTCCCAGGAAACGCTCAAAGCAAACCACAAACAATGAAAAGATTTACTCTTGTAGTACTTAAGTCGGCATTGTGCCTTATGTATTAAATCCCGTCGCAATTTCTGTGTATCATCGTCAATGTGATGGTCCAAGGGATACAGTAAAGCTGCAGTAGTGCATCGGTATCTAATTCTGATCCCCAGGAAACGCTCAAAGCAAACCACAAATAATGTGTAGATTATCTCTTCCTTTACTTAAGTCAGCATTGTGCCTTTTGTACTAAATCGCAACGCAATTTCTGTGTTTCATTGTTAATGTGAAGGTCCAATGGAAAGAGTAAAGCTGGAGTAGTGCATCGGAAACTAATACTGATTTCCCAGGAAACGCTCAAAGGAAACCAGAAGCATTAGGAAGATTTACTCTTCTTGTACTTAAGTCGGCATTGTGCCATTTGTATTAAATCCCGACGCAATTTCTGTGTTTCATCGGCAATGTGAAGGTCCAAGGGATAGATTAAATCTGCAGTGGTGCATCGGAATCTAATACTGATCTCCCAGGAAACGCTCAAAGTAAACCACAAACAATGAGAAGATATACTCTTCTTATACTTAAGTTGGCACTGTGCATTTTGTATTAAATCCCGACGCAATTTCTGTGTTTCATCCTGAATGTGAAGGTCCAATGGGTAGAGTAAAGCTGCAGTAGTGCATCGGAATCTAATACTTTTCTGCCAGGAAACAATCAAACCAAATCACAAACAATGAGATGATCTACTATTCTTGTACTTAAGTCTGCATTGTGCCTTTTTGTATTAAATCCCGACGCATTTACTGTGTTTCATCGTCAATGTGAATGTCCAATAGATAGAGGGAAGCTGCAGTATATCATGGGAATCAAATACTTTTCTCCCAGGAAACGCTCAAACCAAACCTCAAACAATGAGAAGATTTACCCTTCTTGTACTTAAGTCGGCTTTGTGCCGTTTGTATTACATCCCGACGCAATTTATGTGTTTCATCGTCAATGTGAAGGTCCACGGGATAGAGTAAAGCTGCAGTAGCACATCGGAATCTAATACTGATCTCCAAGGAAAAGCTCAAAGACAACCAGAAACAATGAGAAGATTAACTCTTCTTGTACATAAGTCGGCATTGTGCCTTTTGTATTAAATCCCGACGCAATTTCTGTGTCTCATCGTCAATGTGGAGGTATAAGGGATAGAGTAAATCTGCAGTAGTGAATCACAATCTAATACTGATCTCCCAGGAAACGCTCAACGCAAACCAGAAACATTGAGAAGATTTCATATTCTCGCAGGTCAGTCGGCACTGTGCCATTTGTATTAAATCCCGACGCAATTTCTGTGTTTCATCGTCAAAGTGGAGGTCCGAGGTATAAAGTAAAGCTGCAGTAGTGCATCGGAATCTATTATTGATCCCCGGAAACTCTCAAAGAAAACCGAAAACAATGAAAAAATTTGCTCTTCTTTTACTTAAGTCGCATTGTGCCTTTCGTATTAAATCACGACGCAATTTCTTTGTTTCGTCGTCAATGTGAAGGTCCAAGGGATAGAGTAAATCTGCGGTAGTGCATCGGTATCTAATACTGATCTCCCAGGAAACGCTCAAAGCAAACCACAAACGATGAGAAGATTTACTCTTCTTGTACTTTAGTCGGCTTTGTGCCATTTGTATTAAATCCCGACGCAATTTCTGTGTTTCACTGTCAATGTGCAGGTCCAAGGGATAGAGTAAATCTGCAGTAGTGCATCGGAATCTGATACTGATCTCCCAGGAAACGCTCAAAGCAAACCACAAGCAATGAAAAGATTTTCTCTTCTAGTACTTAACTCGGCAGTGTGCCATTTGTATTAAATCCCGACGCTATTTCTGTGTTTCATCGTCAATGTGGAGGTCCGAGGGATAAAGTAAAACTGCAATAGTGCATCAGAATCAAATACTGATCCCTGGAACTCTCAAAGCAAACCACAAACAATGAGAAAATTTGCTCTTCTTGTTCTTAAGTCGCATTGTGCCTTTCGTATTAGATCCCGACGCAATTTCTGTGTTTCATCGTCAATGTGAAGGTCCTAGGGATAAATTAACTCTGCAGTGGTGCATCGGAATCTACTACTGATCTCCCAGGAAACGCTCAAAGTAAACCACAAACAATGAGAAAATATACTCTTCTTATACTTAAGTCGGCACTGTGCATTTTGTATAAATCCCGACGCAATTTCTGTGTTTCATCCTGAATGTGAAGGTCCAATGGGTAGAGTAATGCTGCAGTAGTGCATCGGAATCTAACACTTTTCTGCCAGGAAACACTCAAACCAAATCACAAACAATGAGATGATCTACTATTCTTGTACTTAAGTCTGCATTGTGCATTTTTGTATTATATCCCGACGCAATTACTGTGTTCGATCGTCAATGTGAAGGTCCAATAGATAGAGTAAAGCTGCAGTATTGCATCGGAATCAAATACTTATCTCCCAGGAAACGGTCAAACCAAACCTCAAACAATGAGAAGATTTACCCTTCTTGTACTTCAGTCGGCTTTGTGCCATTTGTATTACATCCCGACGCAATTTCCGTGTTTCATCGTCAATGTGATGGTCCACGGTAATGAGTGAAGCTGCAGTTGCACATCGGAATCTAATACTGATCTCCAAGGAAACGCTCAAAGCCAACCAGAGACAATGAGAAGATTAACTCTTCTTTTACATAAGTCGGCATTGTGCCTTATGTATTAAATCCCGACGCAATTTCTGTATTTCCTCGTCAATGTGAAGGTCCAAGGGATACAGTAAAGCTGCAGTAGCGCATCGGAATCTAATTCTGATCCCCCAATAAACGCTCAAAGCAAACCACAAACAATGAGAAAATTTTCTCGTCCTTTACATAAGTCAGCATTGTGCCTTTTGTATTAAATCCCAACGCAATTTCTGTGTTTCTTCGTTAATGTGAAGCTTGAAGGGATAGAGTAAAGCTGCAGTAGTGCGTCGGAATCTAATACTGATCTCCCAGGATACGCTCAAAGCAATCCACAAACGATGAGAAGATTTACACTTCTTGTACTTAATTCGGAATTGTGCCTTTTGCATTAAATCCTGACGCAATTTCTGTGTTTCATCGTCAATATGAAGGTCCAAGGGATAGAGTATAGCTGGAGTAGTGCATCGGAAACTAATACTGATCTCCCAGGAAACGCTCAAAGCAAACCAGAAAAATGAGAAGATTTACTCTTCTTGTACTTAAGTCGGCATTGTGCCTTTTGCATTAAATCCTGACGCAATTTCTGTGTTTCATCGTCAATGTGGATGTCCGAGGGATAAAGTAAAGCTGCAGTAGTGCATCGGAATCTAATACTGATCCCCCAGGAAACTCTCAAAGCAAAGCACAAACAATGAGAAAATTTACTCTTCTTGTAAATGTCGCATTGTGCCTTTCGTATTAAATCCCGACGCAATTTCTGTGTCTCATCGTCAATGTGAAGGTTCAAGGGATAGATTAAATCTGCAGTGGTGCATCGGAATCTATTACTGATCTCCCAGGAAACGCTCAAAGTAAACCTCAAACAATGAGAAGATATACTCTTCTTATACTTATGTCGACATTGTGCATTATGTATTGAATCCCGACGCAATTTCTGTGTTTCATCGTCAATGTGAAGGTGTAAGGGATAGAGTAAATCTGCAGTGGTGCATCGGAATCTAATACTGATCTCCCAGGAAACGCTCAATGCAAACCACAAACAATGAGAAGATTTACTCTTCTTGTATGTAAGTAGGTATTATGCCTTTTCTTATTAAATCCCGACGCAATATCTGAGTTTCATTGTCAATGTGAAGGTCAAAGGGATAGAGTAAATCTGCAGTAGTGCATCGGAATCTAATACTGATCTCCCAGGAAACGCTCAAAGCCAACCAGAAACAAAGAGAAGATTTACTCTTGTTGAACTTAAGTCGGCATTGTGCCTTTTGTATTAAATCCCGACGCAATTTCTGTGTCCATCATCAATGTGGAGGTCCAAGGGATAAAGTAAAGCTGCAGTAGTCCATCGGAATCTAATACTGATTCCCGAGGAAACTCTCAAAGCATACCACAATGAGAAAATTTACTCTTCTTGTACATAAGTCACATTCTGCCTTTCGTGTTAAATCCCGACTTAATTTCTGTGTATCATCGCCAATGTGAACGTCCAAGGGATACAGTAAATCTGCAGTAGTGCATCGGAACCTAATACTAATCTCCCAGGAAACGCTCAAAGCCAACCAGAAACAAAGAGAAGATTTACTCCTGTTGAACTTAAGTCGGCATTGTGCCTTTTGTATTAAATCCCGACGCAATTTCTGTGTCCATCATCAATGTGGAGGTCCAAGGGATAAAGTAAATCTGCAGTAGTGCATCGGAATCTAATACTGATCTTCCAGGAAACGCTCAAGGCAAACCACAAACAATGAGAAGATTTTCTCTTCCTTTACTTAAGTCAGCATTGTGCCTTTTGTACTAAATCGCGACGCAATTTCTGTGTTTCATCGTTAATGTGATGGTCGAAGAGACAGAGTAAAGCTGCAGTAGTGCATCGGAATCTAATACTGATCTCCCAGGAAACGCTCAAAGCAATCCACAAACAATGAGAAGATTTACACTTCTTGTACTTAAGTCGACTTTGTGCCTTTAGTATTAAATCTCGAAACAAATTCTGTGTCACATGTTCAATGTGAAGGTCCAATGGATACAGTAAAGCTGCAGTAGTGCATCGGAATGTAATACTCATCTTCCAGGAACGCTCAAAGCAAACCACAAACAATGAAAAGATTTACTCTTCTTGTACTTAAGTCGGCATTGTGTATTCTGTATTAAATCCCGACGCAATTTCTGTGTTTCATCGTCAATGTGAAGGTCCAAGGGGTAGAGTAAATCTGCAGTAGTGCATCGGAATCTAATACTGATCTCCCAGGAAACGCTCAAAGCATACCACAAACAATCTGAAGATGTGCTCTTCTTGTACTTATGTTGGCATTGAGACTTTTGTGTTAAATCCCGACGCTATTTCTATGTTTCATCGTCAATTTGAAGGTCCAAGGGATAGAGTAGAGCTGTAGTAGTGCATCGGTATCAAATACTGATCTCCCAGGAAACGCTCAAACCAGACCACTAGCAATGAGAAGATTTACTCTTCTTGTACTTAAGTCGGGTTTGTGCCATTTGTATTAAATCCCGACACAATTTCTGTGTTTCATTGTCAATGTGAAGGTCCAAGGGATAGAGTAAATCTGCAGTAGTGCATCGGAATCTGACACTGATCTCCCAGGAAACGCTCAAAGCAAACCACAAACAATGAAAAGATTTACTCTTGTAGTACTTATGTCGGCATTGTGCCTTATGTATTAAATCCCGTCGCAATTTCTGTGTATCATCGTCAATGTGATGGTCCAAGGGATACAGTAAAGCTGCAGTAGTGCATCGGTATCTAATTCTGATCCCCAGGAAACGCTCAAAGCAAAAAACAAATAATGAGTAGATTATCTCTTCCTTTACTTAAGTCAGCATTGTGCCTTTTGTACTAAATCGCAACGCAATTTCTGTGTTTCATTGTTAATGTGAAGGACAAAGGGAAAGAGTAAAGCTGGAGTAGTGCATCGGAAACTAATACTGATTTCCCAGGAAACGCTCAAAGGAAACCAGAAGCATTGAGAAGATTTACTCTTCTTGTACATAAGTCACATTCTGCCTTTCGTATTAAATCCCGACGCAATTTCTGTGTATCATCGCCAATGTGAACGTCCAAGGGATAGAGTAAATCTGCAGTAGTGCATCGGAACCTAATACTGATCTTCCAGGAAACGCTCAATCCAAACCACAAACAATGAGAAGATTTTCTCTTCCTTTACTTAAGTCAGCATTGTGCCTTTTGTACTAAATCGCGACGCAATTTCCATGTTTCATCGTTAATGTGATGGTCGAAGAGACAGAGTAAAGCTGCAGTAGTGCATCGGAATCTAATACTGATCTCCCAGGAAACGCTCAAAGCAATCCACAAACAATGAGAAGATTTACACTTCTTGTACTTAATTCGGAATTTTTTCTTTTGCATTAAATCCCGACGCAATTTCTGTGTTTCATCGTTAATGTGAAGGTTGAAGGGACAGAGTAAAGCTGCAGTAGCACATCGGAATCTAATACTGATCTCCAAGGAAACGCTCAAAGCGAACCAGAAACAATGAGAAGATTAACTCTTCTTGTACATAAGTCGGCATTGTGCCTTCTGTGTTAAATCCCGACGCAATCTCTGTGTCTTTTTGTCAATGTGGAGGTCTAAGGGATAAAGTAAAGCTGCAGTAGTGCATCGCAATCTAATACTGATCTCCCAGGAAACGCTCAAAGCAAACCAGAAACATTGGGAAGATTTACTCCTCTTGCAGTTACGTCGACATTGTGCCTTTACTATTAAATCCCGACGAAATCTCTGTGTTTCATCGTCAATGTGAAGGTCCAAGGGATAGAGTAAAGCTGCAGTAGTACATCGGAATCTGATACTGAACTGCCAGGAAACGCTCAAAGCAAACCAGGAAAATGAGAAGATTTACTCTTCTTGTACTTAAGTCGGCATTGTGCCTTTTGCAATAAATCCTGACGCAATTTATGTGTTTCATCGTCAATGTGGATGTCCGAGGGATAATGTAAAGCTGCAGTAGTGCATCAGAATCTAATACTGATCCCCCAGGAAACTCTCAAAGCAAACCACAAACAATGAGAAAATTTACTCTTCTTGTAAATGTCGCATTGTGCCTTTCGTATTAAATCCCGACGAAATCTCTGTGTTTCATCATCAATGTGAAGGTCCAGGGGATAGAGTAAAGCTGCAGTAGCACATCGGAATCTAATACTGATCTCTAAGGAAACGTTTAAGGCGATCCAGAAGCAATGAGAAGATTAACTCTTCTTGTACGTAAGTAGGTATTATGCCATTTTTTATTAAATCCCGACGCAATATCTGAGTATCATTGTCAATGTGAAGGTCAAAGGGATAGAGTAAATCTGCAGTAGTGCATCGGAATCTAATACTGATCTCCCAGGTAACACTCAAAGCAAACCACAAACGATAAGAAGAATTACACTTCTTGTTCTTAAGTCGGCATTATGCCATTTGTATTAAATCCCGTAAATCCCGACGCAATTTCTGTGTTTCATCGTCAATGTGAAAGTCCATGGGATAGAGTAAAGCTGCAGTAGTGCATCGGAATCTAATACTGATCTCCCAGGTAACACTCAAAGGAAACCAGAAACAATAAGAAGAATTACTCATCTTGTACTTAAGTCGGTATTGTGCCTTTTTTATTAAATACAGACGGATTTTCTGTGTTTCATCGTCAATAAGAAGGTCCAAGGGATAGAATAAAGCTGCAGTAGTGCATCGGAATCTAGTATTGATCTTCCAGGAAACGCTCAAAGCGAACCAGAAACAATGAGAAGATTAACTCTTCTTGTACATAAGTCGGCATTGTGCCTTTTGTATTAAATCCCGACGCAATCTCTGTGTCTTTTTGTCAATGTGGAGGTCTAAGGGATAAAGTAAAGCTGCAGTAGTGCATCGCAATCTAATACTGATCTCCCAGGAAACACTCAAAGCAAAGCAGAAACATTGGGAAGATTTACTCTTGTTGCAGTTACGTCAACATTGTGCCTTTACTATTAAATCCCGACGAAATATCTGTGTTTCATCGTCAATGTGAAGGTCGAAGGGATAGAGTAAAGCTGCAGTAGTACATTGGAATCTAATACTGATCTCCCAGGAAACGCTCAAAGCAAACCAGAAACAATGAGAAGTTTTACTCTTCTTGTACATATGTCGGCATTGTGCCTTTTGTATTAAGTCGCTTAGCAAATTCTGTGTTTCATCGTCAATGTGAAGGTCCAAGGGATAGAGTATATCTGCAATAATGCATCGGAATCTAATACTGATCTCCCAGGAAACGCTCAAAGCAAACCAGAAAAATGAGAAGATTTAATCTTCCTGCACTTAAATCGGCATTGTGCCATTTGTATTAAATCCCGACGCAATTTCTGTGTGTCATCGTTAATGTGGAGGTCCAAGGGATAAAGTAAAGCTGCAGTAGTGCATCGGAATATAATACTGATCCCCCAGGAAACTCTCAAAGCAAACCACAATGAGAAAATTTACTCTTTTTGTACATAAGTCACATTGTGCCTTTCGTATTAAATCCCGACGCAATATCTGTGTTTCATCGTCAATGTGAACGTCCAAGGGATAGAGTAAATCTGCAGTAGTGCATCGGAACCTAATACTGATTTCCCAGGAAACGCTCAAAGCAAACCACAAACAATGAGAAGATTTTCTCTTCCTTTACTTAAGTCAGCATTGTGCCTTTTGTACTAAATCGCGACGCAATTTCTGTGTTTCTTCGTTAATGTGAAGGTCGAAGAGACAGAGTAAAGCTGCAGTAGTGCATCGGAATCTAATACTGATCTCCCAGGAAACGCTCAAAGCAATCCACAAACAATGAGAAGATTTACACTTCTTGTACTTAATTCGGAATTGTCCCTTTTGCATTAAATCCCGACGCAATTTCTGTGTTTCATCGTTAATGTGAAGGTTGAAGGGACAGAGTAAAGCTGCAGTAGCACATCGAAATCTAATACTGATCTCCAAGGAAATGGTCAAAGCAAACCAGAAACAATGAGAAGATTCACTCTTCTTGTACATAAGTCGGCATTGTGCCCTTTGTATTAAATCCCGACGCAATCTCTGTGTCTTTTTGTCAATGTGGAGGTCTAAGGGATAAAGTAAAGCTGCAGTAGTGCATCGCAATCTAATACTGATCTCCCAGGAAACGCTCAAAGCAAACCACAAACAATGAAAAGATTTACTCTTCTAGTACTTAAGTCGGCATTGTGCTTTATGTCTTAAATCCCGACGCAATTTCTGTGTTTCATCGTCAATGTGAAGGTCCAAGGGATACAGTAAAGCTGCAGTAGTGCATCGGAATCTAATTCTGATCCCCCAGGAAACGCTCAAAGCCAGCCAACAACAACGAGAAAATTTTCTCTTCCTGTACGTAAGTCAGCATTGTGCCTTTTGTATTAAATCCCGACGCAATTTCTGTGTTTCATCGTCAATATGAAGGTCCAAGGGATAGAGTAAAGCTGGAGTAGTGCAACGGAAACTAATACTGATCTCCCAGGAAACGCACAAAGCAAACCAGAAAAATGAGAAGATTTACTCTTCTTGTACTTAAGTCGGCATTGTGCCATTTGCATTAAATACCGACGCAATTTCTGTGTTTCATATTTAATGTGGAGGTCCGTGGGATAAAGTAAAGCTGCAGTAGTGCATCGGAATATAATACTGATCCCCCTGGAAACTCTCAAAGCAAACCACAAACAATGAGAAAATTTACTCTTCTTGTAAAATTCGCATTGTGCCTTTCGTATTAAATCCCGACGCAATTTCTGTGTCCCATCGTCAATGTGAAGGTTCAAGGGATAGATTAAATCTGCAGTGGTGCATCGGAATCTATTACTGATCTCCCAGGAAACGCTCAAAGTAAACCACAAACAATGAGAAGATATACTCTTCTTATACATAAGTCGACATTGTGCATTTTGTATTTAATCCCGACACAATTTCTGTGTTTCATCCTCAATGAGAAGGACCAAGGGGTAGAGTAAAGCTGCAGTAGTGCATCGGAATCTAATACTTTTCTCCCAGGAAGCACTCAAACCATAACACAAACAATGAGAAGATCTATTATTCTTGTACTTAAGTCTGCATTGTGCCTTTTTGTATAAAATCCCGACGCCATTACTGTATTTCATCGTCAATGTGATGGTCCAAGGGATAGAGTAAATCAGCGGTAGTGCATCGGAAACTAATGCTGATCCCCCAGAAAACGCTCAAAGCAAACCACAAACAATGAGAAAGTTTACTCTTCTTGTACTCAAGTCGGCATTGTGCCTTTTGTATTATATCCCGACGCAGTTTCTGTGTTTCATCGTCAATTTGGAGGTCCAAGGGATAGAGTATATCTGCAATAGTGCATCGGAATCTAATACTGATCTCCCAGGAAACGCTCAAAGCAAACCACAAGCAATGAAAAGATTTTCTCTTTTAGTACTTAAGTCGGCATTGTGCTTTATGTCTTAAATACCGACGCAATGTCTGTGTTTCATTGTCAATGTGAAGGTCCAAGGGATACAGTAAAGCTGCAGTAGCGCATCGGAATCTAATTCTGATCCCCCAGGAAACGCTCAAAGCAAACCACAAACAATCAGAAGATTTTCTCTTCCTTTTCTTAAGTCAGCATTGTGTCTTTTGTATTAAATCTCAACGCAATTTCTGTGTTTCATCGTCAATATCAAGGTCCAAGGGATACAGTAAAGCAGCAGTAGCGCATCGGAATCTAATTCTGATCCCCCAGGAAACGCTCAAAGCAAACCACAAACAATCAGAAGATTTTCTTTTCCTTTTCTTAAGTCAGCATTGTGCCTTTTGTATTAAATCCCGACGCAATTTCTGTGTCTCATCGTCAATATGCAGGTCCAAGGGATAGAGTAAAGCTGGAGTAGTGCATCGGAAACTAATACTGATCTCCCAGGAAACGCTCAAAGCAAACCAGAAACAATGAGAAGTTTTACTCTTCTTGTATTTAAGTCGGCATTGTGCGTTTTGTATTAAATCCCTAAGCAAATTCAGAGTTTCATCGTCAATGTGAAGGTCCAAGGGATAGAGTATATCTGCAATAGTGCATCGGAATCTGATACTGATCTCCCAGGAAACGCTCAAAGCAAACCACAAGCAATGAAAAGATTTCCTCTTCTAGTACTTAAGTCGGCATTGTGCCATTTGTATTAATTCCCGACGCAATATCTGTGTTTCATCGCCAATGTTGATGTCCCAGGGATAGAGTGAAGCTGCAGTAGTGCATCGGAATCTATTACTGATCTCCCAGGAAACGCTCAAAGCAAACTAGAAACAATGAGAAGTTTTACTCTTCTTGTATTTAAGTCGACATTGTGCCTTTTGTATTAAATCCCGAAGCAATTTCTGTGTTACACCGTCAATGTGAAGGTCCAAGGCATAGAGTAAATCTGCAGTAGTGCATCGGAATCTAATACTGATCTCCCAGGAAACGCTCAATGCAAACCACAAACAATGAGAAGATTTACTCTTCTTGTACGTAAGTAGGTATTATGCCTTTTTTTTATTAAATCCCGACGCAATATCTGAGTTTCATTGTCAATGTGAAGGTCAAAGGGATAGAGTAAATCTGCAGTAGTGCATCGGAATCTAATACTGATCACCCAGGAAACGCTCAAAGCCAACCAGAAACAATGAGAAGATTCACTTTTGTTGAACTTAAGTCGTCATTGTGCCTTTTGTATTAAATCCCGACGCAATTTCTGTGTTTCATCATCAATGTGGAGGTCCAAGGGATAAAGTAAAGCTGCAGTAGTCCATCGGAATCTAATACTGATTCCCGAGGAAACTCTCAAAGCAAACCACAATGAGAAAATTTACTCTTCTTGTACATAAGTCACATTGTGCCTTTCGTATTAAATCCCGACGCAATTTCTGTGTTTCATCGTCAATGTGAACGTCCAAGGGATAGAGTAAATCTGCAGAAGTGCATCGGAACCTAATACTAATCTGCCAGGAAACGCTCAAAGCAAACCACAAACAATGAGAAGTTTTACTCTTCTTGTACTTAAGTCGGCATGTGCCTTTTGAATTAAATCGAGACGCTATGTCTGTGTTTCATCGTCAATTTGAAGGTCCAAGGGATAAAGTAATGCTGCAGTGGTGCATCGGAATCTAATACTGATCTTCCAGGAAACGCTCAAGGCAAACCACAAACAATGAGAAGATTTTCTCTTCCTTTACTTAAGTCAGCATTGTGCCTTTTGTACTAAATCGCGACGCAATTTCTGTGTTTCATCGTTAATGTGAAGGTCGAAGAGACAGAGTAAAGCTGCAGTAGTGCATCGGAATCTAATACTGATCTCCCAGGAAACGCTCAAAGCAATCCACAAACAATGAGAAGATTTACACTTCTTGTACTTAATTCGGAATTGTTCCTTTTGCATTAAATCCCGACGCAATTTCTGTGTTTCATCGTTAATGTGAAGGTTGAAAGGACAGAGTAAAGCTGCAGTAGCATATCGGAATCTAATACTGATCTCCAAGGAAACGCTCAAAGCGAACCAGAAACAATGAGAAGATTAACATTTCATGTACATAAGTCGGCATTGTGCCTTTTGTATTAAGTCCGGACGCAATCTCTGTGTCTTTTTGTCAATGTGGAGGTCTAAGGGATAAAGTAAAGCTGCAGTAGTGCATCGCAATCTAATACTGATCTCCCAGGAAACGCTCAAAGCAAACCAGAAACATTGGGAAGATTTAGTCTTTTTGCAGTTACGTCGACATTGTGCCTTTACTATTAAATCCCGACGAAATCTCTGTGTTTCATCGTCAATGTGAAGGTCCAAGGGATAGAGTAAAGCTGCAGTAGCACATCGGAATCTGATACTGATCTCCCAGGAAACGCTCAAAGCAAACCCGAAAAATGAGAAGATTTACTCTTCTTGTAATTAATCGGCATTGTGCCTTTTGCAATAAATCCTGACGCAATTTCTGTGTTTCATCGTCAATGTGGATGTCCGAGGGATAATGTAAAGCTGCAGTAGTGCATCGGAATCTAATACTGATCCCCCAGGAAACTCTCAAAGCAAACCACAAACAATGAGAAAATTTATTCTTCCTGTAAATGTCGCATTGTGCCTTTCGTATTAAATCCCCACGCAATTTCTGTGTCTCATCGTCAATGTGAAGGTTCAAGGGATAGATTAAATCTGCAGTGGTGCATCGGAATCTATTACTGATCTCCCAGGAAACGCTCAAAGTAAACCACAAACAATGAGAAGATATACTCTTCTTGTACTTATGTCGACATTGTGCATTTTGTATTGAATCCCGACGCAATTTCTGTGATTCATCGTCAATGTGAAGGTCTAAGGGATAGAGTAAAGCTGCAATAGTGCATCGGAATCCAATACTGATCTCCCAGGAAACGCTCAAAGCAAACCAGAAACATTCAGAAGATATACTCTTCTTGCACTTAAGTCGACATTGTGCCTTTAGTATTAAATCCCGACGAAATCTCTGTGTTTCATCATCAATGTGAAGGTCCAGGGGATAGAGTAAAGCTGCAGTAGCACATCGGAATCTAATACTGATCTCTAAGGAAACGTTTAAAGCGATCAAGAAGCAATGAGAATATTATCTATTCTTGTACTTAAGTCGGCATTGTGCCTTTTGTATTACATCCCGACGCAAATTCTGTGTCTCATCGTCAATGTGGAGGTCTACGGGATAGTGTAAAGCTGCAGTAGTGCATCGCAATCTAATTCTTATCTCCCAGAAAACGCTCAAACCAAACCACAAACCATGAGAAGATTTTACTTTCTTGTACTTAAGTCAGCTTTGTGGCTTTTGTATTAAATCCCGACGCAACTTCTGTGTTTAATCGTCAATGACTAGGTCCAAGGGATAGAGTAAAGCTGCAGTAGTGCATCCGAATCTAGTACTGATTTCCCACGAAACGATCAAAGGAAACCACAAACGATAAGAAGAATTATTCTTCTTGTTCTTAAGCCGGCATTATGCCATTTGTATTAAATCCCGACGCAATTTCTGTGTTTCATCGTCAATGTGAAAGTCCATGGGAGAGAGTAAAGCTGTAGTGGTGCATCGGAATCTAATACTGATCTCCCAGGTAACATTCAAAGGAAACCAGAAACAATAAGAAGAATTACTCATCTTGTCCTTAAGTCGGCATTGTGCCTTTTTTATTAAATACAGACGGAATTTCTGTGTTTCATCGTCAATAAGAAGGTCTAAGGGATAGAATAAAGCTGCAGTAGTGCATCGGAATCTGTTACTGATCTCCCAGGAAACGCTCAAAGCAAACCAGAAACATTGGGAAGATTTACTCATCTTGCAGTTAAGTCGACATTGTGCCTTTTGTATTAAATCCCGAAGCAATTTCTGTGTTACATCGTTAATGTGAAGGTTGAAGGGACAGAGTAGAGCTGCAGTAGCACATCGGAATCTAATACTGATCTCCAAGAAAACGCTCAAAGCGAACCAGAAACAATGAGAAGATTAACTCTTCTTGTACATAAGTCGGCATTGTGCCTTTTGTATTAAATCCCGACGCAATCTCTGTGTCTTTTTGTCAATGTGGAGGTCTATGGTATAAAGTAAAGCTGCAGTAGTGCATCGCAATCTAATACTCATCTCCCAGGAAACGCTCAAAGCTAACCAGAAACATAGGGAAGATTTGCTCTTCTTGCAGTTACGTCGACATTGTGCCTTTACTATTAAATCCCGACGAGATCTCTGTGTTTCATCGTCAATGTGAAGGTCAAAGGGATAGAGTAAATCTGCAGTAGTGCATCGGAATTCAATACTGATCTCCCAGGAAACGCTCAAAGATAACCAGAATAAATGAGGAGATTTACTCTTGTTGAACTTAAGTCGGCATTGTGCCTTATGTATTAAATCCCGACGCAATTTCTGTGATTCATCATCAATGTGGAGGTCCAAGGGATAAAGTAAAGCTGCAGTAGTCCATCGGAATCTAATACTGATCCCCCAGGAAACTCTCAAAGCAAACCACAATGAGAAAATTTACTCTTCTTGTACATAAGTCCCATTGTGCCTTTTGTATTAAATCCCGACGCAATATCTGTGTTTCATCGTCAATGTGAACGTCCAAGGGATAGAGTAAAACTGCATTTGTGCATCGGACCCTAATACTGATCTCCCAGGAAACGCTCAATGCCAACCAGAAACAATAAGAAGATTTACTCTTGTTGAACTTAGGTCGGCATTGTGCCTTTTGTATTAAATCCCGACGCAATATCTGTGTTTCATCGTCAATGTGAACGTCCAAGGGATAGAGTAAATCTGCAGTAGTGCATCGGAACCTAATACTGATCTCCCAGGAAACGCTCAAAGCAAACCACCAACAATGAGAAGATTTTCTCTTCCTTTACTTAAGTCAGCATTGTGCCTTTTGTACTAAATCGCGACGCAATTTCTGTGTTTCATCGTTAATGTGAAGGTCGAAGAGACAGAGTAAAGCTGCAGTAGTGCATCGGAATCTAATACTGATCTCCCAGGAAACGCTCAAAGCAATCCACAAACAATGAGAAGATTTACACTTCTTGTACTTAATTCGGAATTGTCCCTTTTGCATTAAATCCCGACGCAATTTCTGTGTTTCATCGTTAATGTGAAGGTTGAAGGGACAGAGTAAAGCTGCAGTAGCACATCGGAATCTAATACTGACCTCCAAGGAAATGCTCAAAGCGAACCAGAAACAATGAGAAGATTAACTCTTCTTGTACCTATGTCGGCATTGTGCCCTTTGTATTAAATCCCGACGCAATCTCTGTGTCTTTTTGTCAATGTGGAGTTCTAAGGGATAAAGTAAAGCTGCAGTAGTGCATCGGAATCTAATACTTTTCTCCCAGGAAGCACTCAAACTATAACACAAACAATGAGAAGATCTATTATTCTTGTACTTAAGTCTGCATTGTGCCTTTTTGTATTAAATCCAGACGCCATTACTGTATTTCATCGTCAATGTGATGGTCCAAGGGATAGAGTAAATCAGCGGTAGTGCATCGGAAACTAATGCTGATCCCCCAGGAAACGCGCAAAGCAAACCACAAACAATGAGAAAATTTACTCTTCTTGTACTTAAGTCGGCATTGTGGCTTTTGTATTATATCCCGACGCAGCTTCTGTGTTTCATCGTCAATTTGGAGGTCCAAGGGATAGAGTATATCTGCTATAGTGCATCGGAATCTAATACTGATCTCCCAGGAAACGCTCAAAGCAAACCACAAACAATGAAAAGATTTACTCTTCTAGTACTTAAGTCGGCATTGTGCCTTAAGTCTTAAATCCCGACGCAATTTCTGTGTTTCATCGTCAATGTGAAGGTCCAAGGGATACAGAAAAGCTGCAGTAGCGCATCGGAATCTAATTCTGATCCCCCAGGAAACGCTCAAAGCAAACCACAAACAAATAGAAGATTTTCTCTTCCTTTTATTAAGTCAGCATTGTGTCTTTTGTGTTAAATCCCAACGCAATTTCTGTGTTTCATCGTCAATATCAAGGTCCAAGGGATACAGTAAAGCTGCAGTAGTGCATCGGAATCTAATTCTGATCCCCCAGGAAACCCTCAAAGCAAACCAACAACAATGAGAAATTTTTCTCTTACTGTACGTAAGTCAGCATTGTGCCTTTTGTATTAAATCCCAACGCAATTTGTATGTTTCATCGTCAATATGCAGGTCCAAGGGATAGAGTAAAGCTGGAATAGTGCATCGGAAACTAATACTGATCTCCCAGGAAACGCTCAAAGCAAACCAGAAACAATGAGAAGTTTTACTCTTCTTGTATTTAAGTCGGCATTGTGCCTTTTGTATTAAATCCCCAAGCAAATTCAGAGTTTCATCGTCAATGTGAAGGTCCAAGGGATGGAGTATATCTGCAATAGTGCTTCGGATTCTAATACTGATCTCCCAGGAAACGCTCAAAGCAAACCACAAACAATGAGAAGATTTACTCTTCTTGTACTTTAGTCGGCTTTGTGCCTTTCGTATTAAATCCTGACGCAATATCTGTGATTCATCGTCAGTGACAAGGTCCTAGTGATAGAGTAAAGCTGCAGTAGTGCATCCAAATCTAGTACTGATCTCCCAGAAAACGATCAAAGCAAACCACAAACGATAAGAAGAATTGCTCTTCTTGTTCTTAAGTCGGCATTACGCCATTTGTATTAAATCCCGACGCAATTTCTGTGTTTCATCGTCAATGTGAAGGTCCAAGGGATACAGTAAAGCTACAGTAGCGCAACGGAATCTAATTCTGATCCCCCAGGAAACGCTCAAAGCATACCACAAACAATTAGAAGATTTTCTCTTCCTTCACTTAAGTCAGCATTGTGTCTTTTGTATTAAATCGCAACGCAATTTCTGTGTTTCATCGTCAATATGAAGGTCCTAGGGATTCAGTAAAGCTGCAGTAGTGCATCGGAAACTAAAACTGATCTCCAAGGAAACGCTCAAAGCAAACCAGAAAAATGAGAAGATTTACTCCTCTTGTACTTAAGTCGGCATTGTGCCATTTGTTTTAATTCCCGACGCAATTTCTGTTTTTCATCGTTAATGTGGAGGTCCGAGGGATAAAGTAAAGCTGCAGTAGTGCATCGGAATATAATACTGATACCACAGGAAACTCTCAAAGCAAACCACAAACAATGAGAAAATTTACTCTTGTTGTAAAAGTCGCATTGTGCCTTTCGTATTAAATCCCGACGCAATTTCTGTGTCTCATCGTCAATGTGAAGGTTCAAGGGATAGATTAAATCTGCAGTGGTGAATCGGAATCTATTTCTGAACTCCCAGAAAACGCTCAAAGTAAACCACAAACAATGAGAAGATATACTCTTCTTATACATAAGTCGACATTGTGCATTTTGTGTTGAATCCCGACACAATTACTGTGATTCATAGTCAATGTGAAGGTCCAAGGGATAGTGTAAAGCAGCAGTAGTGCATCGGCATCTAATGCTGATCCCCCAGGAAATGCTCAAAGCAAACCAGAAACATTGAGAAGATTTACTCTTCTCGCAGTTAAGTCGGCATTGGGCCATTCGTATTAAATCCCGACGCAAATTCTGTGTTTCATTGTCAATGTGGAGCTCCGAGGGATAAAGTAAAGCTGCAGTAGTGCATCGGATTCTAATACTGATCCCCGGAAACTCTCAAAGCAAACCACAAACATTGAGAAAATTTGCTCTTCTTGTACTTAAGTCGCATTGTGCCTTTCGTATTAAATACCGACGCAATTTCTGTATTTCGTCATCAATGTGAAGGTCCAAGCTATAGAGTAAAGCTGCAGTAGTGCATCGGTATCTAATACTGATCTCCCAGGAAACGCTCAAACCAAACCACAAACAATGGGAAGATTTTCTCTTCCTCTACTAAAGTCAGCATTGTGACTTTTGTATTAAATCCCATCGCAATTTGTGTGTTTCATCGTCAATGTGAAGGTCTAAGGGATAGATAAAAGCTGCAGTAGTGCATCGCAAACTAATACTGATCTCCCAGGAAACGCTCAAAGCAAACCA
This sequence comes from Schistocerca piceifrons, assembly GCF_021461385.2. Classification (NCBI taxonomy): domain Eukaryota; kingdom Metazoa; phylum Arthropoda; class Insecta; order Orthoptera; family Acrididae; genus Schistocerca; species Schistocerca piceifrons. The sequence goes on from NW_025728257.1 coordinate 470,638, forward strand.
GAAACATTGAGAAGATTTTTTCTTCTTGCAGTTAAGTCGACATTGTGCCTTTAGTATTAAATCCCGACGAAATCTCTGTGTTTCATCATCAATGTGAAGGTCCAGGCGATAGAGTAAAGCTGCAGTAGCACATCGGAATCTAATACTGATCTCCAAGGAAACGCTCAAAGCGAACCAGAAACAATGAGAAGATTAACTCTTCTTGTACTTAAGTCGGCATTGTGCCTTTTGTTTTAAATCCCGACGCAATTTCTGTGTCTCATCGTCAATTTGGAGGTCTAAGGGATAGAGTAAATCTACAGTAGTGCATCGCAATGTAATACTTATCTCTCAGGAAACGCTCAAACCAAACCACAAACCATGAGAAGATTTTGCCTTCTTGTACTTAAGTCAGCTTTGTGCCTTTTGTATTAAATCCCGACGCAACTTCTGTGTTTAATCGTCGACTAGGTCCAAGGGATAGAGTAAAGCTGCAGTAGTGCATCGGACTCTAATACTCATCTCCCAGGAAACGCTCAAACCAAACCACAAACAATGAGAAGATTTACTCTTCTTGTACTTAAGTCGGTATTGTGCCTTTGTACTAAATCTCGACGCAATTTCTGTATTTCATCGCCAATGTGGAGGTCCAAGGGATACAGTGAAGCTGCAGTAGTGCATCGTAATCTAATACTTACCTCCCAGGAAACGCTCAAAGCAAACCAGAAACATTGGGAATATTTACTCATCTTGCAGTTAAGTCGACATTGTGAATTTTGTATTAAAGCCCGAAGCAAATTCTGTGTTACACCGTCAATGTGAAGGTCCAAGGGTTAGAGTAAATCTGCAGTAGTGCATCGGAATCTAATACTGATCTCCCAGGAAACGCTCAAAGAAAACCACAAACAATGAGAAGATTTACTCTTCTTGTACGTACGTAGTTAATATGCCTTTTTTTATTAAATCCCGACGCAATATCTGAGTTTCATTGTCAATGTGAAGGTCAAAGGGATAGAGTAAATCTACAGTAGTGCATCGGAATCTAATACTGATCTCCAAGGAAACGCTCAAAGCCAACCAGAAACAATGAGAAGATTTACTCGTGTTGAACATAAGTCGGCATTGTGCCTTTTGTATTAAATCCCGACTCAATTTCTGTGTTTCATCATCAATGTGGAGGTCCAAGGGATAAAGTAAAGCTGCAGTAGTCCATCGGAATCTAATACTGATCCCCCAGGAAACTCTCAAAGCAAACCACAATGAGAAAATTTACTCTTCTTGTACATAAGTCACATTGTGCCTTTCGTATTAAATCCCGACGCAATGTCTGTTTCTCATCGTCAATGTGAAGGTCCAAGGGAAACAGTAAAGTTGCAGTAGTGCAGGGGAATCTAATTCTGATCCCCCAGGAAACGCTCAAAGCAAATCCACAACAATGAGAAAATTTTCTCTTCCTGTATGTAAGTCAGCATTGTGCCTTTTGTATTAAATACCGACGCAATTTCTGTGTTTCATCGTCAATATGAAGGTCCAAGGGATAGAGTAAAACTGGAGTAGTGCATCGGAAACTAATACTAATCTCCCAGGAAACGCTAAAAGCAAACCAGAAAAATGAGAAAATTTACTCTTCTTGTACTTAAGTCGGCATTGTGCCATTTGTATTAAATCCCGACGCAATTTCTGTGTTTCATCGTTAATGTGGAGGTCCGAGGGATAAAGTAAAGCTGCAGTAGTGCATCGGAATATAATACTGATCCCCAGGAGACTCTCAAAGCAAACCACAAACAATGAGAAAATTTACTTTTCTTGTTAAAGTCGCATTGTGCCTTTCGTATTAAATCCCAACGCAATTTCTGTGTCTCATCGTCAATGTGAAGGTTCAAGGGATAGATTAAATCTGGAGTGGTGCATCAGAATCTATTACTGATCTCCCAGGAAACGCTCAAAGTAAACCACAAACAACAGAAGATATACTCTTCTTATACTTAAGTCGACATTGTGCATTTTGTATTTAATCCCGACACAATTTCTGTGTTTCAGCCTCAATGTGAAGGTACAAGGGGTAGAGTAAAGCTGCAGTAGTGCATCGGAATCTAATACTTTTCTCCCAGGAAGCACTCAAACCAAAACACAAACAATGAGAAGATCTATTATTATTGTACTTAAGTCTGCATTGTGCCTTTTGTGTTAAATCCCAAAGCAATTACTGTGTTAAATCCCAAAGCAATTACTGTGTTTCATCGTCAATGCGAAGGTCCAAGGAATAGAGCAAAGCAGCAGTAGTGCATCGGATTCTAATGCTGATCCCCCAGGAAATGCTCAAAGCAAACCACAAACAATGAGAAAATTTACTCTTCTTGTACTTAAGTCGGCATTGTGCCTTTTGTATTAAATCCCGACGCAATTTCTGTGTTTCATCGTCAATATGAAGGTCCAAGGGATAGAGTGAAGCTGGAGTAGTGTATCGGAAACTAATACTGATCGCCCAGGAAACGCTGAAAGCAAACGACAAACAATGAGTAGATTTACTTTTCTTGTACTTATGTCGGAATTGTGCCTTTTGTATTGAATCCCGACGCAATTTCTGTGTTTCATCGTCAATGTGAAGGTCCAAGGGATAGAGTAAAGCTGCAGTAGTGCATTGGAATCTAATATTTATCTCCCAGGAAACGCTCAAACCAAACCACAAACAATGAGAAGATTTACCCTTCTTATACTTAAGTCGGCTTTGTGCCGTTTGTATTACATCACGACGCAATTTCTGTGTTTCATCGTCAATGTGAAGGTCCACAGGATAGAGTAAAGCTGCAGTAGCACATCGGAATCTAATACTGATCTCCAAGGAAACGCTCAAAGCGAACCAGAAACCATCAGAAGATTAACTCTTCTTGTACTTAAGTCGGCATTGTGCCTTTTGTATTAAATCCGGACGCAATTTCTGTGTCTCATCGTCAATGTGGAGGTCTACCGGATGGAGTAAAGCTGCAGTCGTGCATCGCAATCTAATACTGATCTTCCAGGAATCGCTCAAAGCAAACCAGAAACATTGAGAAGATTTACTCCTCTTGCAGTTAAGTCGACATTGTGCCTTTAATCTCTGTGTTTCATCGTCAATGTAAAGTGCAGGGGACAGAGCAAATCACCAGCAGTGGATCGGAATCTAATACTGATCTCCCAGGAAACGCTCAAAGCAAACCACAAACAATGACAAGATTTACTCATCTCGTACTTAAGTGGTCATTGTGCCTTTTTTATTATATCCCGACGCAATTTCTGTATTTCATCGTCAATGTGGAGGACAAAAGGATAGAGTAAATCCGCAGTAGTACATCGGAATCTAATACTGATCTCCCAGGTAACACTCAAAGCATTCCACAAACAATGAGAAGATTTACTCTTCTTGTACATAAGTCAGCATTGTGCATTTTGTATTATATACCGACGCAATTTCTGTGTTTCATCGTCAATTTGGAGGTCCAAGGGAATAGAGTAATGCTATGGTAGTGCACCGGAATCTATTACTGATCTGCCTGGAAACTCTCAAAGCAAACCACAAACAATGAGAAGATTTACTCTTCTTGTACTTATGTCGGTATTGTGCCTTTTGTGTTGAATCCCGACGCCAATTTCTGTGATTCATCGTCAACGAGAAGGTCCAATTGAGAGAGTAAAGCTGAAGTAGTGCATCGGAATCTAATACTTATCTCCCAGGAAAAGCTCAAACCAAAACACAAACAATGAGAAGATTTACACTTCTTGTATTTAAGTCGGCTTTGTGCCGTTTGTATTACATCCCAACGCAATTTCTGTGTTTCATTGTCAGTGTGAAGGTCCACGGGATAGAGTAAAGCTGCAGTAGCACATCGGAATCTAATACTGATCTCCAAGGAAACGCTCAAAGCGAACCAGAAACAATGAGAAGATTAACTCTTCTTGTACATAAGTCGGCATTGTGCCTTTTGTGTTAAATCCCGACGCAATTTCTGTGTCTTATCGTCAATGTGGAGGTCTAGGGGATAAAGTGAAACTGCAGTAGTGCATCGCAATCTAATACTGACCTCCCAGGAAACGCTCAAAGCAAACCAGAAACGTTGAGAAGATTTACTCTTCTTGCAGTTACGTCGACATTGTGCCTTTACTATCAAATCCCGTCGAAATCTCTGTGTTTCATCGTCAATGTGAAGGTCCAAGGGATAGAGTAAAGCTGCAGTAGTACATCGGAATCTGATACTGATCTCCCAGGAAACGCTCAAAGCAAACCAGAAACAATGAGAAGTTTTACTCTTCTTGTACATAAGTCGGCATTGTGCCTTTTGTATTAATTCGCTACGCAAATTCTGTGTTTCAGCGTCAGTGTGAAGGTCCAAGGGATAGAGTATATCTGCAATAGTGCATCGGAATCTATTACTGATCTCCCAGGAAACGCTCAAAGCAAACTACAAACAATGAGTAGATTTACTCTTCTTGTACTTATGTCGGAATTGTGCCTTTTGTATTGATTCCCGATGCAATTTCTGTGTTTCATCGTCAATGTGAAGGCCCAAGGGATAGAGTAAAGCTGCAGTAGTGCATCGGAATCTAATACTTATCTCCAAGGAAGCGCTCAAACCAAACCACAAACAATGAGAAGAATTACCCTTCTTGTACTTAAGTCGGCTTTTTGCCGTTTGTATTACATCCCGACGCAATTTCTGTGTTTCATCGCCAATGTGAAGGTACACAGGATAGAGTAAAGCTGCAGTAGCACATCGGAATCTAATACTGATATCCAAGGAAAGCTCAAAGCGAACCAGAAACAATGAGAAGATTAACTCTTCTTGTACTTAAGTCGGCATTGTGCCTTTTGTATTAAATCCGGACGCAATTTCTGTGTCTCATCGTCAATTTGGAGATCTAACGGATGGAGTAAGGCTGCAGTCGTGCATCGCAATCTAATACTGAATTTCCAGGAAACGCTCAAAGCAAACCAGAAACATTGAGAACATTTACTCTTCTTGCAGTTAAGTCGACATTGTGCCTTTAGTATTAAATCCCGCCGAAACCTCTGTGTTTCATCGTCAATGAAAAGGTCCAGGGGATAGAGCAAATCTGCAGCAATGGATCGGAATCTAATACTGATCTCCCAGGAAACGCTCAAAGCAAACCACAAACAATGTTAAGATTTACTCTTCTAGTACTTAAGTAGGCATTGTGCCTTTTTTATTAAATCCCGACGCAATTTCTGTATTTCATCGTCAATGTGGACGACAAAAGAATAGAGTAAATCTGCAGTAGTACATCAGAATCTAATACTGATCTCCCAGGAACACTCAAAGCATACCACAAACAATGAGAAAATTTACTCTTCTTGTACTTAAGTCCGCATTGTGCCTTTTGTATTATATCCCGACGCAATTTCTGTGTTTCAATGTCAATTTTGAGGTCCAAGGGAATAGAGTAATGCTACAGTAGTGCACCGGAATCTAATACTGATCTCCCAGGAAACACTCAAAGTAAACCACAAACAATGAGAAGATTTACTCTTCTTGTACTTATGTCGGTATTGTGCCTTTTGTATTGAATCCCAACGCAATTTCTGTGTTTCATCGTCAATATGAAGGTCCAAGGGAGGGAGTAAAGCTGCAGTAGTGCATCTGAATCTAATACTTATCTCCCAGGAAAAGCTCAAACCAAAACACAAACAATGAGAAGATTTACCCTTCTTGTACTTAAGTCGGCTTTGTGCCCTTTGTATTCTATCCCGACGCAATTTCTGTGTCTTATCGTCAATGTGGAGGTCTAGGGGATAAAGTGAAGCTGCAATAGTGCATCGCAATCTAATACTGATCTCCCAGGAAACGCCCAAAGCAAACCAGAAACATTGAGAAGATTTACTCTTATTGCAGTTACGTGGACATTGTGCCTTTACTATCAAATCCCAACGCAATTTCTGTGTTTCATCGTCAATGTGAAGGTCGATGGTATAGAGTAAAGCTACAGTAGCACATATCAAACTAATACTGATCTCCCAGGAAACGGTCAAAGCAAACCAGAAACAATGAGAAGTTTTACTCTTCTTGTACATAAGTCGGCATTGTGCCTTTTGTATTAAATCCCTAAGCAAATTCTGTGTTTCATCGTCAATGTGAAGTTCCAAGGGATAGAGTAAAGCTGCAGTAGTGCATCGGAATCTAATGCTGATCCCCCAGAAAATGCTCAAAGCAAACCAGAAACAATGAGAAGATTTACTCTTCTAGTACTTAAGTCGGCATTGTGCCCTATGGCCTGTATCCCGACGCAATTTCTGTGGTTCATCATCAATGTGGAGTTCCAAGGGATACAGTAAAGCTGCAGTAGCGCATCGGAATCAACGATCTGATCCCCCAGGAAACCCTCAAAGCAAACCACAAACAATTAGAAGATTTTCCCTTCCTTTACTCAAGTCAGCATTGTGCCTTTTGTATTAAATCCCAACACAATTTCTAAGTTTCATCGTCAATGTGAAGGTCCAAGGGAAACAGTAAAGCTGCAGTAGTGCATCGGAAAGTAATTCTGATCACACAGGAAACGCTCAAAGCAAACCAACAACAATGAGAAAATTATCTCTTCCTGTATGTAAGTCAGCATTGTGCCTTCTGTATTAAATCCCGACGCAATTTCTGTGTCTCATAGTCAATGTGAAAGTTCAAGGGATAGAGTAAAGCTGCAGTGGCACATCGGAATCTAATACTGATCTCCAAGGAAACGCTCAAAGCGAACCAGAAACAATGAGAAGATTAACTCTTCTTGTACTTAAGTCGGCATTGTGCCTATTGTATTAAATCCGGACGCAATTTCTGTGTCTCATCGTCAATGTGGAGGTCTAACGGATGGAGTAAAGCTGCAGTCGTGCAACGCAATCTAATACTGATCTTCCAGGAAACGCTCAAAGCAAACCAGAAACATTGAGAAGATTTACTCTTCTTGCAGTTAAGTCGACATTGTGCCTTTAGTATTAAATCCCGACGAAATCTCTGTGTTTCATCGTCAATGTAAAGGTCCAGGGGATAGAGCAATTCTGCAGCAATGGATCGGAATCTAATACTGATCTCCCAGGAAACGCTCAAAGCAAACCACAAACAATGACAAGATTTACTCTTCTTGTTCTTAAGTCGGCATTGTGCCTTAGTATTAAATCTGGACGCAATTTCTGTGTTTCATCGCCAATGTGGAGGTCCAAGGGATAGAGTGAAGCTCCAGTAGTGCATCGTAATCTATTACTGACCTCCCAGGAAACGCTAAAAGCAAACCACAATCAATGAAAAGATTTACTCTTCTAGTACTTAAGTCGGCATTCTGCCTTTTGTATTAAATCCCGACGCAATTTCTGTGTTTCATCGTCAATGTGAATGTCCAGAGAATTGCGCAAATTTGCAGCAGTGCATCGGAATCTAATACTGATCTCCCAGGAAATGCTCAAAGCAAACCACAAACAATGACAATATTTACTCTTCTTGTACTTAAGAAGGCATTGTGATTTTATTATTAAATCCCGACGCAATTTCTGTATTTCATCGTCAATGTGGAGGACAAAGGGATAGAGTAAATCTGCAGTAGTACTTTGTAACCTAATGATGATCTCCCAGGAAACGCTCAAAGCATACCACAAACAATGAGAAGATTTACTCTACTTGTACTTTAGTCGGCTTTGTGCTTTTTGTATTAAATCCCAACGCAATCTCTGTGTTTCATCGTCAATAAACAGGTCCTAGGGGTAGAGTAAAGCTGCAGTAGTGCATCGGAATCTAGTCCTGATCTCCCAGGAAACGATCAAAGCAAACTACAAACGATAAGAAGAATTATTCTTCTTGTACTTAAGTCGGCATTGTGCCTTTTGTAATATATCCAGAAGCAATTTCTGTGTTTCATCGCCAATGTGGAGGTCCAAGGTATAGAGTAAATCTGCAGTAGTGCATCGGAATCTAAAACTGATCTCCCAGGAAACGCTCAAAATAAACCACAAACAATGAGACGATTTACTCTTCTTGTACATATGTCGGCATTGAGCCTTTTGTATTAAATCCCTACGCTATTTCTATGTTTCATCGTCAATTTGAAGGTCCAAGGGATAGAGTAAAGCTGCAGTAGTGCAGCGGTAACTAATACTGATCTCCCAGGAAACGCTCAAACCAAACCACAAACAATGAGAAGATTTACTCTTCTTGTACTTAAGTCGGCTTTGTGCCATTTCTATTTAATCCCGACACAATTTCTGTGTTTCATCGTCAATGTGAAATTCCAAGGGAAACAGTAAAACTGCCGTAGTGCATCGGAATCTGATACTGATCTCCTAGGAAACGCTCAATGCAAACCAGAAAGAATGAGAAGATTTACTCTTCTTATACGTAAGTCGGCATTGTGCCTTTTGTATTAAATCCCTACGCAATTACTGTGTTTCATCGTCAATGTGAAGGTCCAAGGGATAAAGTAAAGCTGCAGTAGTACATCGCAATCTGATACTGATCTCCTAGGAAACGCTTAATGCAAACCAGAAAGAATGAGAAGATTTACTCTTCTTGTACTTAAGTCGGCAGTGTGCCTTTTGTATTTAATTCCGATGCAATTTCTGTGTTACATCGTCAATAAGAAGCTCCTAGGGAGACAGTTAACATATAGTGAAGCATCGGAATTTAATACTGGTCTCACAGGAATTGTTCAAAACATAGTCAGTAAGAAGAGTCAGTCTTCTTGTACTTAAGTCGGCATTGTCCTTTTGTATTTAATTCCGATGCAATTTCTGTGTTTCGTCGTCAAAAAGAAGGTCCAAGGGATACAGTAAACCTGATGTGAAGCATCGGAATCTATAACTAGTGTCTCAGGAATGGTTCAAAACATAGACAGTAAGAAGAGCCAGTCTTCTTGAACTTAAGTCGGCATTGTCCTTTTGTATTTAATTCCGATGCAATTTCTGTGTTTCGTCGTCAATAAGAAGGTCCAAGGGATACAGTAAACCTGAAGTGAAGCATCGGAATATATAACTAGTGTCACAGGAATGGTTCAAACATAGGAAGTAAGAAGAGACAGTTTTCTTGTACTTAATTCGGCGTTGTACCTTTTGTATTTAATTCCGACGCAATTTCTGTAATTCGTCGTCAATAAGAAGGTCCAAGGGATACAGTAAACCTGAAGTGAAGCATCGTAATCTATAACTAGTGCCATAGGAATGGTTCAAAACATAGACAGTAAGAAGAGCCAGTCTTCTTGTACTTAAGTCAGCATTGTGCCTTTTGTATTTAATTCCGATGCAATTTCTGGGTTTTGTCGTCAATAAGAAGGTCCAAGGGATACAGTAAACCTGAAGTGAATCATCATAATCTATAACTAGTGTCACAGGAATGGTTCAAACATAGGAAGTAAGAAGAGACAGTTTTCTTGTACTTAATTCGGCGTTGTACCTTTTGTATTTAATTCCGACGCAATTTCTGTAATTCGTCGTCAATAAGAAGGTCCAAGGGATACAGTAAACCTGATGTGAAGCATCGGAATCTATAACTAGTGTCTCAGGAATGGTTCAAAACATAGACAGTAAGAAGAGCCAGTCTTCTTGAACTTAAGTCGGCATTGTCCTTTTGTATTTAATTCCGATGCAATTTCTGTGTTTCGTCGTCAATAAGAAGGTCCAAGGGATACAGTAAACCTGAAGTGAAGCATCGGATACTATAACTAGTGTCACAGGAGTGGTTCAAAACATAGATGGTAAGAAGAGCCACTCTTCTTGTACTTAAGTCGGCATTGTGCCTTTTGTATTTTCATTCCGATGCAATTTCTGTGTTTCAACGTCAATAAGAAAGTCCAAAGGATACAGTAAACATATAGCGAATCATCGGAATTTAATACTTGTCTCACAGGAAGTGTTCAAAACATAGTCAGTAAGAAGAGTCAGTCTTCTTGTACTTAAGTCGACATTGTGCCTTTTGTATTTAATTCAAATGCAATTTCTGTGTTTCGTTGTCAATAAGAAGATCCAAGGGATACAGTAAACCTGAAGTGAAGCATCGGAATCTATAACTAGTGTCACAGGAATGTTTCTAAACATTGGCAGTAAGAAGAGCCAGTCTTCTTGTACTTCAGTCGGCATTGTACCTTTTGTATTTAATTCCGATTCAATTTCTGTGTTTAGACGTCAATAAGAAAGTCCAAGGGATGCAGTAAACCTGATGTGAAGCATCGGAATCTATAATTAGTGTCACAGGAATGGTTCTAAACATAGACAGTTAGAAGACCCAGTCTTCTTGTACTTAGGATGGCATGGTGCCATTTGTATTTAATTCCGATTCAATTTCTGTGTTTCGTCGTCAATAAGAAGGATGAAGGGATACAGTAAACCTGAAGTGAAGGATCGGAATCTATAACTAGTGTGACAGGAATGGTTCAAAAGACAGACAGTAAGAAGAGTTAGTCTTCTTGCACTTAAGTCGGCATTGTACCTTTTGTATTTAATTCCGATGCAATTTCTTTGCTTCGTCGTCAGTAAGAAGGTCCAAGGGATACAGTAAACCTGAAGTGAAGCTTCGGTATCTATAACTAGTGACTCAGGATCGGTACAAATCATTGACAGTAAGAAGAGCCAGTCTTCTCGTACTTAAGTGGGCATTGTGCCTTTTGTATTTAATTCCGATGAAATTTCTGTGTTTCGTCGTCAATAAGAAGGTCCAAGAGATATAGTAAAGCTGAAGTGAAGCTTCGGAATCTATGACTAGTGTCTCAGGAATGGTTCTAATCATAGATCGTAAGAAGAGCCAGTCTTCTTGTACTTAAGTCGGCATTGTGCCTTTTGTATTTAATTCCGATGAAATTTCTGTGTTTCGTCGTCAATTAGAAGGTCCAAGGGATACAGTAAATAAGAAGTGAACCATCGGAATCTATGACTAGTGTCACAGGAATGGTTCAAATCATAGACAGTAAGAAGAGCCAGTCTTCTTGTACTTAAGTCGGCATTGTCCCTTTTGCATTTAATTCCGAAGCAATTTCTCTGTTTCATTATCGGTAAGAAGGTCAGAGGGATACAGTAAACCTGAAGTGAACCATCGGAATCTATGACTAGTGTCACAGGAATGGCTCAAATCATAGACAGTAAGAGGAGCCAGTCTTCTTGTACTTAAGTGGGCATTGTGCCTTTTGTATTTAATTCCGATGAAATTTCTGTGTTTCGTCGTCAATAAGAAGGTCCAAGGTATACAGTAAACCTGACGTGATGCATCGGAATCTATAACTAGTGTCACAGGAATGGTTCAAATCATAGACAGTAAGAAAAACCAGTCATCTTGTACTTAAGTCGGCATTGTGCCTTTTGTATTTAATTCCGATGCAATTTCTGTGTTTCATCGTCAATGAGAAGGTCCAAGGGATACAGTAAACATATAGCGAAGCATCGGAATTTAATACTTGTATCACATAAAATGTTCAAAACATAGTCAGTAAGAAGAGTCAGTCTTCTTGTACTTAAGTCGGCATTGTGCCTTTTGTATTTAATTCCGATGCAATTTGTGTGTTTCATCGTCTATAAGAAGGTCCAAGGGATACAGTAAACCTGAAGTGAATCATCGGAATCTATAACTAGTGTCACAAGAATGGTTCAAAACATAGACAGGAAGAAGAGCCAGTCTTCTTGTATTAAAGTCGGCATTGTCTTTTTGTATTTAATTCCGATGCAATTTCTGTGTTTCGTCGTCAATAAGAAGGTCCAAGGGATACAGTAAACCTGAAGTGAAGCATCGGAATCTATAACTAGTGTCACAGGAATGGTTCAAAACATAGGCAGTAAGAAGAGTCTGTCTTCTTGTACATAATTCGGCGTTGTCCCTTTTGTATTTAATTCCGATGCAGTTTCTGTGTTTCGTCGTCAATAAGAAGGTCCAAGGCATACAGTAAACCTGAAGTGAGGCATCGGAATCTATAACTAGTGACACAGGAATGGTTCAAAACATAGGCAGTAAGAGGAGTCAGCCTTCTTGTACTTAATTCGGCGTTGTGCCTTTTGTATTTAATTCCGATGCAATTTCTGTGTTTCGTCGTGAATAAGAAGGACCAAGGGATACAGTAAACCTGAAGTGAAACATCGGAATCTATAACTAGTGCCATAGGAATGGTTCAAAACATAGACAGTAAGAAGAGCCAGTCTTCTTGTACTTATGTCAGCATTGTGCCTTTTGTATTTAATTATAATGCAATTTCTGTGTTTTGTCGTCAATAAGAAGGTCCAAGGGATACAGTAAAGCTGAAGTGAAGCATCGGGATCTATAACCAGTGTCACAGGAATGGTTCAAAGCATTCGCAGTAAGAAGGGTCAGTCTTCTTGTACTTAATTCGGCATTGTACCTTTTGTATTTAATTCCGATGCAATATCTGTGTTTCATCGTCAATAGGAAGGTCCAAGGGATACAGTAAACATATAGTGAAGCATCGGAATTTAATACTTGTATCACAGGAAATGTTCAAACATAGTCAGTAAGAAGAGTCAGTCTTCTTGTACTTAAGTCGGCATTGTGCCTTTTGTATTTAATTCCGATGCAATTTCTGTGTTTCGTTGTCAATAAGAAGATCCAAGGGATACAATAAACCTGAAGTGAAGCATCGGAATCTATAACTAGTGTCACAGGAATGTTTCTAAACATAGGCAGTAAGAAGAGCCAGTCTTCTTGTACTTGTGTCGGCATTGTGCCTTTTGTATTTAATTCCGATTGAATTTCTGTGTTTAGTTGTCAATAAGAAGGTCCAAGGGATACAGTAAATCTGAAGTGAAGCATTGGAATCTATAACTAGTGTCACAGGAATGGTTCAAAGCATAGGCAGTAGGAAGAGTCAGTCCTCATGTACTTAATTCGGCATTGCACCTTTTGTATTTAATTCCGATGCAATTTCCGTGTTTCGTCGACAATAAGGAGGTCCAAGGGATACAGTAAATCTGAAGTGAAGCTTCGGAATCTATAACTAGTGTCTCAGGAATGGTTCAAAACGTAGACAGTAAGAAAAGCCAGTCTTCTTGTACTTAAGTCAGCATTGTGCCTTTTGTATTTAATTCCGATGCAATTTCTGTGTTTTGTCGTCTATAAGAAGGTCCAAGGGATACAGTAAACCTCAAGTGAATCATCGGAATCTATAACTAGTGTCACAGGAATGGTTCAAAACATAGACAGGAAGAAGAGTCAGTCTTCTTGTATTAAAGTCGGCATTGTCTTTTTGTATTTAATTCCGATGCAATTTCTGTGTTTCGTCGTCAATAAGAAGGTCCAAGGGATACAGTAAACCTGAAGTAAAGCATCGGAATCTATAACTAGTGTCACAGGAATGGTTCAAAACATACGCAGTAAGAAGAGTCTGTCTTCTTGTACATAATTCGGCGTTGTCCCTTTTGTATTTAATTCCGATGCAGTTTCTGTGTTTCGTCGTCAATAAGAAGGTCCAAGGGATACAGTAAACCTGAAGTGAGGCATCGGAATCTATAACTAGTGTCACAGGAATGGTTCAAAACATAGGCAGTAAGAAGAGTCAGCCTTCTTGTACTTAATTCGGCGTTGTGCCTTTTGTATTTAATTCCGATGCAATTTCTGTGTTTCGTCGTGAATAAGAAGGACCAAGGGATACAGTAAACCTGAAGTGAAGCATCGGAATCTATAACTAGTGCCATAGGAATGGTTCAAAACATAGACAGTAAGAAGAGCCAGTCTTCTTGTACTTATGTTAGCATTGTGCCTTTTGTATTTAATTATAATGCAATTTCTGTGTTTTGTCGTCAATAAGAAGGTCCAAGGGATACAGTAAACCTGAAGTGAAGCATCGGAATCTATAACCAGTGCCACAGGAATGGTTGAAAAGATACGCAGTAAGAAGGGTCATTCTTCTTGTACTTAATTCGGCATTGTACCTTTTGTATTTAATTCCGATGCAATTTCTGTGTTTCGTCGTCAATAAGAAGGTCCAAGGGATACAGTAAACCTGAAGTGAAGCTTCGGTATCTATAACAAGTGACTCAGGATCGGTACAAATCATAGACAGTAAGAAGAGCCAGTCTTCTTGTACTTAAGTGGGCATTGTGCCTTTTGTATTTAATTCCGATGAAATTTCTGTGTTTCGTCGTCAATAAGAAGGTCCACGAGATATAGTAAAGCTGAAGTGAAGCTTCGGAATCTATAACTAGTGTCTCAGGAATGGTTCTAATCATAGATCGTAAGAAGAGCCAGTCTTCTTGTACTTAAATCGGCATTGTGCCTGTTGTATTTAATTCAGATGAAATTTCTGTGTTTCGTCGTCAATTAGAAGGTCCAAGGGATACAGTAAACAAGAAGTGAACCATCGGAATCTATGACTAGTGTCACAGGAATGGTTCAAATCATAGACAGTAAGAGGAGCCAGTCTTCTTGTACTTAAGTGGGCATTGTGCCTTCTGTATTTAATTCCGATGCAATTTCTGTGTTTCGTCGTCAATAAGAAGGTCCAAGGTATACAGTAAACCTGACGTGATGCATCGGAATCTATAACTAGTGTCACAGGAATGGTTCAAATCATAGACAGTAAGAAAAACCAGTCATCTTGTACTTAAGTCGGCATTGTGCCTTTTGTATTTAATTCCGATGCAATTTCTGTGTTTCATCGTCAATGAGAAGGTCCAAATGATACAGTAAACATATAGCGAAGCATCGGAATTTAATACTTGTATCACATAATGTGTTCAAAACATAGTCAGTAAGAAGAGTCAGTCCTCTTGTACTTAAGTCGGCATTGTGCCTTTTGTATTTAATTCCGATGCAATTTCTGTGTTTCGTTGTCAATAAGAAGATCCAAGGGATACAGTAAACTTGAAGTGAAGCATCGGAATCTATAACTAGTGTCACAGGAATGTTTCTAAACATATTCAGTAAGAAGAGCCAGTCTTCTTGTACTTGAGTCGGCATTGTGCCTTTTGTATTTAATTCCGATTGAATTTCTGTGTTTAGTTGTCAATAAGAAGGTCCAAGGGATACAGTAAACCTGAGGTGAAGCATTGGAATCTATAACTAGTGTCACAGGAATGGTTCAAAGCATAGGCAGTAGGAAGAGTCAGTCCTCATGTACATAATTCGGCATTGCACCTTTTGTATTTAATTCCGATGCAATTTCTGTGTTTCGTCGACAATAAGGAGGTCCAAGGGATACAGTAAATCTGAAGTGAAGCTTCGGAATCTATAACTAGTGTCTCAGGAATGGTTCAAAACATACACAGTAAGAAGAGCCAGTCTTCTTGTACTTAAGTCGGCATTGTGCCGTTTGTATTTAATTCCGATGCAATATCTGTGTTTCGTCGTCAATAAGAAGGACCAAGGGATACAGTAAACCTGATGTGAAGCATCGGAATCTATAACTAGTGTCACAGGAATGGTTCAAAACATAGACAGGAAGAAGAGCCAGTCTTCTTGTACTTAAGTCAGCATTGTGCCTTTCGTATTTAATTCCGATGCAATTTCTGTGATTCGTCGTCAATAAAAAAGGTCCAAGGGATACAGTAAACCCGAAGTGAAGCACCGGAAACTATAACTAGTGTCACTGGAATGGTTCAAAACACAGACAGTAAGAAGGGCCAGTCTTCTTGTAATTCAGTCGGCATTGTGCCTTTTGTATTTAATTCCAAAGCAATTTCTGTGTTTCGTCGTCAATACGAAGGTCCAAGGGATACAGTAAACCTGAAGTGAAGCATCGGAATCTATTACTAGTGTCACAGGAATGGTAGAAAACATAGACCGTAAGAAGAGCTACTCTTCTTGTACTTAAGTCGGCATTGTGCCTTTTGTATTTAATTCCGATGCAATTTCTGTGTTTCATCGTCAATAAGAAGGTCTAAGGGATATAGTAAACATATAGCGAAACATCGAAATTTAATACTTGTCTCACAGGAAATGTTCAAAACATAGTCAGTAAGAAGAGTCAGTCTTCTTGTACTTAAGTCGGCATTGTGCCTTTTGTATATATATCCGATGCAATTTGTGTGTTTCATCGTCTATAAGAAGGTCCAAGGGATACAGTAAACCTGAAGTGAATCATCGGAATCTATAACTAGTGTCACAGGAATGGTTCAAAACATAGACAGGAAGAAGAGCCAGTCTTCTTGTATTAAAGTCGGCATTGTCTTTTTGTATTTAATTCCGATGCAATTTCTGTGTTTCGTCGACAATAAGAAGGTCCAAGGGATACAGTAAACCTGAAGTGAAACATCGGAATCTATAACTAGTGTCACAGGAATGGTTCAAAACATAGGCAGTAAGAAGAGTCTGTCTTCTTGTACATAATTCGGCGTTGTCCCTTTTGTATTTAATTCCGATGCAGTTTCTGTGTTTCGTCGTCAATAAGAAGGTCCAAGGGATACAGTAAACCTGAAGTGAGGCATCGGAATCTATAACTAGTGTCACAGGAATGGTTCAAAACATAGGCAGTAAGAGGAGTCAGCCTTCTTGTACTTAATTCGGCGTTGTGCCTTTTGTATTTAATTCCGATGCAATTTCTGTGTTTCGTCGTGAATAAGAAGGACCAAGGGATACAGTAAACCTGAAGTGAAGCATCGGAATCTATAACTAGTGCCATAGGAATGGTTCAAAACATAGACAGTAAGAAGAGCCAGTCTTCTTGTACTTATGTCAGCATTGTGCCTTTTGTATTTAATTATAATGCAATTTCTGTGTTTTGTCGTCAATAAGAAGGTCCAAGGGATACTGTAAACCTGAAGTGAAGCATCGGAATCTATAACCAGTGTCACAGGAATGGTTCAAAACATTCGCAGTAAGAAGGGTCAGTCTTCTTGTACTTAATTCGGCATTTTACCTTTTGTATTTAATTCCGATGCAATTTCTGTGTTTCGTCGTCAATAAGAAGGTCAGAGGGATACAGTAAACCTGAAGTGAACCATCGGAATCTATAACTAGTGTCACAGGAATGGTTCAAAACATATACAGTAAGAAGAGCCAGTCTTCTTGTAGTTATGTCGGCATTTTACCTTTTGTATTTAATTCCGATGCAATTTCTGTGTTTCGTCGTCAATAAGAAGGTCCAAGGTATACAGTAAACCTGACGTGATGCATCGGAATCTATAGCTAGTGTCACAGGAATGGTCCAAATCATAGACAGTAAGAAAAACCAGTCATCTTGTACTTAAGTCGGCATTGTGCCTTTTGTATTTAATTCCGATGCAATTTCTGTGTTTCATCGTCAATAAGAAGGTCCAAGGGATACAGTAAACATATAGCGAAGCATCGGAATTTAATACTTGTATCACAGGAAATGTTCAAACATAGTCAGTAAGAAGAGTCAGTCTTCTTGTACTTAAGTCGGCATTGTGCCTTTTGTATTTAATTCCGATGCAATTTCTGTGTTTCGTTGTCAATAAGAAGATCCAAGGGATACAGTAAACCTGAAGTGAAGCATCGGAATCTATAACTAGTGTCACAGGAATGTTTCTAAACATAGGCAGCAAGAAGAGCCAGTCTTCTTGTACTTGAGTCGGCATTGTGCCTTTTGTATTTAATTCCGATTGAATTTCTGTGTTTAGTTGTCAATAAGAAGGTCCAAGGGATACAGTAAACCTGAGGTGAAGCATTGGAATCAATAACTAGTGTCAAGGA
Organism: Schistocerca piceifrons; assembly: GCF_021461385.2. NCBI lineage: Eukaryota > Metazoa > Arthropoda > Insecta > Orthoptera > Acrididae > Schistocerca > Schistocerca piceifrons. Next base: position 488,220 of record NW_025728257.1, read on the forward strand.
ATGGTTCAAAGCATAGGCAGTAGGAAGAGTCAGTCCTCATGTACTTAATTCGGCATTGCACCTTTTGTATTTAATTCCGATGCAATTTCCGTGTTTCGTCGACAATAAGGAGGTCCAAGGGATACAGTAAATCTGAAGTGAAGCTTCGGAATCTATAACTAGTGTCTCAGGAATGGTTCAAAACGTAGACAGTAAGAAGAGCCAGTCTTCTTGTACTTAAGTCAGCATTGTGCCTTTTGTATTTAATTCCGAGGCAATTTCTGTGTTTTGTCGTCTATAAGAAGGTCCAAGGGATACAGTAAACCTGAAGTGAATCATCGGAATCTATAACTAGTGTCACAGGAATGGTTCAAAACATAGACAGGAAGAAGAGCCAGTCTTCTTGTATTAACGTCGGCATTGTCTTTTTGTATTTAATTCCGATGCAATTTCTGTGTTTCGTCGTCAATAAGAAGGTCCAAGGGATACAGTAAACCTGAAGTGAAGCATCGGAATCTATAACTAGTGTCACAGGAATGGTTCAAAACATACGCAGTAAGAAGAGTCTGTCTTCTTGTACATAATTCGGCGTTGTCCCTTTTGTATTTAATTCCGATGCAGTTTCTGTGTTTCGTCGTCAATAAGAAGGTCCAAGGGATACAGTAAACCTGACGTGAGGCATCGGAATCTATAACTAGTGTCACAGGAATGGTTCAAAAGATACGCAGTAAGAAGGGTCATTCTTCTTGTACTTAATTCGGCATTGTACCTTTTGTATTTAATTCCGATGCAATTTCTGTGTTTCGTCGTCAATAAGAAGGTCCAAGGGATACAGTAAACCTGAAGTGAAGCTTCGGTATCTATAACTAGTGACTCAGGATCAGTACAAATCATAGACAGTAAGAAGAGCCAGTCTTCTTGTACTTAAGTGGGCATTGTGCCTTTTGTATTTAATTCTGATGAAATTTCTGTGTTTCGTCGTCAATAAGAAGGTCCAAGAGATATAGTAAAGCTGAAGTGAAGCTTCGGAATCTATGACTAGTGTCTCAGGAATGGTTCTAATCATAGATCGTAAGAAGAGCCAGTCTTCTTGTACTTAAGTCGGCATTGTGCCTGGTGTATTTAATTCCGATGAAATTTCTGTGTTTCGTCGTCAATTAGAAGGTCCAAGGGATACAGTAAACAAGAAGTGAACCATCGGAATCTATGACTAGTGTCACAGGAATGGTTCAAATCATAGACAGTAAGAAGAGCCAGTCTTCTTGTACTTAAGTCGGCATTGTCCCTTTTGCATTTAATTCCGAAGCAATTTCTCTGTTTCATTATCGGTAAGAAGGTCAGAGGGATACAGTAAACCTGAAGTGAACCATCGGAATCTATGACTAGTGTCACAGGAATGGTTCAAATCATAGACAGTAAGAGGAGCCAGTCTTCTTGTACTTAAGTGGGCATTGTGCCTTTTGTATTTAATTCCGATGAAATTTCTGTGTTTCGTCGTCAATAAGAAGGTCCAAGGTATAGAGTAAACCTGACGTGATGCATCGGAATCTATAACTAGTGTCACAGGAATGGTTCAAATCATAGACAGTAAGAAAAACCAGTCATCTTGTACTTAAGTCGGCATTGTGCCTTTTGTATTTAATTCCGATACAATTTCTGTGTTTCATCGTCAATGAGAAGGTCCAAGGGATACAGTAAACATATAGCGAAACATCGGAATTTAATCCTTGTCTCACAGGAAATGTTCAAAACATAGTCGGTAAGAAGAGTCAGTCTTCTTGAACTTAAGTCGGCATTGTGGCTTTTGTATTTAATTCCGATGCAATTTCTGTGTTTCGTTGTCAATAATAAGATCCAAGGGATACAGTAAACCTGAAGTGAAGCATCGGAATCTATAACTACTGTCACATTAATGGTTCTAAACATAGTCAGTAAGAAGAGCCAGTCTTCTTGTACTTGGATCGGCACTGTGCCTTTTGTATTTAATTCCGATGCAATTTCTTTGTTTCGTCGTCCATAAGAAGGTCCAAGGATTACACTAAACCTGAAGTGAAACATCGTAATCTATAACTAGTGTCTCAGGAATGGTTCAAAACATAGGCAGTAAGAAGAGTCAGTCTTCTTGTACATAATTCAGCGTTGTCCCTTTTGTATTTAATTCCGATGCAATTTCTGTGTTTCGTCGTCAAGAAGAAGGTCCAAGGGATACAGTAAACCTGAAGTGAGGCATCGGAATCTATAACTAGTGTCACAGGAATGGTTCAAACATAGGCAGTAAGAAGAGTCAGTCTTCTTGTACTTAAGTCAGCATTGTGCCTTTTGTATTTAATTCCGATGCAATTTCTGTGTTTTGTCGTCTATAAGAAGGTCCAAGGGCTACAGTAAAACTGAAGTGAATCATCGGAATCTATAACTAGTGTCACAAGAATGGTTCAAAACATAGGCAGTAAGAAGAGTCAGCCTTCTTGAACTTAATTCGGCGTTGTACCTTTTGTATTTAATTCCGATGCAATTTCTGTGTTTCGTCGTGTATAAGAAGGTCCAAGGGATACAGTAAACCTGAAGTGAAGCATCGGAGTCCATAACTAGTGCCATAGCAATGGTTCAAGACATAGACAGTAAGAAGCGCCAGTCTTCTTGTACTTAAGTCGACATTTTGCCTATCGTATTTAATTCCGATGAAATGTCTGTGTTTCGTCGTCAATAAGAAGGTCCAAAGGATACAGTAAACCTGAAGTGAAACATCGTAATCTATAACTAGTGTCTCAGGAATGGTTCAAAACATAGACAGTAAGAAGAGCCAGTCTTCTTGTACTTAAGTCGGCATTGTGCCTTTTGTATTTAATTCCGATGCAATTTCTGTGTTTCGACGTCAATAAGAAGGTCCAAGGGATACAGTAAACCTGAAGTGAAGCACCTGAATCTATAACTAGTGTCACAGGAATGGTTCAAAACATAGGGAGTAAGAAGAGTCAGTCTTCTTGTACATAATTCGGCGTTGTCCCTTTTGTATTTAATTCCGATGCAAATTCTGTGTTTCGTCGTCAATAAGAAGGTCCAAGGGATACAGTAAACCTGAAGTGAGGCATCGGAATCTATAACTAGTGTCACAGGAATGGTTCAAAACATAGGCAGTAAGAAGAGTCAGCCTTCTTGAACTTAATTCGGCGTTGTACCTTTTGTATTTAATTCCGATGCAATTTCTGTGCTTCGTCGTGTATAAGAAGGTCCGAGGGATACAGTAAACCTGAAGTGAAGCATCGGAGTCCATAACTAGTGCCATAGCAATGGTTCAAAACATAGACAGTAAGAAGAGCCAGTCTTCTTGTACTTAAGTCGACATTGTGCCTATTGTATTTAATTCCGATGAAATGTCTGTGTTTCGTCGTCAATAAGAAGGTCCAAAGGATACAGTAAACCTGAAGTGAAGCTTCGGAATCTATAACTAGTGTCTCAGGAATGGTTCAAATCATAGACCGTAAGAAGTGCCAGTCTTCTTGTACTTAAGTCGGCATTGTGCCTTTTGTATTTAATTCCGATGAAATTTCTGTGTTTCGTCGTCAATTAGAAGGTCCAAGGGATACAGTAAACCAGAAGTGAAGAATCGAATTCTATAGCTAGTGTCACAGGAGTGGCTCAAATCATAGACAGTAAGAAGAGCCAGTCTTCTTGTACTTAAGTCGGCATTGTGCCTTTTGTATTTAATTCCGAAGCAATTTCTCTGTTTCATCGTCGGTATGAAGGTCAGAGGGATACATTAATCCTGAAGTGACCATGGGAATCTATAACTAGTGTCACAGGAATGGTTTAAAACATAGACAGTAAGAAGAGCCAGTCTTCCTGTACTTAAGTCGGCATTGTACCTTTTGTATTTAATTCCGATGCAATTTCTGTGTTTCGTGGTCAATAAAAAGGTCCAAGGTATACAGTAAACCTGACGTGAAGCATCGGAATCTATAACTAGTGTCACAGGAATGGTTCAAATCATAGACAGTAAGAAGAACCAGTCTTCTTGTACTTAAGTCGGCATTGTGCCTTTTGTATTTAATTCCGATGCAATTTCGGTGTTTCATCGTCAATAAGAAGCATCGGAATTTAATACTTGTCTCACAGGAAATGTTCAAAACATAGTCAGTATGAAGAGTCAGTCTTCTTGTACTTAATTCGGCATTGTGCCTTTTGTATCTAATTCCGATGCAATTTCTGTGTTTCGTTGTCAATAAGAAGATCCAAGGGATACAGTAAACCTGAAGTGAAGCATCGTAATCTATAACTAGTGTCACAGGAATGTTTCTAAACATAGGCAGTAAGAAGAGCCAGTCTTCTTGTACTTAAGTCGGCATTGTACCTTTTGTATTTAATTCTAATTCAATTTCTGTGTTTAGACGTCAATAAGAAAGTCCAAGGGATACAGTAAAATTGAAGTGAAGCATCGGAATCTATAACTAGTGTCACAGGAATGCTTCAAAACATAGATAGTTAGAAGACCCAGTCTTCTTGTACTTAAGTCGGCATTGTGCCTTTTGTATTTAATTCCGATACAATTTCTGTGTTTTGTCGTCAATAAGAAGGTCCAAGGGATACAGTAAACCTGAAGTGAAGCATCGGAATCTATAACTAGTGTCACAGTAATGGTTCTAAACATAGACAGTAAGAAGAGCCAGACTTCTTGTACTTAAGTCGGCATTGTGCCTTTTGTATTTAATGCCGAAGCAATTTCTGTGTTTCGTCGTCAATACGAAGATCCAAGGGATACAGTAAACCTGAAGTGAAGCATCGGATACAATAATTAGTGTCACAGGAATGGTTCAAAGCATAGATGATAAGAAGAGCCACTCTTCTTGTACTTAAGTCGGCATTGTGCCTTTTGTATTTAATTCCGATGAATTTTCTGTGTTTCATCGTCAATAAGAAGGTCCAAGGGATCCAGTAAACATATAGTGAAGCATCGAAATTTAATACTGGTCTCACAGGAAATGTTCAAAACATAGTCAGTAAGAAGAGTCAGTCTTCTTGTACTTAAGTCGGCATTGTGCCTTTTGTATTTAATTCCGATGCAATTTGTGTGTTTCATCGTCAATAAGAAGGTCCAAGGGATACAGTAAACCTGAAGTGATGCATCGGAATCTATAACTAGTGTCACAGGAATGGTTGAAAACATAGACCGTAAGAAGAGCCACTCTTCTTGTACTTAAGTCGGCATTGTGCCTTTTGTATTTAATTCCGATGCAATTTCTGTGTTTCATCGTCAATAAGAAGGTCCAAGGGATACAGTAAACAAATAGCGAATCATCGGAATTTAATACTTGTCTCACAGGAAATGTTCAAAACATAGTCAGTAAGAAGAGTCAGTCTTCTTGTACTTAAGTCGGCATTGTGCCTTTTGTATTTAATTCCGATGCAATTTCTGTGTTTCGTTGTCAGTAAGAAGATCCAAGGGATACTGTAAACCTGAAGTGAAGCATCGGAATCTATAACTAGTGTCACAGAAATGGTTCTAAACGTAGACAGTAAGAAGAGCCAGTCTTCTTGTACTTGAGTCGGCATTGTGCCTTTTGTATTTAATTCCGATGCAATTTCTGTGTTTCGACGTCAATAAGAAGGTCCCAGGGATACAGTAAACCTGAAGTGAAGCACCTGAATCTATAACTAGTGTCACAGGAATGGTTCAAAACATAGGCAGTAAGAAGAGTCAGTCTTCTTGTACATAATTCGGCGTTGTCCCTTTTGTATTTAATTCCGATGCAATTTCTGTGTTTCGTCGTCAATAAGAAGGTCCAAGGGATACAGTAAACCTGAAGTGAGGCATCGGAATCTATAACTAGTGTCACAGGAATGGTTCAAAACATAGGCAGTAAGAAGAGTCAGCCTTCTTGAACTTAATTCGGCGTTGTACCTTTTGTATTTAATTCCGATGCAATTTCTGTGTTTCGTCGTGTATAAGAAGGTCCGAGGGATACAGTAAACCTGAAGTGAAGCATCGGAGTCCATAACTAGTGCCATAGCAATGGTTCAAAACATAGACAGTAAGAAGAGCCAGTCTTCTTGTACTTAAGTCGACATTGTGCCTATTGTATTTAATTCCGATGAAATGTCTGTGTTTCGTCGTCAATAAGAAGGTCCAAAGGATACAGTAAACCTGAAGTGAAGCTTCGGAATCTATAACTAGTGTCTCAGGAATGGTTCAAATCATAGACCGTAAGAAGTGCCAGTCTTCTTTAACTTAAGTCGGCATTGTGCCTTTTGTATTTAATTCCGATGAAATTTCTGTGTTTCGTCGTCAATTAGAAGGTCCAAGGGATACAGTAAACCAGAAGTGAAGAATCGAATTCTATAGCTAGTGTCACAGGAGTGGCTCAAATCATAGACAGTAAGAAGAGCCAGTCTTCTTGTACTTAAGTCGGCATTGTGCCTTTTGTATTTAATTCCGAAGCAATTTCTCTGTTTCATCGTCGGTATGAAGGTCAGGGGGATTCATTAATCCTGAAGTGACCATGGGAATCTATAACTAGTGTCACAGGAATGGTTTAAAACATAGACTGTAAGAAGAGCCAGTCTTCCTGTACTTAAGTCGGCATTGTACCTTTTGTATTTAATTCCGATGCAATTTCTGTGTTTCGTGGTCAATAAAAAGGTCCAAGGTATACAGTAAACCTGACGTGAAGCATCGGAATCTATAACTAGTGTCACAGGAATGGTTCAAATCATAGACAGTAAGAAGAACCAGTCTTCTTGTACTTAAGTCGGCATTGTGCCTTTTGTATTTAATTCCGATGCAATTTCGGTGTTTCATCGTCAATAAGAAGCATCGGAATTTAATACTTGTCTCACAGGAAATGTTCAAAACATAGTCAGTATGAAGAGTCAGTCTTCTTGTACTTAATTCGGCATTGTGCCTTTTGTATCTAATTCCGATGCAATTTCTGTGTTTCGTTGTCAATAAGAAGATTCAAGGGATACAGTAAACCTGAAGTGAAGCATCGTAATCTATAACTAGTGTCACAGGAATGTTTCTAAACATAGGCAGTAAGAAGAGCCAGTCTTCTCGTACTTAAGTCGACATTGTACCTTTTGTATTTCATTCCAATTCAATTTCTGTGTTTAGACGTCAATAAGAAAGTCCAAGGGATACAGTAAAATTGAAGTGAAGCATCGGAATCTATAACTAGTGTCACAGGAATGCTTCAAAACATAGATAGTTAGAAGACCCAGTCTTCTTGTATTTAAGTCGGCATTGTGCCTTTTGTATTTAATTCCGATACAATTTCTGTGTTTTGTCGTCAATAAGAAGGTCCAAGGGATACAGTAAACCTGAAGTGAAGCATCGGAATCTATAACTAGTGTCACAGTAATGGTTGTAAACATAGACAGTAAGAAGAGCCAGACTTCTTGTACTTAAGTCGGCATTGTGCCTTTTGTATTTAATGCCGAAGCAATTTCTGTGTTTCGTCGTCAATACGAAGATCCAAGGGATACAGTAAACCTGAAGTGAAGCATCGGATACAATAATTAGTGTCACAGGAATGGTTCAAAGCATAGATGATAAGAAGAGCCACTCTTCTTCTACTTAAGTCGGCATTGTGCCTTTTGTATTTAATTCCGATGAATTTTCTGTGTTTCATCGTCAATAAGAAGGTCCAAGGGATCCAGTAAACATATAGTGAAGCATCGAAATTTAATACTGGTTTCACAGGAAATGTTCAAAACATAGTCAGTAAGAAGAGTCAGTCTTCTTGTACTTAAGTCGGCATTGTGCCTTTTGTATTTAATTCCGATGCAATTTGTGTGTTTCATCGTCAATAAGAAGGTCCAAGGGATACAGTAAACCTGAAGTGATGCATCGGAATCTATAACTAGTGTCACAGGAATGGTTGAAAACATAGACCGTAAGAAGAGCCACTCTTCTTGTACTTAAGTCGGCATTGTGCCTTTTGTATTTAATTCCGATGCAATTTCTGTGTTTCATCGTCAATAAGAAGGTCCAAGGGATACAGTAAACAAATAGCGAATCATCGGAATTTAATACTTGTCTCACAGGAAATGTTCAAAACATAGTCAGTAAGAAGAGTCAGTCTTCTTGTACTTAAGTCGGCATTGTGCCTTTTGTATTTAATTCCGATTCAATTTCTGTGTTTAGTTGTCAATAAGAAGTTCCAAGGGATACAGTAAACCTGAGGTGAAGCATTGGAATCTATAACTAGTGTCACAGGAATGGTTCAAAACATAGGCAGTAGGAAGAGTCAGTCCTCATGTACTTAATTCGGCATTGCACCTTTTGTATTTAATTCCGATGCAATTTCTGTGATTTCGTCGACAATAAGGAGGTCCAAGGGATACAGTAAATCTGAAGTGAAGCTTCGGAATCTACAACTAGTGTCTCAGGATTGGTTCAAAACGTAGACAGTAAGAAGAGCCAGTCTTCTTGTACTTAAGTCGGCATTGTGCCGTTTGTATTTAATTCCGATGCAATATCTGTGTTTCGTCATCAATAAGAAGGACCAAGGAATACAGTAAACCTGATGTGAAGCATCGGAATCTATAACTAGTGTCACAGGAATGGTTCAAAACATAGACAGGAAGAAGAGCCAGGCTTCTTGTACTTAAGTCAGCATTGTGCCTTTCGTATTTAATTCTGATGCAATTTCTGTGATCCGTCGTCAATAAAAAAGGTCCAAGGGATACAGTAAACGCGAAGTGAAGCACCGGAAACTATAACTAGTGTCACAGGAATAGTTCAAAACATAGAAAGTAAGAAGAGCCAGTCTTCTTGTATTTCAGTCGGCATTGTGCCTTTTGTATTTAATTCCGAAGCAATTTCTGTGTTTCGTCGTCAATACGAAGGTCCAAGGGATACAGTAAACCTGAAGTGAAGCATCGGAATCTATAACTAGTGTCACAGGAATGGTAGAAAACATAGACCGTAAGAAGAGCCAGTCTTCTTGTACTTAAGTCGGCATTGTTCCTTTTGTTTTAATTCCGATGCAATTTCTGTGTTTCATCGTCAATAAGAAGGTCCAAGGGATATAGTAAACATATCGCGAAACATCGATATTTAATACTTGTCTCACAGGAAACGTTCAAAACATAGTCAGTAAGAAGAGTCAGTCTTCTTGTACTTAAGTCGGCATTGTGCCTTTTGTATTTAATTCCGATGCAATTTGTGTGTTTCATCGTCAATAAGAAGGTTCAAGGGATACAGTAAACCTGAAGTGAAGCATCGAAATCTATAACTAGTGTCACAGGAATGGTTGAAAACATAGACCTTAAGAAGAGCCACTCTTCTTGTACTTAAGTCGGCACTGTGCCTTTTGTATTTAATTCCGATGCAATTTCTGTGTTTCGTTGTCAATAAGGAGATCCAATGGATACAGTAAACCTGAAGTGAAGCATCGGAATCTATAACTAGTGTCACAGAAATGGTTCTAAACATACTCAGTAAGAAGAGCCAGTCTTCTTGTACTTGGATCGGCATTGTGCCTTTTGTATTTAATTCCGGTGCAATTTCTTTGTTTCGTCTTCAATAAGTAGGTCCAAGGATTACACTAAACCTGAAGTGAAACATCGTAATCTATAACTAGTGTCTCAGGAATGGTTCAAAACATAGACAGTAAGAAGAGCCTGTCTTGTTGTACTTAAGTCGGCATTGTCTTTTTGTATTTAATTCCGATGCAATTTCTGTGGTTCGACGTCAATAAGAAGGTCCATGGGATACAGTAAACCTGAAGTGAAGCACCGGAATCTATAACTAGTGTCACAGGAATGGTTCAAAACATAGGCAGTAAGAAGAGTCAGTCTTCTTGTCCATAATTCGGCGTTGTCCCTTTTGTATTTAATTCCGATGCAATTTCTGTGTTTCGTCGTCAATAAGAAGGTCCAAGGGATACAGTCAACCTGGAGTGAGGCATCGGAATCTATAACTAGTGTCACAATAATGGTTCAAAACATAGGCAGTAAGAAGAGTCAGCCTTCTTGAACTTAATTCCGCGTTGTACCTTTTGTATTTATTTCCGATGCAATTTCTGTGTTTCGTCGTGAATAAGAAGGTCCAAGGGATACAGTAAACCTGAAGTGAAGCATCGGAGTCTATAACTAGTGCCATAGGAATCGTTCAAAACATAGACAGTAAGAAGAGCCAGTCTTCTTCACTTAAGTAAGCATTGTGCCTTTTGTATTTAATTATGATGCAATTTCTGTGTTTTGTCGTCAATAAGAAGGTCCAAGGGATACAGTAAACCTGAAGTGAAGCATCGGAATCTATAACCAGTGCCACAGGAATGGTTCAAAACATAGGCAGTAAGAAGGGTCAGTCTTCTTGTACTTAATTCGGCATTGTACCTTTTGTATTTAATTCCGATGCAATTTCTGTGTTTCGTCGTCAATAAGAAGGTCCAAGGGATACAGTAAACCTGAAGTGTAGCTTCGGTATCTATAAATAGTTTCTCAGGAATGGTTTACATCATAGACAGTAAGAAGAGCCAGTCTTCTTGTACTTAAGTTGGCTTTGTGCCTTTTGTATTTAATTCCGAAGCAATTTCTCTGTTTCATCGTCGGTAAGAAAGTCAGAGGGATACATTAATCCTGAAGTGAACCATGGGAATCTATAACTAGTGTCACAGGAATGGTTCAAAACATCGACAGTAAGAAGAGCCAGTCTTCTTGTACTTAAGTCGGCATTGTACCTTTTGTATTTAATTCCGATGCAATTTCTGTGTTTCGTGGCCAATAAAAAGGTCCGAGGTATACAGTAAACCTGACGTGAAGCACCAGAATCTATAACTAGTGTCACAGGAATGGTTCAAATCATAGACAGCAAGAAGAACCAGTCTTCTTGTACTTACGTCGGCATTGTGCCTTTTGTATTTAATTCCGATGCAATTTCTGTGTTTCATCGTCAATAAGAAGCATCGGAATTTAATACTTGTCTCACAGGAAATGTTCAAAATATAGTCAGTAAGGAGAGTCAGTCTTCTTGTACTTATGTCGGCATTGTACCTTTTGTATTTAATTCCAATTCAATTTCTGTGTTTAGACGTCAATAAGAAAGTCCAAGGGATACAGTAAAATTGAAGTGAAGCATCGGAATCTATAACTAGTGTCACAGGAATGCTTCAAAACATAGACAGTTAGAAGACCCAGTCTTCTTGTACTTAAGTCGGCATTGTGCCTTTTGTATTTAATTCCGATGCAATTTCTGTGTTTCGTTGTCAATAAGAAGATTCGAGGGATACAGTAAACCTGAAGTGAAGCATCAGAACCTATAACCAGTGTCGCAGGAATGGTTCAAAACATAGACAGTTAGAAGACCCAGTCTTCTTGAACTTAGGACGGCATTGTGCCACTTGTATTTAATTCCGATGCAATTTCTGTGTTTCGTCGTCAATAAGAAAGATGAAGGGATACAGTAAACCTGAAGTGAAGCATCGGAATCTATAACTAGTGTGACAGGAATGGTTGAAAATACAGACAGTAAGAAGAGTTAGTCTTCTTGTACTTAAGTCGGTATTGTAGCTTTTGTATTTAATTCCAATGCAATTCCTGTGTTTCGTCGTCAATAAGAAGGTCCAAGGTATACAGTAAACCTGACGTGATGCATCGGAATCTGTAACTAGTGTGACAGGAATGGTTCAAATCATAGACAGTAAGAAGAACCAGTCTTCTTGTACTTAAGTCGGCATTGTCCCTTTTGCATTTAATTCCGAAGCAATTTCTCTGTTTCATCGTCGGTAAGAAGGTCAGAGGGAAACAGTAAACCTGAAGTGAACCATCGGAATCTATAACTAGTGTCACAGGAATGGTTCAAAACATAGACAGTAAGAAGAGCCGGTCTTCTTGTACTTAAGTCGGCATTGTGCCGTTTGTATTTAATTCCGAAGCAATATCTGTGTTTCCTCATCAATAAAAAAGGTCCAAGGGATACAGTAAACCCGAAGTGAGGCACCGGAAACTGTAACTAGTGTCACAGGAATGTTTCAAAACATAGACAGTAAGAAGAGCCAGTCTTCTTGTATTTCAGTCGGCATTGTGCCTTTGGTACTTTATTCCGATGCAATTTCTGTGTTTCGTCGTCTATCGAAAGGTCCAACGATACAGTAAACCTAAAGCGAAACATCGGAATCTAAAACTAGTGCCACGGGAATGGTTCAAATCATAAACAGTAAGAAGAGCCAGTCTTCTTGTATTTCAGTCGGCATTGTGCCTTTTGTATTTAATTCCAAAGCAATTTCTGTGTTTCGTCGTCAATACGAAGGTCCAAGGGATACAGTAAACCTGAAGTGAAGCATCGGAATCTATAACTAGTGTCACAGGAATGGTAGAAAACATAGACCGTAAGAAGAGCTACTCTTCTTGTACTTAAGTCGGCATTGTGCCTTTTGTATTTAATTCCGATGCAATTTCTGTGTTTCATCGTCAATAAGAAGGTCCAAGGGATATAGTAAACATATAGCGAAACATCGAAACTTAATACTTGTCTCACAGGAAATGTTCAAAACATAGTCAGTAAGAAGAGTCAGTCTTCTTGTACTTAAGTCGGCATTGTGCCTTTTGTATTTAATTCCGATGCAATTTGTGTGTTTCATCGTCAATAAGAAGGTCCAAGGGATGCAGTAAACCTTAAGTGAAGCATCGGAATCTATAACTAGTGTCACAGGAATGGTTGAAAACATAGACCTTAAGAAGAGCCACTCTTCTTGAACTTAAGTCGGCATTGTGCCTTTTGTATTTAATTCCGATGCAATTTCTGTGTTTCATCGTCAATAAGAATGTCCAAGGGATACAGTAAACATATAGCGAAACATCGGAATTTAATACTTGTCTCACAGGAAATGTTCAAAACATAGTCGGTAAGAATAGTCAGTCTTCTTGTACTTAAGTCGGCATTGTGCCTTTTGTATTTAATTCCGATGCAATTTCTGTGTTTCGTTGTCAATAATAAGATCCAAAGGATACAGTAAAACTGAAGTGAAGCATCGGAATCTATAACTAGTGTCACAGAAATGGTTCTAAACATAGTCAGTAAGAAGAGCCAGTCTTCTTGTACTTGGATCGGCACTGTGCCTTTTGTATTTAATTCCGATGCAATTTCTTTGTTTCGTCGTCAATAAGAAGGTCCAAGGATTACACTAAACCTGAAGTGAAACATCGTAATCTATAACTAGTGTCTCAGGAATGGTTCAAAACATAGGCAGTAAGAAGAGTCAGTCTTCTTGTACATAATTCGGCGTTGTCCCTTTTGTACTTAATTCCGATGCAATTTCTGTGTTTCGTCGTAAATAAGAAGGTCCAAGGGATACAGTAAACCTGAAGTGAGGCATCGGAATCTATAACTATTGTCACAGGAATGGTTGAAACATAGGCAGTATGAAGAGTCAGTCTTCTTGTACTTAATTCGGCGTTGTACCTTTTGTATTTATTTCCGACGCAATTTCTGTGTTTCGTCGTCAATAAGAAGGTCAAAGGGATACACTAAACCTGAAGTGGAGCATCGGAATCTATAACTAGTGCCATTGGAATGGTTCAAAACATAGACAGTAAGAAGAGCCAGTCTTCTTGTACTTAAGTCGGCATTGTCTTTTGTATTTAATTCCGATGCATTTTCTGTGTTTCGACGTCAATAAGAAGGTCCAAGGGATACAGTAAACCTGAAGTGAAGCACCTGAATCTATAACTAGTGTCACAGGAATGGTTCAAATCATAGACAGTAAGAAGAACCAGTCTTCTTGTACTTAAGTCGACATTGTGCCTATTTTATTTAATTCCGATGAAATGTCTGTGTTTCGTCGTCAATAAGAAGGTCCAAAGGATACAGTAAACCTGAAGTGAAGCTTCGGAATCTATAACTAGTGTCTCAGGAATGGTTCAAATCATAGACCGTAAGAAGTGCCAGTCTTCTTGTACTTAAGTCGGCATTGTGCCTTTTGAATTTAATTCCGATGAAATTTCTGTGTTTCGTCGTCAATTAGAAGGTCCAAGGGATACAGTAAACCAGAAGTGAAGAATCGAAATCTATAGCTAGTGTCACAGGAGTGGTTCAAACTATAGACAGTAAGAAGAGCCAGTCTTCTTGTACTTAAGTCGGCATTGTGCCTTTTGTATTTAATTCCGCAGCAATTTCTCTGTTTCATCGTCGGTATGAAGGTCAGAGGGATACATTAATCCTGAAGTGACCAAGGGAATCTATAACTAGTGTCACAGGAATGGTTCAAAACATAGACAATAAGAAGAGCCAGTCTCCCTGTACTTAAGTCGGCATTGTACCTTTTGTATTTAATTCCGATGCAATTTCAGTGTTTCGTGGTCAATAAAAAGGTCCAAGGTATACAGTAAACCTGACGTGAAGCATCGGAATCTATAACTAGTGTCACAGGAATGGTTCAAATCATAGACAGTAAGAAGAACCAGTCTTCTTGTACTTAAGTCGGCATTGTGCCTTTTGTATTTAATTCCGATGTAATTTCTGTGTTTCATCGTCAATAAGAAGCATCGGAATTTAATACTTGTCTCACAGGAAATGTTCAAAACATAGTCAGTAAGAAGAGTCAGTCTTCTTGTACTTAATTCGGCATTGTGCCTTTTGTATCTAATTCCGATGCAATTTCTGTGTTTCGTTGTCAATAAGAAGATCCAAGGGATACAGTAAACCTGAAGTGAAGCATCCTAATCTATAACTAGTGTCACAGGAATGTTTCTAAACATAGGCAGTAAGAAGAGTCAGTCTTCTTGTACTTAAGTCGGCATTGTACCTTTTGTATTTAATTCCAATTCAATTTCTGTGTTTAGACGTCAATAAGAAAGTCCAAGAGATACAGTAAAATTGAAGTGAAGCATCGGAATCTATAACTAGTGTCACAGGAATGCTTCAAAACATAGATAGTTAGAAGACCCAGTCTTCTTGTACTTAAGTCGGCATTGTGCCTTTTGTATTTAATTCCGATACAATTTCTGTGGTTTGTCGTCAATAAGAAGGTCCAAGGGATACAGTAAACCTGAAGTGAAGCATCAGAATCTATAACTAGTGTCACAGTAATGGTTCTAAACATAGACAGTAAGAAGAGCCAGACTTCTTGTACTTAAGTCGGCATTGTGCTTTTTGTATTTAATGCCGAAGCAATTTCTGTGTTTCGTCGTCAATACGAAGGTCCAAGGGATACAGTAAACCTGAAGTGAAGCATCGGATACAATAATTAGTGTCACAGGAATGGTTCAAAGCATAGATGATAAGAAGAGCCACTCTTCTTGTACTTAAGTCGGCATTGTGCCTTTTGTATTTAATTCCGATGCATTTTCTGTGTTTCATCGTCAATAAGAAGGACCAAGGGATCCAGTAAACATATAGTGAAGCATCGGAATTTAATACTGGTCTCACAGGAAATGTTCAAAACATAGTCAGTAAGAAGAGTCAGTCTTCTTGTACTTAGGTCGGCATTGTGCCTTTTGTAATTAATTCCGATGCAATTTGTGTGTTTCATCGTCAATAAGAAGGTCCAAGGGATACAGTAAACCTGAAGTGATGCATCGGAATCTATAACTAGTGTCACAGGAATGGTTGAAAACATAGACCGTAAGAAGAGCCACTCTTCTTGTACTTAAGTCGGCATTGTGCCTTTTGTATTTAATTCCGATGCAATTTCTGTGTTTCATCGTCAATAAGAAGGTACAAGGGATACAGTAAACATATAGCGAATCATCGGAATTTAATACTTGTCTCACAGGAAATGTGCAAAACATAGTCAGTAAGAAGAGTCAGTCTTCTTGTACTTAAGTCGGCATTGTGCCTTTTGTATTTGATTCCGATGCAATTTCTGTGTTTCGTTGTCAATAAGAAGATCCAAGGGATACTTTAAGCCTGAAGTGAAGCATCGGAATCTATAACTAGTGTCACAGAAATGGTTCTAAACATAGACAGTAAGAAGAGCCAGTCTTCTTGTACTTGAGTCGGCATTGTGCCTTTTGTATTTAATTCCGATTCAATTTCTGTGTTTAGTTGTCAATAAGAAGGTCCAAGGGATACAGTAAACCTGAGGTGAAGCATTGGAATCTATAACTAGTGTCACAGGAAAGGTTCAAAACATAGGCAGTAGGAAGAGTCAGTCCTCATGTACTTAATTCGGCATTGCACTTTTTGTATTTAATTCCGATGCAATTTCTGTATGGTTCAAAACGTAGACAGTAAGAAGAGCCAGTCTTCTTGTACTTAAGTCGGCATTGTGCCGTTTGTATTTAATTCCGAAGCAATTTCTCTGTATCATCGTCGGTAAGAAAGTCAGAGGGATACATTAATCCTGAAGTGAACCATGGGAATCTATAACTAGTGTCACAGGAATGGTTCAAAACATCGACAGTAAGAAGAGCCAGTCTTCTTGTACTTAAGTCGGCATTGTACCTTTTGTATTTAATTCCGATGCTATTACTGTGTTTCGTGGCCAATAAAAAGGTCCGAGGTATACAGTAAACCTGACGTGAAGCATCAGAATCTATAACTAGTGTCACAGGAATGGTTCAAATCATAGACAGCAAGAAGAACCAGTCTTGTTGTACTTAAGTCGGCATTGTGCCTTTTGTATTTAATTCCGATGCAATTTCTGTGTTTCATCGTCAATAAGAAGCATCGGAAATTAATACTTGTCTCACAGGAAATGTTCAAAATATAGTCAGTAAGAAGAGTCAGTCTTCTTGTACTTAAGTCGGCATTGTGCCATTTGTATTTAATTCCGTTGCAATTTCTGTGTTTTGTTGTCAATAGGAAGATCCAAGGGATACAGTAAACCTGAAGTGAAGCATCGGAATCTATAACTAGTGTCACAGGAATGTTTCTAAACATAGGCAGTAAGAAGAGCCAGTCTTCTTGTACTTAAGTCGGCATTGTACCTTTTGTATTTAATTCCAAATCAATTTCTGTGTTTAGACGTCAATAAGAAAGTCCAAGGGATACAGTAAAATTGAAGTGAAGCATCGGAATCTATAACTAGTGTCACAGGAATGCTTCAAAACATAGACAGTTAGAAGACCCAGTCTTCTTGTACTTTAGTCGGCATTGTGCCTTTTGTATTTAATTCCGATGCAATTTCTGTGTTTCGTTGTCAATTATAAGATTCAAGAGATACAGTAAACCTGAAGTGAAGCATCAGAATCTATAACTAGTGTCGCAGGAATGGTTCAAAACATAGACAGTTAGAAGACCCAGTCTTCTTGAACTTAGGACTGCATTGTGCCACTTGTATTTAATTCCGATGCAATTTCTGTGTTTCGTCGTCAATAAGAAAGATGAAGGGATACAGTAAACCTGAAGTGAAGCATCGGAATCTATAACTAGTGTGACAGGAATGGTTGAAAAGACAGACAGTAAGAAGAGTTAGTCCTCTTGTACTTAAGTCGGTATTGTAGCTTTTGTATTTAATTCCGATGCAATTTCTGTGTTTCGTCGTCAATGAGAAGGTCCAAGGTATACAGTAAACCTGACGTGATGCATCGGAATCTGTAACTAGTGTCACACGAATGGTTCAAATCATAGACAGTAAGAAGTACCAGTCTTCTTGTACTTAAGGCGGCATTGTCCCTTTTGCATTTAATTCCGAAGCAATTTCTCTGTTTCATCGTCGGTAAGAAGGTCAGAGGGATACAGTAAACCTGAAGTGAACCATCGGAAACTATAACTAGTGTCACAGGAATGGTTCAAAACATAGACAGTAAGAAGAGCCGGTCTTCTTGTACTTAAGTCGGCTTTGTGCCGTTTGTATTTGATTCCGAAGTAATATCTGTGTTTCGTCGTCAATAACAAAGGTCCAAGGGATACAGTAAACCCGAAGTGAGGCACCGGAAACTGTAACTAGTGTCACAGGAATGTTTCAAAACATAGACAGTAAGAAGAGCCAGTCTTCTTGTATTTCAGTCGGCATTGTGCCTTCGGTACTTAATTCCGATGCAATTTCTGTGTTTCGTCGTCTATCGAAAGGTCCAACGATACAGTAAACCTGAAGTGAAACATCGGAATCTATAACTAGTGCCACGGGAATGGTTCAAATCATAAACAGTAAGAAGAGCCAGTCTTCTTGTATTTAAGTCAGCATAGTGCCTTTCGTATTTAATTCCGATGCAATTTCTGTGATCCGTCGTCAATAAAAAAGGTCCAAGGGATACAGTAAACGCGAAGTGAAGCACCGGAAACTATAACTAGTGTCACAGGAATGGTTCAATACATAGACAGTAAGAAGAGCCAGTCTTCTTGTATTTCAGTCGGCATTGTGCCTTTTGTATTTAATTCCAAAGCAATTTCTGTGTTTCGTCGTCGAAACGAAGGTCCAAGGGATACAGTAAACCTGAAGAGAAGCATCGGAATCTATAACTAGTGTCACAGGAATGGTAGAAAACATAGACCGTAAGAAGAGCTACTCTTCTTGTACTTAAGTCGGCATTGTGCCTTTTGTATTTAATTCCGATGCAATTTCTGTGTTTCATCGTCAATAAGAAGGTCCAAGGGATATAGTAAACATATAGCGAAACATCGAAATTTAATACTTGTCTCACAGGAAATGTTCAAAACATAGTCAGTAAGAAGTGTCAGTCTTCTTGTACTTAAGTCGGCATTGTGCCTTTTGTATTTAATTCCGATGCAATTTGTGTGTTTCATCGTCAATAAGAAGGTCCAAGGGATACAGTAAACCTTAAGTGAAGCATCGGAATCTATAACTAGTGTCACAGGAATGGTTGAAAACATAGACCTTAAGAAGAGCCACTCTTGTTGTACTTAAGTCGGCATTGTGCCTTTTGTATTTAATTCCGATGCAATTTCTGTG
Organism: Schistocerca piceifrons; assembly: GCF_021461385.2. NCBI lineage: Eukaryota > Metazoa > Arthropoda > Insecta > Orthoptera > Acrididae > Schistocerca > Schistocerca piceifrons. Next base: position 506,990 of record NW_025728257.1, read on the forward strand.
TTTCATCGTCAATAAGAAGGTCCAAGGGATACAGTAAACATATAGCGAAACATCGGAATTTAATACTTGTCTCTCAGGAAATGTTCAAAACATAGTCGGTAAGAAGAGTCAGTCTTCTTGTACTTAAGTCGGCATTGTGCCTTTTGTATTTAATTCCGATGCAATTTCTGTGTTTCGTTGTCAATAATAAGATCCAAGGGATACAGTAAACCTGAAGTGAAGCATCGGAATCTATAACTAGTGTCACAGAAATGGTTCTAAACATAGTCAGTAAGAAGAGCCAGTCTTCTTGTACTTGGATCGGCACTGTGCCTTTTGTATTTAATTCCGATGCAATTTCTTTGTTTCGTCGTCAATCAGAAGGTCCAAGGATTACACTAAACCTGAAGTGAAACATCGTAATCTATAACTAGTGTCTCAGGAATGGTTCAAAACATAGGCAGTAAGAAGAGTCAGTCTTCTTGTACATAATTCGGCGTTGTCCCTTTTGTATTTAATTCCGATGCAATTTCTGTGTTTCGTCGTCAATAAGAAGGTCCAAGGGATACAGTAAATCTGAAGTGAGGCATCGGAATCTATAACTAGTGTCACAGGAATGGTTCATACATAGGCAGTAAGAAGAGTCAGTCTTCTTGTACTTAAGTCAGCATTGCGCCTTTTGTATTTAATTCCGATGCAATTTCTGTGTTTTGTCGTCTATAAGAAGTTCCAAGGGATACAGTAAACATGAAGTGAATCATCGGAATCTATAACTAGTGTCACAGGAATGGTTCAAAACATAGACAGTAAGAAGAGCCAGTCTTCTTGTACTTAAGTCGGCATTGTCTTTTGTATTTAATTCCGATGCAATTTCTGTGTTTCGACGTCAATAAGAAGGTCCAAGGGATACAGTAAACCTGAAGTGAAGCACCTGAATCTATAACTAGTGTCACAGGAATGGTTCAAAACATAGGCAGTAAGAAGAGTCAGTCTTCTTGTACATAATTCGGCGTTGTCCCTTTTGTATTTAATTCCGATGCAATTTCTGTGTTTCGTCGTCAATAAGAAGGTCCAAGGGATACAGTAAACCTGAAGTGAGGCATCGGAATCCATAACTAGTGTCACAGGAATGGTTCAAAACATAGGCAGTAAGAAGAGTCAGCCTTCTTGAACTCAATTCGGCGTTGTACATTTTGTATTTAATTCCGATGAAATTTCTGTGTTTCGTCGTGTATAAGAAGGTCCAAGGGATACAGTAAACCTGAAGTGAAGCATCGGAGTCCATAACTAGTGCCATAGCAATGGTTCAAAACATAGACAGTAAGAAGAGCCAGTCTTCTTGTACTTAAGTCGGCATTGTGCCTTTTGTATTTAATTCCGATGAAATTTCTGTGTTTCGTCGTCAATTAGAAGGTCCAAGGGATACAGTAAACCAGAAGTGAAGAATCGAAATCTATAGCTAGTGTCACTGGAGTGGTTCAAATCATAGACAGTAAGAAGAGCCAGTCTTCTTGTACTTAAGTCGGCATTGTGCCTTTTGTATTTAATTCCGAAGCAATTTCTCTGTTTCATCGTCGGTATGAAGGTCAGAGGGATACATTAATCCTGAAGTGACCATGGGAATCTATAACTAGTGTCACAGGAATGGTTTAAAACATAGACAGTAAGAAGAGCCAATCTTCCTGTACTTAAGTCGGCATTGTATCTTTTGTATTTAATTCCGATGCAATTTCTGTGTTTCGTGGTCAATAAAATGGTCCAAGGTATACAGTAAACCTGACGTGAAGCATCGGAATCTATAACTAGTGTCACAGGAATGGTTCAAATCATAGACAGTAAGAAGAACCAGTCTTCTTGTACTTAAGTCGGCATTGTGCCTTTTGTATTTAATTCCGATGCAATTTCTGTGTTTCATCGTCAATAAGAAGCATCGGAATTTAATACTTGTCTCACAGGAAATGTTCAAAACATAGTCAGTAAGAAGAGTCAGTCTTCTTGTACTTAATTCGGCATTGTGCCTTTTGTATCTAATTCCGATGCAATTTCTGTGTTTCGTTGTCAATAAGAAGATCCAAGGGATACAGTAAACCTGAAGTGAAGCATCGTAATCTATAACTAGTGTCACAGGAATGTTTCTAAACATAGGCAGTAAGAAGAGCCAGTCTTCTTGTACTTAAGTCGGCATTGTACCTTTTGTATTTAATTCCAATTCAATTTCTGTGTTTAGACGTCAATAAGAAAGTACAAGATATACAGTAAAATTGAAGTGAAGCATCGGAATCTATAACTAGTGTCACAGGAATGCTTCAAAACATAGATAGTTAGAAGACCCAGTCTTCTTGTACTTAAGTCGGCATTGTGCCTTTTGTATTTAATTCCGATACAATTTCTGCGTTTTGTCGTCAATAAGAAGGTCCAAGGGATACAGTAAACCTGAAGTGAAGCATCGGAATCTATAACTAGTGTCACAGTAATGGTTCTAAACATAGACAGTAAGAAGAGCCAGACTTCTTGTACTTAAGTCGGCATTGTGCCTTTTGTATTTAATGCCGAAGCAATTTCTGTGTTTCGTCGTCAATACGAAGGTCCAAGGGATACAGTAAACCTGAAGTGAAGCATCGGATACAATAATTAGTGTCACAGGAATGGTTCAAACATAGATGATAAGAAGAGCCACTCTTCTTGTACTTAAGTCGGCATTGTGCCTTTTGTATTTAATTCCGATGCATTTTCTGTGTTTCATCGTCAATAAGAAGGTCCAAGGGATCCAGTAAACATATAGTGAAGCATCGGAATTTAATACTGGTCTCACAGGAAATGTTCAAAACATAGTCAGTAAGAAGAGTCAGTCTTCTTGTACTTAAGTCGGCATTGTGCCTTTTGTAATTAATTCCGATGCAATTTGTGTGTTTCATCGTCAATAAGAAGGTCCAAGGGATACAGTAAACCTGAAGTGATGCATCGGAATCTATAACTAGTGTCACAGGAATGGTTGAAAACATAGACCGTAAGAAGAGCCACTCTTCTTGTACTTAAGTCGGCATTGTGCCTTTTGTATTTAATTCCGATGCAATTTCTGTGTTTCATCGTCAATAAGAAGGTACAAGGGATACAGTAAACATATAGCGAATCATCGGAAATTAATACTTGTCTCACAGGAAATGTTCAAAACATAGTCAGTAAGAAGAGTCAGTCTTCTTGTACTTAAGTCGGCATTGTGCCTTTTGTATTTGATTCCGACGCAATTTCTGTGTTTCGTTGTCAATAAGAAGGTCCAAGGGATACTTTAAACCTGAAGTGAAGCATCGGAATCTATAACTAGTGTCACAGGAATGGTTCAAAACATAGGCAGTAGGAAGAGTCAGTCCTCATGTACTTAATTCGGCATTGCACTTTTTGTATTTAATTCCGATGCAATTTCTGTATGGTTCAAAACGTAGACAGTAAGAAGAGCCAGTCTTCTTGTACTTAAGTCGGCATTGTCTTTTGTATTTAATTCCGATGCATTTTCTGTGTTTCGACGTCAATAAGAAGGTCCAAGGGATACAGTAAACCTGAAGTGAAGCACCTGAATCTATAACTAGTGTCACAGGAATGGTTCAAAACATAGGCAGTAAGAAGAGTCAGTCTTCTTGTACATAATTCGGCGTTGTCCCTTTTGTATTTAATTCCGATGCAATTTCTGTGTTTCGTCGTCAATAAGAAGGTCCAAGGGATACAGTAAACCTGAAGTGAGGCATCGGAATCTATAACTAGTGTCACAGGAATGGTTCAAACATAGGCAGTAAGAAGAGTCAGTCTTCTTGTACTTAATTCGGCGTTGTACCTTTTGTATTTATTTCCGACGCAATTTCTGTGTTTCGTCGTCAATAAGAAGGTCAAAGGGATACACTAAACCTGAAGTGGAGCATCGGAATCTATAACTAGTGCCATTGGAATGGTTCAAAACATAGACAGTAAGAAGAGCCAGTCTTCTTGTACTTAAGTCAGCATTGTGCCTTTTGTATTTAATTCCGATGCAATTTCTGTGTTTTGTCGTCTATAAGAAGGTCCAAGGGATACAGTAAACCTGAAGTGAATCATCGGAATCTATAACTAGTGTCACAGGAATGGTTCAAAGCATAGACAGTAAGAAGAGCCAGTCTTCTTGTACTTAAGTCGGCATTGTCTTTTGTATTTAATTCCGATGCATTTTCTGTGTTTCGACGTCAATAAGAAGGTCCAAGGGATACAGTAAACCTGAAGTGAAGCACCTGAATCTATAACTAGTGTCACAGGAATGGTTCAAAACATAGGCAGTAAGAAGAGTCAGTCTTCTTGTACATAATTCGGCGTTGTCCCTTTTGTATTTTATTCCGATGCAATTTCTGTGTTTCGTCGTCAATAAGAAGGTCCAAGGGATACAGTAAACCTGAAGTGAAGCATCGGAGTCCATAACTAGTGCCATAGCAATGGTTCAAAACATAGACAGTAAGAAGAGCCAGTCTTCTTGTACTTAAGTCGGCATTGTGCCTTTTGTATTTAATTCCGCAGCAATTTCTCTGTTTCATCGTCGGTATGAAGGTCAGAGGGATACATTAATCCTGAAGTGACCACGGGAATCTATAACTAGTGTCACAGGAATGGTTCAAAACATAGACAATAAGAAGAGCCAGTCTCCCTGTACTTAAGTCGGCATTGTACCTTTTGTATTTAATTCCGATGCAATTTCAGTGTTTCGTGGTCAATAAAAAGGTCCAAGGTATACAGTAAACCTGACGTGAAGCATCGGAATGTATAACTAGTGTCACAGGAATGGTTCAAATCATCGACAGTAAGAAGAACCAGTCTTCTTGTACTTAAGTCGGCATTGTGCCTTTTGTATTGAATTCCGATGCAATTTCTGTGTTTCATCGTCAATAAGAAGCATCGGAATTTAATACTTGTCTCACAGGAAATGTTCAAAACATAGTCAGTAAGAAGAGTCAGTCTTCTTGTACTTAATTCGGCATTGTGCCTTTTGTATCTAATTCGGATGCAATTTCTGTGTTTCGTTGTCAATAAGAAGATCCAAGGGATACAGTAAACCTGAAGTGAAGCATCCTAATCTATAACTAGTGTCACAGGAATGTTTCTAAACATAGGCAGTAAGAAGAGCCAGTCATCTTGTACTTAAGTCGGCATTGTACCTTTTGTATTAAATTCCAATTCAATTTCTGTGTTTAGACGTCAATAAGAAAGTCCAAGGGATACAGTAAAATTGAAGTGAATCATCGGAATCTATAACTAGTGTCACAGGAATGCTTCAAAACATAGATAGTTAGAAGACCCAGTCTTCTTGTACTTATGTCGGCATTGTGCCTTTTGTATTTAATTCCGATACAATTTCTGTGTTTTTTCGTCAATAAGAAGGTCCAAGGGATACATTAAACCTGAAGTGAAGCATCGGAATCTATAACTAGTGTCACAGTAATGGTTCTAAACATAGACAGTAAGAAGAGCCAGACTTCTTGTACTTAAGTCGGCATTGTGCCTTTTGTATTTAATGCCGAAGCAATTTCTGTGTTTCGTCGTCAATACGAAGGTCCAAGGGATACAGCAAACCTGAAGTGAAACATCGGATACAATAATTAGTGTCACAGGAATGGTTCAAAGCATAGATGATAAGAAGAGCCACTCTTCTTGTACTTAAGACGGCATTGTGCCTTTTGTATTTAATTCCGATGCATTTTCTGTGTTTCATCGTCAATAAGAAGGACCAAGGGATCCAGTAAACATATAGTAAAGCATCGGAATTTAATACTGGTCTCACAGGAAATGTTCAAAACATAGTCAGTAAGAAGAGTCAGTCTTCTTGTACTTAGGTCGGCATTGTGCCTTTTGTAATTAATTCCGATGCAATTTGTGTGTTTTATCGTCAATAAGAAGGTCCAAGGGATACAGTAAACCTGAAGTGATGCATCGGAATCTATAACTAGTGTCACAGGAATGGTTGAAAACATAGACCGTAAGAAGAGCCACTCTTCTTGTACTTAAGTCGGCATTGTGCCCTTTGTATTTAATTCCGATGCAATTTCTGTGTTTCATCGTCAATAAGAAGGTACAAGGGATACAGTAAACATATAGCGAATCATCGGAATTTAGTACTTGTCTCACAGGAAATGTTCAAAACATAGTCAGTAAGAAGAGTCAGTCTTCTTGTACTTAAGTCGGCATTGTGCCTTTTGTATTTGATTCCGATGCAATTTCTGTGTTTCGTTGTCAATAAGAAGATCCAAGGGATACTTTATACCTGAAGTGAAGCATCGGAATCTATAACTAGTGTCACAGAAAAGGTTCTAAACATAGACAGTAAGAAGAGCCAGTCTTCTTGTACTTGAGTCGGCATTGTGCCTTTTGTATTTAATTCCGATTCAATATCTGTGTTTAGTTGTCAATAAGAAGGTCCAAGGGATACAGTAAACCTGAGGTGAAGCATTGGAATCTATAACTAGTGTCACAGGAATGGTCCAAAACATAGGCAGTAGGAATAGTCAGTCCTCATGTACTTAATTCGGCATTGTACTTTTTGTATTTAATTCCGATGCAATTTCTGTATGGTTCAAAACGTAGACAGTAAGAAGAGCCAGTCTTCTTGTACTTAAGTCGGCATTGTGCCGTTTGTATTTAATTCCGAAGCAATTTCTCTGTTTCATCGTCGGTAAGAAAGTCAGAGGGATACATTAATCCTGAAGTGAACCATGGGAATCTATAACTAGTGTCACAGGAATGGTTCAAAACATCGACAGTAAGAAGAGCCAGTCTTCTTGTACTTAAGTCGGCATTGTACCTTTTGTATTTAATTCCGATGCAATTTCTGTGTTTCGTGGCCAATAAAAAGGTCCGAGGTATACAGTAAACCTGACGTGAAGCATCAGAATCTATAACTAGTGTCACAGGAATGGTTCAAATCATAGACAGCAAGAAGAACCAGTCTTCTTGTACTTAAGTCGGCATTGTGCCTTTTGTATTTAATTCCGATGCAATTTCTGTGTTTCATCGTCAATAAGAAGCATCGGAATTTAATACTTGGCTCACAGGAAATGTTCAAAATATAGTCAGTAAGAAGAGTCAGTCTTCTTGTACTTAAGTCGGCATTGTGCCATTTGTATTTAATTCCGTTGCAATTTCTGTGTTTCGTTGTCAATAGGAAGATCCAAGGGATACAGTAAACCTGAAGTGAAGCATCGGAATCTATAACTACTGTCACAGGAATGTTTCTAAACATAGGCAGTAAGAAGAGCCAGTCTTCTTGTACTTAAGTCGGCATTGTACCTTTTGTATTTAATTCCAAATCAATTTCTGTGTTTAGACGTCAATAAGAAAGTCCAAGGGATACAGTAAAATTGAAGTGAAGCATCGGAATCTATAAATAGTGTCACAGGAATGCTTCAAAACATAGACAGTTAGAAGACCCAGTCTTCTTGTACTTTAGTCGGCATTGTGCCTTTTGTATTTAATTCCGATGCAATTTCTGTGTTTCGTTGTCAATTAGAAGATTCAAGAGATACAGTAAACCTGAAGTGAAGCATCAGAATCTATAACTAGTGTCGCAGGAATGGTTCAAAACATAGACAGTTAGAAGACCCAGTCTTCTTGAACTTAGGACGGCATTGTGCCACTTGTATTTAATTCCGATGCAATTTCTGTGTTTCGTCGTCAATAAGAGAGATGAAGGGATACAGTAAACCTGAAGTGAAGCATCGGAATCTATAACTAGTGTGACAGGAATGGTTGAAAAGACAGACAGTAAGAAGAGTTAGTCTTCTTGTACTTAAGTCGGTATTGTAGCTTTTGTATTTAATTCCGATGCAATTTCTGTGTTTCGTCGTCAATGAGAAGGTCCAAGGTATACAGTAAACCTGACGTGATGCATCGGAATCTGTAACTAGTGTCACACGAATGGTTCAAATCATAGACAGTAAGAAGTACCAGTCTTCTTGTACTTAAGTCGGCATTGTCCCTTTTGCATTTAATTCCGAAGCAATGTCTCTGTTTCATCGTCGGTAAGAAGGTCAGAGGGATACAGTAAACCTGAAGTGAACCATCGGAATCTATAACTAGTGTCACAGGAATGGTTCAAAACATAGACAGTAAGAAGAGCCAGTCTTCTTGTATTTCAGTCGGCATTGTGCCTTTTGTATTTAATTCCAAAGCAATTTCTGTGTTTCGTCGTCAATACGAAGGTCCAAGGGATACAGTAAACCTGAAGTGAAGCATCGGAATCTATAACTAGTGTCACAGGAATGGTAGAAAACATAGACCGTAAGAAGAGCTACTCTTCTTGTACTTAATTCGGCATTGAGCCTTTTGTATTTCATTCCGATGCAATTTCTGTGTTTCATCGTCAATAAGAAGGTCCAAGGGATATAGTAAACATATAGCGAAACATCGAAATTTAATACTTGTCTCACAGGAAATGTTCAAAACATAGTCAGTAAGAAGTGTCAGTCTTCTTGTACTTAAGTCGGCATTGTGCCTTATGTATTTAATTCCGATGCAATTTGTGTGTTTCATCGTCAATAAGACGGTCCAAGGGATAGAGTAAACCTTAAGTGAAGCATCGGAATCTATAACTAGTGTCACAGGAATGGTTGAAAACATAGACCTTAAGAAGAGCCACTCTTCTTGTACTTAAGTCGGCATTGTGCCTTTTGTATTTAATTCCGATGCAATTTCTGTGTTTCATCGTCAATAAGAAGGTCCAAGGGATACAGTAAACATATAGCGAAACATCGGAATTTAATACTTGTCTCACAGGAAATGTTCAAAACATAGTCGGTAAGAAGAGTCAGTCTTCTTGTACTTAAGTCGGCATTGTGCCTTTTGTATTTAATTCCGATGCAATTTCTGTGTTTCGTTGTCAATAATAAGATCCAAGGGATACAGTAAACCTGATGTGAAGCATCGGAATCTATAACTAGTGTCACAGAAATGGTTCTAAACATAGTCAGTAAGAAGAGCCAGTCTTCTTGTACTTGGATCGGCACTGTGCCTTTTGTATTTATTCCGATGCAATTTCTTTGTTTCGTCGTCAATAAGAAGGTCCAAGGATTACACTAAACCTGAAGTGAAACATCGTAATCTATAACTAGTGTCTCAGGAATGGTTCAAAACATAGGCAGTAAGAAGAGTCAGTCTTCTTGTACATAATTCGGCGTTGTCCCTTTTGTATTTAATTCCGATGCAATTTCTGTGTTTCGTCGTCAATAAGAAGGTCCAAGGGATACAGTAAATCTGAAGTGAGGCATCGGAATCTATAACTAGTGTCACAGGAATGGTTCAAACATAGGCAGTAAGAAGAGTCAGTCTTCTTGTACTTAAGTCAGCATTGTGCCTTTTGTATTTAATTCCGATGCAATTTCTGTGTTTTGTCGTCTATAAGAAGGTCCAAGGGATACAGTAAACCTGAAGTGAATCATCGGAATCTATAACTAGTGTCACAGGAATGGTTCAAAACATAGACAGTAAGAAGAGCCAGTCTTCTTGTACTTAAGTCGGCATTGTCTTTTGTGTTTAATTCCGATGCAATTTCTGTGTTTCGACGTCAATAAGAAGGTCCAAGGGATACAGTAAACCTGAAGTGAAGCACCTGAATCTATAACTAGTGTCACAGGAATGGTTCAAAACATAGGCAGTAAGAAGAGTCAGTCTTCTTGTACATAATTCGGCGTTGTCCCTTTTGTATTTAATTCCGATGCAATTTCTGTGTTTCGTCGTCAATAAGAAGGTCCAAGGGATACAGTAAACCCGAAGTGAGGCATCGGAATCCATAACTAGTGTCACAGGAATGGTTCAAAACATAGCCAGTCTTCTTGTATTTCAGTCGGCATTGTGCCTTTTGTATTTAATTCCAAAGCAATTTCTGTGTTTCGTCGTCAATACGAAGGTCCAAGGGATACAGTAAACCTGAAGTGAAGCATCGGAATCTATAACTAGTGTCACAGGAATGGTAGAAAACATAGACCGTAAGAAGAGCTACTCTTCTTGTACTTAAGTCGGCATTGAGCCTTTTGTATTTCATTCCGATGCAATTTCTGTGTTTCATCGTCAATAAGAAGGTCCAAGGTATATAGTAAACATATAGCGAAACATCGAAATTTAATACTTGTCTCACAGGAAATGTTCAAAACATAGTCAGTAAGAAGTGTCAGTCTTCTTGTACTTAAGTCGGCATTGTGCCTTTTGTATTTAATTCCGATGCAATTTGTGTGTTTCATCGTCAATAAGAAGGTCCAAGGGATACAGTAAACCTTAAGTGAAGCATCGGAATCTATAACTAGTGTCACAGGAATGGTTGAAAACATAGACCTTAAGAAGAGCCACTCTTCTTGTACTTAAGTCGGCATTGTGCCTTTTGTATTTAATTCCGATGCAATTTCTGTGTTTCATCGTCAATAAGAAGGTCCAAGGGATACAGTAAACATATAGCGAAACATCGGAATTTAATACTTGTCTCACAGGAAATGTTCAAAACATAGTCGGTAAGAAGAGTCAGTCTTCTTGTACTTAAGTCGGCATTGTGCCTTTTGTATTTAATACCGATGCAATTTCTGTGTTTCGTTGTCAATAATAAGATCCAAGGGATACAGTAAACCTGAAGTGAAGCATCGGAATCTATAACTAGTGTCACAGAAATGGTTCTAAACATAGTCAGTAAGAAGAGCCAGTCTTCTTGTACTTGGATCGGCACTGTGCCTTTTGTATTTAATTCCGATGCAATTTCTTTGTTTCGTCGTCAATAAGAAGGTCCAAGGATTACACTAAACCTGAAGTGAAACATCGTAATCTATAACTAGTGTCTCAGGAGTGGTCCAAAACATAGGCAGTAAGAAGAGTCAGTCTTCTTGTACATAATTCGGCGTTGTCCCTTTTGTATTTAATTCCGATGCAATTTCTGTGTTTCGTCGTCAATAAGAAGGTCCAAGGGATACAGTAAATCTGAAGTGAGGCATCGGAATCTGTAACTAGTGTCACAGGAATGGTTCAAACATAGGCAGTAAGAAGAGTCAGTCTTCTTGTACTTAAGTCAGCATTGTGCCTTTTGTATTTAATTCCGATGCAATTTCTGTGTTTTGTCGTCTATAAGAAGGTCCAAGTGATACAGTAAACCTGAAGTGAATCATCGGAATCTATAACTAGTGTCACTGGAATGGTTCAAAAAATAGACAGTAAGAAGAGCCAGTCTTCTTGTACTTAAGTCGGCATTGTCTTTTGTGTTTAATTCCGATGCAATTTCTGTGTTTCGACGTCAATAAGAAGGTCCAAGGGATACAGTAAACCTGAAGTGAAGCATCTGAATCTATAACTAGTGTCACAGGAATGGTTCAAAACATAGGCAGTAAGAAGAGTCAGTCTTCTTGTACATAATTCGGCGTTGTCCCTTTTGTATTTAATTCCGATGCAATTTCTGTGTTTCGTCGTCAATAAGAAGGTCCAAGGGATACAGTAAACCTGAAGTGAGGCATCGGAATCCATAACTAGTGTCACAGGAATGGTTCAAAACATAGGCAGTAAGAAGAGTCAGCCTTCTTGAACTTAATTCGGCGTTGTACCTTTTGTATTTAATTCCGATGCAATTTCTGTGTTTCGTCGTGTATAAGAAGGTCCAAGGAATACAGTAAACCTGAAGTGAAGCATCGGAGTCCATAACTAGTGCCATAGCAATGGTTCAAAACATAGACAGTAAGAAGAGCCAGTCTTCTTGTACTTAAGTCGACATTGTGCCTATTGTATTTAATTCCGATGAAATGTCTGTGTTTCGTCGTCAATAAGAAGGTCCAAAGGATACAGTAAACCTGAAGTGAAGCTTCGGAATCTATAACTAGTGTCTCAGGAATGGTTTAAATCATAGACCGTAAGAAGTGCCAGTCTTCTTGTACTTAAGTCGGCATTGTGCCTTTTGTATTTAATTCCGATGAAATTTCTGTGTTTCGTCGTCAATTAGAAGGTCCAAGGGATACAGTAAACCAGAAGTGAAGAATCGAAATCTATAGCTAGTGTCACAGGAGTGGTTCAAATCATAGACAGTAAGAAGAGCCAGTCTTCTTGTACTTAAGTCGGCATTGTGCCTTTTGTATTTAATTCCGAAGCAATTTCTCTGTTTCATCGTCAATAAGAAGCATCGGAATTTAATACTTGTCTCACAGGAAACGTTCAAAACATAGTCAGTAAGAAGAGTCAGTCTTCTTGTACTTAATTCGGCATTGTGCCTTTTGTATCTAATTCCGATGCAATTTCTGTGTTTCGTTGTCAATAAGAAGGTCCAAGGGATACAGTAAACCTGAAGTGAAGCATCGTAATCTATAACTAGTGTCACAGGAATGTTTCTAAACATAGGCAGTAAGAAGAGCCAGTCTTCTTGTACTTAAGTCGGCATTGTACCTTTTGTATTTAATTCCAATTCAATTTCTGTGTTTAGACGTCAATAAGAAAGTCCAAGATATACAGTAAAATTGAAGTGAAGCATCGGAATCTATAACTAGTGTCACAGGAATGCTTCAAAACATAGATAGTTAGAAGACCCAGTCTTCTTGCACTTAAGTCGGCATTGTGCCTTTTGTATTTAATTCCGATACAATTTCTGTGTTTTGTCGTCAATAAGAAGGTCCAAGGGATACAGTAAACCTGAAGTGAAGCATCGGAATCTATAACTAGTGTCACAGTAATGGTTCTAAACATAGACAGTAAGAAGAGCCAGACTTCTTGTACTTAAGTCGGCATTGTGCCTTTTGTATTTAATGCCGAAGCAATTTCTGTGTTTCGTCGTCAATACGAAGGTCCAAGGGATACAGTAAACCTGAAGTGAAGCATCGGATACAATAATTAGTGTCACAGGAATGGTTCAAAAATAGATGATAAGAAGAGCCACTCTTCTTGTCCTTAAGTCGGCATTGTGCCTTTTGTATTTAATTCAGATGCATTTTCTGTGTTTCATCGTCAATAAGAAGGTCCAAGGGATCCAGTAAACATATAGTGAAGCATCGTAATTTAATACTGGTCTCACAGGAAATGTTCAAAACATAGTCAGTAAGAAGAGTCAGTCTTCTTGTACTTAAGTCGGCATTGTGCCTTTTGTATTTAATTCCGATGCAATTTCTGTGTTTCGTTGTCAATAAGAAGATCCAAGGGATACTGTAAACCTGAAGTGAAGCATCGGAATCTATAACTAGTGTCACAGAAATGGTTCTAAACATAGACAGTAAGAAGAGCCAGTCTTCTTGTACTTGAGTCGGCATTGTGCCTTTTGCATTTAATTCCGATTCAATTTCTGTGTTTAGTTGTCAATAAGAAGGTCCAAGGGATACAGTAAACCTGACGTGAAGCATTGGAATCTATAACTAGTGTCACAGGAATGGTTCAAAACATAGACAGTAAGAAGAGCCAGTCTTCTTGTATTTCAGTCGGCATTGTGCCATTTGTATTTAATTGCGAAGCAATTTCTGTGTTTCGTCGTCAATACGAAGGTCCAAGGGATACAGTAAACTTGAAGTGAAGCATCGGAATCTATAACTAGTGTCACAGGAATGGTAGAAAACATAGACCGTAAGAAGAGCCAGTCTTCTTGTACTTAAGTCGGCATTGTGCCTTTTATATTTAATTCCGATGCAAATTCTGTGTTTCATCGTCAATAAGAAGGTCTAAGGGATATAGTAAACATATCGCGAAACATCGAAATTTAATACTTGTCTCACAGGAAATGTTCAAAACATAGTCAGTAAGAAGAGTCAGTCTTCTTGTACTTAAGTCGGCATTGTGCCTTTTGTATTTAATTCCGATGCAATTTTTGTGTTTCATCGTCAATAAGAAGGTCCAAGGGATACAGTAAACCTGAAGTGAAGCATCGAAATCTATAACTAGTGTCACAGGAATGGTTGAAAACATAGACCTTAAGAAGAGCCACTCTTCTTGTACTTAAGTCGGCATTGTGCCTTTTGTATTTAATTCCGATGCAATTTCTGTGTGTCATCGTCAATAAGAAGGTCCAAGGGATACAGTAAACATATAGGGAAACATCGGAATTTAATACTTGTCTCACAGGAAATGTTCAATCATAGTCAGTAAGAAGAGTCAGTCTTCTTGTACTTAAGTCGGCATTGTGCCTTTTGTATTTAATTCCGATGCAATTTCTGTGTTTCGTTGTCAATAAGAAGATCCAAGGGATACTGTAAACCTGAAGTGAAGCATCGGAAACTATAACTAGTGTCACAGAAATGGTTCTAAACATAGACAGTAAGAAGAGCCAGTCTTCTTGTACTTGAGTCGGCATTGTGCCTTTTGTATTTAATTCCGATTCAATTTCTGTGTTTACTTGTCAATAAGATGGTCCAACGGATACAGTAAACCTGAGGTGAAGCATTGGAATCTATAACTAGTGTCACAGGAATGGTTCAAAACATAGGCAGTAGGAAGAGTCAGTCCTCATGTACTTAATTCGGCATTGCACCTTTTGTATTTAATTCCGATGCAATTTCTGTGTTTCGTCGACAATAAGGAGGTCCAAGGGATACAGTAAATCTGAAGTGAAGCTTCGGAATCTATAACTAGTGTCTCAGGAATGGTTCAAAACGTAGACAGTAAGAAGAGCCAGTCTTCTTGTACTTAAGTCGGCATTGTGCCGTTTGTATTTAATTCCGATGCAATATCTGTGTTTCGTCGTCAATAAGAAGGACCAAGGAATACAGTAAACCTGATGTGAAGCATCGGAATCTATAACTAGTGTCACAGGAATGGTTCAAAACATAGACAGGAAGAAGAGACAGGCTTCTTGTACTTAAGTCAGCGTTGTGCCTTTCGTATTTAATTCCGATGCAATTTCTGTGATCCGTCGTCAATAAAAAAGGTCCAAGGGATACAGTAAACGCGAAGTGAAGCACCGGAAACTATAACTAGTGTCACAGGAATGGTTCAAAACATAGACAGTAAGAAGAGCCAGTCTTCTTGTATTTCAGTCGGCATTGTGCCTTTTGTATTTATTTCCGAAGCAATTTCTGTGTTTCGTCGTCAATACGAAGGTCCAAGGGATACAGTAAATCTGAAGTGAAGCATCGGAATCTATAACTAGTGTCACAGGAATGGTAGAAAACATAGACCGTAAGAAGAGCCAGTCTTCTTGTACTTAAGTCGGCATTGTGCCTTTTATATTTAATTCCGAAGCAATTTCTGTGTTTCATCGTCAATAAGAAGGTCCAAGGGATATAGTAAACATATCGCGAAACATCGAAATTTAATACTTGTCTCACAGGAAATGTTCAAAACATAGTCAGTAAGAAGAGTCAGTCTTCATGTACTTAAGTCGGCATTGTGCCTTTTGTATTTAATTCCGATGCAATTTGTGTGTTTCATCGTCAATAAGAAGGTCCAAGGGATACAGTAAACCTGAAGTGAAGCATCGAAATCTATAACTAGTGTCACAGGAATGGTTGAAAACATAGACCTTAAGAAGAGCCACTCTTCTTGTACTTAAGTCGGCATTGTGCCTTTTGTATTTAATTCCGATGCAATTTCTGTGTGTCATCGTCAATAAGAAGGTCCAAGGGATACAGTAAACATATAGGGAAACATCGGAATTTAATACTTGTCTCACAGGAATTGTTCAATCATAGTCAGTTAGAAGAGTCAGTCTTCTTGTACTTAAGTCGGCATTGTGCCTTTTGTATTTAATTCCGATGCAATTTCTGTGTTTCGTTGTCAATAAGGAGATCCAATGGATACAGTAAACCTGAAGTGAAGCATCGGAATCTATAACTAGTGTCACAGAAGTGGTTCTAAACATACTCAGTAAGAAGAGCCAGTCTTCTTGTACTTGGATCGGCATATTGCCTTTTGTATTTAATTCCGGTGCAATTTCTTTGTTTCGTCTTCAATAAGTAGGTCCAAGGATTACACTAAACCTGAAGTGAAACATCGTAATCTATAACTAGTGTCTCAGGAATGGTTCAAAACATAGACAGTAAGAAGAGCCAGTCTTCTTGTACTTAAGTCGGCATTGTCTTTTTGTATTTATTTCCGATGCAATTTCTGTGTTTCGACGTCAATAAGAAGGTCCATGGGATACAGTAAACCTGAAGTGAAGCACCGGAATCAATAACTAGTGTCACAGGAATGGTTCAAAACATAGGCATTAAGAAGAGTCAGTCTTCTTGTACATAATTCGGCGTTGTCCCTTTTGTATTTAATTCCGATGCAATTTCTGTGTTTCGTCGTCAATAAGAAGGTCCAAGGGATACAGTCAACCTGAAGTGAGGCATCGGAATCTATAACTAGTGTCACAGGAATGGTTCAAAACATAGGCAGTAAGAAGAGTCAGCCTTCTTGAACTTAATTCGGCGTTGTACCTTTTGTAATTAATTCCGATGCAATTTCTGTGTTTCGTCGTGAATAAGAAGGTCCAAGGGATACAGTAAACCTGAAGTGAAGCATCGGAGTCTATAACTAGTGCCATAGGAATGGTTCAAAACATAGACAGTAAGAAGAGCCAGTTTCCTTGTACTTAAGTCAGCATTGTGCCTTTTGTATTTAATTATGATGCAATTTCTGTGTTTTGTCGTCAATAAGAAGGTCCAAGGGATACAGTAAACCTGAAGTGAAGCATCGGAATCTATAACCAGTGCCACAGGAATGGTTCAAAACATAGGCAGTAAGAAGGGTCAGTCTTCTTGTACTTAATTCGGCATTGTACCTTTTGTATTTAATTCCGATGCAATTTCTATGTTTCGTCGTCAATAAGAAGGTCCAAGAGATACAGTAAATCTTAAGTGTAGCTTCGGTATCTATAACTAGTGTCTCAGGAATGGTTTAAAGCATAGACAGTAAGAAGAGCCAGTCTTCTTGTACTTAAGTTGGAATTGTGCCTTTTGTATTTAATTCCGAAGCAATTTCTCTGTTTCATCGTCATTAAGAAAGTCAGAGGGATACATTAATCCTGAAGTGAACCATGGGAATCTATAACTAGTGTCACAGGAATGGTTCAAAACATCGACAGTAAGAAGAGCCAGTCTTCTTGTACTTAAGTCGGCATTGTACCTTTTGTATTTAATTCCGATGCAATTTCTGTGTTTCGTGGCCAATAAAAAGGTCCGAGGAATACAGTAAACCTGACGTGAAGCATCAGAATCTATAACTAGTGTCACAGGAATGTTTCTAAACATAGGCAGTAAGAAGAGCCAGTCTTCTTGTACTTAAGTCGGCATTGTACCTTTTGTATTTAATTCCAATTCAATTTCTGTGTTTAGACGTTAATAAGAAAGTCCAAGGGATACAGTAAAATTGAAGTGAAGCATCGGAATCTATAACTAGTGTCACAGGAATGCTTCAAAACATAGACAGTTAGAAGACCCAGTCTTCTTGTACTTAAGTCGGCATTGTGCCTTTTGTATTTAATTCCGATGCAATTTCTGTGTTTCGTTGTCAATAAGAAGATTCAAGGGATACAGTAAACCTGAAGTGAAGCATCAGAATCTATAACTAGTGTCGCAGGAATGGTTCAAAACATAGACAGTTAGAAGACCCAGTCTTCTTGAACTTAGGACGGCATTGTGCCACTTGTATTTAATTCCGATGCAATTTCTGTGTTTCGTCGTCAATAAGAAAGATGAAGGGATACAGTAAACCTGAAGTGAAGCATCGGAATCTATAACTAGTGTGACAGGAATGGTTGAAAAGACAGACAGTAAGAAGAGTTAGTCTTCTTGTACTTAAGTCGGTATTGTAGCTTTTGTATTTAATTCCGATGCAATTTCTGTGTTTCGTCGTCAATAAGAAGGTCCAAGGTATACAGTAAACCTGACGTGATGCATCGGAATCTGTAACTAGTGTCACAGGAATGGTTCAAATCATAGACAGTAAGAAGAACCAGTCTTCTTGTACTTAAGTCGGCATTGTCCCTTTTGCATTTAATTCCGAAGCAATTTCTCTGTTTCATCGTCGGTAAGAAGGTCAGAGGGATACAGTAAACCTGAAGTGAACCATCGGAATCTATAACTAGTGTCACAGGAATGGTTCAAAACATAGACAGTAACAAGAGCCGGTCTTCTTGTACTTAAGTCGGCATTGTGCCGTTTGTATTTAATTCCGAAGCAATATCTGTGTTTCGTCGTCAATAAAAAAGGTCCAAGGGATACAGGAAACCCGAAGTGAGGCACCGGAAACTGTAACTAGTGTCACAGGAATGGTTGAAAACATAGACCTTAAGAAGTTCCACTCTTCTTGTACTTAAGTCGGCATTGTGCCTTTTGTATTTAATTCCGATGCAATTTCTGTGTGTCATCGTCAATAAGAAGGTCCAAGGGATACAGTAAACATATAGGGAAACATCGGAATTTAATACTTGTCTCACAGGAAATGTTCAATCATAGTCAGTTAGAAGAGTCAGTCTTCTTGTACTTAAGTCGGCATTGTGCCTTTTGTATTTAATTCCGATGCAATTTCTGTGTTTCGTTGTCAATAAGTAGATCCAATGGATACAGTAAACCTGAAGTGAAGCATCGGAATCTATAACTAGTGTCACAGAAATGGTTCTAAACATACTCAGTAAGAAGAGCCAGTCTTCTTGTACTTGGATCGGCATTGTGCCTTTTGTATTTAATTCCGGTGCAATTTCTTTGTTTCGTCTTCAATAAGTAGGTCCAAGGATTACACTAAACCTGAAGTGAAACATCGTAATCTATAACTAGTGTCTTAGGAATGGTTCAAAACATAGACAGTAAGAAGAGCCAGTCTTCTTGTACTTAAGTCGGCATTGTCTTTTTGTATTTAATTCCGATGCAATTTCTGTGTTTCGACGTCAATTAGAAGGTCCATGGGATACAGTAAACCTGAAGTGAAGCACCGGAATCAATAACTAGTGTCACAGGAATGGTTCAAAACATAGGCAGTAAGAAGAGTCAGTCTTCTTGTACATAATTCGGCGTTGTCCCTTTTGTATTTAATTCCGATGCAATTTCTGTGTTTCGTCGTCAATAAGAAGGTCCAAGGGATACAGTCAACCTGAAGTGAGGCATCGGAATCTATAACTAGTGTCACAGGACTGGTTCAAAACATAGGCAGTAAGAAGAGTCAGCCTTCTTGAACTTAATTCGGCGTTGTACCTTTTGTAATTAATTCCGATGCAATTTCTGTGTTTCGTCGTGAATAAGAAGGTCCAAGGGATACAGTAAACCTGAAGTGAAGCATCGGAGTCTATAACTAGTGCCATAGGAATGGTTCAAAACATAGACAGTAAGAAGAGCCAGTCTCCTTGTACTTAAGTCAGCATTGTGCCTTTTGTATTTAATTATGATGCAATTTCTGTGTTTTGTCGTCAATAAGATGGTCCAAGGGATACAGTAAACCTGAAGTGAAGCATCGGAATCTATAACCAGTGCCACAGGAAAGGTTCGAAACATAGGCAGTAAGAAGGGTCAGTCTTCTTGTACTTAATTCGGCATTGTACCTTTTGTATTTAATTCCGATGCAATTTCTGTGTTTCGTCGTCAATAAGAAGGTCCAAGGGATACAGTAAACCAGAAGTGTAGATTCGGTATCTATAACTAGTGTCTCAGGAATGGTTTAAATCATAGACAGTAAGAAGAGCCAGTCTTCTTGTACTTAAGTTGGAATTGTGCCTTTTGTATTTAATTCCGAAGCAATTTCTCTGTTTCATCGTCATTAAGAAAGTCAGAGGGATAGATTAATCCTGAAGTGAACCATGGGAATCTATAACTAGTGTCACAGGAATGGTTCAAAACATCGACAGTAAGAAGAGCCAGTCTTCTTGTACTTAAGTCGGCATTGTACCTTTTGTATTTAATTCCGATGCAATTTCTGTGTTTCGTGGCCAATAAAAAGGTCCGAGGTATACAGTAAACCTGACGTGAAGCATCAGAATCTATAACTAGTGTCACAGGAATGTTTCTAAACATAGGCAGTAAGAAGAGCCAGTCTTCTTGTACTTAAGTCGGCATTGTACCTTTTGTATTTAATTCCAATTCACTTTCTGTGTTTAGACGTTAATAAGAAAGTCCAAGGGATACAGTAAAATTGAAGTGAAGCATCGGAATCTATAACTAGTGTCACAGGAATGCTTCAAAACATAGGCAGTTAGAAGACCCAGTCTTCTTGTACTTAAGTCGGCATTGTGCCTTTTGTATTTAATTCCGATGCAATTTCTGTGTTTCGTTGTCAATAAGAAGATTCAAGGGATACAGTAAACCTGAAGTGAAGCATCAGAATCTATAACTAGTGTCGCAGGAATGGTTCAAAACATAGACAGTTAGAAGACCCAGTCTTCTTGAACTTAGGACGGCATTGTGCCACTTGTATTTAATTCCGATGCAATTTCTGTGTTTCGTCGTCAATAAGAAAGATGAAGGGATACAGTAAACCTGAAGTGAAGCATCGGAATCTATAACTAGTGTGACAGGAATGGTTGAAAAGACAGACAGTAAGAAGAGTTAGTCTTCTTGTACTTAAGTCGGTATTGTAGCTTTTGTATTTAATTCCGATGCAATTTCTGTGTTTCGTCGTCAATAAGAAGGTCCAAGGTATACAGTAAACCTGACGTGATGCATCGGAATCTGTAACTAGTGTCACAGGAATGGTTCAAATCATAGACAGTAAGAAGAACCAGTCTTCTTGTACTTAAGTCGGCATTGTCCCTTTTGCATTTAATTCCGAAGCAATTTCTCTGTTTCATCGTCGGTAAGAAGGTCAGAGGGATACAGTAAACCTGAAGTGAACCATCGGAATCTATAACTAGTGTCACAGGAATGGTTCAAAACATAGACAGTAAGAAGAGCCGGTCTTCTTGTACTTAAGTCGGCATTGTGCCGTTTGTATTTAATTCCGAAGCAATATCTGTGTTTCGTCGTCAATAAAAAAGGTCCAAGGGATACAGGAAACCCGAAGTGAGGCACCGGAAACTGTAACTAGTGTCACAGGAATGGTTGAAAACATAGACCTTAAGAAGAGCCACTCTTCTTGTACTTAAGTCGGCATTGTGCCTTTTGTATTTAATTCCGATGCAATTTCTGTGTGTCATCGTCAATAAGAAGGTCCAAGGGATACAGTAAACATATAGGGAAACATCGGAATTTAATACTTGTCTCACAGGAAATGTTCAATCATAGTCAGTTAGAAGAGTCAGTCTTCTTGTACTTGGATCGGCATTGTGCCTTTTGTATTTAATTCCGGTGCAATTTCTTTGTTTCGTCTTCAATAAGTAGGTCCAAGGGATACAGTAAACCTGAAGTGAAACATCGTAATCTATAACTAGTGTCTCAGGAATGGTTCAAAACATAGACATTAAGAAGAGCCAGTCTTCTTGTACTTAAGTCGGCATTGTCTTTTTGTATTTAATTCCGATGCAATTTCTGTGTTTCGACGTCAATAAGAAGGTCCATGGGATACAGTAAACCTGAAGTGAAGCACCGGAATCAATAACTAGTGTCATAGGAATGGTTCAAAACATAGGCAATAAGAAGAGTCAGTCTTCTTGTACATAATTCGGCGTTGTCCCTTTTGTATTTAATTCCGATGCAATTTCTGTGTTTCGTCGTCAATAAGAAGGTCCAAGGGATACAGTCAACCTGAAGTGAGGCATCGGAATCTATAACTAGTGTCACAGGACTGGTTCAAACATAGGCAGTAAGAAGAGTCAGCCTTCTTGAACTTAATTCGGCGTTGTACCTTTTGTAATTAATTCCGATGCAATTTCTGTGTTTCGTCGTGAATAAGAAGGTCCAAGGGATACAGTAAACCTGAAGTGAAGCATCGGAGTCTATAACTAGTGCCATAGGAATGGTTCAAAACATAGACAGTAAGAAGAGCCAGTCTCCTTGTACTTAAGTCAGCATTGTGCCTTTTGTATTTAATTATGATGCAATTTCTGTGTTTTGTCGTCAATAAGATGGTCCAAGGGATACAGTAAACCTGAAGTGAAGCATCGGAATCTATAACCAGTGCCACAGGAAAGGTTCGAAACATAGGCAGTAAGAAGGGTCAGTCTTCTTGTACTTAATTCGGCATTGTACCTTTTGTATTTAATTCCGATGCAATTTCTGTGTTTCGTCGTCAATAAGAAGGTCCAAGGGATACAGTAAACCAGAAGTGTAGATTCGGTATCTATAACTAGTGTCTCAGGAATGGTTTAAATCATAGACAGTAAGAAGAGCCAGTCTTCTTGTACTTAAGTTGGAATTGTGCCTTTTGTATTTAATTCCGAAGCAATTTCTCTGTTTCATCGTCATTAAGAAAGTCAGAGGGATACATTAATCCTGAAGTGAACCATGGGAATCTATAACTAGTGTCACAGGAATGGTTCAAAACATAGACAGTAAGAAGAGCCAGTCTTCTTGTACTTAAGTCGGCATTGTACCTTTTGTATTTAATTCCGATGCAATTTCTGTGTTTCGTGGCCAATAAAAAGGTCCGAGGTATACAGTAAACCTGACGTGAAGCATCAGAATCTATAACTAGTGTCACAGGAATGTTTCTAAACATAGGCAGTAAGAAGAGCCAGTCTTCTTGTACTTAAGTCGGCATTGTACCTTTTGTATTTAATTCCAATTCAATTTCTGTGTTTAGACGTTAATAAGAAAGTCCAAGGGATACAGTAAAATTGAAGTGAAGCATCGGAATCTATAACTAGTGTCACAGGAATGCTTCAAAACATAGGCAGTTAGAAGACCCAGTCTTCTTGTACTTAAGTCGGCATTGTGCCTTTTGTATTTAATTCCGATGCAATTTCTGTGTTTCGTTGTCAATAAGAAGATTCAAGGGATACAGTAAACCTGAAGTGAAGCATCAGAATCTATAACTAGTGTCGCAGGAATGGTTCAAAACATAGACAGTTAGAAGACCCAGTCTTCTTGAACTTAGGACGGCATTGTGCCACTTGTATTTAATTCCGATGCAATTTCTGTGTTTCGTCGTCAATAAGAAAGATGAAGGGATACAGTAAACCTGAAGTGAAGCATCGGAATCTATAACTAGTGTGACAGGAATGGTTGAAAAGACAGACAGTAAGAAGAGTTAGTCTTCTTGTACTTAAGTCGGTATTGTAGCTTTTGTATTTAATTCCGATGCAATTTCTGTGTTTCGTCGTCAATAAGAAGGTCCAAGGTATACAGTAAACCTGACGTGATGCATTGGAATCTGTAACTAGTGTCACAGGAATGGTTCAAATCATAGACAGTAAGAAGAACCAGTCTTCTTGTACTTAAGTCGGCATTGTCCCTTTTGCATTTAATTCCGAAGCAATTTCTCTGTTTCATCGTCGGTAAGAAGGTCAGAGGGATACAGTAAACCTGAAGTGAACCATCGGAATCTATAACTAGTGTCACAGGAATGGTTCAAAACATAGACAGTAAGAAGAGCCGGTCTTCTTGTACTTAAGTCGGCATTGTGCCGTTTGTATTTAATTCCGAAGCAATATCTGTGTTTCGTCGTCAATAAAAAAGGTCCAAGGGATACAGTAAACCCGAAGTGAGGCACCGGAAACTGTAACTAGTGTCACAGGAATGTTTCAAAACATAGACAGTAAGAAGAGCCAGTCTTCTTGTATTTCAGTCGGCATTGTGCCTTTGGTACTTAATTCCGATGCAATTTCTGTGTTTCGTCGTCTATCGAAAGGTCCAACGATACAGTAAACCTGAAGTGAAACATCGGAATCTATAACTAGTGCCACGGGAATGGTTCAAATCATAAACAGTAAGAAGAGCCAGTCTTCTTGTACTTAAGTCAGCATAGGGCCTTTTGTATTTAATTCCGATACAATTTCTGTGTTTTGTCGTCAATAAGAAGGTCCAAGGGATACAGTAAACCTGAAGTGAAGCATCGGAATCTATAACTAGTGTCACAGTAATGGTTCAAAACATAGACAGTAAGAAGAGCCAGACTTCTTGTACTGAAGTCGGCATTTTGCCTTTTGTATTTAATGCCGAATCAATTTCTGTGTTTCGTCGTCAATACGAAGGTCAAAGGGATACAGTAAACCTGAAGTGAAGCATCGGATATAATAACTAGTGACACAGGAATGGTTCAAAACATAGATGGTAAGAAGAGCCACTCTTCTTGTACTTAAGTCGGCATTGTGCCTTTTCCATTTAATTCCGATGCAATTTGTGTGTTTCATCGTCAACAAGAAGGTCCAAGGGATCCAGTAAACATATAGTGAAGCATCGGAAGTTAATACTGGTCTCACAGGAAATGTTCAAAACATAGTCAGTAAGAAGAGTCAGTCTTCTTGTACTTAAGTCGGTATTGTGCCTTTTGTATTTAATTCCGATACAATTTGTGTCTTTCATCGTCAATAAGAAGGTCCAAGGGATACAGTAAACATATAGCGAAACATCGGAATTTAATACTTGTCTCACAGGAAATGTTCAAACATAGTCAGTAAGAAGAGTCAGCCTTCTTGAACTTAAATCGGCGTTGTACCTTTTGTATTTAATTCCGATGCAATTTCTGTGTTTCGTCGTGAATAAGAAGGTCCAAGGGATACAGTAAACCTGAAGTGAAGCATCGGAGTCTATAACTAGTGCCATTGGAATGGTTCAAAACATAGACAGTAAGAAGAGCCAGTCTTCTTGTACTTAAGTCAGCATTGTGCCTTTTGTATTTAATTATGATGCAATTTCTATGTTTTGTCATCAATAAGAAGGTCCAAAGGATACAGTAAACCTGAAGTGAAACTTCGGAATCTATAACTAGTGTCTCAGGAATGGTTCAAATCATAGACCGTAAGAAGTGCCAGTCTTCTTGTACTTAAGTCGGCATTGTGCCTTTTGTATTTAATTCCGATGAAATTTCTGTGTTTCGTCGTCAATTAGAAGGTCCAAGGGATACAGTAAACCAGAAGTGAAGAATCGAAATCTATAGCTAGTGTCACAGGAGTGGTTCAAATCATAGACAGTAAGAAGAGCCAGTCTTCTTGTACTTAAGTCGGCATTGTGCCTTTTGTATTTAGTTCCGAAGCAATTTCCCTGTTTCATCGTCGGTAAGAAGGTCATAGGGATACAGTAATCCTGATGTGAACCATGGGAATCTATAACTAGTGTCACAGGAATGGTTCAAAATATAGTCAGTAAGAAGAGTCAGTCTTCTTGTTCTTAAGTCGGCATTGCGCCATTTGTATTTAATTCCGATGCAATTTCTGTGTTTCGTTGTCAATAGGATGATCCAAGGGATACAGTAAACCTGAAGTGAAGCATCGGAATCTATAACTAGTGTCACAGGAATGTTTCTAAACATAGGCAGTAAGAAGAGCCAGTCTTCTTGTACTTAAGTCGGCATTGTACCTTTTGTATTTAATTCCAATTCAATTTCTGTGTTTAGACGTTAATAAGAAAGTCCAAGGGATACAGTAAAATTGAAGTGAAGCATCGGAATCTATAACTAGTGTCACAGGAATGCTTCAAAACATAGACAGTTAGAAGACCCAGTCTTCTTGTACTTAAGTCGGCATTGTGCCTTTTGTATTTAATTCCGATACAATTTCTTTGTTTCGTCGTCAATAAGAAGGTCCAAGAATTACAGTAAACCTGAAGTGAAACATC
Organism: Schistocerca piceifrons; assembly: GCF_021461385.2. NCBI lineage: Eukaryota > Metazoa > Arthropoda > Insecta > Orthoptera > Acrididae > Schistocerca > Schistocerca piceifrons. Next base: position 532,522 of record NW_025728257.1, read on the forward strand.
GGAATCTATAACTAGTGTCTCAGGAATGGTTCAAAACATAGACAGTAAGAAGAGCCAGTCTTCTTGTTCTTAAGTCGGCATTGTCCTTTTGTATTTAATACCGATGCAATTTCTGTGTCTCGTCGTCAATAAGAAGGTCCAAGAATTGCAGTAAACCTGAAGTGAAACATCGGAATCTATAACTAGTGTCTCAGGAATGGTTCAAAACATAGACAGTAAGAAGAGCCAGTCTTCTTGTTCTTAAGTCGGCATTGTCCTTTTGTATTTAATACCGATGCAATTTCTGTGTTTCGTCGTCAAAAAGAAGGTCCAAGGGATACAGTAAACCTGAAGTGAAGCATCGGAATCTATAACTAGTGTCACAGGAATGGTTCAAACATAGGCAGTAAGAAGAGTCAGTCTTCTTGTACTTAATTCTGCGTTGTACCTTTTGTATTTAATTCCGACGCAATTTCTGTGTTTCGTCGTCAATAAGAAGGTCCAAGGGATACAGTAAACCTGAAGTGAAGCATCGGAATCTTTAACTAGTGCCATAGGAATGGTTCAAAACATAGACAGTAAGAAGAGCCAGTCTTCTTGTACTTAAGTCAGCATTATGCCTTTTGTATTTAATTCCGATGCAATTTCTGTGTTTTGTCGTCTATAAGAAGGTCCAAGGGATACAGTAAACCTGAAATGAATAATCGGAATCTATAACCAGTGTCACAGGAATGGTTCAAATCATAGGCAGTAAGAAGGATCAGTCTTCTTGTACTTAATTCGGCATTGTACCTTTTGTATTTAATTCCGATGCAATTTCTGTGTTTCGTCGTCAATAAGAAGGTCCAAGGGATACAGTCAACCTGAAGTGAGGCATCGGAATCTATAACTAGTGTCACAGGACAGGTTCAAAACATAGGCAGTAAGAAGAGTCAGCCTTCTTGAACTTAATTCGGCGTTGTACCTTTTGTAATTAATTCCGATGCAATTTCTGTGTTTCGTCGTGAATAAGAAGGTCCAAGGGATACAGTAAACCTGAAGTGAAGCATCGGAGTCTATAACTAGTGCCATAGGAATGGTTCAAAACATAGACAGTAAGAAGAGCCAGTCTCCTTGTACTTAAGTCAGCATTGTGCCTTTTGTATTTAATTATGATGCAATTTCTGTGTTTTGTCGTCAATAAGATGGTCCAAGGGATACAGTAAACCTGAAGTGAAGCATCGGAATCTATAACCAGTGCCACAGGAAAGGTTCGAAACATAGGCAGTAAGAAGGGTCAGTCTTCTTGTACTTAATTCGGCATTGTACCTTTTGTATTTAATTCCGATGCAATTTCTGTGTTTCGTCGTCAATAAGAAGGTCCAAGGGATACAGTAAACCAGAAGTGTAGATTCGGTATCTATAACTAGTGTCTCAGGAATGGTTTAAATCATAGACAGTAAGAAGAGCCAGTCTTCTTGTACTTAAGTTGGAATTGTGCCTTTTGTATTTAATTCCGAAGCAATTTCTCTGTTTCATCGTCATTAAGAAAGTCAGAGGGATAGATTAATCCTGAAGTGAACCATGGGAATCTATAACTAGTGTCACAGGAATGGTTCAAAACATCGACAGTAAGAAGAGCCAGTCTTCTTGTACTTAAGTCGGCATTGTACCTTTTGTATTTAATTCCGATGCAATTTCTGTGTTTCGTGGCCAATAAAAAGGTCCGAGGTATACAGTAAACCTGACGTGAAGCATCAGAATCTATAACTAGTGTCACAGGAATGTTTCTAAACATAGGCAGTAAGAAGAGCCAGTCTTCTTGTACTTAAGTCGGCATTGTACCTTTTGTATTTAATTCCAATTCAATTTCTGTGTTTAGTCGTTAATAAGAAAGTCCAAGGGATACAGTAAAATTGAAGTGAAGCATCGGAATCTATAACTAGTGTCACAGGAATGCTTCAAAACATAGGCAGTTAGAAGACCCAGTCTTCTTGTACTTAAGTCGGCATTGTGCCTTTTGTATTTAATTCCGATGCAATTTCTGTGTTTCGTTGTCAATAAGAAGATTCAAGGGATACAGTAAACCTGAAGTGAAGCATCAGAATCTATAACTAGTGTCGCAGGAATGGTTCAAAACATAGACAGTTAGAAGACCCAGTCTTCTTGAACTTAGGACGGCATTGTGCCACTTGTATTTAATTCCGATGCAATTTCTGTGTTTCGTCGTCAATAAGAAAGATGAAGGGATACAGTAAACCTGAAGTGAAGCATCGGAATCTATAACTAGTGTGACAGGAGTGGTTGAAAAGACAGACAGTAAGAAGAGTTAGTCTTCTTGTACTTAAGTCGGTATTGTAGCTTTTGTATTTAATTCCGATGCAATTTCTGTGTTTCGTCGTCAATAAGAAGGTCCAAGGTATACAGTAAACCTGACGTGATGCATTGGAATCTGTAACTAGTGTCACAGGAATGGTTCAAATCATAGACAGTAAGAAGAACCAGTCTTCTTGTACTTAAGTCGGCATTGTCCCTTTTGCATTTAATTCCGAAGCAATTTCTCTGTTTCATCGTCGGTAAGAAGGTCAGAGGGATACAGTAAACCTGAAGTGAACCATCGGAATCTATAACTAGTGTCACAGGAATGGTTAAAAACATAGACAGTAAGAAGAGCCGGTCTTCTTGTACTTAAGTCGGCATTGTGCCGTTTGTATTTAATTCCGAAGCAATATCTGTGTTTCGTCGTCAATAAAAAAGGTCCAAGGGATACAGTAAACCCGAAGTGAGGCACCGGAAACTGTAACTAGTGTCACAGGAATGTTTCAAAACATAGACAGTAAGAAGAGCCAGTCTTCTTGTATTTCAGTCGGCATTGTGCCTTTGGTACTTAATTCCGATGCAATTTCTGTGTTTCGTCGTCTATCGAAAGGTCCAACGATACAGTAAACCTGAAGTGAAACATCGGAATCTATAACTAGTGCCACGGGAATGGTTCAAATCATAAACAGTAAGAAGAGCCAGTCTTCTTGTACTTAAGTCAGCATAGTGCCTTTTGTATTTAATTCCGATACAATTTCTGTGTTTTGTCGTCAATAAGAAGGTCCAAGGGATACAGTAAACCTGAAGTGAAGCATCGGAATCTATAACTAGTGTCACAGTAATGGTTCAAAACATAGACAGTAAGAAGAGCCAGACTTCTTGTACTGAAGTCGGCATTGTGCCTTTTGTATTTAATGCCGAATCAATTTCTGTGTTTCGTCGTCAATACGAAGGTCCAAGGGATACAGTAAACCTGAAGTGAAGCATCGGATATAATAACTAGTGACACAGGAATGGTTCAAAACATAGATGGTAAGAAGAGCCACTCTTCTTGTACTTAAGTCGGCATTGTGCCTTTTGCATTTAATTCCGATGCAATTTGTGTGTTTCATCGTCAACAAGAAGGTCCAAGGGATCCAGTAAACATATAGTGAAGCATCGGAAGTTAATACTGGTCTCACAGGAAATGTTCAAAACATAGTCAGTAAGAAGAGTCAGTCTTCTTGTACTTAAGTCGGTATTGTGCCTTTTGTATTTAATTCCGATGCAATTTGTGTGTTTCATCGTCAATAAGAAGGTCCAAGGGATACAGTAAACATATAGCGAAACATCGGAATTTAATACTTGTCTCACAGGAAATGTTCAAACATAGTCAGTAAGAAGAGTCAGTCTTCTTGTACTTAAGTCGGCATTGTGCCTTTGGTATTTAATTCCGATGCAATTTCTATGTTTCGTTGTCAATAAGAAGATCCAAGGGATACAGTAAACCTGAAGTGAAGCATCGGAATCTATAACTAGTGTCACAGAAATGGTTCAAAACATAGTCAGTAAGAAGAGTCAGTCTTCTTGTACTTAAGTCGGCATTGTGCCTTTGGTATTTAATTCCGATGCAATTTCTATGTTTCGTTGTCAATAAGAAGATCCAAGGGATACAGTAAACCAGAAGTGAAGAATCGAATTCTATAGCTAGTGTCACAGGAGTGGTTCAAATCATAGACAGTAAGAAGAGCCAGTCTTCTTGTACTTAAGTCGGCATTGTGCCTTTTGTATTTAATTCCGAAGCAATTTCCCTGTTTCATCGTCGGTAAGAAGGTCATAGGGATACAGTAATCCTGATGTGAACCATGGGAATCTATAACTAGTGTCACAGGAATGGTTCAAAATATAGTCAGTAAGAAGAGTCAGTCTTCTTGTTCTTAAGTCGGCATTGCGCCATTTGTATTTAATTCCGATGCAATTTCTGTGTTTCGTTGTCAATAGGATGATCCAAGGGATACAGTAAACCTGAAGTGAAGCATCGGAATCTATAACTAGGGTCACAGGAATGTTTCTAATCATAGGCAGTAAGAAGAGCCAGTCATCTTATACTTAAGTCGGCATTGTACCTTTTGTATTTAATTCCAATTCAATTTCTGTGTTTAGACGTCAATAAGAAGGTCCAAGGTATACAGTAAACCTGACGTGAAGCGTCGGAATCTACAGCTAGTGTCACAGGAATGGTTCAAATCATAGACAGTAGGAAGAACCAGTCTTCTTGTACTTACGTCGGCATTGTGCCTTTTGTATTTAATTCCGATGCAATTTCTGTGTTTCGTTGTCAATAAGAAGGTCCAAGGGATACAGTAAACCTAAAGTGAAGCATCGGAATCTATAACTAGTGTCTCAGGAATGGTTCAAAACATAGACAGTAAGAAGAGCCAGTCTTCTTGTACTTAAGTCGGCATTGTACCTTTTGTATTTAATTCCGATGCAATTTCTGTGTTTCGTCGTCAATAAGAAGGTCCAAGGTATACAGTAAACCTGACGTGAAGCGTCGGAATCTACAGCTAGTGTCACAGGAATGGTTCAAATCATAGACAGTAGGAAGAACCAGTCTTCTTGTACTTACGTCGGCATTGTGCCTTTTGTATTTAATTCCGATGCAATTTCTGTGTTTCGTTGTCAATAAGAAGGTCCAAGGGATACAGTAAACCTAAAGTGAAGCATCGGAATCTATAACTAGTGTCACAGGAATGTTTCTAAACATAGGCAGTAAGAAGAGCCAGTCTTCTTGTACTTAAGTCAGCATTGTGCCTTTTGTATTTAATTCCGATGCAATTTCTGTGTTTTGTCGTCTATAAGAAGGTCCAAGGGATACAGTAAACCTGAAGTGAATCATCGGAATCTATAACTAGTGTCACAGGAATGGTTCAAACCATAGACAGTAAGAAGAGCCAGTCTTCTTGTACTTAAGTCGGCATTGTCTTTTTGTATTTAATTCCGATGCAATTTCTGTGTTTCGTCGTCAATACGAAGGTCCAAGGGATACAGTAAACCTGAAGTGAAGCATCGGATATAATAACTAGTGACACAGGAATGGTTCAAAACATAGATGGTAAGAAGAGCCACTCTTATTGTACTTAAGTCGGCATTGTGCCTTTTGCATTTAATTCCGATGCAATTTGTGTGTTTCATCGTCAACAAGAAGGTCCAAGGGATCCAGTAAACATATAGTGAAGCATCGGAATTTAATACTGGTCTCACAGGAAATGTTCAAAACATAGTCAGTAAGAAGAGTCAGTCATCTTGTACTTAAGTCGGTATTGTGCCTTTTGTATTTAATTCCGATGCAATTTGTGTGTTTCATCGTCAATAAGAAGGTCCAAGGGATACAGTAATCATATAGCGAAACATCGGAATTTAATACTTGTCTCACAGGAAATGTTCAAAACATAGTCAGTAAGAAGAGTCAGTCTTCTTGTACTTAAGTCGGCATTGTGCCTTTGGTTTTTAATTCCGATGCAATTTCTATGTTTCGTTGTCAATAAGAAGATCCAAGGGATACAGTAAACCTGAAGTGAAGCATCGGAACCTATAACTAGTGTCACAGAAATGGTCAAAACATAGGCAGTAAGAAGAGTCAGCCTTCTTGAACTTAAATCGGCGTTGTACCTTTTGTATTTAATTCCGATGCAATTTCTGTGTTTCGTCGTGAATAAGAAGGTCCAAGGGATACAGTAAACCTGAAGTGAAGCATCGGAGTCTATAACTAGTGCCATTGGAATGGTTCAAAACATAGACAGTAAGATGAGCCAGTCTTCTTATACTTAAGTCAGCATTGTGCCTTTTGTATTTAATTATGATGCAATTTCTATGTTTTGTCATCAATAAGAAGGTCCAAAGGATACAGTAAACCTGAAGTGAAGCTTCGGAATCTATAACTAGTGTCTCAGGAATGGTTCAAATCATAGACCGTAAGAAGTGCCAGTCTTCTTGTACTTAAGTCGGCATTGTGCCTTTTGTATTAAATTCCGATGAAATTTCTGTGTTTCGTCGTCAATTAGAAGGTCCAAGGGATACAGTAAACCAGAAGTGAAGAATCGAAATCTATAGCTAGTGTCACAGGAGTGGTTCAAATCATAGACAGTAAGAAGAGCCAGTCTTCTTGTACTTAAGTCGGCATTGTGCCTTTTGTATTTAATTCCGAAGCAATTTCCCTGTTTCATCGTCGGTAAGATGGTCATAGGGATACAGTAATCCTGATGTGAACCATGGGAATCTATAACTAGTGTCACAGGAATGGTTCAAAATATAGTCAGTAAGAAGAGTCAGTCTTCTTGTTCTTAAGTCGGCATTGCGCCATTTGTATTTAATTCCGATGCAATTTCTGTGTTTCGTTGTCAATAGGAAGATCCAAGGGATACAGTAAACCTGAAGTGAAGCATCGGAATCTATAACTAGGGTCACAGGAATGTTTCTAATCATAGGCAGTAAGAAGAGCCAGTCATCTTATACTTAAGTCGGCATTGTACCTTTTGTATTTAATTCCAATTCAATTTCTGTGTTTAGACGTCAATAAGAAAGTCCAAGGGATACAATAAAATTGAAGTGAAGCATCGGAATCTATAACTAGTGTCGCAGGAACGGTTCAAAACAGAGACAGTTAGAAGACCCAGTCTTCTTGAACTTAGGACGGAATTGTGCCATTTGTATTTAATTCCGATGCAATTTCTGTGTTTCGTCACCAATAAGAAGGATGAAGGGATACAGTAAACCTGAAGTGAAGCATCGGAATCTATAACTAGTGTCACAGGAATGGTTCAAAACATAGACAGTAAGAAGAGCCGGTCTTCTTGTACTTAAGTCGGCATTGTACCTTTTGTATTTAATTCCGATGCAATTTCTGTGTTTCGTCGTCAATAAGAAGGTCCAAGGTATACAGTAAACCTGAAGTGAAGCATCGGATACAATAACTAGTGACACAGGAATGGTTCAAAACATAGATGGTAAGAAGAGCCACTCTTCTTGTACTTAAGTCGGCATTGTGCGTTTTGTATTTAATTCCGATGCAATTTGTGTGTTTCATCGTCAATAAGAAGGTCCAAGGGATACAGTAAACCTGAAGTGATGCATCGGAATCTATAACTAGTGTCACAGGAATGGTTCAAAACATAGACAGTAAGAAGAGCCGGTCTTCTTGTACTTAAGTCGGCATTGTGCCGTTTGTATTTAATTCCGAAGCAATATCTGTGTTTCGTCTTCAATAAAAAAGGTCCAAGGGATACAGTAAACCCGAAGTGAGGCACCGGAAACTATAACTAGTGGCACAGGAATGTTTCAAATCATAGACAGTAAGAAGAGCCAGTCTTCTTGTACTTAAGTCAGCATAGTGCCTTTTGTATTTAATTCCGATACAATTTCTGTGTTTTGTCGTCAATAAGAATGTCCAAGGAATACAGTAAACCTGAAGTGAAGCATCGGAATCTATAACTAGTGTCACAGTAATGGTTCAAAACATAGACAGTAAGAAGAGCCAGACTTCTTGTACTTAAGTCGGCATTGTGGCTTTAGTATTTAATGCCGAAGCAATTTCTGTGTTTCGTCGTCAATACGAAGGTCCAAGGGATACAGTAAACCTGAAGTGAAGCACCGGATACAATAACTAGTGACACAGGAATGGTTCAAAAAATAGATGGTAAGAAGAGCCACTCTTCTTGTACTTAAGTCGGCATTGTGCCTTTTGTATTTAATTCCGATTCAATTTGTGTGTTTCATCGTCAATAAGAAGGTCCAAGGGATACAGTAAACCTGAAAAGATGCATCGGAATCTATAACTAGTGTCACAGGATTGGTTGAAAACATAGACCGTAAGAAGAGCCACTCTTCTTGTACTTAAGTCGGCATTGTACCTTTTGTATTTAATTCCGATGCAATTTCTGTGTTTCATTGTCAATAAGAAGGTCCAAGGGATACAGTAAACATATAGCGAAACATCGGAATTTAGTACTTGTCTCACAGGAAATGTTCAAAACATAGTCAGTAAGAAGAGTCAGTCTTCTTGTACTTAAGTCGGCATTGTGCCTCTGGTATTTAATTCCGATGCAATTTCTGTGTTTCGTTGTCAATAAGAAGATCCAAGGGATACAGTAAACCTGAAGTGAAGCATCGGAATCTATAACTAGTGTCACAGAAATGGTTCTAAACATAGACAGTAAGAAGAGCCAGTCTTCTTGTACTTGGATCGGCATTGTGCCTTTTGTATTTAATTCCGATACAATTTCTTTGTTTCGTCGTCAATAAGAAGGTCCATGAATTACAGTAAACCTGAAGTGAAACATTGGAATCTATAACTAGTGTCTCAGGAATGGTTCAAAACATAGACAGTAAGAAGAGCCAGTCTTCTTGTTCTTAAGTCGGCATTGTCCTTTTGTATTTAATACCGATGCAATTTCTGTGTCTCGTCGTCAATAAGAAGGTCCAAGAATTGCAGTAAACCTGAAGTGAAACATCGGAATGTATAACTAGTGTCACAGGAATGGTTCAAACATAGGCAGTAAGAAGAGTCAGTCTTCTTGTACTTAATTCTGCGTTGTACCTTTTGTATTTAATTCCGACGCAATTTCTGTGTTTCATCGTCAATAAGAAGGTCCAAGGGATACAGTAAACCTGAAGTGAAGCATCGGAATCTTTAACTAGTGCCATAGGAATGGTTCAAAACATAGACAGTAAGAAGAGCCAGTCTTCTTGTACTTAAGTCAGCATTATGCCATTTGTATTTAATTCCGATGCAATTTCTGTGTTTTGTCGTCTATAAGATGGTCCAAGGGATACAGTAAACCTGAAATGAATAATCGGAATCTATAACCAGTGCCACAGGAATGGTTCAAATCATAGGCAGTAAGAAGGATCAGTCTTCTTGTACTTAATTCGGCATTGTACCTTTTGTATTTAATTCCGATGCAATTTCTGTGTTTCTTCATCAATAAGATGGTGCAAGGGATACAGTAAACCTGAAGTGAAGCTTCGGTATCTATAACTAGTCTCTCAGGAATGGTTTAAATCATAGATAGTAAGAAGAGCCAGTCTTCTTGTACTTAAGTCGGCATTGTGCCTTTTGTATTTAATTCCGATGAAATTTCTGTGTTTCGTCGTCAATAAGAAGATCCAAAGGATACAGTAAACCTGAAGTGAAGCTTCGGAATGTATAACTAGTGTCTCAGGAATGGTTCAGATCATAGACCGTAAGAAGAGCCAGTCTTCTTGTACTTAAGTCGGCATTGTGCCTTTTGTATTTAATTCGGATGAAATTTCTGTGTTTCGTCGTCAATTAGAAGGTCCAAGGGATACAGTAAACCTGAAGTGAAGCTTCGGAATCTTTAACTAGTGTCACAGGAATGGTTCAAATCATAGACAGTAAGAAGAGCCAGTCTTATTGTACTTAAGTTGGCATTGTGCCTTTTGTATTTAATTCCGAAGCAATTTCTCTGTTTCATCGTCGGTAAGAAGGTCAGAGGGATACAGTAAACCTGAAGTGACCCATGGGAATCTATAACTAGTGTCACAGGAATGTTTCTAAACATAGGCAGTAAGAAGAGCCAGTCTTCTTGTACTTAAGTCAGCATTGTACCTTTTGTATTTAATTCCGATGCAATTTCTGTGTTTCGTCGTCTATAAGAAGGTCCAAGGGATACAGTAAACCTGAAGTGAATCATCGGAATCTATAACTAGTGTCACAGGAATGGTTCAAAACATAGACAGTAAGAAGAGCCAGTCTTCTTGTACTTAAGTCGGCATTGTCTTTTTGTATTTAATTCCGATGCAATTTCTGTGTTTCGTCGTCAATACGAAAGTCCAAGGGATACAGTAAACCTGAAGTGAAGCATCGGATATAATAACTAGTGACACAGGAATGGTTCAAAACATAGATGGTAAGAAGAGCCACTCTTCTTGTACTTAAGTCGGCATTGTGCCTTTTGCATTTAATTCCGATGCAATTTGTGTGTTTCATCGTCAACAAGAAGGTCCAAGGGATCCAGTAAACATATAGTGAAGCATCGGAATTTAATACTGGTCTCACAGGAAATGTTCAAAACATAGTCAGTAAGAAGAGTCAGTCTTCTTGTACTTAAGTCGGTATTGTGCCTTTTGTATTTAATTCCGATGCAATTTGTGTGTTTCATCGTCAATAAGAAGGTCCAAGGGATACAGTAAACATATAGCGAAACATCGGAATTTAATACTTGTCTCACAGGAAATGTTCAAAACATAGTCAGTAAGAAGAGTCAGTCTTCTTGTACTTAAGTCGGCATTGTGCCTTTGGTATTTAATTCCGATGCAATTTCTATGTTTCGTTGTCAATAAGAAGATCCAAGGGATACAGTAAACCTGAAGTGAAGCATCGGAATCAAAACTAGTGTCACAGAAATGGTTCAAAACATAGGCAGTAAGAAGAGTCAGCCTTCTTGAACTTAAATCGGCGTTGTACCTTTTGTATTTAATTCCGATGCAATTTCTGTGTTTCGTCGTGAATAAGAAGGTCCAAGGGATACAGTAAACCTGAAGTGAAGCATCGGAGTCTATAACTAGTGCCATTGGAATGGTTCAAAACATAGACAGTAAGAAGAGCCAGTCTTCTTGTATTTAAGTCAGCATTGTGCCTTTTGTATTTAATTATGATGCAATTTCTATGTTTTGTCATCAATAAGAAGGTCCAAAGGATACAGTAAACCTGAAGTGAAGCTTCGGAATCTATAACTAGTGTCTCAGGAATGGTTCAAATCATAGACCGTAAGAAGTGCCAGTCTTCTTGTACTTAAGTCGCCATTGTGCCTTTTGTATTTAATTCCGATGAAATTTCTGTGTTTCGTCGTCAATTAGAAGGTCCAAGGGATACAGTAAACCAGAAGTGAAGAATCGAAATCTATAGCTAGTGTCACAGGAGTGGTTCAAATCATAGACAGTAAGAAAAGCCAGTCTTCTTGTACTTAAGTCGGCATTGTGCCTTTTGTATTTAATTCCGAAGCAATTTCCCTGTTTCATCGTCGGTAAGAAGGTCATAGGGATACAGTAATCCTGATGTGAACCATGGGAATCTATAACTAGTGTCACAGGAATGGTTCAAAATATAGTCAGTAAGAAGAGTCAGTCTTCTTGTTCTTAAGTCGGCATTGCGCCATTTGTATTTAATTCCGATGCAATTTCTGTGTTTCGTTGTCAATAGGAAGATCCAAGGGATACAGTAAACCTGAAGTGAAGCATCGGAATCTATAACTAGGGTCACAGGAATGTTTCTAATCATAGGCAGTAAGAAGAGCCAGTCATCTTATACATAAGTCGGCATTGTACCTTTTGTATTTAATTCCAATTCAATTTCTGTGTTTAGACGTCAATAAGAAAGTCCAAGGGATACAGTAAAATTGAAGTGAAGCATCGGAATCTATAACTAGTGTCGCAGGAACGGTTCAAAACAGAGACAGTTAGAAGACCCAGTCTGCTTGAACTTAGGACGGAATTGTGCTATTTGTATTTAATTCCGATGCAATTTCTGTGTTTCGTCATCAATAAGAAGGATGAAGGGATACAGTAAACCTGAAGTGAAGCATCGGAATCTATAACTAGTGTCACAGGAATGGTTGAAAACATAGACAGTAAGAAGAGCCGGTCTTCTTGTACTTAAGTCGGCATTGTACCTTTTGTATTTAATTCCGATGCAATTTCTGTGTTTCGTCGTCAATAAGAACGTATAAGGTATACAGTAAACCTGAAGGGAAGCATCGGATACAATAACTAGTGACACAGGAATGGTTCAAAACATAGATGGTAAGAAGAGCCACTCTTCTTGTACTTAAGTCGGCATTGTGCGTTTTGTATTTAATTCCGATGCAATTTGTGTGTTTCATCGTCAATAAGAAGGTCCAAGGGATACAGTAAACCTGAAGTGATGCATCGGAATCTATAACTAGTGTCACAGGAATGGTTCAAAACATAGACAGTAAGAAGAGCCGGTCTTCTTGTACTTAAGTCGGCATTGTGCCGTTTGTATTTAATTCCGAAGCAATATCTGTGTTTCGTCTTCAATAAAAAAGGTCCAAGGGATACAGTAAACCCGAAGTGAGGCACCGGTAACTATAACTAGTGTCACAGGAATGTTTCAAAACATAGACACTAAGAAGAGTCAGTCTTCTTGTATTTCAGTCGGCATTGTGCCTTTGGTACTCAATTCCGATGCAATTTCTGTGTTTCGTCGTCTATCAAAAGGTCCAACGATACAGTAAACCTGAAGTGAAACATCGGAATCTATAACTGGTGCCACAGGAATGGTTCAAATCATAGACAGTAAGAAGGGCCAGTCTTCTTGTACTTAAGTCAGCATAGTGCCTTTTGTATTTAATTCCGATACAATTTCTGTGTTTTGTCGTCAATAAGAATGTCCAAGGAACACAGTAAACCTGAAGTGAAGCATCGGAATCTATAACTAGTGTCACAGTAATGGTTCAAAACATAGACAGTAAGAAGAGCCAGACTTCTTGTACTTAAGTCGGCATTGTGCCTTTAGTATTTAATGCCGAAGCAATTTCTGTGTTTCGTCGTCAATACGAAGGTCCAAGGGATACAGTAAACCTGAAGTGAAGCATCGGATACAATAACTAGTGACACAGGAATGGTTCAAAAAATAGATGGTAAGAAGAGCCACTCTTCTTGTACTTAAGTCGGCATTCTACCTTTTGTATTTAATTCCGATGCAATTTCTGTATTTCATCGTCAATAAGAAGGTCCAAGGGATACAGTAAACATATAGCGAAACATCGGAATTTAGTACTTGTCTCACAGGAAATGTTCAAAACATAGTCAGTAAGAAGAGTCAGTCTTCTTGTACTTAAGTCGGCATTGTGCCTTTGGTATTTAATTCCGATGCAATTTCTGTGTTTCGTTGTCAATAAGAAGATCCAAGGGATACAGTAAACCTGAAGTGAAGCATCGGAATCTATAACTAGTGTCACAGAAATGGTTCTAAACATAGACAGTAAGAAGAGCCAGTCTTCTTGTACTTGGATCGGCATTGTGCCTTTTGTATTTAATTCCGATACAATTTCTTTGTTTCGTCGTCAATAAGAAGGTCCATGAATTACAGTAAACCTGAAGTGAAACATCGGAATCTATAACTAGTGTCTCAGGAATGGTTCAAAACATAGACAGTAAGAAGAGCCAGTCTTCTTGTTCTTAAGTCGGCATTGTCCTTTTGTATTTAATACCGATGCAATTTCTGTGTCTCGTCGTCAATAAGAAGGTCCAAGAATTGTAGTAAACCTGAAGTGAAACATCGGAATCTATAACTAGTGTCTCAGGAATGGTTTAAAACATAGACAGTAAGAAGAGCCAGTCTTCTTGTTCTTAAGTCGGCATTGTCCTTTTGTATTTAATACCGATGCAATTTCTGTGTTTCGTCGTCAATAAGAAGGTCCAAGGGATACAGTAAACCTGAAGTGAAGCATCGGAATCTATAACTAGTGTCACAGGAATGGTTCAAACATAGGCAGTAAGAAGAGTCAGTCTTCTTGTACTTAATTCTGCGTTGTACCTTTTGTATTTAATTCCGACGCAATTTCTGTGTTTCGTCGTCAATAAGAAGGTCCAAGGGATACAGTAAACCTGAAGTGAAGCATCGGAATCTTTAACTAGTGCCATAGGAATGGTTCAAAACATAGACAGTAAGAAGAGCCAGTCTTCTTGTACTTAAGTCAGCATTGTGCCTTTTGTATTTAATTCCGATGCAATTTCTGTGTTTTGTCGTCTATAAGAAGGTCCAAGGGATACAGTAAACCTGAAATGAATAATCGGAATCTATAACCAGTGCCACAGGAATGGTTCAAATCATAGGCAGTAAGAAGGATCAGTCTTCTTGTACTTAATTCGGCATTGTACCTTTTGTATTTAATTCCGATACAATTTCTGTGTTTCGTCATCAATAAGATGGTGCAAGGGATACAGTAAACCTGAAGTGAAGCTTCGGTATCTATAACTAGTCTCTCAGGAATGGTTTAAATCATAGATAGTAAGAAGAGCCAGTCTTCTTGTACTTAAGTCGGCATTGTGCCTTCTGTATTTAATTCCGATGAAATTTCTGTGTTTCGTCGTCAATAAGAAGATCCAAAGGATACAGTAAACCTGAAGTGAAGCTTCGGAATGTATAACTAGTGTCTCAGGAATGGTTCAGATCATAGACCGTAAGAAGAGCCAGTCTTCTTGTACTTAAGTGGGCATTGTGCCTTTTGTATTTAATTCCGATGAAATTTCTGTGTTTCGTCGTCAATTAGAAGGTCCAAGGGATACAGTAAACCTGAAGTGAAGCTTCGGAATCTATAACTAGTGTCACAGGAATGGTTCAAATCATAGACAGTAAGAAGAGCCAGTCTTATTGTACTTCAGTTGGCATTGTGCCTTTTGTATTTAATTCCGAAGCAATTTCTCTGTTTCATCGTCGGTAAGATGGTCAGAGGGATACAGTAAAACTGAAGTGAACCATGGGAATCTATAACTAGTGTCACAGGAATGGTTCAAAACATAGACAGTAAGAAGAGCCAGTCTTCTTGTACTTAAGTCGGCATTGTACCTTTTGTATTTAATTCCAATGCAATTTCTGTGTTTCGTCGTCAATAAGAAGGTCCAAGGTTTACAGTAAACCTGACGTGAAGCGTCGGAATCTACAGCTAGTGTCACAGGAATGGTTCAAATCATAGACACTAGGAAGAACCATTCTTCTTGTACTTACGTCGGCATTGTGCCTTTTGTATTTAATTCCGATGCAATTTCTGTGTTTCGTTGTCAATAAGAAGGTCCAAGGGATACAGTAAACCTAAAGTGAAGCATCGGAATCTATAACTAGTGTCACAGGAATGTTTCTAAACATAGGCAGTAAGAAGAGCCAGTCTTCTTGTACTTAAGTCAGCATTGTGCCTTTTGTATTTAATTCCGATGCAATTTCTGTGTTTTGTCGTCTATAAGAAGGTCCAAGGGATACAGTAAACCTGAAGTGAATCATCGGAAACTATAACTAGTGTCACAGGAATGGTTCAAAACATAGACAGTAAGAAGAGCCAGTCTTCTTGTACTTAAGTCGGCATTGTCTTTTTGTATTTAATTCCGATGCAATTTCTGTGTTTCGTCGTCAATAAGAAGGTCCAAGGGATACATTTAACCTGAAGTAAAACATCGGAATCTATAACTAGTGTCACAGGAATGGTTCAAATCATAGGCAGTAAGAAGAGTCAGTCTTCTTCTACATAATTCGGCGTTGTCCCTTTTGTATTTAATTCCGACGCAATTTCTGTGTTTCGTCGTCAATAAGAAGGTTCAAGGGAACAGTAAACCTGAAGTGAGGCATCGGAATCTATAACTAGTGTCACAGGAATGGTTCAAACATAGACAGTAAGAAGAGCCAGTCTTCTTGTACTTAAGTCGGCATTGTGCCCTTTGTATTTATTTCCGAAGCAATTGCTGTGGTTCGTCGTCAATACGAAGGTCCAAGGGATACAGTAAACCTGAAGTGAAGCATCGAAATCTATAACTAGTGTCACAGGAATGGATCAAAACATAGACAGTAAGAAAAGCCACTCTTCTTTTACTTAAGTCGGCATTGTGCCTTTTGTATTTTATTCCGATGCAATTTCTGTGTTTCATCGTCAATAAGAAGGTCCAAGGTATACAGTAAACATATAGTGAAGCATCGGAATTTAATACTGGTCTCACAGGAAATGTTCAAAACATAGTCAGTAAGAAGAGTCAGTCTTCATGTACTTACATCGGCATTGTGCCTTTTGCATTTAATTTCGATGCAATGTCTGTGTTTCGTCGTCAATAAGAAGGTCCAAGGGATACAGTAATCCTGAAGTGACGCATCGGAATCTATAACTAGTGTCACAGGAGTGGTTCAAAACATAGTCAGTTAGAAGACCCAGTCTTCTTGTAATTACGTCGGCATTGTGCCATTTGTACTTAATACCGATGCAATTTCTGTGTTTCGTCGTCAATAAGGATGAAGGGACACAGTAAACCTGAAGTGAAGCATCGGAATCTATAACTATGTGACAGGAATAGTTCAAAACACAGACAGTAAGAAGAGTTAGTCTTCCTGTACTTATGTCGGCATTGTACCTTTTGTATTTAATTCCGATGCAATTTCTTTGTTCCGTCGTCAATAAGAAGGTCCAAGGGATACAGTAAACCTGAAGTGAAGCATCGGAATCTATAACTAGTGTCTCAGGAATGGTTCAAAACATAGAAGGTAAGAAGAGCCAGTCTTCTTGTACCTAAGTCGGCATTGTCCTTTTGTATTTAATTCCGATGCAATTTCTGTGTTTCGTCGTCAATAAGAAGGTCCAAGGGATACAGTAAACCTGAAGTGAAGCATCGAAATCTATAACTAGTGTCTCAGGAATGGTTCAAAGTATACACAGTAAGAAGAGCCAGTCTTCTTGTACATAAGTCGGCATTGTGCCTTTTGTATTTAATTCGGATGCAATTTCTGTGTTTCGTCGTGAATAAGAAAGTCCAAGGGATACAGTAAACCTGAAGTGAAGCATCGGAACCTATAACTAGTGTCACAGGAATGTTTCTAAACATAGGCAATAAGAAGAGCCAGTCTTCTTGTACTTAAGAAGGCATTGTACCTTTTGTATTTAATTCCAATTCAATTTCTTTGTTTAGACGTCAATAAGAACGTCCAAGGGATACAGTAAACCTGAAGTGAAGCTTCGGAATCTATAACTAGTGTCTCAGGAATGGTAAAAATCATAGACCGTAAGAAGAGCCAGTCTTCTTGTACTTAAGTCGGCATTGTGCCTTTTGTATTTAATTCCGATGAAATTTCTGTGTTTCATCGTCAATAAGAAGGTCCAAGGGATACAGTAAACATATAGCGAAGCATCGGAATTTAATACTTGTCTCACAGGAAATGTTCAAAACATAGTCAGTAAGAAGAGTCAGTCTTCTTGTACTTAAGTCGGCATTGTGCCTTTTGTATTTAATTCCGGTGCAATTTCTGTGTTTCGTTGTCAATAAGAAGATCCAAGGGATACTGTAAACCTGAAGTGAAGCATCGGATACAATAACTAGTGACACAGGAATGGTTCAAAAAATAGATGGTAAGAAGAGCCACTCTTCTTGTACTTAAGTCGGCATTGTGCCTTTTGTATTTAATTCCGATGCAATTTGTGTGTTTCATCGTCAATAAGAAGGTCCAAGGGATACAGTAAACCTGAAAAGATGCATCGGAATCTATAACTAGTGTCACAGGATTGGTTGAAAACATAGACCGTAAGAAGAGCCACTCTTCTTGTATTTAAGTCGGCATTGTACCTTTTGTATTTAATTCCGATGCAATTTCTGTGTTTCATCGTCAATAAGAAGATCCAAGGGATACAGTAAACATATAGCGAAACATCGGAATTTAGTGCTTGTCTCACAGGAAATGTTCAAAACATAGTCAGTAAGAAGAGTCAGTCTTCTTGTACTTAAGTCGGCATTGTGCCTTTGGTATTTAATTCCGATGCAATTTCTGTGTTTCGTTGTCAATAAGAAGATCCAAGGGATACAGTAAACCTGAAGTGAAGCATCGGAATCTATAACTAGTGTCACAGAAATGGTTCTAAACATAGACAGTAAGAAGAGCCAGTCTTCTTGTACTTGGATCGGCATTGTGCCTTTTGTATTTAATTCCGATACAATTTCTTTGTTTCGTCGTCAATAAGAAGGTCCAAGAATTACAGTAAACCTGAAGTGAAACATCGGAATCTATAACTAGTGTCTCAGGAATGGTTCAAAACATAGACAGTAAGAAGAGCCAGTCTTCTTGTTCTTAAGTCGGCATTGTCCTTTTGTATTTAATACCGATGCAATTTCTGTGTTTCGTCGTCAATAAGAAGGTCCAAGGGATACAGTAAACCTGAAGTGAAGCATCGGAATCTATAACTAGTGTCACAGGAATGGTTCAAACATAGGCAGTAAGAAGAGTCAGTCTTCTTGTACTTAATTCTGCGTTGTACCTTTTGTATTTAATTCCGACGCAATTTCTGTGTATCGTCGTCAATAAGAAGGTCCAAGGGATACAGTAAACCTGAAGGGAAGCATCGGAATCTTTAACTAGTGCCATAGGAATGGTTCAAAACATAGACAGTAAGAAGAAACAGTCTTCTTGTACTTAAGTCAGCATTGTGCCTTTTGTATTTAATTCCGATGCAATTTCTGTGTTTTGTCGTCTATAAAAAGGTGCAAGGGATACAGTAAACCTGAAGTGAAGCTTCGGTATCTATAACTAGTCTCTCAGGAATGGTTTAAATCATAGATAGTTAAAAGAGCCAGTCTTCTTGTACTTAAGTCGGCATTGTGCCTTTTGTATTTAATTCCGATGAAATTTCTGTGTTTCGTCGTCAATAAGAAGATCCAAAGGATACAGTAAACCTTAAGTGAAGCTTCGGAATGTATAACTAGTGTCTCAGGAATGGTTCAGATCATAGACCGTAAGAAGAGCCAGTCTTCTTGTACTTAAGTCGGCATTGTGCCTTTTGTATTTAATTCCGATGAAATTTCTGTGTTTCGTCGTCAATTAGAAGGTCCAAGGGATACAGTAAACCTGAAGTGAAGCTTCGGAATCTATAACTAGTGTCACAGGAATGGTTCAAATCATAGACAGTAAGAAGAGCCAGTCTTATTGTACTTAAGTTGGCATTGTGCCTTTTGTATTTAATTCCGAAGCAATTTCTCTGTTTCATCGTCGGTAAGAAAGTCAGAGGGATACAGTAAACCTGAAGTGAACCATGGGAATCTATAACTAGTGTCACAGGAATGGTTCAAAACATAGACAGTAAGAAGAGCCAGTCTTCTTGTACTTAAGTCAGCATTGTACCTTTTGTATTTAATTCCGATGCAATTTCTGTGTTTCGTCGTCAATAAGAAGGTCCAAGGTATACAGTAAACCTGACGTGAAGCGTCGGAATCTACAGCTAGTGTCACAGGAATGGTTCAAATCATAGGAAGTAGGAAGAACCAGTCTTCTTGTACTTACGTCGGCATTGTGCCTTTTGTATTTAATTCCGATGCAATTTCTGTGTTTCGTTGTCAATAAGAAGGTCCAAGGGATACAGTAAATCTAAAGTGAAGCATCGGAATCTATAACATGTGTCACAGGAATGTTTCTAAACATAGGCAGTAAGAAGGGCCAGTCTTCTTGTACTTAAGTCAGCATTGTGCCTGTTGTATTTAATTCCGATGCAATTTCTGTGTTTTGTCGTCTATAAGATGGTCCAAGGGATACAGTAAACCTGAAGTGAATCATCGGAATCTATAACTAGTGTCACAGGAATGGTTCAAAACATAGACAGTAAGAAGAGCCAGTCTTCTTGTACTTAAGTCGGCATTGTCTTTTTGTATTTAATTCCGATGCAATTTCTGTGTTTCGTCGTCAATAAGAAGGTCCAAGGGATACAGTTAACCTGAAGTAAAACATCGGAATCTATAACTAGTGTCACAGGAATGGTTCAAAACATAGGCAGTGAGAAGAGTCAGTCTTCTTCTACATAATTCGGCGTTGACCCTTTTGTATTTAATTCCGACGCAATATCTGTGTTTCGTCGTCAATAAGAAGGTTCAAGGGAACAGTAAACCTGAAGTGAGGCATCGGAATCTATAACTAGTGTCACAGGAATGGTTCAAACATAGACAGTAAGAAGAGCCAGTCTTCTTGTACTTAAGTCGGCATTGTGCCCTTTGTATTTATTTCCGAAGCAATTGCTGTGGATCGTCGTCAACACAAAGGTCCAAGGGATACAGTAAACCTGAAGTGAAGCATCGAAATCTATAACTAGTGTCACAGGAATGGATCAAAACATAGACAGTAAGAAGAGCCACTCTTCTTTTACTTAAGTCGGCATTGTGCCTTTTGTATTTAATTCCGATGCAATTTCTGTGTTTCATCGTCAATAAGAAGGTCCAAGGTATACAGTACACATATAGTGAAGCATCGGAATTTAATACTGGTCTCACAGGAAATGTTCAAAACATAGTCAGTAAGAAGAGTCAGTCTTCATGTACTTAAATCGGCATTGTGCCTTTAGCATTTAATTTCGATGCAATTTCTGTGTTTCGTCGTCAATAAGAAGGTCCAAGGGATACAGTAATCCTGAAGTGACGCATCGGAATCTATAACTAGTGTCACAGGAGTGGTTCAAAACATAGTCAGTTAGAAGACCCAGTCTTCTTGTAATTACGTCGGCATTGTGCCATTTGTACTTAATACCGATGCAATTTCTGTGTTTCGTCGTCAACAAGAAGGATGATGGGACACAGTAAACTTGAAGTGAAGCATCGGAATCTATAACTAGTGTGACAGGAATAGTTCAAAACACAGACAGTAAGAAGAGTTAGTCTTCCTGTACTTATGTCGGCATTGTACCGTTTGTATTTAATTCCGATGCAATTTCTTTGTTCCGTCGTCAATAAGAAGGTCTAAGGGATACAGTAAACCTGAAGTGAAACATCGGAATCTATAACTAGTGTCTCAGGAATGGTTCAAAACATAGACAGTAAGAAGAGCCAGTCTTCTTGTTCTTAAGTCGGCATTGTCCTTTTGTATTTAATACCGATGCAATTTCTGTGTCTCGTCGTCAATAAGAAGGTCCAAGAATTGCAGTAAACCTGAAGTGAAACATCGGAATCTATAACTAGTGTCTCAGGAATGGTTCAAAACATAGACAGTAAGAAGAGCCAGTCTTCTTGTTCTTAAGTCGGCATTGTCCTTTTGTATTTAATACCGATGCAATTTCTGTGTTTCGTCGTCAATAAGAAGGTCCAAGGGATACAGTAAACCTGAAGTGAAGCATCGGAATCTATAACTAGTGTCACAGGAATGGTTCAAACATAGGCAGTAAGAAGAGTCAGTCTTCTTGTACTTAATTCTGCGTTGTACCTTTTGTATTTAATTCCGACGCAATTTCTGTGTATCGTCGTCAATAAGAAGGTCCAAGGGATACAGTAAACCTGAAGTGAAGCATCGGAATCTTTAACTAGTGCCATAGGAATGGTTCAAAACATAGACAGTAAGAAGAAACAGTCTACTTGTACTTAAGTCAGCATTGTGCCTTTTGTATTTAATTCCGATGCAATTTCTGTGTTTTGTCGTCTATAAGAAGGTGCAAGGGATACAGTAAACCTGAAGTGAAGCTTCGGTATCTATAACTAGTCTCTCAGGAATGGTTTAAATCATAGATAGTTAAAAGAGCCAGCCTTCTTGTACTTAAGTCGGCATTGTGCCTTTTGTATTTAATTCCGATGTAATTTCTGTGTTTCGTCGTCAATAAGAAGATCCAAAGGATACAGTAAACCTTAAGTGAAGCTTCGGAATGTATAACTAGTGTCTCAGGAATGGTTCAGATCATAGACCGTAAGAAGAGCCAGTCTTCTTGTACTTAAGTCGGCATTGTGCCTTTTGTATTTAATTCCGATGAAATTTCTGTGTTTCGTCGTCAATTAGAAGGTCCAAGGGATACAGTAAACCTGAAGTGAAGCTTCGGAATCTATAACTAGTGTCACAGGAATGGTTCAAATCATAGACAGTAAGAAGAGCCAGTCTTATTGTACTTAAGTTGGCATTGTGCCTTTTGTATTTAATTCCGAAGCAATTTCTCTGTTTCATCGTCGGTAAGAAAGTCAGAGGGATACAGTAAACCTGAAGTGAACCATGGGAATCTATAACTAGTGTCACAGGAATGGTTCAAAACATAGACAGTAAGAAGAGCCAGTCTTCTTGTACTTAAGTCAGCATTGTACCTTTTGTATTTAATTCCGATGCAATTTCTGTGTTTCGTCGTCAATAAGAAGGTCCAAGGGATACAGTAAACCTGACGTGAAGCGTCGGAATCTACAGCTAGTGTCACAGGAATGGTTCAAATCATAGACAGTAGGAAGAACCAGTCTTCTTGTACTTACGTCGGTATTGTGCCTTTTGTATTTAATTCCGATGCAATTTCTGTGTTTCGTTGTCAATAAGAAGGTCCAAGGGATACAGTAAACCTAAAGTGAAGCATCGGAATCTATAACTAGTGTCACAGGAATGTTTCTAAACATAGGCAGTAAGAAGAGCCAGTCTTCTTGTACTTAAGTCAGCATTGTGCCTTTTGTATTTAATTCCGATGCAATTTCTGTGTTTTGTCGTCTATAAGATGGTCCAAGGGATACAGTAAACCTGAAGTGAATCATCGGAATCTATAACTAGTGTCACAGGAATGGTTCAAAACATAGACAGTTAGAAGAGCCAGTCTTCTTGTACTTAAGTCGGCATTGTCTTTTTGTATTTAATTCCGATGCAATTTCTGTGTTTCGTCGTCAATAAGAAGGTCCAAGGGATACAGTTAACCTGAAGTAAAACATCGGAATCTATAACTAGTGTCACAGGAATGGTTCAAAACATAGGCAGTGAGAAGAGTCAGTCTTCTTCTACATAATTCGGCGTTGTCCCTTTTGTATTTAATTCTGACGCAATTTCTGTGTTTCGTCGTCAATAAGAAGGTTCAAGGGAACAGTAAACCTGAAGTGAGGCATCGGAATCTATAACTAGTGTCACAGGAATTGTTCAAACATAGACAGTAAGAAGAGCCAGTCTTCTTGTACTTAAGTCGGCATTGTGCCCTTTGTATTTATTTCCGAAGCAATTGCTGTGGTTCGTCGTCAACACAAAGGTCCAAGGGATACAGTAAACCAGAAGTGAAGCATCGAAATCTATAACTAGTGTCTCAGGAATGGTTCAAAGTATACACAGTAAGAAGAGCCAGTCTTCTTGTACTTAAGTCGGCATTGTGCCTTTTGTATTTAATTCGGATGCAATTTCTGTGTTTCGTCGTGAATAAGAAGGTCCAAGGGATACAGTAAACCTGAAGTGAAGCATCGGAACCTATAACTAGTGTCACAGGAATGTTTCTAAACATAGGCAATAAGAAGAGACAGTCTTCTTGTGCTTAAGAAGGCATTGTACCTTTTGTATTTAATTCCAATTCAATTTCTTTGTTTAGACGTCAATAAGAACGTCCAAGGGATACAGTAAACCTGAAGTGAAGCTTCGGAATCTATAACTAGTGTCTCAGGAATGGTACAAATCATAGACCGTAAGAAGAGCCAGTCTTCTTGTACTTAAGTCGGCATTGTGCCTTTTGTATTTAATTCCGATGAAATTTCTGTGTTTCATCGTCAATAAGAAGGTCCAAGGGATACAGTAAACATATAGCGAAGCATCGGAATTTAATACTTGTCTCACAGGAAATGTTCAAAACATAGTCAGTAAGAAGATTCACTCTTCTTGTACTCAAGTCGGCATTGTGCCTTTTGTATTTAATTCCGATGCAATTTCTGTGTTTCGTTGTCAATAAGAAGATCCAAGGGATACAGGAAACCTGAAGTGAAGCATGGGAATCTATAACTATTGTCACAGGAATGTTTCTAAACATAGGCAGTAAGAAGAGCCAGTCTTCTTGTACTTATGTCGGCATTGTACCTTTTGTATTTAATTCCAATTCAATTTCTGTGTTTAGACGTCAATAAGAAAGTCCAAGGGACAAAGTAAACCTGAAGTGAAGCATCGGAATCTATAACTAGTGTCACAGGAATGGTTCAAAACATAGGCAGTAAGAAGAGTCAGTCTTCTTGTACATAATTCGGCGTTGTCCCTTTTGTATTTAATTCCGATGCAATTTCTGTGTTTCGTCGTCAATAAGAAGGTCCAAGGGATACAGTAAACCTGAAGTGAAGCATCGAAATCTATAACTAGTGTCACAGGAATGGATCAAAACATAGACAGTAAGAAGAGCCACTCTTCTTTTACTTAAGTCGGCATTGTGCCTTTTGTATTTAATTCCGATGCAATATCTGTGTTTCATCGCAATAAGAAGGTCCAAGGTATACAGTAACCATATAGTGAAGCATCGGAATTTAATACTGGTCTCACAGGAAATGTTCAAAACATAGTCAGTAAGAAGAGTCAGTCTTCTTGTACTTAAGTCGGTATTGTGCCTTTTGTATTTAATTCCGATGCAATTTGTGTGTTTCATCGTCAACAAGAAGGTCCAAGGGATACAGTAAACATATAGCGAAACATCGGAATTTAATACGTGTCTCACAGGAAATGTTCAAAACATAGTCAGTAAGAAGAGTCAGTCTTCTTGTACTTAAGTCGGCATTGTGCCTTTGGTATTTAATTCCGATGCAATTTCTATGTTTCGTTGTCAATAAGAAGATCCAAGGGGTACAGTAAACCTGAAGTGAAGCATCGGAATCTATAACTAGTGTCACAGAAATGGTTCAAAACATAGGCAGTAAGAAGAGTCAGCCTTCTTGAACTTAAATCGGCGTTGTACCTTTTGTATTTAACTCCGATGCAATTTCTGTGTTTCGTCGTGAATAAGAAGGTCCAAGGGATACAGTAAACCTGAAGTGAAGCATCGGAGTCTATAACTAGTGCCATTGGAATGGTTCAAAACATAGACAGTAAGAAGAGCCAGTCTTCTTGTACTTAAGTCAGCATTGTGCCTTTTGTATTTAATTATGATGCAATTTCTATGATTTGTCATAAATACGAAGGTCCAAAGGATACAGTAAACCTGAAGTGAAGCTTCGGAATCTATAACTAGTGTCTCAGGAATGGTTCAAATCATAGACCGTAAGAAGTGCCAGTCTTCTTGTACTTAAGTCGGCATTGTGCCTTTTGTATTTAATTCCGATGAAATTCCTGTGTTTCGTCGTCAATTAGAAGGTCCAAGGGATACAGTAAACCAGAAGTGAAGAATCGAAATCTATAGCTAGTGTCACAGGAGTGGTTCAAATCATAGACAGTAAGAAGAGCCAGTCTTCTTGTACTTAAGTCGGCATATTGCCTTTTGTATTTAATTCCGAAGCAATTTCCCTGTTTCATCGTCGGTAAGAAGGTCAGAGGGATACAGTAATCCTGATGTGAGCCATGGGAATCTATAACTAGTGTCACAGGAATGGTTCAAAATATAGTCAGTAAGAAGAGTCAGTCTTCTTGTTCTTAAGTCGGCATTGCGCCATTTGCATTTAATTCCGATGCAATTTCTGTGTTTCGTTGTCAATAGGAAGATCCAAGGGATACAGTAAACCTGAAGTGAAGCATCGGAATCTATAACTAGGGTCACAGGAATGTTTCTAATCATAGGCAGTAAGAAGAGCCAGTCATCTTATACTTAAGTCGGCATTGTACCTTTTGTATTTAATTCCAATTCAATTTCTGTGTTTAGACTTCAATAAGAAAGTCCAAGGGATACAGTAAAATTGAAGTGAAGCATCGGAATCTATAACTAGTGTCGCAGGAACGGTTCAAAACAGAGACACTTAGAAGACCCAGTCTTCTTGAACTTAGGACGGAATTGTGCCATTTGTATTTAATTCCGATGCAATTTCTGCGTTTCGTCATCAATAAGAAGTATGAAGGGATACAGTAAACCTGAAGTGAAGCATCGGAATCTACAACTAGTGTCACAGGAATGGTTCAAAGCATAGACAGTAAGAAGAGCCGGTCTTCTTGTACTTAAGTCGGCATTGTACCTTTTGTATTTAATTCCGATGCAATTTCTGTGTTTCGTCGTCAATAAGAAGGTCCAAGGTATACAGTAAACCTGAAGTGAAGCATCGGATACAATAACTAGTGACACAGGAATGGTTCAAAACATAGATGGTAAGAAGAGCTACTCTTCTTGTACTTAAGTCGGCATTGTGCGTTTTGTATTTAATTCCGATGCAATTTGTGTGTTTCATCGTCAATAAGAAGGTCCAAGGGATACAGTAAACCTGAAGTGATGCATCGGAATCTATAACTAGTGTCACAGGAATGGTTCAAAACATAGACAGTAAGAAGAGCCGGTCTTCTTGTACTTAAGTCCGCATTGTGCCGTTTGTATTTAATTCCGAAGCAATATCTGTGTTTCGTCTTCAATAAAAAAGGTCCAAGGGATACAGTAAACCTGAAGTGAGGCACCGGAAACTGTAACTAGTGTCACAGGAATGTTTCAAAACATAGACAGTAAGAAGAGCCAGTCTTCTTGTATTTCAGTCATCATTGTGCCTTTGGTACTTAATTCCGATGCAATTTCTGTGTTTCGTCGTCTATCAAAAGGTCCAACGATACAGTAAACCTGAAGTGAAATATCGGAATCTATAACTGGTGCCACAGGAATGGTTCAAATCATAGACAGTAAGAAGAGCCAGTCTTCTTGTACTTAAGTCAGCATAGAGCCTTTTGTATTTAATTCCGATACAATTTCTGTGTTTTGTCGTCAATAAGAATTTCCAAGGAATACAGTAAACCTGAAGTGAAGCATCGGATACAATAACTAGTGACACAGGAATGGTTCAAAAAATAGATGGTAAGAAGAGCCCCTCTTCTTGTACTTAAGTCGGCATTGTGCCTTTCGTATTTAATTCCGATGCAATTTGTGTGTTTCATCGTCAATAAGAAGGTCCAAGGGATACAGTAAACCTGAAAAGATGCATCGGAATCTATAACTAGTGTCACAGGATTGGTTGAAAACACAGACCGTAAGAAGAGCCACACTTCTTGTACTTAAGTCGGCATTGTACCTTTTGTATTTAATTCCGATGCAATTTCTGTGTTTCATCGTCAATAAGAAGGTCCAAGGGATACAGTAAACATATAGCGAAACATCGGAATTTAGTACTTGTCTCACAGGAAATGTTCAAAACATAGTCAGTAAGAAGGGTCAGTCATCTTGTACTTAAGTCGGCATTGTGCTTTTGGTATTTAATTCCGATGCAATTTCTGTGTTTCGTTGTCAATAAGAAGATCCAAGGGATACAGTAAACCTGAAGTGAAGCATCGGAATCTATAACTAGTGTCACAGAAATGGTTCTAAACATAGACAGTAAGAAGAGCCAGTCTTCTTGTACTTGGATCGGCATTGTGCCTTTTGTATTTAATTCCGATGCAATTTCTTTGTTTCGTCGTCAATAAGAAGGTCCAAGAATTACAGTAAACCTGAAGTGAAACATCGGAATCTATAACTAGTGTCTCAGGAATGGTTCAAAACATAGACAGTAAGAAGAGCCAGTCTTCTTGTTCCTAAGTCGGCATTGTCCTTTTGTATTTAATACCGTTGCAATTTCTGTGTGTCGTCGTCAATAAGAAGGTCCAAGAATTGCAGTAAACCTGAAGTGAAACATCGGAATCTATAACTAGTGTCTCAGGAATGGTTCAAAACATAGGCAGTAAGAAGAGCCAGTCTTCTTGATCTTAAGTCGGCATTGTCCTTTTGTATTTAATACCGATGCAATTTCTGTGTTTCGTCGTCAATAAGAAGGTCCGAGGGATACAGTAAACCTGAAGTGAAGCATCGGAATCTATAACTAGTGTCACAGGAATGGTTCAAACATAGGCAGTAAGAAGAGTCAGTCTTCTTGTACTTAATTCTGCGTTGTACCTTTTGTATTTAATTCCGACGCAATTTCTGTGTTTCGTCGTCAATAAGAAGGTGCAAGGGATACAGTAAACCTGAAGTGAAGCATCGGAATCATTAACTAGTGCCATAGGAATGGTTCAAAACATAGACAGTAAGAAGAGCCAGTCTTCTTGTACTTAAGTCAGCATTGTGCCTTTTGTATTTAATTCCGATGCAATTTCTGTGTTTTGTCGTCTATAAGAAGGTCCAAGGGATACAGTAAACCCGAAATGAATAATCGGAATCCATAACCAGTGCCTCAGGAATGGTTCAAATCATAGGCAGTAAGAAGGATCAGTCTTCTTGTACTTAAGTCGGCATTGTGCCTTTTGTATTTAATTCCGATAAAATTTCTGTGTTTCGTCGTCAATTAGAAGGTCCAAGGGATACAGTAAACCTGAAGTGAAGCTTCGGAATCTATAACTAGTGTCACAGGAAGGGTTCAAATCATAGACAGTAAGAAGAGCCAGTCTTATTGTACTTAAGTTGGCATTGTGCCTTTTGTATTTAATTCCGAAGCAATTTCTCTGTTTCATCGTCGGTAAGAAGGTCAAAGGGATACAGTGAACCTGATGTGAACCATGGGAATCTATAACTAGTGTCACAGGAATGGTTCAAAGCATAGACAGTAAGAAGAGCCAGTCTTCTTGTACTTAAGTCGGCATTGTGCTTTTGGTATTTAATTCCGATGCAATTTCTGTGTTTCGTCGTCAATAAGAAGATCCAAACGATACAGTAAACCTGAAGTGAAGCTTCGGAATGTATAACTAGTGTCTCAGGAATGGTTCAGATCATAGACCGTAAGAAGAGCCAGTCTTCTTGTACTTAAGTCGGCATTGTGCCTTTTGTATTTAATTCCGATGCAATTTCTGTGTTTCATCGTCAATAAGAAGGTCCAAGGGATACAGTAAACATATAGCGAAACATCGGAATTTAGTACTTGTCTCACAGGAAATGTTCAAAACATAGTCAGTAAGAAGAGTCAGTCATCTTGTACTTAAGTCGGCATTGTGCTTTTGGTATTTAATTCCGATGCAATTTCTGTGTTTCGTCGTCAATAAGAAGATCCAAAGGATACAGTAAACCTGAAGTGAAGCTTCGGAATGTATAACTAGTGTCTCAGGAATGGTTCAGATCATAGACCGTAAGAAGAGCCAGTCTTCTTGTACTTAAGTCGGCATTGTGCCTTTTGTATTTAATTCCGATAAAATTTCTGTGTTTCGTCGTCAATTAGAAGGTCCAAGGGATACAGTAAACCTGAAGTGAAGCTTCGGAATCTATAACTAGTGTCACAGGAAGGGTTCAAATCATAGACAGTAAGAAGAGCCAGTCTTATTGTACTTAAGTTGGCATTGTGCCTTTTGTATTTAATTCCGAAGCAATTTCTCTGTTTCATCGTCGGTAAGAAGGTCAAAGGGATACAGTGAACCTGATGTGAACCATGGGAATCTATAACTAGTGTCACAGGAATGGTTCAAAGCATAGACAGTAAGAAGAGCCAGTCTTCTTGTACTTAAGTCGGCATTGTACCTTTTGTATTTAATTCCGATGCAATTTCTGTGTTTCGTCATCAATAAGATGGTGCAAGGGATACAGTAAACCTGAAGTGAAGCTTCGGTATCTATAACTAGTCTCTCAGGAATGGTTTAAATCATAGATAGTAAGAAGTGCCAGTCTTCTTGTACTTACGTCGGCATTGTGCCTTTTGTATTTAATTCCGATGCAATTTCTGTGTTTCGTTGTCAATAAGAAGGTCCAAGGGATACAGTAAACCTGAAGTGAAGCATCGGAATCTATAACTAGTGTCACAGGAATGGTTCAAAACATAGGCAGTAAGAAGAGTCAGTCTTCTTCTACATAATTCGGCGTTGTCCCTTTTGTATTTAATTCCGACGCAATTTCTGTGTTTCGTCGTCAATAAGAAGGTTTAAGGGAACAGTAAACCTGAAGTGAGGCATCGGAATCTATAACTAGTGTCACAGGAATGGTTCAAACATAGACAGTAAGAAGAGCCAGTCTTCTTGTACTTAAGTCGGCATTGTGCCTTTTGTATTTAATTCCGATGAAATTTCTGTGTTTCGTCGTCAATTAGAAGGTCCAAGGGATACAGTAAGCCTGAAGTGAAGCTTCGGAATCTATAACTAGTGTCACAGGAATGGTTCAAAACATAGACAGTAAGAAGAGCCAGTCTTCTTGTACTTAAGTCGTCATTGTCTTTTTGTATTTAATTCCGATGCAATTTCTGTGTTTCGTCGTCAATAAGAAGGTCCAAGGGATACAGTTAACCTGAAGTAAAACATCGGAATCTATAACTAGTGTCACAGGAATGGTTCAAAACATAAGCAGTAAGAAGAGTCAGTCTTCTTCTACATAATTCGGCGTTGTCCATTTTGTATTTAATTCCGACGCAATTTCTGCGTTTCGTCGTCAATAAGAAGGCTTAAGGGAACAGTAAACCTGAAGTGAGGCATCGGAATCTATAACTAGTGTCACAGGAATGGTTCAAACATAGACAGTAAGAAGAGCCAGTCTTCTTGTACTTAAGTCGGCATTGTGCCCTTTGTATTTATTTCCGAAGCAATTGCTGTGGTTCGTCGTCAATACGAAGGTCCAAGGGATACAGTAAACCTGAAGTGAAGCAAAGAAATCTATAACTAGTGTCACAGGAATGGATCAAAACATAGACAGTAAGAAGAGCCACTCTTCTTTTACTTAAGTCGGCATTGTGCCTTTTGTATTTAATTCCGATGCATTTTCTGTGTTTCATCGTCAATAAGAAGGTCCAAGGAATACAGTAAACATATAGTGAAGCATCGGAATTTAATACTGGTCTCACAGGAAATGTTCAAAACATAGTCAGTAAGTAGAGTCAGTCTTCATGTACTTAAATCGGCATTGTGCCTTTTGCATTTAATTTCGATGCAATTTCTGTGTTTCGTCGTCAATAAGAAAGTCCAAGGGAAACAGTAATCCTGAAGTGACGCATCGGAATCTATAACTAGTGTCACAGGAGTGGTTCAAAACATAGTCAGTTAGAAGACCCAGTCTTCTTGTAATTACGTCGGCATTGTGCCATTTGTACTTAATACCGATGCAATTTCTGTGTTTCGTCGTCAATAAGAAGGATGAAGGGACACAGTAAACCTGAAGTGAAGCATCGGAATCTATAACTAGTGTCACAGGAATAGTTCAAAACACAGACAGTAAGAAGAGTTAGTCTTCCTGTACTTATGTCGGCATTGTACCTTTTGTATTTAATTCCGATGCAATTTCTTTGTTCCGTCGTCAATAAGAAGGTCCAAGGGATACAGTAAACCTGAAGTGAAGCATCGGAATCTATAACTAGTGTCTCAGGAATGGTTCAAAACATAGAACGTAAGAAGAGCCAGTCTTCTTGTACCTAAGTCGGCATTGTCCTTTTGTATTTAATTCCGATGCAATTTCTGTGTTTCGTCGTCAATAAGAAGGTCCAAGGGATACAGTAAACCTGAAGTGAAGCATCGAAATCGATAACTAGTGTCTCAGGAATGGTTCAAAGTATACACAGTAAGAAGAGCCAGTCTTCTTGTACTTAAGTCGGCATTGTGCCTTTTGTATTTAATTCGGATGCAATTTCTGTGTTTCGTCGTGAATAAGAAGGTCCAAGGGATACAGTAAACCTGAAGTGAAGCATCGGAACCTATAACTAGTGTCACAGGAATGTTTCTAAACATAGGCAATAAGAAGAGCCAGTCTTCTTGTACTTAAGAAGGCATTGTACCTTTTGTATTTAATTCCAATTCAATTTCTTTGTTTAGACGTCAATAAGAACGTCCAAGGGAAACAGTAAACCTGAAGTGAAGCTTCGGAATCTATAACTAGTGTCTCAGGATTGGTACAAATCATAGACCGTAAGAAGAGCCAGTCTTCTTGTACTTAAGTCGGCATTGTGCCTTTTGTATTTAATTCCGATGAATTTTCTGTGTTTCATCGTCAATAAGAAGGTCCAAGGGATACAGTAAACATATAGCGAAGCATCGGAATTTAATACTTGTCTCACAGGAAATGTTCAAAACATAGTCAGTAAGAAGAGTCAGTCTTCTTGTACTTAAGTCGGCATTGTGCCTTTTGTATTTAATGCCGATGCAATATCTGTGTTTCATCGCAATAAGAAGGTCCAAGGTATACAGTAACCATATAGTGAAGCATCGGAATTTAATACTGGTCTCACAGGAAATGTTCAAAACATAGTCAGTAAGAAGAGTCAGTCTTCTTGTACTTAAGTCGGCATTGTGCCTTTTGTATTTAATTCCGATGCAATTTCTGTGTTTCGTTGTCAATAAGAAGATCCAAGGGATACAGTAAACCTGAAGTGAAGCATCGGAATCTATAACTAGTGTCACAGGAATGGATCAAAACATAGACAGTAAGAAGAGCCAGTCTTCTTGTACTTAAGTCGGCATTGTCTTTTTGTATTTAATTCCGATGCAATTACTGTGTTTCGTCGTCAATAAGAAGGTCCAAGGGATTCAGTAAACCTGAAATGAAGCATCGGAATCTATAACTAGTGTCACAGGAATGGTTCAAAACATAGGCAGTAAGAAGAGTCAGTCTTCTTGTACATAATTCGGCGTTGTCCCTTTTGTATTTAATTCCGATGCAATTTCTGTGTTTCGTCGTCAATAAGAAGGTCTAAGGGATACAGTAAACCTGAAGTGAAGCATCGAAATCTATAACTAGTGTCACAGGAATGGATCAAATCATAGACAGTAAGAGAGCCACTCTTCTTTTACTTAAGTCGGCATTGTGCCTTTTGTATTAAATTCCGATGCAATATCTGTGTTTCATCGCAATAAGAAGGTCCAAGGTATACAGTAACCATATAGTGAAGCATCGGAATTTAATACTGGTCTCACAGGAAATGTTCAAAACATAGTCAGTAAGAAGAGTCAGTCTTCTTGTACTTAAGTCGGTATTGTGCCTTTTGTATTTAATTCCGATGCAATTTGTGTGTTTCATCGTCAATAAGAAGGTCCAAGGGATACAGTAAACATATAGCGAAACATCGGAATTTAATACGTGTCTCACAGGAAATGTTCAAAACATAGTCAGTAAGAAGTGTCAGTCATCTTGTACTTAAGTCGGCATTGTGCCTTTGGTATTTAATTCCGATGCAATTTCTATGTTTCGTTGTCAATAAGAAGATCCAAGGGATACAGTAAACCTGAAGTGAAGCATCGGAATCTATAACTAGTGTCACAGAAATGGTTAAAAACATAGGCAGTAAGAAGAGTCAGCCTTCTTGAACTTAAATCGGCGTTGTACCTTTTGTATTTAACTCCGATGCAATTTCTGTGTTTCGTCGTGAATAAGAAGGTCCGAAGGATACAGTAAACCTGAAGTGAAGCATCGGAGTCTATAACTAGTGCCATTGGAATGGTTCAAAACATAGACAGTAAGAAGAGCCAGTCTTCTTGTACTTAAGTCAGCATTGTGCCTTTTGTATTTAATTATGATGCAATTTCTATGTTTTGTCATAAATACGAAGGTCCAAAGGATACAGTAAACCTGAAGTGAAGCTTCGGAATCTATAACTAGTGTCTCAGGAATGGTTCAAATCATAGACCGTAAGAAGTGCCAGTCTTCTTGTACTTAAGTCGGCATTGTGCCTTTTGTATTTAATTCCGATGAAATTTCTGTGTTTCGTCGTCAATTAGAAGGTCCAAGGGATACAGTAAACCAGAAGTGAAGAATCGAAATCTATAGCTAGTGTCACAGGAGTGGTTCAAATCATAGACAGTAAGAAGAGCCAGTCTTCTTGTACTTAAGTCGGCATTGTGCGTTTTGTATTTAATTCCGAAGCAATTTCCCTGTTTCATCGTCGGTAAGAAGGTCAGAGGGATACAGTAATCCTGATGTGAACCATGGGAATCTATAACTAGTGTCACAGGAATGGTTCAAAATATAGTCAGTAAGAAGAGTCAGTTTTCTTGTTCTTAAGTCGGCATTGCGCCATTTGCATTTAATTCCGATGCAATTTCTGTGTTTCGTTGTCAATAGGAAGATCCAAGGGATACAGTAAACCTGAAGTGAAGCATCGGAATCTATAACTAGGGTCACAGGAATGTTTCTAATCATAGGCAGTAAGAAGAGCCAGTCATCTTATACTTAAGTCGGCATTGTACCTTTTGTATTTAATTCCAATTCAATTTCTGTGTTTAGACTTCAATAAGAAAGTCCAAGGGATACAGTAAAATTGAAGTGAAGCATCGGAATCTATAACTAGTGTCGCAGGAACGGTTCAAAACAGAGACAGTTAGAAGACCCAGTCTTCTTGAACTTAGGACGGAATTGTGCCATTTGTATTTAATTCCGATGCAATTTCTGTGTTTCGTCATCAATAAGAAGTATGAAGGGATACAGTAAACCTGAAGTGAAATATCGGAATCTATAACTAGTGTCACAGGAATGGTTCAAAACATAGACAGTAAGAAGAGCCGGTCTTCTTGTACTTATGTCGGCATTGTACCTTTTGTATTTAATTCCGATGCAATTTCTGTGTTTCGTCGTCAATAAGAAGGTCCAAGGTATACAGTAAACCTGAAGTGAAGCATCGGATACAATAACTAGTGACACAGGAATGGTTCAAAACATAGATGGTAAGAAGAGCCACTCTTCTTGTACTTAAGTCGGCATTGTGCGTTTTGTATTTAATTCCGATGCAATTTGTGTGTTTCATCGTCAATAAGAAGGTCCAAGGGATACAGTAAACCTGATGTGATGCATCGGAATCTATAACTAGTGTCACAGGAATGGTTCAAAACATAGACAGTAAGAAGAGCCGGTCTTCTTGTACTTAAGTCGGCATTGTGCCGTTTGTATTTAATTCCGAAGCAATATCTGTGTTTCGTCTTCAATAAAAGAGGTCCAAGGGATACAGTAAACCCGAAGTGAGGCACCGGAAACTATAACTAGTGTCACAGGAATGTTTCAAAACATGTACAGTAAGAAGAGCCAGTCTTCTTGTATTTCAGTCATCATTGTGCCTTTGGTACTTAATTCCGATGCAATTTCTGTGTTTCGTCGTCTATCAAAAGGTCCAACGATACAGTAAACCTGAAGTGAAACATCGGCATCTATAACTGGTGCCACAGGAATGGTTCAAATCATAGACAGTAAGAAGAGCCAGTCTTCTTGTACTTAAGTCAGCATAGAGCCTTTTGTATTTAATTCCGATACAATTTCTGTGTTTTGTCGTCAATAAGAATGTCCAAGGAATACAGTAAACCTGAAGTGAAGCATCGGAATCTATAACTAGTGTCACAGTAATGGTTCAAAACATAGACAGTAAGAAGAGCCAGACTTCTTGTACTTAAGTCGGCATTGTGCCTTTAGTATTTAATGCCGAAGCAATTTCTGTGTTTCGTCGTCAATACGAAGGTCCAAGGGATACAGTAAACCTGAAGTGAAGCATCGGATACAATAACTAGTGACACAGGAATGGTTCAAAAAATAGATGGTAAGAAGAGCCACTCTTCTTGTACTTAAGTCGGCATTGTGCCTTTTGTATTTAATTCCGATGCAATTTGTGTGTTTCATCGTCAATAAGAAGGTCCAAGGGATACAGTAAACATATAGCGAAACATCGGAATTTAGTACTTGTCTCACAGGAAATGTTCAAAACATAGTCAGTAAGAAGAGTCAGTCTTCTTGTACTTAAGTCGGCATTGTGCCTTTGGTATTTAATTCCGATGCAATTTCTGTGTTTCGTTGTCAATAAGAAGATCCAAGGGATACAGTAAACCTGAAGTGAAGCATCGGAATCTATAACTAGTGTCACAGAAATGGTTCTAAACATAGACAGTAAGAAGAGCCAGTCTTCTTGTACTTGGATCGGCATTGTGCCTTTTGTATTTAATTCCGATACAATTTCTTTGTTTCGTCGTCAATAAGAAGGTCCAAGAATTACAGTAAACCTGAAGTGAAACATCGGAATCTATAACTAGTGTCTCAGGAATGGTTCAAAACATAGACAGTAAGAAGAGCCAGTCTTCTTGTTCTTAAGTCGGCATTGTCCTTTTGTATTTAATACCGATGCAATTTCTGTGTGTCGTCGTCAATAAGAAGGTCCAAGAATTGCAGTAAACCTGAAGTGAAACATCGGAATCTATAACTAGTGTCTCAGGATTGGTTCAAAACATAGGCAGTAAGAAGAGCCAGTCTTCTTGTTCTTAAGTCGGCATTGTCCTTTTGTATTTAATACCGATGCAATTTCTGTGTTTCGTCGTCAATAAGAAGGTCCAAGGGATACAGTAAACCTGAAGTGAAGCATCGGAATCTTTAACTAGTGCCATAGGAATGGTTCAAAACTTAGACAGTAAGAAGAGCCAGTCTTCTTGTACTTAAGTCAGCATTGTGCCTTTTGTATTTAATTCCGATGCAATTTCTGTGTTTTGTCGTCTATAAGAAGGTCCAAGGGATACAGTAAACACGAAATGAATAATCGGAATCTATAACCAGTGCCTCAGGAATGGTTCAAATCATAGGCAGTAAGAAGGATCAGTCTTCTTGTACTTAATTCGGCATTGTACCATTTGTATTTAATTCCGATGCAATTTCTGTGTTTCGTCGTCAATAAGAAGGTCCAAGGTATACAGTAAACCTGAAGTGAAGCATCGGATACAATAACTAGTGACACAGGAATGGTTCAAAACATAGATGGTAAGAAGAGCCACTCTTCTTGTACTTAAGTCGGCATTGTGCGTTTTGTATTTAATTCCGATGCAATTTGTGTGTTTCATCGTCAATAAGAAGGTCCAAGGGATACAGTAAACCTGATGTGATGCATCGGAATCTATAACTAGTGTCACAGGAATGGTTCAAAACATAGACAGTAAGAAGAGCCGGTCTTCTTGTACTTAAGTCGGCATTGTGCCGTTGTATTTAATTCCGAAGCAATATCTGTGTTTCGTCTTCAATAAAAGAGGTCCAAGGGATACAGTAAACCCGAAGTGAGGCACCGGAAACTATAACTAGTGTCACAGGAATGTTTCAAAACATAGACAGTAAGAAGAGCCAGTCTTCTTGTATTTCAGTCATCATTGTGCCTTTGGTACTTAATTCCGATGCAATTTCTGTGTTTCGTCGTCTATCAAAAGGTCCAACGATACAGTAAACCTGAAGTGAAACATCGGAATCTATAACTGGTGCCACAGGAATGGTTCAAATCATAGACAGTAAGAAGAGCCAGTCTTCTTGTACTTAAGTCAGCATAGAGCCTTTTGTATTTAATTCCGATACAATTTCTGTGTTTTGTCGTCAATAAGAATGTCCAAGGAATACAGTAAACCTGAAGTGAAGCATCGGAATCTATAACTAGTGTCACAGTAATGGTTCAAAACATAGACAGTAAGAAGAGCCAGACTTCTTGTACTTAAGTCGGCATTGTGCCTTTAGTATTTAATGCCGAAGCAATTTCTGTGTTTCGTCGTCAATACGAAGGTCCAAGGGATACAGTAAACCTGAAGTGAAGCATCGGATACAATAACTAGTGACACAGGAATGGTTCAAAAAATAGATGGTAAGAAGAGCCACTCTTCTTGTACTTAAGTCGGCATTGTGCCTTTTGTATTTAATTCCGATGCAATTTGTGTGTTTCATCGTCAATAAGAAGGTCCAAGGGATACAGTAAACATATAGCGAAACATCGGAATTTAGTACTTGTCTCACAGGAAATGTTCAAAACATAGTCAGTAAGAAGAGTCAGTCTTCTTGTACTTAAGTCGGCATTGTTCCTTTGGTATTTAATTCCGATGCAATTTCTGTGTTTCGTTGTCAATAAGAAGATCCAAGGGATACAGTAAACCTGAAGTGAAGCATCGGAATCTATAACTAGTGTCACAGAAATGGTTCTAAACATAGACAGTAAGAAGAGCCAGTCTTCTTGTACTTGGATCGGCATTGTGCCTTTTGTATTTAATTCCGATACAATTTCTTTGTTTCGTCGTCAATAAGAAGGTCCAAGAATTACAGTAAACCTGAAGTGAAACATCGGAATCTATAACTAGTGTCTCAGGAATGGTTCAAAACATAGACAGTAAGAAGAGCCAGTCTTCTTGTTCTTAAGTCGGCATTGTCCTTTTGTACTTAATACCGATGCAATTTCTGTGTGTCGTCGTCAATAAGAAGGTCCAAGAATTGCAGTAAACCTGAAGTGAAACATCGGAATCTATAACTAGTGTCTCAGGATTGGTTCAAAACATAGGCAGTAAGAAGAGCCAGTCTTCTTGTTCTTAAGTCGGCATTGTCCTTTTGTATTTAATACCGATGCAATTTCTGTGTTTCGTCGTCAATAAGAAGGTCCAAGGGATACAGTAAACCTGAAGTGAAGCATCGGAATCTTTAACTAGTGCCATAGGAATGGTTCAAAACTAAGACAGTAAGAAGAGCCAGTCTTCTTGTACTTAAGTCAGCATTGTGCCTTTTGTATTTAATTCCGATGCAATTTCTGTGTTTTGTCGTCTATAAGAAGGTCCAAGGGATACAGTAAACACGAAATGAATAATCGGAATCTATAACCAGTGCCTCAGGAATGGTTCAAATCATAGGCAGTAAGAAAGATCAGTCTTCTTGTACTTAATTCGGCATTGTACCTTTTGTATTTAATTCCGATGCAATTTCTGTGTTTCGTCGTCAATAAGAAGGTCCAAGCGATACAGTAATCCTGAAGTGACGCATCGGAATCTATAACTAGTGTCACAGGAGTGGTTCAAAACATAGTCAGTTAGAAGACCCAGTCTTCTTGTAATTACGTCGGCATTGTGCCATTTGTACTTAATACCGATGCAATTTCTGTGTTTCGTCATCAATAAGAAGGCTTAAGGGAACAGTAAACCTGAAGTGAGGCATCGGAATCTATAACTAGTGTCACAGGAATGGTTCAAACATAGACAGTAAGAAGAGCCAGTCTTCTTGTACTTAAGTCGGCATTGTGCCCTTTGTATTTATTTACGAAGCAATTGCTGTGGTTCGTCGTCAATACGAAGGTCCAAGGGATACAGTAAACCTGAAGTGAAGCATCGAAATCTATAACTAGTGTCACAGGAATGGATCAAACATAGACAGTAAGAAGAGCCACTCTTCTTTTACTTAAGTCGGCATTGTGCCTTTTGTATTTAATTCCGATGCAATTTCTATGTTTCATCGTCAATAAGAAGGTCCAAGGAATACAGTAAACATATAGTGAAGCATCGGAATTTAATACTGGTCTCACAGGAAATGTTCAAAACATAGTCAGTAAGAAGAGTCAGTCTTCATGTACTTAAATCGGCATTGTGCCTTTTGCATTTAATTTCGATGCAATTTCTGTGTTTCGTCGTCAATAAGAAGGTCCAAGCGATACAGTAATCCTGAAGTGACGCATCGGAATCTATAACTAGTGTCACAGGAGTGGTTCAAAACATAGTCAGTTAGAAGACCCAGTCTTCTTGTAATTACGTCGGCATTGTGCCATTTGTACTTAATACCGATGCAATTTCTGTGTTTCGTCGTCAATAAGAAGGATGAAGGGACACAGTAAACCTGAAGTGAAGCATCGGAATCTATAACTAGTGTCACAGGAATAGTTCAAAACACAGACAGTAAGAAGAGTTAGTCTTCCTGTACTTATGTCGGCGTTGTACCTTTTGTATTTAATTCCGATGCAATTTCTTTGTTCCGTCGTCAATAAGAAGGTCCAAGGGATACAGTAAACATGAAGTGAAGCATCGGAATCTATAACTAGTGTCTCAGGAATGGTTCAAAACATTGAACGTAAGAAGAGCCAGTCTTCTTGTACCTAAGTCGGCATTGTCCTTTTGTATTTAATTCCGATGCAATTTCTGTGTTTCGTCGTCAATAAGAAGGTCCAAGGGATACAGTAAACCTGAAGTGAAGCATCGAAATCGATAACTAGTGTCTCAGGAATGGTTCAAAGTATACACAGTAAGAAGAGCCAGTCTTCTTGTACTTAGGTCGGCATTGTGCCTTTTGTATTTAATTCGGATGCAATTTCTGTGTTTCGTCGTGAATAAGAAGGTCCAAGGGATACAGTAAACCTGAAGTGAAGCATCGGAACCTATAACTAGTGTCACAGGAATGTTTCTAAACATAGGCAATAAGAAGAGCCAGTCTTCTTGTACTTAAGAAGGCATTGTACCTTTTGTATTTAATTCCAATTCAATTTCTTTGTTTAGACGTCAATAAGAACGTCCAAGGGATACAGTAAACCTGAAGTGAAGCTTCGGAATCTATAACTAGTGTCTCAGGAATGGTACAAATCATAGACCGTAAGAAGAGCCAGTCTTCTTGTACTTAAGTCGGCATTGTGCCTTTTGTATTTAATTCCGATGAAATTTCTGTGTTTCATCGTCAATAAGAAGGTCCAAGGGATACAGTAAACATATAGCGAAGCATCGGAATTTAATACTTGTCTCACAGGAAATGTTCAAAACATAGTCAGTAAGAAGAGTCAGTCTTCTTGTACTTAAGTCGGCATTGTGCCTTTTGTATTTAATTCCGATGCAATATCTGTGTTTCATCGCAATAAGAAGGTCCAAGGTATACAGTAACCATATAGTGAAGCATCGGAATTTAATACTGGTCTCACAGGAAATGTTCAAAACATAGTCAGTAAGAAGAGTCAGTCTTCTTGTACTTAAGTCGGCATTGTGCCTTTTGTATTTAATTCCGATGCAATTTCTGTGTTTCGTTGTCAATAAGAAGATCCAAGGGATACAGTAAACCTGAAGTGAAGCATCGGAATCTATAACTATTGTCACAGGAATGTTTCTAGAAATAGGCAGTAAGAAGAGCCAGTCTTCTTGTACTTATGTCGGCATTGTACCTTTTGTATTTAATTCCAATTCAATTTCTGTGTTTAGACGTCAATAAGAAAGTCCAAGGGATGCAGTAAACCTCAAGTGAAGCATCAGAATCTATAACTAGTGTCACAGGAATGGTTCAAATCATAGACAGTTAGAAGACTCAGTCTTCTTGTACTTAAGACGGCATTGTGCCATTTGTGTTTAATTCCGATGCAATTTCTGTGTTTCGTCGTCAATAAGAAGGATGAAGGGATACAGTAAACCTGAAGTGAAGCATCGGAATCTATAACTAGTGTGACAGGAATGGTTCAAAAGACAGACAGTAAAAGAGTTAATCTTCTTGTACTTAAGTCAGCATTGTACCTTTTGTATTTAATTCCGATGCAATTTCTTTGTTTCGTCGTCTATAAGAATGTCCAAGGGATACAGTAAACCTGAAGTGAATAATCGGAATCTATAACTAGTGTCACAGGAATGGTTCAAAACATAGACAGTAAGAAGAGCCAGTCTTCTTGTACTTAAGTCGGCATTGTCTTTTTGTATTTAATTCCGATGCAATTACAGTGTTTCGTCGTCAATAAGAAGGTCCAAGGGATTCAGTAAACCTGAAGTGAAGCATCGGAATCTGTAACTAGTGTCACAGGAATGGTTCAAAACATAGGCAGTAAGAAGAGTCAGTCTTCTTGTACATAATTCGGCGTTGTCCCTTTTGTATTATTTTCCGATGCAATTTCTGTGTTTCGTCGTCAATAAGAAGGTCCAAGGGATACAGTAAACCTGAAGTGAAGCATCGAAATCTATAACTAGTGTCACAGGAATGTATCAAACATAGACAGTAAGAAGAGCCACTCTTCTTTTACTTAAGTCGGCATTGTGCCTTTTGTATTTAATTCCGATGCAATTTCTGTGTTTCATCGTCAATAAGAAGGTCCAAGGTATACAGTAACCATATAGTGAAGCATCGGAATTTACTACTGGTCTCACAGGAAATGTTCAAAACATAGTCAGTAAGAACAGTCAGTCTTCTTGTACTAAAGTCGGCATTGTGCCTTTTGTATTTAATTTCGATGCAATTTCTGTGTTTCGTCGTCAATAAGGAGGTCCTAGGGATACAGTATACCTGAAGTGAAGCATCAGAATCTATAACTAGTGTCACAGGAATGGTTCAAAACATAGTCAGTTAGAAGACCCAGTCTTCTGGTACTTACGTCGGCATCGTGCCATTTGTACTTAATTCCGATGCAATTTCTGTGTTTCGTCGTCAATAAGAAGGATGAAGGGATACAGTAAACCTGAAGTGAAGCATCGGAATCTATAACTAGTGTGACAGGAATAGTTCAAAACACAGACAGTAAGAAGAGTAGTTCTTCTTGTACGTATGTCGGCATTGTACCTTTTGTATTTAATTCCGATGCAATTTCTTTGTTCCGTCGTCAATAAGAAGGTCCAAGGGATACAGTAAACCTAAAGTGAAGCATCGAAATCTATAACTAGTGTCTCAGGAATGGTTCAAAACATAGACAGTAAGAAGAGCCAGTCTTCTTGTACCTAAGTCGGCATTGTCCTATTGTATTTAATTCCGGTGCAATTTCTGTGTTTCGTCGTCAATAAGAAGGTCCAAGGGATACAGTAAACCTGAAGTGAAGCATTGGAATCTATAACTAGTGTCTCAGGAATGGTTCAAACTATAGACAGTAAGAAGAGCCAGTCTTCTTGTACTTAAGTCATCATTGTGCCTTTTGTATTTAATTCCGATGCAATTTCTGTGTTTCGTCGTCAATAAGAAGGTTCAAGGGATACTGTAAACCTGACGTGAAGCATCGGAATCTATAACTAGTGTCACAGGAATGGTTCAAAACATAGACAGTAAGAAGAACCAGTCTTCTTGTACATAAGTCGGCATTGTGCATTTTGTATTTAATTCCGATGCAATTTCTGTGTTTCGTCGTCAATAAGAAGGTCCAAGGGATACAGTAAACCTGAAGTGAAGCATCGGAATCTATAACCAGTGCCACAGGAATGGTTCAAAACATAGGCAGTAAGAAAGGTCAGTCTTCTTGTATTTAATTCGGCATTGAACCTTTTGTATTTAATTCCGATGCAATATCTGTGTTTCGTCGTCAATAAGAAGGTCCAAGAGATACAGTAAACCTGAAGTGAAGCTTCGGTATCTATAACTAGTGTCTCAGGAATTGTTCAAATCATAGACAGTAAGTTGAGCCAGTCTTCTTGTACTTAAGTCGGCATTGTGCCTTTTGTATTTAATTCCGATGAAATTTCTGTGATTCGTCGTCAATAAGAAGGTCCAAGGGATACAGTAAACCTGAAGTGAAGCTTCGGAATCTATAACTAGTGTATCAGGAATTGTTCAAATCACAGACCGTAAGAAGAGCCAGTCTTCTTGTACTTAAGTCGGCATTGTGCCTTTTGTATTTAATTCCGATGAAATTTCTGTGTTTCGTCGTCAATAAGAAAGTCCAAGGGATACAGTAAACCACAAGTGAAGCATCGGAATCTATAACTAGAGTGACAGGAATAGTTCAAAACAGAGACAGTAAGAAGAGAAGTTCTTCTTGTACTTATGTCGGCATTGTACCTTTTGTATTTAATTCCGATGCAATTTCTTTGTT
This sequence comes from Schistocerca piceifrons, assembly GCF_021461385.2. NCBI lineage: Eukaryota > Metazoa > Arthropoda > Insecta > Orthoptera > Acrididae > Schistocerca > Schistocerca piceifrons. The sequence goes on from NW_025728257.1 coordinate 575,755, forward strand.
CCGTCGACAATAAGAAGGTCCAAGGGATACAGTAAACCTGAAGTGAAGCATCGGAATCTATAACTAGTGTCTCAGGAATGGTTCAAAACATAGACAATAAGAAGAGCCAGTCTTCTTGTACTTAAGTCGGCATTGTGCCTTTTGTATTTAATTCGGATGCAATTTCTGTGTTTCGTCGCGAATAAGAAGGTCCAAGGGATACAGTAAACCTGAAGTGAAGCATCGGAACCTATAACTAGTGTCACAGGAATGTTTCTAAACATAGGCAATAAGAAGAGCCAGTCTTCTTGTACTTAAGAAGGCATTGTACCTTTTGTATTTAATTCCAATTCAATTTCTTTGTTTAGACGTCAATAAGAACGTCCAAGGGATACAGTAAACCTGAAGTGAAGCTTCGGAATCTATAACTAGTGTCTCAGGAATGGTACAAATCATAGACCGTAAGAAGAGCCAGTCTTCTTGTACTTAAGTCGGCATTGTGCCTTTTGCATTTAATTCCGATGAAATTTCTGTGTTTCATCGTCAATAAGAAGGTCCAAGGGATACAGTAAACATATAGCGAAGCATCGGAATTTAATACTTGTCTCACAGGAAATTTTCAAAACATAGTCAGTAAGAAGAGTCAGTCTTCTTGTACTTAAGTCGGCATTGTGCCTTTTGTATTTAATTCCGATGCAATTTCTGTGTTTCGTTGTCAATAAGAAGATCCAAGGGATACAAGAAACCTGAAGTGAAGCATGGGAATCTATTGTCACAGGAATGTTTCTAAACATAGGCAGTAAGAAGAGCCAGTCTTCTTGTACTTATGTCGGCATTGTACCTTTTGTATTTAATTCCAATTCAATTTCTATGTTTAGACGTCAATAAGAAAGTCCAAGGGATAAAGTAAACCTGAAGTGAAGCATCGGAATCTATAACTAGTGTCACAGGAATGGTTCAAAACATAGACAGTTAGAAGACCCAGTCTTCTTGTACTTAAGACGGCATTGTGCCATTTGTATTTAATTCCGATGCAATTTCTGTGTTTTGTCGTCAATAAGAAGGATGAAGGGATACAGTAAACCTGAAGTGAAGCATCGGAATCTATAACTAGTGTGACAGGAATGGTTCAAAAGACAGACAGTAAAAGAGTTAATCTTCTTGTACTTAAGTCAGCATTGTACCTTTTCTATTTAATTCCGATGCAATTTCTTTGTTTCGTCGTCTATAAGAAGGTCCAAGGGATACAGTAAACCTGAAGTGAAGCATCGGAATCTATAACTAGTGTCACTGGAATGGTTCAAAACATAGACAGATAGAAGACCCAGTCTTCTTGTACTTAAGACGGCTTTGTGCCATTTGTATTTAATTCCGATGCAATTTCTGTGTTTTGTCGTCAATAAGAAAGTCCAAGGGATAAAGTAAACCTGAAGTGAAGCATCGGAATCTATAACTAGTGTCACAGGAATGGTTCAAAACATAGGCAGTAAGAAGAGCCAGTCCTCTTGTACTTAAGTCGGCATTGTGCCTTTTGTATTTAATTCCGATGCAATTTCTGTGTTTCATCGTCAATAAGAAGGTCCAAGGTATACAGTAACCATATAGTGAAGCATCGGAATTTACTACTGGTCTCACAGGAAATGTTCAAAACATAGTCAGTAAGAAGAGTCAGTCTTCTTGTACTTAAGTCGGCATTGTGCCTTTTGTATTTAATTCCGATGGAATTTCTGTGTTTCGTTGTCAATAAGAAGATCCAAGGGATACAAGAAACCTGAAGTGAAGCATGGGAATCTATAACTATTGTCACAGGAATGTTTCTAAACATAGGCAGTAAGAAGAGCCAGTCTTCTTGTACTTATGTCAGCATTGTACCTTTTGTATTTAATTCCAATTCAATTTCTATGTTTAGACGTCAATAAGAAAGTCCAAGGGATAAAGTAAACCTGAAGTGAAGCATCGGAATCTATAACTAGTGTCACTGGAATGGTTCAAAACATAGACAGATAGAAGACCCAGTCTTCTTGTACTTAAGACGGCTTTGTGCCATTTGTATTTAATTCCGATGCAATTTCTGTGTTTTGTCGTCAATAAGAAAGTCCAAGGGATACAGTAAACCAGAAGTGAAGCATCGGAATCTATAACTAGTGTGACAGGAATAGTTCAAAACAGAGACAGTAAGAAGAGAAGTTCTTCTTGTACTTATGTCGGCATTGTACCTTTTGTATTTAATTCCGATGCAATTTCTTTGTTCCGTCGACAATAAGAAGGTCCAAGGGATACAGTAAACCTGAAGTGAAGCATCGGAATCTATAACTAGTGTCTCAGGAATGGTTCAAAACATAGACAGTAAGAAGAGCCAGTCTTCTTGTACCTAGGTCGGCATTGTCTTTTTGTATTTAATTCCGATGCAATTTCTGTGTTTCGTCGTCAATAAGAAGGTCCAAGGGATACAGTAAACCTGAAGTGAAGCATCGAAATCGATAACTAGTGTCTCAGGAATGGTTCAAAGTATACACAGTAAGAAGAGCCAGTCTTCTTGTACTTAAGTCGGCATTGTGCCTTTTGTATTTAATTCGGATGCAATTTCTGTGTTTCGTCGTGAATAAGAAGGTCCAAGGGATACAGTAAACCTGAAGTGAAGCATCGGAACCTATAACTAGTGTCACAGGAATGTTTCTAAACATAGGCAATAAGAAGAGCCAGTCTTCTTGTACTTAAGAAGGCATTGTACCTTTTGTATTTAATTCCAATTCAATTTCTTTGTTTAGACGTCAATAAGAACGTCCAAGGGATACAGTAAACCTGAAGTGAAGCTTCGGAATCTATAACTAGTGTCTCAGGAATGGTACAAATCATAGACCATAAGAAGAGCCAGTCTTCTTGTACTTAAGTCGGCATTGTGCCTTTTGTATTTAATTCCGATGAAATTTCTGTGTTTCATCGTCAATAAGAAGGTCCAAGGGATACAGTAAACATATAGCGAAGCATCGGAATTTAATACTTGTCTCACAAGAAATTTTCAAAACATAGTCAGTAAGAAGAGTCAGTCTTCTTGTACTTAAGTCGGCATTGTGCCTTTTGTATTTAATTCCGATGCAATTTCTGTGTTTCGTTGTCAATAAGAAGATCCAAGGGATACAAGAAACCTGAAGTGAAGCATGGGAATCTATAACTATTGTCACAGGAATGTTTCTAAACATAGGCAGTAAGAAGAGCCAGTCTTCTTGTACTTATGTCGGCATTGTACCTTTTGTATTTAATTCCAATTCAATTTCTATGTTTAGACGTCAATAAGAAAGTCCAAGGGATAAAGTAAACCTGAAGTGAAGCATCGGAATCTATAACTAGTGTCACAGGAATGGTTCAAAACATAGACAGTTAGAAGACCCAGTCTTCTTGTACTTAAGACGGCATTGTGCCATTTGTATTTAATTCCGATGCAATTTCTTTGTTCCGTCGACAATAAGAAGGTCCAAGGGATACAGTAAACCTGAAGTGAAGCATCGGAATCTGTAACTAGTGTCTCAGGAATGGTTCAAAACATAGACAATAAGAAGAGCCAGTCTTCTTGTACTTAAGTCGGCATTGTGCCTTTTGTATTTAATTCGGATGCAATTTCTGTGTTTCGTCGCGAATAAGAAGGTCCAAGGGATACAGTAAACCTGAAGTGAAGCATCGGAACCTATAACTAGTGTCACAGGAATGTTTCTAAACATAGGCAATAAGAAGAGCCAGTCTTCTTGTACTTAAGAAGGCATTGTACCTTTTGTATTTAATTCCAATTCAATTTCTTTGTTTAGACGTCAATAAGAACGTCCAAGGGATACAGTAAACCTGAAGTGAAGCTTCGGAATCTATAACTAGTGTCTCAGGAATGGTACAAATCATAGACCGTAAGAAGAGCCAGTCTTCTTGTACTTAAGTCGGCATTGTGCCTTTTGTATTTAATTCCGATGTAATTTCTGTGTTTCGTTGTCAATAAGAAGATCCAAGGGATACAAGAAACCTGAAGTGAAGCATGGGAATCTATAACTATTGTCACAGGAATGTTTCTAAACATAGGCAGTAAGAAGAGCCAGTCTTCTTGTACTTATGTCGGCATTGTACCTTTTGTATTTAATTCCAATTCAATTTCTATGTTTAGACGTCAATAAGAAAGTCCAAGGGATAAAGTAAACCTGAAGTGAAGCATCGGAATCTATAACTAGTGTCACTGGAATGGTTCAAAACATAGACAGATAGAAGACCCAGTCTTCTTGTACTTAAGACGGCTTTGTGCCATTTGTATTTAATTCCGATGCAATTTCTGTGTTTTGTCGTCAATAAGAAAGTCCAAGGGATACAGTAAACCAGAAGTGATGCATCGGAATCTATAACTAGTGTGACAGGAATAGTTCAAAACAGAGACAGTAAGAAGAGAAGTTCTTCTTGTACTTATGTCGGCATTGTACCTTTTGTATTTAATTCCGATGCAATTTCTTTGTTCCGTCGACAATAAGAAGGTCCAAGGGATACAGTAAACCTGAAGTGAAGCATCGGAATCTATAACTAGTGTCTCAGGAATGGTTCAAAACATAGACAGTAAGAAGAGCCAGTCTTCTTGTACCTAGGTCGGCATTGTCCTTTTGTATTTAATTCCGATGCAATTTCTGTGTTTCGTCGTCAATAAGAAGGTCCAAGGGATACAGTAAACCTGAAGTGAAGCATCGAAATCGATAACTAGTGTCTCAGGAATGGTTCAAAGTATACACAGTAAGAAGAGCCAGTCTTCTTGTACTTAAGTCGGCATTGTGCCTTTTGTATTTAATTCGGATGCAATTTCTGTGTTTCGTCGTGAATAAGAAGGTCCAAGGGATACAGTAAACCTGAAGTGAAGCATCGGAACCTATAACTAGTGTCACAGGAATGTTTCTAAACATAGGCAATAAGAAGAGCCAGTCTTCTTGTACTTAAGAAGGCATTGTACCTTTTGTATTTAATTCCAATTCAATTTCTTTGTTTAGACGTCAATAAGAACGTCCAAGGGATACAGTAAACCTGAAGTGAAGCTTCGGAATCTATAACTAGTGTCTCAGGAATGGTACAAATCATAGACCATAAGAAGAGCCAGTCTTCTTGTACTTAAGTCGGCATTGTGCCTTTTGTATTTAATTCCGATGAAATTTCTGTGTTTCATCGTCAATAAGAAGGTCCAAGGGATACAGTAAACATATAGCGAAGCATCGGAATTTAATACTTGTCTCACAAGAAATTTTCAAAACATAGTCAATAAGAAGAGTCAGTCTTCTTGTACTTAAGTCGGCATTGTGCCTTTTGTATTTAATTCCGATGCAATTTCTGTGTTTCGTTGTCAATAAGAAGATCCAAGGGATACAAGAAACCTGAAGTGAAGCATGGGAATCTATAACTATTGTCACAGGAATGTTTCTAAACATAGGCAGTAAGAAGAGCCAGTCTTCTTGTACTTATGTCGGCATTGTACCTTTTGTATTTAATTCCAATTCAATTTCTATGTTTAGACGTCAATAAGAAAGTCCAAGGGATAAAGTAAACCTGAAGTGAAGCATCGGAATCTATAACTAGTGTCACAGGAATGGTTCAAAACATAGACAGTTAGAAGACCCAGTCTTCTTGTACTTAAGACGGCATTGTGCCATTTGTATTTAATTCCGATGCAATTTCTGTGTTTTGTCGTCAATAAGAAGGATGAAGGGATACAGTAAACCTGAAGTGAAGCATCGGAATCTATAACTAGTGTGACAGGAATGGTTCAAAAGACAGACAGTAAAAGAGTTAATCTTCTTGTACTTAAGTCAGCATTGTACCTTTTCTATTTAATTCCGATGCAATTTCTTTGTTTCGTCGTCTATAAGAAGGTCCAAGGGATACAGTAAACCTGTAGTGAATCATCGGAATCTATAACTAGTGTCACAGGAATGGTTCAAAACATAGACAGTAAGAAGAGCCAGTCTTCTTGTACTTAAGTCGGCATTGTCTTTTTGTATTTAATTCCGATGCAATTACTGTGTTTCGTCGTCAATAAGAAGGTCCAAGGGATTCAGTAAACCCGAAGTGAAGCATCGGAATCTATAACTAGTGTCACAGGAATGGTTCAAAACATAGGCAGTAAGAAGAGTCAGTCTTCTTGTACATAATTCGGCGTTGTCCCTTTTGTATTTAATTCCGATGCAATTTGTGTGTTTCGTCGTCAATAAGAAGGTCCAAGGGATACAGTAAACCTGAAGTGAAGCATCGAAATCTATAACTAGTGTCACAGGAATCGATCAAAACATAGACAGTAAGAAGAGCCACTCTTCTTTTACTTAAGTCGGCATTGTGCCTTTTGTATTTAATTCCGATGCAATATCTGTGTTTCATCGCAATAAGAAGGTTTAAGGTATACAGTAACCATATAGTGAAGCATCGGAATTTAATACTGGTCTCACAGGAAATGTTCAAAACATAGTCAGTAAGAAGAGTCAGTCTTCTTGTACTTAAGTCGGCATTGTGCCTTTTGTATTTAATTCCGATGCAATTTCTGTGTTTCGTTGTCAATAAGAAGATCCAAGGGATACAGTAAACCTGAAGTGAAGCATCGGAATCTATAACTAGTGTCACAGGAATGGTTCAAATCATAGACAGCTAGAAGACTCAGTCTTCTTGTACTTAAGACGGCATTGTGCCATTTGTGTTTAATTCCGATGCATTTTCTGTGTTTCGTCGTCAATAAGAAGGATGAAGGGATACAGTAAACCTGAAGTGAAGCATCGGAATCTATAACTAGTGTGACAGGAATGGTTCAAAAGACAGACAGTAAAAGAGTTAATCTTCTTGTACTTAAGTCAGCATTTTACCTTTTGTATTTAATTCCGATGCAATTTCTTTGTTTCGTCGTCTATAAGAATGTCCAAGGGATACAGTAAACCTGAAGTGAATAATCGGAATCTATAACTAGTGTCACAGGAATGGTTCAAAACATAGACAGTAAGAAGAGCCAGTCTTCTTGTACTTAAGTCGGCATTGTCTTTTTGTATTTAATTCCGATGCAATTACTGTGTTTCGTCGTCAATAAGAAGGTCCAAGGGATTCAGTAAACCTGAAGTGAAGCATCGGAATTCCGATGCTTCACTTCAGGTTTACTGCATCCCTTGGACTTTCTTATTGACGTCTAAACACAGAAATTGAATTGGAATTAAATACAAAAGGTACAATGCCGACATAAGTACAAGAAGACTGGCTCTTCTTACTGCCTATTTTTAGAAACATACCTGTGACAATAGTTATAGATTCCGATGCTTCACTTCAGGTTTACTGTATCCCTTGGATCTTCTTATTGACAACGAAACACAGAAATTGCATCGGAATTAAATACAAAAGGCACAATGCCGACTTAAGTACAAGAAGACTGACTCTTCTTACTGACTATGTTTTGAACATTTCCTGTGAGACCAGTATTAAATTCCGATGCTTCACTATATGGTTACTGTATACCTTGGACCTTCTTATTGCGATGAAACACAGATATTGCATCGGAATTAAATACAAAAGGCACAATGCCGACTTAAGTAAAAGAAGAGTGGCTCTTCTTACTGTCTATGTTTTGATCGATTCCTGTGACACTAGTTATAGATTTCGATGCTTCACTTCAGGTTTACTGTATCCCTTGGACCTTCTTATTGACGACGAAACACACAAATTGCATCGGAATTAAATACAAAAGGGACAACGCCGAATTATGTACAAGAAGACTGACTCTTCTTACTGCCTATGTTTTGAACCATTCCTGTGACACTAGTTATAGATTCCGATGCTTCACTTCGGGTTTACTGAATCCCTTGGACCTTCTTATTGACGACGAAACACAGTAATTGCATCGGAATTAAATACAAAAAGACAATGCCGACTTAAGTACAAGAAGACTGGCTCTTCTTACTGTCTATGTTTTGAACCATTCCTGTGACACTAGTTATAGATTCCGATGATTCACTTCAGGTTTACTGTATCCCTTGGACCTTCTTATAGACGACGAAACAAAGAAATTGCATCGGAATTAAATAGAAAAGGTACAATGCTGACTTAAGTACAAGAAGATTAACTCTTTTACTGTCTGTCTTTTGAACCATTCCTGTCACACTAGTTATAGATTCCGATGCTTCACTTCAGGTTTACTGTATCCCTTCATCCTTCTTATTGACGACAAAACACAGAAATTGCATCGGAATTAAATACAAATGGCACAATGCCGTCTTAAGTACAAGAAGATTGGGTCTTCTAACTGTCTATGTTTTGAACCATTCCTGTGACACTAGTTATAGATTCCGATGCTTCACTTCAGGTTTACTTTATCCCTTGGACTTTCTTATTGACGTCTAAACATAGAAATTGAATTGGAATTAAATACAAAAGGTACAATGCCGACATAAGTACAAGAAGACTGGCTCTTCTTACTGCCTATGTTTAGAAACATTCCTGTGACAATAGTTATAGATTCCCATGCTTCACTTCAGGTTTCTTGTATCCCTTGGATCTTCTTATTGACAACGAAACACAGAAATTACATCGGAATTAAATACAAAAGGCACAATGCCGACTTAAGTACAAGAAGACTGACTCTTCTTACTGACTATGTTTTGAACATTTCCTGTGAGACCAGTAGTATATTCCGATGCTTCACTATATGGTTACTGTATACCTTGGACCTTCTTATTGACGATGAAACACAGAAATTGCATCGGAATTAAATACAAAAGGCACAATGCCGACTTAAGTAAAAGAAGAGTGGCTCTTCTTACTGTCTATGTTTTGATCCATTCCTGTGACACTAGTTATAGATTTCGATGCTTCACTTCAGGTTTACTGTATCCCTAGTGTCACAGGAATGGTTCAAATCATGGACAGCTAGAAGACTCAGTCTTCTTGTACTTAAGACGGCATTGTGCCATTTGTGTTTAATTCCGATGCAATTTCTGTGTTTCGTCGTCAATAAGAAGGATGAAGGGATACAGTAAACCTGAAGTGAAGCATCGGAATCTATAACTAGTGTGACAGGAATGGTTCAAAAGACAGACAGTAAAAGAGTTAATCTTCTTGTACTTAAGTCAGCATTGTACCTTTTGTATTTAATTCCGATGCAATTTCTTTGTTTCGTCGTCTATAAGAATGTCCAAGGGATACAGTAAACCTGAAGTGAATAATCGGAATCTATAACTAGTGTCACAGGAATGGTTCAAAACATAGACAGTAAGAAGAGCCAGTCTTCTTGTACTTAAGTCGGCATTGTCTTTTTGTATTTAATTCCGATGCAATTACTGTGTTTCGTCGTCAATAAGAAGGTCCAAGGGATTCAGTAAACCTGAAGTGAAGCATCGGAATCTATAACTAGTGTCACAGGAATGGTTCAAAACATAGGCAGTAAGAAGAGTCAGTCTTCTTGTACATAATTCGGCGTTGTCCCTTTTGTATTATTTTCCGATGCAATTTCTGTGTTTCGTCGTCAATAAGAAGGTCCAAGGGATACAGTAAACCTGAAGTGAAGCATCGAAATCTATAACTAGTGTCACAGGAATGGATCAAAACATAGACAGTAAGAAGAGCCACTCTTCTTTTACTTAAGTCGGCATTGTGCCTTTTGTATTTAATTCCGATGCAATTTCTGTGTTTCATCGTCAATAAGAAGGTCCAAGGTATACAGTAACCATATAGTGAAGCATCGGAATTTACTACTGGTCTCACAGGAAATGTTCAAAACATAGTCAGTAAGAAGAGTCAGTCTTCTTGTACTAAATTCAGCATTGTGCCTTTTGTATTTAATTTCGATGCAATTTCTGTGTTTCGTCGTCAATAAGAAGGTCCTAGGGATACAGTAAACCTGAAGTGAAGCATCAGAATCTATAACTAGTGTCACAGGAATGGTTCAAAACATAGTCAGTTAGAAGACCCAGTCTTCTTGTACTTACGTCGGCATCGTGCCATTTGTACTTAATTCCGATGCAATTTCTGTGTTTCGTCGTCAATAAGAAGGATGAAGGGATACAGTAAACCTGAAGTGAAGCATCGGAGTCTATAACTAGTGTGACAGGAATAGTTCAAAACACAGACAGTAAGAAGAGTAGTTCTTCTTGTACTTATGTCGGCATTGTACCTTTTGTATTTAATTCCGATGCAATTTCTTTGTTCCGTCGTCAATAAGAAGGTCCAAGGGATACAGTAAACCTAAAGTGAAGCATCGAAATCTATAACTAGTGTCTCAGGAATGGTTCAAAACATAGACAGTAAGAAGAGCCAGTCTTCTTGTACCTAAGTCGGCATTGTCCTATTGTATTTAATTCCGGTGCAATTTCTGTGTTTCGTCGGCAGTAAGAAGGTCCAAGGGATACAGTAAACCTGAAGTGAAGCATTGGAATCTATAACTAGTGTCTCAGGAATGGTTCAAAGTATAGACAGTAAGAAGAGCCAGTCTTCTTGTACTTAAGTCATCATTGTGCCTTTTGTATTTAATTCCGATGCAATTTCTGTCTTTCGTCGTCAATAAGAAGGTCCAAGGGATACTGTAAACCTGACGTGAAGCATCGGAATCTATAACTAGTGTCACAGGAATGGTTCAAAGCATAGACAGTAAGAAGAACCAGGCTTCTTGTACTTAAGTCGGCATTGTGCATTTTGTATTTAATTCCGATGCAATTTCTGTGTTTCGTCGTCAATAAGAAGGTCCAAGGGATACAGTAAACCTGAAGTGAAGCATCGGAATCTATAACCAGTGCCACAGGAATGGTTCAAAACATAGGCAGTAAGAAAGGTCAGTCTTCTTGTATTTAATTCGGCATTGAACCTTTTGTATTTAATTCCGATGCAATATCTGTGTTTCGTCGTCAATAAGAAGGTCCAAGGGATACAGTAAACCTGAAGTGAAGCTTCGGTATCTATAACTAGTGTCTCAGGAATGGTTCAAATCATAGACAGTAAGTTGAGCCAGTCTTCTTGTACTTAAGTCGGCATTGTGCCTTTTGTATTTAATTCCGATGAAATTTCTGTGATTCGTCGTCAATAAGAGGGTCCAAGGGATACAGTAAACCTGAAGTGAAGCTTCGGAATCTATAACTAGTGTCTCAGGAATTGTTCAAATCATAGACCGTAAGAAGAGCCAGTCTTCTTGTACTTAAGTCGGCATTGTGCCTTTTGTATTTAATTCCGATGAAATTTCTGTGTTTCGTCGTCAATAAGAAAGTCCAAGGGATACAGTAAACCAGAAGTGAAGCATCGGAATCTATAACTAGTGTGACAGGAATAGTTCAAAACAGAGACAGTAAGAAGAGAAGTTCTTCTTGTACTTATGTCGGCATTGTACCTTTTGTATTTAATTCCGATGCAATTTCTTTGTTCCGTCGACAATAAGAAGGTCCAAGGGATACAGTAAACCTGAAGTGAAGCATCGGAATCTATAACTAGTGTCTCAGGAATGGTTCAAGACATAGACAGTAAGAAGAGCCAGTCTTCTTGTACCTAGGTCGGCATTGTCCTTTTGTATTTAATTCCGATGCAATTTCTGTGTTTCGTCGTAAATAAGAAGGTCCAAGGGATACAGTAAACCTGATGTGAAGCATCGGAATCAATAACTAGAGTCACAGGAATGGTTCAAAACATAGACAGTAAGAAGAGCCAGTCTTCTTGTACTTAAGTCGGCATTGTGCATTTTGGATTTAATTCCAATGCAATTTCTGTGTTTCGTCGTCAATAAGAAGGTCCAAGGGATACTGTAAACCTGAAGTGAAGCTTCGGAATCCATAACTAGTGTGACAGGAATGGTTCAAAAGATAGGCAGTAAGAAGAGTCAGTCTTCTTGTACTTAATTCGGAATTGTACCTTTTGTATTTATTTCCGATGCAATTTCTGTGTTTCGTCGTCAATAAGAAGGTTCAAGGGATACAGTAAACCTGAAGTGAAGCTTCGGAATCTATAACTAGTGTCTCAGGAATGGTTCAAATCATAGACAGTAAGAAGAGCCAGTTTTCTTGTACTTAATTCGGCATTGAGCCCATTGTATTTAATTCCGATAAAATTTCTGTGTTTCGTCGTCAATAAGGAGGTCCAAGGGATACAGTAAACCAGACGTGAAGCATCGGAATCTATAACTAGTGTCACAGGATTGATTGAAAACATAGACCGTAAGAAGATCCAGTCTTCTTGTACTTAAGTCGGCATTGTACCTTTTGTATTTAATTCGGATGCAATTTCTCTGTTTCATCGTCAGTAAGAAGGTCAGAGGGATACAGTTAACCTGAAGTGAGCATCGGAATCTATAACTAGTGTCACAGGAATGGTTCAAAACATAGACAGTAAGAAGAGTCAGTCTTCTTGTACTTAAGTCGGCATTGTGCCTTTTGTATTTAATTCCGATGCAATTTCTGTGCTTCGTCGTCAATACGAATGTCCAAGGGATACAGTAAACCTGAAGTGAAGCATCGGAATCTATAACTACTGTGACAGGAATGGTTTAAAAGACAGACAGTAAGAAGAGTTAGTATTCTTGTACTTATGTCGGCATTGTACCTTTTGTATTTAATTCCGATGCAATTTCTTTGTTTCGTAGTCGATAAGGAGGTCCAAGGGATACAGTAAACTTGAAGTGAAACATCAAAATCCATAACTAGTGTCTCAGGAATGGTTCAAAACATAGAGAGTAAGAAGAGCCAGTCTTCTTGTACTTAAGTCGGCATTGTTCTTTTGTATTTAATTCCGATGCAATATCTGTGTTTCGTCGTCAATAAGAACGTCCAAGGGATACAGTAAACCTGAAGTGAAGCATCGGAATCTATAAGTAGTGTCACAGGAATGGTTCAAATCATAGACAGTAAGAAGAGCCAGTCTTCTTGTACTTAAGTCGGCATGGTGGTTTTGGTATTTAATTCCGATGCAATTTCTGTGTTTCATCGTCAATAAGAAGGTCAGAGGGATTCAGTAAACCTGAAGTGAAGCATCGGAATCTATAACTAATGTCACAGGAATGGTTCATAACATAGACAGTAAGAAGAGTCAGTCTTCTTGTACTTACTTCGGCATTGTGCCTTTTATATTTAATTCCGATTCAATTTCTGTGTTTCGTCGTCAATCACAAGGTCCAAGGGATACAGTAAACTTGAAGTGAAGCATCGGAGTCTATAACTAGTGTCACAGGAATGGTTCAAAATATAGACAGTAAGAAGAGCCAGTCATCTTGTACTTAAGTCGGCATTGTGCCTTTTGTATTTATTTCCGATGCAATTTCTGTGTTTCGTTGCAATACGAAGGTCCAAGGGATACAGTAAACCTGAAGTGATGCATCGGAACCTATAACTAGTGTGACAGGAATAGTTCAAAACAGAGACAGTAAGAAGAGAAGTTCTTCTTGTACTTATGTCGGCAATGTACCTTTTGTATTTAATTCCGATGAAATTTCTGTGTTTCGTCGTCAATAAGAAAGTCCAAGGGATACAGTAAACCAGAAGTGAAGCATCGGAATCTATAACTAGTGTGACAGGAATAGTTCAAAACAGAGACAGTAAGAAGAGAAGTTCTTCTTGTACTTATGTCGGCATTGTACCTTTTGTATTTAATTCCGATGCAATTTCTTTGTTCCGTCGACAATAAGAAGGTCCAAGGGATACAGTAAACCTGAAGTGAAGCATCGGAATCTATAACTAGTGTCTCAGGAATGGTTCAAGACATAGACAGTAAGAAGAGCCAGTCTTCTTGTAGCTAGGTCGGCATTGTCCTTTTGTATTTAATTCCGATGCAATTTCTGTGTTTCGTCGTAAATAAGAAGGTCCAAGGGATACAGTAAACCTGATGTGAAGCATCGGAATCAATAACTAGAGTCACAGGAATGGTTCAAAACATAGACAGTAAGAAGAGCCAGTCTTCTTGTACTTAAGTCGGCATTGTGCATTTTGGATTTAATTCCAATGCAATTTCTGTGTTTCGTCGTCAATAAGAAGGTCCAAGGGATAATGTAAACCTGAACTGAAGCTTCGGAATCCATAACTAGTGTCACAGGAATGGTTCAAAATATAGACAGTAAGAAGAGCCAGTCATCTTGTACTTAAGTCGGCATTGTGCCTTTTGTATTTATTTCCGATGCAATTTCTGTGTTTCGTTGCAATACGAAGGTCCAAGGGATACAGTAAACCTGAAGTGATGCATCGGAACCTATAACTAGTGTGCAGGAATAGTTCAAAACATAGACACTAAGAAGAGCCAGTCGTCTTGTACTTAAGTCGGCATTGTGCCTTTAGTAGATAATTCGGATGCAAATTCTGTGTTTCGCCGTCAATAACAGGGTCCAAGGGATACAGTAAACCTGACGTGAAGCATCGGAATCTATAACTAGTGTCACAGGTATGGTTCAAATCATAGACAGTAAGAAGAGCCAGTCTTCTTATACTTAAGTCGGCATTATGCCTTTTGGATTTAATTCCAATGCAATTTCTGTGTTTCGTCGTCAATAAGAAGGTCCAAGGGATACAGTGAACCTGAAGTGAAGCTTCGGAATCCATAACTAGTGTCACAGGAATGGTTCAAAACATAGGCAGTAAGAAGAGTCAGTCTTCTTGTACTTAATTCGGCATTGTACCATTTGTATTTAATTCCGATGCAATTTCTTTGTTTCGTCGTTAATAAGAAGGTCCAAGGGATACAGTAAACCTGAAGTGAAACATCGGAATCTATAACTAGTGTCTCAGGAATGGTTCAAAACATAGACAGTAAGAAGAGCCAGTCTTCTTGTACTTAAGTCGGAATTGTTCCTTTGTATTTAATTCCGATGCAAGTTTTGTGTTTCGTCGTCAATAAGAAGGTCCAAGGGATACAGTAAACCTGAAGTGAAGCATCGGAATCTATTACTAGTGTCTCAGGAATGGTTCAAATCATAGACAGTAAGAAGAGCCAGTCTTCCTGTACTTAAGTCGGCATTGTGGTTTTGGTATTTAATTCCGATGCAATTTCTGCGTTTCATCGTCAATAAGAAGGTCCGAGGGATTCAGTAAACCTGAAGTGAAGCATCGGAATCTATAACTAGTGTCACAGGAATGGTTCATAGCATAGACAGCAAGAAGAGTCAGTCTTCTTGTACTTACGTCGGCATTGTGCCTTTTGTATTTAATTCCGATTCAATTTCTGTGTTTCGTCGTCAATCACAAGGTCCAAGGGATACAGTAAACTTAAAGTGAAGCATCGGAATCTATAAGTAGTGTCAAAGGAATGGTTCAAAATATAGACAGTAAGAAGAGCCAGTCTTCTTGTATTTAAGTCGGCATTGTGCCTTTCGTATTTTATTCCGATGCAATTTCTGTGTTTCGTCGCAATACGATGGTCCAAGGGATACAGTAAACCTGAAGTGATGCATCGGAACCTATAACTAGTGTCACAGGAATAGTTGAAATCATAGACAGTAAGAGGAGCCAGTCGTCTTGTACTTAAGTCGGCATTGTGCCTTTAGTAGTTAATTCCGATGCAATTTCTGTGTTTCGTTGTCAATAAGAATGTCCAAGGTATACAGTAAACCTGAAGTGAAGCATCGGAATCTATATTTAGTGTGGCAGGAATGGTAAAAAGACAGACAGTTAGAAGACCTAGTCTTCTTGTACTTAAGACGGCATTGTGCCATTTGAATTTAATTCTGATGCAATCTCTGTGTTTCGTCGTCAATAAGAATGTCCAAGGGATACAGTAAACCTGAAGTGAAGCATCGGAATCTATAACTAGTGTGACAGGAATGGTTCAAAAGACTGACAGTAAGAAGAGTAGTCTTCTTGTACTTAAGTCGGCATTGTACCTTTTGTATTTAATTCCGATGCAATTTCTTTGTTTCGTCGTCAATAACAAGGCCCAAGGGATACAGTAAACTTGACGTGAAGCATCGGAATCTATAACTAGTGTCACAGGAATGGTTCAAACATAGGCAGTAAGAAGAGTCAGTCTTCTTGAACTTAATTCGGCGTTGTACCTTTTGTATTTTATTCCGATGCAATTTCTGTGTTTCGTTGTCAATAAGAAATTCCAAGGGATACAGTAAACCTGAAGTGAAGCATCGGAATCTATAACTAGTGTCTCAGGAATGGTTCAAAACATAGACAGTAAGAAGAGTCAGTCTTCTTGTACTTAAGTCGGCATTGTGCCTTTTGTATTTAATTCCGATGTAATTTCTGTGTTTCGTTGTCAATACGAATGTCCAAGGGATACAGTAAACCTGAAATGAAGCATCGGAATCTATAACTCGTGTGACAGGAATGGTTCAAAAGACAGACAGTTAGAAGACCCAGTCTTCTTGTACTTAAGACGGCATTGTGCCATTTGAATTTAATTCCGATGCAATTTCTGTGTTTCTTCGTCAATACGAATGTCCAAGGGATACAGTAAACCTGAAGTGAAGCATCGGAATCTATAACTAGTGTGACAGGAATGGTTTAAAAGACAGACAGTAAGAAGAGTTAGTCTTCTTGTACTTATGTCGGAATTGTACTTTTTCTAATTAATTCCGATGCAATTTCTTTGTTTCGTCGTCAATAAGGAGGTCCAAGGGATACAGTAAACCTGAAGTGAAACATCGGAATCTATAACTAGTGTCTCAGGAATGGTTCAAAACATAGACAGTAAGAAGAGCCAGTCTTCTTGTACTTAAGTCGGCATTGTTCTTTTGTATTTAATTCCGATGCAATTTCTGTGTTTCGTCGTCAATAAGACTGTCCAAGGGATACAGTAAACCTGAAGTGAAGCATCGGAATCTATAACTAGTGTCACAGGAATGGTTCAAACATAGGCAGTAAGAAGAGTCAGTCTTCTTGTACTTAACTCGGCATTGTCTTTTTGTATTTAATTCCGATGCAATTTCCGTGTTTCGTCGTCAATAAGAAGGTCCAAGGGATGCAGTAAACCTGAAGTGATGCATCGGAATCTATAACTAGTGTCACAGGAATGGTTCAAAACATAGGCAGTAAGAAGAGCCAGTCTCCTTGTACTTCAGTCGGCATTGTCTTTTTGTATTTAATTCCGATGCAATTTCTGTGTTTCGTCGTCAATAAGAAGGTCCAAGGGATGCAGTAAACCTGAAGTGATGCATCGGAATCTATAACTAGTGTCACAGGAATGGTTCAAAACATAGGCAGTAAGAAGAGTCAGTCTTCTTGTACATAATTCGGCGTTGTACATTTTGTATTTAATTCCGATGCAATTTCTGTGTTTCGTCGTCAATACGAAGGTCCAAGGGATACAGTAAACCTGAAGTGAACCATCGGAATCTATAACTAGTGTCACAGGAATGGTTCAAAACATATACCGTAAGAAGAGCCAGTCTTCTTGTACTTAAGTCGGCATTGTACCTTTTGTATTTAATTCCGATGCAATTTCTCTGTTTCATCGTCAGTAAGAAGGTCAGAGGGATACAGTAAACCTGAAGTGAGCATCGGAATCTATAACTAGTGTCACAGGAATGGTTCAAAACATATACCGTAAGAAGAGCCAGTCTTCTTGTACTTAAGTCGGCATTGTGCCTTTTGTATTTAATTCCGATGTAATATCTGTGTTTCGTTGTCAATAAGAATGTCCAAGGGATACAGTAAACCTGAAGTGAAGCATCGGAATCTATAACTAGTGTGACAGGAATGGTTCAAAAGACAGACAGTTAGAAGACCCAGTCTTCTTGTACTTAAGACGGCATTGTGCCATTAGAATTTAATTCCGATGCAATTTCTGTGTTTCGTCGTCAATACGAATGTCCAAGGGATACAGTAAACCTGAAGTGAAGCATCGGAATCTATAACTAGTGTCTCGGGAATGGTTCAAATCATAGACAGTAAGAAGAGCCAGTCTTCCTGTACTTAAGTCGGCATTGTGGTTTTGGTATTTAATTCCGATGCAATTTCTGTGTTTCGTCGTCAATAAGAAGGTCAGAGGGATTCAGTAAACCTGAAGTGAAGCATCGGAATCTATAACTAGTGTCACAGGAATGGTTCATAACATAGACAGTAAGAAGAGTCAGTCTTCTTGTACTTACGTCTGCATTGTGCCTTTTGTATTTAATTCCGATTCAATTTCTGTGTTTCGTCGTCAATCATAAGGTCCAAGGGATACAGTAAACTTAAAGTGAAGCATCGGAATCTATAAGTAGTGTCACAGGAATGGTTCAAAATATAGACAGTAAGAAGACCCAGTCTTCTTGTACTTAAGTCGGCATTGTGCCTTTCGTATTTAATTCCGATGCAATTTCTGTGTTTCGTCGCAATACGATGGTCCAAGGGATACAGTAAACCTGAAATGATGCATTGGAACCTATAACTAGTGTCACAGGAATAGTTCAAATCATAGACAGTAAGAGGAGCCAGTCGTCTTTTACTTAAGTCGGCATTGTGCCTTTAGTAGTTAATTCCGATGCAATTTCTGTGTTTCGTCGTCAATAAGACTGTCCAAGGGATACAGTAAACCTGAAATGAAGCATCGGAATCTATAACTCGTGTGACAGGAATGGTTCATAGGACAGACAGTTAGAAGACCCAGTCTTCTTGTACTTAAGACGGCATTGTGCCATTTGAATTTAATTCCTATGCAATTTCTGTGTATCGTCGTCAATAAGAAGGTCCAAGGGATACAGTAAACCTGAAGTGAAGCATCGGAATCTATAACTACTGTCACAGGAATGGTTCAAAACATAGACAGTAAGAAGAGCCAGTCTTCTTGCACTTAAGTCGGCATTGTCTTTTTGTATTTAATTCCGATGCAATTTCTGTGTTTCGTCGTCAATAAGAAGGTCCAAGGGATGCAGTAAACCTGAAGTGATGCATCGGAATCAATAACTAGTGTCACAGGAATGGTTCAAAACATAGGCAGTAAGAAGAGTCAGTCTTCTTGTACATAATTCGGCGGTGTACATTTTGTATTTAATTCCGATGCAATTTCTGTGTTTCGTCGTCAATACGAAGGTCCAAGGGATACAGTAATCCTGAAGTGAGGCATCGGAATCTATAACTAGTGTCACAGGAATGGTTCAAAACATAGACAGTAAGAAGAGTCAGTCTTCTTGTACTTAAGTCGGCATTGTGCCTTTTGTATTTAATTCCGATGCAATTTCTGTGTTTTGTTGTCAATAAGAATGTCCAAGGGATACAGTAAACCTGAAGTGAAGCATCGGAATCTATAACTAGTGTCACAGGAATGGTTCAAAACATAGACAGTAAGAAGAGTCAGTCTTCTTGTACTTAAGTCGGCATTGTGCCTTTTGTATTTAATTCCGATGCAATTTCTGTGTTTCGTTGTCAATAAGAATGTCCAAGGGATACAGTAAACCTGAAGTAAAGCATCAGAATCTATAACTAGTGTGACAGGAATGGTTCAAAAGACAGACAGTTAGAAGACCCACTCTTCTTGTACTTAAGACGGCATTGTGCCATTAGAATTTATTTCCGATGCAATTTCTGTGTTTCGTCGTCAATACGAATGTCCAAGGGATACAGTAAACCTGAAGTGAAGCATCGGAATCTATAACTAGTGTGACTAGAATGGTTCAAATGACCGACAGTAAGAAGAGTTAGTCTTCTTGTACTTAAGTCGGCATTGTACCTTTTGTTTTTAATTCCGATGCAATTTCTTTGTTTCGTCGTCAATAAGAAGGTCCAAGGGATACAGTAAACCTGAAGTGAAACATCGGAATCTATAACTAGTGTCTCAGGAATGGTTCAAAACATAGACAGTAAAAAGAGCCAGTCTTCTTGTACTTAAGTCGGAATTGTTCCTTTGTATTTAATTCCGATGCAATTTCTGTGTTTCGTCGTCAATAAGAAGGTCCAAGGGATACAGTAAACGTGAAGTGAAGCATCGGAACCTATAACTAGTGTCTCAGGAATGGTTCAAATCATAGACAGTAAGAAGAGCCAGTCTTCCTGTACTTAAGTCGGCATTGTGGTTTTGGTATTTAATTCCGATGCAATTTCTGTGTTTCATCGTCAATAAGAAGGTCAGAGGGATTCAGTAAACCTGAAGTGAAGCATCGGAATCTATAACTAGTGTCACAGGAATGGTTCATAACATAGACAGTAAGAAGAGTCAGTCTTCTTGTACTTACGTCTGCATTGTGCCTTTTGTATTTAATTCCGATTCAATTTCTGTGTTTCGTCGTCAATCATAAGGTCCAAGGGATACAGTGAACTTAAAGTGAAGCATCGGAATCTATAAGTAGTGTCACAGGAATGGTTCAAAATATAGACAGTAAGAAGAGCCAATCTTCTTGTACTTAAGTCGGCATTGTGCCTTTCGTATTTAATTCCGATGCAATTTCTGTGTTTCGTCGCAATACAATGGTCCAAGGGTTACAGTAAACCTGAAGTGATGCATCGGAACCTATAACTAGTGTCACAGGAATAGTTCAAATCATAGACAGTAAGAGGAGCCAGTCGTCTTGTACTTAAGTCGGCATTGTGCCTTTAGTAGTTAATTCCGATGCAATTTCTGTGTTTCGCCGTCAATAACAAGGTCCAAGGGATACAGTAAACCTGACGTGAAGCATCGGAATCTATTACTAGTGTCACATGAATGGTTCAAATCATAGACAATAAGAAGAGCCAGTCTTCTTGTACTTAAGTCGGCATTGTGCCTTTTGGATTTAATTCCAATGCAATTTCTGTGTTTCGTCGTCAATAAGAAGGTCCAAGGGATACAGTAAACCTGAAGTGAAGGTTCGGAATCCATAACTAGTGTCACAGGAATGGTTCAAGACATAGACAGTTAGAAGAGCCAGTCTTCTTGAACTTAAGTCGGCATTGTGCCTTTGGTATTTAATTCCCATGCAATTTCTGTGTTTCGTCGTGAATAAGAGGGTCCAAGAGATATAGTAAACCTGAAGCATCGGAACCTATAATCAGTGTCACAAGAATGGTTCAAGACATTAAAAGTAAGAAGAGTCAGTCTTCTTGTACTTAATTCGGCATTGTACCTTTTGTATTTAATTCCGATGCAATTTCTGTGTTTCGTCGTCAATAAGAAGGTTCAAGGGATACAGTGAACCTGAAGTGAAGCTTCGGAATCTATAACAAGTGTCTCAGGAATGGTTCAAATCATAGACAGTAAGAAGAGCCAGTTTTCTTGTACTTAAGTCGGCATTGTGCCTATTGTATTTAATTCCGATGAAATTTCTGTGTTTTGTTGTCAATAAGAATGTCCAAGGGATACAGTAAACCTGAAGTGAAGCATCGGAATCTATAACTAGTGTGACTAGAATGGTTCAAATGACCGACAGTAAGAAGAGGTAGTCTTCTTGTACTTAAGTCGGCATTGTACCTTTTGTATTTAATTCCGATGCAATTTCTTTGTTTCGTCGTCAATAAGAAGGTCCAAGGGATACAGTAAACCTGAAGTGAAACATCGGAATCTATAACTAGTGTCTCAGGAATGGTTCAAAACATAGACAGTAAAAAGAGCCAGTCTTCTTGTACTTAAGTCGGAATTGTTCCTTTGTATTTAATTCCGATGCAATTTCTATGTTTCGTCGTCAATAAGAAGGTCCAAGGGATACAGTAAACCTGAAGTGAAGCATCGGAATCTATAACTAGTGTCTCAGGAATGGTTCAAATCATAGACAGTAAGAAGAGCCAGTCTTCCTGTACTTAAGTCGGCATTGTGGTTTTGGTATTTAATTCCGATGCAATTTCTGTGTTTCATCGTCAATAAGAAGGTCAGAGGGATTCAGTAAACCTGAAGTGAAGCATCGGAATCTATAACTAGTGTCACAGGAATGGTTCATAACATAGACAGTAAGAAGAGTCAGTCCTCTTGTACTTACGTCTGCATTGTGCCTTTTGTATTTAATTCCGATTCAATTTCTGTGTTTCGTCGTCAATCATAAGGTCCAAGGGATACAGTGAACTTAAAGTGAAGCATCGGAATCTATAAGTAGTGTCACAGGAATGGTTCAAAATATAGACAGTAAGAAGAGCCAGTCTTCTTGTACTTAAGTCGGCATTGTGCCTTTCGTATTTAATTCCGATGCAATTTCTGTGTTTCGTCGCAATACGATGGTCCAAGGGTTACAGTAAACCTGAAGTGATGCATCGGAATCTATAACTAGTGTCACAGGAATGGTTCAAAACATAGACCGTAAGAAGAGCCAGTCTTCTTGTACTTAAGTCGGCATTGTACATTTTGTATTTAATTCCGATGCAATTTCTCTGTTTCGTCGTCAGTAAGAAGGTCAGAGGGATACAGTAAACCTGAAGTGAGCATCGGAATCTATAACTATAGTCACAGGAATGGTTTAAAACATAGACAGTAAGAAGAGTCAGTCTTCTTGTACTTAAGTCGGCATTGTGCCTTTCGTATTTAATTCCGATGCAATTTCTGTATTTCGTCGTCAATAAGAATGTCCAAGGGATACAGTAAACCTGAAGTGAAGCATCGGAATCTATAACTCGTGTGACAGGAATGGTTCAAAAGACAGACAGTAAGAAGAGTAGTCTTCTTGTACTTAAGTCGGCATTGTACCTTTTGTATTTAATTCCGATGCAATTTCTTTGTTTCGTCGTCAATTAGAAGGTCCAAGGGATACAGTAAACTTGACGTGAAGCATCGGAATCTATAACTAGTGTCTCAGGAATGGTTCAAAACATAGACAGTAAGAAGAGCCAGTCTTCTTGTACTTAAGTCGGCATTGTCCTTTTGTATTTAATTCCGATACAATTTCTGTGTTTCGTCGTCAATAAGAATGTCCAAGGGATACAGTAAACCTGAAGTGAAGCATCGGAATCTATAACTAGTGTCACAGGAATGGTTCAAACATAGGCAGGAAGTAGAGTCAGTCTTCATGTACATAATTCGGCGTTGTACCTTTTGTATTCTATTCCGATGCAATTTCTGTGTTTCGTCGTCAATAAGAAGGTCCAAGGGATACAGTAAACCTGAAGTGAAGCATCGGAATCTATAACTAGTGTGACAGGAATGGTTCAAAAGACAGACAGTAAGAAGAGTAGTCTTCTTGTACTTAAGTCGGCATTGTACCTTTTGTATTTAATTCCGATGCAATTTCTTTGTTTTGTCGTCAATAAGAAGGTCCAAGGGATACAGTAAACTTGACGTGAAGCATCGGAATCTATAACTAGTGTCACAGGAATGGCTCAAACATAGGCAGTAAGAAGAGTCAGTCTTCTTGAACTTAATTCGGCGTTGTAGCTTTTGTATTTTATTCCGATGCAATTTCTGTGTTTCGTCGTCAATAAGAAGGTCCAAGGGATACAGTAAACCTGAAGTGAAGCATCGGAATCTATAACTAGTGTCACAGGAATGGTTCAAAACATAGACAGTAAGAAGAGCCAGTCTTCTTGTAATTAAGTCGGCATTGTCTTTTTGTATTTAATTCCGATGCAATTTCTGTGTTTCGTCGTCAATAAGAAGGTCCAAGGGATGCAGTAAACCTGAAGTGATGCATCGGAATCTATAACTAGTGTCACAGGAATGGTTCAAAACATAGGCAGTAAGAAGAGTCAGTCTTCTTGTACATAATTCGGCGTTGTACGTTTTGTATTTAATTCCGATGCAATTTCTGTGTTTCGTCGTCAATACGAAGGTCCAAGGGATACAGTAAACCTAGAGTGAGGCATCGGAATCTATAACTAGTGTCACAGGAATGGTTCAAAACATAGACAGTAAGAAGAGTCAGTCTTCATGTACTTAAGTCGGCATTGTGCCTTTTGTATTTAATTCCGATGCAATTTCTGTGTTTCGTTGTCAATAAGAATGTCCAAGGGATACAGTAAACCTGAAATGAAGCATCGGAATCTATAGCTCGTGTGACAGGAATGGTTCAAAAGACAGACAGTTAGAAGACCCAGTCTTCTTGTACTTAAGACGGCATTGTGCCATTTGAATTTAATTCCGATGCAATTTCTGTGTTTCGTCGTCAATACGAATGTCCAAGGGATACAGTAAACCTGAAGTGAAGCATCGGAATCTATAACTAGTGTGACAGGAATGGTTTAAAAGACAGACAGTAAGAAGAGTTAGTCTTCTTGTACTTATGTCGGCATTGTACCTTTTGCATTTAATTCCGATGCAATTTCTTTGTTTCGTCGTCAATAAGGAGGTCCAAGGGATACAGTAAACCTGAAGTGAAACATCGGAATCTATAACTAGTGTCTCAGGAATGGTTCAAAACATAGACAGTAAGAAGAGCCAGTCTTCTTGTACTTAAGTCGGCATTGTTCTTTTGTATTTAATTCCGATGCAATTTCTGTGTTTCGTCGTCAATAAGACTGTCCAAGGGATTCAGTAAACCTGAAGTGAAGCATCGGAATCTATAACTAGTGTCACAGGAATGGTTCAAACATAGGCAGTAAGATGAGTCAGTCTTCTTGTACTTAAGTCGGCATTGTGCCTTTTGTATTTAATTCCGATGCAATTTCTGTGTTTCGTTGTCAATAAGAATGTCCAAGGGATACAGTAAATCTGAAGTGAAGCATCGGAATCTATATTTAGTGTGAGCAGGA
Source organism: Schistocerca piceifrons (assembly GCF_021461385.2). NCBI lineage: Eukaryota > Metazoa > Arthropoda > Insecta > Orthoptera > Acrididae > Schistocerca > Schistocerca piceifrons. The sequence continues at coordinate 600,225 of NW_025728257.1, forward strand.
ATGGTTCAAAAGACAGACAGTTAGAAGACCTAGTCTTCTTGTACTTAAGACGGCATTGTGCCAATTGAATTTAATTCCGATGCAATTTCTGTATTTCGTCGTCAATAAGAATGTCCAAGGGATACAGTAAACCTGAAGTGAAGCATCGGAATCTATAACTAGTGTGACAGGAATGGTTCAAAAGACAGACAGTAAGAAGAGTAGTCTTCTTGTACTTAAGTCGGCATTGTACCTTTTGTATTTAATTCCGATGCAATTTCTTTGTTTCGTCGTCAATAAGAAGGTCCAAGGGATACAGTAAACTTGACGTGAAGCATCGGAATCTATAACTAGTGTCTCAGGAATGGTTCAAAACATAGACAGTAAGAAGAGCCAGTCTTCTTGTACTTAAGTCGGCATTGTCCTTTTGTATTTAATTCCGATACAATTTCTGTGTTTCGTCGTCAATAAGAATGTCCAAGGGATACAGTAAACCTGAAGTGAAGCATCGGAATCTATAACTAGTGTCACAGGAATGGTTCAAACATAGGCAGGAAGTAGAGTCAGTCTTCTTGTACTTAATTCGGCGTTGTACCTTTTGTATTCTATTCCGATGCAATTTCTGTGTTTCGTCGTCAATAAGAAGGTCCAAGGGATACAGTAAACCTGAAGTGAAGCATCGGAATCTATAACTAGTGTCACAGGAATGGTTCAAAACATAGACAGTAAGAAGAGCCAGTCTTCTTGTACTTAAGTCAGCATTGTCTTTTTGTATTTAATTCCGATGCAATTTCTGTGTTTCGTCGTCAATAAGAAGGTCCAAGGGATGCAGTAAACCTGAAGTGATGCATCGGAATCTATAACTAGTGTCACAGGAATGGTTCAAAACATAGGCAGTAAGAAGAGTCAGTCTTCTTGTACATAATTCGGCGTTGTACCTTTTGTATTTAATTCCGATGCAATTTCTGTGTTTCGTCGTCAATACGAAGGTCCAAGGGATACAGTAAACCTGAAGTGAGGCATCGGAATCTATAACTAGTGTGACAGGAATGGTTCAAAAGACAGACAGTTAGAAGACCCAGTCTTCTTGTACTTAAGACGGCATTGTGCCATTAGAATTTATTTCCGATGCAATTTCTGTGTTTCGTCGTCAATACGAATGTCCAAGGGATACAGTAAACCTGAAGTGAAGCATCGGAATCTATAACTAGTGTGACTAGAATGGTTCAAATGACCGACAGTAAGAAGAGTTAGTCTTCTTGTACTTAAGTCGGCATTGTACCTTTTGTATTTAATTCCGTTGCAATTTCTTTGTTTCGTCGTCAATAAGAAGGTCCAAGGGATACAGTAAACCTGAAGTGAAACATCGGAATCTATAACTAGTGTCTCAGGAATGGTTCAAAACATAGACAGTAAAAAGAGCCAGTCTTCTTGTACTTAAGTCGGAATTGTTCCTTTGTATTTAATTCCGATGCAATTTCTGTGTTTCGTCGTCAATAAGAAGGTCCAAGGGATACAGTAAACGTGAAGTGAAGCATCGGAATCTATAACTAGTGTCTCAGGAATGGTTCAAATCATAGACAGTAAGAAGAGCCAGTCTTCCTGTACTTAAGTCGGCATTGTGGTTTTGGTATTTAATTCCGATGCAATTTCTGTGTTTCATCGTCAATAAGAAGGTCAGAGGGATTCAGTAAACCTGATGTGAAGCATCGGAATCTATAACTAGTGTCACAGGAATGGTTCATAACATAGACAGTAAGAAGAGTCAGTCTTCTTGTACTTACGTCTGCATTGTGCCTTTTGTATTTAATTCCGATTCAATTTCTGTGTTTCGTCGTCAATCATAAGGTCCAAGGGATACAGTGAACTTAAAGTGAAGCATCGGAATCTATAAGTAGTGTCACAGGAATGGTTCAAAATATAGACAGTAAGAAGAGCCAGTCTTCTTGTACTTAAGTCGGCATTGTGCCTTTCGTATTTAATTCCGATGCAATTTCTGTGTTTCGTCGCAATACGATGGTCCAAGGGTTACAGTAAACCTGAAGTGATGCATCGGAACCTATAACTAGTGTCACAGGAATAGTTCAAATCATAGACAGTAAGAGGAGCCAGTCGTCTTGTACTTAAGTCGGCATTGTGCCTTTAGTAGTTAATTCCGATGCAATTTCTGTGTTTCACCGTCAATAACAAGGTCCAAGGGATACAGTAAACCTGACGTGAAGCATCGGAATCTATTACTAGTCTCACATGAATGGTCCAATCATAGACAATAAGAAGAGCCAGTCTTCTTGTACTTAAGTCGGCATTGTGCCTTTTGGATTTAATTCCAATGCAATTTCTGTGTTTCGTCGTCAATAAGAAGGTCCAAGGGATACAGTAAACCTGAAGTGAAGGTTCGGAATCCATAACTAGTGTCACAGGAATGGTTCAAGACATAGACAGTTAGAAGAGCCAGTCTTCTTGAACTTAAGTCGGCATTGTGCCTTTGGTATTTAATTCCGATGCAATTTCTGTGTTTCGTCGTGAAAAAGAAGGTCCAAGAGATACAGTAAACCTGAAGCATCGGAACCTATAATCAGTGTCACAGGAATGGTTCAAGACATTAAAAGTAAGAAGAGTCAGTCTTCTTGTACTTAATTCGGCATTGTACCTTTTGTATTTAATTCCGATGCAATTTCTGTGTTTCGTCGTCAATAAGAAGGTTCAAGGGATACAGTGAACCTGAAGTGAAGCTTCGGAATCTATAACAAGTGTCTCAGGAATGGTACAAATCATAGACAGTAAGAAGAGCCAGTTTTCTTGTACTTAAGTCGGCATTGTGCCTATTGTATTTAATTCCGATGAAATTTCTGTGTTTTGTTGTCAATAAGAATGTCCAAGGGATACAGTAAACCTGAAATGAAGCATCGGAATCTATAACTAGTGTGACTAGAATGGTTCAAATGACCGACAGTAAGAAGAGGTAGTCTTCTTGTACTTAAGTCGGCATTGTCCCTTTTGTATTTAATTCCGATGCAATTTCTTTGTTTCGTCGTCAATAAGAAGGTCCAAGGGATACAGTAAACCTGAAGTGAAACATTGGAATCTATAACTAGTGTCTCAGGAATGGTTCAAAACATACACAGTAAAAAGAGCCAGTCTTCTTGTACTTAAGTCGGAATTGTTCCTTTGTATTTAATTCCGATGCAATTTCTGTGTTTCGTCGTCAATAAGAAGGTCCAAGGGATACAGTAAACCTGAAGTGAACCATCGGAATCTATAACTAGTGTCTCAGGAATGGTTCAAATCATAGACAGTAAGAAGAGCCAGTCTTCCTGTACTTAAGTCGGCATTGTGGTTTTGGTATTTAATTCCGATGCAATTTCTGTGTTTCATCGTCAATAAGAAGGTCAGAGGGATTCAGTAAACCTGAAGTGAAGCATCGGAATCTATAACTAGTGTCACAGGAATGGTTCATAACATAGACAGTAAGAAGAGTCAGTCTTCTTGTACTTACGTCTGCATTGTGCCTTTTGTATTTAATTCCGATTCAATTTCTGTGTTTCGTCGTCAATCATAAGGTCCAAGGGATACAGTGAACTTAAAGTGAAGCATCGGAATCTATAAGTAGTGTCACAGGAATGGTTCAAAATATAGACAGTAAGAAGAGCCAGTCTTCTTGTACTTAAGTCGGCATTGTGCCTTTCGTATTTAATTCCGATGCAATTTCTGTGTTTCGTCGCAATACGATGGTCCAAGGGTTACAGTAAACCTGAAGTGATGCATCGGAACCTATAACTAGTGTCACAGGAGTAGTTCAAATCATAGACAGTAAGAGGAGCCAGTCGTCTTGTACTTAAGTCGGCATTGTGCCTTTAGTAGTTAATTCCGATGCAATTTCTGTGTTTCGCCGTCAATAACAAGGTCCAAGGGATACAGTAAACCTGACGTGAAGCATCGGAATCTATTACTAGTGTCACATGGATGGTTCAAATCATAGACAATAAGAAGAGCCAGTCTTCTTGTACTTAAGTCGGCATTGTGCCTTTTGGATTTAATTCCAATGCAATTTCTGTGTTTCGTCGTCAATAAGAAGGTCCAAGGGATACAGTAAACCTGAAGTGAAGGTTCGGAATCCATAACTAGTGTCACAGGAATGGTTCAAGGCATAGACAGTTAGAAGAGCCAGTCTTCTTGAACTTAAGTCGGCATTGTGCCTTTAGTATTTATTTCCGATGCAATTTCTGTGTTTCGTCGTGAATAAGAAGGTCCAAGAGATACAGTAAACCTGAAGCATCGGAACCTATAATCAGTGTCACAGGAATGGTTCAAGACATTAAAAGTAAGAAGAGTCAGTCTTCTTGTACTTAATTCGGCATTGTACCTTTTGTATTTACTTCCGATGCAATTTCTGTGTTTCGTCGTCAATAAGAAGGTTCAAGGGATACAGTGAACCTGAAGTGAAGCTTCGGAATCTATAACAAGTGTCTCAGGAATGGTTCAAATCATAGACAGTAAGAAGAGCCAGTTTTCTTGTACTTAAGTCGGCATTGTGCCTATTGTATTTAATTCCGATGAAATTTCTGTGTTTCGTCGTCAATAAGAAGGTCCAAGGGATACAGTAAACCAGAAGTGAAGCATCGGAATCTATAACTAGTGTCACAGGAATGGTTCAAAACATAGACCGTAAGAAGAGCCAGTCTTCTTGTACTTAAGTCGGCATTGTACATTTTGTATTTAATTCCGATGCAATTTCTCTGTTTCGTCGTCAGTAAGAAGGTCAGAGGGATACAGTAAACCTGAAGTGAGCATCGGAATCTATAACTATAGTCACAGGAATGGTTTAAAACATAGACAGTAAGAAGAGTCAGTCTTCTTGTACTTAAGTCGGCATTATGCCTTTCGTATTTAATTCCGATGCAATTTCTGTATTTCGTCGTCAATACGAATGTCCAAGGGATACAGTAAACCTGAAGTGAAGCATCGGAATCTATAACTCGTGTGACAGGAATGGTTCAAAAGACAGACAGTAAGAAGAGTAGTCTTCTTGTACTTAAGTCGGCATTGTACCTTTTGTATTTAATTCCGATGCAATTTCTTTGTTTCGTCGTCAATTAGAAGGTCCAAGGGATACAGTAAACTTGACGTGAAGCATCGGAATCTATAACTAGTGTCTCAGGAATTGTTCAAAACATAGACAGTAAGAAGAGCCAGTCTTCTTGTACTTAAGTCGGCATTGTCCTTTTGTATTTAATTCCGATACAATTTCTGTGTTTCGTCGTCAATAAGAATGTCCAAGGGATACAGTAAACCTGAAGTGAAGCATCGGAATCTATAACTAGTGTCACAGGAATGGTTCAAACATAGGCAGGAAGTAGAGTCAGTCTTCTTGTACATAATTCGGCGTTGTACCTTTTGTATTCTATTCCGATGCAATTTCTGTGTTTCGTCGTCAATAAGAAGGTCCAAGGGATACAGTAAACCTGAAGTGAAGCATCGGAATCTATAACTAGTGTGACAGGAATGGTTCAAAAGACAGACAGTAAGAAGAGTAGTCTTCTTGTACTTAAGTCGGCATTGTACCTTTTGTATTTAATTCCGATGCAATTTCTTTGTTTCGTCGTCAATAAGAAGGTCCAAGGGATACAGTAAACTTGACGTGAAGCATCGGAATCTATAACTAGTGTCACAGGAATGGTTCAAACATAGGCAGTAAGAAGAGTCAGTCTTCTTGAACTTAATTCGGCGTTGTAGCTTTTGTATTTTATTCCGATGCAATTTCTGTGTTTCGTCGTCAATAAGAAGGTCCAAGGGATACAGTAAACCTGAAGTGAAGCATCGGAATCTATAACTAGTGTCACAGGAATGGTTCAAAACATAGACAGTAAGAAGAGCCAGTCTTCTTGTACTTAAGTCGGCATTGTCTTTTTGTATTTAATTCCGATGCAATTTCTGTGTTTCGTCGTCAATAAGAAGGTCCAAGGGATGCAGAAAACCTGAAGTGATGCATCGGAATCTATAACTAGTGTCACAGGAATGGTTCAAAACATAGGCAGTAAGAAGAGTCAGTCTTCTTGTACATAATTCGGCGTTGTACGTTTTGTATTTAATTCCGATGCAATTTCTGTGTTTCGTCGTCAATACGAAGGTCCAAGGGATACAGTAAACCTAAAGTGAGGCATCGGAATCTATAACTAGTGTCACAGGAATGGTTCAAAACATAGACAGTAAGAAGAGTCAGTCTTCATGTAATTAAGTCGGCATTGTGCCTTTTGTATTTAATTCCGATGCAATTTCTGTGTTTCGTTGTCAATAAGAATGTCCAAGGGATACAGTAAACCTGAAGTGAAGCATCGGAATCTATATTTAGTGTGAGCAGGAATGGTTCAAAAGACAGACAGTTAGAAGACCTAGTCTTCTTGTACTTAAGACGGCATTGTGCCATTTGAATTTAATTCCGATGCAATTTCTGTATTTCGTCGTCAATAAGAATGTCCAAGGGATACAGTAAACCTGAAGTGAAGCATCGGAATCTATAACTAGTGTGACAGGAATGGTTCAAAAGACAGACAGTAAGAAGAGTAGTCTTCTTGTACTTAAGTCGGCATTGTACCTTTTGTATTTAATTCCGATGCAATTTCTTTGTTTCGTCGTCAATAAGAAGGGCCAAGGGATACAGTAAACTTGACGTGAAGCATCGGAATCTATAACTAGTGTCTCAGGAATGGTTCAAAACATAGACAGTAAGAAGAGCCAGTCTTCTTGTACTTAAGTCGGCATTGTCCTTTTGTATTTAATTCCGATACAATTTCTGTGTTTCGTCGTCAATAAGAATGTCCAAGGGATACAGTAAACCTGAAGTGAAGCATCGGAATCTATAACTAGTGTCACAGGAATGGTTCAAACATAGGCAGGAAGTAGAGTCAGTCTTCTTGTACTTAATTCGGCGTTGTACCTTTTGTATTCCATTCCGATGCAATTTCTGTGTTTCGTCGTCAATAAGAAGGTCCAAGGGATACAGTAAACCTGAAGTGAAGCATCGGAATCTATAACTAGTGTCACAGGAATGGTTCAAAACATAGACAGTAAGAAGAGCCAGTCTTCTTGTACTTAAGTCAGCATTGTCTTTTTGTATTTAATTCCGATGCAATTTCTGTGTTTCGTCGTCAATAAGAAGGTCCAAGGGATGCAGTAAACCTGAAGTGATGCATCGGAATCTATAACTAGTGTCACAGGAATGGTTCAAAACATAGGCAGTAAGAAGAGTCAGTCTTCTTGTACATAATTCGGCGTTGTACCTTTTGTATTTAATTCCGATGCAATTTCTGTGTTTCGTCGTCAATACGAAGGTCCAAGGGATACAGTAAACCTGAAGTGAGGCATCGGAATCTATAACTAGTGTGACAGGAATGGTTCAAAAGACAGACAGTTAGAAGACCCAGTCTTCTTGTACTTAAGACGGCATTGTGCCATTAGAATTTATTTCCGATGCAATTTCTGTGTTTCGTCGTCAATACGAATGTCCAAGGGATACAGTAAACCTGAAGTGAAGCATCGGAATCTATAACTAGTGTGACTAGAATGGTTCAAATGACCGACAGTATGAAGAGTTAGTCTTCTTGTACTTAAGTCGGCATTGTACCTTTTGTATTTAATTCCGTTGCAATTTCTTTGTTTCGTCGTCAATAAGAAGGTCCAAGGGATACAGTAAACCTGAAGTGAAACATCGGAATCTATAACTAGTGTCTCAGGAATGGTTCAAAACATAGACAGTAAAAAGAGCCAGTCTTCTTGTACTTAAGTCGGAATTGTTCCTTTGTATTTAATTCCGATGCAATTTCTGTGTTTCGTCGTCAATAAGAAGGTCCAAGGGATACAGTAAACGTGAAGTGAAGCATCGGAATCTATAACTAGTGTCTCAGGAATGGTTCAAATCATAGACAGTAAGAAGAGCCAGTCTTCCTGTACTTAAGTCGGCATTGTGGTTTTGGTATTTAATTCCGATGCAATTTCTGTGTTTCATCGTCAATAAGAAGGTCAGAGGGATTCAGTAAACCTGATGTGAAGCATCGGAATCTATAACTAGTGTCACAGGAATGGTTCATAACATAGACAGTAAGAAGAGTCAGTCTTCTTGTACTTACGTCTGCATTGTGCCTTTTGTATTTAATTCCGATTCAATTTCTGTGTTTCGTCGTCAATCATAAGGTCCAAGGGATACAGTGAACTTAAAGTGAAGCATCGGAATCTATAAGTAGTGTCACAGGAATGGTTCAAAATATAGACAGTAAGAAGAGCCAGTCTTCTTGTACTTAAGTCGGCATTGTGCCTTTCGTATTTAATTCCGATGCAATTTCTGTGTTTCGTCGCAATACGATGGTCCAAGGGTTACAGTAAACCTGAAGTGATGCATCGGAACCTATAACTAGTGTCACAGGAATAGTTCAAATCATAGACAGTAAGAGGAGCCAGTCGTCTTGTACTTAAGTCGGCATTGTGCCTTTAGTAGTTAATTCCGATGCAATTTCTGTGTTTCGCCGTCAATAACAAGGTCCAAGGGATACAGTAAACCTGACGTGAAGCATCGGAATCTATTACTAGTCTCACATGAATGGTCCAATCATAGACAATAAGAAGAGCCAGTCTTCTTGTACTTAAGTCGGCATTGTGCCTTTTGGATTTAATTCCAATGCAATTTCTGTGTTTCGTCGTCAATAAGAAGGTCCAAGGGATACAGTAAACCTGAAGTGAAGGTTCGGAATCCATAACTAGTGTCACAGGAATGGTTCAAGACATAGACAGTTAGAAGAGCCAGTCTTCTTGAACTTAAGTCGGCATTGTGCCTTTGGTATTTAATTCCGATGCAATTTCTGTGTTTCGTCGTGAATAAGAAGGTCCAAGAGATACAGTAAACCTGAAGCATCGGAACCTATAATCAGTGTCACAGGAATGGTTCAAGACATTAAAAGTAAGAAGAGTCAGTCTTCTTGTACTTAATTCGGCATTGTACCTTTTGTATTTAATTCCGATGCAATTTCTGTGTTTCGTCGTCAATAAGAAGGTTCAAGGGATACAGTGAACCTGAAGTGAAGCTTCGGAATCTATAACAAGTGTCTCAGGAATGGTTCAAATCATAGACAGTAAGAAGAGCCAGTTTTCTTGTACTTAAGTCGGCATTGTGCCTATTGTATTTAATTCCGATGATATTTCTGTGTTTTGTTGTCAATAAGAATGTCCAAGGGATACAGTAAACCTGAAATGAAGCATCGGAATCTATAACTAGTGTGACTAGAATGGTTCAAATGACCGACAGTAAGAAGAGGTAGTCTTCTTGTACTTAAGTCGGCATTGTCCCTTTTGTATTTAATTCCGATGCAATTTCTTTGTTTCGTCGTCAATAAGAAGGTCCAAGGGATACAGTAAACCTGAAGTGAAACATTGGAATCTATAACTAGTGTCTCAGGAATGGTTCAAAACATACACAGTAAAAAGAGCCAGTCTTCTTGTACTTAAGTCGGAATTGTTCCTTTGTATTTAATTCCGATGCAATTTCTGTGTTTCGTCGTCAATAAGAAGGTCCAAGGGATACAGTAAACCTGAAGTGAAGCATCGGAATCTATAACTAGTGTCTCAGGAATGGTTCAAATCATAGACAGTAAGAAGAGCCAGTCTTCCTGTACTTAAGTCGGCATTGTGGTTTTGGTATTTAATTCCGATGCAATTTCTGTGTTTCATCGTCAATAAGAAGGTCAGAGGGATTCAGTAAACCTGAAGTGAAGCATCGGAATCTATAACTAGTGTCACAGGAATGGTTCATAACATAGACAGTAAGAAGAGTCAGTCTTCTTGTACTTACGTCTGCATTGTGCCTTTTGTATTTAATTCCGATTCAATTTCTGTGTTTCGTCGTCAATCATAAGGTCCAAGGGATACAGTGAACTTAAAGTGAAGCATCGGAATCTATAAGTAGTGTCACAGGAATGGTTCAAAATATGGACAGTAAGAAGAGCCAGTCTTCTTGTACTTAAGTCGGCATTGTGCCTTTCGTATTTAATTCCGATGCAATTTCTGTGTTTCGTCGCAATACGATGGTCCAAGGGTTACAGTAAACCTGAAGTGATGCATCGGAACCTATAACTAGTGTCACAGGAGTAGTTCAAATCATAGACAGTAAGAGGAGCCAGTCGTCTTGTACTTAAGTCGGCATTGTGCCTTTAGTAGTTAATTCCGATGCAATTTCTGTGTTTCGCCGTCAATAACAAGGTCCAAGGGATACAGTAAACCTGACGTGAAGCATCGGAATCTATTACTAGTGTCACATGAATGGTTCAAATCATAGACAATAAGAAGAGCCAGTCTTCTTGTACTTAAGTCGGCATTGTGCCTTTTGGATTTAATTCCAATGCAATTTCTGTGTTTCGTCGTCAATAAGAAGGTCCAAGGGATACAGTAAACCTGAAGTGAAGGTTCGGAATCCATAACTAGTGTCACAGGAATGGTTCAAGACATAGACAGTTAGAAGAGCCAGTCTTCTTGAACTTAAGTCGGCATTGTGCCTTTAGTATTTAATTCCGATGCAATTTCTGTGTTTCGTCGTGAATAAGAAGGTCCAAGAGATACAGTAAACCTGAAGCATCGGAACCTATAATCAGTGTCACAGGAATGGTTCAAGACATTAAAAGTAAGAAGAGTCAGTCTTCTTGTACTTAATTCGGCATTGTACCTTTTGTATTTACTTCCGATGCAATTTCTGTGTTTCGTCGTCAATAAGAAGGTTCAAGGGATACAGTGAACCTGAAGTGAAGCTTCGGAATCTATAACAAGTGTCTCAGGAAAGGTTCAAATCATAGACAGTAAGAAGAGCCAGTTTTCTTGTACTTAAGTCGGCATTGTGCCTATTGTATTTAATTCCGATGAAATTTCTGTGTTTCGTCGTCAATAAGAAGGTCCAAGGGATACAGTAAACCAGAAGTGAAGCATCGGAATCTATAACTAGTGTTACAGGAATGGTTCAAAACATAGACCGTAAGAAGAGCCAGTCTTCTTGTACTTAAGTCGGCATTGTACATTTTGTATTTAATTCCGATGCAATTTCTCTGTTTCGTCGTCAGTAAGAAGGTCAGAGGGATACAGTAAACCTGAAGTGAGCATCGGAATCTATAACTATAGTCACAGGAATGGTTTAAAACATAGACAGTAAGAAGAGTCAGTCTTCTTGTACTTAAGTCGGCATTATGCCTTTCGTATTTAATTCCGATGCAATTTCTGTATTTCGTCGTCAATAAGAATGTCCAAGGGATACAGTAAACCTGAAGTGAAGCATCGGAATCTATAACTCGTGTGACAGGAATGGTTCAAAAGACAGACAGTAAGAAGAGTAGTCTTCTTGTACTTAAGTCGGCATTGTACCTTTTGTATTTAATTCCGATGCAATTTCTTTGTTTCGTCGTCAATTAGAAGGTCCAAGGGATACAGTAAACTTGACGTGAAGCATCGGAATCTATAACTAGTGTCTCAGGAATTGTTCAAAACATAGACAGTAAGAAGAGCCAGTCTTCTTGTACTTAAGTCGGCATTGTCCTATTGTATTTAATTCCGATACAATTTCTGTGTTTCGTCGTCAATAAGAATGTCCAAGGGATACAGTAAACCTGAAGTGAAGCATCGGAATCTATAACTAGTGTCACAGGAATGGTTCAAACATAGGCAGGAAGTAGAGTCAGTCTTCTTGTACATAATTCGGCGTTGTACCTTTTGTATTCTATTCCGATGCAATTTCTGTGTTTCGTCGTCAATAAGAAGGTCCAAGGGATACAGTAAACCTGAAGTGAAGCATCGGAATCTATAACTAGTGTGACAGGAATGGTTCAAAAGACAGACAGTAAGAAGAGTAGTCTTCTTGTACTTAAGTCGGCATTGTACCTTTTGTATTTAATTCCGATGCAATTTCTTTGTTTCGTCGTCAATAAGAAGGTCCAAGGGATACAGTAAACTTGACGTGAAGCATCGGAATCTATAACTAGTGTCACAGGAATGGTTCAAACATAGGCAGTAAGAAGAGTCAGTCTTCTTGAACTTAATTCGGCGTTGTAGCTTTTGTATTTTATTTCGATGCAATTTCTGTGTTTCGTCGTCAATAAGAAGGTCCAAGGGATACAGTAAACCTGAAGTGAAGCATCGGAATCTATAACTAGTGTCACAGGAATGGTTCAAAACATAGACAGTAAGAAGAGCCAGTCTTCTTGTACTTAAGTCGGCATTGTCTTTTTGTATTTAATTCCGATGCAATTTCTGTGTTTCGTCGTCAATAAGAAGGTCCAAGGGATGCAGAAAACCTGAAGTGATGCATCGGAATCTATAACTAGTGTCACAGGAATGGTTCAAAACATAGGCAGTAAGAAGAGTCAGTCTTCTTGTACATAATTCGGCGTTGTACGTTTTGTATTTAATTCCGATGCAATTTCTGTGTTTCGTCGTCAATACGAAGGTCCAAGGGATACAGTAAACCTAAAGTGAGGCATCGGAATCTATAACTAGTGTCACAGGAATGGTTCAAAACATAGACAGTAAGAAGAGTCAGTCTTCATGTAATTAAGTCGGCATTGTGCCTTTTGTATTTAATTCCGATGCAATTTCTGTGTTTCGTTGTCAATAAGAATGTCCAAGGGTTACAGTAAACCTGAAATGAAGCATCGGAATCTATAGCTCGTGTGACAGGAATGGTTCAAAAGACAGACAGTTAGAAGACCCAGTCTTCTTGTACTTAAGACGGCATTGTGCCATTTGAATTTAATTCCGATGCAATTTCTGTGTTTCGTCGTCAATACGAATGTCCAAGGGATACAGTAAACCTGAAGTGAAGCATCGGAATCTATAACTAGTGTGACAGGAATGGTTTAAAAGACAGACAGTAAGAAGAGTTAGTCTTCTTGTACTTATGTCGGCATTGTACCTTTTGCATTTAATTCCGATGCAATTTCTTTGTTTCGTCGTCAATAAGGAGGTCCAAGGGATACAGTAAACCTGAAGTGAAACATCGGAATCTATAACTAGTGTCTCAGGAATGGTTCAAAACATAGACAGTAAGAAGAGCCAGTCTTCTTGTACTTAAGTCGGCATTGTTCTTTTGTATTTAATTCCGATGCAATTTCTGTGTTTCGTCGTCAATAAGACTGTCCAAGGGATTCAGTAAACCTGAAGTGAAGCATCGGAATCTATAACTAGTGTCACAGGAATGGTTCAAACATAGGCAGTAAGATGAGTCAGTCTTCTTGTACTTAAGTCGTCATTGTGCCTTTTGTATTTAATTCCGATGCAATTTCTGTGTTTCGTTGTCAATAAGAATGTCCAAGGGATACAGTAAACCTGAAGTGAAGCATCGGAATCTATATTTAGTGTGAGCAGGAATGGTTCAAAAGACAGACAGTTAGAAGACCTAGTCTTCTTGTACTTAAGACGGCATTGTGCCATTTGAATTTTATTTCCGATGCAATTTCTGGATTTCGTCGTCAATAAGAATGTCCAAGGGATACAGTAAACCTGAGTGAAGCATCGGAATCTATAACTAGTGTGACAGGAATGGTTCAAAAGACAGACAGTAAGAAGAGTAGTCTTCTTGTACTTAAGTCGGCATTGTACCTTTTGTATTTAATTCCGATGCAATTTCTTTGTTTCGTCGTCAATAAGAAAGTCCAAGGGATACAGTAAACTAGACGTGAAGCATCGGAATCTATAACTAGTGTCTCAGGAATGGTTCAAAACATAGACAGTAAGAAGAGCCAGTCTTCTTGTACTTAAGTCGGCATTGTCCTTTTGTATTTAATTCCGATACAATTTCTGTGTTTCGTCGTCAATAAGAATGTCCAAGGGATACAGTAAACCTGAAGTGAAGCATCGGAATCTATAACTAGTGTCACAGGAATGGTTCAAACATAGGCAGGAAGTAGAGTCAGTCTTCTTGTACTTAATTCGGCGTTGTACCTTTTGTATTCTATTCCGATGCAATTTCTGTGTTTCGTCGTCAATAAGAAGGTCCAAGGGATACAGTAAACCTGAAGTGAAGCATCGGAATCTATAACTAGTGTCACAGGAATGGTTCAAAACATAGACAGTAAGAAGAGCCAGTCTTCTTGTACTTAAGTCAGCATTGTCTTTTTGTATTTAATTCCGATGCAATTTCTGTGTTTCGTCGTCAATAAGAAGGTCCAAGGGATGCAGTAAACCTGAAGTGATGCATCGGAATCTATAACTAGTGTCACAGGAATGATTCAAAACATAGGCAGTAAGAAGAGTCAGTCTTCTTGTACATAATTCGGCGTTGTACCTTTTGTATTTAATTCCGATGCAATTTCTGTGTTTCGTCGTCAATACGAAGGTCCAAGGGATACAGTAAACCTGAAGTGAGGCATCGGAATCTATAACTAGTGTCACAGGAATGGTTCAAAACATAGACAGTAAGAAGAGTCAGTCTTCTTGTACTTAAGTCGGCATTGTGCCTTTTGTATTTAATTCCGATGCAATTTCTGTATTTCGTTGTCAATCAGAATGTCCAAGGGATACAGTAAACCTGAATTGAAGCATCGGAATCTATAACTCGTGTGACAGGAATGGTTCAAAAGACAGACAGTTAGAAGACCCAGTCTTCTTGTACTTAAGACGGCATTGTGCCATTTGAATTTAATTCCGATGCAATTTCTGTGTTTCGTCGTCGATACGAATGTCCAAGGGATACAGTAAAACCTGAAGTGAAGCATCGGAACCTATAACTAGTGTGACAGGAATGGTTTAAAAGACAGACAGTAAGAAGAGTTAGTCTTCTTGTAGTTATGTCGGCATTGTACCTTTTGTATTTAATTCCGATGCAATTTCTTTGTTTCGTCGTCAATAAGGAGGTCCAAGGGATACAGTAAACCTGAAGTGAAACATCGGAATCTATAACTAGTGTCTCAGGAATGGTTCAAAACATAGACAGTAAGAAGAGCCAGTCTTCTTGTACTTAAGTCGACATTGTTCTTTTGTATTTAATTCCGATGCAATTTCTGTGTTTCGTCGTCAATAAGACTGTCCAAGGGATTCAGTAAACCTGAAGTGAAGCATCGGAATCTATAACTAGTGTCACAGGAATGGTTCAAACATAGGCAGTAAGATGAGTCAGTCTTCTTGTACTTAAGTCGGCATTGTGCCTTTTGTATTTAATTCCGATGCAATTTCTGTGTTTCGTTGTCAATAAGAATGTCCAAGGGATACAGTAAACCTGAAGTGGAGCATCGGAATCTATATTTAGTGTGAGCAGGAATGGTTCAAAAGACAGAGAGTTAGAAGACCTAGTCTTCTTGTACTTAAGACGGCATTGTGCCATTTGAATTTAATTCCGATGCAATTTCTGTATTTCGTCGTCAATAAGAATGTCCAAGGGATACAGTAAACCTGAAGTGAAGCATCGGAATCTATAACTAGTGTGACAGGAATGGTTCAAAAGACAGACAGTAAGAAGAGTAGTCTTCTTGTACTTAAGTCGGCATTGTACCTTTTGTATTTAATTCCGATGCAATTTCTTTGTTTCGTCGTCAATAAGAAGGTCCAAGGGATACAGTAAACTTGACGTGAAGCATCGGAATCTATAACTAGTGTCTCAGGAATGGTTCAAAACATAGACAGTAATAAGAGCCAGTATTCTTGTACTTAAGTCGGCATTGTCCTTTTGTATTTAATTCCGATACAATTTCTGTGTTTCGTCGTCAATAAGAATGTCCAAGGGATACAGTAAACCTGAAGTGAAGCATCGGAATCTATAACTAGTGTCACAGGAATGGTTCAAACATAGGCAGGAAGTAGAGTCAGTCTTCTTGTACTTAATTCGGCGTTGTACCTTTTGTATTCTATTCCGATGCAATTTCTGTGTTTCGTCGTCAATAAGAAGGTCCAAGTGATACAGTAAACCTGAAGTGAAGCATCGGAATCTATAACTAGTGTCACAGGAATGGTTCAAAACATAGACAGTAAGAAGAGCCAGTCTTCTTGTACTTAAGTCAGCATTGTCTTTTTGTATTTAATTCCGATGCAATTTCTGTGTTTCGTCGTCAATAAGAAGGTCCAAGGGATGCAGTAAACCTGAAGTGATGCATCGGAATCTATAACTAGTGTCACAGGAATGGTTCAAAACATAGGCAGTAAGAAGAGTCAGTCTTCTTGTACATAATTCGGCGTTGTACTTTTTGTATTTAATTCCGATGCAATTTCTGTGTTTCGTCGTCAATACGAAGGTCCAAGGGATACAGTAAACCTGAAGTGAGGCATCGGAATCTATAACTAGTGTCACAGGAATGGTTCAAAACATAGACAGTAAGAAGAGTCAGTCTTCTTGTACTTAAGTCGGCATTGTGCCTTTTGTATTTAATTCCGATGCAATTTCTGTATTTCGTTGTCAATAAGAATGTCCAAGGGATACAGTAAACCTGAATTGAAGCATCGGAATCTATAACTCGTGTGACAGGAATGGTTCAAAAGACCGACAGTTAGAAGACCCAGTCTTCTTGTACTTAAGACGGCATTGTGCCATTTGAATTTAATTCCGATGCAATTCCTGTGTTTCGTCGTCAATACGAATGTCCAAGGGATACAGTAAAACCTGAAGTGAAGCATCGGAACCTATAACTAGTGTGACAGGAATGGTTTAAAAGACAGACAGTAAGAAGAGTTAGTCTTCTTGTAGTTATGTCGGCATTGTACCTTTTGTATTTAATTCCGATGCAATTTCTTTGTTTCGTCGTCAATAAGGAGGTCCAAGGGATACAGTAAACCTGAAGTGAAACATCGGAATCTGTAACTAGTGTCTCAGGAATGGTTCAAAACATAGACAGTAAGAAGAGCCAGTCTTCTTGTACTTAAGTCGGCATTGTTCTTTTGTATTTAATCCCGATGCAATTTCTTTGTTTCGTCGTCAATAAGATTGTCCAAGGGATACAGTAAACCTGAAGTGAAGCATCGGAATCTATAACTAGTGTCACAGGAATGGTTCAAACATAGGCAGTAAGATGAGTCAGTCTTCTTGTACTTAATTCGGCGTTGTACCTTTTGTATTTAATTCCGATGCAATTTCTGTGTTTCGTCGTCAATAAGAATGTCCGAGGGATACAGTAAACCTGAAGTGAAGCATCGGAAACTAAAACTAGTGTCACAGGAATGATTCAAATCATAGACAGTAAGAAGAGCCAGTCTTCTTGTAATTAAGTCGGCATGGTGGTTTTGGTATTTAATTCCGATGCAATTTCTGTGTTTCACCGTCAATAAGAAGGGCAGAGGGATTCAGTAAACCTGAAGTGAAGCATCGGAATCTATAACTAGTGTCACAGGAATGGTTTATAACATAGACAGTAAGAAGAGTCAGTCTTCTTGTACTTACGTCGGCATTGTGCCTTTTATATATAATTCCGATTCAATTTCTGTGTTTCGTCGTCAATTACAAGGTCCAAGGGATACAGTAAACTTGAAGTGAAGCATCGGAATCTATAACTAGTGTCACAGGAATGGTTCAAAATATAGACAGTAAGAAGAGCCAGTCATCTTGTACTTTAGTCGGCATTGTGCCTTTTGTATTTATTTCCGATGCAATTTCTGTGTTTCGTCGCAATACGAAGATCCAAGGGATACAGTAAACCTGAAGTGATGCATCGGAACCTATAACTAGTGTGCAGGAATAGTTCAAAAGCTAGACAGTAAGAAGAGCCAGTCGTCTTGTACTTAAGTCGGCATTGTGCCTTTAGTAGTTAATTCCGATGCAGTTTCTGTGTTTCGTCGTCAATAAGAAGGTTCAAGGGATACAGTAAACCTGAACTGAAACTTCGGAATCTATAACAAGAGTCTCAGGTATGGTTCAAATCATAGACAGTAAGAAGAGCCAGTTTTCTTGTACTTATGTCGGCATTGTGCCTATTGTATTTAATTCCGATGAAATTTTTGTGTTTCGTCGTCAATAAGAAGGTCCAAGGGATACAGTAAACCTGAAGTGAAGCTTCCGAATCTATAACTAGTGTCACAGGAATGGTTCAAAACATAGACAGTAAAAAGAGCCAGTCTTTTTGAACTTAAGTCGGCATTGTGCCTTTTGTATTTAATTCCGATGCAATTTCTCTGTTTCATCGTCAGTAAGAAGGTCAGAGGGATACAGTAAACCTGAAGTGAGCATCGGAATCTATAACTAGTGTCACAGGAATGGTTCAATACATAGACAGTAAGAAGAGTCAGTCTTCTTGTACTTAAGTCGGCATTGTGCCTTTTGTATTTAATTCCGATGCAATTTCTGTGTTTCGTTGTCAATAAGAATGTCCAAGGGATACAGTAAACCTGAAGTGAAGCATCGGAATCTATAACTAGTGTGACAGGAATGGTTCATAAGACAGACAGTTAGAAACCCAGTCTTCTTGTACTTAAGACGGCATTGTGCCATTTGAATTTAATTCCGATGCAATTTCTGTGTTTCGTCGTCAATACGAATGTCCAAGGGATACAGTAAACCTGAAGTGAAGCATCGGAATCTATAACTAGTGTCACAGGAATGGTTCATAACATAGACAGTAAGAAGAGTCAGTCTTCTTGTACTTACATCGGTATTGTGCCTTTTGTATTTAATTCCGATTCAATTTCTGTGTTTCGTCGTCAATCACAAGGTCCAAGGGATACAGTAAACTTAAAGTGAAGCATCGGAATCTATAAGTAGTGTCACAGGAATGGTTCAAAATATAGACAGTAAGAAGAGCCAGTCGCCTTGTACTTAAGTCGGCATTGTGCCTTTAGTAGTTAATTCCGATGCAATTTCTGGGTTTCGCCATCAATAACAAGGTCCAAGGGATACAGTAAACCTGAAGTGAAGCATCGGAATCTATAACTAGTGTCACAGGAATGGTTCAAATCATAGACAATAAGAAGAGCCCGTCTTCTTGTACTTAAGTCGGCATTGTGCCTTTTGGATTTAATTCCAATGCAATTTCTGTGTTTCGTCGTCAATAAGAAGGTCCAAGGGATACAGTAAACCTGAAGTGAAGCTTCCGAATCTATAACTAGTGTCACAGGAATGGTTCAAAACATAGACAGTAAAAAGAGCCAGTCTTTTTGAACTTAAGTCGGCATTGTGCCTTTGGCATTTAATTCCGATGCAATTTCTGTGTTTCGTCGTGAATAAGAAGGTCCAAGGGATACAGTAAACCTGAAGCAACGGAACCTATAATCAGTGTCACAGGAATGGTTCAAAACATAGACCGTAAGAAGAGCCAGTCTTCTTGTACTTACGTCAACCTGAAGTGAAGCATCGGAATCTGTAACTAGTGTCACAGGAATGGTTCAAAACATAGACAGTAAGAGGAGCCACTCTTCTTGTGCTTAAGTCGGCATTGTCTTTTTCTATTTAATTCCGATGCAATTTCTGTGTTTCGTCGTCAATAAGAAGGTTCAAGGGATACAGTAAACCTGAAGTGAAGCCTCGGAATCTATAACAAGTGTCTCAGGAATGGTTCAAATCATAGACAGTAAGAAGAGCCAGTTTTCTTGTACTTAAGTCGGCATTGTGCCTATTGTATTTAATTCCGATGAAATTTCTGTGTTTCGTCGTCATTAAGAAGGTCCAAGGGATACAGTAAACCAGAAGTGAAGCATCGGAATCTATAACTAGTGTCACAGGAATGGTTCAAAATATAGACAGTAAGATGAGCCAGTCTTGTTGTACTTAAATCGGCATTTTGCCTTTTGTATTTATTTCCAAAGCAATTTCTGTGGTTCGTCGTCAATACGAAGGTCCAAGGGATACAGTAAACCAGAAGTGAAGCATCGGAATCTATAACTAGTGTCACAGGAATGGTTCAAAACATAGACCGTAAGAAGAGCCAGTCTTCTTGTACTTAAGTCAACCTGAAGTGAAGCATCGAAATCTATAACTAGTGTCACAGGAATGGTTCAAAACATAGACAGTAAGAAGAGCCAGTCTTCTTGTACTTAAGTCGGCATGGTGCGTTTTGTATTTAATTCCGATGCAATTTTTGTGTTTCGTCGTCAATAAGAAGGTCCAAGGGATACAGTAAACATATAGTGTAGCATCGGAATTTAATACTGGTCTCACAGGAAATGTTCAAATCATAGTCAGTAAGAAGAGTCAGTCTTCTTGTACTTAAGTTGGCATTGTGCCTTTTGGATTAAATTCCGATTCAATTTCTGTGTTTCGTCGTCAATAAGAAGGTCCAAGGGATACAGCAAACCTGAAGTGAAGCTTCGGAATCTATAACTAGTGTCACAGGAATGGTTCAAATCATACACAGTAAGAAGCGCCAGTCTTCTTGTACTTATGTCGGCATTGTGCCTTTTGTATTTAATTCCGATGCAATTTCTGTGTTTCGTCGTCAATAAGATGGTCCAAGGGATACAGTAAACCTGATGTGAAGCATCGGAATCTACAACTAGTGTCACAGGAATGGTTCAAAATATAGACAGTAAGAAGAGTCAGTGTTCTTGTACTTACGTCGGCATTGTGCCTTTTGTATTTAATTCCGATTCAATTTCTGTGTTTCGTCGTCAATCACAATGTCCAAGGGATACAGTAAACTTGAGTGAAGCATCGGAATCTATAACTAGTGTCACATGAATGGTTCAAAATATAGACAGTAAGAAGAGCCAGTCTTCTTGTACTTCAGTCGGAATTGTGCCTTTTGTATTTAATTCCGATGCAATTTCTGTGTCTCGTCGCAAGACGAAGGCCAAATGATACAGTAAACCCGAAGTGATGCATCGGAACCTATAACTAGTGTCACAGGAATGGTTCAAATCATAGACAGTAAGAAGAGCCAGTCTTCTTGTACTTAAGTCGGCATTGTGCCTTTGGTATTTAATTCCGATGCAATTTCTGTGTTTCGTCGTGAATAAGAAGGTCTTAGGGATACAGTAAACCTGAAGTTAAGCAAGAGAACCTATAATCAGTGTCACAGGAATGGTTCAAAACAAAGGCATTAAGAAGAGTCAGTCTTCTTGTACTTAATTCGGCAGTGTACCTTTTGTATTTAATTCCGATGCAATTTCTGTGTTTCGTCGTCAATAAGAAGGTTCAAGGGATACAGTAAACCTTAAGTGAAGCTTCGGAATAGATAACTAAGGTCTCAGGAATGGTTCAAATCATAGACAGTAAGAAGAGCCAGTTTTCATGTACTTAAGTCGGCATTGTGCCTTTTGCATTTAATTCCGATGCAATTTCTGTGTTTCGTTGTCAATAAGAAGATCCAAGGGATACAGTAAACCTGAAGTGAAGCATCGGAATCTATAACTAGTGTCACAGGAATGGTTCTAAACATAGAGAGTAAGAAGAGCCAGTCTTCTTGTACTTAAGTCGGCATTGTGCCTTTTGTATTTAATTCTGATTTAATTTCTGTGTTTAGACGTCAATAAGAAGGTCCAAGGGATACAGTAAACCTGAAGTGAACCATCGGAATCTATAACTAGTGTGACAGGATTGGTTCAAAAGAAAGACAGTAAGAAGAGTTAGTCATCTTGTACTTAAGTCGGCATTGTACCTTTTGTATTTAATTCCGATGCAATTTCTTTGTTTTGTCGTCAATAAGAAGGTCCAAGGGATACAGTAAACCTGAAGTGAAACATCGGAATCTATAACTAGTGTCTCCGGAATGGTTCCAAACATAGACATAAGAAAAACCAGTCTTCTTGTACTTAAGTCGGCATTGTCCTTTTGTATTTAATTCCGATGCAAGTTCTGTGTATCGTCGTCAATAAGAAGGTCCAAGGGATACAGTAAACCTGAAGTGAAGCTTCCGAATCTATAACTAGTGTCACAGGAATGGTTCAAAACACAGACAGTAAAAAGAGCCAGTCTTTTTGAACTTAAGTCGGCATTGTGCCTTTGGTATTTAATTCCGATGCAGTTTCTGTGTTTCGTCGTGAATAAGAAGGTCCAAGGGATACAGTAAACCTGAAGCATCGGAACCTATAATCAGTGTCACAGGAATGGTTCAAAACATAGACCGTAAGAAGAGCCAGTCTTCTTGTACTTACGTCAACCTGAAGTGAAGCATCGGAATCTGTAACTAGTGTCACAGGAATGGTTCAAAACATAGACAGTAAGAGGAGCCACTCTTCTTGTGCTTAAGTCGGCATTGTCTTTTTCTATTTAATTCCGATGCAATTTCTGTGTTTCGTCGTCAATAAGAAGGTTCAAGGGATACAGTAAACCTGAAGTGAAGCCTCGGAATCTATAACAAGTGTCTCAGGAATGTTTCAAATCATAGACAGTAAGAAGAGCCAGTTTTCTTGTACTTAAGTCGGCATTGTGCCTATTGTATTTAATTCCGATGAAATTTCTGTGTTTCGTCGTCATTAAGAAGGTCCAAGGGATACAGTAAACCAGAAGTGAAGCATCGGAATCTATAACTAGTGTCACAGGAATGGTTCAAAACATAGACCGTAAGAAGAGCCAGTCTTCTTGTTTTTAAGTCGGCATTGGACCTTTTGTATTTAATTCCGATGCAATTTCTCTATTTCATCGTCAGTAAGAAGGTCAGAGGGATACAGTAAACCTGAAGTGAGCATCAGAATCTATAACTAGAGTCACAAGAATGGTTTAAAGCATAGACAGTAAGAAGAGTCAGTCTTCTTGTACTTAAGTCTGCATTGTGCCTTTTGTATTTAATTCCGATGCAATGTCTGTGTTTCGTTGTCAATAAGAATGTCCAAGGGATAGAGTAAACCTGAAGTGAAGCATCGGAATCTATATTTAGTCTAGCAGGAATGGTTCAAAAGACAGACAGTTAGAAGACCTAGACTTCTTGTACTTAAGACGGCATTGTGCAATTTGAATTTAATTCCGATGCAATTTCTGTGTTTCGTCGTCAATAAGAATGTCCAAGGGATACAGTGAACCTGAAGTGAAGCATCGGAATCTATAACTAGTGTGACAGGAATGGTCAAAACATAGGCAGTAAGAAGAGTCAGTCTTCTTGTACATAATTCGGCGTTGTACCTTTTGTATTTGATTCCGATGCAATTTCTGTGTTTCGTCGTCAATACGAAGGTCCAAGGGATAGATTAAACCTGAAGTGAAGCATCGGAATCTATAACTAGTGTCACAGGAATGGTTCAAAACATAGGCAGTAAGAAGAGTTAGTCTTCTTGTACATAATTCGGCGTTGTACCTTTTGTATTTGATTCCGATGCAATTTCTGTGTTTCGTCGTCAATACGAAGGTCCAAGGGATACATTAAACCTGAAGTGAGGCATCGGAAGCTATAACTAGTGTCACAGGAATGGTTGAAAACATAGGCAGTAAGAAGAGCAAGTCTTCTTGTACTTAAGTCAGCATTGTGCCTTTTGTATTCAATTCCGATGCAATTTCTATGTTTCGTTGTCAATAAGAAGATCCAAGGGATACAGTAAACCTGAAGTGAAGCATCGGAATCTATAACTAGTGTCACAGGAATGGTTCAAAATATAGACAGTAAGATGAGCCAGTCTTGTTGTACTTAAATCGGCATTTTGCCTTTTGTATTTATTTCCAAAGCAATTTCTGTGGTTCGTCGTCAATACGAAGGTCCAAGGGATACAGTAAACCAGAAGTGAAGCATCGGAATCTATAACTAGTGTCACAGGAATGGTTCAAAACATAGACCGTAAGAAGAGCCAGTCTTCTTGTACTTAAGTCAACCTGAAGTGAAGCATCGAAATCTATAACTAGTGTCACAGGAATGGTTCAAAACATAGACAGTAAGAAGAGCCAGTCTTCTTGTACTTAAGTCGGCATGGTGCGCTTTGTATTTAATTCCGATGCAATTTTTGTGTTTCGTCGTCAATAAGAAGGTCCAAGGGATACAGTAAACATATAGTGTAGCATCGGAATTTAATACTGGTCTCACAGGAAATGTTCAAATCATAGTCAGTAAGAAGAGTCAGTCTTCTTGTACTTAAGTTGGCATTGTGCCTTTTGGATTAAATTCCGATTCAATTTCTGTGTTTCGTCGTCAATAGGAAGGTACAAGGGATACAGTAAACCTGAAGTGAAGCATCGGAAACTATATCTAGTGTGACAGGAATGGTTCAAAACATAGGCAATAAGAAGAGTGAGTCCTCTTGTACTTAAATCGGCATTGTACCTTTTGTATTTAATTCCGATGCAATTTCTGTGTTTCGTCGTCAATAAGAAGGTCCAAGGGATACAGCAAACCTGAAGTGAAGCTTCGGAATCTATAACTAGTGTCACAGGAATGGTTCAAATCATACACAGTAAGAAGCGCCAGTCTTCTTGTACTTATGTCGGCATTGTGCCTTTTGTATTTAATTCCGATGCAATTTCTGTGTTTCGTCGTCAATAAGATGGTCCAAGGGATACAGTAAACCTGATGTGAAGCATCGGAATCTACAACTAGTGTCACAGGAATGGTTCAAAATATAGACAGTAAGAAGAGTCAGTCTTCTTGTACTTACGTCGGCATTGTGCCTTTTGCATTTAATTCCGATTCAATTTCCGTGTTTCGTCGTCAATCACAATGTCCAAGGGATACAGTAAACTTGAGTGAAGCATCGGAATCTATAACTAGTGTCACATGAATGGTTCAAAATATAGACAGTAAGAAGAGCCAGTCTTCTTGTACTTCAGTCGGAATTGTGCCTTTTGTATTTAATTCCGATGCAATTTCTGTGTCTCGTCGCAAGACGAAGGTCCAAATGATACAGTAAACCTGAAGTGATGCATCGGAACCTATAACTAGTGTCACAGGAATGGTTCAAATCATAGACAGTAAGAAGAGTCAGTCTTCTTGTACTTAATTCGGCAGTGTACCTTTTGTATTTATATCCGATGCAATTTCTATGTTTCGTCGTCAATAAGAAGGTTCAAGGGATACAGTAAACCTTAAGTGAAGCTTCGGAATAGATAACTAAGGTCTCAGGAATGGTTCAAATCATAGACAGTAAGAAGAGCCAGTTTTCATGTACTTAAGTCGGCATTGTGCCTTTTGCATTTAATTCCGATGCAATTTCTGTGTTTCGTTGTCAATAAGAAGATCCAAGGGATACAGTAAACCTGAAGTGAAGCATCGGAATCTATAACTAGTGTCACAGGAATGGTTCTAAACATAGAGAGTAAGAAGAGCCAGTCTTCTTGTACTTAAGTCGGCATTGTGCCTTTTGTATTTAATTCTGATTTAATTTCTGTGTTTAGACGTCAATAAGAAGGTCCAAGGGATACAGTAAACCTGAAGTGAACCATCGGAATCTATAACTAGTGTGACAGGAATGGTTCAAAAGAAAGACAGTAAGAAGAGTTAGTCATCTTGTACTTAAGTCGGCATTGTACCTTTTGTATTTAATTCCGATGCAATTTCTTTGTTTCGTCGTCAATAAGAAGGTCCAAGGGATACAGTAAACCTAAAGTGAAACATCGGAATCTATAACTAGTGTCTCCGGAATGGTTCCAAACATAGACATATGAAGAACCAGTCTTCTTGTACTTAAGTCGGCATTGTCCTTTTGTATTTAATTCCGATGCAAGTTCTGTGTTTCGTCGTCAATAAGAATGTCCAAGGGAAACAGCAAACCTGAAGTGAAGCATCGGAATCTATAACTAGTGTCACAGAGATGGTCCAAACATAGGCAGTAAGAAGAGTCAGTCTCCTTGTACTTAATTCGGCGTTGTACCTTTCGTATTTAATTCCGATGCATTTTCTGTGTTTCGTCGTCAATAAGAAGGTCCAAGGGATACAGTAAACCTGAAGTGAAGCATCGGAATCTATAACTAGTGCCACAGGAATGGTTCAAATCATAGACAGTAAGAAGAGCCAGTCTTCTTGTACTTAAGTCGGCATTGTCTTTTTGTATTTAATTCCGATGCAATTTCTGTGTTTCGTCTTCAATAAGAAGGTCTAAATGATACAGTAAACCTGAAGTGAAGCATCGGAATCTATAACTAGTGTCACAGGAATGGTTCAAATCATAGGCAGTAAGAAGAGTCTGTCTTCTCCTACATAATTCGGCGTTGTACCTTTTGTATTTAATTCCGATGCAATTTCTGTATTTCGTCGTCAATAAGAAGGTCCAAGGATAACAGTAAACCTGAAGTGAGGCATCGGAATCTATAACTAGTGTCACAGGAATGGTTCAAAACATAGGCAGAAAGAAGAGTCAGTCTTCTTGTACATAATTGGGCGTTGTACGTTTTGTATTTAATTCCGATGAAGTTTCTGTGTTTCGTCGTGAATAAGAAGGTCCAAGGGATACAGTAAACCTGAAGTGAAGCATCGAAATCTATAACTAGTACCATAGGAATGGTTCATAACATAGACAGTAAGAAGAGCCAGTCTTCTTGTACTTAAGTCAGCATTGTGCCTTTTGTATTTAATTATGATGCACTTTCTGTGTTTTGACGTCAATAGGAAGGTCCAAGGGAAAGAGTAAACCTGAAGTGAAGCATCGGAATCTATAACTAGTGTCACAGGAATGGTTCAAAATATAGACAGTAAGAAGAGCCAGTCTTCTTGTACTTAAGTCAGCATTGTGCCTTTTGTATTTAATTATGATGCAATTTCTGTGTTTTGACGTCAATTCGAAGGTCCAAGGGATACAGTAAACCTGAAGTGAAGCATTGAAATCTATAACTAGTGTCAGAGGAATGGTTCAAAACATAGACAGTAAGAAGAGCCACTCTTCTTGTACTTAAGTCGGCATTGTGCCTTTTGTATTTAGTTCCGATGCAATTTCTGTGTTTCGTCGTCAATAAGAAGGTCCAAGGGATACAGTAAACATATAGTGAAGCATCGGAATTTAATACTGGTCTCACAGGAAATGTTCAAATCATAGTCAGTAAGAAGAGTCAGTCTTCTTGTACTTAAATCGGCATTGTGCCTTATGTATTTAATTTCGATGCAATTTCTGTGTTTCATCGTCAATAAGAAGGTCCAAGGGATACAGTAAACCTGAAGTGAAGCATCAGAACCTATAACTAGTGTGACAGGAATAGTTCAAAACACAGACAGTAAGAAGAGTTAGTCTTCTTGTACTTAAGTCGGCATTGTACCTTTTGTATTTAATTCCGATGCAATTTCTTTGTTCCGTCGTCAATAAGAAGGTCCAAGGAATACAGTAAACCTGAAGTGAAGCATCGGAATCTATAACTAGTGTCTCAGGAATGGTCAAAACATAGACAGTAAGAAGAGCCACTCTTCTTGTACTTAAGTCGGCATTGTCTTTTTGTATTTAATTCCGATGCAATTTCTGTGTTTCTTCGTCAATAAGAAGGTCCAAGGGATACAGTAAACCTGAAGTGAAGCATCGGAATCTATAACTAGTGTCACAGGAATGGTTCAAAACATAGGCAGTAAGAAGAGTCAGTCTTCTTGTACATAATTCGGCGTTGTACCTTCTGTATTTAATTCCGATGCGATTTCTGTGTTTCGTCGTCAATACGAAGGTCCAAGGGATACAGTAAACCTGAAGTGAGGCATCGGAATCTATAACTAGTGTCACAGGAATGGTTCAAAACATAGACAGTAAGAAGAGCCACTCTTTTTGTACTTAAGTCGGCATGGTGCGTTTTGTATTTAATTCCGAAGCAATTTCTGTGTTTCGTCGTCAATAAGAAGGTCCAAGGGATACGGTAAACATATAGTGAAGCATCGGAATTGAATACTGGTCTCACAGGAAATGTTCAATTCATAGTCAGTATGAAGAGTCAATCTTCTTGTACTTAAGTTTGCATTGTGCCTTTTGGATTAAATTCCGATGCAATTTCTGTATTTCGTCGTCAATAGGAAGGTACAAGGGATACATTAAACCTGAAGTGAAGCATCGGACCCTATATCTAGTGTGACAGGACTGGTTCAAAACATAGGCAGTAAGAAGAGTGAGTCCTCTTGAACTTAAGTCGGCATTGTACCTTTTGTATTTAATTCCGATGCAATTTCTGTGTTTCGTCGTCAATAAGAAGGTCCAAGGGATACAGCAAACCTGAAGTGAAGCTTCAGAATTTATAACTAGTGTCACAGGAATGGTTCAAAACATAGACAGTTAGAAGAGCCAGTCTTCTTGTACTTATGTCGGCATTGTGCCTTTTGTATTTAATTCCGATGCTATTTCTGTGTTTCGTCGGCAATAAGAAGGTCCAAGGGATACAGTAAACCTGATGTGAAGCATCGGAATCTATAACTAGAGTCAAAGGAATGGTTCAAAACATAGACAGTAAGAAGAGCCAGTCTTCTTGTACTGAAGTCGCATTGTGCCTTTTGTATTTATTTCCGATGCAATTTCTGTGATTCGTCGTCAATAAGGAGGTCCAAGGAATACAGTAAACCTGAAGTAAAGGATCGGAATATATAACTAGTGTCACAGGAATGGTTCAAATCATAGACAGTAAGAAAAGCCAGTCGTCTTGTACTTAAGTTGGCATTGTGGTTTTGGTATTTAATTCCGATGCAATTTCTGTGTTTCATCGTCAATAAGAAGGTCAGAGAGATTCAGTAAACCTGAGGTGAAGCATCGAAATCTATAACTAGTGTCACAGGAATGGTTCAAAATATAGTCAGTAAGAAGAGTCAGTCTTCTTGTACTTACGTCGGCATTATGCATTTTGTATTTAATTCCGATTCAATTTCTGTGTTTCGTCGTCAATCACAAGGTCCAAGGGATACAGTAAACTTGAAGTGAAGCATCGGAATCTATAACTAGTGTCACAGCAATGGTTCAAAATATAGACAGTAAGAAGAGCCAGTCTTCTTGTACTTCAGTCGGCATTGTGCCTTTTGTATTTAATTCCGATGCAATTTCTGTGTCTCGTCGCAAAACGAAGGTCCAACGGATACAGTAAACCTGAAGTGATGCATCGGAACCTATAACTAGTGTCACAGGAATGGTTCAAATAATAGACAGTAAAAAGGCCAGTCTTCTTGTACATAAGTCGGCATTGTGCCTTTTGGATTTAATTCCAATGCAATTTCTGTGTTTCGTCGTCAATAAGAAGGTCCAAGGGATACAGTAAACCTGAAGTGAAGTTTCGTAATCTATAACTAGTGTCACAGGAATGGTTCAAGGCATAGACAGTAATAAGAGCCAGTCTTCTTGTACTTAAGTCGGCATTGTGCCTTTGCTATTTAATTCCGATGCAATTTCTGTGTTTCGTCGTCAATAAGAAGGTCCAAGGCATACAGTAAACCTTAAGTGAAGCATCGGAACCTATAATCAGTGTCACAGGAATGGTTCAAAACATAGGCATTAAGAAGGGTCAGTCTTCTTGTACTTAATTCGGCATTGTACCTTTTGTATTTAATTCCGATGCAATTTCTGTGTTTTGTCGTCAATAAGAAGGTTCAAGAGAAACAGAAAACCTTAAGTGAAGCTTCGGAATCGATAACTAAGGTCTCAGGAATGGTTCAAATCATAGAGAGTAAGAAGGGCCAGTCTTCTTGTACTTAAGTCGGCATTGTGCCTTTTGCATTTAATTCCGATGCAATTTCTGTGTTTCGTTGTCAATAAGAAGATCCAAGGGATACAGTAAACCTGAAGTGAAGCATCGGAATCTATAACTAGTGTCACAGGAATGGTTCTAAACATAGACAGTAAGAAGAGCCAGTCTTCTTGTACTTAAGTCGGCATTGTGCCTTTTGTATTTAATTCCGATTCAATTTCTGTGTTTAGACGTCAATAAGAAGGTCCAAGGGATACAGTAAACCTGAAGTGAACCATCGGAATCTATAACTAGTGTGACAGGAATGTTTCAATAGAAAGACAGTAAGAAGAGTTAGTCTTCTTGTACTTAAGTCGGCATTGTACCTTTTGTATGTAATTCCGATGCTATTTCTTTGCTTCGTCGTCAATAAGAAGGTCCAAGGGATACAGTAAACCTGAGGTGAAACATCGGAATCTATAACTAGTGTCTCAGGAATGGTTCCAAACATAGACATAAGAAGAACCAGTCTTCTTGTACTCAAGTCGGCATTGTCCGTTTGTATTTAATTCCGATGCAATTTCTGTGTTTTGTCGTCAATAAGAATGTCCAATTGAAACAGCAAACCTGAAGTGAAGCATCGGAATCTATAACTAGTGTCACAGGAATGGTTCAAACATAGGCAGTAAGAAGAGTCAGTCTCCTTGTACTTAATTCGGCGTTGTACCTTTTGTATTTAATTCCGGTGCATTTTCTGTGTTTCGTCGTCAATAAGAAGGTCCAAGTGATACAGTAAACCTGAAGTGAAGCATCGGAATCTATAACTAGTGTCACAGGAATGGTTCAAATCATAGACAGTAAGAAGAGCCAGTCTTCTTGTACTTAAGTCGGCATTGTCTTTTTGTATTTAATTCCGATGCAATTTCTGTGTTTCGTCGTCAATAAGAAGGTCCAAGGAATACAGTAAACCTGAAGTGAAGCATCGGAATCTATAACTAGTGTCACAGGAATGGTTCAAATCATAGGCAGTAAGAAGAGTCAGTCTTCTTCTACTTAATTCGGCGTTGTACCTTTTGTATTTAATTCCGATGCAATTTCTGTGTTTCGTCGTCAATAAGAAGGTCCAAAGATAACAGTAAACCTGAAGTGAGGCATCGGAATCTATAACTAGTGTCACAGGATTGGTTCAAAACGTAGGCAGTAAGAAGAGTCAGTCTTCTTGTACTTAATTCGGCGTTGTACGTTTTGTATTTAATTCCGATGCAATTTCTGTGTTTCGTCGTGAAAAAGAAGGTCCAAGGGATACAGTAAACCTGAAGTGAAGCATCCAAATCTATAACTAGTGCCATAGGAATGGTTCACAGCATAGACAGTAAGAAGAGCTAGTCTTCTTGTACTTAAGTCAGCATTGTGCCTTTTGTATTTAATTATGATGCAATTTCTGTGTTTTGACGTCAATAGGAAGGTCCAAGGGATACAGTAAACCTGAAGTGAAGCATCGGAATCTATAACTAGTGTCACCTTAAAAGTTCAAAATATAGACAGTAAGAAGAGCCAGTCTTCTTGTACTTAAGTCAGCATTGTGCCTTTTGTATTTAATTATGATGCAATTTCTGTGTTTTGACGTCAATTCGAAGGTCCAAGGGATACAGTAAACCTGAAGTCAAGCATTGAAATCTATAACTAGTGTCAGAGGAAGGGTTCAAAACATAGACAGTATGAAGAGCCACTCTTCTTGTACTTAAGTCGGCACTGTCTTTTTGTATTTAATTCCAATGCAATTTCTGTGATTCGTCGTCAATAAGAAGGTCCAAGGGATACAGTAAACCTGATGTGAAGCATCGGAATCTATAACTAGTGTCAAAGGAATGGTTCAAAACAAAGACAGTAAGTAGAGCCAGTCTTCTTGTACTTAAGTCGCATTGTGCCTTTTGTATTTAATTCCGATGCAATTTCTGTGATTCGTCGTCAATAAGAAGGTCCAAGGGATACAGTAAACCTGAAGTAAAGCATCGGAATCTATAACTAGTATCACAGGAATGGTTCAAATCATAGACAGTAAGAAGAGCCAGTCTTCTTGTACTTAAGTCGGCATTGTGGTTTTGGTATTTAATTCCGATGCAATTTCTGTGTTTCATCGTCAATAAGAAGGTCAGAGGGATTCAGTAAACCTGAGGTGAAGCATCGGAATCTATAACTAGTGTCACAGGAATAGTTCAAAACATTGTCAGTAAGGGGAGCCAGTCATCTTGTACTTAAGTCGGCTTTGTGCCTTTAGTAGTTAATTCCGATGCAATTTCTGTGTTTCGGCGTCAATAACAAGGTCTAAGGGATACAGTAAACCTGACGTGAAGCATCGGAATCTATAACTAGTATCACAGGAATGGTTCAAATCATAGACTGTTAGAAGAGCCAGTCTTCTTGTACTTAAGTCGGCATTGTGCCTTTTGGATTTAATTCCAATGCAATTTCTGTGTTTCGTCGTCAATAAGAAGGTCCAAGGGATACAGTAAACCTGAAGTGAAGCTTCGGAATCTATAACTAGTGTCACAGGAATGGTTCATGACATAGACAGTAAGAAGAGCCAGTCTTCTTGTACTTAAGTCGGCATTGTGCCTTTGGTATTTAATTCCGATGCAATTTCTGTGTTTCGTCGTCAGTAAGAAGGTCCAAGGGATACAGTAAACCTGAAGTGAAACATCGGAATCTATAACTAGTGTCACAGGAATGGTTCAAAATATAGACAGTAAGAAGAGCCAGTCTTCTTGTACTTCAGTTGGCATTGTGCCTTTCGTATTTAATTCCGATGCAATTTCTGTGTCTCGTCGCAAAACGAAGGTGCAACGGATACAGTAAACCTGAAGTGATGCATCGGAACCTATAACTAGTGTCACAGGAATGGTTCAAATCATAGACAGTAAAAGAGCCAGTCTTCTTGTACATAAGTCGGCATTGTGCCTTTTGGATTTAATTCCAATGCAATTTCTGTGTTTCGACGTCAATAAGAAGGTCCAAGGGATACAGTAAACCTGAGGTGAAGCTTCGTAATCTATAACTAGTGTCACAGGAATGGTTCAAGACATAGACAGTAAGAAGAGCCAGTCTTCTTGTACTTAAGTCGGCATTGTGCCTTTGGTATTTAATTCCGATGCAATTTCTGTGTTTCGTCGTCAATAAGAAGGTCCAAGGCATACAGTAAACCTGAAGTGAAGCATCGGAACCTATAATCAGTGTCACAGGAATGGTTCAAAACATAGGCATTAAGAAGAGTCAGTCTTCTTGTACTTAATTCGGCATTGTACCTTTTGTATTTAATTCCGATGCAATTTCTGTGTTTCGTCGTCAATAAGAAGGTCCAAGGGATACAGTAAACCTGAACTGAAACATCGGAATCTATAACTAGTGTCTCTGGAATGGTTCCAAACATAGACATAAGAAGAACCAGTCTTCTGGTACTTAAGTCGGCATTGTCCGTTTGTATTTAATTCCGATGCAATTTCTGTGTTTCGTCGTCAATAAGAATGTCCAAGGGAAACAGCAAACCTGAAGTGAAGCATCGGAATCTATAACTAGTGTCACAGGAATGGTTCAAACAGAGGCAGTAAGAAGAGTCAGTCTCTTTGTACTTAATGCAGCGTTGTACCTTTTGTACTTAATTCCGATGCATTTTCTGTGTTTCGTCGTCAATAAAAAGGTCCAAGGGATACAGTAAACCTGAAGTGAAGCATCGGAATCTATAACTAGTGTCACAGGAATGGTTCAAATCATAGACAGTAAGAAGAGAGAGTCTTCTTGTACTTAAGTCGGCATTGTCTTTTTGTATTTAATTCCGATGCAATTTCTGTGTTTCGTCGTCAATAAGAAGGTCCAAGGAATACAGTAAACCTGAAGTGAAGCATCGGAATCTATAACTAGTGTCACAGGAATGGTTCAAATCATAGGCAGTAAGAAGAGTCAGTCTTCTTCTACATAATTCGGCGTTGTACCTTTTGTATTTAATTCCGATGCAATTTCTGTGTTTCGTCGTCAATAAGAAGGTCCAAGGATAACAGTAAACCTGAAGTGAGGCATCTGAATCTATAACTAGTGTCACAGGATTTGATCAAAACGTAGGCAGTAAGAAGAGTCAGTCTTCTTGTACTTAATTCGGCGTTGTACGTTTTGTATTTAATTCCGATGCAATTTCTGTGTTTCGTCGTGAAAAAGAAGGTCCAAGGGATACAGTAAACCTGAAGTGAAGCATCCAAATCTATAACTAGTGCCATAGGAATGGTTCATGACACAGACAGTAAGAAGAGCCAGTCTTCTTGTACTTAAGTCAGCATTGTGCCTTTTGTATTTAATTATGATGCAATTTCTGTGTTTTGACGTCAATAGGAAGGTCCAAGGGATACAGTAAACCTGAAGTGAAGCATCGGAATCTATAACTAGTGTCACAGGAAAAGTTCAAAATATAGACAGTAAGAAGAGCCAGTCTTCTTGTACTTAAGTCAGCATTGTGCCTTTTGTATTTAATTATGATGCAATTTCTGTGTTTTGACGTCAATTCGAAGGTCCAAGGGATACAGTAAACCTGAAGTCAAGCATTGAAATCTATAACTAGTGTCAGAGGAAGGGTTCAAAACATAGACAGTATGAAGAGCCACTCTTTTTGTACTTAAGTCGGCATTGTCTTTTTGTATTTAATTCCGATGCAATTTCTGTGTTTCGTCGTCAATAAGAAGGTCCAAGGGATACGGTAAACATATAGTGAAGCATCGGAATTTAATACTGGTCTCACAGGAATGTTCAAATCATAGTCAGTAAGAAGAGTCAATCATCTTGTACTTAAGTTGGCAGTGTGCCTTTTGGATTAAATTCCGATGCAATTTCTGTATTTCGTCGTCAATAGGAAGGTACAAGGGATACAGTAAACCTGGATTGAAGCATCGGAACCTATATCTAGTGTGACAGGAATGGTTCAAAACATAGGCAGTAAGAAGAGTGAGTCCTCTTGTACTTAAGTCGGCATTGTACATTTTGTATTTAATTCCGATGCAATTTCTGTGTTTCGTCGTCAATAAGAAGGTCCAAGGGATACAGCAAACATGAAGTGAAGCTTCAGAATCTATAACTAGTGTCACAGGAATGGTTCAGAACATAGACAGTAAGAAGAGCCAGTCTCCTTGTACTTAAGTCGGCATTGTGGTTTTGGTATTTAATTCCGATGCAATTTCTGTGTTTCATCGTCAATAAGAAGTTCAGAGGGATTCAGTAAACCTGAGGTGAAGCATCGGAATCTATAACTAGTGTCACAGGAATAGTTCAAAACATTGACAGTAAGGGGAGCCAGTCATCTTGTACTTAAGTCGGCATTGTGCCTTTAGTAGTTAATTCCGATGCAATTTCTGTGTTTCGGCGTCAATAACAAGGTCTAAGGGATACAGTAAACCTGACGTAAAGCATCGGAATCTATAACTAGTATCACAGGAATGGTTCAAATCATAGACTGTTAGAAGATCCAGTCTTCTTGTACTTAAGTCGGCATTGTGCCTTTTGTATTTAATTCCAATGCAATTTCTGTGTTTCGTCGTCAATAAGAAGGTCCAAGGGATACAGTAAACCTGAAGTGAAGCTTCCGAATCTATAACTAGTGTCACAGGAATGGTTCATGACATAGACAGTAAGAAGAGCCAGTCTTCTTGTACTTAAGTCGGCATTGTGCCTTTGGTATTAATTTCCGATGCAATTTCTGTGTTTCGTCGTCAGTAAGAAGGTCCAAGGGATACAGTAAACCTGAAGTGAAACATCGGAACCTATAATCAGTGTCACAGGAATGGTTCAAAACATAGGCATTAAGAAGAGTCAGTCTTCTTGTACTAAATTCGGCATTGTATTTTTGTATTTAATTCCGATGCAATTTATGTGTTTCGTCGTCAATAAGAAGGTTCAATTGATACAGTAAACCTTAAGTGAAGCTTCGGATTCTATAACTAAGGTCTCAGGAATGGTTCAAATCATAGACAGTAAGAAGAGCCAGTTTTCTTGTACTTAAGTCGGCATTGTGCCTTTTGTATTTAATTCCGATGCAATTTCTGTGTTTCGTTGTCAATAAGAAGATCCAAGGGATACAGTAAACCTGAAGTGAAGCATCGGAATCTATAACTAGTGTCACAGGAATAGTTCTAAACATAGACAGTAAGAAGAGCCAGTCTTCTTGTACTTAAGTTGGCATTGGGCCTTTTGTATTTAATTCCGATTCAATTTCTGTGTTTAGACGTCAATAAGAAGATCCAAGGAATACAGTAAACCTGAAGTGAAGCATCGGAATCTATAACTAATGTGACAGGAATGGTTCAAAGAAAGACAGTAAGAAGAGTTAGTCTTCTTGTACTTAAGTCGGCATTGTACCTTTTGTATTTAATTCCGATGCAATTTCTGTGTTTCGTCGTCAATAAGAATGTCCAAGGGAAACAGTAAACCTGAAGTGAAGGATCCTAATCTGTAACTAGTGTCACAGGAATGGTTCAAACATAGGCAGTAAGAAGAGTCAGTCTCCTTGTACTTAATTCGGCGTTGTACCCTTTGTATTTAATTCCGATGCATTTTCTGTCTTTCGTCGTCAATAAGACGGTCCAAGGGATACAGTAAACCTGAAGTGAAGCATCGGAATCTATAACTAGTGTCACAGGAATGGTTCAAAACATAGACAGTAAGACGAGCCAGTCTTCTTGTACTTAAGTCAGCATTGTCTTTTTGTATTTAATTCCGATGCAATTTCTGTGTTTCGTCGTGAATAAGAAGGTCCAAGGGATAGAGTAAACCTGAAGTGAAGCATCGGAATCTATAACTAGTGCCATAGGTATGGTTCATAACATAGACAGTAAGAAGAGACAGTCTTCTTGTACTTAAGTCAGCATTGTGCCTTTTGTATTTAATTATGATGCAATTTCTGTGTTTTGACGTCAATAAGAAGGTCCAAGGGATACAGTAAACCTGAAGTGAAGCATCGGAATCTGTAACTAGTGTCACAGGAGTGGTTCAAAAAGTAGACAGTAAGAAGAGCCAGTCTTCATGTACTTAAGTCAGCATTGTGCCTTTTGTATTTAATTATGATGCAATTTCTGTGTTTTGACGTCAATTCGAAGGTCCAAGGGATACAGTAAACCTGAAGTCAAGCATTGAAATCTATAACTAGTGTCAGAGGAATGGTTCAAACATAGACAGTAAGAAGAGCCACTCTTCTTGTACTTAAGTCGGCATTGTGCCTTTTGTATTTAGTTCCGATGCAATTTCTGTGTTTCGTCGTCAATAAGAAGGTCCAAGGGATACAGTAAACATATAGTGAAGCATCGGAATTTAATACAGGTCTCACAGGAAATGTTCAAGTCACAGTCAGTAAGAAGAGTCAGTCTTCTTGTGCCTTTTGTATTTAATTTCGATGCAATTTCTGTGTTTCATCGTCAATAAGAAGTTCCAAGGGATTCAGTAAACCTGAAGTGAAGCATCGGAATGTATAACTAGTGTCACAGGAGTGGTTCAAAACATAGACAGTTAGAAGACCCAGTCTTCTTGTACTTACGTCTGCATTGTCCAATTTTTATTTAATTCCGATGTAATTTCTGTGATTCGTCGTCAATAAGAAGGATGAAGGGATACAATAAACCTGAAGTGAAGCATTGGAATCTATAACTAGTGTGACAGGAATAGTTCAAAACACAGACAGTAAGAAGAGTTAGTCTTCTAGTACTTAAGTCGGCATTGTACCTTTTGTATTTAATTCCGATGCAATTTCTTTGTTCCGTCGCCAATAAGAAGGTCCAAGGAATACCGTAAACCTGAAGTGAAGCATCGGAATCTATAACTAGTGTCTCAAGAATGGTCGAAACATAGAAAGTAAGAAGAGCCAGTCTTCTTGTTCTTAAGTCGGCAGTGTCCTTTTGTATTTAATTCCGATGCAATATCTGTGTTTCGTCGTCAATAAGAAGGTCCAAGGGTAACAGTAAACCTGCAGCGAAGCATGGGATTCTATAACTAGTGTCACAGGAATGGTTCAAACTATAGACAGTAAGAAGAGCCAGTCTTCTTGTACTTAAGTCGGCATTGTGCCTTTTGTATTTAATTCCGTTGCAATTTCTGTGTTTCGTCGCAATAAGAAGGTCCAAGGGATACAGTAAACCTGAAGTGATGCATCGGAACCTATATTTAGTGCCACAGGAATAGTTCAAAACATAGGCAGTAAGTAGAGCCAGTCTTCTTGTACCTAAGTCGGCACTGTACCTTTTGTATTTAATTCCGATGCAATTTCTCTGTTTCATCGTCGGTAAGATGGTCAGACGGATATAGTAAACCTAAAGGGAACCATCGGAATCTATGACTAGTGTCACAGGAATGGATCAAAACATAGACAGTAAGAAGAGCCAGTCTTCTTGTACTTAAGTCGGCATTGTACATTTTGTATTTAATTCCGATGCAATTTCTGTGTTTCGTCGTCAACAAGAAGGTCCAAGGTATACAGTAAACCTGACGTGAAGCATCGGAATCTATAACTAGTGTCACAGGAATGGTTCAAATCATATACAGTAAGAAGAGCCAGTCTTCTTGTACTTAAGTCGGCAATGTGCCTTTTGTATTTAATTCCGATGCAATTTCTGTGTTTCGTCGTCAATAAGAAGGATGAAGGGATACAGTAAACCTGAAGTGAAGCATCGGAATCTATAACTAGTGTGACAGGAATGGTTCAAAACACAGACAGTAAGTAGAGTTAGTCTTATTGTACTTAAGTCGGCATTGTACCTTTCGTATTTAATTCCGATGCAATTTCTTTGTTTCGTTGTCAATAAGAATTTTCAAGGGATACAGTAAACCTGAAGTGAAGCATCGGAATCTATAACTAGTGACTCAGGAATGGGTCAAAACATAGACAGTAAGAAGAGCATGTCTCCTTGTACTTAATTCGGCGTTGTACCTTTTGTATTTAAATCCGATGCAATTTCTGTGTTTTGCCGTCAATAGGAAGGTCCAAGGGATACAGTAAACCTGAAGTGAAGCTTCGTAATCTATAACTAGTGTCACAGGAATGGTTCAAGGCATAGACAGTAAGAAGAGCCAGTCTTCTTGTACTTAAGTCGGCATTGTGCCTTTGGTATTTAATTCCGATGCATTTTCTGTGTTTCGTCGTCAATAAGACGGTCCAAGGGATACAGTAAACCTGAAGTGAAGCATCGGAATCTATAACTAGTGTCACAGGAATGGTTCAAAACATAGACAGTAAGACGAGCCAGTCTTCTTGTACTTAAGTCAGCATTGTCTTTTTGTATTTAATTCCGATGCAATTTCTGTGTTTCGTCGTGAATAAGAAGGTCCAAGGGATAGAGTAAACCTGAAGTGAAGCATCGGAATCTATAACTAGTGCCATAGGTATGGTTCATAACATAGACAGTAAGAAGAGCCAGTCTTCTTGTACTTAAGTCAGCATTGTGCCTTTTGTATTTAATTATGATGCAATTTCTGTGTTTTGACGTCAATAAGAAGGTCCAAGGGATACAGTAAACCTGAAGTGAAGCATCGGAATCTGTAACTAGTGTCACAGGAGTGGTTCAAAAAGTAGACAGTAAGAAGAGCCAGTCTTCATGTACTTAAGTCAGCATTGTGCCTTTTGTATTTAATTATGATGCAATTTCTGTGTTTTGACGTCAATTCGAAGGTCCAAGGGATACAGTAAACCTGAAGTCAAGCATTGAAATCTATAACTAGTGTCAGAGGAATGGTTCAAACATAGACAGTAAGAAGAGCCACTCTTCTTGTACTTAAGTCGGCATTGTGCCTTTTGTATTTAGTTCCGATGCAATTCCTGTGTTTCGTCGTCAATAAGAAGGTCCAAGGGATACAGTAAACATATAGTGAAGCATCGGAATTTAATACAGGTCTCACAGGAAATGTTCAAGTCACAGTCAGTAAGAAGAGTCAGTCTTCTTGTGCCTTTTGTATTTAATTTCGATGCAATTTCTGTGTTTCATCGTCAATAAGAAGTTCCAAGGGATTCAGTAAACCTGAAGTGAAGCATCGGAATGTATAACTAGTGTCACAGGAGTGGTTCAAAACATAGACAGTTAGAAGACCCAGTCTTCTTGTACTTACGTCTGCATTGTCCAATTTTTATTTAATTCCGATGTAATTTCTGTGATTCGTCGTCAATAAGAAGGATGAAGGGATACAATAAACCTGAAGTGAAGCATTGGAATCTATAACTAGTGTGACAGGAATAGTTCAAAACACAGACAGTAAGAAGAGTTAGTCTTCTAGTACTTAAGTCGGCATTGTACCTTTTGTATTTAATTCCGATGCAATTTCTTTGTTCCGTCGCCAATAAGAAGGTCCAAGGAATACCGTAAACCTGAAGTGAAGCATCGGAATCTATAACTAGTGTCTCAAGAATGGTCGAAACATAGAAAGTAAGAAGAGTCAGTCTTCTTGTTCTTAAGTCGGCAGTGTCCTTTTGTATTTAATTCCGATGCAATATCTGTGTTTCGTCGACAATAAGAAGGTCCAAGGGTAACAGTAAACCTGCAGCGAAGCATGGGATTCTATAACTAGTGTCACAGGAATGGTTCAAACTATAGACAGTAAGAAGAGCCAGTCTTCTTGTACTTAAGTCGGCATTGTGCCTTTTGTATTTAATTCCGTTGCAATTTCTGTGTTTCGTCGCAATAAGAAGGTCCAAGGGATACAGTAAACCTGAAGTGATGCATCGGAACCTATATTTAGTGCCACAGGAATAGTTCAAAACATAGGCAGTAAGTAGAGCCAGTCTTCTTGTACCTAAGTCGGCACTGTACCTTTTGTATTTAATTCCGATGCAATTTCTCTGTTTCATCGTCGGTAAGATGGTCAGACGGATATAGTAAACCTAAAGGGAACCATCGGAATCTATGACTAGTGTCACAGGAATGGATCAAAACATAGACAGTAAGAAGAGCCAGTCTTCTTGTACTTAAGTCGGCATTGTACATTTTGTATTTAATTCCGATGCAATTTCTGTGTTTCGTCGTCAACAAGAAGGTCCAAGGTATACAGTAAACCTGACGTGAAGCATCGGAATCTATAACTAGTGTCACAGGAATGGTTCAAATCATATACAGTAAGAAGAGCCAGTCTTCTTGTAGTTAAGTCGGCAATGTGCCTTTTGTATTTAATTCCGATGCAATTTCTGTGTTTCGTCGTCAATAAGAAGGATGAAGGGATACAGTAAACCTGAAGTGAAGCATCGGAATCTATAACTAGTGTGACAGGAATGGTTCAAAACACAGACAGTAAGTAGAGTTAGTCTTATTGTACTTAAGTCGGCATTGTACCTTTCGTATTTAATTCCGATGCAATTTCTTTGTTTCGTTGTCAATAAGAATTTTCAAGGGATACAGTAAACCTGAAGTGAAGCATCGGAATCTATAACTAGTGACTCAGGAATGGGTCAAAACATAGACAGTAAGAAGAGCATGTCTCCTTGTACTTAATTCGGCGTTGTACCTTTTGTATTTAAATCCGATGCAATTTCTGTGTTTTGCCGTCAATAGGAAGGTCCAAGGGATACAGTAAACCTGAAGTGAAGCTTCGTGTGTGTGTGTGTGTGGTTTGAGGTTTTCGGGCGCTAAACAGCGTGGTCATCAGCGCCAATCTATAACTAGTGTCACAGGAATGGTTCAAGGCATAGACAGTAAGAAGAGCCAGTCTTCTTGTACTTAAGTCGGCATTGTGCATTTGGTATTTAATTCCGATGCATTTTCTGTGTTTCGTCGTCAATAAGAAGGTCCAAGGCATACAGGAAACCTGAAGTGAAGCATCGGAACCTATAATCAGTGTCACAGGAATGGTTCAAAACATAGGCATTAAGAAGAGTCAGTCTTCTTGTACTTAATTCGGCATTGTACCTTTTGTATTTAATTCCGATGCAATTTCTGTGATTCGTCGTCAATAAGAAGGTTCAAGAGAAACAGAAAACCTTAAGTGAAGCTTCGGAATCGATAACTAAGGTCTCAGGAATGGTTCAAATCATAGACAGTAAGAAGAGCCAGTCTTCTTGTACTTAAGTCGGCATTGTGCCTTTTGTATTTAATTCCGATGCAATTTCTGTGTTTCGTTGTCAATAAGAAGATCCAAGGGATACAGTAAACCTGAAGTGAAGCATCGGAATCTATAACTAGTGTCACAGGAATGGTTCTAAACATAGACAGTAAGAAGAGCCAGTCTTCTTGTACTTAAGTCGGCATTGTGCCTTTTGTAT
Source organism: Schistocerca piceifrons (assembly GCF_021461385.2). Lineage (NCBI taxonomy): Eukaryota > Metazoa > Arthropoda > Insecta > Orthoptera > Acrididae > Schistocerca > Schistocerca piceifrons. Next base: position 641,852 of record NW_025728257.1, read on the forward strand.
TTAATTCCGATTCAATTTCTGTGTTTAGACTTCAATAAGAAGGTCCAAGGGATACAGTAAACCTGAAGTGAACCATCGGAATCTATAACTAGTGTGACAGGAATGTTTCAATAGAAAGACAGTAAGAAGAGTTAGTCTTCTTGTACGTAAGTCGGCATTGTACCTTTTGTATTTAATGCCGATGCTATTTCTTTGTTTCGTCGTCAATAAGAAGGTCCAAGGGATACAGTAAACCTGAAGTGAAACATCGGAATCTATAACTAGTGTCTCAGGAATGTTTCCAAACATAGACATAAGAAGAACCAGCCTTCTGGTACTTAAGTCGGCATTGTCCGTTTGTATTTAATTCCGATGCAATTTCTGTGTTTCGTCGTCAATAAGAATGTCCAAGGGAAACAGCAAACCTGAAGTGAAGCATGGAATCTATAACTAGTGTCACAGGAATGGTTCAAACATAGGCAGTAAGAAGGGTCAGTCTCCTTGTACTTAATTCAGCGTTGTACCTTTTGTACTTAATTCCGATGCATTTTCTGTGTTTCGTCGTCAATAAAAAGGTCCAAGGGATACAGTAAACCTGAAGTGAAGCATCGGAATCTATAACTAGTGTCACAGGAATGGTTCAAATCATAGACAGTAAGAAGAGCCAGTCTTCTTGTACTTAAGTCGGCATTGTCTTTTTGTATTTAATTCCGATGCAATTTCTGTGTTTCGTCGTCAATAAGAAGGTCCAAGGAATACAGTAAACCTGAAGTGAAGCATCGGAATCTATAACTAGTGTCACAGGAATGGTTCAAATCATAGGCAGTAAGAAGAGTCAGTCTTCTTCTACATAATTCGGCGTTGTACCTTTTGTATTTAATTCCGATGCAATTTCTGTGTTTCGTCGTCAATAAGAAGGTCCAAGGATAACAGTAAACCTGAAGTGAGGCATCGGAATCTATAACTAGTGTCACAGGATTGGTTCAAAACGTAGGCAGTAAGAAGAGTCAGTCTTCTTGTACTTAATTCGGCGTTGTACGTTTTGTATTTAATTCCGATGCAATTTCTGTGTTTCGTCGTGAATAAGAAGGTCCAAGTTATACAGTAAACCTGAAGTGAAGCATCCAAATCTATAACTAGTGCCATAGGAATGGTTCACAACATAGACAGTAAGAAGAGCTAGTCTTCTTGTACTTAAGTCAGCATTGTGCCTTTTGTATTTAATTATGATGCAATTTCTGTGTTTTGACGTCAATTCGAAGGTCCAAGGGATACAGTAAACCTGAAGTCAAGCATTGAAATCTATAACTAGTGTCAGAGGAAGGGTTCAAAACATAGTCAGTATGAAGAGCCACTCTTCTTGTACTTAAGTCGGCATTGTCTTTTTGTATTTAATTCCGATGCAATTTCTGTGTTTGGTCGTCAATAAGAAGGTCCAAGGGATACGGTAAACATATAGTGAAGCATCGGAATTTAATACTGGTCTCACAGGAAATGTTCAAATCATAGTCAGTAAGAAGAGTCAATCTTCTTGTACTTAAGTTGGCATTGTGCCTTTTGGATTAAATTCCGATGCAATTTCTGTATTTCGTCGTCAATAGGAAGGTAGAAGGGATACAGTAAACGTGGAGTGAAGCATCGGAACCTATATCTAGTGTGACAGGAATGGTTCAAAACATAGGCAGTAAGAAGAGTGAGTCCTCTTGTACTTAGGTCGGCATTGTACATTTTGTATTTAATTCCGATGCAATTTCTGTGTTTCGTCGTCAATAAGAAGTTCCAAGGGATACAGCAAACCTGAAGTGAAGCTTCAGAATCTATAACTAGTGTCACAGGAATGGTTCAGAACATAGACAGTAAGAAGAGCCAGTCTTCTTGTACTTATGTAGGTATTGTGCCTTTTGTATTTAATTCCGATGCTATTTCTGTGTTTCGTCGTCAATAAGAAGGTCCAAGGGATACAGTAAACCTGATGTGAAGCATCGGAATCTATAACTAGTGTCAAAGGAATGGTTCAAAACAAAGACAGTAAGTAGAGCCAGTCTTCATATACTTAAGTCGCATTGTGCCTTTTGTAATTAATTCCGATGCAATTTCTGTGATTCGTCGTCAATAAGAAGGTCCAAGGGATACAGTAAACCTGAAGTAAAGCATCGGAATCTATAACTAGTATCACAGGAATGGTTCAAATCATAGACAGTAAGAAGAGCCAGTCTTCTTGTACTTAAGTCGGCATTGTGGTTTTGGTATTTAATTCCGATGCAATTTCTGTGTTTCATCGTCAATAAGAAGGTCAGAGGGATTCAGTAAACCTGAGGTGAAGCATCGGAATCTATAACTAGTGTCACAGGAATAGTTCAAAACATTGACAGTAAGGGGAGCCAGTCATCTTGTACTTAAGTCGGCATTGTGCCTTTAGTAGTTAATTCCGATGTAATTTCTGTGTTTCGGCGTCAATAACAAGGTCTAAGGGATACAGTAAACCGGACGTGAAGCATCGGAATCTATAACTAGTATCACAGGAATGGTTCAAATCATAGACTGTTAGAAGAGCCAGTCTTCTTGTACTTAAGTCGGCATTGTGCCTTTTGGATTTAATTCCAATGCAATTTCTGTGTTTCGTCGTCAATAAGAAGGTCCAAGGGATACAGTAAACCTGAAGTGAAGCTTCGGAATCTATAACTAGTGTCACATGAATGGTTCATGACATAGACAGTAAGAAGAGCCAGTCTTCTTGTACTTAAGTCGGCATTGTGCCTTTGGTATTTAATTCCGATGCAATTTCTGTGTTTCGTCGTCAGTAAGAAGGTCCAAGGGATACAGTAAACCTGAAGTGAAACATCGGAACCTATAATCAGTGTCACAGGAATGGTTCAAAACATAGGCATTAAGAAGAGTCAGTCTTCTTGTAATAAATTCGGCATTGTACCTTTTGTATTAAATTCCGATGCAATTTATGTGTTTCGTCGTCAATAAGAAGGTTCAAGGGGTACAGTAAACCTTAAGTGAAGCTTCGGAATCTATAACTAAGGTCTCAGGAATGGTTCAAATCATAGACAGTAAGAAGAGCCAGTTTTCTTGTACTTAAGTCGGCATTGTGCCTTTTGTATTTAATTCCGATGCCATTTCTGTGTTTCGTTGTCAATAAGAAGATCCAAGGGATACAGTAAACCTGAAGTGAAGCATCGGAATCTATAACTAGTGTCACAGGAATAGTTCTAAACATAGACAGTAAGAAGAGCCAGTCTTCTTGTACTTAAGTTGGCATTGGGCCTTTTGTGTTTTATTCCGATTCAATTTCTGTGTTTAGACGTCAATAAGAAGATCCAAGGGATACAGTAAACCTGAAGTGAAGCATCGGAATCTATAACTAATGTGACAGGAATGGTTCAAAAGAAAGACAGTAAGAAGAGTTAGTCTTCTTGTACTTAAGTCGGCATTGTACCTTTTGTATTTAATTCCGATGCAATATCTGTGTTTCGTCGTCAATAAGAATGTCCAAGGGATACAGTAAACCTGAAGTGAAGGATCGGAATCTGTAACTAGTGTCACAGGAATGGTTCAAACATAGGCAGTAAGAAGAGTCAGTCTCCTTGTACTTAATTCGGCGTTGTACCTTTTGTATTTAATTCCGATGCATTTTCTGTGTTTCGTCGTCAATAAGACGGTCCAAGGGATACAGTAAACCTGAAGTGAAGCATCGGAATCTATAACTAGTGTCACAGGAATGGTTCAAATCATAGACAGTAAGACGAGCCAGTCTTCTTGTACTTAAGTCAGCATTGTCTTTTTGTATTTAATTCCGATGCAATTTCTGTGTTTCGTCGTGAATAAGAAGGTCCAAGGGATACAGTAAACCTGAAGTGAAGCATCGGAATCTATAACTAGTGCCATAGGTATGGTTCATAACATAGACAGTAAGAAGAGCCAGTCTTCTTGTACTTAAGTCAGCATTGTGCCTTTTGTATTTAATTATGATGCAATTTCTGTGTTTTGACGTCAATAAGAAGGTCCAAGGGATACAGTAAACCTGAAGTGAAGCATCGGAATCTATAACTAGTGTCACTGGAGTGGTTCAAAATATAGACAGTTAGAAGACCCAGTCTTCATGTACTTACGTCTGCATTGTCCAATTTTTATTTAATTCCGATGTAATTTCTGTGATTCGTCGTCAATAAGAAGGTCCAAGGGTAACAGTAAACCTGCAGCGAAGCATGGGATTCTATAACTAGTGTCACAGGAATGGTTCAAACTATAGACAGTAAGAAGAGCCAGTCTTCTTGTACTTAAGTCGGCATTTGGCCTTTTGTATTTAATTCCGTTGCAATTTCTGTCTTTCGTCGCAATAAGAAGGTCCAAGGGATACAGTAAACCTGAAGTGATGCATCGGAACCTATATTTAGTGCCACAGGAATAGTTCAAAACATAGCCAGTAAGTAGAGCCAGTCTTCTTGTACCTAAGTCGGCACTGTACCTTTTGTATTTAATTCCGATGCAATTTCTCTGTTTCATCGTCGGTAAGATGGTCAGTCGGATATAGTAAACCCGAAGGGAACCATCGGAATCTATGACTAGTGTCACAGGAATGGATCAAAACATAGACAGTAAGAAGAGCCAGTCTTCTTGTACTTAAGTCGGCATTGTACATTTTGTATTTAATTCCGATGCAATTTCTGTGTTTCGTCGTCAACAAGAAGGTCCAAGGTATACAGTAAACCTGACGTGAAGCATCGGAATCTATAACTAGTGTCACAGGAATGGTTCAAATCATATACAGTAAGAAGAGCCAGTCTTCTTGTACTTAAGTCGGCAATGTGCCTTTTGTATTTAATTCCGATGCAATTTCTGTGTTTCGTCGTCAATAAGAAGGATGAAGGGATACAGTAAACCTGAAGTGAAGCATCGGAATCTATAACTAGTGTGACAGGAATGCTTCAAAACACAGACAGTAAGTAGAGTTAGTCTTCTTGTACTTAAGTCGGCATTGTACCTTTCGTATTTAATTCCGAAGCAATTTCTTTGTTTCGTTGTCAATAAGAATTTTCAAGGGATACAGTAAACCTGAAGTGAAGCATCGGAATCTATAACTAGTGACTCAGGAATGGGTCAAAACATAGACAGTAAGAAGAGCCAGTCTTCTTGTACTTAATTCGGCGTTGTACCGTTTGTATTTAAATCCGATGCAATTTCTGTGTTTTGCCGTCAATAGGAAGGTCCAAGGGATACAGTAAATCTGAAGTGAAGCATCGGAATCTATAACTAGTGTCAGAGAAATGGTTCAAAACATAGACAGTAAGAAGAGTAGGTATTCTTGTACTTAAGTCGCCATTGAGCGTTTTGTATTTAATTCCGATGCAATTTCTGTGTTTCGTCGTCAATAAGAAAGTCCAAGGGATACAGTAAACCTGAAGCGATGCATCGGAATCGTTAACTAGTGTCACAGGAATGGTTCAAAATATAGACAGTAAGAAGAGCCATTCTTCTTGTTAAGTTGGCATTGTGCCTTTTGGATTTAATTCCGATGCAATTTCTGTGTTTCGTCGTCAACAAGAAGGTACAAGGGATACAGTAAACCTGAAGTGAAGCATCGGAATCTATAACTAGTGTGACAGGAATGGTTCAAAATATAGACTGCAAGACGAGCCAGTCGTCTTGTACTTAAGTCGGCATTGTGCCTTTTGTATTTAATTCCGATGAAATTTCTGTGTTTCATCGTCAATAACAAGGCCCAAGGGATACAGTAAACCTGACGTGAGGCATCGGAATCTATAACTAGTGTCACAGGAATGGTTCAAATGATAGACAGTAAGTAGAACCAGTCTTCTTGCACTTAAGTCCGCATTGTGCCTCTTGTATTTAATTCCGATGAAATTACGGTGTTTCGACGTCAATAAGAAGGTCCAAGGGATACAGTAAACCAGAAGTGAAGAATCGGAATCTATAACTAGTGTCACAGGAATGGTTCAAATCATAGACAGTAAGTAGAACCAGTCTTCTTGCACTTAAGTCGGCATTGTGCCTTTTGGATTTAATTCCATTGCAATTTCTGTGTTTCGTCGTCAATAAGAAGGTCCAAGGGATACAGTAAACCTGAAGTGAAGATCGGAATCTATAACTAGTGTCACAGGAATGGTTCAAAATATAGTCAGAAGAGCCAGTCTTCATGTACTTAAGGCGGCATTGTGCATTTTGTATTAAATTCCGATGCAGTTTCTGTGTTTCGTCGTCAATAACAAGGATGAAGGGATACAGTAAACCTGTAGTGAAGCATCGGAATCTATAACTAGTGTCACAGGAATGGTTCAAAACATAAGCAGTAAGAAGAGTCTGTCTTCTTGTACTTAATTCGGCGTTGTACCTTTTGTATTTAATTCCGATGCAATTTCTGTGTTTCGTCGTCAATAAGAATGTCCAAGGGATACAGTAAATCTGAAATGAAGCTTAGGTTTCTATAACTAGTGTCTCAGAAATGGTTCAAATCTTAGATAGTAAGAAGAGCCAGTCTTCTTGTACTTAAGTCGGAATTGAGACTTTTCTATTTAATTCCTTTGAAATTTCTGTGTTTCGTCATGAATAAGGAGGTCCAAGGGATTCAGTAAACCTGATGTGAAGCATCGGAATCTATAACTAGTGTCACAGGAATGTTTCAATACATAGACCGTAAGAAGAGCCAGTCTTCTTGTACGTAAGTCGGCACTGTGCATTTTGCATTTAATTCCGATTCAATTTCTATGTTTCATCGTCAATAAGAAGGTCAGAGGGATACAGTAAACCTGAAGTGAAGCGTAGGAATCTATAACTAGTGTCTCAGGAATGGTTCAATTCATAGACCGTAAGAAGAGCCAGTCTTCTTGTACTTAAGTCGGCAATGTGCCTTTTGTATTTACCTCCGTTGAAATTTCTGTGTTTCGTCGTCAATAAGAAGGTCCAAGGGATACAGTAAACCAGAAATGAAGCATCGGAATCTATAACTAGTTTCACAGGAATGACTCAAACATAGACAGTTAGAAGACCCAGTCTCCTTTTACTTAAGTCGGCATTGTGCCTTTTGTATTTAATTCCGATGCAATTTCTCTGTTTCATCGTCGGTAAGAAGGTCAGAGGGATATAGTAAACCTGTAGTGAACCATCGGAATCTATAACTAGTGTCACAGGAATGGTTCAAAACATAGACAGTAAGAAGAGACAGACTTCTTACACTTAAGTCGGCATTGTACCTTTTGTATCTAATTCCGATGCAATTTCTGTGTTTCGTCGTCAATAAGAAGGTCCAAGGTATACAGTAAACCTGACGTGAAGCACCGGAATCCATAACTAGTGTCACAGGAATGGTTCAAATCATAGACAGTAAGTAGAGTCAGTGTTCTTGTACTTAAGTCGGCATTGTGCCTTTTGTATTTAATTCCGATGCAATTTCTGTATTTCGTTGTCAATAAAAAGGATGAAGGGATACAGTAAACCTGAAGTGAAGCATCGGAATCTCTAACTAGTGTGACTGGATTGGTTCAAAACACACAGAGTAAGTAGAGTTAGTCTTCTTGTACTTAAGTCGGCATTGTACCTTTCATATTTAATTCCGATGCAATTTCTTTGTTTCGTCGTCAATAAGAAGGTCCAAGGGATACAGTAATTCTGAAGTGAAGCATCGGAATCTATAACTAGTGTCTCAGGAATGGGTCAAAACAAAGACAGTAAGAGGAGCCAGTCTTCTTGTACTTAAGTCAGCATTGTCCTTTTCTATTTAATTCCGATGCAATTTCTCTGTTTTGTCGTCAATAAGAAGGTCCAAGGGATACAGTAAACCTGAAGTGAAGCTTCTGAATCTATAACTCGTGTCATAGGAATGGTTCAAAACATAGGCAGTAAGAAGAGTCAGTCTTCTTGTACTTAATTCGGCGTAGAAACTTATGTATCTAAATCCGATGCAATTTCTGTGTTTCGTCGTCAATAAGAAGGTCCAAGGGATACAGTAAATCTGAAGTCAAGCTTCGGAATCTATAACTAGTGTCTCAGGAATGGTTCAAATCTTAGACAGTTAGAAGAGCCAGTCTACTTGCACTTAAGTCGGCATTGTGCCTTTTGTATTTAATTCCGATGCAATTTTTGTGTTTCGTCGTCAATACGAAGGTCCAACGGATACAGTAAACCTGAAGTGAAGCATTGGAATCTATAACTAGTGTCTCAGGAAGGGGTCAAAACAAAGACAGTAAGAAGAGCCAGTCTTCTTGTACTTAAGTCGGCATTGTATCTTTTGTATTTAATTCCGTTGCAATTTCTGTGTTTCTTCGTCAATAAGAAGGTCAGAGGGATACAGTAAACCTGAATTGAAGCATCGGAATCTATAACTAGTGTCATAGAAATGGACCAAAACATAGACAGTAAGAAGGGTCAGTCTTCTTGTACTTAATTCGGCATTGTACCTTTTCTATTTAATTCCGATGCAATTTCTGTGTTTCGTCGTCAATAAGAAGGACCAAGGAATACAGTAAGCCTGACGTGAAGCATCGGAATCTATAACTAGTGTCACAGGAATGGTTCAAATCATAGACAGTAAGTAGAGCCAGTCTTCTTGTACTTAAGTCGGCATTGTGCCTTTTGTATTGAATTCCGATGCAATTTCTGTCTTTCGTCGTCAATAAGAAGCATGAAGGGATACGGTAAACCTGAAGTGAAGCATCGGAATTTATAACTAGTGTGACAGGAATGGTTCAAACACAGAGTGTAAGTAGAGTTAGTCTTCTTGTACTTAAGTCGGCATTGTATCTTTCGTATTTAATTCCGATGCAATTTCTTTGTTTCGTCGTCAATAAGAAGGTCCAAGGGATACAGTAAACCAGAAGTGAAGCATCGGAATCTATAACTAGTGTCTCAGGAATGGTTCAAAACATAGACAGTAAGAAGAGACAGACTTCTTACACTTAAGTCGGCATTGTACCTTTTGTATCTAATTCCGATGCAATTTCTGTGTTTCGTCGTCAATAAGAAGGTCCAAGGGATACAGTAAATCTGAAGTCAAGCTTCGGAATCTATAACTAGTGTCTCAGGAATGGTTCAAATCTTAGACAGTTAGAAGAGCCAGTCTACTTGCACTTAAGTCGGCATTGTGCCTTTTGTATTTAATTCCGATGCAATTTCTGTGTTTCTTCGTCCATAAGAAGGTCAGAGGGATACAGTAAACCTGAATTGAAGCATCGGAATCTATAACTAGTGTCATAGAAATGGTCCAAAACATAGACAGTAAGAAGGGTCAGTCTTCTTGTACATAATTCGGCATTGTACCTTTTCTATTTAATTGCGATGCAATTTCTGTGTTTCGTCGTCAATAAGAAGGTCCAAGGAATACAGAAAGCCTGACGTGAAGCATCGGAATCTATAACTAGTGTCACAGGAATGGTTCAAATCATAGACAGTAAGTAGGGCCAGTCTTCTTGTACTTAAGTCGGCATTGTGCCTTTTGTATTGAATTCCGATGCAATTTCTGTCTTTCGTCGTCAATAAGAAGGATGAAGGGATACAGTAAACCTGAAGTGAAGCATCGGAATTTATAACTAGTGTGACAGGAATGGTTCAAAACACAGAGTGTAAGTAGAGTTAGTCTTCTTGTACTTAAGTCGGCATTGTATCTTTCGTATTTAATTCCGATGCAATTTCTTTGTTTCGTCGTCAATAAGAAGGTCCAAGGGATACAGTAAACCAGAAGTGAAGCATCGGAATCTATAACTAGTGTCTCAGGAAGGGGTTAAAACATAGACAGTAAGAAGAGCCAGTCTTCTTGTACATAAGTCAGCATTGTCCTTTTGTATTTAATTCCGATGCAATTTTTGTGTTTCGTCGTCCATACGAAGGTCCAACGGATACAGCAAAACTGAAGTGAAGCATTGGAATCTATAACTAGTGTCACAGGAATGTTTCAAATCATAGGCAGTAAGAAGAGTCAGTCTTCTTGTACTTAAGTCGGCAATGTGCCTTTTGTATTTACTTCCGATGAAATTTCTGTGTTTCGTCGTCAATAAGAAGGTCCAAGGGATACAGTAAACCAGAAGTGAAGCATCGGAATCTATAACTAGTTTCTCAGGAATGACTCAAACATAGACAGTTAGAAGACCCAGTCTTCTTGTACTTAAGTCGGCATTGTGCCTTTTGTATTTAATTCCGATGCAATTTCTCTGTTTCATCGTCGGTAAGAAGGTCAGAGGGATATAGTAAACCTGAAGTGAACCATCGGAATCTATAACTAGTGTCACAGGAATGGTTCAAAACATAGACAGTAAGAAGAGACAGACTTCTTACACTTAAGTCGGCATTGTACCTTTTGTATCTAATTCCGATGCAATTTCTGTGTTTCGTCGTCAATAAGAAGGTCCAAGGTATACAGTAAACCTGACGTGAAGCATCGGAATCCATAACTAGTGTCACAGGAATGGTTCAAATCATAGACAGTAAGTAGAGTCAGTGTTCTTGTACTTATGTCGGCATTGTGCCTTTTGTATTTAATTCCGATGCAATTTCTGTATTTCGTTGTCAATAAGAAGGATGAAGGGATACAGTAAACCTGAAGTGAAGCATCGGAATCTCTAACTAGTGTGACTGGATTGGTTCAAAACACACAGAGTAAGTAGAGTTAGTCTTCTTGTACTTAAGTCGGCATTGTACCTTTCATATTTAATTCCGATGCAATTTCTTTGTTTCGTTGTCAATAAGAAGGTCCAAGGGATACAGTAATTCTGATGTGAAGCATCGGAATCTATAACTAGTGTCTCAGGAATGGGTCAAAACAAAGACAGTAAGAGGAGCCAGTCTTCTTGTACTTAAGTCAGCATTGTTCTTTTCTATTTAATTCCGATGCAATTTCTCTGTCTTGTCGTCAATAAGAAGGTCCAAGGGATACAGTTAACCTGAAGTGAAGCTTCTGAATCTATAACTAGTGTCACAGGAATGGTTCAAAACATAGGCAGTAAGAAGAGTCAGTCTTCTTGTACTTAATTCGGCGTAGAACCTTTTGTATCTAAATCCGATGCAATTTCTGTGTTTCGTCGTCAATAAGAAGGTCCAAGGGATACAGTAAATCTGTAGTCAAGCTTCGGAATCTATAACTAGTGTCTCAGGAATGGTTCAAATCTTAGACAGTTAGAAGAGCCAGTCTACTTGCACTTAAGTCGGCATTGTGCCTTTTGTATTTAATTCCGATGCAATTTCTGTGTTTCTTCGTCCATAAGAAGGTCAGAGGGATACAGTAAACCTGAATTGAAGCATCGGAATCTATAACTAGTGTCATAGAAATGGTCCAAAACATAGACAGTAAGAAGGGTCAGTCTTCTTGTACATAATTCGGCATTGTACCTTTTCTATTTAATTCCGATGCAATTTCTGTGTTTCGTCGTCAATAAGAAGGTCCAAGGAATACAGTAAGCCTGACGTGAAGCATCGGAATCTATAACTAGTGTCACAGGAATGGTTCAAATCATAGACAGTAAGTAGAGCCAGTCTTCTTGTACTTAAGTCGGCATTGTGCCTTTTGTATTGAATTCCGATGCAATTTCTGTCTTTCGTCCTCAATAAGAAGGATGAAGGGATACAGTAAACCTGAAGTGAAGCATCGGAATTTATAACTAGTGTGACAGGAATGGTTCAAAACACAGAGTGTAAGTAGAGTTAGTCTTCTTGTACTTAAGTCGGCATTGTATCTTTCGTATTTAATTCCGATGCAATTTCTTTGTTTCGTCGTCAATAAGAAGGTCCAAGGGATACAGTAAACCAGAAGTGAAGCATCGGAATCTATAACTAGTGTCTCAGGAAGGGGTCAAAACATAGACAGTAAGAAGAGCCAGTCTTCTTGTACATAAGTCAGCATTGTCCTTTTGTATTTAATTCCGATGCAATTTTTGTGTTTCGTCGTCCATACGAAGGTCCAACGGATACAGTAAACCTGAAGTGAAGCATTGGAATCTATAACTAGTGTCACAGGAATGTTTCAAATCATAGGCAGTAAGAAGAGTCAGTCTTCTTGTACTTAAGTCGGCAATGTGCCTTTTGTATTTACTTCCGATGAAATTTCTGTGTTTCGTCGTCAATAAGAAGGTCCAAGGGATACAGTAAACCAGAAGTGAAGCATCGGAATCTATAACTAGTTTCACAGGAATGACTCAAACATAGACAGTTAGAAGACCCAGTCTTCTTGTACTTAAGTCGGCATTGTGCCTTTTGTATTTAATTCCGATGCAATTTCTCTGTTTCATCGTCGGTAAGAAGGTCAGAGGGATATAGTAAACCTGAAGTGAACCATCGGAATCTATAACTAGTGTCACAGGAATGGTTCAAAACATAGACAGTAAGAAGAGACAGACTTCTTACACTTAAGTCGGCATTGTACCTTTTGTATCTAATTCCGATGCAATTTCTGTGTATCGTCGTCAATAAGAAGGTCCAAGGTATACAGTAAACCTGACGTGAAGCATCGGAATCCATAACTAGTGTCACAGGAATGGTTCAAAACATAGACAGTAAGTAGGGTCAGTGTTCTTGTACTTAAGTCGGCATTGTGCCTTTTGTATTTAATTCCGATGCAATTTCTGTATTTCGTTGTCAATAAGAAGGATGAAGGGATACAGTAAACCTGAAGTGAAGCATCGGAATCTCTAACTAGTGTCTCAGGAAAGGTTCAAATCTTAGACAGTTAGAAGAGCCTGTCTTCTTGTACTTAAGTCGGCATTGTGCCTTTTGTATTTAATTCCGATGCAATTTCTGTGTTTCATCGTTAATAAGAAGGTCAGAGGGATACAGTAAACAGGAAGTGAAGCGTCGGAATCTATAACTAGTGTCACAGGAATGGTTTAAATCATAGACAGTAAGAAGAGTCAGTCTTCTTGTACATAAGTTGGCATTGTACCTTTTGTATTTAATTCCGATGCAGTTTCTGTGTTTCGTCGTCATTAACAAGGTCCAAGGGATACAGTAAACCTGAAGTGAAGCTTCAGAATCTATAACTAGTGTCACAGGAATGGTTCCAAACATAGACAGTAAGAAGAGCCAGTCTTCGTGCACTTGAGTCGGCATTGTGCCTTTTGTATTTAATTCCGATGCAATTTCTGTGTTTCGTCGTCAATAAGAAGGTCCAAGGGATACAGTAAACCTGATGTGAAGCATCGGAATCTATAACTAGTGGCAAAGGAATGGTTCTAGACATAGACAGTAAGAAGAGCGTATTCTTGTACTTAAGTCGGCATTGTGCCTTTTGTATTCATTTCCGATGCAATTTCTGTAATTCGTCATCAATAAGAAGGACCAAGGGATACAGTAAACCTGAAGTAAAGCATCGGAATCTATAACTAGTGTCACAGGACTGGTTCAAATCATAGACAGTAAGAAGAGCCAGTCTTCTTGTTCTTAAGTCGGCATTGTGGTTATGGTATTTAATTCCGATTAAATTTCTGTGTTTCATCGTCAATAAGACGATCAGAGGGACTCAGTAAACCTGAAGTGAAGCATCAGAATCTATAACTAGTGTCACAGGAATGGTTCAAAAGATAGACAGTAAGAAGAGTCAGTCTTCTTGTACTTACGTCGGCATTGTGCCTTTTGTATTTAATTCCGATTCAATTTCTGTGTTTCGTCGTCAATCACAAGGTCCAAGGGATACAGTAAACTTGAAGTGAAGCATCGGAATCTATAACAAGTGTCACAGGAATGGTTCAAAATATAGACAGTAAGAAGAGCCAGTCTTCTTGTACTTAACTCGGCCTTGTGCCTTTTGTATTTAATTCCGATGCAATTTCTGTGTTTCGTCGCAATACGAAGGTCCAAGTGATACAGTAAACCTGAAGTGATGCATCGGAACCTATAACTAGTGTCACAGGAATATTTCAAAACATAGACAGTAAGAAGAGCCTGTCGTCTTGTACTTAAGTCGGCATTGTGCCTTTAGTAGTTGATTCCGATGCAATTTCTATGTTTTGTCTTCAATAACAAGGTCCACGGGATACAGTAAACCTGACGTGAAGCATCGGAATCAATAACTAGTGTCACACGAATGGTTCAAATCATAGACAGTAAGAAGAGCCGGTCTTCTTGTACTTAAGTCGGCATTGTGCCTTTTGGATTTAATTCCAATGCAATTTCGGTGTTTCGTCGTCAATAAGAAGATCCAAAGGATACAGTAAACCTAAAGTGAAGCTTCGGAATCTATAACTAGTGACACAGGAATGGTTCAAAACATAGACAGTAAGAAGAGCCAGTCTTCTTGTACTTAAGTCGGCATTGTGCCTTTGGTATTTAATTCCAATGCAATTTCTGTGTTTCGTCGTCAATAAGAAGGTCCAAGGGATAGAGTAAAGCTGAAGTGAAGCATCGGAATGTATACCCAGTGACACAGGAATGGTTCAAAGCATACGCAGTAAGAAGAGTCAGTCGTCTTGCACTTAATTCGGCATCGTACCTTTTGTATTTAATTCCGATGCAATTTCTGTGTTCTGTCGTCAATAAGAAGGTTCAAGGGATACAGTGAACCTGAAGTGAAGCTTCGGAATCTATATCTAGTGACTCAGGAAAGGTTCAAATAATAGACAGTAAAAAGAGCCAGTTTTCTTGTACTGAAGTCGGCATTGTGCCTTTCGTATTTAATTCCGATGCAATTTCTGTGCTTAATCGTCAATTAGAAGGTCAGAGGGATACAGTAATCCTGAAGTGAAGCATCGGAATCTATAACTAGTGTCACAGGAATGGTTCAAAATATAGACAGTAAGAAGAGCCAGTCTTCTTGTACTTAAGTTGACATTGTGCCTTTTGGATTTAATTCCGATGCAATTTCTGTCTTTCGTCGTCAATAAGAAGGATGAAGGGATACAGTAAACCTGAAGTGAAGCATCGGAATCTATAACTAGTGTGACAGGAATGGTTCAAAACACACAGAGTAAGTAGAGTTAGTCTTCTTGTACTTAAGTCAGCATTGTTCTTTTCTATTTAATTCCAATGCAATTTCTGTGTTTCGTCGTCAATAAGAAGGTCCAAGGGATACAGTAAATCTGAAGTCGAGCTTCCGAATCTATAACTAGTGTCTCAGGAATGGTTCAAATCTTAGACAGTTAGAAGAGCCAGTCTTCTTGCACTTAAGTCGGCATGGTGCATTTTGTATTTAATTCCGATGAAATTTCTGTGTTTAGTCTTCAATAAGAATGTCCAAGGTATACAGTAAACCTGATGTGAAGCATCGGAATCTATAACTAGTGTCACAGGAATGGTTCAAATCATAGACAGTAAGAAGAGCCAGTCTTCTTGTACTTAAGTCGACATTGTGCCTTTTGTATTTAATTCCGATGCAATTTCTGCGTTTCATCGTCAATAAGGAGGTCAGAGGGATGCAGTAAACCTGAAGCATCGGAATCTATAACTAGTGTCACAGGAATGGTGTAAAACATAGACAGTAAGAAGAGTCAGTCTTCTTGCACTTATGTCGGCATTGTGCCATTTGTATTTAATTCCGATGCAATTTCTGTGTTTCGTCGTCAATAAGAAGGTCCAAGGGATACAGTAACCCTGAAGTGAAGCATCGGAATCTATAACTAGTGTCACAGGAATGGTTCAAAATATAGACAGTAAGAAGAGCCAGTCTTCTTGTACCTAAGTTGACATTGTGCCTTTTGGATTTAATTCCGATGCAATTTCTGTGTTTCGTCGTCAATAAGAAGGTACAAGGGATAGAGTAAAACTGAAGTGAAGCATCGGAATCTATAACTAGTGTGACAGGAATGGTTCAAAACATAGGCAGTAAGAAGAGTTAGTCCTCTTGTACTTAAGTCGGCATTGTACCTTTTGTATTTAATTCCGATGCAATTTCTGTGTTTCGTCGTCAGTGAGAAGGTCAGAGGGATACAGTAAACCTGAATTGAAGCATCGGAATCTATAACTAGTGTCACAGAAATGGTCCAAAACATAGACAGTAAGAAGGGTCAGTCTTCTTCTACTTAATTCTGCATTGTACCATTTCTATTTAATTCCGATGCAATTTCTGTGTTTTGTCGTCAATAAGAAGGTTCAAGGGATACAGTAAACCTGAAGTGAAGCTTCGGAATCTATATCTAGTGTCTCAGGGAAGTTTCAAATCATAGACACTAAGAAGAGTCAGTCTTCTTGTACTTAAGTCGGCATTGTGCCTTTTGTATTTGATTCCGATGCAATTTCTAAGATTCGTCGTCAATAAGAAGGTCCAAGGGATACAGTAATCCTGAAGTGAAGCATCGGAATCTATAAATAGTCTCACAGGAATGGTTCAAAATATACACAGTAAGAAGAGCCAGTCTTCTTGTACTGAAGTTGACATTGTGCCTTTTGGATTTAATTCCGATGCAATTTCTGTCTTTCGTCGTCAATAAGAAGGTACAAGGGATACAGTAAACCTGAAGTGAAGCATCGGAATCTATAACTAGTGTGACAGGAATGGTTCAAATCATAGGCAGTAAGAAGAGTTAGTCCTCTTGTACATAAGTCGGCATTGTACCTTTTGTATTTAATTCCGATGCAATTTCTGTGTTTCGTCGTCAATAAGAAGGTCCAAGGGATACAGTAAACCTGAAGTAAAGCATCGGAATCTATAACTAGTGTCACAGGAATGGTTCAAATCAGAGACAGTAAGAAGAGCCAGTCTTCTTGTACTTAAGTCGGCATTGTGGTTTTGGTATTTAATTCCGATGCAATTTCTGTGTTTAATAGTCAATAAGAAGGTCAGAGGGATTCAGTAAACCTGAAGTGAAGCATCGGAATCCGTAACTAGTGTCACCGGAATGGTTCAAAAGATAGACAGTAAGAGGAGTCGGTCTTCTTCTACTTACGTCGGATTTGTGCCATTTGTATCTAATTCCGATTCAATTTCTGTGTTTTGTCGTCAACACAAGGTCCAAGGGATACAGTAAACATGAAGTGAAGCATCGGAATCTATAACTAGTGTCACAGGAATGTTTCAAAATATAGACAGTAAGAAGAGCCAGTCTTCTTGTACTTAAGTCGGCATTGTGCCTTTCGTATTTAATTCCGATGCAATTTCTGTGTTTCGTCGCAATACGAGATTCCAAGGGATACAGTAAGCCTGAAGTGATGCATCGGAACCTATAACTAGTGCCACAGGAATAGTTCAAAACATAGACAGTAAGAAGAGCCAGACGTCTTGTACTTAAGTCGGCATTGTGCCTTTAGTAGTTAATTCCGATGCAATTTCTGTGTTTTATCATCAGTAACATGATCCAAGGGATACAGTAAACCTGACGTGAAGCATCGCAATCTATAACTAGTGTCACAGGAATGGTTCAAATCATAGGCAGTAAGAAGTGTCAGTTTTCTTGTACTTAATTCGGCGATGTACCTTTTGTATCTCAATCCGATGTAATTTCTGTGTTTCGTCGTCAATAAGAAGGTCCAAGGGATACAGTAAACCTGAAGTGAAGCTTCAGAATCTATAAATAGTGTCACAGGAATGGTTCAAAGCATAGGCAGTAAGAAGAGTCAGTCTTCTTGTACTTAATTCGGCGTAGAACCTTTTGTATCTAAATCCGATGCAATTTCTGTGTTTCGTCGTCAATAAGAAGGTCCAAGGGATACAGTAAATCTGAAGTCGAGCTTCGGAATCTATAACTAGTGTATCAGGAATGGTTAAAAACTTAGACAGTTAGAAGAGCCACTCTTCTTGCACTTAAGTCGGCATTGTGCCTTTTGTATTTAATTCCGATGAAATTTCTGTGTTTCGTCGTCAATAAGAAGGTCCAAGTTATACAGTAAACCTGATGTGAAGCATCGGAATCTATAACTAGTGTCACAGGAATCGTTCAAAACATAGACAGTAAGAAGAGCCAGTCTTCTTGTACTTAAGTCGACATTGTGCCTTTTGTATTTAATTCCGATGCAATTTCTGCGTTTCATCGTCAATAAGAAGGTCAGATGGCTACAGTAAACCTGAAGTGAAGTATCGGAATCTATAACTAGTGTCACAGGAATGGTTCAAAACATAGACATTAAGAAGAGTCAGTCTTCTTGCACTTAAGTCGGCATTGTCCCATTTGTATTTCATTCCGATGCTATTTCTGTGTTTCGTCGTCAATAAGAAGTTCCAAGGGATACAGTAACCCTGAAGTGAAGCATCGGAATCTATAACTAGTGTCACAGGAATGGTTCAAAATATAGACAGTAAGAAGAGCCAGTCTTCTTGTACCTAAGTTGACATTGTGCCTTTTGGATTTAATTCCGATGCATTTTCTATGTTTCGTCGTCAATAAGAAGGTACAAGGGATAAAGTAAAACTGAAGTGAAGCATCGGAATCTATAACGAGTGTGACAGGAATGGTTCAAAACATAGGCAGTAAGAAGAGTTAGTCCTCTTGTACTTAAGACGGCATTGTACCTTTTGTATTTAATTCCAATGCAATTTCTGTGTTTCGTCGTCATTAACAAGGTCCAAGGGATACAGTAAACCTGAAGTGAAGCTTCAGAATCTATAACTAGTGTCACAGGAATGGTTCCAAACATAGACAGTAAGAAGAGCCAGTCTTCTTGTACTTGAGTCGGCATTGTGCCTTTTGTATTTAATTCCGATGCAATTTCTGTGTTTCGTCGTCAATAAGAAGGTCCAAGGGATACAGTAAACCTGATGTGAAGCATCGGAATCTATAACTAGTGTCAAAGGAATGGTTCAAGACATAGACTGTAAGAAGAGCGTCTTCTTGTACTTAAGTCGGCATTGTGCCTTTTTTATTCATTTCCGATGCAATTTCTGTGATTCGTCATCAATAAGAAGGTCCAAGGGATACAGTAAACCTGAAGTAAAGCATCGGAATCTATAACTAGTGTCACAGGACTGGTTCAAAATATAGACAGTAAGAAGAGAAAAGTTTCTTGTACTTAAGTCGGCCTTGTGCCTTTTGTATTTAATTCCGATGCAATCTCTGTGTTTCGTCGCAATACGAAGGTCCAAGTGATACAGTAAACCTGAAGTGATGCATCGGAACCTATAACTAGTGTCACAGGAATAGTTCAAAACATAGACCGTAAGAAGAGGCTGTCGTCTTGTACTTAAGTCGGCATTGTGCCTCTGGTATTTAATTCCGATGCAATTTCTGTGTTTCGTCGCCAATAAGAAGGTCCAAGGGATACAGTAAAGCTGAAGTGAAGCATCGGAATCTATAACCAGTGACACAGGAATGGTTCAAAGCATAGGCAGTAAGAAGAGTCAGTCGTCTTGCACTTAATTCGGCATTTTACATTTTGTATTTAATTCCGATGTAATTTCTGTGTTTTTTCGTCAATAAGAAGGTCAGAGGGATACAGTAAACCGGAAGTGAAGCATCGGAATCTATAACTAGTATCACAGGAATGGTTCAAAACATAGACAGTAAGAAGAGTCAGTCTTCTTGTACTTAAGTCGGCATTGTGCCTTTTGTATTTAATTCCAATGCAATTTCTGTGATTCGTCGTCAATAAGAAGGTCCAAGGGATACAGTAATCCTGAAGTGAAGCATCGGAATCTATAACTAGTATCACAGGAATGGTTCAAAACATAGACAGTAAGAAGAGTCAGTCTTCTTGTACTTAAGTTGACATTGTGCCTTTTGGATTTAATTCCGATGCAATTTCTGTCTTTCGTCGTCAATAAGAAGGTACAAGGGATACAGTAAACCTGAAGTGAAGCATCGGAATCTATAACTAGTGTGAAAGGAATGGTTCAAAACATAGACAGTAAGAAGAGCCAGTCTTCTTGTACTTAAGTCGGCATTGTGGTTTTGGTATTTAATTCCGATGCAATTTCTGTGTTTCATCGTCAATAAGAAGGTCAGAGGGATTCAGTAAACCTGAAGTGAAGCATCGGAATCCATAACTAGTGTTACCGGAATGGTTCAAAAGATAGACAGTAAGAGGAGTCGGTCTTCTTGTACTTACGTCGGATTTGTGCCATTTGTATTTAATTCCGATTCAATTTCTGTGTTTTGTCGTCAATCACAAGGTCCAAGGGATACAGTAAACATGAAGTGAAGCATCGGAATCTATAACTAGTGTCACAGGAATGTTTCAAAATATAGACAGTAAGAAGAGCCAGTCTTCTTGTACTTAAGTCGGCATTGTGCCTTTCGTATTTAATTCCGATGCAATTTCTGTGTTTCGTCGCAATACGAGATTCCAAGGGATACAGTAAACCTGAAGTGATGCATCGGAACCTATAACTAGTGCCACAGGAATAGTTCAAAACATAGACAGTAAGAAGAGCCAGACGTCTTGTACTTACGTCGGCATTGTGCCTGTAGTAGTTAATTCCGATGCAATTTCTGTGTTTCATCGTCAATAACATGATCCAAGGGATACAGTAAACCTGACGTGAAGCATCGCAATCTATAACTAGTGTCACTGGAATGGTTCACATCATAGGCAGTAAGAAGTGTCAGTCTTCTTGTACTTAATTCGGCGTTGTACCTTTTGTATCTCAATCCGATGCAATTTCTGTGTTTCGTCGTCAATAAGAAGGTCCAAGGGATACAGTAAACCTGAAGTGAACCTTCAGAATCTATAAATAGTGTCACAGGAATGGTTCAAAACATAGGCAGTAAGAAGAGTCAGTCTTCTTGTACTTAATTCGGCGTAGAACCTTTTGTATCTAAATCCGATGCAATTTCTGTGTTTCGTCGTCAATAAGAAGGTCCAAGGGATACAGTAAATCTGAAGTCGAGCTTCGGAATCTATAACTAGTGTATCAGGAATGGTTCAAATCTTAGACAGTTAGAAGAGCCAGTCTTCTTGGACTTAAGTCGGCATTGTGCCTTTTGTATTTAATTCCGATGAAATTTCTGTGTTTCGTCGTCAATAAGAAGGTCAGAGGGATACAGTAAACCTGAAGTATCGGAATCTATAACTAGTGTCACAGGAATGGTTCAAAACATAGACAGTAAGAAGAGTCAGTCTTCTTGCACTTAAGTCGGCATTGTCCCATTTGTATTTCATTCCGATGCTATTTCTGTGTTTCGTCGTCAATAAGAAGGTACAAGGGATACAGTAAACCTGAAGTGAAGCATCGGAATCTATAACTAGTGTGACAGGAATGGTTCAAAACATAGACAGTAAGAAGAGCCAGTCTTCTTGTACTTAAGTCGGCATTGTGGTTTTGGTATTTAATTCCGATGCAATTTCTGTGTTTCATCGTCAATAAGAAGGTCAGAGGGATTCAGTAAACCTGAAGTGAAGCATCGGAATCCATAACTAGTGTCACCGGAATGGTTCAAAAGATAGACAGTAAGAGGAGTCGGTCTTCTTGTACTTACGTCGGATTTGTGCCATTTGTATTTAATTCCGATTCAATTTCTGTGTTTTGTCGTCAATCACAAGGTATAAGGGATACAGTAAACATGAAGTGAAGCATCGGAATCTATAACTAGTGTCACAGGAATGTTTCAAAATATAGACAGTAAGAAGAGCCAGTCCTCTTGTACTTAAGTCGGCATTGTGCCTTTCGTATTTAATTCCGATATAATTTCTGTGTTTCGTCGCAATATGAGATTCCAAGGGATACAGTAAACCTGAATTGATGCATCGGAACCTATAACTAGTGCCACAGGAATAGTTCAAAACATAGACAGTAAGAAGAGCCAGACGACTTGTACTTAAGTCGGCATTGTGCCTTTAGTAGTTAATTCCGATGCAATTTCTGTGTTTCATCGTCAATAACATGATCCAAGGGATACAGTAAACCTGACGTGAAGCATCGCAATCTATAACTAGTGTCACAGGAATGCTTCACATCATAGGCAGTAAGAAGTGTCAGTCATCTTGTACTTAATTCGGCGTTGTACCTTTTGTATCTCAATCCGATGCAATTTCTGTGTTTCGTCGTCAATAAGAAGGTCCAAGGTATACAGTAAACCTGAAGTGAAGCTTCAGAATCTATAAATAGTGTCACAGGAATGGTTCAAAACATAGGCAGTAAGAAGAGTCAGTCTTCTTGTACTTAATTCGGCGTAGAACCTTTTGTATCTAAATCCGATGCAATTTCTGTGTTTCGTCGTCAATAAGAAGGTCCAAGGGATACAGTACATCTGAAGTCGAGCTTCGGAATCTATAACTAGTGTATCAGGAATGGTTCAAATCTTAGACAGTTAGAAGAGCCAGTCTTCTTGCACTTAAGTCGGCATTGTGCCTTTTGTATTTAATTCCGATGAAATTTCTGTGTTTCGTCGTCAATAAGAAGGTCCAAGGTATACAGTAAACCTGATGTGAAGCATCGGAATATATAACTAGTGTCACAGGAATGGTTCAAAATATAGACAGTAAGAAGAGCCAGACTTCTTGTACCTAAGTTGACATTGTGCCTTTTGGATTTAATTCCGATGCATTTTCTATGTTTCGTCGTCAATAAGAAGGTACAAGGGATAAAGTAAAACTGAAGTGAAGCATCGGAACCTATAACTAGTGTATCAGGAATGGTTCAAATCTTAGACAGTTAGAAGAGCCAGTCTTCTTGCACTTAAGTCGGCATTGTGCCTTTTGTATTTAATTCCGATGAAATTTCTGTGTTTCGTCGTCAATAAGAAGGTCCAAGGTATACAGTAAACCTGATGTGAAGCATCGGAATATATAACTAGTGTCACAGGAATGGTTCAAAATATAGACAGTAAGAAGAGCCAGTCTTCTTGTACTTAAGTCGACATTGTGCCTTTTGTATTTAATTCCGATGCAATTTCTGCGTTTCATCGTCAATAAGAAGGTCAGAGGGATACAGTAAACCTGAAGTATCGGAATCTATAACTAGTGTCACAGGAATGGTTCAAAACATAGACAGTAAGAAGAGTCAGTCTTCTTGCACTTAAGTCGGCATTGTCCCATTTGTATTTCATTCCGATGCTATTTCTGTGTTTCGTCGTCAATAAGAAGGTACAAGGGATACAGTAAACCTGAAGTGAAGCATCGGAATCTATAACTAGTGTGACAGGAATGGTTCAAAACATAGGCAGTAAGAAGAGCCAGTCTTCTTGTACTTAAGTCGGCATTGTGGTTTTGGTATTTAATTCCGATGCAATTTCTGTGTTTCATCGTCAATAAGAAGGTCAGAGGGATTCAGTAAACCTGAAGTGAAGCATCGGAATCCATAAGTAGTGTCACCGGAATGGTTCAAAAGATAGACAGTAAGAGGAGTCGGTCTTCTTTTACTTACGTCGGATTTGTGCCATTTGTATTTAATTCCGATTCAATTTCTGTGTTTTGTCGTCAATCACAAGGTCCAAGGGATACAGTAAACATGAAGTGAAGCATCGGAATCTATAACTAGTGTCACAGGAATGTTTCAAAATATAGACAGTAAGAAGAGCCAGTCTTCTTGTACTTAAGTCGGCACTGTGCCTTTCGTATTTAATTCCGATGCAATTTCTGTGTTTCGTCGCAATACGAGATTCCAAGGGATACAGTAAACCTGAAGTGATGCATCGGAACCTATAACTAGTGCCACAGGAATAGTTCAAAACATAGACAGTAAGAAGAGCCAGACGTCTTGTACTTACGTCGGCATTGTGCCTGTAGTAGTTAATTCCGATGCAATTTCTGTGTTTCATCGTCAATAACATGATCCAAGGGATACAGTAAACCTGACGTGAAGCATCGCAATCTATAACTAGTGTCACTGGAATGGTTCACATCATAGGCAGTAAGAAGTGTCAGTCTTCTTGTACTTAATTCGGCGTTGTACCTTTTGTATCTCAATCCGATGCAATTTCAGTGTTTCGTCGTCAATAAGAAGGTCCAAGGGATACAGTAAACCTGAAGTGAACCTTCAGAATCTATAAATAGTGTCACAGGAATGGTTCAAAACATAGGCAGTAAGAAGAGTCAGTCTTCTTGTACTTAATTCGGCGTAGAACCTTTTGTATCTAAATCCGATGCAATTTCTGTGTTTCGTCGTCAATAAGAAGGTCCAAGGGATACAGTAAATCTGAAGTCGAGCTTCGGAATCTATAACTAGTGTATCAGGAATGGTTCAAATCTTAGACAGTTAGAAGAGCCAGTCTTCTTGGACTTAAGTCGGCATTGTGCCTTTTGTATTTAATTCCGATGAAATTTCTGTGTTTCGTCGTCAATAAGAAGGTCCAAGGTATACAGTAAACCTGATGTGAAGCATCGGAATCTATAACTAGTGTCACAGGAATGGTTCAAAACATAGACAGTAAGAAGAGCCAGTCTTCTTGTACTTAAGTCGACATTGTGCCTTTTGTATTTAATTCCGATGCAATTTCTGCGTTTCATCGTCAATAAGAAGGTCAGAGGGATACAGTAAACCTGAAGTATCGGAATCTATAACTAGTGTCACAGGAATGGTTCAAAACATAGACAGTAAGAAGAGTCAGTCTTCTTGCACTTAAGTCGGCATTGTCCCATTTGTATTTCATTCCGATGCTATTTCTGTGTTTCGTCGTCAATAAGAAGGTACAAGGGATACAGTAAACCTGAAGTGAAGCATCGGAATCTATAACTAGTGTGACAGGAATGGTTCAAAACATAGACAGTAAGAAGAGCCAGTCTTCTTGTACTTAAGTCGGCATTGTGGTTTTGGTATTTAATTCCGATGCAATTTCTGTGTTTCATCGTCAATAAGAAGGTCAGAGGGATTCAGTAAACCTGAAGTGAAGCATCGGAATCCATAACTAGTGTCACCGGAATGGTTCAAAAGATAGACAGTAAGAGGAGTCGGTCTTCTTGTACTTACGTCGGATTTGTGCCATTTGTATTTAATTCCGATTCAATTTCTGTGTTTTGTCGTCAATCACAAGGTATAAGGGATACAGTAAACATGAAGTGAAGCATCGGAATCTATAACTAGTGTCACAGGAATGTTTCAAAATATAGACAGTAAGAAGAGCCAGTCCTCTTGTACTTAAGTCGGCATTGTGCCTTTCGTATTTAATTCCGATATAATTTCTGTGTTTCGTCGCAATATGAGATTCCAAGGGATACAGTAAACCTGAATTGATGCATCGGAACCTATAACTAGTGCCACAGGAATAGTTCAAAACATAGACAGTAAGAAGAGCCAGACGACTTGTACTTAAGTCGGCATTGTGCCTTTAGTAGTTAATTCCGATGCAATTTCTGTGTTTCATCGTCAATAACATGATCCAAGGGATACAGTAAACCTGACGTGAAGCATCGCAATCTATAACTAGTGTCACAGGAATGCTTCACATCATAGGCAGTAAGAAGTGTCAGTCATCTTGTACTTAATTCGGCGTTGTACCTTTTGTATCTCAATCCGATGCAATTTCTGTGTTTCGTCGTCAATAAGAAGGTCCAAGGTATACAGTAAACCTGAAGTGAAGCTTCAGAATCTATAAATAGTGTCACAGGAATGGTTCAAAACATAGGCAGTAAGAAGAGTCAGTCTTCTTGTACTTAATTCGGCGTAGAACCTTTTGTATCTAAATCCGATGCAATTTCTGTGTTTCGTCGTCAATAAGAAGGTCCAAGGGATACAGTACATCTGAAGTCGAGCTTCGGAATCTATAACTAGTGTATCAGGAATGGTTCAAATCTTAGACAGTTAGAAGAGCCAGTCTTCTTGCACTTAAGTCGGCATTGTGCCTTTTGTATTTAATTCCGATGAAATTTCTGTGTTTCGTCGTCAATAAGAAGGTCCAAGGTATACAGTAAACCTGATGTGAAGCATCGGAATATATAACTAGTGTCACAGGAATGGTTCAAAATATAGACAGTAAGAAGAGCCAGACTTCTTGTACCTAAGTTGACATTGTGCCTTTTGGATTTAATTCCGATGCATTTTCTATGTTTCGTCGTCAATAAGAAGGTACAAGGGATAAAGTAAAACTGAAGTGAAGCATCGGAACCTATAACTAGTGTATCAGGAATGGTTCAAATCTTAGACAGTTAGAAGAGCCAGTCTTCTTGCACTTAAGTCGGCATTGTGCCTTTTGTATTTAATTCCGATGAAATTTCTGTGTTTCGTCGTCAATAAGAAGGTCCAAGGTATACAGTAAACCTGATGTGAAGCATCGGAATATATAACTAGTGTCACAGGAATGGTTCAAAATATAGACAGTAAGAAGAGCCAGTCTTCTTGTACTTAAGTCGACATTGTGCCTTTTGTATTTAATTCCGATGCAATTTCTGCGTTTCATCGTCAATAAGAAGGTCAGAGGGATACAGTAAACCTGAAGTATCGGAATCTATAACTAGTGTCACAGGAATGGTTCAAAACATAGACAGTAAGAAGAGTCAGTCTTCTTGCACTTAAGTCGGCATTGTCCCATTTGTATTTCATTCCGATGCTATTTCTGTGTTTCGTCGTCAATAAGAAGGTACAAGGGATACAGTAAACCTGAAGTGAAGCATCGGAATCTATAACTAGTGTGACAGGAATGGTTCAAAACATAGGCAGTAAGAAGAGCCAGTCTTCTTGTACTTAAGTCGGCATTGTGGTTTTGGTATTTAATTCCGATGCAATTTCTGTGTTTCATCGTCAATAAGAAGGTCAGAGGGATTCAGTAAACCTGAAGTGAAGCATCGGAATCCATAAGTAGTGTCACCGGAATGGTTCAAAAGATAGACAGTAAGAGGAGTCGGTCTTCTTTTACTTACGTCGGATTTGTGCCATTTGTATTTAATTCCGATTCAATTTCTGTGTTTTGTCGTCAATCACAAGGTCCAAGGGATACAGTAAACATGAAGTGAAGCATCGGAATCTATAACTAGTGTCACAGGAATGTTTCAAAATATAGACAGTAAGAAGAGCCAGTCTTCTTGTACTTAAGTCGGCACTGTGCCTTTCGTATTTAATTCCGATGCAATTTCTGTGTTTCGTCGCAATACGAGATTCCAAGGGATACAGTAAACCTGAAGTGATGCATCGGAACCTATAACTAGTGCCACAGGAATAGTTCAAAACATAGACAGTAAGAAGAGCCAGACGTCTTGTACTTAAGTCGGCATTGTGACTTTAGTAGTTAATTCCGATGCAATATCTGTGTTTCATCGTCAATAACATGATCAAAGGGATACAGTAAACCTGACGTGAAGCATCGCAATCTATAACTAGTGTCACAGGAATGGTTCAAAACATAGGCAGTAAGAAGTGTCAGTCTTCTTGTACTTAATTCGGCGTTGTACCTTTTGTATCTCAATCCGATGCAATTTCAGTGTTTCGTCGTCAATAAGAAGGTCCAAGGGATACAGTAAACCTGAAGTGAAGCTTCAGAATCTATAAATAGTGTCACAGGAATGGTTCAAAACATAGGCAGTAAGAAGAGTCAGTCTTCTTGTACTTAATTCGGCGTAGAACCTTTTGTATCTAAATCCGATGCAATTTCTGTGTTTCGTCGTCAATAAGAAGGTCCAAGGGATACAGTAAATCTGAAGTCGAGCTTCGGAATCTATAACTAGTGTATCAGGAATGGTTCAAATCTTAGACAGTTAGAAGAGCCAGTCTTCTTGCACTTAAGTCGGCATTGTACCTTTTGTATTTAATTCCTATGCAATTTCTGTGTTTCGTCGTCATTAACAAGGTCCAAGGGATACAGTAAACCTGAAGTGAAGCTTCAGAATCTATAACTAGTGTCACAGGAATGGTACCAAACATAGACAGTAAGAAGAGCCAGTCTTCTTGTACTTGAGTCGGCATTGTGCCTTTTGTATTTAATTCTGATGCAATTTCTGTGTTTCGTCGTCAATAAGAAGGTCCAAGGGATACAGTAAACCTGATCTGAAGCATCGGAATCTATAACTAGTGTCAAAGGAATGGTTCAAGACGTAGACAGTAAGAAGAGCGTCTTCTTGTACTTAAGTCGGCATTGTGCCTTTTTTATTCGTTTCCGATGCAATTTCTGTGATTCGTCATCAATAAGAAGGTCCAAGGGATACAGTAAACCTGAAGTAAAGCATCGGAATCTATAACTAGTGTCACAGGACTGGTTCAAAATATAGACAGTAAGAAGAGCCAGTTTTCCTGTACTTAAGTCGGCCTTGTGCCTTTTGTATTTAATTCCGATGCAATTTCTGTGTTTCGTCGCAATACGAAGGTCCAAGTGATACAGTAAACCTGAAGTGATGCATCGGAACCTATAACTAGTGTCACAGGAATAGTTCAAAACATAGACAGTAAGATGAGCCTGTCGTCTTGTACTTAAGTCGCTATTGTGCCTTTAGTAGTTGATTCCGATGCAATTTCTATGTTTCGTCTTCAATAACAAGGTCCACGGGATACAGTAAACCTGACGTGAAGCATCGGAATTAATAAGTAGTGTCACAGGAATGGTTCAAATCATAGACATTAAGAAGAGCCAGTCTTCTTGTACTTATGTCGGCATTGTGCCTTTTGGATTTAATTCCAATGCAATATCGGTGTTTCGTCGTCAATAAGAAGATCCAAAGGATACAGTAAACCTAAAGTGAAGCTTCGGTATCTATAACTAGTGACACAGGAAAGGTTCAAAACATAGATAGTAAGAAGAGCCAGTCTTCTTGTACTTAAGTCGGCATTGTGCCATTTGTATTTAATTCCGATTCAAATACTGTGTTTTGTCGTCAATCACAAGGTCCAAGGGATACAGTAAACATGTAGTGAAGCATCGGAATCTATAACTAGTGTCACAGGAATGATTCAAAATATAGACAGTAAGAAGAGCCAGTCTTCTTGTACTTAAGTCGGCATTGTGCCTTTCGTATTCAATTCCGATGCAATTTCTGTGTTTCGTCGCAATACGAGATTCCAAGGGATACAGTAAACATGAAGTGATGCATCGGAACCTATAACTAGTGTCACAGGAATAGTTCAAAACATAGACAGTAAGAAGAGCCAGACGTCTTGTACTTAAGTTGGCATTGTGCCTTTAGTAGTTAATTCCGATGCAATTTTTGTGTTTCATCGTCAATAACATGGTCCAAGGGATACAGTAAACCTGATGTGAAGCATCGGAATCTATAACTAGTGTCAAAGGAATGGTTCAAGACATAGACAGTAAGAGAGCGTCTTCTTGTACTTAAGTCGGCATTGTGCCTTTTTTATTCATTTGCGATGCAATTTCTGTGATTCGTCATCAATAAGAAGGTCCAAGGGATACAGTAAACCTGAAGTAAAGCATCGGAATCTATAACTAGTGTCACAGGACTGGTTCAAATCATAGACAGTAAGAAGAGCCAGACTTCTTGTACTTAAGTCGGCATTGTGGTTTTTAGATTTAATTCCGATGCAATTTCTGTGTTTCATCGTCAATAAGAAGGTTAGAGGGACTCAGTAAACCTGAAGTGAAGCATCAGAATCTATAACTAGTGTCACAGGAATGGTCCAAAAGATAGACAGTAAGAAGAGTCAGTCTTCTTGTAGTTACGTCGGCATTGTGCCTTTTGTATTTAATTCCGATCCAATTTATGTGTTTCGTCGTCAAACACAAGGTCCAAGGGATACAGTACACTTGAAGTGATGCATCGGAATCTATAACAAGTGTCACAGGAATGGTTCAAAATATAGACAGTAAGAAGAGCCAGTTTTCATGTATTTAAGTCGGCCTTGTGCCTTTTGTATTTAATTCCGATGCAATTTCTGTGTTTCGTCGCAATACGAAGGTCAACTGATACAGTAAACCTGAAGTGATGCATCGGAACCTATAACTAGTGTCACAGGAATAGTTCAAAACATAGACAGTAAGAAGAGCCTGTCGTCTTGTACTTAAGTCGGCATTGTGCCTTTAGCAGTTGATTCCGATGCAATTTCTATGTTTCGTCTTCAATAACAAGGTCCACGGGATACAGTAAACCTGACGTGAAGCATCGGAATCAATAACTAGTGTCACAGGAATGGTTCAAATCATAGACATTAAGAAGAGCCAGTCTTCTTGTACTTAAGTCGGCATTGTGCCTTTTGGATTTAATTCCAATGCAATTTCGGTGTTTCGTCGTCAATAAGAAAATCCAAAGGATACAGTAAACCTAAAGTGAATGTTCGGAAGCTATAACTAGTGACACAGGAAAGGGTCAAACATAGACAGTAAGAAGAGCCAGTCTTCTTGTACTTAAGTCGGCATTGTGCCTTTGGTATTTAATTCCGATGCAATTTCTGTGTTTCGTCGTCAATAAGAATGTCCAAAGGATACAGTAAAGCTGAAGTGAAGCATCGGAATCTATAACCAGTGACACAGGAATGGTTCAAAGCATAGGCAGTAAGAAGAGTCAGTCGTCTTGCACTTAATTCGGCATTGTACCTTTTGTATTTAATTCCGATGCAATTTCTGTGTTTCATCGTCAATAAGAGGGTCAGAGGGATACAGTAAACCGGAAGTGAAGCATCGGAATCTATAACTAGTGTCACAGGAATGGTTCAAAACATAGACAGTAAGAAGAGTCAGTCTTCTTGTACTTAAGTTGACATTGTGCCTTTTGGATTTAATTCCGATGCAATTTCTGTCTTTCGTCGTCAATAAGTAGGTATAAGGGATACAGTAAACCTGAAGTGAAGCATCGGAATCTATAACTAGTGTGACAGGAATGGTTCAAAACATAGGCAGTAAGAAGAGTTAGTCCTCTTGTACATAAGTCGGCATTGTACCTTTTGTATTTAATTCCGATGCAATTTCTGTGTTTCGTCGTCAATAAGAAGGCCCAAGGGATACAGTAAACCTGATGTGAAGCATCGGAATCTATAACTAGTGTCAAAGGAATGGTTCAAGACATAGAAAGTAAGAAGAGCTTCTTCTTGTACTTAAGTCGGCATTGTGCCTTTTGTATTCATTTCCGATGCAATTTCTGTGATTCGTCATCAATAAGAAGGTCCAAGGGATACAGTAAACCTGAAGTAAAGCATCGGAATCTATAACTAGTGTCACAGGAGTGGTTCAAATTATAGACAGTAAGAAGAGCCAGTCTTCTTGTACTTAAGTCGGCATTGTGGTTTTGGTATTTAATTCCGATGCAATTTCTGTGTTTCATGGCCATAAGAAGGTCAGAGGGACTCAGTAAACCTGAAGTGAAGCATCAGAATCTATAACTAGTGTCACAGGAATGGTTCAAAAAAAAGACAGTAAGAAGAGTCAGTCTTCTTGTACTTACGTCGGCATTGCGCCTTTTGTATTTAATTCCGATTCGATTTCTGTGTTTCGTCGTCAATCACAAGGTCCAAGGGATACAGAAAACTTGAAGTGAAGCATCGGAATCTATAACAAGTGTCACAGGAATGGTTCAAAATATAGACAGTAAGAAGAGCCAGTTTTCTTGTACTTAAGTCGGCCTTGTGCCTTTTGTATTTAATTCCGATGCAATTTCTGTGTTTCGTCGCAATACGAAGGTCCAAGTGATACAGTAAACCTGAAGTGATGCATCGGAACCTATAACTAGTGTCACAGGAATAGTTCAAAACATAGACAGTAAGAAGAGCCTGTCGTCTTGCACTTAAGTCGGCATTGTGCCTTTAGTAGTTGATTCCGATGCAATTTCTATGTTTCGTCTTCAGTAACAAGGTCCACGGGATACACTAAACCTGACGTGAAGCATCGGAATCAAAAACTAGTGTCACAGGAATGGTTCAAATCATACACAGTAAGAAGAGCCAGTCTTCTTGTACTTAAGTCATCATTGTGCCTTTAGGATTTAATTCCAATACAATTTCGGTGTTTCGTCGTCAATAACAAGATCCAAAGGATACAGTAAACCTAAAGTGAAGCTTCGGAATCTATAACTAGTGACACAGGGAAGGTTCAAAACATAGACAGTAAGAAGAGCCAGTCGTCTTCTACTTAAGTCGGCATTGTGCCTTTGGTATTTAATTCCGATGCAATTTCTGTGTTTCGTCGTCAATAAGATGGTCCAAGGGATACAGTAAAGCTGAAGTGAAGCATCCGAATCTATAACCAGTGACACAGGAATGGTTCAAATCATAGGCAGTAAGAAGAGTCAGTCGTCTTGCACTTAAGTCGGCATTGTACCTTTTGTATTTAATTCCGATGCAATTTCTGTTTTTGTCGTCAATAAGAAGGTTCAAGGGATACACTAAACCTGAAGTGAAGCTTCGGAATCTATATGTAGTGTCTCAGGAAAGGTTCAAATCATCGACAGTAAGAAGAGCCAGTTCTCTTGTACTTAAGTCGGCATTATGCCTTTTGTATTTAATGCCGATGCAATTTCTGTGTTTCGTCGCCAATAAGAAGGTCCAAGGGATACAGTAAACCTGAAGTGAAGCTTCAGAATCCATAACTAGTGTCACAGGAATGGTTCCAAACATAGACAGTAAGAACAGCCAGTCTTCTTGTACTTATGTCGGCATTGTGCCTTTTGTATTTTATTCCGATGTAATTTCTGTTTTTCGTCGTCAATAAGAAGGTCCAAGGGATACAGTAAACCTGATGTGAAGCATCGAAATCTATAACTAGTGTCAAAGGAATGGATCAAAACATAGACAGTCAGAAGAGCCAGTCTTCTTGTACTTAAGGCGGAATTGTGCATTTTTTATTTAATTCCGATGCAATTTCTGTGATTCGTCGTCAATAAGAAGGTCCAAGGGATACAGTAAACCTGAAGTAAAGCATCAGAAACTATAACTAGTGTCACAGGAATGTTTCAAATCATAGACAGTAAGAAGAGCCAGTCTTTTTGTACTTAAGTCGGCATTGTGGTTTTGGTATTCAATTTCGATGCAATTTCTGTGTTTCATCGTCAATAAGAAGGCCAGAGGGATTCAGTAAACCTGAAGTGAAGCATCGGAATCTATAACTAGTGTCACAGGAATGGTTCAAAACATAGACAGTAAGAAGAGTTAGTCTTCTTGTACTTACGTCGGCATTGTGCCTTTTGTATTTAATTCCGATTCAATTTCTGTGTTTCGTCGTCAATCACAAGGTCCAAGGGATACAGTAAACTTGAAGTGAAGCATCGGAATCAATAACTAGTGTGACAGGAATGGTTAAAAACACAGACAGTAAGAAGAGTTAGTCTTCTTGGACTTAAGTCGGCATTGTACCTTTTGTATTTAATTCCGATGCAATTTCTTTGTTTGGTCGTCAATAAGAAGGTCCAAGGGATACAGTAAACCTGAAGTGAAGCATCGGAATCTATAACTAGTGTCTCAGGAATGGTTCAAAACATAGACTGTAAGAAGAGCCAGTCTTCTTGTACTTAAGTCTTCATTGTCCTTTTTTATTTAATTCCGATACAATTTCTGTGTTTCGTCGTCAATATGAAGGTCCAAGGGATACAGTAAACCTTAAGTGAAGCATCGGAATCTATAACTAGTGTCACAGGAGTGGTTCAAAACATAGGCAGTAAGAAGAGTCAGTCTTCTTGTACTTAACTCGGCGTTGCACCTTTTGTATTTAATTCCGATGCAATTTCTGTGTTTCGTCGTCAATAAGAAGGTCCAAGGGATACAGTAAATCTGAAGTGAAGCTTCGGAATCTATAACTAGTGCCTCAGGAATGGTTGAAATCTTAGACAGTAAGAAGAGTCAGTCTTCTTGTACTTAAGTCGGAATTGTGGCTTTTCTATTTAATTCCATTGAAATTTCTGTGTTTCGTCGTGAATAAGAAGGTCCAAGGGATTCAGTAAACCTGATGTGAAGCATCGGAATCTATAACTAGTGTCACAGGAATGGTTCAAATCATAGACAGTAAGAAGAGCCAGTCTACTTGTACTTAAGTCGGCATTATGCCTTTTGCATTTAATTCCGATGCAATTTCTGTGTTTCATTGTCAATAAGAAGGCCAGAGGGATACAGTAAACCTGAAGTGATGAATCGGAATCTATAATTTGTGTCACAGGAATGGTCCAAAACATAGACAGTAAGAAGGGTCAGACATCTTGTACTTAATTCGTCATTGTACCTTTTCTATTTAATTACGATGCAATTTCTGTGTTTCGCCGTCAATAAGAAGGTCCAAGGTATACAGTAAACCTGAAGTGAAGATTCGGAATCTACAACTAGTGTCTCAGGAATGGTTCAAATCATAGACCGTTAGAAGAGCCAGTATTCTTGTACTTAAGTCGGCATTGTGCCTTTTGTTTTTAATTCCGATGAAATTTCTGTGTTTCGTCGTCAATAAGAGGGTCCAAGGGATACAGTAAACCTGAAGTGAAGCATCGGAATCTATAACTAGTGTCACAGGAATGGTTGAAAACATAATCAGTAAGAAGAGTCAGTCTTCTTGTACTTTAGTCGGCACTGTGCCTTTAGTAGTTAATTCCGATGCAATTTCTGTGTTTCGTCCTCAATAACAAGGTCCAAGGGATACAGTAAACCTGACGTGAAGCATCGGAATCTATAACCAGTGTCACAGGAATGGTTCCAAACATAGACAGTAAGAAGAGCCAGTCTTCTTGTACTTGTGTCGGCATTGTGCCTTTTGTATTCAATTCCGATGCAATTTCTGTGTTTCGTCGTCAATAACAAGGTCCAAGGGATACAGTAAACCTGATGTGAAGCATCGGAATCTATAACTAGTGTCAAAGGAATGGTTCAAGACATAGACAGTAAGAAGAGCTTCTTCTTGTACTTAAGTCGGCATTGTGCCTTTTGTATTCATTTCCGATGCAATTTCTGTGATTCGTCATCAATAAGAAGGTCCAAGGGATACAGTAAACCTGAAGTAAAGCATCGGAATCTATAACTAGTGTCACAGGAGTGGTTCAAATTATAGACAGTAAGAAGAGCCAGTCTTCTTGTACTTAAGTCGGCATTGTGGTTTTGGTATTTAATTCCGATGCAATTTCTGTGTTTCATCGCCAATAAGAAGGTCAGAGGGACTCAGTAAACCTGAAGTGAAGCATCAGAATCTATAACTAGTGTCACAGGAATGGTTCAAAAAAAAGACAGCAAGAAGAGTCAGTCTTCTTGTACTTACGTCGGCATTGCGCCTTTTGTATTTAATTCCGATTCAATTTCTGTGTTTCGTCGTCAATCACAAGGTCCAAGGGATACAGTAAACTTGAAGTGAAGCATCGGAATCTATAACAAGTGTCACAGGAATGGTTCAAAATATAGACAGTAAGAAGAGCCAGTTTTCTTGTACTTAAGCCGGCCTTGTGCCTTTTGTATTTAATTCCGATGCAATTTCTGTGTTCGTCGCAATACGAAGGTCCAAGTGATACAGTAAACCTGAAGTGATGCATCGGAACCTATAACTAGTGTCACAGGAATAGTTCAAAACATAGACAGTAAGAAGAGACTGTCGTCTTGCACTTAAGTCGGCATTGTGCCTTTAGTAGTTGATTCCGATGCAATTTCTATGTTTCGTCTTCAGTAACAAGGTCCACGGGATACAGTAAACCTGACGTGAAGCATCGGAATCAAAAACTAGTGTCACAGGAATGGTTCAAATCATACACAGTAAGAAGAGCCAGTCTTCTTGTACTTAAGTCATCATTGTGCCTTTAGGATTTAATTCCAATACAATTTCGGTGTTTCATCGTCAATAACAAGATCCAAAGGATACAGTAAACCTAAAGTGAAGCTTCGGAATCTATAACTAGTGACACAGGGAAGGTTCAAAACATAGACAGTAAGAAGAGCCAGTCGTCTTCTACTTAAGTCGGCATTGTGCATTTGGTATTTAATTCCGATGCAATTTCTGTGTTTCGTCGTCAATAAGATGGTCCAAGGGATACAGTAAAGCTGAAGTGAAGCATCCGAATCTATAACCAGTGACACAGGAATGGTTCAAATCATAGGCAGTAAGAAGAGTCAGTCGTCTTGCACTTAAGTCGGCATTGTACCTTTTGTATTTAATTCCGATGCAATTTCTGTTTTTGTCGTCAATAAGAAGGTTCAAGGGATACACTAAACCTGAAGTGAAGCTTCGGAATCTATATGTAGTGTCTCAGGAAAGGTTCAAATCATCGACAGTAAGAAGAAGCAGTTCTCTTGTACTTAAGTCGGCATTATGCCTTTTGTATTTAATGCCGATGCAATTTCTGTGTTTCGTCGTCAATAAGAAGGTCCAAGGGATACAGTAAACCTGAAGTGAAGCTTCAGAATCCATAACTAGTGTCACAGGAATGGTTCCAAACATAGACAGTAAGAACAGCCAGTCTTCTTGTACTTATGTCGGCATTGTGCCTTTTGTATTTAATTCCGATGCAATTTCTGTGTTTCGTCGTCAATAAGAAGGTCCAAGGGATACAGTAAACCTGATGTGAAGCATCGAAATCTATAACTAGTGTCAAAGGAATGGATCAAAACATAGACAGTCAGAAGAGCCACTCTTCTTGTACTTAAGGCGGAATTGTGCATTTTTTATTTAATTCCGATGCAATTTCTGTGATTCGTCGTCAATAAGAAGGTCCAAGGGATACAGTAAACCTGAAGTAAAGCATCAGAAACTATAACTAGTGTCACAGGAATGGTTCAAATCATAGACAGTAAGAAGAGCCAGTCTTTTTGTACTTAAGTCGGCATTGTGGTTTTGGTATTTAATTTCGATGCAATTTCTGTGTTTCATCGTCAATAAGAAGGCCAGAGGGATTCAGTAAACCTGAAGTGAAGCATCGGAATCTATAACTAGTGTCACAGGAATGTTTCAAAACATAGACAGTAAGAAGAGTTAGTCTTCTTGTACTTACGTCGGCATTGTGCCTTTTGTATTTAATTCCGATTCAATTTCTGTGTTTCGTCGTCAATCACAAGGTCCAAGGGATACAGTAAACTTGAAGTGAAGCATCGGAATCATTAACTAGTGTGACAGGAATGGTTAAAAACACAGACAGTAAGAAGAGTTAGTCTTCTTGGACTTAAGTCGGCATTGTACCTTTTGTATTTAATTCCGATGCAATTTCTTTGTTTGGTCGTCAATAAGAAGGTCCAAGGGATACAGTAAACCTGAAGTGAAGCATCGGAATCTATAACTAGTGTCTCAGGAATGGTTCAAAACATAGACTGTAAGAAGAGCCAGTCTTTTTGTACTTAAGTCTTCATTGTCCTTTTTTATTTAATTCCGATACAATTTCTGTGTTTCGTCGTCAATATGAAGGTCCAAGGGATACAGTAAACCTTAAGTGAAGCATCGGAATCTATAACTAGTGTCACAGGAGTGGTTCAAAACATAGGCAGTAAGAAGAGTCAGTCTTCTTGTACTTAACTCGGCGTTGCACCTTTTGTATTTAATTCCGATGCAATTTCTGTGTTTCCTCGTCAATAAGAAGGTCCAAGAGATACAGTAAATCTGAAGTGAAGCTTCGGAATCTATAACTAGTGTCTCAGGAATGGTTGAAATCTTAGACAGTAAGAAGAGTCAGTCTTCTTGTACTTAAGTCGGAATTGTGGCTTTTCTATTCAATTCCATTGAAATTTCTGTGTTTCCTCGTGAATAAGAAGGTCCAAGGGATTCAGTAAACCTGATGTGAAGCATCGGAATCTATAACTAGTGTCACAGGAATGGTTCAAATCATAGACAGTATGAAGAGCCAGTCTACTTGTACTTAAGTCGGCATTATGCCTTTTGCATTTAATTCCGATGCAATTTCTGTGTTTCATTGTCAATAAGAAGGTCAGAGGGATACAGTAAACCTGAAGTGATGCATCGGAATCTATAATTTGTGTCACAGGAATGGTCCAAAACATAGACAGTAAGAAGGGTCAGACATCTTGTACTTAATTCGTCATTGTACCTTTTCTATTTAATTACGATGCAATTTCTGTGTTTCGCCGTCAATAAGAAGGTCCAAGGTATACAGTAAACCTGAAGTGAAGATTCGGAATCTATAACTAGTGTCTCAGGAATGGTTCAAATCATAGACCGTTAGAAGAGCCAGTATTCGTGTACTTAAGTCGGCATTGTGCCTTTTGTTTTTAATTCCGATGAAATTTCTGTGTTTCGTCGTCAATAAGAAGGTCCAAGGGATACAGTAAACCTGAAGTGAAGCATCGGAATCTATAACTAGTGTCACAGGAATGGTTGAAAACATAGACAGTAAGAAGAGTCAGTCTTCTTGTACTTTAGTCGGCATTGTGCCTTTAGTAGTTAATTCCGATGCAATTTCTGTGTTTCGTCGTCAATAACAAGGTCCAAGGGATACAGTAAACCTGACGTGAAGCATCGGAATCTATAACCAGTGTCACAGGAATGGTTCCAAACATAGACAGTAAGAAGAGCCAGTCTTCTTGTACTTGTGTCGGCATTGTGCCTTTTGTATTCAATTCCGATGCAATTTCTGTGTTTCGTCGTCAATAACAAGGTCCAAGGGATACAGTAAACCTGATGTGAAGCATCGGAATCTATAACTAGTGTCAAAGGAATGGTTCAAAACATAGACAGTAAGAAGAGCCAGTCTTCTTGTATTTAAGGCGGCATTGTGCCTTTTGTATTTAATTCCGATGCAATTTCTGTGTTTTGTCGCCAATAAGAAGGATGAAGGGATACAGTAAACCTGAACTGAAGCATCGGAATCATTAACTAGTGTGACAGGAATGTTTAAAAACACAGACAGTAAGAAGAGTTAGTCTTCTTGGACTTAAGTCGGCATTGTACCTTTTGTATTTAATTCCGATGGAATTTCTTTGTTTGGTCGTCAATAAGAAGGTCCAAGTGATACAGTAAACCTGAAGTGAAGCATCGGAATCTATAACTAGTGTCTCAGGAATGGTTCAAAACATAGACTGTAAGAAGAGCCAGTCTTCTTGTACTGAAGTCTTCATTGTCCTTTTTTATTTAATTCCGATGCAATTTCTGTGTTTCGTCGTCAATAAGAAGGTCCAAGGGATACAGTAAACCTGAAGTGAAGCATCGGAATCTATAATTAGTGTCACAGGAGTTGTTCACAACATAGGCAGCAAGAAGAGTCAGTCTTCTTGTACTTAATTCGGCGTTGCACCTTTTGTATTTAATTCCGATGCAATTTCTGTGTTTCGTCGTCAATAAGAAGGTCCAAGCGATACAGTAAATCTGAAGTGAAGCTTCGGAATCTATAACTAGTGTCTCAATAATGTTTGAAATCTCAGACAGTAAGAAGAGTCAGTCTTCTTGTACTTAAGTCGGAATTGTGGCTTTTCTATTTAATTCCGTTTAAATTTCTGTGTTTCGTCGTGAATAAGAAGGTCCAAGGGATTCAGTAAACCTGATGTGAAGCATCGGAATCTATAACTAGTGTCACAGGAATGGTTCAAAACATAGACAGTAAGAAGAGCCAGTCTTCTTGTACTTAAGTCGGCATTGTGTCTTTTGCATTTAATTCCGATGCAATTTCTGTGTTTCATCGTCAACAAAAAGGTCAGAGGGATACAGTAAACCTGAAGTGATGCATCGGAATCTATAATTAGTGTCACAGGAATGGTCCAAAGCATAGACAGTAAGAGGGGTCAGTCATCTTGTACTTAATTCGTCATTGTACCTTTTCTATTTAATTACGATGCAATTTCTGTGTTTCGTCGCAATACGGAAGTCCAAGGGATACAGTAAACCTGAAGTGATGCATCGGAACCTATAACTAGTGTCACAGGAATAGTTCAAAACATAGACAGTAAGAGGAGCCAGTCGTCTTGTACTTAAGTCGCCATTGTGCCATTAGTAGTTGATTCCGATGCAATTTCTATGTTTCGTCGTCAATGACATGGTCCACGGGATACAGTAAACCTGACGTGAAGCATCGGAATCTATAACTAGTGTCACAGGAATTGTTCAAATCATAGACAGTAAGATGAGCCAGTCTTCTTGTACTTAAGTCGGCATTGTGCCTTTTGGATTTAATTCCAATGCAATTTCGGTGTTTCGTCGTCAATAAGAAGATCCAGGGGATACAGTAAACCTGAATTGAAGCTTCGGAATCTATAACTAGTGACACAGGAAAGGTTCAAAACATAGACAGTAAGAAGAGCCAGTCTTGTTGTACTTATGTCGGCATTGTGCCTTTGGTATTTAAATCCGATGCAATTTCTATGTTTCGTCGTCAATAACAAGGTCCACGGGATACAGTAAACCTGACGTGAAGCATCGGAATCTATAACTAGTGTCACAGGAATGGTTCAAATCATAGACAGTAAGATGAGCCAGTCTTCTTGTACTTAAGTCGGCATTGTGCCTTTAGTAGTTAATTCCGATGCAATTTCTGTGTTTCATCGTCAATAACAAGGTCCAAGGGATACAGTAAACCTGACGTGAAGCATCGGAATCTATAACTAGTGTCACAGGAAGTGTCCCAAACATAGACAGTAAGAAGAGCCAGTCTTCTTTTACTTGTGTCGGCATTGTGCCTTTTGTATTTAATTCCGATGCAATTTCTGTGTTTCGTCGTCAATAAGAAGGTCCAAGTGATACAGTAAACCTGATGTGAAGCATCGGAATCTATAACTAGTGTCAAAGGAATGGTTCAAAACATAGACAGTGAGAAGAGCCAGTCTTCTTGTACTTAAGTCGGCATTGTGCCTTTTGTATTTAATTCCGATGCAATTTCTGTGATTCGTCGTCAATAAGAAGGTCCAAGGGATACAGTAAACCTGAAGTACTGAAGTAAAGCATCGGAATCAATAACTAGTGTCACAGGAATGGTTCAAATCATAGACAGTAAGAAGAGGAGTCTTCTTGTACTTAAGTCGGCATTGTGGTTTTGGTAATTAATTCCGATGCAATTTCTGTGTTTCATCGTCAATAAGAAGGTCAGAGGGACTCAGTAAACCTGAAGTGAAGCATCGGAATCTATAACTAGTGTCACAGGAATGGTTCAAAACATAGACAGTAAGATGAGCGAGTCTTCTTGTACTTAAGTCGGCATTGTGACTTTTGGATTTAATTCCAATGCAATTTCAGTGTTTCGTCGTCAATAAGAAGATCCAGGGGATACAGTAAATCTGAATTGAAGCTTCGGAATCTATAACTAGTGACACAGGAAAGGTTCAAAACATAGACAGTAAGAAGAGCCAGTCTTCTTGTACTTAAGTCGGCATTGTGCATTTGGTATTTAATTCAGATGCAATTTCTATGTTTCGTCGTCAATAACAAGGTCCACGAGATACAGTAAACCTGACGTGAAGTATCGGAATCTATAACTAGTGTCACAGGAATTGTTCAAATCATAGACAGTAAGATGAGCCAGTCTTCTTGTACTTAAGTCGGCATTGTGCCTTTAGTAGTTAATTCCGATGCAATTTCTGTGTTTCGTCGCAATCACATGGTCCAAGGGATACAGTAAATTTGAAGTGATGCATCGGAATCTATAACTAGTGTCACAGGAATGGTTCAAAATATAGACAGTAAGAAGAGCTAGTCTTCTTGTACTTAAGTCGGCATTGTGCCTTTTGTATTTAATTCCGATGCAATTTATGTGTTTCGTCGCAATACGAAAGTCCAAGGGATACAGTAAAACTGAAGTGATGCATCGGAACCTATAACTAGTGTCACAGGAATAGTTCAAAACATAGACAGTAAGAAGAGCCAGTCGTCTTGTACTTAAGTCGCCATTGTGCCATTAGTAGTTGATTCCGATGCAATTTCTATGTTTCGTCGTCAATAACAAGGTCCACGAGATACAGTAAACCTGACGTGAAGCATCGGAATCTATAACTAGTGTCACAGGAATGGTTCAATTCATAGACAGTAAGATGAGCCAGTCTTCTTGTACTTAAGTCGGCATTGTGCCTTTTGGATTTAATTCCAGTGCAATTTCGGTGTTTCGTCGTCAATAAGAAGATCCAGGGGATACAGTAAACCTGAATTGACGCTTCGGAATCTATAACTAGTGACACAGGAAAAGTTCAAAACATAGACAGTAAGAAGAGCCAGTCTTCTTGTACTGAAGTCGGCATTGTGCCTTTGGTATTTAATTCCGATGCAATTTCTGTGTTACGTCGTTAATAAGAAGGTCCAAGGGATACAGTAAAGCTGAAGTGAAGCATCGGAATCTATAACCAGTGACACAGGAATGGTTCAAAGCATAGGCAGTAAGAAGAGTCAGTCGTCTTGTACTTAATTCGGCATTGTACCCTTTGTATTTAATTCCGATGCAATTTCTGTGTTTCGTCGTCAATAAGAAGGTTCAAGGGATACAGTAAACCTGAAGTGAAGCTTCGAAATCTATAACTAGTGTCTCAGGAATGGTTCAAATCATAGACATTAAGAAGAGCCAGTTTTCTTGTACTTGAGTCGGCATTGTGCCTTTTGTATTTAATTCCGATGCAATTTCTATGTTTCGTCGTCAATAAGAAGGTCCAAGGGATACAGTAGACCTGAAGTGAAGCTTCAGAATCTATAACTATTGTCACAGGAATGGTTCCAAACATAGACAGTAAGAAGAGCCAGTCTTCTTGTACTTATGTCGGCATTGTGCCTTTTGTATTTAATTCCGATGCAATTTCTGTGTTTCGTCGTCAATAACAAGGTCCAAGGGATACAGTAAACCTGATGTGAAGCATCGGAATCTATAACTAATGTCAAAGGAATGGTTCAAAACATAGACAGTAAGAAGAGCCAGTCTTCTTGTATTTAAGGCGGCATTGTGCCTTTTGTATTTCATTCCGATGCAATTTCTGTGTTTTGTCGCCAATAAGAAGGATGAAGGGATACAGTAAACCTGAAGTGAAGCATCGGAATCATTAACTAGTGTGACAGGAATGTTTAAAAACACAGACAGTAAGAAGAGTTAGTCTTCTTGGACTTAAGTCGGCATTGTACATTTGTATTTAATTCCGATGGAATTTCTTTGTTTGGTCGTCAATAAGAAGGTCCAAGGGATACAGTAAACCTGAAGTGAAGCATCGGAATCTATAACTAGTGTCTCAGGAATGGTTCAAAACATAGACTGTAAGAAGAGCCAGTCTTCTTGTACTGAAGTCTTCATTGTCCTTTTTTATTTAATTCCGATGCAATTTCTGTGTTTCGTCGTCAATAAGAAAGTCCAAGGGATACAGTAAACCTGAAGTGAAGCATCGGAATCTATAACTAGTGTCAAAGGAATGGTTCAAGACATAGACAGTAAGAAGAGCCAGTCTTCTTGTATTTAAGGCGGCATTGCGCCTTTTGTATTTAATTCCGATGCAATTTCTGTGTTTTGTCGCCAATAAGAAGGATGAAGGGATACAGTAAACCTGAAGTGAAGCATCGGAATCATTAACTAGTGTGACAGGAATGTTTAAAAACACAGACAGTAAGAAGAGTTAGTCTTCTTGGACTTAAGTCGGCATTGTACCTTTTGTATTTAATTCCGATGGAATTTCTTTGTTTGGTCGTCAATAAGAAGGTCCAAGGGATACAGTAAACCTGAAGTGAAGCATCGGAATCTATAACTAGTGTCTCAGGAGTGGTTCAAAACATAGACTGTAAGAAGAACCAGTCTTCTTGTACTGAAGTCTTCATTGTCCTTTTTTATTTAATTCCGATGCTATTTCTGTGTTTCGTCGTCAATAAGAAGGTCCAAGGGATACAGTAAACCTGAAGTGAAGCATCGGAATCTATAATTAGTGTCACAGGAGTTGTTCACAACATAGGCAGCAAGAAGAGTCACTCTTCTTGTACTTAATTCGGCGTTGCACCTTTTGTATTTAATTCCGATGCAATTTCTGTGTTTCGTCGTCAATAAGAAGGTCCAAGCGATACAGTAAATCTGAAGTGAAGCTTCGGAATCTATAACTAGTGTCTCAATAATGGTTGAAATCTTAGACAGTAAGAAGAGTCAGTCTTCTTGTACTTAAGTCGGAATTGTGGTTTTCTATTTAATTCCGTTGAAATTTCTGTGTTTCGTCGTGAATAAGAAGGTCCAAGGGATTCAGTAAACCTGATGTGAAGCATCGGAATCTATAACTAGTGTCACAGGAATGGTTCAAAACATAGACAGTAAGAAGAGCCAGTCTTCTTGTACTTAAGTCGGCATTGTGTCTTTTGCATTTAATTCCGATGCAATTTCTGTGTTTCATCGTCAACAAGAAGGTCAGAGGGATACAGTAAACCTGAAGTGATGCATCGGAATCTATAATTAGTGTCACAGGAATGGTCCAAAGCATAGACAGTAAGAAGGGTCAGTCATCTTGTACTTAATTCGTCATTGTACCTTTTCTATTTAATTACGATGCAATTTCTGTGTTTCGTCGCAATACGGAAGTCCAAGGGATACAGTAAACCTGAAGTGATGCATCGGAACCTATAACTAGTGTCACAGGAATAGTTCAAAACATAGACAGTAAGAAGAGCCAGTCATCTTGTACTTAAGTCGCCATTGTGCCATTAGTAGTTGATTCCGATGCAATTTCTATGTTTCGTCGTCAATGACAAGGTCCACGGGATACAGTAAACCTGACGTGAAGCATCGGAATCTATAACTAGTGTCACAGGAATGGTTCAAATCATAGACAGTAAGATGTGCCAGTCTTCTTGTACTTATGTCGGCATTGTGCCTTTGGTATTTAATTCCGATGCAATTTCTGTGATTCGTCGTCAATAAGAAGGTCCAAGGGATACAGTAAACCTGAAGTACTGAAGTAAAGCATCGGAATCAATAACTAGTGTCACAGGAATGGTTCAAATCATAGACAGTAAGAAGAGGAGTCTCCTTGTACTTAAGTCGGCATTGTGGTTTTGGTAATTAATTCCGATGCAATTTCTGTGTTTCATCGTCAATAAGAAGGTCAGAGGGACTCAGTAAACCTGAAGTGAAGCATCGGAATCTATAACTAGTGTTACAGGAATGGTTCAAAACATAGACAGTAAGATGAGCGAGTCTTCTTGTACTTAAGTCGGCATTGTGCCTTTTGGATTTAATTCCAATGCAATTTCAGTGTTTCGTCGTCAATAAGAAGATCCAGGGGATACAGTAAATCTGAATTGAAGCTTCGGAATCTATAACTAGTGACACAGGACAGGTTCAAAACATAGACAGTAAGAAGAGCCAGTCTTCTTGTACTTAAGTCGGCATTGTGCATTTGGTATTTAATTCAGATGCAATTTCTATGTTTCGTCGTCAATAACAAGGTCCACGAGATACAGTAAACCTGACGTGAAGTATCGGAATCTATAACTAGTGTCACAGGAATTGTTCAAATCATAGACAGTAAGATGAGCCAGTCTTCTTGTACTTAAGTCGGCATTGTGCCTTTAGTAGTTAATTCCG
The DNA here is from genome assembly GCF_021461385.2 of Schistocerca piceifrons. Taxonomy (NCBI): domain Eukaryota; kingdom Metazoa; phylum Arthropoda; class Insecta; order Orthoptera; family Acrididae; genus Schistocerca; species Schistocerca piceifrons. The sequence continues at coordinate 686,843 of NW_025728257.1, forward strand.
ATGCAATTTCTGTGTTTCGTCGCAATCACATGGTCCAAGGGATACAGTAAATTTGAAGTGATGGATCGGAATCTATAACTAGTGTCACAGGAATGGTTCAAAATATAGACAGTAAGAAGAGCTAGTCTTCTTGTACTTAAGTCGGCATTGTGCCTTTTGTATTTAATTCCGATGCAATTTCTGTGTTTCGTCGCAATACGAAAGTCCAAGGGATACAGTAAAACTGAAGTGATGCATCGGAACCTATAACTAGTGTCACAGGAATAGTTCAAAACATAGACAGTAAGAAGAGCCAGTCGTCTTGTACTTAAGTCGCCATTGTGCCATTAGTAGTTGATTCCGATGCAATTTCTATGTTTCGTCGTCAATAACAAGGTCCACGAGATACAGTAAACCTGACGTGAAGCATCGGAATCTATAACTAGTGTCACAGGAATGGTTCAAATCATAGACAGTAAGATGAGCCAGTCTTCTTGTACTTAAGTCGGCATTGTGCCTTTTGGATTTAATTCCAGTGCAATTTCGGTGTTTCGTCGTCAATAAGAAGATCCAGGGGATACAGTAAACCTGAATTGACGCTTCGGAATCTATAACTAGTGACACAGGAAAGGTTCAAAACATAGACAGTAAGAAGAGCCAGTCTTCTTGTACTTAAGTCGGCATTGTGCCCTTGGTATTTAATTCCGATGCAATTTCTGTGTTACGTCGTTAATAAGAAGGTCCAAGGGATACAGTAAAGCTGAAGTGAAGCATCGGAATCTATAACCAGTGACACAGGAATGGTTCAAAGCATAGGCAGTAAGAAGAGTCAGTCGTCTTGTACTTAATTCGGCATTGTACCCTTTGTATTTAATTCCGAAGCAATTTCTGTGTTTCGTCGTCAATAAGAAGTTCAAGGGATACAGTAAACCTGAAGTGAAGCTTCGAAATCTATAACTAGTGTCTCAGGAATGGTTCAAATCATAGACAGTAAGAAGAGCCAGTTTTCTTGTACTTGAAGTCGGCATTGTGACTTTTGTATTTGATTCCCGATGCAATTTCTGTGTTTCATCGTCAATAAGAAGGTCAGAGGGATACAGTAAACCGGAATTGAAGCATCGGAATCTATAACTAGTGTCTCAGGAATGGTTCAAAACATAGGACAGTAAGAAGAGTCAGTCTTCTTGTACTTAAGTTGGCATTGTTGCCTTTTGGATTTAATTCCGATGCAATTTCTGTGTTTCGTGGTCAATAAGAAGGTACAAGGGATACAGTAAACTGAAGTGAAGCATCGGAATCTATAACTAGTGTGACAGGGGATGGTTCAAAACATAGGCAGTAAGAAGAGTTAGTCCTCTTGTACATAAGTCGGCATTGTACCTTTTGTATTTAATTCCGATGCAATTTCTATGTTTCGTCGTCAATAAGAAGGTCCAAGGGATACAGTAGACCTGAAAGTGAAGCTTCAGAATCTATAACTATTGTCACAGGAATGGTTCCAAACATAGACAGTAAGAAGAGCCAGTCTTCTTGTACTTATGTCGGCATTGTGCCTTTTGTATTTAATTGCGATGCAATTTCTGTGTTTCGTCGTCAATAACAAGGTCCAAGGGATACAGTAAACCTGATGTGAAGCATCGGAATCTATAACTAGTGTCAAAGGAATGGTTCAAAACATAGACAGTAAGAAGAGCCAGTCTTCTTGTATTTAAGGCGGCATTGTGCCTTTTGTATTTAATTCCGATGCAATTTCTGTGTTTTTGTCGCCAATAAGAAGGATGAAGGGATACAGTAAACCTGAAGTGAAGCATCGGAATCATTAACTAGTGTGACAGGAATGTTTAAAAACACAGACAGTAAGAAGAGTTAGTCCTTCTTGGACTGAAGTCGGCATTGTACCTTTTGTATTTAATTCCGATGGAATTTCTTTGTTTGGTCGTCAATAAGAAGGTCCAAGGGATACAGTAAACCTGAAGTGAAGCATCGGAATCTATAACTAGTGTCTCAGGAATGGTTCAAAACATAGACTGTAAGAAGAGCCAGTCTTCTTGTACTGAAGTCTTGATTGTCCTTTTTTATTTAATTCCGATGCAATTTCTGTGTTTCGTCGTCAATAAGAAAGTCCAAGGGATACAGTAAACCTGAAGTGAAGCATCGGAATCTATAACTAGTGTCAAAGGAATGGTTCAAAACATAGACAGTAAGAAGAGCCAGTCTTCTTGTATTTAAGGCGGCATTGCGCCTTTTGTATTTAATTCCGATGCAATTTCTGTGTTTTGTCGCCTATAAGAAGGATGAAGGGGATACAGTAAACCTGAAGTGAAGCATCGGAATCATTAACTAGTGTGACAGGAATGTTTAAAAACACAGACAGTAAGAAGAGTTTAGTCTTCTTGGACTTAAGTCGGCATTGTACCTTTTGTATTTAATTCCGATGGAATTTCTTTGTTTGGTCGTCAATAAGAAGGTCCAAGGGATACAGTAAACCTGAAGTGAAGCATCGGAATCTATAACTAGTGTCTCAGGAATGGTTCAAAACATAGACTGTAAGAAGAGCCAGTCTTCTTGTACTGAAGTCTTCATTGTCCTTTTTTATTTAATTCCGATGCAATTTCTGTGTTTCGTCGTCAATAAGAAGGTCCAAGGGATACAGTAAACCTGAAGTGAAGCATCGGAATCTATAATTAGTGTCACAGGAGTTGTTCACAACATAGGCAGCAAGAAGAGTCAGTCTTCTTGTACTTAATTCGACGTTGCACCTTTTGTATTTAATTCCGATGCAATTTCTGTGTTTCGTCGTCAATAAGAAGGTCCAAGCGATACAGTAAATCTGAAGTGAAGCTTCGGAATCTATAACTAGTGTCTCAATAATGGTTGAAATCTTAGACAGTAAGAAGAGTCAGTCTTCTTGTACTTAAGTCGGAATTGTGGCTTTTCTATTTAATTCCGTTGAAATTTCTGTGTTTCGTCGTGAATAAGAAGGTCCAAGGGATATAGTAAACCTGATGTGAAGCATCGGCATCTATAACTAGTGTCACAGGAATGGTTCAAATCATAGACAGTAAGATGTGCCAGTCTTCTTGTACTTAAGTCGGCATTGTGCCTTTTGGATTTAATTCCAATGCAATTTCGGTGTTTCGTCGTCAATAAGAAGATCCAGGGGATACAGTAAACCTGAATTGAAGCTTCGGAATCTATAACTAGTGACACAGGAAAGGTTCAAAACATAGACAGTAAGAAGAGCCAGTCTTCTTGTACTTATGTCGGCATTGTGCCTTTGGTATTTAATTCCGATGCAATTTCTATGTTTCGTCGTCAATAACAAGGTCCACGGGATACAGTAAACCTGACGTGAAGCATCGGAATCTATAACTAGTGTCACAGGAATGGTTCAAATCATAGACAGTAAGATGAGCCAGTCTTCTTGTACTTAAGTCGGCATTGTGCCTTTAGTAGTTAATTCCGATGCAATTTCTGTGTTTCATCGTCAATAACAAGGTCCAAGGGATACAGTAAACCTGACGTGAAGCATCGGAATCTATAACTAGTGTCAAAGGAATGGTTCAAAACATAGACAGTGAGAAGAGCCAGTCTTCTTGTACTTAGGTCGGCATTGTGCCTTTTGTATTTAATTCCGATGCAATTTCTGTGATTCGTCGTCAATAAGAAGGTCCAAGGGATACAGTAAACCTGAAGTACTGAAGTAAAGCATCGGAATCAATAACTAGTGTCACAGGAATGGTTCAAATCATAGACAGTAGGAAGAGGAGTCTTCTTGTACTTAAGTCGGCATTGTGGTTTTGGTAATTAATTCCGATGCAATTTCTGTGTTTCATCGTCAATAAGAAGGTCAGAGGGACTCAGTAAACCTGAAGTGAAGCATCGGAATCTATAACTAGTGGCACAGGAATGGTTCAAAACATAGACAGTAAGATGAGCGAGTCTTCTTGTACTTAAGTCGGCATTGTGCCTTTTGGATTTAATTCCAATGCAATTTCAGTGTTTCGTCGTCAATAAGAAGATCCAGGGGATACAGTAAATCTGAATTGAAGCTTCGGAATCTATAACTAGTGACACAGGAAAGGTTCAAAACATAGACAGTAAGAAGAGCCAGTCTTCTTGTACTTAAGTCGGCATTGTGCATTTGGTATTTAATTCAGATGCAATTTCTATGTTTCGTCGTCAATAACAAGGTCCACGAGATACAGTAAACCTGACGTGAAGTATCGGAATCTATAACTAGTGTCACAGGAATTGTTCAAATCATAGACAGTAAGATGAGCCAGTCTTCTTGTACTTAAGTCGGCATTGTGCCTTTAGTAGTTAATTCCGATGCAATTTCTGTGTTTCGTCGCAATCACATGGTCCAAGGGATACAGTAAATTTGAAGTGATGCATCGGAATCTATAACTAGTGTCACAGGAATGGTTCAAAATATAGACAGTAAGAAGAGCTAGTCTTCTTGTACTTAAGTCGGCATTGTGACTTTTGTATATAATTCCGATGTAATTTCTGTGTTTCGTCGCAATACGAAAGTCCAAGGGATACAGTAAAACTGAAGTGATGCATCGGAACCTATAACTAGTGTCACAGGAATAGTTCAAAACATAGACAGTAAGAAGAGCCAGTCGTCTTGTACTTAAGTCGCCATTGTGCCATTAGTAGTTGATTCCGATGCAATTTCTATGTTTCGTCGTCAATAACAAGGTCCACGAGATACAGTAAACCTGACGTGAAGCATCGGAATCTATAACTAGTGTCACAGGAATGGTTCAAATCATAGACAGTAAGATGAGCCAGTCTTCTTGTACTTAAGTCGGCATTGTGCCTTTTGGATTTAATTCCAGTGCAATTTCGGTGTTTCGTCGTCAATAAGAAGATCCAGGGGATACAGTAAACCTGAATTGACGCTTCGGAATCTATAACTAGTGACACAGGAAAGGTTCAAAACATAGACAGTAAGAAGAGCCAGTCTTCTTGTACTTAAGTCGGCATTGTGCCTTAGGTATTTAATTCCGATGCAATTTCTGTGTTACGTCGTTAATAAGAAGGTCCAAGAGATACAGTAAAGCTGAAGTGAAGCATCGGAATCTATAAACCAGTGACACAGGAATGGTTCAAAGCATAGGCAGTAAGAAGAGTCAGTCGTCTTGTACTTAATTCGGCATTGTACCCTTTGTATTTAATTCCGATGCAATTTCTGTGTTTCGTCAACAATAAGAAGGTTCAAGGGATACAGTAAACCTGAAGTGAAGCTTCGAAATCTATAACTAGTGTCTCAGGAATGGTTCAAATCATAGACAGTAAGAAGAGCCAGTTTTCTTGTACTTGAGTCGGCATTGTGACTTTTGTATTTGATTCCGATGCAATTTCTGTGTTTCATCGTCAATAAGAAGGTCAGAGGGATACAGTAAACCGGAATAGAAGCATCGGAATCTATAACTAGTGTCTCAGGAATGGTTCAAAACATAGACAGTAAGAAGAGTCAGTCTTCTTGTACTTAAGTTGGCATTGTGCCTTTTGGATTTAATTCCGATGCAATTTCTGTGTTTCGTGGTCAATAAGAAGGTACAAGGGATACAGTAAACCTGAAGTGAAGCATCGGAATCTATAACTAGTGTGACAGGGATGGTTCAAAACATAGGCAGTAAGAAGAGTTAGTCCTCTTGTACATAAGTCGGCATTGTACCTTTTGTATTTAATTCCGATGCAATTTCTATGTTTCGTCGTCAATAAGAAGGTCCAAGGGATACAGTAGACCTGAAGTGAAGCTTCAGAATCTATAACTATTGTCACAGGAATGGTTCCAAACATAGACAGTAAGAAGAGCCAGTCTTCTTGTACTTATGTCGGCATTGTGCCTTTTGTATTTAATTCCGATGCAATTTCTGTGTTTCGTCGTCAATAAGAAGGTACAACGGATACAGTAAACCTGATGTGAAGCATCGGAATCTATAACTAGTGTCAAAGGAATGGTTCAAAACATAGACAGTAAGAAGAGCCATTCTTCTTGTACTTAAGTCGGAATTGTGCCTTTTGTATTTAATTCCGATGCAATTTCTGTGATTCGTCGTCAATAAGAAGGTCCAAGGGATACAGTAAACCTGAAGTAAAGCTTCGGAATCTATAACTAGTGTCACAGGAATGGTTCAAATCATAGACAGTAAGAAGAGCCAGTCTTCTTGTACTTACGTCGGCATTGTGGTTTTGGTATTTAATTCCGATGCAATTTCTGTGTTTCATCGTCAATAAGAAGGTCACAGGGATGCAGTAAACCTGAAGTCAAGCATCGGATTCTATAACTAGTGTCACCGGAATGGTTCAAAAAATAGACAGTAAGAAGAGTCGGTCCTCTTGTACTTACGTCGGCATTGTGCCTTTTATATTTAATTCCGATTCAATTTCTGTGTTTTGTCGTCAATAACAAGGTCCAAGGGATACAGTAAACCTGACGTGAAGCATCGGAATCTATAACTAGTGTCACAGGAATGGTTCAAATCATAGACAGTAAGAAGAGCCAGTCTTCTTGTACTTAAGTCAGCATTGTGCCTTTTGTATTTAATTCCAATGCAATTTCGGTGTTTCGTCGTCAATAAGAAAATCCAAGGGATACAGTGAACCTAAAGTGAAGCTTCGGAATCTATAACTAGTGTCACAGGAAAGGTTCAAAACATAGACAGTATGAAGAGCCAGTCTTCTTGTACTTAAGTCGGCATTTGCCTTTGGTATTTAATTCCGATGCAATTTCTGTGTTTCGTCGTCAATACGAAGGTCCAAGGCATACAGTAAAACTGAAGTCAAGCATCGGAATCTATAACTAGTGTGACAGGAATGATTCAAAACATAGGCAGTAAGAAGAATTAGTCCTCTTGTACATAAGTCAGCATTGTACCTTTTGTATTTAATTCCGATGCACTTTCTATGTTTCGTCGTCAATAAGAAGGTCCAAGGGATACAGTAAACCTGAAGTGAAGCTTCAGAATCTATAACTATTGTCACAGGAATGGTTCCAAACATAGACAGTAAGAAGAGCCAGTCTTGTTGTACTTATGTCGGCATTGTGCCTTTTGTATTTAATTCCGGATCAATTTCTGTGTTTCGTCGTCAATAAGAAGGTCCAACGGATACAGTAAACCTGATGTGAAGCATCGGAATCTATAACTAGTGTCATAGGAATGGTTCAAAACATAGACAGTAAGAAGAGCCAGTCTTCTTGTACTTAAGTCGGAATTGTGCTTTTTGTATTTAATTCCGATGCAATTTCTGTGATTCGTCGTCAATAAGAAGGTCCAAGGGATACTGTAAACCTGAAGTAAAGCTTCGGAATCTATAACTAGTGTCACAGGAATGGTCCAAATCAGAGACAGTAAGAAGAGCCAGTCTTCTTGTACTTAAGTCGGCATTGTGGTTTTGGTATTTAATTCCGATGCAATTTCTGTGTTTCATCGTCAATAAGAAGGTCACAGGGATTCAGTAAACCTGAAGTCAAGCATCGGAATCTATAACTAGTGTCACCGAAATGTTTCAAAAAATAGACAGTAAGAAGAGTCGGTCTTCTTGTACTTACGTCGGCATTGTGCCTTTTATATTTAATTCCGGTTCAATTTCTGTGTTTTGTCGTCAATCACAAGGTCCAAGGGATACAGTAAACATGAAGTGAAGCATCGGAATCTATAACTAGTGTCACAGGAATGATTCAAAATATAGACAGTAAGAAGAGTCGGTCTTCTTGTACTTACGTCGGCATTGTGCCTTTTATATTTAATTCCGGTTCAATTTCTGTGTTTTGTCGTCAATCACAAGGTCCAAGGGATACAGTAAACCTGAAGTGATGCATTGGAACCTATAACTACTGACACAGGAATAGTTCAAAACATAGACAGTAAGAAGAGCCAGTCGTCTTGTACTTAAGTCGGCATTGTGCCTTTAGTAGTTAATTCCGATGCATTTTCTGTGTTTCGTCGTCAATAACAAGGTCCAAGGGATACAGTAAACCTGACGTGAAGCATCGGAATCTATAACTAGTGTCACAGGAATGGTTCAAAACATAGACAGTAAGAAGAGCCAGTCTTCTTGTACTTTAGTTGGCATTGTGCATTTGGTATTTAATTCCGATGCAATTTCTGTGTTTCGTCGTCAATAAAAAGGTCCAAGGCATTCAGTAAAGCTGAAGCGAAGCATCGGAATCTATAACCAGTGACACAGGAATGGTTCAAAGCATAGTCAGTAAGAAGAGTCAGTCTTCTTGTACTTAATTCGGCATTGTACCTTTTGTATTTAATTCCGATGCAATTTCTGTGTTTCGTCGTCAATAAGAAGGTTCAAGGGATACAGTAAACCTGAAGTGAAGCTTCGGAATCTATAACTAATTTCTCAGGAATGGTTCAAATCATAGACAGTAAGAAGAGGCAGTTTTCTTGTACTTAAGTCGGCATTGTGCCTTTTGTATTTAATTCCGATGCAATTTCTGTATCTCATCGTCAATAAGAAGGTCAGAGGGATACAGTAAACCGGAAGTGAAGCATCTGAATCTATAACTAGTGTCACAGGAATGGTTCAGATCATAGACAGTAATAAGAGTCAGTCTTCTTGTACTTAAGTCGGCATTGTGACTTTTGTATTTAATTCCGATGCAATTTCTGTGTTTCGTCGTCAATAAGAAGGTCCAAGGGATACAGTAACCCTGAAGTGAAGCATCGGAATCTATAACTAGTGTCACAGGAATTGTTCAAAATATAGTCAGTAAGAAGAGCCAGTCTTCTTGTACTTTAGTTGACATTGTGCCTTTTGGATTTAATTCCGATGCAATTTCTGTGTTTCGTCGTCAATAAGAAGGTACAAGTGATACAGTAAACCTGAAGTGAAGCATCGGAATCTATAACTAGTGTGACAGGAATGGTTCAAATCATAGGCAGTAAGAAGAGTTAGTCCTCTTGTACATAAGTCGGCATTGTAACTTTTGTATTTAAATCCGATGCCATTTCTGTGTTTCGTCGTCAATAAGAAGGTCCAAGGGATACAGTAAACCGGAAGTGAAGCTTCAGAATCTATAACTAGTGTCACAGGAATGGTTCCAAGCATAGACAGTAAGAAGAGCCAGTCTTCTTGTACTTAAGGCGGAACTGTGCCTTTTGTATTTAATTCCGATGCAATTTCTGTGATTCGTCGTCAATAAGAAGGTCCAAGGGATACAGTAAACCTGAACTAAAGCATCGGAATCTATAACTAGTGTCACAGGAATGGTTCAAAACATAGAGAGTAAGATGAGTCAGTCTTATTGTACTTACGTCGGCATTGTGCCTTTTGTATTTAATTCCGATTCAATTTCTGTGTTTCGTCGTCAATCACAAGGTCCAAGGGATACAGTAAACTTGAAGTGAAGCATCGGAATCTATAACTAGTGTCACAGGAATGGTTCAAAATATTGACAGTAAGAAGAGCCAGTCTTCCTGTACTTAAGTCGGCATTGTGCCTTATGAATATCATTCCGATGCAATTTCTGTGTTTCGTAGTCAATACAAAGGACCAAGGGATACAGTAAACCTGAAGTGAAGCATCGGAATCTATAACTAGTGTCAAAAGAATGGTTCAATATATAGACAGTGAGAAGAGCCAGTCTTCATGTACTTAAGGCGGCATTGTACCTTTTGTATTTAATTCCGATGCAATTTCTGTGTTTCGTCGTCAATAAGAAGGATGAAGGGATACAGTAAACCTGAAGTGAAGCATCGGAATCATTAACTAGTGTGACAGGAATGGTTCAAAACACAGACAGTAGGAAGAGTTAGTCTTCTTGCACTTAAGTCGGCATTGTACCTTTTGTATTTAATTCCGATGCAATTTCTGTGTTTCGTCGTCTATAAGAAGGTTCAAGGGATACAGTGAACCTGAAGTGACGCTTCGGAATCTATAACTAATGTCTCAGGAATGGTTCAAATCATAGACAGTAAGAAGAGCCAGTTTTCTTGTACTTAAGTCGGCATTGTGCCTTTTGTATTTAATTCCGATGCAATTTCTGTGTTTCATCGTCAATAAGAAAGTCAGAGGGATACAGTAAACCGGAAGTGAAGCATCGGAATCTATAACTAGTGTCACAGGAATGGTTCAAATCATAGACAGTAAGAAGAGTCAGTCTTCTTGTACTTAAGTCGGCATTGTGACTTTTGTATTTAATTCCGATGCAATTTCTATGTTTCGTCGTCAATAAGAAGGTCCAAGGGATACAGTAAACCTGAAGTGAAGCTTCAGAATCTATAACTATTGTCACAGGAATGGTTCCAAACATAGACAGTAAGAAGAGCCAGTCTTGTTGTACTTATGTCGGCATTGTGCCTTTTGTATTTAATTCCGGTTCAATTTCTGTGTTTCGTCGTCAATAAGAAGGTCCAACGGATACAGTAAACCTGATGTGAAGCATCGGAATCTATAACTAGTGTCATAGGAATGGTTCAAAACATAGACAGTAAGAAGAGCCAGTCTTCTTGTACTTAAGTCGGCTTTGTACCTTTTGTATCTAATTACGATGCACTTTCTGTGTTTCGTCGTCAATAAGAAGGTCCAAGGAATACAGTAAACCTGACGTGAAGCATCGGAATCTATAACTAGTGTCACAGGAATGGTTCAATTCATAGACAGTAAGAGGAGCCAGTATTCTTGTACTTAAGTCGGCATTGTGCCTTTTGTAATTAATTCCGATGCAATTTCTGTGCTTCGTCGTCAATAAGAAGGTCCAAGGTATACAGTAAACCTGAAGTGAAGCATCGGAATCTATAACTAGTGTGACAGGAATGGTTCAAAACACTGAGAGTAAGTAGAGTTAGTCTTCTTGTACTTAAGTTGGCATTGTACCCTTCGTATTTAATTCCGAAGCATTTCTTTGTTTCGTCGTCAATAAGAAGGTCCAAGGGATACAGTAAACCAGATGTGAAGCATCGGAATCTATAACTAGTGTCTCAGGAATGGGTCAAATCATAGGCAGTAAGAAGAGTCAGTCTTCTTGTACTTAATTCGGCGTTGTAGCTTTTGTATCTAAATATGATGCAATTTCTGAGTTTCGTCGCCAATAAGAAGGGTCCAAGGGATACAGTAAACCTGATGTGAAGCATCGGAATCCATAACTAGTGTTACAGGAATGGTTCAAAACATAGACAGTAAGAAGAGCCAGTCTTCTTGTACTTAAGTCGGCATTGTGCCTTTTGTATTTAATTCCGAAACAATTTCTGTGTTTCATCGTCAATAAGAAGATCAGAGGGATACAGTAAACCGGAAGTGAAGCATCAGAATCTATAGCTAGTGTCACAGGAATGGTTCAATACATAGACAGTAAGAAGAGTCAGTCTTCTTGTACTTAAGTCGGCATTGTGCCTTTTGTATTTAATTCCGATGCAATTTCTGTGTTTCGTCGTCAATAAGAAGGTCCAAGGGATACAGTAACCCTGAAGTGAAGCATTGGAATCTGTAACTAGTGTCACAGGAATGGTTCAAAATATAGACAGTAAGAAGAGCCAGTCTTCTTGTACTTAAGTTGACATTGTGCTTTTGGATTTAATTACGATGCAATTTCTGTGTTTCGTCGTCAATAAGAGGGTACAAGGGATACAGTAAACCTGATGTGAAGCATCGGAATCTATAACTAGTGTCACAAGAATGGTTCAAAATATAGACAGTAAGAAGAGCCAGTCTTCTTGTACTTAAGTCGGCATTGTGCCTTTCGTATTTAATCCCGATGCAATTTCTGCGTTTCGTCGTCAATAAGAAGGTCCAAGGGATATAGTAAACCTGAAGTGAAGATTCGGAATCTATAACTAGTGTCTCAGGAATGGTTCAAATCATAGACCGTTAGAAGAGCCAGTATTCTTGTACTTAAGTCGGCATTGTGCCTTTTGTATTTAATTCCGATGAAATTTCTGTGTTTCGTCGTCAATAAGAATGTCCAAGGGATACAGTAAACCTGAAGTGAAGCATCGGAATCTATAACTAGTGTCACAGGAATGGTTGAAAACATAGACAGTAAGAAGAGTCAGTCTTCTTGTACTTTAGTCGGCATTGTGCCTTTAGTAGTTAATTCCGATGCAATATCTGTGTTTCGTCGTCAATAACAAGGTCCAAGGGATACAGTAAACCTGACGTGAAGCATCGGAATCTATAACCAGTGTCACAGGAATGGTTCCAAACATAGACAGTAAGAAGAGCCAGTCTTCTTGTACTTGTGTCGGCATTGTGCCTTTTGTATTCAATTCCGATGCAATTTCTGTGTTTCGTCGTCAATAACAAGGTCCAAGGGATACAGTAAACCTGATGTGAAGCATCGGAATCTATAACTAGTGTCAAAGGAATGGTTCAAAACATAGACAGTAAGAAGAGCCAGTCTTCTTGTATTTAAGGCGGCATTGTGCCTTTTGTATTTAATTCCGATGCAATTTCTGTGTTTTGTCGCCAATAAGAAGGATGAAGGGATACAGTAAACCTGAAGTGAAGCATCGGAATCACTAACTAGTGTGACAGGAATGTTTAAAAACACAGACAGTAAGAAGAGTTAGTCTTCTTGGACTTAAGTCGGCATTGTACCTTTTGTATTTAATTCCGATGGAATTTCTTTGTTTGGTCGTCAATAAGAAGGTCCAAGGGATACAGTAAACCTGAAGTGAAGCATCGGAATCTATAACTAGTGTCTCAGGAATGGTTCAAAACATAGACTGTAAGAAGAGCCAGTCTTCTTGTACTGAAGCCTTCATTGTCCTTTTTTATTTAATTCCGATGCAATTTCTGTGTTTCGTCGTCAATAAGAAGGTCCAAGGGATACAGTAAACCTGAAGTGAAGCATCGGAATCTATAATTAGTGTCACAGGAGTTGTTCACAACATAGGCAGAAAGAAGAGTCAGTCTTCCTGTACTTAATTCGGCGTTGCACCTTTTGTATTTAATTCCGATGCAATTTCTGTGTTTCGTCGTCAATAAGAAGGTCCAAGCGATACATTAAATCTGAAGTGAAGCTTCGGAATCTATAACTAGTGTCTCAGGAATGGTTGAAATCTTAGACAGTAAGAAGAGTCAGTCTTCTTGTACTTAAGTCGGAATTGTGGCTTTTCTATTTAATTCCGTTAAAATTTCTGTGTTTCGTTGTGAATAAGAAGGTCCAAGGGATTCAGTAAACCTGATGTGAAGCATCGGAATCTATAACAAGTGTCACAGGAATGGTTCAAAACATAGACAGTAAGAAGAGCCAGTCTTCATGTACATAAGGCGGCATTGTACCTTTTGTATTTAATTCCGATGCATTTTCTATGTTTCGTCGTCAATAAGAAGGTCCAAGGGATACAGTAAACCTGAAGTGAAGCTCCAGAATCTATAACTATTGTCACAGGAATGGTTCCAAACATAGACAGTAAGAAGAGCCAGTCTTGTTGTACTTATGTCGGCATTGTGCCTTTTGTATTTAATTCCGGATCAATTTCTGTGTTTCGTCGTCAATAAGAAGGTCCTACGGATACAGTAAACCTGATGTGAAGCATCGGAATATATAACTAGTGTCACAGGAATGGTTCAATTCATAGACAGTAAGAGGAGCCAGTATTCTTGTACTTAAGTCGGCATTGTGCCTTTTGTAATTAATTCCGATGTAATTTATGTGCTTCGTCGTCAATAAGAAGGTCCAAGGTATACAATGAACCTGAAGTGAAGCATCGGAATCTATAACTAGTGTGACAGGAATGGTTCAAAACACTGAGAGTAAGTAGAGTTAGTCTTCTTGTACTTAAGTCGACATTGTACCCTTCGTATTTAATTCCGATGCAATTTCTTTGTTTCGTCGTCAATAAGAAGGTCCAAGGGATACAGTAAACCAGAAGTGAAGCATCGGAATCTATAACTAGTGTCTCAGGAATGGGTCAAATCATAGGCAGAAAGAAGAGTCAGTCTTCTTGTACTTAATTCGGCGTTGTACCTTTTGTATCTAAATATGATGCAATTTCTGTGTTTCGTCGCCAATAAGAAGGTCCAAGGGATACAGTAAATCTGATGTGAAGCTTCGGAATCTATAACTAGTGTCTCAGGAATGGTTCCAAACTTAGACAAAAAGAAGAGCCAGTCTTCTTGTACTTAAGTCGGCATTGTACAATTTGTATGTAATTTCGATGCAATTTCTGTGTTTCGTCGTCAATAAGAAGGTCCAAGGGATACAGTAAACGTGATGTGAAGCATCGGAATCCATAACTAGTGTTACAGGAATGGTTCAAAACATAGACAGTAAGAAGAGCCAGTCTTCTTGTACTTAAGTCTGCATTGTGCCTTTTGTATTTAATTCCATTGCAATTTCTCAGTTTCATCGTCGGTAAGAAGGTCAGAGGGATACAGTAAACCTAAAGTGAACCATCGGAATCTATAACTACTGTCACAGAAATGGTTCAAAACATAGACAGTAAGAAGAGCCAGTCTTCTTGTACTTAAGTCGGCTTTGTACCTTTTGTATCTAATTACGATGCACTTTCTGTGTTTCGTCGTCAATAAGAAGGTCCAAGGAATACAGTAAACCTGACGTGAAGCATCGGAATCTATAACTAGTGTCACAGGAATGGTTCAATTCATAGACAGTAAGAGGAGCCAGTATTCTTGTACTTAAGTCGGCATTGTGCCTTTTGTAATTAATTCCGATGCAATTTCTGTGCTTCGTCGTCAATAAGAAGGTCCAAGGTATACAGTAAACCTGAAGTGAAGCATCGGAATCTATAACTAGTGTGACAGGAATGGTTCAAAACACTGAGAGTAAGTAGAGTTAGTCTTCTTGTACTTAAGTCGGCATTGTACCCTTCGTATTTAATTCCGAAGCATTTCTTTGTTTCGTCGTCAATAAGAAGGTCCAAGGGATACGGTAAACCAGATGTGAAGCATCGGAATCTATAACTAGTGTCTCAGGAATGGGTCAAATCATAGGCAGTAAGAAGAGTCAGTCTTCTTGTACTTAATTCGGCGTTGTACCTTTTGTATCTAAATATGATGCAATTTCTGTGTTTCGTCGCCAATAAGAAGGTCCAAGGGATACAGTAAACCTGATGTGAAGCATCGGAATCCATAACTAGTGTTACAGGAATGGTTCAAAACATAGACAGTAAGAAGAGCTAGTCTTCTTGTACTTAAGTCGGCATTGTGCCTTTTGTATTTAATTCCGATGCAATTTCTGTGTTTCATCGTCAATAAGAAGATCAGAGGGATACAGTAAACCGGAAGTGAAGCATCAGAATCTATAGCTAGTGTCACAGGAATATGGTTCAATACATAGACAGTAAGCAGAGTCAGTCTTCTTGTACTTAAGTCGGCATTGTGCCTTTTGTATTTAATTCCGATGCAATTTCTGTGTTTCGTCGTCAATAAGAAGGTCCAAGGGATACAGTAACCCTGAAGTGAAGCATTGGAATCTGTAACTAGTGTCACAGGAATGGTTCAAAATATAGACAGTAAGAAGAGCCAGTCTTCTTGTACTTAAGTTGACATTGTGCTTTTGGATTTAATTACGATGCAAATTTCTGTGTTTCGTCGTCAATAAGAGGGTACAAGGGATACAGTAAACCTGATGTGAAGCATCGGAATCTATAACTAGTGTCACAAGAATGGTTCAAAATATAGACAGTAAGAAGAGCCAGTCTTATTGTACTTAAGTCGGCATTGTGCCTTTCGTATTTAATCCCGATGCAATTTCTGTGTTTCGTCGTCAATAAGAAGGTCCAAGGGATATAGTAAACCTGAAGTGAAGATTCGGAATCTATAACTAGTGTCTCAGGAATGGTTCAAATCATAGACCGTTAGAAGAGCCAGTATTCTTGTACTTAAGTCGGCATTGTGCCTTTCGTATTTAATTCCGATGAAATTTCTGTGTTTTCGTCGTCAATAAGAATGTCCAAGGGATACAGTAAACCTGAAGTGAAGCATCGGAATCTATAACTAGTGTCACAGGAATGGTTGAAAACATAGACAGTAAGAAGAGTCAGTCTTCTTGTACTTTAGTCGGCATTGTGCCTTTAGTAGTTAATTCCGATGCAATTTCTGTGTTTCGTCGTCAATAACAAGGTCCAAGGGATACAGTAAACCTGACGTGAAGCATCGGAATCTATAACCAGTGTCACAGGAATGGTTCCAAACATAGACAGTAAGAAGAGCCAGTCTTCTTGTACTTGTGTCGGCATTGTGCCTTTTGTATTCAATTCCGATGCAATTTCTGTGTTTCGTCGTCAATAACAAGGTCCAAGGGATACAGTAAACCTGATGTGAAGCATCGGAATCTATAACTAGTGTCAAAGGAATGGTTCAAAACATAGACAGTAAGAAGAGCCAGTCTTCTCGTATTTAAGGCGGCATTGTGACTTTTGTATTTAATTCCGATGCAATTTCTGTGTTTTGTCGCCAATAAGAAGGATGAAGGGATACAGTAAACCTGAAGTGAAGCATCGGAAACACTAACTAGTGTGACAGGAATGTTTAAAAACACAGACAGTAAGAAGAGTTAGTTTTCTTGGACTTAAGTCGGCATTGTACCTTTTGTATTTAATTCCGATGGAATTTCTTTGTTTGGTCGTCAATAAGAAGGTCCAAGGGATACAGTAAACCTGAAGTGAAGCATCGGAATCTATAACTAGTGTCTCAGGAATGGTTCAAAACATAGACTGTAAGAAGAGCCAGTCTTCTTGTACTGAAGACTTCATTGTCCTTTTTTATTTAATTCCGATGCAATTTCTGTGTTTCGTCGTCAATAAGAAGGTCCAAGGGATACAGTAAACCTGAAGTGAAGCATCGGAATCTATAATTAGTGTCACAGGAGTTGTTCACAACATAGGCAGCAAGAAGAGTCAGTCTTCCTGTACTTAATTCGGCGTTGCACCTTTTGTATTTAATTCCGATGCAATTTCTGTGTTTCGTCGTCAATAAGAAGGTCCAAGCGATACAGTAAATCTGAAGTGAAGCTTCGGAATCTATAACTAGTGTCTCAGGAATGGTTGAAATCTTAGACAGTAAGAAGAGTCAGTCTTCTTGTACTTAAGTCGGAATTGTGGCTTTTCTATTTAATTCCGTTAAAATTTCTGTGTTTCGTTGTGAATAAGAAGGTCCAAGGGATTCAGTAAACCTGATGTGAAGCATCGGAATCTATAACAAGTGTCACAGGAATGGTTCAAAACATAGACAGTAAGAAGAGCCAGTCTTCATGTACATAAGGCGGCATTGTACCTTTTGTATTTAATTCCGATGCATTTTCTATGTTTCGTCGTCAATAAGAAGGTCCAAGGGATACAGTAACCCTGAAGTGAAGCTTCAGAATCTATAACTATTGTCACAGGAATGGTTCAAATCATAGACAGTAAGAAGAGCCAGTCTTGTTGTACTTATGTCGGCATTGTGCCTTTTGTATTTAATTCCGGATCAATTTCTGTGTTTCGTCGTCAATAAGAAGGTCCAACGGATACAGTAAACCTGATGTGAAGCATCGGAATCTGTAACTAGTGTCTCAGGAATGGTTCAAAACATAGACAATAAGAAGAGCCAGTCTTCTTGTACTTAAGTCTGCATTGTGCCTTTTGTATTTAATTCCGATGCAATTTCTCAGTTTCATCGTCGGTAAGAAGGTCAGAGGGATACAGTAAACCTAAAGTGAACCATCGGAATCTATAACTACTGCCACAGAAATGGTTCAAAACATAGACAGTAAGAAGAGCCAGTCTTCTTGTACTTAAGTCGGCTTTGTACCTTTTGTATCTAATTACGATGCACTTTCTGTGTTTCGTCGTCAATAAGAAGGTCCAAGGAATACAGTAAACCTGACGTGAAGCATCGGAATCTATAACTAGTGTCACAGGAATGGTTCAATTCATAGACAGTAAGAGGAGCCAGTATTCTTGTACTTAAGTCGGCATTGTGCCTTTTGTAATTAATTCCGATGCAATTTCTGTGCTTCGTCGTCAATAAGAAGGTCCAAGGTATACAGTAAACCTGAAGTGAAGCATCGGAATCTATAACTAGTGTGACAGGAATGGTTCAAAACACTGAGAGTAAGTAGAGTTAGTCTTCTTGTACTTAAGTCGGCATTGTACCCTTCGTATTTAATTCTGAAGCATTTCTTTGTTTCGTCGTCAATAAGAAGGTCCAAGGGATACAGTAAACCAGATGTGAAGCATCGGAATCTATAACTAGTGTCTCAGGAATGGGTCAAATCATAGGCAGTAAGAAGAGTCAGTCTTCTTGTACTTAATTCGGCGTTGTACCTTTTGTATCTAAATATGATGCAATTTCTGTGTTTCGTCGCCAATAAGAAGGTCCAAGGGATACAGTAAACCTGATGTGAAGCATCGGAATCCATAACTAGTGTTACAGGAATGGTTCATAACATAGACAGTAAGAAGAGCCAGTCTTCTTGTACTTAAGTCGGCATTGTGCCTTTTGTATTTAATTCCGATGCAATTTCTGTGTTTCATCGTCAATAAGAAGGTCAGAGGGATACAGTAAACCGGAAGTGAAGCATCAGAATCTATAGCTAGTGTCACAGGAATGGTTCAATACATAGACAGTAAGAAGAGTCAGTCTTCTTGTACTTAAGTCGGCATTGTGCCTTTTGTATTTAATTCCGATGCAATTTCTGTGTTTCGTCGTCAATAAGAAGGTCCAAGGGATACAGTAACCCTGAAGTGAAGCATTGGAATCTGTAACTAGTGTCACAGGAATGGTTCAAAATATAGACAGTAAGAAGAGCCAGTCTTCTTTTACTTAAGTTGACATTGTGCTTTTGGATTTAATTACGATGCAATTTCTGTGTTTCGTCGTCAATAAGAGGGTGCAAGGGATACAGTAAACCTGATGTGAAGCATCGGAATCTATAACTAGTGTCACAAGAATGGTTCAAAATATAGACAGTAAGAAGAGCCAGTCTTCGTATACTTAAGTCGGCATAGTGCCTTTCGTATTTAATCCCGATGCAATTTCTGTGTTTCGTCGTCAATAAGAAGGTCCAAGGGATACAGTAAACCTGAAGTGAAGATTCGGAATCTATAACTAGTGTCTCAGGAATGGTTCAAATCATAGACCGTTAGAAGAGCCAGTATTCTTGTACTTAAGTCGGCATTGTGCCTTTTGTATATAATTCCGATGAAATTTCTGTGTTTCGTCGTCAATAAGAAGGTCCAAGGGATACAGTAAACCTGAAGTGAAGCATCGGAATCTATAACTAGTGTCACAGGAATGGTTGAAAACATAGACAGTAAGAAGAGTCAGTCTTCTTGTACTTTAGTCGGCATTGTGCCTTTAGTAGTTAATTCCGATGCAATTTCTGTGTTTCGTCGTCTATAACAAGGTCCAAGGGATACAGTAAACCTGACGTGAAGCATCGGAATCTATAACCAGTGTCACAGGAATGGTTCCAAACATAGACAGTAAGAAGAGCCAGTCTTCTTGTACTTGTGTCGGCATTGTGCCTTTTGTATTCAATTCCGATGCAATTTCTGTGTTTCGTCGTCAATAACAAGGTCCAAGGGATACAGTAAACCTGATGTGAAGCATCGGAATCTATAACTAGTGTCAAAGGAATGGTTCAAAACATAGACAGTAAGAAGAGCCAGGCGGCATTGTGCCTTTTGTATTTAATTCCGATGCAATTTCTGTGTTTTGTCGCCAATAAGAAGGATGAAGGGATACAGTAACCCTGAAGTGAAGCATTGGAATCTGTAACTAGTGTCACAGGAATGGTTCAAAATATAGACAGTAAGAAGAGCCAGTCTTCTTTTACTTAAGTTGACATTGTGCTTTTGGATTTAATTACGATGCAATTTCTGTGTTTCGTCGTCAATAAGAGGGTACAAGGGATACAGTAAACCTGAAGTGAAGCATCGGAATCTATAACTAGTGTCACAAGAATGGTTCAAAATATAGACAGTAAGAAGAGCCAGTCTTCTTATACTTAAGTCGGCATTGTGCCTTTCGTATTTAATCCCGATGCAATTTCTGTGTTTCGTCGTCAATAAGAAGGTCCAAGGGATACAGTAAACCTGAAGTGAAGATTCGGAATCTATAACTAGTGTCTCAGGAATGGTTCAAATCATAGACCGTTAGAAGAGCCAGTATTCTTGTACTTAAGTCGGCATTGTGCCTTTTGTATTTAATTCCGATGAAATTTCTGTGTTTCGTCGTCAATAAGAAGGTCCAAGGGATACAGTAAACCTGAAGTGAAGCATCGGAATCTATAACTAGTGTCACAGGAATGGTTGAAAACATAGACAGTAAGAAGAGTCAGTCTTCTTGTACTTTAGTCGGCATTGTGCCTTTAGTAGTTAATTCCGATGCAATTTCTGTGTTTCGTCGTCAATAACAAGGTCCAAGGGATACAGTAAACCTGACGTGAAGCATCGGAATCTATAACCAGTGTCACAGGAATGGTTCCAAACATAGACAGTAAGAAGAGCCAGTCTTCTTGTACTTGTGTCGGCATTGTGCCTTTTGTATTCAATTCCGATGCAATTTCTGTGTTTCGTCGTCAATAACAAGGTCCAAGGGATACAGTAAACCTGATGTGAAGCATCGGAATCTATAACTAGTGTCAAAGGAATGGTTCAAAACATAGACAGTAAGAAGAGCCAGGCGGCATTGTGCCTTTTGTATTTAATTCCGATGCAATTTCTGTGTTTTGTCGCCAATAAGAAGGATGAAGGGATACAGTAACCCTGAAGTGAAGCATTGGAATCTGTAACTAGTGTCACAGGAATGGTTCAAAATATAGACAGTAAGAAGAGCCAGTCTTCTTTTACTTAAGTTGACATTGTGCTTTTGGATTTAATTACGATGCAATTTCTGTGTTTCGTCGTCAATAAGAGGGTACAAGGGATACAGTAAACCTGATGTGAAGCATCGGAATCTATAACTAGTGTCACAAGAATGGTTCAAAATATAGACAGTAAGAAGAGCCAGTCTTATTGTACTTAAGTCGGCATTGTGCCTTTCGTATTTAATCCCGATGCAATTTCTGTGTTTCGTCGTCAATAAGAAGGTCCAAGGGATATAGTAAACCTGAAGTGAAGATTCGGAATCTATAACTAGTGTCTCAGGAATGGTTCAAATCATAGACCGTTAGAAGAGCCAGTATTCTTGTACTTAAGTCGGCATTGTGCCTTTCGTATTTAATTCCGATGAAATTTCTGTGTTTCGTCGTCAATAAGAATGTCCAAGGGATACAGTAAACCTGAAGTGAAGCATCGGAATCTATAACTAGTGTCACAGGAATGGTTGAAAACATAGACAGTAAGAAGAGTCAGTCTTCTTGTACTTTAGTCGGCATTGTGCCTTTAGTAGTTAATTCCGATGCAATTTCTGTGTTTCGTCGTCAATAACAAGGTCCAAGGGATACAGTAAACCTGACGTGAAGCATCGGAATCTATAACCAGTGTCACAGGAATGGTTCCAAACATAGACAGTAAGAAGAGCCAGTCTTCTTGTACTTGTGTCGGCATTGTGCCTTTTGTATTCAATTCCGATGCAATTTCTGTGTTTCGTCGTCAATAACAAGGTCCAAGGGATACAGTTAACCTGATGTGAAGCATCGGAATCTATAACTAGTGTCAAAGGAATGGTTCAAAACATAGACAGTAAGAAGAGCCAGTCTTCTTGTATTTAAGGCGGCATTGTGCCTTTTGTATTTAATTCCGATGCAATTTCTGTGTTTTGTCGCCAATAAGAAGGATGAAGGGATACAGTAAACCTGAAGTGAAGCATCGGAAACACTAACTAGTGTGACAGGAATGTTTAAAAACACAGACAGTAAGAAGAGTTAGTTTTCTTGGACTTAAGTCGGCATTGTACCTTTTGTATTTAATTCCGATGGAATTTCTTTGTTTGGTCGTCAATAAGAAGGTCCAAGGGATACAGTAAACCTGAAGTGAAGCATCGGAATCTATAACTAGTGTCTCAGGAATGGTTCAAAACATAGACTGTAAGAAGAGCCAGTCTTCTTGTACTGAAGACTTCATTGTCCTTTTTTATTTAATTCCGATGCAATTTCTGTGTTTCGTCGTCAATAAGAAGGTCCAAGGGATACAGTAAACCTGAAGTGAAGCATCGGAATCTATAATTAGTGTCACAGGAGTTGTTCACAACATAGGCAGCAAGAAGAGTCAGTCTTCCTGTACTTAATTCGGCGTTGCACCTTTTGTATTTAATTCCGATGCAATTTCTGTGTTTCGTCGTCAATAAGAAGGTCCAAGCGATACAGTAAATCTGAAGTGAAGCTTCGGAATCTATAACTAGTGTCTCAGGAATGGTTGAAATCTTAGACAGTAAGAAGAGTCAGTCTTCTTGTACTTAAGTCGGAATTGTGGCTTTTCTATTTAATTCCGTTAAAATTTCTGTGTTTCGTTGTGAATAAGAAGGTCCAAGGGATTCAGTAAACCTGATGTGAAGCATCGGAATCTATAACAAGTGTCACAGGAATGGTTCAAAACATAGACAGTAAGAAGAGCCAGTCTTCATGTACATAAGGCGGCATTGTACCTTTTGTATTTAATTCCGATGCATTTTCTATGTTTCGTCGTCAATAAGAAGGTCCAAGGGATACAGTAACCCTGAAGTGAAGCTTCAGAATCTATAACTATTGTCACAGGAATGGTTCAAATCATAGACAGTAAGAAGAGCCAGTCTTGTTGTACTTATGTCGGCATTGTGCCTTTTGTATTTAAATCCGGATCAATTTCTGTGTTTCGTCGTCAATAAGAAGGTCCAACGGATACAGTAAACCTGATGTGAAGCATCGGAATCTATAACTAGTGTCTCAGGAATGGTTCAAAACATAGAGAATAAGAAGAGCCAGTCTTCTTGTACTTAAGTCTGCATTGTGCCTTTTGTATTTAATTCCGATGCAATTTCTCAGTTTCATCGTCGGTAAGAAGGTCAGAGGGATACAGTAAACCTAAAGTGAACCATCGGAATCTATAACTACTGTCACAGAAATGGTTCAAAACATAGACAGTAAGAAGAGCCAGTCTTCTTGTACTTAAGTCGGCTTTGTACCTTTTGTATCTAATTACGATGCACTTTCTGTGTTTCGTCGTCAATAAGAAGGTCCAAGGAATACAGTAAACCTGACGTGAAGCATCGGAATCTATAACTAGTGTCACAGGAATGGTTCAATTCATAGACAGTAAGAGGAGCCAGTATTCTTGTACTTAAGTCGGCATTGTGCCTTTTGTAATTAATTCCGATGCAATTTCTGTGCTTCGTCGTCAATAAGAAGGTCCAAGGTATACAGTAAACCTGAAGTGAAGCATCGGAATCTATAACTAGTGTGACAGGAATGGTTCAAAACACTGAGAGTAAGTAGAGTTAGTCTTCTTGTACTTAAGTCGGCATTGTACCCTTCGTATTTAATTCTGAAGCATTTCTTTGTTTCGTCGTCAATAAGAAGGTCCAAGGGATACAGTAAACCAGATGTGAAGCATCGGAATCTATAACTAGTGTCTCAGGAATGGGTCAAATCATAGGCAGTAAGAAGAGTCAGTCTTCTTGTACTTAATTCGGCGTTGTACCTTTTGTATCTAAATATGATGCAATTTCTGTGTTTCGTCGCCAATAAGAAGGTCCAAGGGATACAGTAAACCTGATGTGAAGCATCGGAATCCGTAACTAGTGTTACAGGAATGGTTCATAACATAGACAGTAAGAAGAGCCAGTCTTCTTGTACTTAAGTCGGCATTGTGCCTTTTGTATTTAATTCCGATGCAATTTCTGTGTTTCATCGTCAATAAGAAGGTCAGAGGGATACAGTAAACCGGAAGTGAAGCATCAGAATCTATAGCTAGTGTCACAGGAATGGTTCAATACATAGACAGTAAGAAGAGTCAGTCTTCTTGTACTTAAGTCGGCATTGTGCCTTTTGTATTTAATTCCGATGCAATTTCTGTGTTTCGTCGTCAATAAGAAGGTCCAAGGGATACAGTAACCCTGAAGAGAAGCATTGGAATCTGTAACTAGTGTCACAGGAATGGTTCAAAATATAGACAGTAAGAAAGGCCAGTCTTCTTTTACTTAAGTTGACATTGTGCTTTTGGATTTAATTACGATGCAATTTCTGTGTTTCGTCGTCAATAAGAGGGTACAAGGGATACAGTAAACCTGATGTGAAGCATCGGAATCTATAACTAGTGTCACAAGAATGGTTCAAAATATAGACAGTAAGAAGAGCCAGTCTTCGTATACTTAAGTCGGCATAGTGCCTTTCGTATTTAATCCCGATGCAATTTCTGTGTTTCGTCGTCAATAAGAAGGTCCAAGGGATACAGTAAACCTGAAGTGAAGATTCGGAATCTATAACTAGTGTCTCAGGAATGGTTCAAATCATAGACCGTTAGAAGAGCCAGTATTCTTGTACTTAAGTCGGCATTGTGCCTTTTGTATATAATTCCGATGAAATTTCTGTGTTTCGTCGTCAATAAGAAGGTCCAAGGGATACAGTAAACCTGAAGTGAAGCATCGGAATCTATAACTAGTGTCACAGGAATGGTTGAAAACATAGACAGTAAGAAGAGTCAGTCTTCTTGTACTTTAGTCGGCATTGTGCCTTTAGTAGTTAATTCCGATGAAATTTCTGTGTTTCGTCGTCTATAACAAGGTCCAAGGGATACAGTAAACCTGACGTGAAGCATCGGAATCTATAACCAGTGTCACAGGAATGGTTCCAAACATAGACAGTAAGAAGAGCCAGTCTTCTTGTACTTGTGTCGGCATTGTGCCTTTTGTATTCAATTCCGATGCAATTTCTGTGTTTCGTCGTCAATAACAAGGTCCAAGGGATACAGTAAACCTGATGTGAAGCATCGGAATCTATAACTATTGTCAAAGGAATGGTTCAAAACATAGACAGTAAGAAGAGCCAGGCGGCATTGTGCCTTTTGTATTTAATTCCGATGCAATTTCTGTGTTTTGTCGCCAATAAGAAGGATGAAGGGATACAGTAACCCTGAAGTGAAGCATTGGAATCTGTAACTAGTGTCACAGGAATGGTTCAAAATATAGACAGTAAGAAGAGCCAGTCTTCTTTTACTTAAGTTGACATTGTGCTTTTGGATTTAATTACGATGCAATTTCTGTGTTTCGTCGTCAATAAGAGGGTACAAGGGATACAGTAAACCTGAAGTGAAGCATCGGAATCTATAACTAGTGTCACAAGAATGGTTCAAAATATAGACAGTAAGAAGAGCCAGTCTTCTTATACTTAAGTCGGCATTGTGCCTTTCGTATTTAATCCCGATGCAATTTCTGTGTTTCGTCGTCAATAAGAAGGTCCAAGGGATACAGTAAACCTGAAGTGAAGATTCGGAATCTATAACTAGTGTCTCAGGAATGGTTCAAATCATAGACCGTTAGAAGAGCCAGTATTCTTGTACTTAAGTCGGCATTGTGCCTTTTGTATTTAATTCCGATGAAATTTCTGTGTTTCGTCGTCAATAAGAAGGTCCAAGGGATACAGTAAACCTGAAGTGAAGCATCGGAATCTATAACTAGTGTCACAGGAATGGTTGAAAACATAGACAGTAAGAAGAGTCAGTCTTCTTGTACTTTAGTCGGCATTGTGCCTTTAGTAGTTAATTCCGATGCAATTTCTGTGTTTCGTCGTCAATAACAAGGTCCAAGGGATACAGTAAACCTGACGTGAAGCATCGGAATCTATAACCAGTGTCACAGGAATGGTTCCAAACATAGACAGTAAGAAGAGCCAGTCTTCTTGTACTTGTGTCGGCATTGTGCCTTTTGTATTCAATTCCGATGCAATTTCTGTGTTTCGTCGTCAATAACAAGGTCCAAGGGATACAGTAAACCTGATGTGAAGCATCTGAATCTATAACTAGTGTCAAAGGAATGGTTCAAAACATAGACAGTAAGAAGAGCCAGTCTTCTTGTATTTAAGGCGGCATTGTGCCTTTTGTATTTAATTCCGATGCAATTTCTGTGTTTTGTAGCCAATAAGAAGGATGAAGGGATACAGTAAACCTGAAGTGAAGCATCGGAATCGTTAACTAGTGTGACAGGAATGTTTAAAAACACAGACAGTAAGAAGAGTTATTCTTCTTGGACTTAAGTCGGCATTGTAGCTTTTGTATTTAATTCCGATGGAATTTCTTTGTTTGGTCGTCAATAAGAAGGTCCAAGGGATACAGTAAACCTGAAGTGAAGCATCGGAATCTATAACTAGTGTCTCAGGAATGGTTCAAAACATAGACTGTAAGAAGAGCCAGTCTTCTTGTACTGAAGCCTTCATTGTCCTTTTTTATTTAATTCCGAAGCAATTTCTATGTTTCGTCGTCAATAAGAAGGTCCAAGGGATACAGTAAACCTGAAGTGAAGCATCGGAATCTATAATTAGTGTCACAGGAGTTGTTCACAACATAGGCAGCAAGAAGAGTCAGTCTTCTTGTACTTAATTCGGCGTTGCACCTTTTGTATTTAATTCCGATGCAATTTCTGTGTTTCGTCGTGAATAAGAAGGTCCAAGGGATTCAGTAAACCTGATGTGAAGCATCGGAATCTATAACTAGTGTCACAGGAATGGTTCAAAACATAGACAGTAAGAAGAGCCAGTCTTCTTGTACTTAAGTCGGCATTGTGTCTTTTGCATTTAATTCCGATGCAATTTCTGTGTTTCATCGTCAATAAGAAGGTCAGAGGGATACAGTAAACCTAAAGTGAACCATCGGAATCTATAACTACTGTCACAGAAATGGTTCAAAACATAGACAGTAAGAAGAGCCAGTCTTCTTGTACTTAAGTCGGCTTTGTACCTTTTGTATCTAATTACGATGCACTTTCTGTGTTTCGTCGTCAATAAGAAGGTCCAAGGAATACAGTAAACTTGACGTGAAGCATCGGAATCTATAACTAGTGTCACAGGAATGGTTCAATTCATAGACAGTAAGAGGAGGCAGTATTCTTTTACTTAAGTCGGCATTGTGCCTTTTGTAATTAATTCCGATGCAATTTCTGTGCTTCGTCGTCAATAAGAAGGTCCAAGGTATACAGTAAACCTGAAGTGAAGCATCGGAATCTATAACTAGTGTGACAGGAATGGTTCAAAACACTGAGAGTAAGTAGAGTTAGTCTTCTTGTACTTAAGTCGGCATTGTACCCTTCGTATTTAATTCCGAAGCATTTCTTTGTTTCGTCGTCAATAAGAAGGTCCAAGGGATACAGTAAACCAGATGTGAAGCATCGGAATCTATAACTAGTGTCTCAGGAATGGGTCAAATCATAGGCAGTAAGAAGAGTCAGTCTTCTTGTACTTAATTCGGCGTTGTACCTTTTGTATCTAAATATGATGCAATTTCTGTGTTTCGTCGCCAATAAGAAGGTCCAAGGGATACAGTAAACCTGATGTGAAGCATCGGAATCCATAACTAGTGTTACAGGAATGGTTCAAAACATAGACAGTAAGAAGAGCCAGTCTTCTTGTACTTAAGTCGGCATTGTGCCTTTTGTATTTAATTCCGATGCAAATTCTGTGTTTCATCGTCAATAAGAAGGTCAGAGGGATACAGTAAGCCGGAAGTGAAGCATCAGAATCTATAGCTAGTGTCACAGGAATGGTTCAATACATAGACAGTAAGAAGAGTCAGTCTTCTTGTACTTAAGTCGGCATTGTGCCTTTTGTATTTAATTCCGATGCAATTTCTGTGTTTCGTCGTCAATAAGAAGGTCCAAGGGATACAGTAACCCTGAAGTGAAGCATTGGAATCTGTAACTAGTGTCACAGGAATGGTTCAAAATATAGACAGTAAGAAGAGCCAGTCTTCTTTTACTTAAGTTGACATTGTGCTTTTGGATTTAATTACGATGCTATTTCTGTGTTTCGTCGTCAATAAGAGGGTACAAGGGATACAGTAAACCTGATGTGAAGCATCGGAATCTATAACTAGTGTCACAAGAATGGTTCAAAATATAGACAGTAAGAAGAGCCAGTCTTCTTATACTTAAGTCGGCATTGTGCCTTTCGTATTTAATCCCGATGCAATTTCTGTGTTTCGTCGTCAATAAGAAGGTCCAAGGGATACAGTAAACCTGAAGTGAAGATTCGGAATCTATAACTAGTGTCTCAGGAATGGTTCAATTCATAGACCGTTAGAAGAGCCAGTATTCTTGTACTTAAGTCGGCATTGTGCCTTTTGTATTTAATTCCGATGAAATTTCTGTGTTTCGTCGTCAATAAGAAGGTCCAAGGGATACAGTAAACCTGAAGTGAAGCATCGGAATCCATAACTAGTGTCACAGGAATGGTTGAAAACATAGACAGTAAGAAGAGTCAGTCTTCTTGTACTTTAGTCGGCATTGTGCCTTTAGTAATTAATTCCGATGCAATTTCTGTGTTTCGTCGACAATAACAAGGTCCAAGGGATACAGTAAACCTGACGTGAAGCATCAGAATCTATAACTAGTGTCACAGGAATGGTTCCAAACATAGACAGTAAGAAGAGCCAGTCTTCTTGTACTTGTGTCGGCATTGTGCCTTTTGTATTCAATTCCGATGCAATTTCTGTGTTTCGTCGTCAATAACAAGGTCCAAGGGATACAGTAAACCTGATGTGAAGCATCGGAATCTATAACTAGTGTCAAAGGAATAGTTCAAAACATAGACAGTAAGAAGAGCCAGTCTTCTTGTATTTAAGGCGGCATTGTGCCTTTTGTATTTAATTCCGATGCAATTTCTGTGTTTTGTCGCCAATAAGAAGGATGAAGGGATACAGTAAACCTGAAGTGAAGCATCGGAATCGTTAACTAGTGTGACAGGAATGTTTAAAAACACAGACAGTAAGAAGAGTTAGTCTTCTTGTACTTAATTCGGCGTTGCACCTTTTGTATTTAATTCCGATGCAATTTCTGTGTTTCGTCGTCAATAAGAAGGTCCAAGCGATACAGTAAATCTGAAGTGAAGCTTCGGAATCTATAACTAGTGTCTCAGGAATGGTTGAAATCTTAGACAGTAAGAAGAGTCAGTCTTCTTGTACTTAAGTCGGAATTATGGCTTTTCTATTTAATTCCGTTGAAATTTCTGTGTTTCGTCGTGAATAAGAAGGTCCAAGGGATTCAGTAAACCTGATGTGAAGGATCGGAATCTATAACTAGTGTCACAGGAATGGTTCAAAACATAGACAGTAAGAAGAGCCAGTCTTCTTGTACTTAAGTCGGCATTGTGTCTTTTGCATTTAATTCCGATGCAATTTCTGTGTTTCATCGTCAATAAGAAGGTCAGAGGGATACAGTAAACCTGAAGTGATGCATCGGAATCTATAATTAGTGTCACAGGAATGGTCCAAAACATAGACAGTAAGGAGGGTCAGTCCTCTTGTACTTAATTCGTCATTGTACCTTTTCTATTTAATTACGATGCAATTTCTGTGTTTCGTCGCAATACGAAAGTCCAAGGGATACAGTAAACCTGAAGTGATGCATCGGAACCTATAACTAGTGTCACAGGAATAGTTCAAAACATAGACAGTAAGAAGAGCCTGTCGTCTTGTACTTAAGTCGCCATTGTGCCATTAGTAGTTGATTCCGATGCAATTTCTATGTTTCGTCGTCAATAACAAGGTCCACGGGATACAGTAAACCTGACGTGAAGCATCGGAATCTATAACTAGTGTCACAGGAATGGTTCAAATCATAGACAGTAAGATGAGCCAGTCTTCTTGTACTTGAGTCGGCATTGTGCCTTTTGGATTTAATTCCAATGCAATTTCGGTGTTTCGTCGTCAATAAGAAGATCCAGGGGATACAGTAAACCTGAATTGAAGCTTCGGAATCTATAACTAGTGACACAAGAAAGGTTCAAAACATAGACAGTAAGAAGAGCCAGTCTTCTTGTACTTATGTCGGCATTGTGCCTTTGGTATTTAATTCCGATGCAATTTTTATGTTTCGTCGTCAATAACAAGGTCCACGGGATACAGTAAACCTGACGTGAAGCATAGGAATCTATAACTCGTGTCACAGGAATGGTTCAAATCATAGACAGTAAGATGAGCCAGTCTTCTTGTACTTAAGTCGGCATTGTGCCTTTAGTAGTTAATTCCGATGCAATTTCTGTGTTTCATCGTTAATAACAAGGTCCAAGGGATACAGTAAATCTGACGTGAAGCATCGGAATCTATAACTAGAGTGACAGGAATTGTCCCAAACATAGACAGTAAGAAGAGCCAGTCTTCTTTTACTTGTGTCGGCATTGTGCCTTTTGTATTTAATTCCGATGCAATTTCTGTGTTTCGTCGCCAATAAGAAGGTCCAAGGGATACAGTAAACCTGATGTGAAGCATCGGAATCTATAACTAGTGTCAAAGGAATGGTTCAAAACATAGACAGTGAGAAGAGCCAGTCTTCTTGTACTTAAGCCGGCATTGTGCCTTTTGTATTTAATTCCGATGCAATTTCTGTGATTCGTCGTCAATAAGAAGGTCCAAGGGATACAGTAAACCTGAAATACTGAAGTAAAGCATCGGAATCAATAACTAGTGTCACAGGAATGGTTCAAATCATAGACAGTAAGAAGAGCCAGTCTTCTTGTACTTAAGTCAGCATTGTGGTTTTGGTAATTAATTCCGATGCAATTTCTGTGTTTCATCGTCAATACGAAGGTCAGAGGGACTCAGTAAACCTGAAGTGAAGCATCGGAATCTATAACTAGTGTCACAGGAATGGTTCAAAACATAGACAGTAAGATGAGCCAGTCTTCTTGTACTTAAGTCGGCATTGTGCCTTTTGGATTTAATTCCAATGCAATTTCAGTGTTTCGTCGTCAATACGAAGATCCAGGGGATACAGTAAATCTGAATTGAAGCTTCGGAATCTATAGCTAGTGACACAGGAAAGGTTCAAAACATAGACAGTAAGAAGAGCCAGTCTTCTTGTACTTAAGTCGGCATTGTACATTTGGTATTTAATTCAGATGCAATTTCTACGTTTCGTCGTCAATAACAAGGTCCACGAGATACAGTAAACCTGACGTGAAGTATCGGAATCTATAACTAGTGTCACAGGAAATGTTCAAATCATAGACAGTAAGATGAGCCAGTCTTCTTGTACTTAAGTCGGCATTGTGCCTTTAGTAGTTAATTCCGATGCAATTTCTGTGTTTCGTCGCAATCACATGGTCCAAGGGATACAGTAAATTTGAAGTGATGCATCGGAATCTATAACTAGTGTCACAGGAATGGTTCAAAATATAGACAGTAAGAAGAGCTAGTCTTCTTGTACTTAAGTCGGCATTGTGCCTTTTGTATTTAATTCCGATGCAATTTCTGAGATTCGTCGCAATACGAAAGTCCAAGGGATACAGTAAACCTGAAGTGATGCATCGGAACCTATAACTAGTGTCACAGGAATAGTTCAAAACATAGACAGTAAGAAGAGCCAGTCGTCTTGTACTTAAGTCGCCATTGTGCCATTAGTAGTTGATTCCGATGCAATTTCTATGTTTCGTCGTCAATAACAAGGTCCACGAGATACAGTAAACCTGACGTGAAGCATCGGAATCTATAACTAGTGTCACAGGAATGGTTCAAATCATAGACAGTAAGATGAGCCAGTCTTCTTGTACTTAAGTCGGCATTGTGCCTTTTGGATTTAATTCCAGTGCAATTTCGGTGTTTCGTCGTCAATAAGAAGATCTAGGGGATACAGTAAACCTGAATTGAAGCTTCGGAATCTATAACTAGTGACACAGGAAAGGTTCAAATCATAGACAGTAAGAAGAGCCAGTCTTCTTGTACTTATGTCGGCATTGTGCCTTTGGTATTTAATTCCGATGCAATTTCTGTGTTACGTCGTTAATAAGAAGGTCCAAGGGATACAGTAAAGCTGAAGTGAAGCATCGGAATCTATAACCAGTGACACAGGAATGGTTCAAAGCATAGGCAGTAAGAAGAGTCAGTCGTCTTGTACTTAATTCGGCATTGTACCCTTTGTATTTAATTCCGATGTAATTTCTGTGTTTCGTCGTCAATAAGAAGGTTCAAGGGATACAGTAAACCTGAAGCTTCGAAATCTATAACTAGTGTCTCAGGAATGGTTCAAATCATAGACAGTAAGAAGAGCCAGTTTTCTTGTACTTGAGTCGGCATTGTGACTTTTGTATTTGATTCCGATGCAATTTCTGTGTTTCATCGTCAATAAGAAGGTCAGAGGGATACAGTAAACCGGGATAGAAGCATCGGAATCTATAACTAGTGTCACAGGAATGGTTCAAAACATATACAGTAAGAAGAGTCAGTCTTCTTGTACTTAAGTTGGCATTGTGCCTTTTGGATTTAATTCCGATGCAATTTCTGTGTTTCGTGGTCAATAAGAAGGTACAAGGAATACAGTAAACCTGAAGTGAAGCATCGGAATCTTTAACTAGTGTGACAGGGATGGTTCAAAACATAGGCAGTAAGAAGAGTTAGTCCTCTTGTACATAAGTCGTCATTGTACCTTTTGTATTTAATTCCGATGCAATTTCTATGTTTCGTCGTCAATAAGACGGTCCAAGGGATACAGTAGACCTGAAGTGAAGCTTCAGAATCTATAACTAGTGTCACAGGAATGGTTCCAAACATAGACAGTAAGAAGAGCCAGTCTTCTTGTACTTATGTCGGCATTGTGCCTTTTGTATTTAATTCCGATGCAATTTCTGTGTTTCGTCGTCAATAAGAAGGTCCAACGGATACAGTAAACCTGATGTGAAGCATCGGAATCTATAACTAGTGTCAAAGGAATGGTTCAAAACATAGACAGTAAGAAGAGCCATTCTTCTTGTACTTAAGTCGGAATTGTGCCTTTTGTATTTAATTCCGATGCAATTTCTGTGATTCGTCGTCAATAAGAAGGTCCAAGGGATACAGTTAACCTGAAGTATAGCTTCGGAATCTATAACTAGTGTCACAGGAATGGTTCAAATCATAGACAGTAAGAAGAGCCAGTCTTCTTGTACTTACGTCGGCATTGTGGTTTTGGTATTTAATGCCGATGCAATTTCTGTGTTTCATCGTCAATAAGAAGGTCACAGGGATGCAGTAAACCTGAAGTCAAGCATCGGATTCTATAACTAGTGTCACCGGAATGGTTCAAAAAATAGACAGTAAGAAGAGTCGGTCCTCTTGTACTTACGTCGGCATTGTGCCTTTTATATTTAATTCCGATTCAATTTCTGTATTTTGTCGTCAATAACAAGGTCCAAGGGATACAGTAAACCTGACGTGAAGCATCGGAATCTATAACTAGTGTCACAGGAATGGTTCAAATCATAGACAGTAAGAAGAGCCAGTCTTCTTGTACTTAAGTAGGTATTGTGCCTTTTGTATTTAATTCCAATGCAATTTCGGTGTTTCGTCGTCAAAAAGAAAATCCAAGGGATACAGTGAACCTAAAGTGAAGCTTCGGAATCTATAACTAGTGTCACAGGAAAGGTTCAAAACATAGACAGTATGAAGAGCCAGTCCTCTTGTACTTAAGTCGGCATTGTGCCTTTGGTATTTAATTCCGATGCAATTTCTGTGTTTCGTCGTCAATAAGAAGGTCCAAGGCATACAGTAAAGCTGAAGCGAAGCATCGGAATCTATAACCAGTGACACAGGAATGGTTCAAAGCATAGGCAGTAAGATGAGTCAGTCTTCTTGTACTTAATTCGGCATTGTACCTTTTGTATTTAATTCCGATGCAATTTCTGTGTTTCGTCGTCAATAAGAAGGTTCAAGGGATACATTGAACCTGAAGTGACGCTTCGGAATCTATAACTAATATCTCAGGAATGGTTCAAATCATAGACAGTAAGAAGAGCCAGTTTTCTTGTACTTAAGTCGGCATTGTGCCTTTTGTATTTAATTCCGATGCATTTTCTGTGTTTCATCGTCAATAAGAAAGTCAGAGGGATACAGTAAACCGGAAGTGAAGCATCGGAATCTATAACTAGTGTCACAGGAATGGTTCAAATCATAGACAGTAAGAAGAGTCAGTCTTCTTGTACTAAAGTCGGCATTGTGACTTTTGTATTTAATTCCGATGCAATTTCTGTGTTTCGTCGTCAATAAGAAGGTACAAGGGATACAGTAAAACTGAAGTCAAGCATCGGAATCTATAACTAGTGTGACAGGAATGGTTCAAAACATAGGCAGTAAGAAGAGTTAGTCCCCCTTGTACATAAGTCGGCATTTCTACCTTTTGTATTTAATTCCGATGCAATTTCTATGTTTCGTCGTCAATAAGAAGGTCCAAGGGATACAGTAAACCTGAAGTGAAGCTTCAGAATCTATAACTATTGACACAGGAATGGTTCCAAACATAGACAGTAAGAAGAGCCAGTCTTGTTGTACTTATGGTCGGCATTGTGCCTTTTGTATTTAATTCCGGATCAATTTCTGTGTTTCGTCGTCAATAAGAATGTACAACGGATACAGTAAACCTGATGTGAAGAATCGGAATCAATACTAGTGTCATAGGAATGGTTCAAAACATAGACAGTAAGAAGAGCCAGTCTTCTTGTACTTAAGTCGGAATTGTGCTTTTTGTATTTAATTCCGATGCAATTTCTGTGAATCGTCGTCAATAAGAAGGTCCAAGGGATACTGTAAACCTGAAGTAAAGCTTCGGAATCTATAACTAGTGTCACAGGAATGGTTCAAAGCACTGAGAGTAAGTAGAGTTAGCCTTCTTGTACTTAAGTCGGCATTGTACCCTTCGTATTTAATTCCGAAGCATTTCTTTGTTTCGTCGTCAATAAGAAGGTCCAAGGGATACAGTAAACCAGATGTGAAGCATCGGAATCTATAACTAGTGTCTCAGTGGTTCAAAAAATAGACAGTAAGAAGAGTCGGTCTTCTTGTACTTACGTCGGCATTGTGCCTTTCGTATTTAATTCCGATGCAATTTCTGTGTTTCGAGCAATACGAAGGTCCAAGGGATACAGTAAACCTGAAGTGATGCATTGGAACCTATAACTACTGTCACAGGAATAGTTCAAAACATAGACAGTAAGAAGAGCCAGTCGTCTTGTACTTAAGTCGGCATTGTGCCTTTAGTAGTTAATTCCGATGCATTTTCTGTGTTTCGTCGTCAATAACAAGGTCCAAAGGATACAGTAAACCTGACGTGAAGCATCGGAATCTATAACTAGTGTCACAGGAATGGTTCAAAACATAGACAGTAAGAAGAGCCAGTCTTCTTGTACTTTAGTCGGCATTGTGCCTTTGGTATTTAATTCCGATGCAATTTCTGTGTTTCGTCGTCAATAAAAAGGTCCAAGGCATTCAGTAAAGCTGAAGCGAAGCATCGGATCTATAACCAGTGACACAGGAATGGTTCAAAGCATAGTCAGTAAGAAGAGTCAGTCTTCTTGTACTTAATTCGGCATTGTACCTTTTGTATTTAATTCCGATGCAATTTCTGTGTTTCGTCGTCAATAAGAAGGTTCAAGGGATACAGTAAACCTGAAGTGAAGCTTCGGAATCTATAACTAATTTCTCAGGAATGGTTCAAATCATAGACAGTAAGAAGAGGCAGTTTTCTTGTACTTAAGTCGGCATTGTGCCTTTTGTATTTAAATCCGATGCAATTTCTGTATCTCATCGTCAATAAGAAGGTCAGAGGGATACATTAAACCGGAAGTGAAGCATCTGAATCTATAACTAGTGTCACAGGAATGGTTCAAATCATAGACAGTAATAAGAGTCAGTCTTCTTGTACTTAAGTCGGCATTGTGACTTTTGTATTTAATTCCGATGCAATTTCTGTGTTTCGTCGTCAACAAGAAGGTCCAAGGGATACAGTAACCCTGAAGTGAAGCATCGGAATCTATAACTAATGTCACAGGAATTGTTCAAAATATAGTCAGTAAGAAGAGCCAGTCTTCTTGTACTTTAGTTGACATTGTGCCTTTTGGATTTAATTCCGATGCAATTTCTGTGTTTCGCCGTCAATAAGAAGGTACAAGGGATACAGTAAACCTGAAGTGAAGCATCGGAATCTATAACTAGTGTGACAGGAATGGTTCAAATCATAGGCAGTAAGAAGAGTTAGTCCTCTTGTACATAAGTCGGCATTGTAACTTTTGTATTTAAATCCGATGCCATTTCTGTGTTTCGTCGTCAATAAGAAGGTCCAAGGGATACAGTAAACCTGAACTAAAGCATCGGAATCTATAACTAGTGTCACAGGAATGGTTCAAAACATAGACAGTAAGATGAGTCAGTCTTATTGTACTTACGTCGGCATTGTGCCTTTTGTATATAATTCCGATTCAATTTCTGTGTATCGTCGTCAATCACAAGGTCCAAGGGATACAGTAAACTTGAAGTGAAGCATCGGAATCTATAACTAGTGTCACAGGAATGGTTCAAAATATTGACAGTAAGAAGAGCCAGTCTTCTTGTACTTAAGTCGGCATTGTGCCTTATGAATTTCATTCCGATGCAATTCCTGTGTTTCGTAGTCAATACAAAGGACCAAGGGATACAGTAAACCTGAAGTGAAGCATCGGAATCTATAACTAGTGTCAAAAGAATGGTTCAATATATAGACAGTGAGAAGAGCCAGTCTTCATGTACTTAAGGCGGCATTGTACCTTTTGTATTTAATTCCGATGCAATTTCTGTGTTTCGTCGTCAATAAGAAGGATGAAGGGATACAGTAAACCTGAAGTGAAGCATCGGAATCATTAACTAGTGTGACAGGAATGGTTCAAAACACAGACAGTAGGAAGAGTTAGTCTTCTTGCACTTAAGTCGGCATTGTACCTTTTGTATTTAATTCCGATGCAATTTCTGTGTTTCGTCGTCAATAAGAAGGTTCAAGGGATACAGTAAACCTGAAGTGAAGCTTCGGAATCTATAACTAATTTCTCAGGAATGGTTCAAATCATAGACAGTAAGAAGAGGCAGTTTTCTTGTACTTAAGTCGGCATTGTGCCTTTTGTATTTAATTCCGATGCAATTTCTGTATCTCATCGTCAATAAGAAGGTCAGAGGGATACAGTAAACCGGAAGTGAAGCATCTGAATCTATAACTAGTGTCACAGGAATGGTTCAAATCATAGACAGTAATAAGAGTCAGTCCTCTTGTACTTAAGTCGGCATTGTGACTTTTGTATTTAATTCCGATGCAATTTCTGTGTTTCGTCGTCAATAAGAAGGTCCAAGGGATACAGTAACCCTGAAGTGAAGCATCGGAATCTATAACTAGTGTCACAGGAATTGTTCAAAATATAGTCAGTAAGAAGAGCCAGTCTTCTTGTACTTTAGTTGACATTGTGCCTTTTGGATTTAATTCCGATGCAATTTCTGTGTTTCGTCGTCAATAAGAAGGTACAAGGGATACAGTAAACCTGAAGTGAAGCATCGGAATCTATAACTAGTGTGACAGGAATGGTTCAAATCATAGGCAGTAAGAAGAGTTAGTCCTCTTGTACATAAGTCGGCATTGTAACTTTTGTATTTAAATCCGATGCCATTTCTGTGTTTCGTCGTCAATAAGAAGGTCCAAGGGATACAGTAAACCGGAAGTGAAGCTTCAGAATCTATAACTAGTGTCACAGGAATGGTTCCAAGCATAGACAGTAAGAAGAGCCAGTCTTCTTGTACTTAAGGCGGTACTGTGCCTTTTGTATTTAATTCCGATGCAATTTCTGTGTTTCGTCGTCAATCACAAGGTCCAAAGGATACAGTAAACTTGAAGTGAAGCATCGGAATCTATAACTAGTGTCACAGGAATGGTTTAAAATATTGACAGTAAGAAGAGCCAGTCTTCTTGTACTTAAGTCGGCATTGTGCCTTATGAATTTCATTCCGATGCAATTCCTGTGTTTCGTAGTCAATACAAAGGCCAAGGGATACAGTAAACCTGAAGTGAAGCATCGGAATCTATAACTAGTGTCAAAAGAATGGTTCAATATATAGACAGTGAGAAGAGCCAGTCTTCATGTACTTAAGGCGGCATTGTACCTTTTGTATTTAATTCCGATGCAATTTCTGTGTTTCGTCGTCAATAAGAAGGATGAAGGGATACAGTAAACCTGAAGTGAAGCATCGGAATCATTAACTAGTGTGACAGGAATGGTTCAAAACACAGACAGTAGGAAGAGTTAGTCTTCTTGCACTTAAGTCGGCATTGTACCTTTTGTACTTAATTCCGAAGCAATTTCTGTGTTTCGTCGTTAATAAGAAGGTTCAAGGGATACAGTGAACCTGAAGTGACGCTTTGGAATCTATAACTAATGTCTCAGGAATGGTTCAAATCATAGACAGTAAGAAGAGCCAGTTTTCTTGTACTTAATTCGGCTTTGTGCCTTTTGTATTTAATTCCGATGCAATTTCTGTGTTTCATCGTCAATAAGAAAGTCAGAGGGATACAGTAAACCGGAAGTGAAGCATCGGAATCTATAACTAGTGTCACAGGAATGGTTCAAATCATAGACAGTAAGAAGAGTCAGTCTTCTTGTACTTAAGTCGGCATTGTGACTTTTGTATTTAATTCCGATGCAATTTCTGTGTTTCGTCGTCAATAAGAAGGTACAAGGGATACAGTAAACCTGAAGTCAAGCATCGGAATCTGTAACTAGTGTGACAGGAATGGTTCAAAACATAGGCAGTAAGAAGAGTTAGTCCTCTTGTACATAAGTCGTCATTGTACCTTTTGTATTTAATTCCAATGCAATTTCTATGTTTCGTCGTCAATAAGAAGGTCCAAGGGATACAGTAAACCTGAAGTGAAGCTTCAGAATCTATAACTATTGTCACAGGAATTGTTCCAAACATAGACAGTAAGAAGAGCCAGTCTTGTTGTACTTATGTCGGCATTGTGTCTTTTGTATTTAATTCCGGATCAATTTCTGTGTTTCGTCGTCAATAAGAAGGTCCAGCGGATATAGTAAACCTGATGTGAAGCATCGGAATCTATAACTAGTGTCATAGGAGTGGTTCAAAACATAGACAGTAAGAAGAGCCAGTCTTCTTGTACTTAAGTCGGAATTGTGCTTTTTGTATTTAATTCCGATGCAATTTCTGTGATTCGTCGTCAATAAGAAGGTCCAAGGGATACTGTAAACC
Source organism: Schistocerca piceifrons (assembly GCF_021461385.2). Classification (NCBI taxonomy): domain Eukaryota; kingdom Metazoa; phylum Arthropoda; class Insecta; order Orthoptera; family Acrididae; genus Schistocerca; species Schistocerca piceifrons. The sequence continues at coordinate 725,884 of NW_025728257.1, forward strand.
TGAAGTAAAGCTTCGGAATCTATAACTAGTGTCACAGGAATGGTTCAAATCAGAGACAGTAAGAAGAGCCAGTCTTCTTGTACTTAAGTCGGCATTGTGGTTTTGGTATTTAATTCCGATGCAATTTCTGTGTTTCATCGTCAATAAGAAGGTCACAGGGGTTCAGTAAACCTGAAGTCAAGCATCAGAATCTATAACTAGTGTCACCGAAATGGTTCAAAAAATAGACAGTAAGAAGAGTCGGTCTTCTTGTACTTACGTCGTCATTGTGCCTTTTATATTTAATTCCGATTCAATTTCTGTATTTTGTCGTCAATCACAAGGTCCAAGGGATACAGTAAACATGAAGTGAAGCATCGGAATCTATAACTAGTGTCACAGGAATGATTCAAAATATAGACAGTACGAAGAGCCAGTGTTCTTGTACTTAAGTCGGCATTGTGCCTTTCGTATTTAATTCCGATGCAATTTCTGTGTTTCGAGCAATACGAAGGTCCAAGGGATACAGTAAACCAGAAGTGATGCATTGGAACCTATAACTACTGTCACAGGAATAGTTCAAAACATAGACAGTATGAAGAGCCAGTCGTCTTGTACTTAAGTCGGCATTGTGCCTTTAGTAGTTAATTCCGATGCATTTTCTGTGTTTCGTCGTCAATAACAAGGTCCAAGGGATACAGTAAACCTGACGTGAAGCATCGGAATCTATAACTAGTGTCACAGGAATTGTTCAAAACATAGACAGTAAGAAGAGCCAGTCTTCTTGTACTTTAGTCGGCATTGTGCCTTTGGTATTTAATTCCGATGCAATTTCTGTGTTTCGTCGTCAATAAAAAGGTCCAAGGCATTCAGTAAAGCTGAAGCGAAGCATCGGAATCTATAACCAGTGACACAGGAATGGTTCAAAGCATAGTCAGTAAGAAGAGTCAGTCTTCTTGTACTTAATTCGGCATTGTACCTTTTGTATTTAATTCCGATGCAATTTCTGTGTTTCGTCGTGAATAAGAAGGTTCAAGGGATACAGTAAACCTGAAGTGAAGCTTCGGAAACTATAACTAATTTCTCAGGAATGGTTCAAATCATAGACAGTAAGAAGAGGCAGTTTTCTTGTACTTAAGTCGGCATTGTGCCTTTTGTATTTAATTCCGATGCAATTTCTGTATCTCATCGTCAATAAGAAGGTCAGAGGGATACAGTAAACCGGAAGTGAAGCATCTGAATCTATAACTAGTGTCACAGGAATGGTTCAAATCATAGACAGTAATAAGAGTCAGTCTTCTTGTACTTAAGTCGGCATTGTGACTTTTGTATTTAATTCCGATGCAATTTCTGTGTTTCGTCGTCAATAAGAAGGTCCAAGGGATACAGTAACCCTGAAGTGAAGCATCGGAAACTATAACTAGTGTCACAGGAATTGTTCAAAATATAGTCAGTAAGAAGAGCCAGTCTTCTTGTACTTTAGTTGACATTGTGCCTTTTGGATTTAATTCCGATGCAATTTCTGTGTTTCGTCGTCAATAAGAAGGTACAAGGGATACAGTAAACCTGAAGTGAAGCATCGGAATCTATAACTAGTGTGACAGGAATGGTTCAAATCATAGGCAGTAAGAAGAGTTAGTCCTCTTGTACATAAGTCGGCATTGTAACTTTTGTATTTAAATCCGATGCCATTTATGTCTTTCGTCGTCAATAAGAAGGTCCAAGGGATACAGTAAACCGGAAGTGAAGCTTCAGAATCTATAACTAGTGTCACAGGAATGGTTCCAAGCATAGACAGTAAGAAGAGCCAGTCTTCTTGTACTTAGGGCGGAACTGTGCCTTTTGTATTTAATTCCGATGCAATTTCTGTGATTCGTCGTCAATAAGAAGGTCCAAGGGATACAGTAAACCTGAACTAAAGCATCGGAATCTATAACTAATGTCACAGGAATGGTTCAAAACATAGACAGTAAGATGAGTCAGTCTTATTGTACTTACGTCGGCATTGTGCCTTTTGTATTTAATTCCGATTCAATTTCTGTGTTTCGTCGTCAATCACAAGGTCCAAGGGATACAGTAAACTTGAAGTGAAGCATCGGAATCTATAACTAGTGTCACAGGAATGGTTCAAAATATTGACAGTAAGAAGAGCCAGTCTTCTTGTACTTAAGTCGGCATTGTGCCTTATGAATTTCATTCCGATGCAATTCCTGTGTTTCGTAGTCAATACAAAGGCCAAGGGATACAGTAAACCTGAAGTGAAGCATCGGAATCTATAACTAGTGTCAAAAGAATGGTTCAATATATAGACAGTGAGAAGAGCCAGTCTTCATGTACTTAAGGCGGCATTGTACCTTTTGTATTTAATTCCGATGCAATTTCTGTGTTTCGTCGTCAATAAGAAGGATGAAGGGATACAGTAAACCTGAAGTGAAGCATTGGAATCATTAACTAGTGTGACAGGAATGGTTCAAAACACAGACAGTAGGAAGAGTTAGTCTTCTTGCACTTAAGTCGGCATTGTACCTTTTGTATTTAATTCCGATGCAATTTCTGTGTTTCGTCGTCAATAAGAAGGTTCAAGGGATACAGTGAACCTGAAGTGACGCTTCGGAATCTATAACTAATGTCTCAGGAATGGTTCAAATCATAGACAGTAAGAAGAGCCAGTTTTCTTGTACTTAAGTCGGCTTTGTGCCTTTTGTATTTAATTCCGATGCAATTTCTGTGTTTCATCGTCAATAAGAAAGTCAGAGGGATACAGTAAACTGGAAGTGAAGCATCGGAATCTATAACTAGTGTCACAGGAATGGTTCAAATCATAGACAGTAAGAAGAGTCAGTCTTCTTGTACTTAAGTCGGCATTGTGACTTTTGTATTTAATTCCGATGCAATTTCTGTGTTTCGTCGTCAATAAGAAGGTACAAGGGATGCAGTAAACCTGAAGTCAAGCATCGGAATCTGTAACTAGTGTGACAGGAATGGTTCAAAACATAGGCAGTAAGAAGAGTTAGTCCTCTTGTACATAAGTCGGCATTGTACCTTTTGTATTTAATTCCGATGCAATTTCTATGTTTCGTCGTCAATAAGAAGGTCCAAGGGATACAGTAAACCTGAAGTGAAGCTTCAGAATCTATAACTATTGTCACAGGAATGGTTCCAAACATAGACAGTAAGAAGAGCCAGTCTTGTTGTACTTATGTCGGCATTGTGTCTTTTGTATTTAATTCCGGATCAATTTCTGTGTTTCGTCGTCAATAAGAAGGTCCAACGGATATAGTAAACCTGATGTGAAGCATCGGAATCTATAACTAGTGTCATAGGAATGGTTCAAAACATAGACAGTAAGAAGAGCCAGTCTTCTTGTACTTAAGTCGGAATTGTGCTTTTTGTATTTAATTCCGATGCAATTTCTGTGATTCGTCGTCAATAAGAATGTCCAAGGGATACTGTAAACCTGAAGTAAAGCTTCGGAATCTATAACTAGTGTCACAGGAATGGTTCAAATCAGAGACAGTAAGAAGAGCCAGTCTTCTTGTACTTAAGTCGGCATTGTGCCTTTCGTATTTAATTCCGATGCAATTTCTGTGTTTCGAGCAATACGATGGTCCAAGGGATACAGTAAACCTGAAGTGATGCATTGGAACCTATAACTACTGTCACAGGAATAGTTCAAAACATAGACAGTAAGAAGAGCCAGTCGTCTTGTACTTAAGTCAGCATTGTGCCTTTAGTAGTTAATTCCGATGCATTTTCTGTGTTTCGTCGTCAATAACAAGGTCCAAGGCATTCAGTAAAGCTGAAGCGAAGCATCGGAATCTATAACCAGTGACACAGGAATGGTTCAAAGCATAGTCAGAAAGAAGAATCAGTCTTCTTGTACTTAATTCGGCATTGTACCTTTTGTATTTAATTCCGATGCAATTTCTGTGTTTCGTCGTCAATAAGAAGGTTCAAGGGATACAGTAAACCTGAAGTGAAGCTTCGGAATCTATAACTAATGTCTCTGGAATGGTTCAAATCATAGACAGTAAGAAGAGGCAGTTTTCTTGTACTTAAGTCGGCATTGTGCCTTTTGTATTTAAATCCGATGCAATTTCTGTGTCTCATCGTCAATAAGAAGGTCAGAGGGATACAGTAAACAGGAAGAGAAGCATCTGAATCTATAACTAGTGTCACAGGAATGGTTCAAATCATAGACAGTAATAAGAGTCAGTCTTCTTGTACTTAAGTCGGCATTGTGACTTTTGTATTTAATTCCGATGCAATTTCTGTGTTTCGTCGTCAATAAGAAGGTCCAAGGGATACAGTAACCCTGAAGTGAAGCATCGGAATCTATAACTAGTGTCACAGGAATTGTTCAAAATATAGTCAGTAAGAAGAGCCAGTCTTCTTGTACTTTAGTTGACATTGTGCCTTTTGGATTTGATTCCGATGCAATTTCTGTGTCTCGTCGTCAATAAGAAGGTACAAGGGATACAGTAAACCTGAAGTGAAGCATCGGAATCTATAACTAGTGTGACAGGAATGGTTCAAATCATAGGCAGTAAGAAGAGTTAGTCTTCTTGTACATAAGTCGGCATTGTAACTTTTGTATTTAAATCCGATGCCATTTCTGTGTTTCGTCGTCAATAAGAAGGTCCAAGGGATACAGTAAACCGGAAGTGAAGCTTCAGAATCTATAACTAGTGTCACAGGAATGGTTCCAAGCATAGACAGTAAGAAGAGCCAGTCTTCTTGTACTTAAGGCGGAACTGTGCCATTTGTATTTAATTCCGATGCAATTTCTGTGATTCGTCGTCAATAAGAAGGTCCAAGGGATACAGTAAACCTGAACTAAAGCATCGGAATCTATAACTAGTGTCACAGGAATGGTTCAAAACATAGACAGTAAGATGAGTCAGTCTTCTTGTACTTAAGTCGACATTGTTCCCTTCGTATTTAATTCCGATGCAATTTCTTTGTTTCGTCGTCAATAAGAAGGTCCAAGGGATACAGTAAACCAGAAGTGAAGCATCGGAATCTATAACTAGTGTCTCAGGAATGGGTCAAATCATAGGCAGTAAGAAGAGTCAGTCTTCTTGTACTTAATTCGGCGTTGTACCTTTTGTATCTAAATATGATGGAATTTCTGTGTTTCGTCGCTAATAAGAAGGTCCAAGGGATACAGTAAATCTGATGTGAAGCTTCGGAATCTATAACTAGTGTCTCAGGAATGGTTCCAAACTTAGACAAAAAGAAGAGCCAGTCTTCTTGTACTTAAGTCGGCATTGTACCATTTGTGTGTAATTTCGATGCAATTTCTGTGTTTCGTCGTCAATAAGAAGGTCCAAGGGATACAGTAAACCTGATGTGAAGCATCGGAATCCATAACTAGTGTTACAGGAATGGTTCAAAACATAGACAGTAAGAAGAGCCAGTCTTCTTGTACTTAAGTCTGCATTGTGCCTTTTGTATTTAATTCCGATGCAATTTCTCAGTTTCATCGTCGGTAAGAAGGTCAGAGGGATACAGTAAACCTAAAGTGAACCATCGGAATCTATAACTACTGTCACAGAAATGGTTCAAAACATAGACAGTAAGAAGAGCGAGTCTTCTTGTACTTAAGTCGGCTTTGTACCTTTTGTATCTAATTACGATGCACTTTCTGTGTTTCGTCGTCAAAAAGAAGGTCCAAGGAACACAGTAAACCTGACGTGAAGCATCGGAATCTATAACTAGTGTCACAGGAATGGTTCAAAACACTGAAAGTAAGTAGAGTTAGTCTTCTTGTACTTAAGTCGGCATTGTACCCTTCGTATTTAATTCCGATGCATTTCTTTGTTTCGTCGTCAATAAGAAGGTCCAAGGGATACAGTAAACCAGATGTGAAGCATCGGAATCTATAACTAGTGTCTCAGGAATGGGTCAAATCATAGGCAGTAAGAAGAGTCAGTCTTTTTGTACTTAATTCGGCGTTGTACCTTTTGTATCTAAATATGATGCAATTTCTGTGTTTCGTTGCCAATAAGAAGGTCCAAGGGATACAGTAAACCTGATGTGAAGCATCGGAATCCATAACTAGTGTTACAGGAATGGTTCAAAACATAGACAGTAAGAAGAGCCAGTCTTCTTGTACTTAAGTCGGCATTGTGCCTTTTGTATTTAATTCCGATGCAATTTCTGTGTTTCATCGTCAATAAGAAGGTCAGAGGGATACAGTAAACCGGAAGTGAAGCATCAGAATCTATAGCTAGTGTCACAGGAATGGTTCAATACATAGACAGTTAGAAGAGTCAGTCTTCTTGTACTTAAGTCGGCATTGTGCCTTTTGTATTTAATTCCGATGCAATTTCTGTGTTTCGTCGTCAATAAGAAGGTCCAAGGGATACAGTAACCCTGAAGTGAAGCATTGGAATCTGTAACTAGTGTCACAGGAATGGTTCAAAATATAGACAGTAAGAAGAGCCAGTCTTCTTTTACTTAAATTGACATTGTGCTTTTGGATTTAATTACGATGCAATTTCTGTGATTCGTCGTCAATAAGAAGGTCCAAGGGATACAGTAAACCTGAACTAAAGCATCGGAATCTATAACTAGTGTCACAGGAATGGTTCAAAATATAGACAGTAAGATGAGTCAGTCTTATTGTACTTACGTCGGCATTGTGCCTTTTGTATTTAATTCCGATTCAATTTCTGTGTTTCGTCGTCAATCACAAGGTCCAAGGGATACAGTAAACTTGAAGTGAAGCATCGGAATCTATAACTAGTGTCACATAAATGGTTCAAAATATTGACAGTAAGAAGAGCCAGTCTTCTTGTACTTAAGTCGGCATTGTGCCTTATGAATTTCATTCCGATGCAATTTCTGTGTTTCGTAGTCAATACAAAGGACCAAGGGATACAGTAAACCTGAAGTGAAGCATCGGAATCTATAACTAGTGTCAAAAGAATGGTTCAAAATATAGACAGTAAGAAGAGCCAGTCTTCTTTTACTTAAGTTGACATTGTGCTTTTGGATTTAATTACGATGCAATTTCTGTGATTCGTCGTCAATACGAAGGTCCAAGGGATACAGTAAACCTGAACTAAAGCATCGGAATCTATAACTAGTGTCACAGGAATGGTTCAAAACATAGACAGTAAGATGAGTCATTCTTATTGTACTTACGTCGGCATTGTGCCTTTTGTATTTAATTCCGATTCAATTTCTGTGTTTCGTCGTCAATCACAAGGTCCAAGGGATACAGTAAACTTGAAGTGAAGCATCGGAATCTATAACTAGTGTCAAAAGAATGGTTCAATATGTAGACCGTGAGAAGAGCCAGTCTTCATGTACTTAAGGCGGCATTGTACCTTTTGTATTTAATTCCGATGCAATTTCTGTGTTTCGTCGTCAATAAGAAGGATGAAGGGATACAGTAAACCTGAAGTGAAGCATCGGAATCATTAACTAGTGTGACAGGAATGGTTCAAAACACAGACAGTAGGAAGAGTTAGTCTTCTTGCACTTAAGTCGGCATTGTACCTTTTCTATTTAATTTCGATGCAATTTCTGTGTTTCGTCGTCAATAAGAAGGTCCAAGGGATACAGTAAATCTGAAGTGAAGCTTCGGAATCTATAACTAGTGTTTCAGGAATGGTTCAAATGTTACACAGTAAGAAGAGCCAGTCTTCTTGTACTTAAGTCGGCATTGTGGCTTTTCTATATAATTCCGTTGAAATTTCTGTGTTTCGTCGTGAATAAGAAGGTCCAAGGGATTCAGTAAACCTGATGTGAAGCATCGGAATCTATAACTACTGTCACAGAAATGGTTCAAAACATAGACAGTAAGAAGAGCCAGTCTTCTTGTACTCAAGTCGGCTTTGAACCTTTTGTATCTAATTACGATGCAGTTTCTGTGTTTCGTCGTCAATAAGAAGGTCCAAGGAATACAGTAAACCTGACGTGAAGCATCGGAATCTATAACTAGTGTCACAGGAATGGTTCAATTCATAGACAGTAAGAGGAGCCAGTATTCTTGTACTTAAGTCGGCATTGTGCCTTTTGTAATTAATTCCGATGCAATTTCTGTGCTTCGTCGTCAATAAGAAGGTCCAAGGTATACAGTAAACCTGAAGTGAAGCATCGGAATCTATAACTAGTGTGACAGGAATGGTTCAAAACACTGAGAGTAAGTAGAGTTAGTCTTCTTGTACTTAAGTCGGCATTGTTCCCTTCGTATTTAATTCCGATGCAATTTCTTTGTTTCGTCGTCAATAAGAAGGTCCAAGGGATACAGTAAACCAGAAGTGAAGCATCGGAATCTATAACTAGTGTCTCAGGAATGGGTCAAATCATAGGCAGTAAGAAGAGTCAGTCTTCTTGTACTTAATTCGGCGTTGTACCTTTTGTATCTAAATATGATGGAATTTCTGTGTTTCGTCGCCAATAAGAAGGTCCAAGGGATACAGTAAATCTGATGTGAAGCTTCGGAATCTGTAACTAGTGTCTCAGGAATGGTTCCAAACTTAGACAAAAAGAAGAGCCAGTCTTCTTGTACTTAAGTCGGCATTGTACCATTTGTGTGTAATTTCGATGCAATTTCTGTGTTTCGTCGTCAATAAGAAGGTCCAAGGGATACAGTAAACCTGATGTGAAGCATCAGAATCCATAACTAGTGTTACAGGAATGGTTCAAAACATAGACAGTAAGAAGAGCAAGTCTTCTTGTACTTAAGTCTGCATTGTGCCTTTTGTATTTAATTCCGATGCAATTTCTCAGTTTCATCGTCGGTAAGAAGGTCAGAGGGATACAGTAAACCTAAAGTGAACCATCGGAATCTATAACTACTGTCACAGAAATGGTTCAAAACATAGACAGTAAGAAGAGCGAGTCTTCTTGTACTTAAGTCGGCTTTGTACCTTTTGTATCTAATTACGATGCACTTTCTGTGTTTCGTCGTCAAAAAGAAGGTCCAAGGAATACAGTAAACCTGACGTGAAGCATCGGAATCTATAACTAGTGTCACAGGAATGGTTCAAAACACTGAGAGTAAGTAGAGTTAGTCTTCTTGTACTTAAGTCGGCATTGTACCATTCGTATTTAATTCCGATGCATTTCTTTGTTTCGTCGTCAATAAGAAGGTCCAAGGGATACAGTAAACCAGATGTGAAGGATCGGAATCTATAACTAGTGTCTCAGGAATGGGTCAAATCATAGGCAGTAAGAAGAGTCAGTCTTTTTGTACTTAATTCGGCGTTGTACCTTTTGTATCTAAATATGATGCAATTTCTGTGTTTCGTTGCCAATAAGAAGGTCCAAGAGATGCAGTAAACCTGATGTGAAGCATCGGAATCCATAACTAGTGTTACAGGAATGGTTCAAAACATAGACAGTAAGAAGAGCCAGTCTTCTTGTACTTAAGTCGGCATTGTGACTTTTGTATTTAATTCCGATGCAATTTCTGTGTTTCATCGTCAATAAGAAGGTCAGAGGGATACAGTAAACCGGAAGTGAAGCATCAGAATCTATAGCTTGTGTCACTGGAATGGTTCAATACATAGACAGTAAGAAGAGTCAGTCTTCTTGTACTTAAGTCGGCATTGTGCCTTTTGTATTTAATTCCGATGCAATTTCTGTGTTTCGTCGTCAATAAGAAGGTCCAAGGGATACAGTAACCCTGAAGTGAAGCATTGGAATCTGTAACTAGTGTCACAGGAATGGTTCAAAATATAGACAGTAAGAAGAGCCAGTCTTCTTGTACTTAAGTTGACATTGTGCTTTTGGATTTAATTACGATGCAATTTCTGTGTTTCGTTGTCAATAAGAGGGTACAAGGGATACAGTAAACCTGATGTGAAGCATCGGAATCTATAACTAGTGTCACAAGAATGGTTCAAAATATAGACAGTAGGAAGAGCCAGTCTTCTTGTACTTAAGTCGGCATTGTGCCTTTCGTATTTAATCCCGATGCAACTTCTGTGTTTCGTCGCAATACGAAGGTCCAAGGGATACAGTAAACCTGAAGTGATGCATCGGAACCTATAACTAGTGTCACAGGAATAGTTCAAAACATAGACAGTAAGAAGAGCCAGTCGTCTTGTACTTAAGTCGGCATTGTGCATTTAGTAGGTAATTCCGATGCAATTTCTGTGTTTCGTCGTCAATAACAGGGTCCAAGGGATAAAGTAAACCTGACGTAAAGCATCGGAATCTATAACTAGTGTCACAGGAATGGTTCAAAATATAGACAGTATGAAGAGTCAGTCTTCTTGTACTTAAGTCTGCATGGTGCCTTTCGTATTTAATTCCGATGCAATTTCTGTGTTTCGTCGCAATACGAAGGTCCAAGGGATACAGTAAACCTGAAGTGATGCATCGGAACCTATAACTAGTGTCACAGGAATAGTTCAAAACATAGACAGTAAGAAGAGCCAGTCGTCTTGTACTTAAGTCGGCATTGTGCCTTCAGTAATTAATTCCGATGCAATTAGTGTGTTTCGTCGTCAATAACAAGGTCCAAGGGATACAGTAACCCTGACGTGAAGTATCGGAATCTATAACTAGTGTCACAGGAATGGTTCAAATCATAGACAGTAAGAAGAGCCAGTCTTCTTGTACTTAAGTCGGCATTGTGCCTTTTGGATTTAATTCCAATGCAATTTCGGTGTTTCGTCGTCAATAAGAAGATCCAAGGGATACAGTAAACCTGTAGTGAAGTTTCGGAATCTATAACTAGTGTCACAGGAAAGGTTCAAAACATAGACAGTAAGAAGTCCCAGTCCTCTTGTACTTAAGTCGGCATTGTGCCTTTGGCATTTAATTCGGATGCAATTTCTGTGTATCGTTGTCAATAAGAAGGTCCAAGGGATACAGTAAAGCTGAAGTGAAGCATCGGAATCTATAACCAGTGACACAGGAATGGTTAAAATCATAGGCAGTAAGAAGAGTTAGTCTTCTTGTACTTAATGCGGCATTGTACCTTTTGTATTTCATTCCCATGCAATTTCTGTGATTCGTCGTCAATAAGAAGGTTCAAGGGATACAGTAAACATGAAGTGAAGCATCGGAATCTATAACTAGTGTCACAGGAATGATTCAAAATATAGACAGTACGAAGAGCCAGTGTTCTTGTACTTAAGTCGGCATTGTGCCTTTCGTATTTAATTCCGATGCAATCTCTGTGTTTCGAGCAATACGAAGGTCCAAGGGATACAGTAATCCTGAAGTGATGCATCGGAACCTATAACTACTGTCACAGGAATAGTTCAAAACATAGACAGTAAGAAGAGCCAGTCGTCTTGTATTTAAGTCGGCATTGTGCCTTTGGTATTTAATTCCGATGCAATTTCTGTGTTTCGTCGTCAATAAGAAGGTCCAAGGCATTCAGTAAAGCTGAAGCGAAGCATCGGAATCTATAACCAGTGACACAGGAATGGTTCAAAGCATAGGCAGTAAGAAGAGTCAGTCTTCTTGTACTTAATTCGGCATCGTACGTTTTGTATTTAATTCCGATGCAATTTCTGTGTTTCGTCGTCGATAAGAAGGTTCAAGGGATACAGTAAACCTGAAGGGAAGCTTCGGAATCTATAACTAATGTCTCAGGAATGGTTCAAATAATACACAGTAAGAAGAGGCAGTTTTCTTGTACTTAAGTTGGCATTGTGCCTTTTGTATTTAATTCCGATGCAATTTCTGTGTCTCATCGTCAATAAGAAGGTCAGAGGGATACAGTAAACCGGAAGTGAAGCATCGGAATCTATAACTAGTGTCACAGGAATGGTTCAAATCATAGACAGTAATAAGAGTCAGTCTTCTTGTACTTAAGTCGGCATTGTGACTTTTGTATTTAATTCCGATGCAATTTCTGTGTTTCGTCGTCAATAAGAAGGTCCAAGGGATACAGTAACCCTGAAGTGAAGCATCGGAATCTATAACTAGTGTCACAGGAATGGTTCAAAACATAGACAGTAAGATGAGTCAGTCTTCTTGTACTTACGTCGGCATTGTGCCTGTTGTATTTAATTCCGATTCAATTTCTGTGTTTCGTCGTCAATCACAAGGTCCAAGGGATACAGTAAACTTGAAGTGAAGCATCGGAATCTATAACTAGTGTCACAGGAATGGTTCAAAATATTGACAGTAAGAAGAGCCAGTCTTCTTGTACTTAAGTCGGCATTGTGCCTTATGAATTTCATTCCGATGCAATTTCTGTGTTTCGTAGTCAATACAAAGGACCAAGGGATACAGTAAACCTGAAGTGAAGCATCGGAATCTATAACTAGTGTCAAAAGAATGGTTCAATATATAGACAGTGAGAAGAGCCAGTCTTCATGTACTTAGGTCTTCATTGTCCTTTTTTATTTAATTCCGATGCAATTTCTGTGTTTCGTCGTCTATAAGAAGGTCCAAGGGATACAGTAAACCTGAACTAAAGCATCGGAATCTATAACTAGTGTCACAGGAATGGTTCAAAACATAGACAGTAAGATCAGTCAGTCTTCTTGTACTTACGTCGGCATTGTGCCTTTTGTATTTAATTCCGATTCAATTTCTGTGTTTCGTCGTCTATAAGAAGGTCCAAGGGATACAGTAAACCTGAAGTGAAGCATCGGAATCATTAACTAGTGTCACAGGAATGGTTCAAAACATAGGCAGTAAGAAGAGTCAGTCTTCTTGCACTTAAGTCGGCATTGTACATTTTGTATTTAATTCCGATGCATTTTCTTTGTTTGGTCGTCAATAAGAATGTCCAAGGGATACAGTAAACCTGAAGTGAAGCATTGGAATCTATAACTAGTGTCTCAGGAATGGTTCAAAACATAGACTGTAAGAAGAGCCACTCTTCTTGTACTTAAGTCTTCATTGTCCTTTTTTATTTAATTCCGATGCAATTTCTGTGTTTCGTCGTCTATAAGAAGGTCCAAGGGATACAGTAAACCTGAAGTGAAGCATCGGAATCTATAACTAGTGTCACAGGAATGGTTCAAAACATAGGCAGTAAGAAGAGTCAGTCTTCTTGTACTTAATTCGGCGTTGTACCTTTTGTATTTAATTCCGATGCAATTTCTGTGCTTCGACGTCAATAAGAAGGTCCAAGGGATACAGTAAATCTGAAGTGAAGCTTCGGAATCTATAACTAGTGTTTCAGGAATGGTTCAAATCTTACACAGTAAGAAGAGCCAGTCTTCTTGTACTAAAGTCGGCATTGTGGCTTTTCTATTTAATTCCGTTGAAATTTCTGTGTTTCGTCGTGAATAAGAAGGTCCAAGGGATTCAGTAAACCTGATGTGAAGCATCGGAATCTATAACTAGTGTCACAGGAATGGTTCAAAACATAGACAGTAAGAAGAGCCAGTCTTCTTGTACTTAAGTCGGCATTGTGCCTTTTGCATTTAATTCCGATGCAATTTCTGTGTTTCATCGTCAATAAGAAGGTCAGAGGGATACAGTAAACCTGAAGTGAAGCATCGGAATCTATAATTAGTGTCACAGGAATCGTAGAAAACATAGACAGTAAGAAGGGTCAGTCATCTTGTACTTAATTCGTCATTGTTCCTTTTCTATTTAATTCCGATGCAATTTCTGTGTTTCGCCGTCAATAAGAAGGTCCAAGGGATACAGTAAACCTGAAGTGAAGCTTCGGAATCTATAACTAGTGTCTCAGGAATGGTTCAAATCATAGACCGTAAGAAGAGCCAGTATTCTTGTACTTAAGTCGGCATTGTGCCTTTTGTATTTAATTCCGATGAAATTTCTGTGTTTCGTCGTCAATAAGAAGGTCCAAGGGATACAGTAAACCAGAAGTGAAGCATCGGAATCTATAACTAGTGTCACAGGAATGGTTCAAAACATAGACAGTAAGAAGAGCCAGTCTTCTTGTACTTAAGTCTGCAATGTGCCTTTTGTATTTAATTCCGATGCAATTTCTCAGTTTCATCGTCGGTAAGAAGGTCAGAGGGATACAGTAAACCTAAAGTGAACCATCGGAATCTATAACTAGTGTCACAGAAATGGTTCAAAACATAGAGAGTAAGAAGAGCCAGTCTTCTTGTACTTAAGTCGGCTTTGTACCTTTTGTATCTAATTACGATGCACTTTCTGTGTTTCGTCGTCAATAAGAAGGTCCAAGGAATACAGTAAACCTGACGTGAAGCATCGGAATCTATAACTAGTGTCACAGGAATGGTTTAATTCATAGACAGTAAGAAGAGCCAGTATTCTTGTACTTAAGTCGGCATTGTGCCTTTTGTAATTAATTCCGATGCAATTTCTGTGCTTCGTCGTCAATAAGAAGGTCCAAGGTATACAGTAAACCTGAAGTGAAGCATCGGAATCTATAACTAGTGTGACAGGAATGGTTCAAAACACAAGGAGTAAGTAGAGTTAGTCTTCTTGTACTTAAGTCGGCATTGTACCCTTCGTATTTAATTCCGATGCAATTTCTTTGTTTCGTCGTCAATAAGAAGGTCCAAGGGATACAGTAAACCAGAAGTGAAGCATCGGAATCTATAACTAGTGTCTCAGGAATGGGTCAAAACATAGACAGTAGGAAGAGCCAGTCTTCTAGTACTTAGGTCAGCATTGTGCCTTTGGTATTTATTTCTGATGCAATTTCTGTGTTTCGTCGTCAATAAAAAGGTCCAAGGGATACAGTAAACCTGAAGTGAAGCATTGGAATCTATAACTAGTGTCACAGGAATGGTTCAAATCATAGGCAGTAAGAAGAGTCAGTCTTCTTGTACTTAATTCGGCGTTGTACCTTTTGTATCTAAATATGATGCAATTTCTGTGTTTCGTCGCCAATAAGAAGGTCCAAGGGATACAGTAAATCTGAAGTGAAGCTTCGGAATCTATAACTAGTGTCTCAGGAATGGTTCCAAACTTAGACAAAAAGAAGAGCCAGTCTTCTTGTACTTAAGTCGGCATTGTACCATTTGTATGTAATTCCGAAGCAATTTCTGTGTTTCGTCGTCAATAAGAAGGTCTAAGGGATACAGTAAACCTGATGTGACGCATCGGAATCCATAACTAGTGTCACAGGAATGGTTCAAAACATAGACAGTAAGAAGAGCCAGTCTTCTTGTACTTAAGTCGGCATTGTGCCTTTTGTATTTAATTCCGATGCAATTTCTGTGTTTCATCGTCAATAAGAAGGTCAGAGGGATACAGTAAACCGGAAGTGAAGCATCAGAATCTATAGCTAGTGTCACAGGAATGGTTCAATACATAGACAGTAAGAAGAGTCAGTCTTCTTGTACTTAAGTCGGCATTGTGCCTTTTGTATTTAATTCCGATGCAATTTCTGTGTTTCGTCGTCAATAAGAAGGTCCAAGGGATACAGTAACCCTGAAGTGAAGCATTGGAATCTGTAACTAGTGTCACAGGAATGGTTCAAAATATAGACAGTAAGAAGAGCCAGTCTTCTTGTACCTAAGTTGACATTGTGCTTTTGGATTTAATTACGATGCAATTTCTGTGTTTCGTCGTCAATAAGAAGGTGCAAGGGATACAGTAAACCTGAAGTGAAGCATCGGAATCTATAACTAGTGTGACAGGAATGGTTCAAATCATAGGCAGTAAGAAGAGTTAGTCCTCTTGTACATAAGTCGGCATTGTACCTTTTGTATTTAATTCCGATGCAATTTCTGTGTTTCGTCGTCAATAAGAAAGTCCAAGGGATACAGTAAACCTGAAGTGAAGCTTCGGAATCTATAACTAGTGTCACAGGAATGGTTCCAAACATAGACAGTAAGAAGAGCCAGTCTTCTAGTACTTATGTCGGCATTGTGCCTTTTGTATTTAATTCCGATGCAATTTCTGTGTTTCGTCGTCAACAAGAAGGTCCAAGGGATACAGTAAACCTGATGTGATGCATCGGAATCTATAACTGGTGTCAAAGGAATGGTTCAAAACATAGACAGTAAGAAGAGGTCTTCTTGTACTTACGTCGGCATTGTGCCTTCTGTATTTAATTCCGATTCAATTAGTGTGTTTCGTCGTCAATCACAAGGTCCAAGGGATACAGTAAACTTGAAGTGAAGCATCGGAATCTATAACTAGTGTCACAAGAATGGTTCAAAATATAGACAGTAAGAAGAGCCAGTCTTCTTGTACTTAAGTCGGCATTGTGCCTTTAGTAGGTAATTCCGATGCAATTTCTGTGTTTCGTCGTCAATAACAAGGTCCAAGGGATAAAGTAAACCTGACGTAAAGCATCGGAATCTATAACTAGTGTCACAGGAATGGTTCAAAGTATAGACAGTATGAAGAGTCAATCTTCTTGTACTTAAGTCGTCATGGTGCCTTTCGTATTTAATTCCGATGCAATTTCTGTGTTTCGTCGCAATACGGAGGTCCAAGGGATACAGTAAACCTGAAGTGATGCATCGGAACCTATAACTAGTGTCACAGGAATAGTTCAAAACATAGACAGTAAGAAGAGCCAGTCGTCTTGTACTTAAGTCGGCATTGTGCCTTTGGTATTTAATACCGATGCAATTTCTGTGTATCGTCGTCAATAAGAATGTCCAAGGGATACAGTAAAGCTGAAGTGAAGCATCGGAATCTATAACCAGTGACACAGGAATGGTTAAAATCATAGGCAGTAAGAAGAGTTAGTCTTCTTGTACTTAATTCGGCATTGTACCTTTTGTATTTAATTCCGATGCAATTTCTGTGTTTCGTCGTCAATAAGAAGGTTCAAGGGATACAGTAATCCTGAAGTGAAGCTACGGAATCTATAACTAGTGTCTCAGGAATGGTTCAAATCATAGACAGCAAGAAGAGCCAGTTTTCCTGTACTTAAGTCGGCATTGTGCCTTTTGTATTTAATTCCGATGAAATTTCTGTGTTTCGTCGTCAATAAGAAGGTCCAAGGGATACAGTAAACGAGAAGTGAAGCATCGCAATCTGTAACTAGTGTCACAGGAATGGTTCAAAACATAGACCGTAAGAAGAGCCAGTCTTCTTATACTTAAGTTGGCATTGTGCCTTTTGTATTTAATTCCGAAGCAATTTCTCTGTTTCATCGTCAGTAAGAAGGTCAGAGGGATACAGTAAACCTGAAGTGAGCATCGGAATCTATAACTAGTGTCACAGGAATTGTTCAAAACATATACAGTAAGAAGAGTCAGTCTTCTTGTACTTAAGTCGGCACGGTGCCATTTGTATTTAATTCCGATGCAATATCTGTGTTTCGTCGTCAATACCAAGGTCCAAGGGATACAGTAAACCTGACGTGAAGCATCGGAATCTATAACTAGTGTCACAGGAATGGTTCAAATCATAGACAGTAAGAAGACCCATTCTTCTTGTACTTCAGTCGGCATTGTGCCTTTTGTATTTAATTCCGATGCAATTTCACTGTTTCGTCGTCGTTAAGAAGGTCAGAGGGATACAGCAAACCTGAAGTGAACCATCGGAATCTATAACTAGTGTCACAGGAATGGTTCAAAACATAGACAGTAAGATGAGCCCGTCTTCTTACACTTAAGTCAGCATTGTACCTTTTGTATCTAATTTCGATGCAATTTCTGTGTTTCTTCGTCAATAAGGAGGTCCAACGGATACAGTAACCCTGTTGTGAAGCATCGGAATGTATAACTAGTGCCACAGGAATGGTTCAAAACATAGACAGTAAGAAGAGCCAGTCTTCTTGTACTTAAGTCGGCATTGTGCCTTTTGTCATTAATTCCGATGCAATTTCTGTGTTTCATCGTCAATAAGAGGGTCAGAGGGATACAGTAAACCGGAAGTGAAGCATCAGAATCTATAGCTAGTGTCACAGGAATGGTTCAATACATAGACAGTAAGAAGAGTCAGTCTTCTTGTACTTAAGTCGGCAATGTGCCTTTTGTATTTAATTTCGATGCAATTTCTGTGTTTCGTCGGCAATAAGAAGGTCCAAGGGATACAGTAACCCTGAAGTGAAGCATTGGAATCTATAACTAGTGTCACAGGAATGGTTCAAAATATAGAGAGTAAGAAGAGCCAGTCTTCTTGTACTTAAGTTGACATTGTGCCTTTTGGATTTAATTACGATGCAATTTCTGTTTCGTCGTCAATGAGAAGGTACAAGGGATACAGTAAACCTGAAGTGAAGCATCTGAATCTATAACTAGTGTGACAGGAATGGTTCAAAACATAGGCAGTAAGAAGAGTTAGTCCTCTTGTACATAAGTCGGCATTGTACCTTTTGTATTTAATTCCGATGCAATTTCTGTGTATCGTCGTCAGTAAGAAGGTCCAAGGGATACAGTAAACCTGAAGTGAAGCTTCGGAATCTATAACTAGTGTCACAGGAATGGTTCCAAACATAGACAGAAAGAAGAGCCAGTCTTTTAGTACTTATGTCGGCATTGTGCCTTTTGTATTTAATTCCGATGCAATTTCTGTGTTTCGTCGTCAACAAGAAGGTCCAAGGGATACAGTAAACCTGATGTGAAGCATCGGAATCTATAACTAGTGTCAAAGGAATGGTTCAAAACATAGACAGTAAGAAGAGTCAGTCTTCTTGTACTTACGTCGGCATTGTTCCTTTTGTATTTAATTCCGATTCAATTAGTGTGTTTCGTCGTCAATCACAAGGTCCAAGGGATACAGTAAACTTGAAGTGAAGCATCGGAATCTATAACTAGTGTCACAGGAATGGTTCAAAATATAGACAGTAAGAAGAGGCAGTGTTCTTGTACTTAAGTCGGCATTGTGCCTTTCGTATTTAATCCCGATGCAATTTCTGTGTTTCGTCGCAATACGAAGGTCCAAGGGATACAGTAAACCTGAAGTGATGCATCGGAACCTATAACTAGTGTCACAGGAATAGTTCAAAACATAGACAGTAAGAAGAGCCAGTCGTCTTGTACTTAAGTCGGCATTGTGCCTTTAGTAGGTAATTCCGATGCAATTTCTGTGTTTCGTCGTCAATAACAAGGTCCAAGGGATACAGTAAACCTGACGTAAAGCATCGGAATCTATAACTAGTGTCACAGGAATGGTTCAAAATATAGACAGTATGAAGAGTCAGTCTTCTTGTACTTAAGTCGGCATGGTGCCTTTCGTATTCAATTCCGATGCAATTTCTGTGTTTCGTCGTCAATAACAAGGTCCAAGGGATACAGAAACCCTGACGTGAAGCATTTGAATCTATAACTAGTGTCACAGGAATGGTTCAAATCATAGACAGTAAGAAGAGCCAGTCTTCTTGTACTTAAGTCGGCATTGTGCCTTTTGGATTTAATTCCAATGCAATTTCGGTGTTTCGTCGTCAATAAGAAGATCCAAGGGATACAGTAAACCTGAAGTGAAGCTTCGGAATCTATAACTAGTGTCACAGGAAAGGTTCATAACATAGACAGTAAGAAGAGCCAGCCCTCTTGTACTTAAGTCGGCATTGTGCCTTTGGTATTTAATTCCGATGCTATTTCTGTGTATCGTCGTCAATAAGAAGGTCCAAGGGATACAGTAAAGCTGAAGTAAAGCATCGGAATCTATAACCAGTGACACAGGAATGGTTCAAATCATAGGCAGTAAGAAGAGTTAGTCTTCTTGTACTTAATACGGCATTGTACCTTTTGTATTTAATTCCGAAGCAATTTCTGTGTTTCGTCGACAATAAGAAGGTTCAAGGGATACAGTAATCCTGAAGTGAAGCTACGGAATCTATAACTAGTGTCTCACGAATGGTTCAAATCATAGACAGCAAGAAGATGCAGTTCTCTTGTACTTAAGTCGGCATTGTGCCTTTTGTATTTAATTCCGATGAAATTTCTGTGTTTCGTCGTCAATAAGAAGGTCCAAGGGTTACAGTAAACCAGAAGTGAAGCATCGGAATCTGTAACTAGTGTCACAGGAATGGTTCAAAACATAGACCGTAAGAAGAACCAGTCTTCTTATACTTAAGTTGGTATTGTGCCTTTTGTATTTAATTCCGATGCAATTTCTCTGTTTCATCGTCAGTAAGAAGGTCAGAGGGATACAGTAAACCTGACGTGAAGCATCGGAATCTATAACTAGTGTCACAGGAATGGTTCAAATCATAGGCAGTAAGAAGAGCCAGTCTTCTTGTACTAAAGTCGGCATTGTGACTTTTGTAATTAATTCCGATGCAATTTCTGTGTTTCGTCGTCAATAAGAAGGTCCAAGGGATACAGTAAACCTGAAGTGAAGCATCGTAATCTATAACTAGTGTGACAGGAATGGTTCAAAGCACTGAGAGTAAGTAGAGTTAGTCTTCTTGTACTTCAGTCGGCATTGTACCTTTCGTATTTAATTCCGATGCAATTTCTTTGTTTCGTTGTCAATACGATGGTCCAAGGGATACAGTAAACCTGAAGTGAAGCATCGAAATCTATAACTAGTGTCTCAGGAATGGGTCAAAACATAGACAGTAAGAAGAGCAAGTCTTCTTGTACTTAAGTCAGCATTGTCCTTTTGTATTTAATTCCGATGCAATTTCTGTGTTTCGTCGTCAATAAGAAGGTCCAAGGGATACAGTAAACCTGAAGTGAAGCATCGGAATCATTAACTAGTGTCACAGGAATGGATCAAACATAGGCAGTAAGAAGAGTTAGTCTTCTTCTACTTAATTCGGCGTTGTATCTTTTGTATTTAATTCCGTTGTAATTTCTGTGTTTCGTCGTCAATAAGAAGGTCCAAGGCATACAGTAAATCTGAAGTGAAGCTTCGGAATCTATCACTACTGTCTCAGGAATGGTTCAAATCATAGACAGTAAGAAGAGCCAGTCTTCTTGTACTTAAATCACCAGGTGGCTTTTCTATTTAATTCCGTTGAAATTTCTGTGTTTCGTTGTGAATAAGAAGGTCGAAGGGATTCAGTAAACCTGATGTGAAGCATCGGAATCTATAACTAGTGTCACAGGAATGGTTCAAAACATTGACAGTAAGAAGAGCCAGTCTTCTTGTACTTAAGTCGGCATTGTGGCATTTGCATCTATTCCCGATGCAATTTCTGTATTTCATCGTCAATAAGAAGGTCCACGGGATACAGTAAACCTGAAGTGAAGCATCGTATTCTATAACTAGTGTGACAGGAATGGTTCAAATCATAGACAGTAAGAAGAGCAAGTCTTCTTGTACGTAAGTCGGCATTGTGGCTTTAGTATTTAATTCCGATGCAATTTCTGTGTTTCGTCGTCAATAAGAAGGTCCAAGAGATACAGTAAACCTGACGTGACGCATCGGAATCTATAACTATTGTCACAGGAATGGTTCAATTCATAGACAGTAAGAAGAGCCAGTCTTCATGTACTTAAGTCGGCATTGTGCCTTTTGGATTTAATTCCGATGCGATTTCTATGTTTCTTCGTCAATAAGTAGGTCCAAGGGATACAGTACACCTGACGTGAAGCATCGGAATCTATAACTAGTGTCACAGGAATGGTTCAAATCACATACAGTAAGAAGAGCCAGTCTTCATGTACTTAAGTCGGCATTGTGACTTTTGTATTTAATTCCGACGCAAATTCTGTATTTCGTCGTCAATAAGAAGGTCCAAGGGATACAGTAAACCTGAAGTGAAGCATCGGAATCTATTACTAGTGTCTCAGGAATGGTTCAAAACATAGACTGTAAGAAGAGCCGGTCTTCTTGTACTTAAGTCGGCATTGTCCTTTTGTATTAAATTCCGATGGAATTTCTGTGTTTCGTCGTCAATAACAAGGTCCAAGGGACACAGTAAACTTGAAGTGAAGCATCGGAATCTATAACTAGTGTCACAGGAATGGTTCAAAACATAGACAGTAAGAAGAGTCAGTCTTCTTGTACTTAAGTCTGCATTGTGCCTTTTGTATTTAATTCGGATGCAATTTCTCTGTTTCATCGTCAGTAAGAAGTTCAGAGGTATACAGTAAACCTAAAGTGGTCCATCGGAATCTATAACTAGTGTCACAGGAATGTTTCAAGACATAGGCAGTAAGAAGAGCCAGTCCTCTTGTACTTAAGTCGGCATTGTACCTTTTGTATCTAATTCCGATGCACTTTCTGTGTTTCGTCGTCAATAAGAAGGTCCAAGGTATCCAGTAAACCTGACGTGAAGCATCGGAATCTATAACTAGTGTCACAGGAATGGTTCAAATTATAGACAGTAAGAAGAGTCAGTCTTCTTGTACTAAAGTCGGCATTGTGCCTTTTGTAATTAATTCTGATGCAATTTCTGTGTTTCGTCGTCAATAAGAAGGTCCAAGGGATACAGTAAAGCTGAAGTGAAGTATCGGAATGTATAACTAGTGTGACAGGAATGGTTCAAAACACTGAGAGTAAGTAGAGTTAGTCTTCTTGTACTTAAGTCTGCATTGTACCTTTCGTATTTAATTCCGATGCAATTTCTTTGTTTCGTCTTCAATACGAAGGTCCAAGGGATACAGTAAACCTGAAGTGAAGCATCGGAATCTATAACTAGTGTGACAGGAATGGTTCAAAACACTGAGAGTAAGTAGAGTTAGTCTTCTTGTACTTAAGTCGGCATTGTACCTTTCGTATTTAATTCCGATGCAATTTCTTAGTTTAGTTGTCAATATGAAGGTCCAAGGGATACAGTAAACCAGAAGTGAAGCATCGGAATCTATAACTAGCGTCTCAGGAATGGTTTAAAACATAGACTGGAAGAAGAGTCAGTCTTCTTGTACTTAAGTCTACATTGTGATTTTGTATTTAATTCCGATGCAATTTCTTTGTTTCGTCGTCAATAAGAAGGTCCAAGGGATACAGTAAACCTGAAGTGAAGCATCGGAATCTATAACTAGTGTCACAGGAATGGATCAAAACATAGGCAGTAAGAAGAGTTAATCTTCTTGTACTTATTTCGGCGTTGTATCTTTTGTATTTAATTCCGTTGCAATTTCTGTGTTTCGTCGTCAATAAGAAGGTCCAAGGGATACAGTAAATCTGAAGTGAAGCTTCGGAATCTATAACTACTGTCTCAGGAATTGTTCAAATCTTAGACAGTTAGAAGAGCCAGTCTTCTTGTACTTAAATCAGCTTTGTGGCTTTTCTATTTAATTCCGTTGAAATTTCTGTGTTTCGTTGTGAATAAGAAGGTCCAAGGGATTCAGTAAACCTGATGTGAAGCATCGGAATCTATAACTAGTGTCACAGGAATTGTTCAAAACATAGACAGTAAGAAGAGCCAATCTTCTTGTACTTAAGTCGGCATTGTGCCATTTGCATTTAATCCCGATGCAATTTCTGTGTTTCATCGTCAATAAGAAGGTCCAAGGGATGCAGTAAACCTGAAGTGTAGCATCGGACATGTGACAGGAATTGTTCAAATCATAGACAGTAAAAAGAGCAAGTCTTCTTGTACTTAAGTCGGCATTGCGCCTTTAGTATTTAATTCCGATGCAATTTCTATGTTTCGTCGTCAATAAGAAGGTCCAAGGGATACAGTAAACCTGACGTGACGCATCGGAATCTATAACTAGTGTCACAGGAATGGTCCAATTCATAGACAGTAAGATGGGCCAGTCTTCATGTACTTAAGTCGGCATTGTGCCTTTTGAATTTAATTCCGATGCAATTTCTGTATTTCATCGTCAATAAGAAGGTCAGATGGATACAGTAAACCTGAAGTGAAGCATCGGAATCCATAACTAGTGTCACAGGAATGGTTCAAATCATAGACAGTAAGAAGAGTCAGTCTTCTTGTACTTAAGTCTGCATTGTGCCTATTGTATTTAATTCCGATTCAATTTCTCTGTTTCATCGTCGGTAAGAAAGTCAGAGGTATACAGTAAACCTAAAGTGGACCATCGGAATCTATAACTAGTGTCACAGGAATGGTTTAAAACATAGACAGTAAGAAGAGCCAGTCCTCTTGTACTTAAGTCGGCATTGTACATTTTGTATCTAATTCCGATGCAGTTTCTGTGTTTCGTCGTCAATAAGAAGGTCCAAGGTATACAGTAAACCTGACGTGAAGCATCGGAAACTATAACTAGTGTCACAGGAATGGTTCAAATCATAGACAGTAAGAAGGGCCAGTCCTCATGTACTAAAGTCGGCATTGTGCCTTTTGTAATTAATTCCGATGCAATTTCTGTGTTTCGTCGTCAATAAGAAGGATGAAGGGATACAGTAAACCTGAAGTGAAGCATCGGAATCTGTAACTAGTGTGACAAGAACGGTTCAAAACACTGAGAGTAAGTAGAGTTAGTCTTCTTATACTTAAGTCGGCATTGTACCTTTCGTAATTAATTCCGATGCAATTTCTTTGTTTCGTCGTCAATAAGAAGGTCCAAGGGATACAGTAAACCAGAAGTGAAGCATCGGAATCTATAACTAGCGTCTCAGGAATGGTTTAAAACATAGACTGGAAGAAGAGCCAGTCTTCTTATACTTAAGTCTTCATTGTCCTTTTGTATTTAATTCCGATGCAATTTCTGTGTTTCGTCGTCAATAAGAAGGTCCAAGGGATACAGTAAACCCGAAGTGAAGCATCGGAATCTATAACTAGTGTCACAGGAATGGATCATACATAGGCAGTAAGAAGAGTTAGTCTTCTTGTACTTAATTCGGCGTTGTATCTTTTGTATTTAGTTCCGTTGTAATTTCTGTGTTTCGTCGTCAATAAGAAGGTCCAAGGGATACAGTAAACCTGACGTGACGCATCGGAATCTATAACTAGTGTCACAGGAATGGTTCAATTCATAGACTGTAAGAAGAGCCAGTCTTCATGTACTTAAGTCGGCATTGTGTCTTTTGGATTTAATTCCGATGCATTTTCTATGTTTCGTCGTCGATAAGTAGGTCCAAGGGATACAGTACACCTGACGTCAAGCATCGGAATCTATAACTAGTGTCACAGGAATGGTTCAAAATATAGACAGTAAGAAGAGCCAGTCTTCTTGTACTTAAGTCTTCATTGTCCTTTTGTATTTAATTCCGATGCAATTTCAGTGTTTCGTCGTCAATAAGAAGGTCCAAGGGATACAGTAAACCCGAAGTGAAGCATCGGAATCTATAACTAGTGTCACAGGAATGGATCATACATAGGCAGTAAGAAGAGTTAGTCTTCTTGTACTTAATTCTGCGTTGTATCTTTTGTATTTAATTCCGTTGTAATTTCTGTGTTTCGTCGTCAATAAGAAGGTCCAAGGGATACGGTAAACTTGAAGTGAAGCATCGGAATCTATAACTATGATCACAGGAATGGTTAAAACATAGACTGTAAGAAGAGCCGGTCTTCTTGAACTTAAGTCGGCATTGTCCTTTTCTATTTAATTCCGATGCAATTTCTGTGTTTCGTCGTCAATAAGAAGGTCCAAGGGATACAGTCAACCTGAAGTGAAGCATCGGAATCTATAACTAGTGTGACAGGAATGGTTCAAAGCACTGAGAGTAAGTAGAGTTAGTCTTCTTGTACTTAAGTCGGCATTGTACCTTTCGTATTTAATTCCGATGCAATTTCTTTGTTTCGTCGTCAATACGAAGGTCCAAGGGATACAGTAAACCTGAAGTGAAGCATCGGAATCTATAACTAGTGTCTCAGGAATGGGTCAAAACATAGACAGTAAGAAGAGCAAGTCTTCTTGTACTTAAGTCAGCATTGTCCTTTTGTATTTAATTCAGATGCAATTTCTGTGTTTCGTCGTCAATAAGAAGGATGAAGGGATACAGTAAACCTGAAGTGAAGCATCGGAATCTATAACTAGTGTGACAGGAATGGTTCAAAACACTGAGAGTAAGTAGAGTTAGTCTTCTTGTACTTAAGTCGGCATTGTACCTTTCGTATTTAATTCCGATGCAATTTCTTTGTTTCGTCGTCAATATGATGGTCCAAGGGATACAGTAAACCAGAAGTGAAGCATCGGAATCTATAACTAGCGTCTCAGGAATGGTTTAAATCATAGTCTGGAAGAAGAGCCAGTCTTCTTGTACTTAAGTCTTCATTGTCCTTTTGTATTTAATTCCGATGCAATTTCAGTGTTTCGTCGTCAATAAGAAGGTCCAAGGGATACAGTAAACCTGAAGTGAAGCATCGGAATCTATAACTAGTGTCACAGGAATGGATCAA
This sequence comes from Schistocerca piceifrons, assembly GCF_021461385.2. NCBI lineage: Eukaryota > Metazoa > Arthropoda > Insecta > Orthoptera > Acrididae > Schistocerca > Schistocerca piceifrons. Next base: position 751,856 of record NW_025728257.1, read on the forward strand.
AACATAGGCAGTAAGAAGAGTTAATCTTCTTGTACTTAATTCGGCGTTGATTCTTTTGTATTTAATTCTGTTGCAATTTCTGTGTTTCGTCGTCAATAAGAAGGTCCAAGGGATACAGTAAATCTGAAGTGAAGCTTCGGAATCTATAACTACTGTCTCAGGAATGGTTCAAATCTTAGACAGTAAGAAGAGCCAGTCTTCTTGTACTTAAATCAGCTTTGTGGCTTTTCTATTTAATTCCGTTGAAATTTCTGTGTTTCGTTGTGAATAAGAAGGTCCAAGGGATTCAGTAAACCTGATGTGAAGCATCGGAATCTATAACTAGTGTCACAGGTATGGTTCAAAACATAGACAGTAAGAAGAGCCAGTCTTCTTGTACTTAAGTCGGCATTGTGCCATTTGCATTTAATCCCGATGCAATTTCTGTATTTCATCGTCAATAAGAAGGTCCAGGGGATACAGTAAACCTGAAGTGAAGCATCGGAATCAATAACTAGTGTGACAGGAATGGTTCAAATCATAGACAGTAAGAAGAGCAAGTCTTCTTGTACTTAAGTCGGCATTGTGCCTTTTGGATTTAATTCGGATGCAATTTCTATGTTTCGTTGTCAATAAGTAGGTCCAAGGGACACAGTACACTTGACGTGAAGCATCGGAATCTATAACTAGTGTCACAGGAATGGTTCAAATCATAGACAGTAAGAAGAGCCAGTCTTCTTGTACTTATGTCGGCAATGTGACTTTTGTATTTAATTCCGATGCATTTTCTGTGTTTCATCGTCAATAAGAAGATCCAAGGGATACGGTAAACTTGAAGTGAAGCATCGGAATCTATAACTATGGTCACAGGAATGGTTCAAAACATAGACAGTAAGAAGAGCCAGTCTTCCGGTACTTAAGTCGGCATTGTGCCTTTTGTATTTAATTCCGACGCAAATTCTGTGTTTCGTCGTCAATAAGAAGGTCCAAGGGATACAGTAAACCCGAAGTGAAGCATCGGAATCTATAACTAGTGTCACAGGAATGGATCATACATAGGCAGTAAGAAGAGTTAGTCTTCTTGTACTTAATTCTGCGTTGTATCTTTTGTATTTAATTCCGTTGTAATTTCTGTGTTTCGTCGTCAATAAGAAGGTCCAAGGGATACGGTAAACTTGAAGTGAAGCATCGGAATCTATAACTAGTGTCACAGGAATGGTTCAAATTATAGACAGTAAGAAGAGTCAGTCTTCTTGTACTAAAGTCGGCATTGTGCCTTTTGTAATTAATTCTGATGCAATTTCTGTGTTTCGTCGTCAATAAGAAGGTCCAAGGGATACAGTAAAGCTGAAGTGAAGTATCGGAATGTATAACTAGTGTGACAGGAATGGTTCAAAACACTGAGAGTAAGTAGAGTTAGTCTTCTTGTACTTAAGTCTGCATTGTACCTTTCGTATTTAATTCCGATGCAATTTCTTTGTTTCGTCTTCAATACGAAGGTCCAAGGGATACAGTAAACCTGAAGTGAAGCATCGGAATCTATAACTAGTGTGACAGGAATGGTTCAAAACACTGAGAGTAAGTAGAGTTAGTCTTCTTGTACTTAAGTCGGCATTGTACCTTTCGTATTTAATTCCGATGCAATTTCTTAGTTTAGTTGTCAATATGAAGGTCCAAGGGATACAGTAAACCAGAAGTGAAGCATCGGAATCTATAACTAGCGTCTCAGGAATGGTTTAAAACATAGACTGGAAGAAGAGTCAGTCTTCTTGTACTTAAGTCTACATTGTGATTTTGTATTTAATTCCGATGCAATTTCTTTGTTTCGTCGTCAATAAGAAGGTCCAAGGGATACAGTAAACCTGAAGTGAAGCATCGGAATCTATAACTAGTGTCACAGGAATGGATCAAAACATAGGCAGTAAGAAGAGTTAATCTTCTTGTACTTATTTCGGCGTTGTATCTTTTGTATTTAATTCCGTTGCAATTTCTGTGTTTCGTCGTCAATAAGAAGGTCCAAGGGATACAGTAAATCTGAAGTGAAGCTTCGGAATCTATAACTACTGTCTCAGGAATTGTTCAAATCTTAGACAGTTAGAAGAGCCAGTCTTCTTGTACTTAAATCAGCTTTGTGGCTTTTCTATTTAATTCCGTTGAAATTTCTGTGTTTCGTTGTGAATAAGAAGGTCCAAGGGATTCAGTAAACCTGATGTGAAGCATCGGAATCTATAACTAGTGTCACAGGAATTGTTCAAAACATAGACAGTAAGAAGAGCCAATCTTCTTGTACTTAAGTCGGCATTGTGCCATTTGCATTTAATCCCGATGCAATTTCTGTGTTTCATCGTCAATAAGAAGGTCCAAGGGATGCAGTAAACCTGAAGTGTAGCATCGGACATGTGACAGGAATTGTTCAAATCATAGACAGTAAAAAGAGCAAGTCTTCTTGTACTTAAGTCGGCATTGCGCCTTTAGTATTTAATTCCGATGCAATTTCTATGTTTCGTCGTCAATAAGAAGGTCCAAGGGATACAGTAAACCTGACGTGACGCATCGGAATCTATAACTAGTGTCACAGGAATGGTCCAATTCATAGACAGTAAGATGGGCCAGTCTTCATGTACTTAAGTCGGCATTGTGCCTTTTGAATTTAATTCCGATGCAATTTCTGTATTTCATCGTCAATAAGAAGGTCAGATGGATACAGTAAACCTGAAGTGAAGCATCGGAATCCATAACTAGTGTCACAGGAATGGTTCAAATCATAGACAGTAAGAAGAGTCAGTCTTCTTGTACTTAAGTCTGCATTGTGCCTATTGTATTTAATTCCGATTCAATTTCTCTGTTTCATCGTCGGTAAGAAAGTCAGAGGTATACAGTAAACCTAAAGTGGACCATCGGAATCTATAACTAGTGTCACAGGAATGGTTTAAAACATAGACAGTAAGAAGAGCCAGTCCTCTTGTACTTAAGTCGGCATTGTACATTTTGTATCTAATTCCGATGCAGTTTCTGTGTTTCGTCGTCAATAAGAAGGTCCAAGGTATACAGTAAACCTGACGTGAAGCATCGGAATCTATAACTAGTGTCACAGGAATGGTTCAAAACATTGGCAATAAGGAGAATCAGTCTTCTTGTACTTAATTCGGCGTTGTACCTTTTGTGTTTAATTCCGATGCAATTTCTGTGTTTCGTCGTCAATAAGAAGGTCCAAGCGATACAGTAAATCTGTACTGAAGCTTCGGAATCTATAACTAGTGTCTCAGGATGGTTCAAATTTTAGACAGTAAGAAGAGCCAGTCTTCTTATACTTAAGTCGGCATTGTGCCTTTTCTATTAAATACCGATGAAATTTCTGTGTTTCTTCGCCAATAAGAAGGTCCAAGGGCTACAGTTAACCTGATGCGAAGCACCGGAATCTATAACTAGTGTCACAGGAATGGTTTCTAAACATAGTCAGTAAGAAGAGCCACTCTTCTTGTACGTCAGTCGGCATTGTGCCTTTTGTATTTAAATCCGATGCAATTTCTGTGTTTCATCGTCAATAACACGGTCAGTGGGATACAGTAAACCTGTAGTGATGCATCGGAACCTATAACTAGTGTCACAGGAATAGCTCAAAGCATAGACAGCAAGAGAAGCAGTCGTCTTGTACTTAAGTCGGCATTGTGCCTTTTGAATTTAATTTTGATGCAATTTCTGAGTTTCGTCGTCAATATGAAGGTACAAGAGATACAGTAAACCTGAAGTGAAGCATCGGAATCTATAACTAGTGTAACAGGAATGGCTCAAAACATAGACAGTAAGAAGAGTTAGTCCTCTTGTACTTTAGTCAGCATTGTTCCTTTTGTATTTAATTCCGATGCAATTTCTGTGTTTCGTCGTCAATAAGAAGGTCCAAGGGATACAGTAAACCTGAAGTGAAACTTCGGAATCCATAACTAGTGTCACACAAATGGTTCAAACATACACAGTAAGATGAGCCAGTCTTCATGTACTTATGTCGGCATTGTGCCTTGTGTATTTATTTCCGATGCAAGTCCTGTGATTCGTCGTCAATAAGAAGGTCAAAGGGATACAGTGAACCTGAAGTGAAGCATCGGAATCTATAACCAGTGTCACAGGAATGGTTCAAAACATATACAGTAAGAAGAGTCAGTCTTCTTGTACTTAAGTCGGCATTGTGCCTTTTGTATTTAATTCCGATGCAATTTCTGTGTTTCGTCGTCAATAAGAAGGTCCAAGGGATACAGTAAACCTGAAGTGAAGCATCGGAATCTATAACCAGTGCCACAGGAATGGTACAAAACATAGACAGTAAGAAGAGGCAGTCTTCTTGTACTTAAGTCGGCATTGTGCCTTTTGTATTTAATTCGGATGCAATATCTGTGTTTTGTCGTCAATAAGATGGTCCATGGGAAACAGTAAACCTGAAGTGAAGCATCGGAATCTGTAACTAGTGTCACAGGAATGGTTCAAAACATAGACAGTAAGAGGAACCAGTCTTCTTGTACTTAAGTCGGCATTGTGCCTTTTGTATTTAATTCCGAAGCAATTTCTGTGTTTCGTCGTCAATAGGAAGGTACAAGGGATACAGTAAACCTGAAGTGAAGCACCGGAAACTATAACTAGTGTCAGAGGAATGGTTCTAAACGTGGACAGCAAGAAGAGCCATTCTTCTTGTACTTAAGTCGGCATTGTGCCTTTTGTATTTAATTCCGATGCAATTTCTGTGTTTCATCGTCAATAAGAAGGTCAAAGGGATACAGTAAACATATAGTGAGGCATCGGAATTTAATACTGGTCTCACAGGAGATGTTCAAAACATAGTCAGTAAGAAGAGTCAGTCTTCTTGTACTTAAGTCGGCTTTTGAATTTAATTCCAATGCAATTTCGGTGTTTCGTCGTCAATAAGAAGGTCCAAGGGATACAGTAAACCTGAAGTGAAGCTTCGGAATCCATAACTAGTGTCACAGGAATGGTTCAAACATACACAGTAAGAAGAGCCAGTCCTCATGTACTTATGTCGGCATTGTGCCTTTTGTATTTATTTCCGATGCAAGTCCTGTGATTCGTCGTCAATAAGAAGGTCAAAGGGATACAGTGATCCTGAAGTGAAGCATCGGAATCTATAACTAGTGTCATAGGAATGGTTCAAAACATAGACAGTAAGAAGAGCCAGTCTTCATGTACAAAATGCTTCATTGTGCCTTTTGTATTTAATTCCGATGCAATTTCTGTGTTTCATCGTCAGTAAGAAGCTCCAAGGGATACAGTAAATATATAGTGAGGCATCGGAATTTAATACTGGTCTCACAGGAGATCTTCAAAACATAGTCAGTAAGAAGAGTCAGTCATCTTGTACTTAAGTCGGCATTGTGCCTTTTGTATTTAATTCCGATGCAATTTCTGTGTTTCGTCGTCAATAAGAAGGTCCAAGGGATACAGTAAACCTGAAGTGAAGCATCGGAATCCATAACTAGTGTCACAGGAATGGTTGGAAACATAGACCGTAAGAAGAGCCACTCTTCTTGTACTTAAGTCGGCATTGTGCCTTTTGTATTTAATTCCAATGCAATTTCTGTGTTTCATCGTCAATAAGAAGGTCCAAGCGATACAGTAAACATATAGTGAAGCATCGGAATTTAATACTGGTCTCACAGGAAAGGTTCAAAACATAGTCAGTAAGAAGAGTCAGTATTCTTGTACTTAAGTCGGCATTGTGCCTTTTGTATTTAATTCCGATGCAATTTCTGTGTTTCGTCGTCAATAAGAAGGTCCAAGGGATACAGTAAATCTGAAGTGAAGCATCGGAATCTATAACTAGTGAAACAGGAATGGTACAAAACATAGACAGTAAGAAGAGGCAGTCTTCTTGTACTTAAGTCAGCATTGTGCCTTTTGTATTTAATTCCGATGCAATATCTGTGTTTTGTCGTCAATAAGAAGGTCCAAGGGAAACAGTAAACCTGAAGTGATGCATCGGAATGTATAACTAGTGTCACAGGAATGGTTCAAAACATAGACAGTAAGAGGAAGCAGTCTTCTTGTACTTAAGTCGGCATTGTGCCTTTTGTATTTAATTCCGAAGCAATTACTGTGTTTCGTCGTCAATTGGAAGGTACAAGGGATACAGTAAACCTGAAGTGAAGCACCGGAATCTATAACTAGTGTCAGAGGAATGGTTCTAAACGTGGACAGTAAGAAGAGCCATTCTTCTTGTACTTAAGTCGGCATTGTGCCTTTTGTATTTAATTCCGATGCAATTTCTGTGTTTCATCGTCAATAAGAAGGTCAAAGGGATACAGTAAACATATAGTCAGGCATCGGAATTTAATACTGGTCTCACAGGAGATGTTCAAAACATAGTCAGTAAGAAGAGTCAGTCTTCTTGTACTTAAGTCGGCATTGTGCCTTTTGAATTTAATTCCAATGCAATTTCGGTGTTTCGTCGTCAATAAGAAGGTCCAAGGGATACAGTAAACCTGAAGTGAAGCTTCGGAATCCATAACTAGTGTCACAGGAATGGTTCAAACATACACAGTAAGAAGAGAAAGTCTTCATGTACTTAAGTCGGCATTGTGCCTTTTGTATTTAATTCCGATGCAATATCTGTGTTTTGTCGTCAATAAGAAGGTCCAAGGGAAACAGTTAACCTGAAGTGATGCATCGGAATCTATAACTAGTGTCACAGGAATTTTTCAAACATAGACAGTAAGAAGAGCCAGTCCTCTTGTACTTAAGTCGGCATTGTACTTTTTGTATCTAATTCCGATGCACTTTCTGTGTTTCGTCGTCAATAAGAAGGTCCAAGGTATACAGTAAACCTGACGTGAAGCATCGGAATCTATAACTAGTGTCACAGGAATGGTTCAAATCATAGACAGTAAGAAGAGCCAGTCTTCTTGTACTAAAGTCGGCATTGTGCCTTTTGTAATTAATTCCGATGCAATTTCTGTGTTTCGTCGTCAATAAGAAGGTCCAAGGGATACTGTAAACCTGAAGTGAAGCATCGGAATCTATAACTAGTGTGACAGGAATGGTTCAAAACACTGAGAGTAAGTAGAGTTAGTCTTCTTGTACTTAAGTCGGCATTGTACATTTCGTATTTAATTCCGATGCAATTTCTTTGTTTCGTAGTCAATACGAAGGTCCAAGGGATACAGTAAACCTGAATTGAAGCATCGGAATCTATAACTAGTGTCTCAGGAATGGGTCAAAACATAGACAGTAAGAAGAGCAAGTCATCTTGTACTTAAGTCAGCATTGTCCTTTTGTATTTAATTCCGATGCAATTTCTGTGTTTCGTCGTCAATAAGAAGGATGAAGGGATACAGTAAACCTGAAGCGAAGCATCGGAATCTATAACTAGTGTGACAGGAATGGTTCAAAACACTGAGAGTAAGTAGAGTTAGTCTTCTTGTACTTAAGTCGGCATTGTACCTTTCGTATTTAATTCCGATGCAATTTCTTTGTTTCGTCGTCAATAAGAAGGTCCAACGGATACAGTAAACCTGAAGTGAAGCATCGGAATCTATAACTAGTGTCACAGGAATGGATCAAAACATAGGCAGTAAGAAGAGTTAGTCTTCTTGTACTTAATTCGGCGTTGTATCTTTTGTATTTAATTCCGTTGCAATATCTGTGTTTCGGCGTCAATAAGAAGGTCCAAGGGATACAGTAAATCTGAAGTGAAGCTTCGGAATCCATAACTACTGTCTCAGGAATAGTTCAAATCTTAGACAGTAAGAAGAGCCAGTCTTCTTGTACTTAAATCAGCTTTGTGGCTTTTCTATTTTATTCCGTTGAATTTTCTGTGTTTCGTTGTGAATAAGAAGGTCCAAGGGATTCAGTAAACCTGATGTGAATCATCGGTATCTGTAACTAGTGTCACAGGAATGGTTCAAAACATAGACAGTAAGAAGAGCCAGTCTTCTTGTACTTAAGTCGGCATTGTGCCATTTGCATTTAATCCCGATGCAATTTCTGTATTTCATCGTCAATAAGAAGGTCCAAGGGATACAGTAAACCTGAAGTGAAGCATCGGAAACTATAACTAGTGTGACAGGAATGGTTCAAATCATAGACAGTAAGAAGAGCAAGTCTTCTTGTACTTAAGTCGGCATTGTGCCTTTAGTATTTAATTCCGATTCAATTTCTGTGTTTCGTCGTCAATAAGAAGGTCCAAGGGATACAGTAAACCTGACGTGACGCATCGGAATCTATAACTAGTGTCACAGGAATGGTTCAATTCATAGACAGTAAGAAGAGCCAGTCTTCATGTACTTAAGTCGGCATTGTGCCTTTTGGATTTAATTCCGTTGCAATTTCTATGTTTCGTCGTCAATAAGTAGGTCCAAGGGATACAGTACACCTGACATGAAGCATCGGAATCTATAACTAGTGTCAAAGGAATGGTTCAAAACATAGACTGTAAGAAGAGCCGGTCTTCTTGTACTTAAGTCGGCATTGTCCTTTTGTATTTAATTCCGATGCAATTTCTGTGTTCCGTCGTCAATAAGAAGGTCCAAGGGATACAGTAAACCAGAAGTGAAGCATCGGAATCTATAACTAGTGTCACAGGAATGGTTCAAAACATAGGCAATAAGGGGACTCAGTCTTCTTGTAATTAGTTCGGCGTTGTACCTTTTGTGTTTAATTCCGATGCAATTTCTGTGTTTCGTCGTCAATAAGAAGGTCCAAGGGATACAGTAAATCTGTAGTGAAGCTTCGGAATCTATAACTAGTGTCTCAGGAATGGTTCATTTTTTATACAGTAAGAAGAGCCAGTCCTCTTGTACTTAAGTCGATATTGTGACTTTTCTATTTAATACCGATGAAATTTCTGTGTTTCTTCGGCAATAAGAAGGTCCAAGGGCTACAGTTAACCTGATGCGAAGCATCGGAATCTATAACTAGTGTCACAGGAATGGTTCAAAACATAGTCAGTAAGAAGAGCCAGTCTTCTTGTACTTAAGTCGGCATTGTGCCTTTTGTATTTAAATCTGATGCAATTTCTGTGTTTCATCGTCAATATGAAGGTCAGAGGGATACAGTAAACCTGTAGTGATGCATCGGAACCTATAACTAGTGTCACAGGAATAGCCCAAAGCATAGACAGTAAGAAGAGGCAGTCGTCTTGTACTTAAGTCGGCATTGTGCCTTTTGTATTTAATTTTGATACAATTTCTGTGTTTCGTCGTCAATATGAAGGTACAAGAGATGCAGTAAACCTGAAGTGAAGCATCGGAATCTATAATTAGGGTAACAGGAATGGTTCAAAACATAGGCAGTAAGAAGAGTTAGTCCTCTTGTACTTTAGTCAGCATTGTTCCTTTTGTATTTAATTCCGATGCAATTTGTGTGTTTCGTCGTCAATAAGAAGGTCCAAGGGATACAGTAAACCTGAAGTCAAGCTTCGGAATCCATAACTAGTGTCACAGCAATGGTTCAAACATACACAGTTAGAAGAGCCAGTCTTCATGTATTTATGTCGGCATTGTGCCCTTTGTATTTATTTCCGACGCAAGTCCTGTGATTCGTCGTCAATAAGAAGGTCAAAGGGATACAGTGAACCTGAAGTGAAGCATCAGAATCTATAACTAGTGTCACAGGAATGGTTCAAAACATAGACAGTAAGAAGAGCCAGTATTCATGTACTTAAGTCGGCATTGTGCCTTTGGTATTTAATTCCGATGCAATTTCTGTGTTTCGTTGTCATTAAGAAGGTCCAAGGGATGCAGTAAACCTGAAGTGAAGCATCGGAATCTATAACCAGTGTCACAGGAATGGTTCAAAACATAGACAGTAAGAAGAGTCAGTCTTCTTGTACTTAATTCGGCATTGTACATTTTGTATTTAATTCCGATGCAATTTCTGTGTGACGTCGTCAACAAAAAGTCCAAGGTATACAGTAAACCTGATGTGAAGCTTCGGAATCTATCACTAGTGTCTCAGGAATGGTTCAAATCATAGACAGTAAGAAGAGCCAGTCGTCTTGTACATAAGTCGGCATTGTGCCTTTTGTATTTAATTCCGATGAAATTTCTGTGTTTTGTCGTCAATAGGAAGGTCCAAGGGATACAGTAAACCAGAAGTGAAGCATTGGAATCTACAACTAGTGTCACAGGAATGGTTCAAAACGTAGACAGTAAGAAGAGGCAGTCTTCTTGTACTTAAGTCGGCATTGTGCCTTTTGTATTTAATTCCGATGCAATTTCTGTGTTTCATCGTCAAAACGAAGGTCAGAGGGACACAGTAAACCTCAAGTGAAGCATCGGAATCTATAACTAGTGTCACAGGAATGGTTCAAACATAGACAGTAAGAGGAGTCAGCCTTCTTGTACTTAAGTCGGCATTGTGCCTTTTGTATTTAACTGCGATACAATCTCTGTGCTTCGTCGTCAATAACAAGGTCCAAGGGATACAGTAAACCTGAAGTAAAGCATCGAATTCTATAACTAGTGGCACAGGAATGGTTCAAAATATAGACAGTAAGAAGAGCCAGTGTTCATGTACATAAGGCGGCATTGGGCCTTTTGTATTTAATTCCGATGCAATTTCTGTGTTTCATCGTCAATAAGAAGCTCCAAGGGATACAGTAAACCTGAAGTGATGCATCGGAATCTATAACTAGTGTCACAGGAATGGTTCAAAACATAGACAGTAAGAAGAGTCAGTCTTCTTGTACTTAATTCGGCATTGTACATTTTGTATTTAATTCCGATGCAATTTCTGTGTGACGTCGTCAACAAAAAGTCCAAGGAATACAGTAAACCTGATGTGAAGCTTCGGAATCTATCACTAGTGTCTCAGGAATGGTTCAAATCATAGACAGTAAGAAGAGCCAGTCGTCTTGTACATAAGTCGGCATTGTGCCTTTTGTATTTAATTCCGATGAAATTTCTGTGTTTTGTCGTCAATAGGAAGGTCCAAGGGATACAGTAAACCAGAAGTGAAGCATTGGAATCTACAACTAGTGTCACAGGAATGGTTCAAAACGTAGACAGTAAGAAGAGGCAGTCTTCTTGTACTTAAGTCGGCATTGTGCCTTTTGTATTTAATTCCGATGCAATTTCTGTGTTTCATCGTCAATACGAAGGTCAGAGGGACACAGTAAACCTCAAGTGAAGCATCGGAATCTATAACTAGTGTCACAGGAATGGTTCAAACATAGACAGTAAGAAGAGTCAGCCTTCTTGTACTTAAGTCGGCATTGTGCCTTTTGTATTTAACTGCGATACAATCTCTGTGCTTCGTCGTCAATAACAAGGTCCAAGGGATACAGTAAACCTGAAGTAAAGCATCGAATTCTATAACTAGTGGCACAGGAATGGTTCAAAATATAGACAGTAAGAAGAGCCAGTGTTCATGTACATAAGGCGGCATTGGGCCTTTTGTATTTAATTCCGATGCAATTTCTGTGTTTCATCGTCAATAAGAAGCTCCAAGGGATACAGTAAACCTGAAGTGATGCATCGGAATCTATAACTAGTGTCACAGGAATGGTTCAAAACATAGACAGTAAGAGGAAGCAGTCTTCTTGTACTTAAGTCGGCATTGTGCCTTTTGTATTTAATTCCGAAGCAATTACTGTGATTCGTCGTCAATTGGAAGGTACAAGGGATACAGTAAACCTGAAGTGAAGCACCGGAATCTATAACTAGTGTCAGAGGAATGGTTCTAAACGTGGACAGTAAGAAGAGCCATTCTTCTTGTACTTAAGTCGGCATTGTGCCTTTTGTATTTAATTCCGATGCAATTTCTGTGTTTCATCGTCAATAAGAAGGTCAAAGGGATACAGTAAACATATAGTGAGGCATCGGAATTTAATACTGGTCTCACAGGAGATGTTCAAAACATAGTCAGTAAGAAGAGTCAGTCTTCTTGTACTTAAGTCGTCATTGTGCCTTTTGAATTTAATTCCAATGCAATTTCGGTGTTTCGTCTTCAATAAGAAGGTCCAAGGGATACAGTAAACCTGAAGTGAAGCTTCGGAATCCATAACTAGTGTCACAGGAATGGTTCAATTCATAGACAGTAAGAAGAGCCAGTCTTCATGTACTTAAGTCGGCATTGTGCCTTTTGGATTTAATTCCGTTGCAATTTCTATGTTTCGTCGTCAATAAGTAGGTCCAAGGGATACAGTACACCTGACATGAAGCATCGGAATCTATAACTAGTGTCAAAGGAATGGTTCAAAACATAGACTGTAAGAAGAGCCGGTCTTCTTGTACTTAAGTCGGCATTGTCCTTTTGTATTTAATTCCGATGCAATTTCTGTGTTCCGTCGTCAATAAGAAGGTCCAAGGGATACAGTAAACCAGAAGTGAAGCATCGGAATCTATAACTAGTGTCACAGGAATGGTTCAAAACATAGGCAATAAGGGGACTCAGTCTTCTTGTAATTAGTTCGGCGTTGTACCTTTTGTGTTTAATTCCGATGCAATTTCTGTGTTTCGTCGTCAATAAGAAGGTCCAAGGGATACAGTAAATCTGTAGTGAAGCTTCGGAATCTATAACTAGTGTCTCAGGAATGGTTCATTTTTTATACAGTAAGAAGAGCCAGTCCTCTTGTACTTAAGTCGATATTGTGACTTTTCTATTTAATACCGATGAAATTTCTGTGTTTCTTCGGCAATAAGAAGGTCCAAGGGCTACAGTTAACCTGATGCGAAGCATCGGAATCTATAACTAGTGTCACAGGAATGGTTCAAAACATAGTCAGTAAGAAGAGCCAGTCTTCTTGTACTTAAGTCGGCATTGTGCCTTTTGTATTTAAATCTGATGCAATTTCTGTGTTTCATCGTCAATATGAAGGTCAGAGGGATACAGTAAACCTGTAGTGATGCATCGGAACCTATAACTAGTGTCACAGGAATAGCCCAAAGCATAGACAGTAAGAAGAGGCAGTCGTCTTGTACTTAAGTCGGCATTGTGCCTTTTGTATTTAATTTTGATACAATTTCTGTGTTTCGTCGTCAATATGAAGGTACAAGAGATGCAGTAAACCTGAAGTGAAGCATCGGAATCTATAATTAGGGTAACAGGAATGGTTCAAAACATAGGCAGTAAGAAGAGTTAGTCCTCTTGTACTTTAGTCAGCATTGTTCCTTTTGTATTTAATTCCGATGCAATTTGTGTGTTTCGTCGTCAATAAGAAGGTCCAAGGGATACAGTAAACCTGAAGTCAAGCTTCGGAATCCATAACTAGTGTCACAGCAATGGTTCAAACATACACAGTTAGAAGAGCCAGTCTTCATGTATTTATGTCGGCATTGTGCCCTTTGTATTTATTTCCGACGCAAGTCCTGTGATTCGTCGTCAATAAGAAGGTCAAAGGGATACAGTGAACCTGAAGTGAAGCATCAGAATCTATAACTAGTGTCACAGGAATGGTTCAAAACATAGACAGTAAGAAGAGCCAGTATTCATGTACTTAAGTCGGCATTGTGCCTTTGGTATTTAATTCCGATGCAATTTCTGTGTTTCGTTGTCATTAAGAAGGTCCAAGGGATGCAGTAAACCTGAAGTGAAGCATCGGAATCTATAACCAGTGTCACAGGAATGGTTCAAAACATAGACAGTAAGAAGAGTCAGTCTTCTTGTACTTAATTCGGCATTGTACATTTTGTATTTAATTCCGATGCAATTTCTGTGTGACGTCGTCAACAAAAAGTCCAAGGTATACAGTAAACCTGATGTGAAGCTTCGGAATCTATCACTAGTGTCTCAGGAATGGTTCAAATCATAGACAGTAAGAAGAGCCAGTCGTCTTGTACATAAGTCGGCATTGTGCCTTTTGTATTTAATTCCGATGAAATTTCTGTGTTTTGTCGTCAATAGGAAGGTCCAAGGGATACAGTAAACCAGAAGTGAAGCATTGGAATCTACAACTAGTGTCACAGGAATGGTTCAAAACGTAGACAGTAAGAAGAGGCAGTCTTCTTGTACTTAAGTCGGCATTGTGCCTTTTGTATTTAATTCCGATGCAATTTCTGTGTTTCATCGTCAATACGAAGGTCAGAGGGACACAGTAAACCTCAAGTGAAGCATCGGAATCTATAACTAGTGTCACAGGAATGGTTCAAACATAGACAGTAAGAGGAGTCAGCCTTCTTGTACTTAAGTCGGCATTGTGCCTTTTGTATTTAACTGCGATACAATCTCTGTGCTTCGTCGTCAATAACAAGGTCCAAGGGATACAGTAAACCTGAAGTAAAGCATCGAATTCTATAACTAGTGGCACAGGAATGGTTCAAAATATAGACAGTAAGAAGAGCCAGTGTTCATGTACATAAGGCGGCATTGGGCCTTTTGTATTTAATTCCGATGCAATTTCTGTGTTTCATCGTCAATAAGAAGCTCCAAGGGATACAGTAAACCTGAAGTGATGCATCGGAATCTATAACTAGTGTCACAGGAATGGTTCAAAACATAGACAGTAAGAAGAGTCAGTCTTCTTGTACTTAATTCGGCATTGTACATTTTGTATTTAATTCCGATGCAATTTCTGTGTGACGTCGTCAACAAAAAGTCCAAGGAATACAGTAAACCTGATGTGAAGCTTCGGAATCTATCACTAGTGTCTCAGGAATGGTTCAAATCATAGACAGTAAGAAGAGCCAGTCGTCTTGTACATAAGTCGGCATTGTGCCTTTTGTATTTAATTCCGATGAAATTTCTGTGTTTTGTCGTCAATAGGAAGGTCCAAGGGATACAGTAAACCAGAAGTGAAGCATTGGAATCTACAACTAGTGTCACAGGAATGGTTCAAAACGTAGACAGTAAGAAGAGGCAGTCTTCTTGTACTTAAGTCGGCATTGTGCCTTTTGTATTTAATTCCGATGCAATTTCTGTGTTTCATCGTCAATACGAAGGTCAGAGGGACACAGTAAACCTCAAGTGAAGCATCGGAATCTATAACTAGTGTCACAGGAATGGTTCAAACATAGACAGTAAGAAGAGTCAGCCTTCTTGTACTTAAGTCGGCATTGTGCCTTTTGTATTTAACTGCGATACAATCTCTGTGCTTCGTCGTCAATAACAAGGTCCAAGGGATACAGTAAACCTGAAGTAAAGCATCGAATTCTATAACTAGTGGCACAGGAATGGTTCAAAATATAGACAGTAAGAAGAGCCAGTGTTCATGTACATAAGGCGGCATTGGGCCTTTTGTATTTAATTCCGATGCAATTTCTGTGTTTCATCGTCAATAAGAAGCTCCAAGGGATACAGTAAACCTGAAGTGATGCATCGGAATCTATAACTAGTGTCACAGGAATGGTTCAAAACATAGACAGTAAGAGGAAGCAGTCTTCTTGTACTTAAGTCGGCATTGTGCCTTTTGTATTTAATTCCGAAGCAATTACTGTGATTCGTCGTCAATTGGAAGGTACAAGGGATACAGTAAACCTGAAGTGAAGCACCGGAATCTATAACTAGTGTCAGAGGAATGGTTCTAAACGTGGACAGTAAGAAGAGCCATTCTTCTTGTACTTAAGTCGGCATTGTGCCTTTTGTATTTAATTCCGATGCAATTTCTGTGTTTCATCGTCAATAAGAAGGTCAAAGGGATACAGTAAACATATAGTGAGGCATCGGAATTTAATACTGGTCTCACAGGAGATGTTCAAAACATAGTCAGTAAGAAGAGTCAGTCTTCTTGTACTTAAGTCGTCATTGTGCCTTTTGAATTTAATTCCAATGCAATTTCGGTGTTTCGTCTTCAATAAGAAGGTCCAAGGGATACAGTAAACCTGAAGTGAAGCTTCGGAATCCATAACTAGTGTCACAGGAATGGTTCAAACATACACAGTAAGAAGAGCCAGTCTTCATGTACTTATGTCGGCATTGTGCCTTTTGTATTTAATTCCGATGCAATATCTGTGTTTTGTCGTCAATAAGAAGGTCCAAGGGAAACAGTTAACCTGAAGTGATGCATCGGAATCTATAACTAGTGTCACAGGAATGGTTCAAAACATAGATAGTAAGAGGAACCAGTCTTCTTGTACTTAAGTCGGCATTGTGCCTTTTGTGTTTAATTCCGAAGCAATTTCTGTGTTTCGTCGTCAATAGGAAGGTACAAGGGATACAGTAATCCTGAAGTGAAGCACCGGAATCTATATCTAGTGTCAGAGGAATGGTTCTAAACGTGGACAGTAAGAAGAGCCATTCTTCTTGTACTTAAGTCGGCATTGTGCCTTTTGTATTTACTTCCGATGCAATTTCTGTGTTTCATCGTCAATAAGAAGGTCAAAGGGATACAGTAAACATATAGTGAGGCATCGGATTTTAATACTGGTCTCACAGGAGAGGTTCAAAACATAGTCAGTAAGAAGAGTCAGTATTCTTGTACTTAAGTCGGCATTGTGCCTTTTGTATTTAATTCCGATGCAATTTCTCTGATTCATCGTCGGTAAGAAGGTCAGAGGTATACAGTAAACCTAAAGTGGACCATCGGAATCTATAACTAGTGTCACAGGAATTTTTCAAACATAGACAGTAAGAAGAGCCAGTCCTCTTGTACTTAAGTCGGCATTGTACCTTTTGTATCTAATTCCGATGCACTTTCTGTGTTTCGTCGTCAATAAGAAGGTCCAAGGTATACAGTAAACCTGACGTGAAGCATCGGAAACTATAACTAGTGTCAGAGGAATGGTTCTAAACGTGGACAGCAAGAAGAGCCATTCTTCTTGTACTTAAGTCGGCATTGTGCCTTTTGTATTTAATTCCGATGCAATTTCTGTGTTTCATCGTCAATAAGAAGGTCAAAGGGATACAGTAAACATATAGTGAGGCATCGGAATTTAATACTGGTCTCACAGGAGATGTTCAAAACATAGTCAGTAAGAAGAGTCAGTCTTCTTGTACTTAAGTCGGCTTTTGAATTTAATTCCAATGCAATTTCGGTGTTTCGTCGTCAATAAGAAGGTCCAAGGGATACAGTAAACCTGAAGTGAAGCTTCGGAATCCATAACTAGTGTCACAGGAATGGTTGGAAACATAGACCGTAAGAAGAGCCACTCTTCTTGTACTTAAGTCGGCATTGTGCCTTTTGTATTTAATTCCAATGCAATTTCTGTGTTTCATCGTCAATAAGAAGGTCCAAGCGATACAGTAAACATATAGTGAAGCATCGGAATTTAATACTGGTCTCACAGGAAAGGTTCAAAACATAGTCAGTAAGAAGAGTCAGTATTCTTGTACTTAAGTCGGCATTGTGCCTTTTGTATTTAATTCCGATGCAATTTCTGTGTTTCGTCGTCAATAAGAAGGTCCAAGGGATACAGTAAATCTGAAGTGAAGCATCGGAATCTATAACTAGTGCCACAGGAATGGTACAAAACATAGACAGTAAGAAGAGGCAGTCTTCTTGTACTTAAGTCAGCATTGTGCCTTTTGTATTTAATTCCGATGCAATATCTGTGTTTTGTCGTCAATAAGAAGGTCCAAGGGAAACAGTAAACCTGAAGTGATGCATCGGAATCTATAACTAGTGTCACAGGAATGGTTCAAAACATAGACAGTAAGAGGAAGCAGTCTTCTTGTACTTAAGTCGGCATTGTGCCTTTTGTATTTAATTCCGAAGCAATTACTGTGTTTCGTCGTCAATTGGAAGGTACAAGGGATACAGTAAACCTGAAGTGAAGCACCGGAATCTATAACTAGTGTCAGAGGAATGGTTCTAAACGTGGACAATAAGAAGAGCCATTCTTCTTGTACTTAAGTCGGCATTGTGCATTTTGTATTTAATTCCGATGCAATTTCTGTGTTTCATCGTCAATAAGAAGGTCAAAGGGATACAGTAAACATATAGTCAGGCATCGGAATTTAATACTGGTCTCACAGGAGATGTTCAAAACATAGTCAGTAAGAAGAGTCAGTCTTCTTGTACTTAAGTCGGCATTGTGCCTTTTGAATTTAACTCCAATGCAATTTCGGTGTTTCGTCGTCAATAAGAAGGTCCAAGGGATACAGTAAACCTGAAGTGAAGCTTCGGAATCCATAACTAGTGTCACAGGAATGGTTCAAACATACACAGTAAGAAGAGCCAGTCTTCATGTACTTATGTCGGCATTGTGCCTTTTGTATTTAATTCCGATGCAATATCTGTGTTTTGTCGTCAATAAGAAGGTCCAAGGGAAACAGTTAACCTGAAGTGATGCATCGGAATCTATAACTAGTGTCACAGGAATTTTTCAAACATAGACAGTAAGAAGAGCCAGTCCTCTTGTACTTAAGTCGGCATTGTACTTTTTGTATCTAATTCCGATGCACTTTCTGTGTTTCGTCGTCAATAAGAAGGTCCAAGGTATACAGTAAACCTGACGTGAAGCATCGGAATCTATAACTAGTGTCACAGGAATGGTTCAAATCATAGACAGTAAGAAGAGCCAGTCTTCTTGTACTAAAGTCGGCATTGTGCCTTTTGTAATTAATTCCGATGCAATTTCTGTGTTTCGTCGTCAATAAGAAGGTCCAAGGGATACTGTAAACCTGAAGTGAAGCATCGGAATCTATAACTAGTGTGACAGGAATGGTTCAAAACACTGAGAGTAAGTAGAGTTAGTCTTCTTGTACTTAAGTCGGCATTGTACCTTTCGTATTTAATTCCGATGCAATTTCTTTGTTTCGTAGTCAATACGAAGGTCCAAGGGATACAGTAAACCTGAAGTGAAGCATCGGAATCTATAACTAGTGTCTCAGGAATGGGTCAAAACATAGACAGTAAGAAGAGCAAGTCTTCTTGTACTTAAGTCAGCATTGTCCTTTTGTATTTAATTCCGATGCAATTTCTGTGTTTCGTCGTCAATAAGAAGGATGAAGGGATACAGTAAACCTGAAGCGAAGCATCGGAATCTATAACTAGTGTGACAGGAATGGTTCAAAACACTGAGAGTAAGTAGAGTTAGTCTTCTTGTACTTAAGTCGGCATTGTACCTTTCGTATTTAATTCCGATGCAATTTCTTTGTTTCGTCGTCAATAAGAAGGTCCAACGGATACAGTAAACCTGAAGTGAAGCATCGGAATCTATAACTAGTGTCACAGGAATGGATCAAAACATAGGCAGTAAGAAGAGTTAGTCTTCTTGTACTTAATTCGGCGTTGTATCTTTTGTATTTAATTCCGTTGCAATTTCTGTGTTTCGTCGTCAATAAGAAGGTCCAAGGGATACAGTAAATCTGAAGTGAAGCTTCGGAATCCATAACTACTGTCTCAGGAATAGTTCAAATCTTAGACAGTAAGAAGAGCCAGTCTTCTTGTACTTAAATCAGCTTTGTGGCTTTTCTATTTTATTCCGTTGAATTTTCTGTGTTTCGTTGTGAATAAGATGGTCCAAGGGATTCAGTAAACCTGATGTGAATCATCGGTATCTGTAACTAGTGTCACAGGAATGGTTCAAAACATAGACAGTAAGAAGAGCCAGTCTTCTTGTACTTAAGTCGGCATTGTGCCATTTGCATTTAATCCCGATGCAATTTCTGTATTTCATCGTCAATAAGAAGGTCCAAGGGATACAGTAAACCTGAAGTGAAGCATTGGAAACTATAACTAGTGTGACAGGAATGGTTCAAATCATAGACAGTAAGAAGAGCAAGTCTTCTTGTACTTAAGTCGGCATTGTGCCTTTAGTATTTAATTCCGATTCAATTTCTGTGTTTCGTCGTCAATAAGAAGGTCCAAGGGATACAGTAAACCTGACGTGACGCATCGGAATCTATAACTAGTGTCACAGGAATGGTTCAATTCATAGACAGTAAGAAGAGCCAGTCTTCATGTACTTAAGTCGGCATTGTGCCTTTTGGATTTAATTCCGTTGCAATTTCTATGTTTCGTCGTCAATAAGTAGGTCCAAGGGATACAGTACACCTGACATGAAGCATCGGAATCTATAACTAGTGTCAAAGGAATGGTTCAAAACATAGACTGTAAGAAGAGCCGGTCTTCTTGTACTTAAGTCGGCATTGTCCTTTTGTATTTAATTCCGATGCAATTTCTGTGTTCCGTCGTCAATAAGAAGGTCCAAGGGATACAGTAAACCAGAAGTGAAGCATCGGAATCTATAACTAGTGTCACAGGAATGGTTCAAATCATAGGCAATAAGGAGAGTCAGTCTTCTTGTAATTAGTTCGGCGTTGTACCTTTTGTGTTTAATTCCGATGCAATTTCTGTGTTTCGTCGTCAATAAGAAGGTCCAAGGGATACAGTAAATCTGTAGTGAAGCTTCGGAATCTATAACTAGTGTCTCAGGAATGGTTCATTTTTTATACAGTAAGAAGAGCCAGTCCTCTTGTACTTAAGTCGATATTGTGACTTTTCTATTTAATACCGATGAAATTTCTGTGTTTCTTCGGCAATAAGAAGGTCCAAGGGCTACAGTTAACCTGATGCGAAGCATCGGAATCTATAACTAGTGTCACAGGAATGGTTCAAAACATAGTCAGTAAGAAGAGCCAGTCTTCTTGTACTTAAGTCGGCATTGTGCCTTTTGTATTTAAATCTGATGCAATTTCTGTGTTTCATCGTCAATATGAAGGTCAGAGGGATACAGTAAACCTGTAGTGATGCATCGGAACCTATAACTAGTGTCACAGGAATAGCCCAAAGAATAGACAGTAAGAAGAGGCAGTCGTCTTGTACTTAAGTCGGCATTGTGCCTTTTGTATTTAATTTTGATACAATTTCTGTGTGACGTCGTCAACAAAAAGTCCAAGGTTTACAGTAAACCTGATGTGAAGCTTCGGAATCTATCACTAGTGTCTCAGGAATGGTTCAAATCATAGACAGTAAGAAGAGTTAGTCCTCTTGTACTTTAGTCAGCATTGTTCCTTTTGTATTTAATTCCGATGCAATTTGTGTGTTTCGTCGTCAATAAGAAGGTCCAAGGGATACAGTAAACCTGAAGTGAAGCTTCGGAATTCATAACTAGTGTCACAGCAATGGTTCAAACATACACAGTTAGAAGAGCCAGTCTTCATGTATTTATGTCGGCATTGTGCCCTTTGTATTTATTTCCGACGCAAGTCCTGTGATTCGTCGTCAATAAGAAGGTCAAAGGGATACAGTGAACCTGAAGTGAAGCATCGGAATCTATAACTAGTGTCACAGGAATGGTTCAAAACATAGACAGTAAGAAGAGCCAGTATTCATGTACTTAAGTCGGCATTGTGCCTTTGGTATTTAATTCCGATGCAATTTCTGTGTTTCGTCGTCATTAAGAAGGTCCAAGGGATGCAGTAAACCTGAAGTGAAGCATCGGAATCTATAACCAGTGTCACAGGAATGGTTCAAAACATAGACAGTAAGAAGAGTCAGTCTTCTTGTACTTAATTCGGCATTGTACATTTTGTATTTAATTCCGATGCAATTTCTGTGTGACGTCGTCAACAAAAAGTCCAAGGTTTACAGTAAACCTGATGTGAAGCTTCGGAATCTATCACTAGTGTCTCAGGAATGGTTCAAATCATAGACTGTAAGAAGAACCAGTCGTCTTGTACATAAGTTGGCATTGTGCCTTTTGTATTTAATTCCGATGAAATTTCTGTGTTTTCTCGTCAATAGGAGGGTCCAAGGGATACAGTAAACCAGAAGTGAAGCATTGGAATCTACAACTAGTGTCACAGGAATGGTTCAAAACGTAGACAGTAAGAAGAGGCAGTCTTCTTGTACTTAAGTCGGCATTGTGCCTTTTGTATTTAATTCCGATGCAATTTCTGTATTTCATCGTCAATACGAAGGTCAGAGGAATACAGTAAACCTCAAGTGAAGCATCGGAATCTATAACTAGTGTCACAGGAATGGTTCAAACATAGACAGTAAGAAGAGTCAGCCTTCTTGTACTTAAGTCGGCATTGTGCCTTTTGTATTTAATTGCGATACAATCTCTGTGCTTCGTCGTCAATAACAAGGTCCAAGGGATACAGTAAACCTGAAGTAAAGCATAGGAATCTATAACTAGTGGCACAGGAATGGTTCAAAATATAGACAGTAAGAAGAGCCAGTGTTCATGTACATAAGGCGGCATTGTGCCTTTTGTATTTAATTCCGATGCAATTTCTGTGTTTCATCGTCAATAAGAAGCTCCAAGGGATACAGTAAACGTGAAGTGATGCATCGGAATCTATAACTAGTGTCACAGGAATGGTTCAAAACATAGACAGTAAGAGGAAGCAGTCTTCTTGTACTTAAGTCGGCATTGTGCCTTTTGTATTTAATTCCGAAGCAATTACTGTGATTCGTCGTCAATTGGAAGGTACAAGGGATACAGTAAACCTGAAGTGAAGCACCGGAATCTATAACTAGTGTCAGAGGAATGGTTCTAAACGTGGACAGTAAGAAGAGCCATTCTTCTTGTACTTAAGTCGGCATTGTGCCTTTTGTATTTAATTCCGATGCAATTTCTGTGTTTCATCGTCAATAAGAAGGTCAAAGGGATACAGTAAACATATAGTGAGGCATCGGAATTTAATACTGGTCTCACAGGAGATGTTCAAAACATAGTCAGTAAGAAGAGTCAGTCTTCTTGTACTTAAGTCGGCATTGTGCCTCTTGAATTTAATTCCAATGCAATTTCGGTGTTTCGTCTTCAATAAGAAGGTCCAAGGGATACAGTAAACCTGAAGTGAAGCTTCGGAATCCATAACTAGTGTCACAGGAATGGTTCAAACATACACAGTAAGAAGAGCCAGTCTTCATGTACTTATGTCGGCATTGTGCCTTTTGTATTTAATTCCGATGCAATATCTGTGTTTTGTCGTCAATAAGAAGGTCCAAGGGAAACAGTTAACCTGAAGTGATGCATCGGAATCTATAACTAGTGTCACAGGAATGGTTCAAAACACAGATAGTAAGAGGAACCAGTCTTCTTGTACTTAAGTCGGCATTGTGCCTTTTGTGTTTAATTCCGAAGCAATTTCTGTGTTTCGTCGTCAATAGGAAGGTACAAGGGATACAGTAATCCTGAAGTGAAGCACCGGAATCTATATCTAGTGTCAGAGGAATGGTTCTAAACGTGGACAGTAAGAAGAGCCATTCTTCTTGTACTTAAGTCGGCATTGTGCCTTTTGTATTTGATTCCGATGCAATTTCTGTGTTTCGTCGTCAATAAGAAGGATGAAGGGATACAGTAAACCTGAAGTGAAGCATCGGAATCTATAACTAGTGTGACAGGAATGGTTCAAAACACTGAGAGTAAGTAGAGTTAGTCTTCTTGTACTTATGTCGGCATTGTACCTTTCGTATTTAATTCCGATGCAATTTCTTTGTTTCGTCGTCAATAAGAAGGTCCAACGGATACAGTAAACCTGAAGTGAAGCATCGGAATCTATAACTAGTGTCACAGGAATGGATCAAAACATAGGCAGTAAGAAGAGTTAGTCTTCTTGTACTTAATTCGGCGTTGTATCTTTTGTATTTAATTCCGTTGCAATTTCTGTGTTTCGTCGTCAATAAGAAGGTCCAAGAGATACAGTAAATCTGAAGTGAAGCTTCGGAATCCATAACTACTGTCTCAGGAATAGTTCAAATCTTAGACAGTAAGAAGGGCCAGTCTTCTTGTACTTAAATCAGCTTTGTGGCTTTTCTATTTAATTCCGTTGAAATTTCTGTGTTTCGTTGTGAATAAGAAGGTCCAAGGGATTCAGTAAACCTGATGTGAATCATCGGTATCTGTAACTAGTGTCACAGGAATGGTTCAAAGCATAGACAGTAAGAAGAGCCAGTCTTCTTGTACTTAAGTCGGCATTGTGCCATTTGCATTTAATCCCGATGCAATTTCTGTATTTCATCGTCAATAACAAGGTCCAAGGGATACAGTAAACCTGAAGTGAAGCATCGGAAACTATAACTAGTGTGACAGGAATGGTTCAAATCATAGACAGTAAGAAGAGCAAGTCTTCTTGTACTTAAGTCGGCATTGTGCCTTTAGTATTTAATTCCGATTCAATTTCTGTGTTTCGTCGTCAATAAGAAGGTCCAAGGGATACAGTTAACCTGACGTGACGCATCGGAATCTGTAACTAGTGTCACAGGAATGGTTCAATTCATAGACAGTAAGAAGAGCCAGTCTTCATGTACTTAAGTCGGCATTGTGCCTTTTGGATTTAATTCCGATGCAATTTCTATGTTTCGTCGTCAATAAGTAGGTCTAAGGGATACAGTACACCTGACATGAAGCATCGGAATCTATAACTAGTGTCAAAGGAATGGTTCAAAACATAGACTGTAAGAAGAGCCGGTCTTCTTGTACTTAAGTCGGCATTGTCCTTTTGTATTTAATTCCGATGCAATTTCTGTGTTCCGTCGTCAATAAGAAGGTCCAAGGGATACAGTAAACCAGAAGTGAAGCATCGGAATCTATAACTAGTGTCACAGGAATGGTTCAAAACATAGGCAATAAGGAGAGTCAGTCTTCTTGTACTTAGTACGGCGTTGTACCTTTTGTGTTTAATTCCGATGCAATTTCTGTGTTTCGTCGTCAATAAGAAGGTCCAAGGGATGCAGTAAATCTGTAGTGAAGCTTCGGAATCTATAACTAGTGTCTCAGGAATGGTTCATTTTTTAGACAGTAAGAAGAGCCAGTCCTCTTGTACTTAAGTCGACATTGTGACTTTTCTATTTAATACCGATGAAATTTCTGTGTTTCTTCGGCAATAAGAAGGTCCAAGGGCTACAGTTAACCTGATGCGAAGCATCGGAATCTATAACTAGTGTCACAGGAATGGTTCAAAACATAGTCAGTAAGAAGAGCCAGTCTTCTTGTACTTAAGTCGGCATTGTGCCTTTTGTATTTAAATCTGATGCAATTTCTGTGTTTCATCGTCAATATGAAGGTCAGAGGGATACAGTAAACCTGTAGTGATGCATCGGAACCTATAACTAGTGTCACAGGAATAGCTCAAAGCATAGACAGTAAGAAGAGGCAGTCGTCTTGTACTTAAGTCGGCATTGTGCCTTTTGTATTTAATTTTGATGCAATTTCTGTGTTTCGTCGTCAATATGAAGGTACAAGAGATACAGTAAACCTGAAGTGAAGCATCGAAATCTATAACTAGTGAAACAGGAATGGTTCAAAACATAGGCAGTAAGAAGAGTTAGTCCTCTTGTACTTTAGTCAGCATTGTTCCTTTTGTATTTAATTCCGATGCAATTTCTGTGTTTCGTCGTCAATAAGAAGGTCCAAGGGATACAGTAAACCTGAAGTGAAGCTTCGGAATCCATAACTAGTGTCACAGGAATGGTTCAAACATACACAGTAAGAAGAGCCAGTCTTCATGTATTTATGTCGGCATTGTGCCCGTTGTATTTATTTCCGATGCAAGTCATGTGATTCGTCGCCAATAAGAAGGTCAAAGGGATACAGTGAACCTGAAGTGAAGCATCGGAATCTATAAGTAGTGTCACAGGAATGGTTCAAAACATAGACAGTAAGAAGAGCCAGTATTCATGTACTTAAGTCGGCATTGTGCCTTTGGTATTTAATTCCGATGCAATTTCTGTGTTTCGCCGTCATTAAGAAGGTCCAAGGGATGCAGTAAACCTGAAGTGAAGCATCGGAATATATAACCAGTGTCACAGGAAAAGTTCAAAGCATAGACAGTAAGAAGAGTCAGTCTTCTTGTACTTAATTCGGCATTGTACATTTTGTATTTAATTCCGATGCAATTTCTGTGTGACGTCGTCAACAAAAAGTCCAAGGTATACAGTAAACCTGATGTGAAGCTTCGGAATCTATCACTAGTGTCTCAGGAATGGTTCAAATCATAGACAGTAAGAAGAGCCAGTCGTCTTGTACATAAGTCGGCATTGTGCCTTTTGTATTTAATTCCGATGAAATTTCTGTGTTTTGTCGTCAATAAGAAGGTCCAAGGGATACAGTAAACCAGAAGTGAAGCATTGGAATCTACAACTAGTGTCACAGGAATGGTTCAAAACGTAGACAGTAAGAAGAGGCAGTCTTCTTGTACTTAAGTCGGCATTGTGCCTTTTGTATTTAATTCCGATGCAATTTCTGTGTTTCATCGTCAATAAGAAGGTCAGAGGGATACAGTAAACTTCAAGTGAAGCATCGGAATCTATAACTAGTGTCATAGGAATGGTTCAAACATAGACAGTAAGAAGACTCAGTCTTCTTGTACTTAAGTCGGCATTGTGCCTTTTGTATTTAATTGCGATACAATCTCTGTGCTTCGTCGTCAATAACAAGGTCCAAGGGATACAGTAAACCTGAACTGAAGCATCGGAATCTATAACTAGTGGTACAGGAATGGTTCAAAATATAGACAGTAAGAAGAGCAAGTCTTCATGTACATAAGGCGGCATTGTGCCTTTTGTATTTAATTCCGATGCAATTTCTGTGTTTCATCGTCAATAAGAAGCTCCAAGGGATACAGTAAACATATAGTGAGGCATCGGAATTTATTACTGGTCCCACAGGAGATGTTGAAAACATAGTCAGTAAGAAGAGTCAGTCTTCTTGTACTTAAATCGACATTGTGCCTTTTGTATTTAATTCCGAAGTTATTTCTGTGTTTCGTCGTCAATAAGAAGGTCCAAAGGATGCAGTAAACCTGAAGTGAAGCACCGGAATCCATGACTAGTGTCACAGGAGTGGTTGAAAACATAGACCGTAAGAAGAACCACTCATCTTGTACTTAAGTCAGCACTGTGCCTTTTGTATTTAATTCAGATGCAATTTCGGTGTCTCATCGTCAATAAGAAGGTCCAAGGGATAATGTAAACATATAGTAAAGCATCGGAATTTAATACTGGTATCACAGGAAATGTTCAAAACATAGTCATTAAGAAGAGTCAGTATTCTTGTACTTAAGTCGGCATTGCGCCTTTAGTATTTAATTCCGATGCAATTTCTGTGTTTCGTCGTCAATAAGAAGGTTCAAGGGAGACAGTAACCCTGACGTGACGCATCGGAATCTGTAACTAGTGTCACAGGAATGGTTCAATTCATAGACAGTAAGAAGAGAGATTCTTCATGTACTTAAGTCGACATTGTGCCTTTTGGATTTAATTCCGATGCAATTTCTATGTTTCGTCGTCAATAAGTAGGTCCAAGGGATACAGTACACTTGACGTGAAGCATCCGAATCTATAGCTAGTGTCACAGGAATGGTTCAAAACATCGGCAGTAAGAAGAGTCAGTTTTCTTAAACATTAATTTGGCGTTGTACCTTTTGTGTTTTATTCCGATGCAATTTCTGTGTTTCGTCGTCAATAAGAAGGTCCAAGGGATACAGTAAATCTGTAGTGAAGCTTCGGAATCTATAACTAGTGTCTCAGGAATGGTTCAAATTTTGGACAGTAAGAAGAGCCAGTCTTTTTGTACTTAAGTCGGCATTGTGCCTTTTCTGTTTAATTCCGATGAAATTTCTGTGTTTCGTCGCCAATAAGAAGGTCCAAGGGATACAGTAAACCTGATGCGATTCATCGGAATCTATAACAAGTGTCACAGGAATGGTTCAAATCATAGACAGTAAGAAGAGCCAGCCTTCTTGTACTTAAGTCGGCATTGTGCCTTTTATATTTAAATCCGATGCATTTTCTGTGTTTCGTCGTCATTAAGAAGGTCCAAGGGATGCAATAAACTTGAAATGAAACATCGGAATCTATAACTAGTGTAACAGGAATGGTTCAAAACATAGACAGTAAGAAGAGTTAGTCCTCTTGTACTTAAGTCAGCATTGTACCTTTTGTATTTAATTCCGATGCAATTTCTGTGTTTCATCGTCAATAAGAAGGTCCAAGGGATACAGTAAACCTGAAGTGAAGCTTCGGAATCCATAACTAGTGTCACAGGAATGGTTCAAACATACACAGTAAGAAGAGCCAGTCTTTATGTACTTAAGTCGGCATTGTGCCTTTTGTATTTATTTCCGATGCAATTCCTGTGATTCGTCGTCAATAAGAGGGTCAAAGGAATACAGTAAACCTGAAGTGAAGCATCGGAATCTATAATTAGTGTCACAGGAATGGTTCAAAACATAGACAGTAAGAAGAGCCAGTCTTCATGTACTTAAGTCGGCATTGTGCCTTTGGTATATAATTCCGAAGCAATTTCTGTGTTTCGTCGTCATTAAGAAGGTCCAAGGGATGCAGTAAACCTGAAGTGAAACATCGGAATCTATAACCAGTGTCACAGGAATGGTTCAAAACATAGGCAGTAAGAAGAGTCAGTCTTCTTGTACTTAATTTGGCATTGTACATTTTGTATTTAATTCAGATGCAATTTCTGTGTGACGTCGTCAATAAGAAGTCTAAGGTATACAGTAAACCTGATGTGAAGCTTCGGAATCTATAACTAGTGTCTCAGGAATGGTTCAAATCATAGACAGTAAGAAGATCCAGTCGTCTTGTACTTAAGTCAGCATTGTGCCCTGTGTATTTAATTCCGATGCAATTTCTGTGTTTCATCGTCAGTAAGAAGGTCAGAGGGATACAGTAATCCTGAACTGAAGCATCGGAATCTATAACTAGTGTCACAGGAATGGTTCAAAACATAGACAGTAAGAAGTGTCAGTCTTCTTGTACTTAAGTCGGCATTGTGCCTTTTGTATTTAATTCCGATACAATTTCTGTGTTTCGTCGTCAATGACAAGGTCCAAGGGATACAGTAAACCTGAAGTGAAGCATCGGAATCTATAACTAGTGTCACAGGAATGGTTCAAAATATAGACAGTAAGAAGAGCCAGTCTTCATGTACATAAGGCGGCATTGTGCCTTTTGTATATAATTCCGATGCAATTTCTGTGTCATCGTCAATAAGAAGCTCCAAGGGATACAGTAAACATATAGTGAGGCATCGGAATTTAATGCCGGTCTCACAGGAGATGTTCAAAACATAGTCAGTAAGAAGAGTCAGTCTTCTTGTACTTAAGTCGGCATTGTGCCTTTTTTATTTAATTACGATACAATTTCTGTGTTTCGACGTCAATAAGAAGGTCCAAGAGATACAGTAAACCTGACGTGAAGCATCGGAATCCATAACTAGTGTCACAGGAATGGTTGAAAACATAGACCGTAAGAAGAGCCACTCTTCTTGTACTTAAGTCGGCATTGTGCCTTTTGTATTTAATTCCGATGCAATTTCTGTGTTTCATCGTCAATAAGAAGGTCCAAGCGATACAGTAAACATATAGTGAAAAATCGGAATTTAATACTGGTCTCACAGGAAATGTTCAAAACATAGTCAGTAAGAAGAGTCAGTATTCTTGTACTTAAGTTGGCATTGTGCCTTTTGTATTTAATTCCGATGCAATTTCTGTGTTTCGTCGTCAATAAGAAGGTCCAAGGGATACAGTAAACCTGAAGTGAAGCATCGGAATCTATAACTAGTGTCACAGGAATTGTTAAAAACATATACAGTAAGAAGAGTCAGTCTTCTTGTACTTAAGTTGGCATTGAGCCTTTTGTATTTAATTCCGATGCAATTTCTGTGTTTCGTCGTCAATAAGAAGGTCCAAGGGATACAGTAAACCTGAAGTGAAGCTTCGGAATCTATAACTAGTGCCACAGGAATGGTTCAAAACATAGGCAGTAAGAAGAGCCAGTCTTCTTGTACTTAAGTCGGCATTGTGCCTTTTGGATTTAATTCCAATGCAATTTCTGTGTTTCGTCGTCAATAAGAAGATCCAAGGGATACAGTAAACCTGAAATGAAGCTTCGGAATCTATAACTAGTGTTACATGGAAAGGTTCAAAACATAGACAGTAAGAAGAGCCAGTCTTCTTGTACTTATGACGGCATTGTGCCTTTGGTATTTAATTCCGATGCAATTTCTGTGTTTCGTCGTCAATAAGAAGGTCCAAAGGGTACAGTAAAGCTGAAGTGAAGCATCGGAATCTATAACCAGTGACACAGGAATGGTTCAAAACATAGACCTTAAGAAGAGCCAGTCTTCTTATACTTAAGTCGGCATTGTGCCTTTTGCATTTAATTCCGATCCAATTTCTGTATTTCGTACTCAATAAAAAGGACCAAGGGATACAGTAAATCTGAAGTGAAGCTTCGCAATCTATAACTAGTGTCTCAGGAATGGTTCAAATCTTAGACAGTAAGAAGAGCCAGTCTTCCTGTACTTAAGTCGGCATTGTGCCTTTTGCATTGCTATTCCGATGCAATTTCTGTGTTTCATCGTCAATAAGAAGGTCCGAGGAATACAGTAAACCTGAAGTGAAGCATCGGAATCTATAATTAGTGTCACAGGAATGGTCCAAAACATAGAGAGTAAGAGGGTCAGTCATCTTGTACTTAATTCGTCATTGTACCTCTTCTATTTAATTCCGATGCAATTTCTGTGTTTCGCCGTCAATAAGAAGGTCCAAGGGATACAATAAACCAGAAGTGAAGCATCGGAATCTATAACTAGTGTCACGGGAATGGTTCAAAGCATAGACAGTAAGAAGAGCCAGTTTTCTTGTACTTAAGTCTGCATTGTGCATTTTGTATTTAATTCCGATGCAATTTCTCTGTTTCATCGTCGGTAAGAAGGTCAGAGGTATACAGTGAACCTAAAGTGAACCATCGGAATCTATAACTAGTGTCACAGGAATGGTTCAAAACATAGACAGTAAGAAGAGCCAGTCTTCTTGTACTTAAGTCGGCATTGTACCTTTTGTATCTAATTTCGATGCACTTTCTGTGTTTCGTCGTCAATAAGAAGGTCCAAGGTATACAGTAAACCTGACGTGAAGCATCGGAATCTATAACTAGTGTCACAGGAATGGTTCAAATCATAGACAGTTAGAAGAGCCAGTCTTCTTGTACTTAAGTCGGCATTGTGCCTTTTGTATTTAATTCCGATGCAATTTCTGTGTTTCGTCGTCAATAAGAAGGTCCAAGGGATACAGTAAACCTGATGTGAAGCATCGGAATCTATAACTAGTGTCACAGGAACGGTTCAAAGCATAGACAGTAAAAAGAGCCAGTCTTCTTGTACTTAAGTCGGCATTGTGCCTTTTGTATTTAATTCCGATGCAATTTCTGTGTTTCATCGTCAATAAGAAGGTCAGAGAGAAACAGTAAACGTGAAGTGAAGCATTGGAATCTATAACTAGTGTCACAGGATTGGTTCAAAATTAGACAGTAAGAAGAGTCAGTCTTTTTGTACTTAAGTCGGCATTGTGCCTTTTGTATTTAATTCCGATGCAATTTCTGTGTTTCGTCGTCAATAAGAAGGTCCAAGGGATACAGTAAACCTGAAGTGAAGCATCGGAATCTATAACTAGTGTCACAGGAATTGTTCAAAATATAGACAGTAAGAAGAGCCACTCTTCTTGTACTTAAGTCGGCATTGTTGTTTTGGTATATAATTCCGTTGCAATTTCTGTGTTTCATCGTCAATAAGAAGGTCAGAGGGATACAGTAAACTTGAAGTGAGCATCGGACTCTATAACGAGTGTCACAGGAATGGTTCAAAACATAGACAGTAAGAAGAGTCAGTCTTCTTGTACTTAAGTCGGCATTGTGCCTTTTGTTTTCAATTCCGATGCAATTTCTGTTTTTCGTCGTCCATAAAAAGGTCCAAGGGATACAGTAAAACTGAAGTGAAGCATCGGAATCTATAACTAGTGTCACAGGAATGGTTCTAAAAATAGACAGTGAGAAGAGCCAGTCTTCATGTACTTAAGGCGGCATTGGGCCTTTTGTATTTAATTCCGATGCAATTTCAGTGTTTCGTCGTTAATAAGACGGAAGAAGGGACACAATAAACCTGAAGTGAGGCATCGGAATCTATAACTAGTGTGAGAGGAATGGTTATAAACACAGACAGGAAGAAGAGTTAGTTTTCTTTCACTTATGTCGGCATTGTACCTTTGTATTTAATACCGATGCAATTTCTTTGTTTCGTCGTCAATAAGAAGGTCCAAGGGATACAGTAAATCAGGAGTGAAGCATCGGAATCTATAACTAGCGTCTCAGGAATGGTTTAAAACATAGACTGGAAGAAAAGCCAGTCTTCTTGTACTTAAGTCTTCATTGTCCTTTTGTATTTAATTCCGATGCAATTTCTGTGTTTCGTCGTCAATAAGAAGGTCCAAGGGATACAGTAAACCTGAAGTGAAGCATCGAATCTAAAACTAGTGTCACAGGAATGGATCAAAACATAGGCAGTAAGAAGAGTTAGTCTTCCTGTACTTAATTCGGCGTTGTATCTTTTGTATTTAATTCCGATGCAATTTCTGTGTTTCGTCGTCAATAAGAAGGTCCAAGGGATACAGTAAATCTAAAGTGAAGCTTCGGAATCTATAACTAGTGTCTCAGGAATAGTTCAAATCTTAGACAGTAGGAAGAGCCAGTCTTCTTGTACTTAAGTCAGCTTTGTGGCTTTTCTATTTAATTCCGTTGAAATTTCTGTGTTTCGTCGTGAATAAGAAGGTCCAAGGGATTCAGTAAACCTGATATGAAGCATCGGAATCTATAACTAGTGTCACAGGAATGGTTCAAAACATAGACAGTAAGAAGAGCCAGTCCTCTTGTGCTTAAGTCGGCATTGTGCCATTTGCATTTAATCGCGATGTAATTTCTGTATTTCATCGTCAATAAGAAGGTCCAAGGGATACAGTAAACCTAATGTGAAGCATCGGAATCTATAACTAGTGTGACAGGAATGGTTCAACTCATAGACAGTAAGATGAGCAAGTCTTCTTGTACTTATGTCGGCATTGTGCCATTAGTATTTAATTCCGATGCAATTTCTGTGTTTCGTCATCAATAAGAAGGTCCAGGGAATACAGAAAACCTGACGTGACGCGTCGGAATCTATAACTAGTGTCACAGGAATGGTTCAATTCATAGACAGTAAGAAGAGCCAGTCTTCATGTACATAAGTCGGCATTGTGCTTTTTGGATTTAATTCCGATGCAATTACTATGTTTCGTCGTCAATAAGTAGGTCCAAGGGATACAGTACACCTGACGTGAAGCTTCGGAATCTATATCTAGTGTCACAGGAATGGATCAAATCATAGACAGTAAGAAGAGCCCGTATTCTTGTACTTAAGTCGGATTTGTGACGTTTGTATTTAATTCCGATGCATTTTCTGTGTTTCATCGTCAATAAGAAGGTCCATGGGATACGGTAAACTTGAAGTGAAGCATCGGAATCTATAACTATAGTCACTGGAATGGTGCAAACATAGACAGTAAGAAGAGCCAGTCTTCCGGTACTTAAGTCGGCATTGTGCCTTTTGTATTTAATTCCGATGCAAATTCTGTGTTTCGTCGTCAATAAGATGGTCCAAGGGATACAGTAAACCTGAAGTGACGCATCGGAATCTATAACTAGTGTAATAGGAATGGTTCAAAATATAGACAGTAAGAAGAGCCTCTCTTCTTGTACTTAAGTCGGCATTGTGCCTTTTGTATTTAATTCCGATGCAATTTCTGTGTTTCGTCGTCAATAAGAAGGATGAAGGGACACAGTAAACCTGAAGTGAAGCATGGGAATCTATAACTAGTGTGACAGGAATGGTTCAAAACACAGACAGTAAGAAGAGTTAGTCTTGTTGCACTTAAGTCGGCATTGTACCTTTGTATTTAATTCCGATGCAATTTCTTTGTTTCGTCGTCAATAAGAAGGTCCAAGGGATACAGTAAATCGGAAGTGAAGCATCGGAATCTATAACTAGCGTCTCCGGAATGGTTGAAAACATAGAATGGAAGAAGAGCCAGTCTTCTTGTACTTAAGTCTTCATTGTCCTTTTGCATTTAATTCCGATGCAATTTCTGTGTTTCGTCGTCAATAAGAAGGTCCAAGGGATACAGTAAACCTGAAGTGAAGCATCGGAATCTATAACTAGTGTCACAGGAATTGATCAAAACATAGGCAGTAAGAAGAGTTAGTCTTCTTGTACTTAATTCGGCGTTGTATCTTTTGTATTTAATTCCGATGCAATTTATGTGTTTCGTCGTCAATAAGAAGGTCCAAGGGATACAGTAAATCTGAAGTGAAGCTTCGGAATCTATAACTAGTCTCTCAGGAATGGTTCAAATCTTAGACAGTAAGAAGAGCCAGTCTACTTGTACTTAAGTCAGCTTTGTGGCTTTTCTATTTAATTCCGTTGAAATTTCTGTGTTTCGTCGTGAATAAGAAGGTCCAAGGGATTCAGTAAACCTGATATGAAGCATCGGCATCTATAACTAGTGTCACAGGAATGGTTCAAAACATAGACAGTAAGAAGAGCCAGTCCTCTTGTACTTAAGTCGGCATTGTGCCATTTGCATTTAATCGCGATGTAATTTCTGTATTTCATCGTCAATAAGAAGGTCCAAAGGATACAGTAAACCTAATGTGAAGCATCGGAATCTATAACTAGTGTGACAGGAATGGTTTAACTCATAGACAGTAAGAAGAGCAAGTCTTCTTGTACTTATGTCGGCATTGTGCCATTAGTATTTAATTCCGATGCAATTTCTGTGTTTCGTCTTCAATAAGAAGGTCCAGGGAATACAGAAAACCTGACGTGACGCGTCGGAATCTATAACTAGTGTCACAGGAATGGTTCAATTCATAGACAGTAAGAAGAGCCAGTCTTCATGTACATAAGTCGGCATTGTGCCTTTTGGATTTAATTCCGATGCAATTACTATGTTTCGTCGTCAATAAGTAGGTCCAAGGGATACAGTACACCTGACGTGAAGCTTCGGAATCTATATCTAGTGTCACAGGAATGGATCAAATCATAGACAGTAAGAAGAGCCCGTATTCTTGTACTTAAGTCGGATTTGTGACGTTTGTATTTAATTCCGATGCATTTTCTGTGTTTCATCGTCAATTAGAAGGTCCATGGGATACGGTAAACTTTAAGTGAAGCATCGGAATCTATAACTATGGTCACTGGAATGGTGCAAAACATAGACAGTAAGAAGAGCCAGTCTTCCGGTACTTAAGTCGGCATTGTGCCTTTTGTATTTAATTCCGATGCAAATTCTGTGTTTCGTCGTCAGTAAGATGGTCCAAGGGATACAGTAAACCTGAAGTGACGCATCGGAATCTATAACTAGTGTCATAGGAATGGTTCAAAATAAAGACAGTAAGAAGAGCCTCTCTTCTTGTACTTAAGTCGGCATTGTGCCTTTTGTATTTAATTCCGATGCAATTTCTGTGTTTCGTCGTCAATAGGAAGGATGAAGGGACACAGTAAACCTGAAGTGAAGCATGGGAATCTATAACTAGTGTGACAGGAATGGTTCAAAACACAGACAGTAAGAAGAGTTAGTCTTGTTGCACATAAGTCGGCATTGTACCTTTGTATTTAATTCCGATGCAATTTCTTTGTTTCGTCGTCAATAAGAAGGTCCAAGGGATACAGTAAATCGGAAGTGAAGCATCGGAATCTATAACTAGCGTCTCCGGAATGGTTGAAAACATAGAATGGAAGAAGAGCCAGTCTTCTTGTACTTAAGTCTTCATTGTCCTTTTGCATTTAATTCCGATGCAATTTCTGTGTTTCGTCGTCAATAAGAAGGTCCAAGGGATACAGTAAACCTGAAGTGAAGCATCGGAATCTATAACTAGTGTCACAGGAATTGATCAAAACATAGGCAGTAAGAAGAGTTAGTCATCCTGTACTTAATTCGGCGTTGTATCTTTTGTATTTAATTCCGATGCAATTTATGTGTTTCGTCGTCAATAAGAAGGTCCAAGGGATACAGTAAATCTGAAGTGAAGCTTCGGAATCTATAACTAGTCTCTCAGGAATTTTTCAAATCTTAGACAGTAAGAAGAGCCAGTCTTCTTGTACTTAAGTGAGCTTTGTGGCTTTTCTATTTAATTCCGTTGAAATTTCTGTGTTTCGTCGTGAATAAGAAGGTCCAAGGGATTCAGTAAACCTGATGTGAAGCATCGGAATCTATAACTAGTGTCACAGGAATGGTTCAAAACATGGACAGTAAGAAGAGCCAGTCTTCTTGTACTTAAGTCGGCATTGTGCCCTTTGCATTTAATCCCGATGCAATTTCTGTATTTCATCGTCAAAAAGAAGGTCCAAGGAATACAGTAAACCTGATGTGAAGCATCGGAATCTAGAACTACTGTGACAGGAATGGTTCAAATCATTGACAGTAAGAAGAGCAAGTCTTCTTGTACTTATGTCGGCATTGTGCCTTTAGTATTTAATTCCGATGCAATTTCTGTGTTTCGTCGTCAATACGAAGGTCCAAGGGATACAGTAAACCTGACGTGACGCATCGGAATATATAACTTGTGTCACAGGAATGGTTCAATTCATAGACAGTAAGAAGTGCCAGTCTTCATGTACTTAAGTCGGCATTGTGCCTTTTGGATTTAATTCCGATGCAATATCGATGTTTCGTCGTCAATAAGTAGGTCCAACGGATACAGTACACCTGACGTGAAGCATCGGAATCTATAACTAGTGTCACAGGAATGGTTCAAATCATAGACAGTAAGAAGAGCCAGTCTTCTTGTCCTTAAGTCGCATTGTGACTTTTGTATTTAATTCCGATGCATTTTCTGTGTTTCATCGTCAATAAGAAGGTCCATGGGATACGGTGAACCTGAAGTGAAGCATCGGAATCTATAACTAGTGTCACAGGAATGGTTCAAAACATAGGCAGTAAGAAGAGTCAGTCTTCTTCTACTTAATTCGGCGTTGTACCTTTTGTGTTTAATTCCGATGCAATTTCTGTGTTTCGTCGTCAATAACAAGGTCCAAGGGATACAGTAAATCTGCAGTGAAGCTTCGGAATCTATTACTAGTGTCTCAGAAATGGTTCAAATTTTAGACAGTAAGAAGAGCCAGTCTTCTTGTACTTAAGCCGGCATTGTGCATTTTTTATTTGATTCCGATGAAATTTCTGTGTTTCGTCGCCAATAAGAAGGTCCAAGGGATACAGGTAAGCTGATGCGAAGCATCGGAATCTATAACTAGTGTAACAGGAATGGTTCAAATCATAGACAGTGAGAAGAGTTAGTCCTCTTGCACTTTAGTCAGCATTGTACCCTTTTGTATTTAATTCCGATGCAATTTCTGTGTTTCGTCGTCAATAAGAAGGTCCAAGGGATACAGTAAACCTGAAGTGAAGCTTCGGAATCCATAACTAGTGTCGCAGGAATGGTTCAAACATACACAGTAAGAAGAGCCAGTCTTCTTGTACTTATGTCGGCATTGTGCCTTTTGTATTTATTTCCGATGCAATTCCTGTGATTCGTCGTCAATAAGAAGGTCATAGGGAAGCAGTGAACCTGAAGTGAAGCATCGGAATCTAGAACTAGTGTGACAGGAATGGTTCAAATCATTGACAGCAAGAAGAGCAAGTCTTCTTGTACTTATGTCGGCATTGTGCCTTTAATATTTAATTCCGATGCAATTTCTGTGTTTCGTCGTCAATACGAAGGTCCAAGGGATACAGTAAACCTGACGTGACGCATCGGAATACATAACTTGTGTCACAGGAATGGTTCAATTCATAGACAGTAAGAAGAGCCAGTCTTCATGTACTTAAGTCGGCATTGTGCCTTTTGGATTTAATTCCGATGCAATTTCGATGTTTGGTCGTCAATAAGTAGGTCCAACGGATACAGTACACCTGACGTGAAGCATCGGAATCTATAACTAGTGTCACAGGAATGGTTCAAAACATAGACAGTAAGAAGAGTCAGTCTTCTTGTACTTAATACGGCGTTGTACATTTTGTATTTAATTCCGATGCAATCTCTGTGTGACGTCGTCAATAAAAAGTCCAAGGTATACAGTAAACCTGATGTGAAGCTTCGGAATCTATAACTAGTGTCTCAGGAATGGTTCAAATCATAGATAGTAAGAAGAGCCAGTCGTCTTGTACTTAAGTCGGCATTGTGCCTTTTGTATTTAATTCCGATGAGATTTCTGTGTTTTGTCGTCAATAAGAAGGTCAAGGGATACAGTAAACCAGAAGTGAAGCATCGGAATCTACAACTAGTGTCACAGGAATGGTTCAAAGCGTAGACAGTAAGACGAGGCAGTCTTCTTGTACTTAAGTCGGCATTGTGCTTTTTGTATTTAATTCCGATGCAATATCCGTGTTTCATCGTCAGTAAGAAGGTCAGAGGGATACAGTAAACCTGAAGTGAAGCATCGGAATCTATAACTAGTGTCACAGGAATGGTTCAAAACATAGACAGTAAGAAGAGTCAGTCTTCTTGTACTTAAGTCGGCATTGTGCCTTTTGTATTTAATTCCGATACAATTTCTGTGTTTCGTCGTCAATAACAAGGTCCAAGGGATACAGTAAACCTGAAGTGAAGCATCGGAATCTATAACTAGTGGCACAGGAATGGTTCAAAATATAGACAGTAAGAAGAACCAGTCTTCATGTACATAAGGCGGCATTGTGCCTTTTAAATTTAATTCCGATGCAATTTCTGTGTTTCATCGTCAATAAGAAGCTCCAAGGGATACAGTAAACACATAGTGACGCATCGGAATTTAATACTGGTCTCACAGGAGATCTTCAAATCATAGTCAGTAAGAAGAGTCAGTCTTCTTGTACTTAAGGCGGCATTGTGCCTTTTGTATTTAATTCCGATGCAATTTCTGTGTTTCGTCGTCAATAAGAAGGTCCAAGGGATACAGTAAACCTGAAGTGAAGCATCGGAATCTATAACTAGTGCCACAGGAATGGTACAAAACATAGACAGTAAGAAGAGGCAGTCTTCTTGTACTTAAGTCGGCATTGTGCCTTTTGTATTTAATCCCGACGCAATATCTGTGTTTTGTCGTCAACAAGAAGGTCCAAGGGAAAGAGTAAACCTGAAGTGATGCATCGGAATCTATAACTAGTGTCACAGGAATGGTTCAAAACATAGACAGTAAGAGGAACCAGTCTTCTTGTACTTAAGTCGGCACTGTGCCTTTTGTATTTAATTCCGAAGCAATTTCTGTGTTTCGTCGTTAATAGGAAGGTACAAGGGATACAGTAAACCTGGAGTGAAGCACCGGCATCTATAACTAGTGTCAAAGGAATGGTTCTAAACGTGGACAGTAAGAAGAGCCATTCTTCTTGTACTTAAGTCGGCATTGTGCCTCTTGTATTTAATTCCGATGCAATTTCTGTGTTTCGTCGTCAATAAGAAGGTCCAAGGGATACAGTAAACCTGAAGTGAAGCATCGGAATCTATAACTAGTGCCACGGGAATGGTTCAAAACATAGACAGTAAGTAGAGCCACTCTTCTTGTACTTAAGTCGGCATTTTGGTTTTGTTATTTAACTCCGATGCAATTTCTGGGTTTCAACGTCAATAAGAAGGTCAGTGGGATACAGTAAACCTGAAGTGAGCATCGGAATCTATAACGAGTGTCACAGGAATGGTTCAAAATATAGACAGTAAGAAGAGTCAGTCTTCTTGTACTTAAGTCGGCATTGTGCCTTTTGTTTTTAATTCCGATGCAATTTCTGTGTTTCGTCGTCCATAAAAATGTCCAAAGGATACAGTAAACCTGAAGTCAAGCATCGGAATCTATAACTAGTGTCACAGGAATGGTTCAAAATATAGACAGTGAGAAGAGCCAGTCTTCATGTACTTAAGGCGGCATTGTGCCTTTTGTATTTAATTCCGATGCAATTTCAGTGTTTCGTCGTCAATAAGAAGGATGAAGGGACACAGTAAACCTGAAGTGAAGCTTCGGAATCTGTAACTAGTGTCTCAGGAATGGTTCAAATCTTAGACAGTATGAAGAGCCAGTCTTCTTGTACTTAAGTCAGCATTGTGGCTTTTCTATTTAATTCCGTTGAAATTTCTGTGTGTCGTCGTGAATAAGAAGGTCTAAGGGATACAGTACACCTGACGTGAAGCATCGGAATCTATAACTAGTGTCACAGGAATGGTTCAATCCATAGACAGTAAGAAGAGCCAGTCTTCTTGTACTTAAGTCGGCATTGTGACTTTTGTATTTAATTCCGATGCTTTTTCTGTGTTTCATCGTCAATAAGAAGGTCCAAGGGAAACAGTAAACCTGAAGTGAAGCATCGGAATCTATAAGTAGTGACACAGGAATGGATCAAAACATAGGCAGTAAGAAGAGTTAGTCTTCTTGTACTTATTTCGGTGTTGTATCTTTTGTATTTAATTCCGATGCAATTTCTGTGTTTCGTCGTCAATAAGAAGGTCCAAGGGATACAGTAAATCTGAAGTGAAGCTTCGGAATCTATTACTAGTGTCTCAGGAATGGTTCAAATCTTAGACAGTAAGAAGAGCCAGTCTTCTTGTACTTAAGTCAGCTTTGTGGCTTTTCTATTTAATTCCTTTGAAATTTCTGTGTTTCGTCGTGAATAAGAAGGTCCAAGGGATACAGTACACCTTACGTGAAGCATCGGAATCTATAACTAGTGTCACAGGAATGGTTCAAATCATAGACAGTAAGAAGAGCCAGTCTTCTTGTACTTAAGTCGGCATTGTGCCTTTTGTTTTTAATTCCGATGCAATTTCTGTGTTTCGTCGTCCATAAAAAGGTCCAAGGGATACAGTAAACCTGAAGTGAAGCATCGGAATCTATAACTAGTGTCTCAGGAATGGTTCAAATCTTAGACAGTAAGAAGAGCCAGTCTTCTTGTACTTAAGTCGGCATTGTGCCATTTGCATTTAATCCCGATGCAATTTCTGTATTTCATCGTCAATAAGAAGGTCCAAGGGATACAGTAAACCTGATGTGAAGCATCGGAATCTATAACTAGTGTGACAGGAATGGTTCAAATCATAGACAGTAAGAAGAGCAAGTCTTCTTGTACTTATGTCGGCATTGTGCCTTTAGTATTTAATTCCGATGCAATTTCTGTGTTTCGTCGTCAATAAGATGGTCCAAGGGATACAGTACACCTGACGTGAAGCATCGGAATCTATAACTAGTGTCACAGGAATGGTTCAAATCATAGACAGTAAGAAGAGCCAGTCTTCTTGTACTTAAGTCGGCATTGTGACTTTTGTATTTAATTCCGATGCATTTTCTGTGTTTCATCGTCAATAAGAAGGTCCATGGGATACGGTAAACTTGAAGTGAAGCATCGGAATCTATAACTATGGTCACAGGAATGGTTCAAAACATAGACAGTAAGAAGAGCCAGTCTTCCGGTACTTAAGTCGGCATTGTGCCTTTTGTATTTAATTCCGATGCAAATTCTGTGTTTCGTCGTCAATAAGAAGGTCCAAGGGATACAGTAAACCTGAAGTGAAGCATCGGAATCTATTACTAGTGTCTCAGGAATGGTTCAAAACATAGACTGTAAGAAGAGCCAGTCTTCTTGTACTTAAGTCGGCATTGTGCCATTTGCATTTAATCCCGATGCAATTTCTGTATTTCATCGTCAATAAGAAGGTCCAAGGGATACAGTAAACCTGATGTGAAGCATCGGAATCTATAACTAGTGTGACAGGAATGGTTCAAATCATAGACAGTAAGAAGAGCAAGTCTTCTTGTACTTATGTCGGCATTGTGCCTTTAGTATTTAATTCCGATGCAATTTCTGTGTTTCGTCGTCAATAAGAAGGTCCAAGGGATACAGTACACCTGACGTGAAGCATCGGAATCTATAACTAGTGTAATAGGAATGGTTCAAATCATAGACAGTAAGAAGAGTTAGTCCTCTTGTACTTTAGTCAGCATTGTACTTTTTGTATTTAATTCCGATTCAATTTCTGTGTTTCGTCGTCAATAAGAAGGTCCAAGGGATACAGTAAACCTGAAGTGAAGCTTCGGAATCCATAACTAGTGTCACAGGAATGGTTCAAACATACACAGTAATACGAGCCAGTCTTCTTGTACTTATGTCGGCATTGTGCCTTTTGTATTTATTTCCAATGCAATTCCTGTGATTCGTCGTCAGTAAGAAGGTCAAAGGGATGCAGTGAACCTGAAGTGAAGCATCGGAATCTATAACTAGTGTCACAGGAATGGTTCAAAACATAGACAGTAAGAAGAGCCAGTCTTCATGTACTTAAGTCGGCATTGTGCCTTTGGTATTTAATTCCGATGCAATTTCTGTGTTTCGTCGTCATTAAGAAGGTCCAAGAGATGCAGTAAACCTGAAGAGAAGCATCGGAATCTATAACCAGTGTCACAGGAATGGTTCGAAACATAGACAGTAAGAAGAGTCAGTCTTCTTGAACTTAATTCGGCATTGTACATTTTGTATTTAATTCCGATGCAATTTCTGTGTGACGTCGTCAATAAAAAGTCCAAGGTATACAGTAAACCTGAAGTGAAGCATCGGAATCTATAACTAGTGTCACAGGAATGGATCAAAACATAGGCAGTATGAAGATTTAGTCTTCTTGTACTTAATTCGGCGTTGTATCTTTTGTATTTAATTCCGATGCAATTTCTGTGTTTCGTCGTCAATAAGAAGGTCCAAGGGATACAGTAAATCTGAAGTGAAGTTTCGGAATCTATAACTAGTGTCTCAGGAATGGTTCAAATCTTAGACAGTATAAAAAGCCAGTCCTCATGTACTGAAGTCAGCTTTGTGGCTTTTCTATTTAATTCCGTTGAAATTTCTGTGTTTCGTCGTGAATAAAAAGGTCCAAGGGATTCAGTAAACCTGATGTGAAGCATCGGAATCTATAACTAGTGTCACAGGAATGGGTCAAAACATAGACAGTAAGAAGAGCCAGTCTTCTTGTACATAAGTCGGCATTGTGCCATTTGCTTTTAATCCCGATGCAATTTCTGTATTTCATCGTCTATAAGAAGGTCCAAGGGATACAGTAAACCTGATGTGAAGCATCGGAATCTATAACTAGTGTGACAGGAATGGTTCAAATCATAGACAGTAAGAAGAGCAAGTCTTCTTGTACTTATGTCGGCATTGTGCCTTTAGTATTTAATTCCGATGCAATTTCTGTGTTTCGTCGTCAATAAGAAGGTCCAAGGGATACAGTACACCTGACGTGAAGCATCGGAATGTATAACTAGTGTCACAGGAATGGTTCAAATCATAGACAGTAAGAAGAGCCAGTGTTCTTGTACTTAAGTCGGCATTGTGACTTTTGTATTTAATTCCGATGCATTTTCTGTGATTCATCGTCAATAAGAAGGTCAATGGGATACGGTAAACTTGAAGTGAAGCATCGGAATCTATAACTGGTGTCACAGGGATGGTTCAAAAATTAGACAGTAAGAAGAGCAAGTCTTCCGTTACTTAAGTCGGCATTGTGCCTTTTGTATTTAATTCCGAAGCAAATTCTGTGTTTCGTCGTCAATAAGAAGGTCCAAGGGATAGAGTAAACCTGAAGTGAAGCATCGGAATCAATTACTAGTGTCTCAGGAATGGTTCAAAACATAGACTGTAAGAAGAGCCAGTCTTCTTGTACTTAAGTCGGCATTGTCCTTTTGTATTTTTTCCGATGCAATTTCTGTGTTTCGTCGTCAATAAGTAGGTCCAAGGGATACAGTAAACCTGAAGTGAAGCATCGGAATCTATAACTAGTGTCACAGGAATGGTTCAAAACATAGGCAGTAAGAAGAGTCAGTCTTCTTGTACTTAATTCGGCGTTGTACCTTTTGTGTTTAATTCGGATGCAATTTCTGTGTTTCGTCGTCAATAAGAAGGTCCAAGGGATACAGTAAATCTGTAGTGAGGCTTCGGAATCTATAACTAGTGTCTCAGAAATGGTTCAAAATTTAGACAGTAAGAAGAGCCAGTCTTCTTGTACTTAAGCCGGCATTGTGCATTTTCTATTTAATTCCGATGAAATTTCTGTGTTTCGTCGCCAATAAGAAGGTCCAAGGGATACAGTTAACCTGATGCGAAGCATCGGAATCTATAACTAGTGTCACAGGAATGGTTCAAAACATAGACAGTAAGAAGAGCCAGTCTTCTTGTACTTAAGTCGGCATGGTGCCTTTGTATATAAATTCGATGCAATTTCTGTGTTTCATCGTCAATAAGAAGGTCAGAGGGATACAGTAAACCGTTAGTGATGCATCGGAACCTATAACTAGTGTCACAGGAATAGTTCAAAGCATAGACAGCAAGAAGAGGCAGTCGTCTTGTACTTAAGTCGGCATTGTGCCTTTTGTAATTAATTTTCATGCAATTTCTGTGTTTCGTCGTCAATACGAGGGTACAAGAGATACAGTAAACCTGAAGTGAAGCATCGGAATCTATAACTAGTATAACAGGAATGGTTCAAAACATAGACAGTAAGAAGAGTTAGTCCTCTTGTACTTTAGTCAGCATTGTTCCTTTTGTATTTAATTCCGATGCAATTTCTGTGTTTCGTCGTCAATAAGAAGGTCCAAGGGATACAGTAAACCTGAAGTGAAGCTTTGGAATCCATAACTAGTGTCACAGGAATGGTTCAAACATACACAGTAAGAAGAGCCAGTCTTCTTGTACTTATGTCGGCATTGTGCCTTTTGTATTTATTTCCGATGCAATTCCTGTGATTCGTCGTCAGTAAGAAGGTCAAAGGGATGCAGTGAACCTGAAGTGAAGCATCGGAATCTATAACTAGTGTCACAGGAATGGTTC
The DNA here is from genome assembly GCF_021461385.2 of Schistocerca piceifrons. Taxonomy (NCBI): domain Eukaryota; kingdom Metazoa; phylum Arthropoda; class Insecta; order Orthoptera; family Acrididae; genus Schistocerca; species Schistocerca piceifrons. The sequence goes on from NW_025728257.1 coordinate 796,319, forward strand.
AAAACATAGACAGTAAGAAGAGCCAGTCTTCTTGTACTTAAGTCGGCATTGTGCCTTTTGTATTTAATTCCGATGCAATTTCTGTGTTTCATCGTCAATAAGAAGGTCAGAGGGATACAGTAAACCGGAAGTGAAGCATCAGAATCTATAGCTAGTGTCACTGGAATGGTTCAATACATAGACAGTAAGAAGAGTCAGTCTTCTTGTACTTAAGTCGGCATTGTACATTTTGTATATAATTCCGATGCAATTTCTGTGTGACGTCGTCAATAAAAAGGCCAAGGTATACAGTAAACCTGATGTGAAGCATCGGAATCTATAACTAGTGTCTCAGGAATGGTTCAAATCATAGACAGTAAGATGAGCCAGTCGTCTTGTACTTAAGTCGGCATTGTGCCTTTTGTATTTAATTCCGATGAGATTTCTGTGTTTTGTCGTCAATAAGAAGGTCAAGGGATACAGTAAACCAGAAGTGAAACATCGGAATCTATAACTAGTGTCACAGGAATGGTTCAAAACGTAGACAGAAAGACGAGGCAGTCTTCTTGTACTTAAGTCGGCATTGTGCCTTTTGTATTTAATTCCGATGCAATTTCTGTGTTTCATCGCCAGTAAGAAAGTCAGAGAGATACAGTAAACCTGAAGTGAAGCATCGGAATCTATAACAAGTGTGACAGGAATGGTTCAAATCATAGACAGTAAGAAGAGCAAGTCTTCTTGTACTTATGTCGGCATTGTGCCTTTAGTATTTAATTCCGATGCAATTTCTGTGTTTCGTCGTCAATAAGAAGGTCCAAGGGATACAGTACACCTGACGTGAAGCATCGGAATCTATAACTAGTGTCACAGGAATGGTTCAAATCATAGACAGTAAGAAGAGCCAGTCTTCTTGTACTTAAGTCGGCATTGTGACTTTTGTATTTAATTCCGATGCATTTTCTGTGTTTCATCGTCAATAAGAAGGTCAATGGGATACGGTAAACTTGAAGTGAAGCATCGGAATCTATAACTATGGACACAGGGATGATTCAAAACATAGACAGTAAGAAGAGCCAGTCTTCCGTTACTTAAGTCGGCATTGTGCCTTTTGTATTTAATTCCGATGCAAATTCTGTGTTTCGTCGTCAATAAGAAGGTCCAAGGGATACAGTAAACCTGAAGTGAAGCATCGGAATCTATCACTAGTGTCTCAGGAATGGTTCAAAACATAGACTGTAAGAGGAGCCAGTCTTTTTGTACTTAAGTCGGCATTGTCCTTTTGTATTTAATTCCGATGCAATTTCTGTGTTTCGTCGTCAATAAGAAGGTCCAAGGTATACAGTAAAACTGAAGTGAAGCATCGGAATCTATAACTAGTGTCACAGGAATGGTTCAAAACATAGGCAATAAGAAGAGTCAGTCTTCTTGTACTTAATTCGGCGTTGTACCTTTTGTGTTTAATTCCGATGCAATCTCTGTGTTTCGTCGTCAATAAGAAGGTCCAAGGGATACAGTAAATCTGTAGTGAAGCTTCGGAATCTATAACTAGTGTCTTAGAAATGGTTCAAATTTTAGACAGTAAGAAGAGCCAGTCTTCTTGTACTTAAGCCGGCATTGTGCATTTTCTATTTAATTCCGAAGAAATTTCTGTGTTTCGTCGCCAATAAGAAGGTCCAAGGGATACAGTTAACCTGATGCGAAGCATCGGAATCTATAACTAGTGTCACAGGAATGGTTCAAAACATAGACAGTAAGAAGAGCCAGTCTTCTTGTACTTAAGTCGGCATGGTGCCTTTTGTATTTAAATTCGATGCAATTTCTGTGTTTCATCGTCAATAAGAAGGTCAGAGGGATACAGTAAACCGTTAGTGACGCATCGGAACCTATAACTAGTGTCACAGGAATAGTTCAAAGCATAGACAGTAAGAAGAGGCAGTCGTCTTGTACTTAAGTCGGCATTGTGCCTTTTGTATTTAATTTTGATGCAATTTCTGTGTTTCGTCGTCAATACGAAGGTACAAGAGATACAGTATACCTGAAGTGAGGCATCGGAATCTATAACTAGTGTAACAGGAATGGTTCAAAGCATAGACAGTAAGAAGAGTTAGTCCTCTTGTACTTTAGTCAGCATTGTACCTTTTGTATTTAATTCCGATGCAATTTCTGTGTTTCGTCGTCAATAAGAAGGTCCAAGGGATACAGTAAACCTGAAGTGAAGCTTCGGAATCCATAACTAGTGTCACAGGAATGGTTCAAACATACACAGTAAGAAGAGCCAGTCTTCTTGTACTTATTTCGGCATTGTGCCTTTTGTATTTATTTCCGATGCAATTCCTGTGATTCGTCGTCAGTAAGAAGGTCAAAGGGATGCAGTGAACCTGAAGTGAAGCATCGTAATCTATAACTGGTGTCACAGGAATGGTTCAAAACATAGACAGTAAGAAGAGCCAGTCTTCATGTACTTAAGTCGGCATTGTGCCTTCGGTATTTAATTCCGATGCAATTTCTGTGTTTCGTCGTCATTAAGAAGGTCCAAGGGATGTAGTAAACCTGAAGTGAAGCATTGGAATCTATAACCAGTGTCACAGGAATGGTTCAAATCATAGACAGTAAGAAGAGTCAGTCTTCTTGTACTTAATTCGGCATTGTGCATTTTGTATTTAATTCCGATGCAATTTCTGTATGACGTCGTCAATAAAAAGTCCAAGGTATACAGTAAACCTGATGTGAAGCTTCGGAATCTATAACTAGTGTCACAGGAATGGTTCAAAACATAGACAGTAAGAAGAGTCAGTCTTCTTGTACTTAAGTCGGCATTGTGCCTTTTGTATTTAATTCCGATGCAATTTCTGTGTTTCGTTGTCAATAAGAAGGTCCAAGGGATACAGTAAACCTGCAGTGAAGCATCGGAATCTATAACTAGTGTCCCAGGAATGGTTCAAAACATAGACAGTAAGAAGAGTCAGTCTACATGTACTTATGTCGGCATTGTGCCTTTTGTATTTAATTCCGATGCAATTTCTGTGTTTCGTTGTCAATAAGAAGGTCCAAGGGATACAGTAAACCTGCAGTGAAGCATCGGAATCCATAACTAGTGTCACAGGAATGGTTGAAAACATAGACCGTAAGAAGAGCCACTCTTCTTGTACTTAAGTCGGCATTGTGCCTTTTGTATTTAATTCCGACGCAATTTCTGTGTTTCATCGTCAATAAGAAGGTCCAAGGGATACAGTAAACCTGATGTGAAGCATCGGAATCTATAACTAGTGTCACAGGAATTGTTGAAAACATATTCAGTAAGAAGAGTCAGTCTTCTTGTACTTAAGTCGGCATTGTGCTTTTGTATTTAATTCGGATGCAATTTCTGTGTTTCGTCGTCAATAAGAAGGTCCAAGGGATACAGTAAACCTGATGTGAAGCATCGGAATCTATAACTAGTGTCACAGGAATTGTTGAAAACATATACAGTAAGAAGAGTCAGTCTTCTTGTACTTAAGTCGGCATTGTGCCTTTTGTATTTAATTCGGATGCAATTTCTGTGTTTCGTAGTCAATAAGAAGGTCCAAGGGATACAGTAAACCTGTAGTGAAGCATCGGAATCTATAACTAGTGCCACAGGAATGGTACAAAACATAGACAGTAAGAAGAAGCTGTCTTCTTGTACTTAAGTCGGCATTATGCCTTTTGTATTTAATTCCGATGCAATATCTGTGTTTTGTCGTCAACAAGAAGGTCCAAGGGAAACAATAAACCTGAAGTGATGCTTCGGAATCTGTAACTAGTGTCACAGGAATGGTTCAAAATATAGACAGTAAGAGGAACCAGTCTTCTTGTACTTAAGTCGGCATTGTGCCTTTTGTATTTAATTCCGAAGGAATTTCTGTGTTTCGTCGCCAATAAGAAGGTCCAAGGGATACAGTTAACCTGATGCGAAGCATCGGAATCTATAACTAGTGTCACAGGAATGGTTCAAAACATAGACAGTAGGAAGAGCCAGTCTTCTTGTACTTAAGTCGGCATGGTGCCTTTTGTATTTAAATTCGATGCAATTTCTGTGTTTCATTGTCAATAAGAAGGTCAGAGGGATACAGTAAACCTGTAGTGATGCATCGGAACCTATAACTAGTGTCACAGGATAAGTTCAAAGCATAGAGAGTAAGAAGAGGCTGTCGTCTTGTACTTAAGTCGGCATTGTGCTTTTTGTATTTAATTTTGATGCAATTTCTGTGTTTCGTCGTCAATATGAAGGTACAAGAGGTACAGTAAACCTGAAGTGAAGCATCGGAATCTATAACTAGTGTAACAGGAATGGTTCAAAACATTGACAGTAAGAAGAGTTAGTCCTCTTGTACTTTAGTCAGCATTGTACCTTTTGTATTTAATTCCGACGCAATTTCTGTGTTTCGTCGTTAATAAGAAGGTCCAAGGGATAAAGTAAACCTGAAGTGAAGCATCGGAATCTATAACTAGTGCCACAGGAATGGTACAAAACATAGACAGTAAGAAGAGTCAGTCTTCTTGTATTTAAGTCGGCATTGTGCCTTTTGTATTTAATTCCGAAGCAATTTCTGTGTTTCGTCGTCAATAAGAACGTCCAAGGGATACAGTAAACCTGAAGTGAAGCATCGGAATCCATGACTAGTGTCACAGGAATGGTTGAAAACATAGACCGTAAGAAGAACCACTCATCTTGTACTTAAGTCGGCATTGTGCATTTTGTATTTAATTCAGATGCAATTTCTGTGTCTCATCGTCAATAAGAAGGTCCAAGGGATACAGTAAACATATAGTGAAGCATCGGAATTTAATACTGGTCTCACAGGAAATGTTCAAAACATAGTCAGTAAGAAGAGCCAGTATTCTTGTACTTAAGTCGGCATTGTACATTTTGTATATAATTCCGATGCAATTTCTGTGTGACGTCGTCAATAAAAAGTCCAAGGTATACAGTAAACCTAATGTGAAGCATCGGAATCTATAACTAGTGTCTCACGAATGGTTCAAATCATAGACAGTAAGAAGAGCCAGTCGTCTTGTACTTAAGTCGGCATTGTGCCTTTTGTATTTAATTCCGATGAGATTTCTGTGTTTTGTCGTCAATAAGAAGGTCAAGGGATACAGTAAACCAGAAGTGAAACATCGGAATCTATAACTAGTGTCACAGGAATGGTTCAAAACGTAGACAGAAAGACGAGGCAGTCTTCTTGTACTTAAGTCGGCATTGTGCCTTTTGTATTTAATTCCGATGCAATTTCTGTGTTTCATCGTCAGTAAGAAGGTCAGAGGGATACAGTAAACCTGAAGTGAAGCATCGGAATCTATAACAAGTGTGACAGGAATGGTTCAAATCATAGACAGTAAGAAGAGCAAGTCTTCTTGTACTTATGTCGGCATTGTGACTTTAGTATTTAATTCCGATGCAATTTCTGTGTTTCGTCGTCAATAAGAAGGTCCAAGGGATACAGTACACCTGACGTGAAGCATCGGAATCTATAACTAGTGTCACAGGAATGGTTCAAATCATAGACAGTAAGAAGAGCCAGTCTTCTTGTACTTAAGTCGGCATTGTGACTTTTGTATTTAATTCCGATGCATTTTCTGTGTTTCATCGTCAATAAGAAGGTCAATGGGATACGGTAAACTTGAAGTGAAGCATCGGAATCTATAACTATGGACACAGGGATGATTCGAAACATAGACAGTAAGAAGAGCCAGTCTTCCGTTACTTAAGTCGGCATTGTGCCTTTTGTATTTAATTCCGATGCAAATTCTGTGTTTCGTCGTCAATAAGAAGGTCCAAGGGATACAGTAAACCTGAAGTGAAGCATCGGAATCTATCACTAGTGTCTCAGGAATGGTTCAAAACATAGACAGTAAGAAGAGCCAGTCTTCTTGTATTTCAGTCGGCATTGTGCCTTTTGTATTTATTTCCGAAGCAATTTCTGTGTTTCGTCGTCAATACGAAGGTCCAAGGGATACAGTAAATCTGAAGTGAAGCATCGGAATCTATAACTAGTGTCACAGGAATGATAGAAAACATAGACCGTAAGAAGAGCCAGTCTTCTTGTACTTAAGTCGGCATTGTCCTTTTGTATTTAATTCCGATGCAATTTCTGTGTTTCGTCGTCAATAAGAAGGTCCAAGGGATACAGTAAAACTGAAGTGAAGCATCGGAATCTATAACTAGTGTCACAGGAATGGTTCAAAACATAGGCAATAAGAAGAGTCAGTCTTCTTGTACTTAATTCGGCGTTGTACCTTTTGTGTTTAATTCCGATGCAATTTCTGTGTTTCGTCGTCAATAAGAAGGTCCAAGGGATACAGTAAATCTGTAGTGAAGCTTCGGAATCTATAACTAGTGTCTCAGAAATGGTTCAAATTTTAGACAGTAAGAAGAGCCAGTCTTCTTGTACTTAAGCCGGCATTGTGCATTTTCTATTTAATTCCGAAGAAATTTCTGTGTTTCGTCGCCAATAAGAAGGTCCAAGGGATACAGTTAACCTGATGCGAAGCATCGGAATCTATAACTAGTGTCACAGGAATGGTTCAAAACATAGACAGTAAGAAGAGCCAGTCTTCTTGTACTTAAGTCGGCATGGTGCCTTTTGTATTTAAATTCGATGCAATTTATGTGTTTCATCGTCAATAAGAAGGTCAGAGGGATACAGTAAACCGTTAGTGACGCATCGGAACCTATAACTAGTGTCACAGGAATAGTTCAAAGCATAGACAGTAAGAAGAGGCAGTCGTCTTGTACTTAAGTCGGCATTGTGCCTTTTGTATTTAATTTTGATGCAATTTCTGTGTTTCGTCGTCAATACGAAGGTACAAGAGATACAGTAAACCTGAAGTGAGGCATCGGAATCTATAAGTAGTGTAACAGGAATGGTTCAAAGCATAGACAGTAAGAAGAGTTAGTCCTCTTGTACTTTAGTCAGCATTGTACCTTTTGTATTTAATTCCGATGCAATTTCTGTGTTTCGTCGTCAATAAGAAGGTCCAAGGGATACAGTAAACCTGAAGTGAAGCTTCGGAATCCATAACTAGTGTCACAGGAATGGTTCAAACATACACAGTAAGAAGAGCCAGTCTTCTTGTACTTATTTCGGCATTGTGCCTTTTGTATTTATTTCCGATGCAATTCCTGTGATTCGTCGTCAGTAAGAAGGTCAAAGGGATGCAGTGAACCTGAAGTGAAGCATCGTAATCTATAACTGGTGTCACAGGAATGGTTCAAAACATAGACAGTAAGAAGAGCCAGTCTTCATGTACTTAAGTCGGCATTGTGCCTTCGGTATTTAATTCCGATGCAATTTCTGTGTTTCGTCGTCATTAAGAAGGTCCAAGGGAGGTAGTAAACCTGAAGTGAAGCATTGGAATCTATAACCAGTGTCACAGGAATGGTTCAAATCATAGACAGTAAGAAGAGTCAGTCTTCTTGTACTTAATTCGGCATTGTGCATTTTGTATTTAATTCCGATGCAATTTCTGTGTGACGTCGTCAATAAAAAGTCCAAGGTATACAGTAAACCTGATGTGAAGCTTCGGAATCTATAACTAGTGTCACAGGAATGGTTCAAAACATAGACAGTAAGAAGAGTCAGTCTTCTTGTACTTAAGTCGGCATTGTGCCTTTTGTATTTAATTCCGATGCAATTTCTGTGTTTCGTTGTCAATAAGAAGGTCCAAGGGATACAGTAAACCTGCAGTGAAGCATCGGAATCTATAACTAGTGTCACAGGAATGGTTCAAAACATAGACAGTAAGAAGAGTCAGTCTACTTGTACTTAAGTCGGCATTGTGCCTTTTGTATTTAATTCCGATGCAATTTCTGTGTTTCGTTGTCAATAAGAAGGTCCAAGGGATACAGTAAACCTGCAGTGAAGCATCGGAATCCATAACTAGTGTCACAGGAATGGTTGAAAACATAGACCGTAAGAAGAGCCACTCTTCTTGTACATAAGTCGGCATTGTGCCTTTTGTATTTAATTCCGACGCAATTTCTGTGTTTCATCGTCAATAAGAAGGTCCAAGGGATACAGTAAACCTGATGTGAAGCATCGGAATCTATAACTAGTGTCACAGGAATTGTTGAAAACATATTCAGTAAGAAGAGTCAGTCTTCTTGTACTTAAGTCGGCATTGTGCTTTTGTATTTAATTCGGATGCAATTTCTGTGTTTCGTCGTCAATAAGAAGGTCCAAGGGATACAGTAAACCTGATGTGAAGCATCGGAATCTATAACTAGTGTCACAAGAATTGTTGAAAACATATACAGTAAGAAGAGTCAGTCTTCTTGTACTTAAGTCGGCATTGTGCCTTTTGTATTTAATTCGGATGCAATTTCTGTGTTTCGTAGTCAATAAGAAGGTCCAAGGGATACAGTAAACCTGAAGTGAAGCATCGGAATCTATAACTAGTGCCACAGGAATGGTACAAAACATAGACAGTAAGAAGAAGCAGTCTTCTTGTACTTAAGTCGGCATTGTGCCTTTTGTATTTAATTCCGATGCAATATCTGTGTTTTGTCGACAACAAGAAGGTCCAAGGGAAACAATAAACCTGAAGTGATGCTTCGGAATCTGTAACTAGTGTCACAGGAATGGTTCAAAATATAGACAGTAAGAGGAACCAGTCTTCTTGTACTTAAGTCGGCATTGTGCCTTTTGTATTTAATTCCTAAGCAATTTCTGTGTTTCGTCGTCAATAAGAAGGTCCAAGGGATACAGTAAATCTGTAGTGAAGCTTCGGAATCTATAACTAGTGTCTCAGAAATGGTTCAAATTTTAGACAGTAAGAAGAGCCAGTCTTCTTGTACTTAAGACGGAATTGTGCATTTTCTATTTAATTCCGAAGGAAATTCTGTGTTTCGTCGCCAATAAGAAGGTCCAAGGGATACAGTTAACCTGATGCGAAGCATCGGAATCTATAACTAGTGTCACAGGAATGGTTCAAAACATAGACAGTAGGAAGAGCCAGTCTTCTTGTACTTAAGTCGGCATGGTGCCTTTTGTATTTAAATTCGATGCAATTTCTGTGTTTCATTGTCAATAAGAAGGTCAGAGGGATACAGTAAACCTGTAGTGATGCATCGGAACCTATAACTAGTGTCACAGGATAAGTTCAAAGCATAGAGAGTAAGAAGAGGCTGTCGTCTTGTACTTAAGTCGGCATTGTGCTTTTTGTATTTAATTTTGATGCAATTTCTGTGTTTCGTCGTCAATATGAAGGTACAAGAGGTACAGTAAACCTGAAGTGAAGCATCGGAATCTATAACTAGTGTAACAGGAATGGTTCAAAACATTGACAGTAAGAAGAGTTAGTCCTCTTGTACTTTAGTCAGCATTGTACCTTTTGTATTTAATTCCGACGCAATTTCTGTGTTTCGTCGTTAATAAGAAGGTCCAAGGGATAAAGTAAACCTGAAGTGAAACATCGGAATCTATAACTAGTGCCACAGGAATGGTACAAAACATAGACAGTAAGAAGAGTCAGTCTTCTTGTATTTAAGTCGGCATTGTGCCTTTTGTATTTAATTCCGAAGCAATTTCTGTGTTTCGTCGTCAATAAGAACGTCCAAGGGATACAGTAAACCTGAAGTGAAGCATCGGAATCCATGACTAGTGTCACAGGAATGGTTGAAAACATAGACCGTAAGAAGAACCACTCATCTTGTACTTAAGTCGGCATTGTGCATTTTGTATTTAATTCAGATGCAATTTCTGTGTCTCATCGTCAATAAGAAGGTCCAAGGGATACAGTAAACATATAGTGAAGCATCGGAATTTAATACTGGTCTCACAGGAAATGTTCAAAACATAGTCAGTAAGAAGAGCCAGTCTTCTTGTACTTAAGTCGGCATTGTGCATTTTCTATTTAATTCCGATGAAATTTCTGTGTTTCGTCGCCAATAAGAAGGTCCTAGGGATACAGTAAACCTAATGCGATGCATCGGAATCTATAACTAGTGTCACAGGAATGATTAAAAGTATAGACAGTAAGAAGAGCCAGTCATCATGTACATAAGGCGGCATTGTGCCTTTTGTATTTAATTCCGATGCAATTTCTGTGTTTCATCGTCAATAAGAAGGTCCAAGGTATACAGTAAACCTGATGTGAAGCTTCGGAATCTATAACTAGTGTCACAGGAATGGTTCAAAACATAGACAGTAAGAAGAGTCAGTCTTCTTGTACTTAAGTCGGCATTGTGCCTTTTGTATTTAATTCCGATGCAATTTCTGTGTTTCGTTGTCAATAAGAAGGTCCAAGGGATACAGTAAACCTGCAGTGAAGCATCGGAATCTATAATTAGTGTCACAGGAATGGTTCAAAACATAGACAGTAAGAAGAGTCAGTCTACTTGTACTTAAGTCGGCATTGTGCCTTTTGTATTTAATTCCGATGCAATTTCTGTGTTTCGTTGTCAATAAGAAGGTCCAAGGGATACAGTAAACCTGCAGTGAAGCATCGGAATCCATAACTAGTGTCACAGGAATGGTTGAAAACATAGACCGTAAGAAGAGCCACTCTTCTTGTACTTAAGTCGGCATTGTGCCTTTTGTATTTAATTCCGACGCAATTTCTGTGTTTCATCGTCAATAAGAAGGTCCAAGGGATACAGTAAACCTGATGTGAAGCATCGGAATCTATAACTAGTGTCACAGGAATTGTTGAAAACATATTCAGTAAGAAGAGTCAGTCTTCTTGTACTTAAGTCGGCATTGTGCTTTTGTATTTAATTCGGATGCAATTTCTGTGTTTCGTCGTCAATAAGAAGGTCCAAGGGATACAGTAAACCTGATGTGAAGCATCGGAATCTATAACTAGTGTCACAGGAATTGTTGAAAACATATACAGTAAGAAGAGTCAGTCTTCTTGTACTTAAGTCGGCATTGTGCCTTTTGTATTTAATTCGGATGCAATTTCTGTGTTTCGTAGTCAATAAGAAGGTCCAAGGGATACAGTAAACCTGAAGTGAAGCATCGGAATCTATAACTAGTGCCACAGGAATGGTACAAAACATAGACAGTAAGAAGAAGCAGTCTTCTTGTACTTAAGTCGGCATTGTGCCTTTTGTATTTAATTCCGATGCAATATCTGTGTTTTGTCGACAACAAGAAGGTCCAAGGGAAACAATAAACCTGAAGTGATGCTTCGGAATCTGTAACTAGTGTCACAGGAATGGTTCAAAATATAGACAGTAAGAGGAACCAGTCTTCTTGTACTTAAGTCGGCATTGTGCCTTTTGTATTTAATTCCTAAGCAATTTCTGTGTATCGTCGTCAATAAGAAGGTCCAAGGGATACAGTAAATCTGTAGTGAAGCTTCGGAATCTATAACTAGTGTCTCAGAAATGGTTCAAATTTTAGACAGTAAGAAGAGCCAGTCTTCTTGTACTTAAGACGGAATTGTGCATTTTCTTTTTAATTCCGAAGGAAATTCTGTGTTTCGTCGCCAATAAGAAGGTCCAAGGGATACAGTTAACCTGATGCGAAGCATCGGAATCTATAACTAGTGTCACAGGAATGGTTCAAAACATAGACAGTAGGAAGAGCCAGTCATCTTGTACTTAAGTCGGCATGGTGCCTTTTGTATTTAAATTCGATGCAATTTCTGTGTTTCATTGTCAATAAGAAGGTCAGAGGGATACAGTAAACCTGTAGTGATGCATCGGAACCTATAACTAGTGTCACAGGATAAGTTCAAAGCATAGAGAGTAAGAAGAGGCTGTCGTCTTGTACTTAAGTCGGCATTGTGCTTTTTGTATTTAATTTTGATGCAATTTCTGTGTTTCGTCGTCAATATGAAGGTACAAGAGGTACAGTAAACCTGAAGTGAAGCATCGGAATCTATAACTAGTGTAACAGGAATGGTTCAAAACATTGACAGTAAGAAGAGTTAGTCCTCTTGTACTTTAGTCAGCATTGTACCTTTTGTATTTAATTCCGACGCAATTTCTGTGTTTCGTCGTTAATAAGAAGGTCCAAGGGATAAAGTAAACCTGAAGTGAAACATCGGAATCTATAACTAGTGCCACAGGAATGGTACAAAACATAGACAGTAAGAAGAGTCAGTCTTCTTGTATTTAAGTCGGCATTGTGCCTTTTGTATTTAATTCCGAAGCAATTTCTGTGTTTCGTCGTCAATAAGAACGTCCAAGGGATACAGTAAACCTGAAGTGAAGCATCGGAATCCATGACTAGTGTCACAGGAATGGTTGAAAACATAGACCGTAAGAAGAACCACTCATCTTGTACTTAAGTCGGCATTGTGCATTTTGTATTTAATTCAGATGCAATTTCTGTGTCTCATCGTCAATAAGAAGGTCCAAGGGATACAGTAAACATATAGTGAAGCATCGGAATTTAATACTGGTCTCACAGGAAATGTTCAAAACATAGTCAGTAAGAAGAGCCAGTCTTCTTGTACTTAAGTCGGCATTGTGCATTTTCTATTTAATTCCGATGAAATTTCTGTGTTTCGTCGCCAATAAGAAGGTCCTAGAGATACAGTAAACCTAATGCGATGCATCGGAATCTATAACTAGTGTCACAGGAATGATTAAAAGTATAGACAGTAAGAAGAGCCAGTCATCATGTACATAAGGCGGCATTGTGCCTTTTGTATTTAATTCCGATGCAATTTCTGTGTTTCATCGTCAATAAGAAGCTCCAAGGGATACAGTAAACATATAGTGAGGCATCGGAATTTAATACTGGTCTCACAGGAGATGTTCAGAACATAGTCAGTAAGAAGAGGCATGTCTTCTTGTACTTAAGTCGGCATTGTGCCTTTTGTATTTAATTCCGAAGCAATTTCTGTGTTTCGTCGTCAATAGGAAGGTACAAGGGATACAGTAAACCTGAAGTGAAGCACCGGAATCTATAACTAGTGTCACAGGAATGATTCTAAACGTGGACAGTAAGAAGAGCCAATCTTCTTGTACTTAAGTCGGCATTGTGCCTTTTTTATTTAATTCCGATGCAATTTCTGTGTTTCATCGTCAATAAGAAGGTCAAAAGGATACAGTAAACATATAGTGAGGCATCGGAATTTAATACTGGTCTCACAGGAGATGTTCAAAACAGAGTCAGTAAGAAGAGTCAGTCTTCTTGTACTTAAATCGGCATTGTGCCTTTTGTATTTAATTCCGAGGCAATTTCTGTGTTTCGTCGTCAATAAGAAGGTCCAAGGGATACAGTAAACCTGAAGTGAAGCATCGGAATCCATGACTAGTGTCACAGGAATGGTTGAAAACATAGACCGTAAGAAGAACCACTCATCTTGTACTTAAGTCGGCATTGTGAATTTTGTATTTAATTCAGATGCAATTTCTGTGTCTCATCGTCAATAAGAAGGTCCAAGGGATACAGTAAAGATATAGTGAAGCATCGGAATTTAATACTGGTCTCACAGGAAATGTTCAAAACATAGTCAGTAAGAAGAGTCAGTATTCTTGTACTTAAGTCGGCATTGCGCCTTTTGTATTTAATTCCGATGCAATTTCTGTGTTTCGTCGTCAATAAGAAGGTCCAAGGGATACAGTAAAACTGACGTCACGCATCGGAATCTGTAACTAGTGTCACAGGATTGTTTCAATTCATAGACAGTAAGAAGAGCCATTCTTCATGTACTTAAGTCGGCATTGTGCCGTTTCGATTTAATTCCGATGCAATTTCTATGTTTCGTCGTCAATACGTAGGTCCAAGGGATACAGTAAACCTAAAGTGAAGCATCGGAATCTGTAACTAGTGTCACAGGAATTGTTCAAAACATAGACAGTAAGAAGAGCAAGTTTTCTTGTACTTAAGTCGGCATTGTGCCTTTAGTATTTAATTCCGATGCAATTTCTGTGTTTCGTCGTCAATAAGAAGGTCCAAGGGATACAGTAAAACTGACGTCACGCATCGGAATCTGTAACTAGTGTCACAGGATTGTTTCAATTCATAGACAGTAAGAAGAGCCATTCTTCATGTACTTAAGTCGGCATTGTGCCGTTTCGATTTAATTCCGATGCAATTTCTATGTTTCGTCGTCAATAAGTAGGTCCAAGGGATACAGTATATCTGACGTGAAGCATCGGAATCTATAACTAGTGTCACAGGAATGGTTCACAACAGAGGCAGTAAGATGAGTCAGTCTTCTTGTACTTAATTCGGCGTTGTACCTTTTGTGTTTTATTCCGATGCAATTTCTGTGTTTCGTCGTCAATAAGATGGTCCAAGGGATACAGTAAATTTGTAGTGAAGCTTCGGAATCTATAACTAGTGTCTGAGGAATGGTTCAAATTTTAGACAGTAAGAAGAGCCAGTCTTCTTGTACTTAAGTCGGCATTGTGCCTTTTCTATTTAATTCCGATGAAATTTCTGTGTTTCGTCGCCAATACGCAGGTCCTAGGGATACAGTAAACATAATGCGATGCATCGGAATCTATAACTAGTGTCACAGGAATGGTTCAAAACATAGACAGTAAGAAGAGCCAGTTTTCTTGTACTTAAGTCGGCATTGTGCCTTTTGTATTTAAATCCGATGCAATTTCTGTGTTTCGTCGTCATTAAGAAGGTCTAAGGGATGCAGTAAACCTGAAGTGAAGCATCGGAATCTATAACCAGTGTCACAGGAATGGTTCAAAACATAGACAGTAAGAAGAGCCAGGCTTCATGTACTTAAGTCGGCATTGTGCCTTTGGTATTTAATTCCGATGCAATTTCTGTGTTTCGTCGTCATTAAGAAGGTCTAAGGGATGCAGTAAACCTGAAGTGAAGCATCGGAATCTATAACCAGTGTCACAGGAATGGTTCAAAACATAGGCAGTAGGAAGAGTCAGTCTTCTTGTACTTAATTCGGCATTGTACATTTTGTATTTAATTCCGATGCAATTTCTGTGTGACGTCGTCACTAAGAAGTCCAAGGTATACAGTAAACCTGATGTGAAGCTTCGGAATCTATAACTAGTGTCTCAGGAATGGTTCAAATCATAGACAGTAAGAAGAGCCAGTCGTCTTGTACTTAAGTCGGCATTGTGCCCTTTGTATTCCATTCCGATGAAATTTCTGTGTTTTGTCGTCGATAAGAAGGTCCAAGGGATACAGTAAACCAGAAGTGAAGCATCGGAATCTATAACTAGTGTCACAGGAATCCTTCAAAACATAGACAGTAAGAAGAGTCAGTCTCTTTGTACTTAAGTCGGCATTGTGCCTTTTGTATTTAATTCCGATGCAATTTCTGTGTTTCATCGTCAATAAGAAGGTCCAAGGGATACATAAAACCTGAAAAGAAGCATCGGAATCCATAACTAGTGTCACAGGAATGGTTGAAAACATAGACCGTAAGAAGAGCCACTCTCCTTGTACTTAAGTCGGCATTGTGCCTTTTGTATTTAATTCCGATGCAATTTCTGTGTTTCATCGTCAATAAGAAGGTCCATGCGATACAGTAAACATATAGTGAAGCATCGGAATTTAATACTGGTTTCACAGGAAATGTTCAAACATAGTCAGTAAGAAGAGTCAGTATTCTTGTACTTAAGTCGGCATTGTGCCCTTTGTATTTAATTCCGATGCAATTTCTATGCTTCGTCGTCAATAAGAAGGTCCAAGAGATACAGTAAACCTGAAGTAAAGCATCGGAATCTATAACTAGTGTCACAGGAATTGTTAAAACATATACAGTAAGAAGAGTCAGTCTTCTTGTACTTAAGTCGGCATTGAGCCTTCTGTATTTAATTCCGATGCAATTTCTGTGTTTCGTCGTCAATAAGAATGTCCAAGGGATACAGTAAACCTGAAGTGAAGCATCGGAATCTATAACTAGTGCCACAGGAATGGTTCAAAACATTGACGGTAAGAAGAGCCAGTCTTCTTGTACTTAAGTCGGCATTGTGCCTTTTTTGTATTTAATTCCGATGCAATTTCTGTGTTTCGTCGTCGATAAGAAGGTCCAAGGGATACAGTAAACATGAAGTGAAGCATCGGAATCCATGACTAGTGTCACAGGAATGGTTGAAATCATAGACCGTAAGAAGAACCACTCTTCTTGTACTTAAGTCGGCATTGTGCCTCTTGTATTTAATTCCGATGCAATTTCTGTGTTTCGTCGTCAATAAGAAGGTCCAAGGGATACAGTAAACCTGAAGTGAAGCATCGGAATCTATAACTAGTGTCACAGGAATGGTTCAAAACATAGACAGTAAGAAGAGCCACTCTTCTTGTACTTAAGTCGGCATTGTGCCTTTTGTATTTAATTCCAATCAATTTCTGTGTTTCATCGTCAATACGAAGGTCCAAGCGACACAGTAAACATATAGGGAAGCATCGGAATTTAATACTGGTCTCACAGGAAATGTTCAAAGCATAGTCAGTAAGAAGAGTCAGTATTCTTGTACTTAAGTCGGCATTGTGCCTTTTGTATTTAATTCCGATGCAATTTCTGTGTTTTGTCGTCAATAAGAAGGTCCAAGGGATACAGTAAACCTGAAGTGAAGCATCGCAATCTATAACTAGTGTCACAGGAATTGTTAAAAACATATACAGGATGAAGAGTCAGTCTTCTTGTACTTAAGCCGGCATTGAGCCTTTTGTATTTAATTCCGATGCAATTTCTGTGTTTCGTCGTCAATACGAAGGTCCAAGGGATACAGTAAACCTGAAGTGATGCATCGGAATCTATAACTAGTGCCACAGGAATGGTTCAAAACATAGACAGCAAGAAGAGGCAGTCATCTTATACTTAAGTCGGCATTGTGCCTTTTGTATTTAATTCCGATGCATTATCTGTGTTTTGTCGTCAATAAGAAGGTCCAAGTGAAACAGTAAACCTGAAGTGATGCATCGGAATCCATGACTAGAGTCACAGGAATGGTTGAAAGCATAGACCGTAAGAAGAACCACTCTTCTTGTACTTAAGTCGGCATTGTGCCTTTTGTATTTAATTCAGATGAAATTTCTGTGTCTCATCGTCAATAAGAAGGTCCAAGGGATACAGTAAACATATAGTGAAGCATCGGAAATTAATACTGGTCTCACAGGAAATGTTCAAAACATAGTCAGTAAGAAGAGTCAGTATACCTGTACTTAAGTCGGCATTGCGCCTTTTGTATTTAATTCCGATGCAATTTCTGTGTTTCGTCGTCAATAAGAAGGACCAAGGGATGCAGTAAACCTGAAGTGAAGCATCGGAATCTATAACTAGTGTCACAGGAATGGTTCAAAACAAAGACAGTAAGAGGAACCAGTCTTCTTGTACTTAAGTCGGCATTGTGCCATTTGTATTTAATTCCGAAGCAATTTCTGTGTTTCGTCGTCAATAGGAAGGTGCAAGGGATACAGTAAACCTGAAGTGAAGCACCGGAATCTATAACTAGTGTCACAGGAATGGTTCAAAACGTAGACAGTAATAAGAGGCAGTCTTCTTGTACTTAAGTCGGCATTGTGCCTTTTGTATTTAATTCCGATGCAATTTCTGTGTTTCATCGTCAGTAAGAAGGTGAGAGCGATACAGTAAACCTGAAGTGAAGCATCGGAATCTATAACTAGTGTCACAGGAATGGTTCAAAACATAGACAGTAAGAAGAGTCAGTCTTCTTTTACTTAAGTCGGCATTGTGCCTTTTGTATTTAATTCCGATGCAATTTCTGAGTTTCATCGTCAATGAGAAGCTCCAAGGGATACAGTAAACATATAGTGAGGCATCGGAATTTAATACTGGTCTCACAGGAGATGTTCAAAACATAGTCAGTAAGAAGAGTCAGTCTTCTTGTACTTAAGTCGGCATTGTGCCTTTTGTATTTAATTCTGATGCAATATCTGTGTTTCGTCGTCAATACGAAGGTCCAAGGGATACAGTAAACCTGAAGTGAAGCATCGGAATCCATAACTAGTGTCACAAGAATGGTTGAAAACATAGACCGTAGGAAGAGCCACTCTTCTTGTACTTAAGTCGGCATTGTGCCTTTTGTATTTAAATCCGAAGCAATTTCTGTGTTTCGTCGTCAATAGGAAGGTACAAGGGATACAGTAAACCTGAAGTGAAGCACCGGAATCTACAACTAGTGTCACAGGAATGGTTCTAAACGTGGACAGTATGAAGAGCCATTCTTCTTGTGCTTAAGTCGGCATTGTGCCTTTTGTATTTAATTCCGATGCTATTTCTGTGATTCATCGTCAATAAGAAGGTCCAAGGGATACAGTAAACATATAGCGAGGCATCGGAATTTAATACTGGTCTCACAGGAGATGTTCAAAACATAGACAGTAAGAAGAGGCAGTCTTCTTGTACCTAAGTCGGCATTGTGCCTTTTGTATTTAATTCCGATGCAATTTCTGTGTTTCGTCGTCAACAAGAAGGTCCAAGGGATACAGTAAACCTGAAGTGAAGCATCGGAATCTATAACTAGTGCCACAGGAATGATTCAAAACATAGACAGTAAGAAGAACCAGTCTTCTTGTACTTAAGTCGGCATTCTGCCTTTTGTATTTAATTTTGATGCAATTTCTGTGTTTCGTCGCCAATATAAAGGTACAAGAGATACAGCAAACCTGAAGTGAAGCATCGGAATCTATAACTAGTGTAACAGGAATGGTTCAAACATAGACAGTAAGAAGAGTTAGTCCTCTTGTACTTAAGTCAGCATTGTACCTTTTGTACTTAATTCCGATGCAATTTCTGTGTTTCGTCGTCCATAAGAAGGTCCAAAGGATACAGTAAACCTGAAGTGAGGCTTCGGAATCCATAACTAGTGTCACAGGAATGGTTCAAACATACACAGTAAGAAGAGCCAGTCTTTATGTACTTAAGTCGGCATTGTGTCTTTTGTATTTATTTCCGATGCAATTCCTGTGATTCGTCGTCAATAAGAGGGTCAAAGGCATACAGTAAACCTGAAGTGAAGCTTCGGAATCTATAACTAGTGTCACAGGAATGGTTCAAAACATAGACAGTAAGAAGAGCCAGTCTTCATGTACTTAAGTCGGCATTGTGCCTTTGGTATTTAATTCCGATGCAATTTCTGTGTTTCGTCGTCATTAAGAAGGTCCAAGGGATGCAGTAAACATGAAGTGAAGCATCGGAATCTATAAGCAGTGTCACATGAATGGTTCAAAACGTAGACAGTAAGAAGAGGCAGTCTTCTTGTACTTAAGTCGGCATTGTGCCTTTTGTATTTAATTCCGATGCATTTTCTGTGTTTCATCGTCAGTAAGAAGGTGAGAGGGATACAGTAAACCTGAAGTGAAGCATCGGAATCTATAACTAGTGGCACAGGAATGGTTCAAAATATAGACAGTAAGAGGAACCAGTCTTCATGTACATAAGGCGGCATTGTGCCTTTTTTATCTAATTCCGATGCAATTTCTGTGTTTCATCGTCAATAAGAAGCTCCAAGGGATACAGTAAACATATAGTGAGGCATCGGAATTTAATACTGGTCTCACAGGAGATGTTCAAAACATAGTCAGTAAGAAGAGTCAGTCCTCTTGTACTTAAGTCGGCATTGTGCCTTTTGTATTTAATTCCGATGCAATTTCTGTGTTTCGTCGTCAATAAGAAGGTCCAAGGGATACAGTAAACCTGAAGTGAAGCATCGGAATCCATGACTAGTGTCACAGGAAAGGTAGAAAACATAGACCGTAAGAAGAGCCACTCTTCTTATACTTGAGTCGGCATTATGCCTTTTGTATTTAATTCCGATGCAATTTCTGTGTTTCATCGTCAATAAGAAGGTCCAAGAGATACAGTAAACATATAGTGAAGCATCGGAATGTCATACTGGTCTCACAGGAAATGTTCAAAACATAGTCAGTAAGAAGAGTCAGTATTCATGTACTTAAGTCGGCATTGCGCCTTTTGTATTTAATTCCGATGCAATTTCTGTGTTTCGTCGTCAATAAGAAGTCCTAAGGGATACAGTAAACCTGAAGTGAAGCATCGGAATCTATAACTAGTGTCACAGGAATTGTTCAAAACATAGACAGTAAGAAGAGCCAGTCTTCTTGTACTTAAGTCGGCATTGTGCCTTTTGTATTTAATTTTGATGCAATTTCTGTGTTTCGTCGTCAATGTGAAGGTACAAGAGATACAGTAAACCTGAAGTGAAGCATCGGAATTTATAACTAGTGTAACAGGAATGGATCAAAACATAGACAGTAAGAAGAGTTAGTCCTCTTGTACTTAAGTCAGCATTGTACCTTTTGTATTTAATTCCGATGCAATTTCTGTGTTTCGTCGTGAATAAGAAGGTCCAAGGGATACAGTAAACCTGAAGTGAAGCTTCGGAATCCATAACTAGTGTCACAGGAATGGTTCAATCATACACAGTAAGAAGAGCCAGTCTTTATGTACTTAAGTCGGCATTGTGTCTTTTGTATTTATTTCCGATGCAATTCCTGTGATTCGTCGTCAATAAGAGGGTCAAAGGGATACAGTACACCTGAAGTGAAGCATCGGAATCTATAACTAGTGTCACAGGAATGGTTCAAAACATAGACAGTAAGAAGAGCCAGTCTTCATGTACTTAAGTCGGCATTGTGCCTTTGGTATTTTATTCCGATGCAATTTCTGTGTTTCGTCGTCATTAAGAAGGTCCAAGGGATGCAGTAAACCTCAAGTGAAGCATCGGAATCTATAAGCAGTGTCACAGGAATGGTACAAAACATAGGCAGTAAGAAGAGTCAGTCTTCTTGTACTTAATTCGGCATTGTACATTTTGTATTTAATTACGACGCAATTTCTGTGTGATGTCGTCAATAAGAAGTCCAAGGTATACAGTAAACCTGATGTGAGGCTTCAGAATCTATAACAAGTGTCTCAGGAATGGTTCAAATCATAGACAGTAAGAAGAGCCAGTCGTCTTGTACTTAAGTCGGCATTGTGCCCTTTGTATTTAATTCCGATGAAATTTCTGTGTTTTGTCGTCAATAAGAAGGTCCAAGGGATACAGTAAACCAGAAGTGAAGCATCGGAATCTATAACTAGTGTCACAGGAATGGTTCAAAACGTAGACTGTAAGAAGAGGCAGTCATCTTGTACTTAAGTTGGCATTGTGCCTTTTGTATTTAATTCCGATGCATTTTCTGTGTTTCATCGTCAGTAAGAAGGGGAGAGGGATACAGTAAACCTGAAGTGAAGCATCGGAATCTATAACTAGTGTCACAGGAATGGTTCAAATCATAGACAGTAAGAAGAGTCAGTCTTCTTGTACTCGGCATTGTGCCTTTTGTATTTAATTCCGATACAATTTCAGTGTTTCGTCGTCAATAACAAGGTCCAAGGGATACAGTAAACCTGAAGTGAAGCATCGGAATCTATAACTAGTGGCACAGGAATGGTTCAAATTATAGACAGTAAGAGGAGCCAGTCTTCATGTACATAAGGCGGCATTGTGCCTTTTGTATTTAATTCCGATGCAATTTCTATGTTTCATCGTCAATAAGAAGCTCCAAGGGATACAGTAAACATATAGTGAGGCATCGGAATTTAATACTGGTCACACAGGAGATGTTCAAAATATAGTCAGTAAGAAGAGTCAGTCTTCTTGTACTTAAGTCGGCATTGTGCCTTTTGTATGTAATTCCGATGCAATTTCTGTGTTTCGTCGTCAATAAGAAGGTCCAAGGGATACAGTAAACCTGAAGTGAAGCATCGGAATCCATAACTAGTGTCACAGGAATGGTTGAAAACATAGACCGTAAGAAGAGCCACCCGTCTTGTACTTAAGTCGGCATTGTGCCTTTTGTATTTAATTCCGATGCAATTTCTGTGTCTCATCGTCAATAAGAAGGTCCAAGCGATACAGTAAGCAAATAGTGAAGCATCGGAATTTAATACTGGCCTCACAGGAAATGTTCAAAACATAGTCAGTAAGAAGAGTCAGTATTCTTGTACTTAAGTCGGCATTGCGCCTTTTGTATTTAATTCCGATGCAATTTCTGTGTTTCGTCGTCAATAAGAAGGTCCAAGGGATACAGTAAACCTGAAGTGAAGCATCGGAATCCATAACTAGTGTCACAGGAATGGTTGAAAACATAGGCCGTAAGAAGAGCCACTCTTCTTGTACTTAAGTCGGCATTGTGCCTTTTGTATTTAATTCCAATCAATTTCTGTGTTTCATCGTCAATACGAAGGTCCAAGCGACACAGTAAACATATAGTGAAGCATCGGAATTTAATACTGGTCTCACAGGAAATGTTCAAAGCATAGTCAGTAAGAAGAGACAGTATTCTTGTACTTAAGTCGGCATTGTGCCTTTTGTATTTAATTCCGATGCAATTTCTGTGTTTTGTCGTCAATAAGAAGGTCCAAGGGATACAGTAAACCTGAAGTGAAGCATCGCAATCTATAACTAGTGTCACTGGAATTGTTAAAAGCATATACAGTATGAAGAGTCAGTCTTCTTGTACTTAAGTCGGCATTGAGCCTTTTGTATTTAATTCCGATGCAATTTCTGTGTTTCGTCGTCAATAAGTAGGTCCAAGGTATACAGTAAACCTGAAGTGATGCATCGGAATCTATAACTAGTGCCACAGGAATGGTTCAAAACATAGACAGCAAGGAGAGGCAGTCATCTTATACTTAAATCGGCATTGTGCCTTTTGTATTTAATTCCGATAGTATTTCTGTGTTTTGTCGTCAATAAGAAGGTCCAAGGGATACAGTAAACCTGAAGTGAAGCATCGGAATCTATAACTAGTGCCACAGGAATGGTTCAAAACATTGACAGTAAGAAGAGCCAGTCTTCTTGTACTTAAGTCGGCATTGTGCCTTTTGTATTTAATTCCGATGCAATATCTGTGTTTTGTCGTCAATAAGAAGGTCCAAGGGAAACAGTAAACCTGAAGTGATGCATCGGAATCCATGACTAGTGTCACAGGAATGGTTGAAAACATAGACCGTAAGAAGAACCACTCTTCTTGTACTTAAGTCGGCATTGTGACTTTTGTATTTAATTCAGATGAAATTTCTGTGTCTCATCGTCAATAAGATGGTCCAAGGGATACAGTAAACATATAGTGAAGCATCGGAAATTGATACTGGTCTCACAGGAAATGTTCAAAACATAGTCAGTAAGAAGAGTCAGTATACTTGTACTTAAGTCGGCATTGCGCCATTTGTATTTAATTTCGATGCAATTTCTGTGTTTCGTCGTCAATAAGAAGGTCCAAGGGATGTAGTAAACCTGAAGTGAAGCATCGGAATCTATAACTAGTGTCACAGGAATGGTTCAAAACAAAGACAGTAAGAGGAACCAGTCTTCTTGTACTTAAGTCGGCATTGTGCCTTTTGTATTTAATTCCGAAGCAATTTCTGTGTTTCGTCGTCAATAGGAAGGTACAAGGGATGCAGTAAACCTGAAGTGAAGCACCGGAATCTATAACTAGTGTCACAGGAATGGTTCAAAACGTAGACAGTAAGAAGAGGCAGTCTTCTTGTACTTATGTCGGCATTGTGATTTTTGTATTTAATTCCGATGCAATTTCTGTGTTTCATCGTCAGTAAGAAGGTGAGAGGGATACAGTAAACCTGAAGTGAAGCATCGGAATCTATAACTAGTGTCACAGGAATGGTTCAAAGCATAGACAGTAAGAAGCGTCAGTCTTCTTGTACTTAAGTCGGCATTGTGCCTTTTGTATTTAATTCTGATACAATTTCTGTGTTTCGTCGTCAATAATAAGGCCCAAGGGATACAGTAAACCTGAAGTGAAGCACCGGAATCTATAACTAGTGTCACAGGAATGGTTCAAAACATAGGCAGTAAGAAGAGTCAGTCTTCTTGTACTTAATTCGGCATTGTACATTTTGTTTTTAATTACGACGCAATTTCTGTGTGACGTCGTCAATAAGAAGTCCAAGGTATACAGTAGACCTGATGTGAGGCTTCAGAATCTATAACAAGTGTCACAGGAATGGTTGAAAACATAGACCGTAAGAAGAGCCACCCGTCTTGTACTTAAGTCGGCATTGTGCCTTTTGTATTTAATTCCGATGCAATTTCTGTGTTTCATCGTCAATAAGAAGGTCCAAGCGATACAGTAAGCAAATAGTGAAGCATCGGAATTTAATACTGGCCTCACAGGAAATGTTCAAAACATAGTCAGTAAGAAGAGTCAGTATTCTTGTACTTAAGTCGGCATTGCGCCTTTTGTATTTAATTCCGATGCAATTTCTGTGTTTCGTCGTCAATAAGAAGGTCCAAGGGATACAGTAAACCTGAAGTGAAGCATCGGAATCCATAACTAGTGTCACAGGAATGGTTGAAAACATAGGCCGTAAGAAGAGCCACTCTTCTTGTACTTAAGTCGGCATTGTGCCTTTTGTATTTAATTCCAATCAATTTCTGTGTTTCATCGTCAATACGAAGGTCCAAGCGACACAGTAAACATATAGTGAAGCATCGGAATTTAATACTGGTCTCACAGGAAATGTTCAAAGCATAGTCAGTAAGAAGAGACAGTATTCTTGTACTTAAGTCGGCATTGTGCCTTTTGTATTTAATTCCGATGCAATTTCTGTGTTTTGTCGTCAATAAGAAGGTCCAAGGGATACAGTAAACCTGAAGTGAAGCATCGCAATCTATAACTAGTGTCACTGGAATTGTTAAAAGCATATACAGTATGAGGAGTCAGTCTTCTTGTACTTAAGTCGGCATTGACCCTTTTGTATTTAATTCCGATGCAATTTCTGTGTTTCGTCGTCAATAAGAAGGTCCAAGGTATACAGTAAACCTGAAGTGATGCATCGGAATCTATAACTAGTGCCACAGGAATGGTTCAAAACATAGACAGCAAGGAGAGGCAGTCATCTTATACTTAAGTCGGCATTGTGCCTTTTGTATTTAATTCCGATAGTATTTCTGTGTTTTGTCGTCAATAAGAAGGTCCAAGGGATACAGTAAACCTGAAGTGAAGCATCGGAATCTATAACTAGTGCCACAGGAATGGTTCAAAGCATTGACAGTAAGAAGAGCCAGTCTTCTTGTACTTAAGTCGGCATTGTGCCTTTTGTATTTAATTCCGATGCAATATCTGTGTTTTGTCGTCAATAAGAAGGTCCAAGGGAAACAGTAAACCTGAAGTGATGCATCGGAATCCATGACTAGTGTCACAGGAATGGTTGAAAACATAGACCGTAAGAAGAACCACTCTTCTTGTACTTAAGTCGGCATTGTGACTTTTGTATTTAATTCAGATGAAATATCTGTGTCTCATCGTCAATAAGATGGTCCAAGGGATACAGTAAACATATAGTGAAGCATCGGAAATTAATACTGGTCTCACAGGAAATGTTCAAAACATAGTCAGTAAGAAGAGTCAGTATACTTGTACTTAAGTCGGCATTGCGCCATTTGTATTTAATTTCGATGCAATTTCTGTGTTTCGTCGTCAATAAGAAGGTCCAAGGCATGTAGTAAACCTGAAGTGAAGCATCGGAATCTATAACTAGTGCCACAGGAATGGTTCAAAACAAAGACAGTAAGAGGAACCAGTCTTCTTGTACTTAAGTCGGCATTGTGCCTTTTGTATTTAATTCCGAAGCAATTTCTGTGTTTCGTCGTCAATAGGAAGGTACAAGGGATGCAGTAAACCTGAAGTGAAGCACCGGAATCTATAACTAGTGTCACAGGAATGGTTCAAAACGTAAACAGTAAGAAGAGGCAGTCTTCTTGTACTTATGTCGGCATTGTGATTTTTGTATTTAATTCCGATGCAATTTCTGTGTTTCGTCGTCAATAGGAAGGTACAAGGGATGCAGTAAACCTGAAGTGAAGCACCGGAATCTATAACTAGTGTCACAGGAATGGTTCAAAGCATAGACAGTAAGAAGCGTCAGTCTTCTTGTACTTAAGTCGGCATTGTGCCTTTTGTATTTAATTCCGATGCAATTTCTGTGTTTTGTCGTCAATAAGAAGGTCCAAGGGATACAGTAAACCTGAAGTGAAGCATCGCAATCTATAACTAGTGTCACTGGAATTGTTAAAAGCATATACAGTATGAAGAGTCAGTCTTCTAGTACTTAAGTCGGCATTGAGCCTTTTGTATTTAATTCCGATAGTATTTCTGTGTTTTGTCGTCAATAAGAAGGTCCAAGGGATACAGTAAACCTGAAGTGAAGCATCGGAATCTATAACTAGTGCCACAGGAATGGTTCAAAACATTGACAGTAAGAAGAGCCAGTCTTCTTGTACTTAAGTCGGCATTGTGCCTTTTGTATTTAATTCCGATGCAATATCTGTGTTTTGTCGTCAATAAGAAGGTCCAAGGGAAACAGTAAACCTGAAGTGATGCATCGGAATCCATGACTAGTGTCACAGGAATGGTTGAAAACATAGACCGTAAGAAGAACCACTCTTCTTGTACTTAAGTCGGCATTGTGACTTTTGTATTTAATTCAGATGAAATTTCTGTGTCTCATCGTCAATAAGATGGTCCAAGGGATACAGTAAACATATAGTGAAGCATCGGAAATTGATACTGGTCTCACAGGAAATGTTCAAAACATAGTCAGTAAGAAGAGTCAGTATACTTGTACTTAAGTCGGCATTGCGCCATTTGTATTTAATTTCGATGCAATTTCTGTGCTTCGTCGTCAATAAGAAGGTCCAAGGGATGTAGTAAACCTGAAGTGAAGCATCGGAATCTATAACTAGTGTCACAGGAATGGTTCAAAACAAAGACAGTAAGAGGAACCAGTCTTCTTGTACTTAAGTCGGCATTGTGCCTTTTGTATTTAATTCCGAAGCAATTTCTGTGTTTCGTCGTCAATAGGAAGGTACAAGGGATGCAGTAAACCTGAAGTGAAGCACCGGAATCTATAACTAGTGTCACAGGAATGGTTCAAAACGTAGACAGTAAGAAGAGGCAGTCTTCTTGTACTTATGTCGGCATTGTGATTTTTGTATTTAATTCCGACGCAATTTCTGTGTTTCATCGTCAGTAAGAAGGTGAGAGGGATACAGTAAACCTGAAGTGAAGCATCGGAATCTATAACTAGTGTCACAGGAATGGTTCAAAGCATAGACAGTAAGAAGCGTCAGTCTTCTTGTACTTAAGTCGGCATTGTGCCTTTTGTATTTAATTCTGATACAATTTCTGTGTTTCGTCGTCAATAATAAGGCCCAAGGGATACAGTAAACCTGAAGTGAAGCACCGGAATCTATAACTAGTGTCACAGGAATGGTTCAAAACATAGGCAGTAAGAAGAGTCAGTCTTCTTGTACTTAATTCGGCATTGTACATTTTGTTTTTAATTACGACGCAATTTCTGTGTGACGTCGTCAATAAGAAGTCCAAGGTATACAGTAGACCTGATGTGAGGCTTCAGAATCTATAACAAGTGTCACAGGAATGGTTGAAAACATAGACCGTAAGAAGAGCCACCCGTCTTGTACTTAAGTCGGCATTGTGCCTTTTGTATTTAATTCCGATGCAATTTCTGTGTTTCATCGTCAATAAGAAGGTCCAAGCGATACAGTAAGCAAATAGTGAAGCATCGGAATTTAATACTGGCCTCACAGGAAATGTTCAAAACATAGTCATTAAGAAGAGTCAGTATTCTTGTACTTAAGTCGGCATTGCGCCTTTTGTATTTAATTCCGATGCAATTTCTGTGTTTCGTCGTCAATAAGAAGGTCCAAGGGATACAGTAAACCTGAAGTGAAGCATCGGAATCCATAACTAGTGTCACAGGAATGGTTGAAAACATAGGCCGTAAGAAGAGCCACTCTTCTTGTACTTAAGTCGGCATTGTGCCTTTTGTATTTAATTCCAATCAATTTCTGTGTTTCATCGTCAATACGAAGGTCCAAGCGACACAGTAAACATATAGTGAAGCATCGGAATTTAATACTGGTCTCACAGGAAATGTTCAAAGCATAGTCAGTAAGAAGAGACAGTATTCTTGTACTTAAGTCGGCATTGTGCCTTTTGTATTTAATTCCGATGCAATTTCTGTGTTTTGTCGTCAATAAGAAGGTCCAAGGGATACAGTAAACCTGAAGTGAAGCATCGCAATCTATAACTAGTGTCACTGGAATTGTTAAAAGCATATACAGTATGAGGAGTCAGTCTTCTTGTACTTAAGTCGGCATTGACCCTTTTGTATTTAATTCCGATGCAATTTCTGTGTTTCGTCGTCAATAAGAAGGTCCAAGGTATACAGTAAACCTGAAGTGATGCATCGGAATCTATAACTAGTGCCACAGGAATGGTTCAAAACATAGACAGCAAGGAGAGGCAGTCATCTTATACTTAAGTCGGCATTGTGCCTTTTGTATTTAATTCCGATAGTATTTCTGTGTTTTGTCGTCAATAAGAAGGTCCAAGGGATACAGTAAACCTGAAGTGAAGCATCGGAATCTATAACTAGTGCCACAGGAATGGTTCAAAGCATTGACAGTAAGAAGAGCCAGTCTTCTTGTACTTAAGTCGGCATTGTGCCTTTTGTATTTAATTCCGATGCAATATCTGTGTTTTGTCGTCAATAAGAAGGTCCAAGGGAAACAGTAAACCTGAAGTGATGCATCGGAATCCATGACTAGTGTCACAGGAATGGTTGAAAACATAGACCGTAAGAAGAACCACTCTTCTTGTACTTAAGTCGGCATTGTGACTTTTGTATTTAATTCAGATGAAATATCTGTGTCTCATCGTCAATAAGATGGTCCAAGTGATACAGTAAACATATAGTGAAGCATCGGAAATTAATACTGGTCTCACAGGAAATGTTCAAAGCATAGTCAGTAAGAAGAGTCAGTATACTTGTACTTAAGTCGGCATTGCGCCATTTGTATTTAATTTCGATGCAATTTCTGTGTTTCGTCGTCAATAAGAAGGTCCAAGGGATGTAGTAAACCTGAAGTGAAGCATCGGAATCTATAACTAGTGCCACAGGAATGGTTCAAAACAAAGACAGTAAGAGGAACCAGTCTTCTTGTACTTAAGTCGGCATTGTGCCTTTTGTATTTAATTCCGAAGCAATTTCTGTGTTTCGTCGTCAATAGGAAGGTACAAGGGATGCAGTAAACCTGAAGTGAAGCACCGGAATCTATAACTAGTGTCACAGGAATGGTTCAAAACGTAGACAGTAAGAAGAGGCAGTCTTCTTGTACTTATGTCGGCATTGTGATTTTTGTATTTAATTCCGATGCAATTTCTGTGTTTCATCGTCAGTAAGAAGGTGAGAGGGATACAGTAAACCTGAAGTGAAGCATCGGAATCTATAACTAGTGTCACAGGAATGGGTCAAAGCATAGACAGTAAGAAGCGTCAGTCTTCTTGTACTTAAGTCGGCATTGTGCCTTTTGTATTTAATTCTGATACAATTTCTGTGTTTCGTCGTCAATAACAAGGCCCAAGGGATACAGTAAACCTGAAGTGAAGCACCGGAATCTGTAACAAGTGTCACAGGAATGGTTCAAAACATAGGCAGTAAGAAGAGTCAGTCTTCTTGTACTTAATTCGGCATTGTACATTTTGTTTTTAATTACGACGCAATTTCTGTGTGACGTCGTCAATAAGAAGTCCAAGGTATACAGTAGACCTGATGTGAGGCTTCAGAATCTATAACAAGTGTCACAGGAATGGTTCAAATCATGGACAGTAAGAAGAGCCAGTCGTCTTGTACTTAAGTCGGCATTGTGCCTTTTGTATTTAATTCCGATGAAATTTCTGTGATTTGTCGTCAATAAGAAGGTCCAAGGGATACAGGAAACCAGAAGTGAAGCATCGGAATCTATAACTAGTGTCACAGGAATGGTTCAAAACGTAGACGGTAAGAAGAGGCAGTCTTCTTGTACTTAAGTCGGCATTGTGCCTTTTGTATTTAATTCCGATGCAATTTCTGTGTTTCGTCGTCAATAAGAAGGTCCAAGGGATACAGTAAACCTGGAGTGAAGCATCGGAATCCATGACTAGTGTCACAGGAAAGGTAGAAAACATAGACCGTAAGAAGAGCCACTCTTCTTATACTTGAGTCGGCATTATGCCTTTTGTATTTAATTCCGATGCAATTTCTGTGTTTCATCGTCAATAAGAAGTTCCAAGGGATACAGTAAACCTGAAGTGAAGCATCGGAATCTATAACTAGTGTCACAGGAATTGTTCAAAACATAGACAGTAAGAAGAGCCAGTCATCTTGTACTTAAGTCGGCATTGTGACTTTTGTATTTAATTTTGATGCAATTTCTGTGTTTCGTCGTCAATATGAAGGTACAAGAGATACAGTAAACCAGAAGTGAAGCATCGGAATCTATAACTAGTGTAACAGGAATGGTTCAAAGCATAGACAGTAAGAAGAGTTAGTCCTCTTGTAGTTAAGTCAGCATTGTACCTTTTGTATTTAATTCCGATGCAATTTCTGTGTTTCGTCGTCAATAAGAAGGTCCAAGGGATACAGTAAACCTGAAGTGAAGCTTCGGAATCCATAACTAGTGTCACAGGAATGGTTCAATCATACACAGTAAGAAGAGCCAGTCTTTATGTACTTAAGTCGGCATTGTGTCTTTTGTATTTATTTCCGATGCAATTCCTGTGATTCGTCGTCAATAAGAGGGTCAAAGGGATACAGTACACCTGAAGTGAAGCATCGGAATCTATAACTAGTGTCACAGGAATGGTTCAAAACATAGACAGTAAGAAGAGCCAGTCTTCATGTACTTAAGTCGGCATTGTGCCTTTGGTATTTTATTCCGATGCAATTTTGTGTTTCGTCGTCATTAAGAAGGTCCAAGGGATGCAGTAAACCTCAAGTGAAGCATCGGAATCTATAAGCAGTGTCACAGGAATGGTTCAAAACATAGGCAGTAAGAAGAGTCAGTCTTCTTGTACTTAATTCGGCATTGTACATTTTGTATTTAATTACGACGCAATTTCTGTGTGACGTCGTCAATAAGAAGTCCAAGGTATACAGTAAACCTGATGTGAGGCTTCAGAATCTATAACAAGTGTCTCAGGAATGGTTCAAATCATAGACAGTAAGAAGAGCCAGTCGTCTTGTACTTAAGTCGGCATTGTGCCCTTTGTATTTAATTCCGATGAAATTTCTGTGTTTTGTCGTCAATAAGAAGGTCCAAGGGATACAGTAAACCAGAAGTGAAGCATCGGAATCTATAACTAGAGTCACAGGAATGGTTCAAAACGTAGACAGTAAGAAGAGGCAGTCATCTTGTACTTAAGTCGGCATTGTGCCTTTTGTATTTAATTCCGATGCATTTTCTGTGTTTCATCGTCAGTAAGAAGGGGAGAGGGATACAGTAAACCTGAAGTGAAGCAACGGAATCTATAACTAGTGTCACAGGAATGGTTCAAATCATAGACAGTAAGAAGAGTCAGTCTTCTTGTACTCGGCATTGTGCCTTTTGTATTTAATTCCGATACAATTTCTGTGTTTCGTCGTCAATAACAAGGTCCAAGGGATACAGTAAACCTGAAGTGAAGCATCGGAATCTATAACTAGTGGCACAGGAATGGTTCAAATTATAGACAGTAAGAGGAGCCAGTCTTCATGAACATAAGGCGGCATTGTGCCTTTTGTATTTAATTCCGATGCAATTTCTATGATTCATCGTCAATAAGAAGCTCCAAGGGATACAGTAAACATATAGTGAGGCATCGGAATTTAATACTGGTCACACAGGAGATGTTCAAAACATAGTCAGTAAGAAGAGTCAGTCTTCATGTACTTAAGTCGGCATTGTGCCTTTTGTATTTAATTCCGATGCAATTTCTGTGTTTCGTCGTCAATAAGAAGGTCCAAGGGATACAGTAAACCTGAAGTGAAGCATCCGAATCCATAACTAGTGTCACAGGAAGGTTGAAAACATAGACCGTAAGAAGAGCCACTCGTCTTGTACTTAAGTCGGCATTGTGCCTTTTGTATTTAATTCCGATGCAATTTCTGTGTTTCATCGTCAATAAGAAGGTCCAAGCGATACAGTAAGCATATAGTGAAGCATCGGAATTTAATACTGGTCTCACAGGAAATGTTCAAAACATAGTCAGTAAGAAGAGTCAGTATTCTTGTACTTAAGTCGGCATTGTGCCTTTTGTATATAATTCCGATACAATTTCTGTGTTTCGTCGTCAATAAGAAGGTCCATGGGATACAGTAAACCTGAAGTGAAGCATCGGAATCCATGACTAGTATCACAGGAATGGTTGAAAACATAGACCGTAAGAAGAACCACTCTTCTTGTACTTGAGACGGCATTGTGCCTTTTGTATTTAATTCAGATGAAATTTTTGTGTCTTATCGTCAATAAGAAGGTCCAAGGGATACAGTAAACATATAGTGAAGCATCGGAATTTAATACTGGTCTCACAGGAAATGTTCTAAACATAGTCAGTAAGAAGAGTCAGTATTCTTGTACTTAAGTCGGCATTGCGCCTTTTGTATTTAATTCGGATGCAATTTCTGTGTTTCGTCGTCAATAAGAAGGTCCAAGGGATACAGTAAACCTGAAGTGAAGCATCGGAATCCATAACTAGTGTCACAGGAATGGTTGAAAACATAGGACGTAAGAAGAGCCACTCTTCTTGTACTTAAGTCGGCATTGTGCCTTTTGTATTTAATTCCAATCAATTTCTGTGTTTCATCGTCAATACGAAGGTCCAAGCGACACAGTAAACATATAGTGAAGCATCGGAATTTAATACTGGTCTCACAGGAAATGTTCAAAGCATAGTCAGTAAGAAGAGTCAGTATTCTTGTACTTAAATCGGCATTGTGCCTTTTGTATTTAATTCAGATGCAATTTCTGTCTTTTGTCGTCAATAAGAAGGTCCAAGGGATGTAGTAAACCTGAAGTGAAGCATCGGAATCTATAACTAGTGTCACGGGAATGGTTCAAAACAAAGACAGTAAGAGGAACCAGTCCTCTTGTACTTAAGTCGGCATTGTGCCTTTTGTATTAAATTCCGAAGCAATTTCTATGTTTCGTCGTCAATAGGAAGGTACAAGGGATGCAGTAAACCTGAAGTGAAGCACCGGAATCTATAACTAGTGTCACAGGAATGGTTCAAAACGTAGACAGTAAGAAGAGGCAGTCTTCTTGTACTTATGTCGGCATTGTGCCTTTTGTATTTAATTCCGATGCAATTTCTGTGTTTCATCGTCAGTAAGAAGGTGAGAGGGATACAGTAAACCTGAAGTGAAGCATCGGAATCTATAACTAGTGTCACAGGAATGGTTCAAAACATAGACAGTAAGAAGCGTCAGTCTTCTTGTACTTAAGTTTGCATTGTGCCTTTCGTATTTAATTCTGATACAATTTCTGTGTTCCGTCGTCAATAACAAGGCCCAAGGGATACAGTAAACCTGAAGTGATGCATCGGAATCCATGACTAGTGTCACAGGAATGGTCGAAATCATAGACCGTAAGAAGAACCACTCTTCTTGTACTTAAGTCGGCATTGTGCCTTTTGTATTTAATTCAGATGAAATTTCTGTGTCTCATCGTCAATAAGAAGGTCTAAGGGATACAGTAAACATATAGTGAAGCATCGGAAATTAATACTGGTCTCACAGGAAATGTTCAAAACATAGTCAGTAAGAAGAGTCAGTATACTTGTACTTAAGTCGGCATTGCGCCTTTTGTATTTAATTCCGATGCAATTTCTGTGTTTCGTCGTCAATAAGAAGGTCCAAGGGATGTAGTAAACCTGAAGTGAAGCATCGGAATCTATAAC
The DNA here is from genome assembly GCF_021461385.2 of Schistocerca piceifrons. Taxonomy (NCBI): domain Eukaryota; kingdom Metazoa; phylum Arthropoda; class Insecta; order Orthoptera; family Acrididae; genus Schistocerca; species Schistocerca piceifrons. Next base: position 829,972 of record NW_025728257.1, read on the forward strand.
TAGTGTCACGGGAATGGTTCAAAACAAAGACAGTAAGAGGAACCAGTCCTCTTGTACTTAAGTCGGCATTGTGCCTTTTGTATTAAATTCCGAAGCAATTTCTATGTTTCGTCGTCAATAGGAAGGTACAAGGGATGCAGTAAACCTGAAGTGAAGCACCGGAATCTATAACTAGTGTCACAGGAATGGTTCAAAACGTAGACAGTAAGAAGAGGCAGTCTTCTTGTACTTATGTCGGCATTGTGCCTTTTGTATTTAATTCCGATGCAATTTCTGTGTTTCATCGTCAGTAAGAATGTGAGAGGGATACAGTAAACCTGAAGTGAAGCATCGGAATCTATAACTAGTGTCACAGGAATGGTTCAAAACATAGACAGTAAGAAGCGTCAGTCTTCTTGTACTTAAGTTTGCATTGTGCCTTTCGTATTTAATTCTGATACAATTTCTGTGTTCCGTCGTCAATAACAAGGCCCAAGGGATACAGTAAACCTGAAGTGAAGCACCGGAATCTATAACTAGTGTCACAGGAATGGTTCAAAACGTAGACAGTAAGAAGAGTTAGTCCTCTTGTACTTAAGTGAGCATTGTACATTTTGTATTTAATTCCGATGCAATTTCTGTGTTTCGTCGTCAATAAGAAGGTCCAAGGGCTACAGTAAACCTGAAGTGAAGCTTCGGAATCCATAACTAGTGTCACAGGAATGGTTCAAACATACACAGTAAGAAGAGCCAGTCTTTATGTACTTAAGTCGGCATTGTGTCTTTTGTATTTATTTCCGATGCAATTCCTGTGATTCGTCGTCAATAAGAGGGTCAAAGGGACACAGTACACCTGAAGTGAAGCATCGGAATCTATAACTAGTGTCGCAGGAATGGTTCAAAACATAGACAGTAAGAAGAGCCAGTCTTCATGTACTTAAGTCGGCATTGTGCCTTTGGTATTTTATTCCGATGCAATTTCTGTGTTTCGTCGTCATTAAGAAGGTCCAAGGGATGCAGTATACCTCAAGTGAAGCGTCGGAATCTATAAGCAGTGTCACAGGAATGGTTCAAAACATAGGCAGTAAAAGAGTCAGTCTTCTTGTACTTAATTCGGCATTGTACATTTTGTATTTAATTACGACGCAATCTCTGTGTGACGTCGTCAATAAGAAGTCCAAGGTATACAGTAAACCTGATGTGAGGCTTCAGAATCTATAACAAGTGTCTCAGGAATGGTTCAAATCATAGACAGTAAGAAGAGCCAGTCGTCTTGTACTTAAGTCGGCATTGTGCCCTTTGTATTTAAGTCCGACGAAATTTCTGTGTTTTGTCGTCAATAAGAAGGTCCAAGGGATACAGTAAACCAGAAGTGAAGCATCGGAATCTATAACTAGTGTCACAGGAGTGGTTCAAAACGTAGACAGTAAGAAGAGGCAGTCATCTTGTACTTAAGTCGGCATTGTGCCTTTTGTATTTAATTCCGATGCATTTTCTGTGTTTCATCCTCAGTACGAAGGGGCGAGGGATACAGTAAACCTGAAGTGAAGCATCGGAATCTATAACTAGTGTCACAGGAATGGTTCAAATCATAGACAGTAAGAAGAGTCAGTCTTCTTGTACTCGGCATTGTGCCTTTTGTATTTAATTCCGATACAATTTCTGTGTTTCGTCGTCAGCAAGAAGGTCCAAGGGATACAGTAAACATATAGTGAGGCATCGGAATTTAATACTGGTCACACTGGAGATGTTCAAAACATAGTCAGTAAGAAGAGTCAGTCTTCTTGTACTTAAGTCGGCATTGTGCCTTTTGTATTTAATTCCGATGCAATTTCTGTGTTTCGTCGTCAATAAGAAGCTCCAAGGGATACAGTAAACCTGAAGTGAAGCATCGGAATCCATAACTAGTGTCACTGGAATGGTTGAAAACATAGACCGTAAGATGAGCCACTCTTCTTGTACTTAAGTCGGCATTGTGCCTTTTGTATTTAATTCCGATGCAATTTCTGTGTTTCATCGTCAATAAGAAGGTCCAAGCGATACAGTAAGCATATAGTAAAGCATCGGAATTTAATACTGGTCTCACAGGAAATGTTCAAAACATAGTCAGTAAGAAGAGTCAGTATTCTTGTACTTAAGTCGGCATTGTGCCTTTTGTATTTAATTCCGATGCAATTTCTGTGTTTCGTCGTCAGCAAGAAGGTCCATGGTATACAGTAAACCTGAAGTGAAGCATCGGAATCCATGACTAGTATCACAGGAATGGTTGATAACATAGACCGTAAGAAGAACCACTCTTCTTGTACTTAAGTCGGCATTGTGCCTTTTGTATTTAATTCAGATGAAATTTCTGTGTCTTATCTTCAATAAGAAGGTCCAAGTGATACAGTAAACATATTGTGAAGCATCGGAATTTAATACTGGTCTCACAGGAAATGTTCAAAACATAGTCAGTAAGAAGAGTCAGTATTCTTGTACTTAAGTCGGCATTGCGCCTTTTGTATTTATTTCCGATGCAATTTCTGTGTTTCGTCGTCAATAAGAAGGTCCACGGGATACAGTAAACCTGAAGTGAAGCATCGGAATCTATAACTAGTGTCACAGGAATTGTTCAAAACATAGACAGTAAGAAGAGCCATTCTTCTTGTACTTAAGTCGGCATTGTGCCTTTTGTATTTAATTCCGATGCAATTTCTGTGTTTCGTCGTCAATAAGAAGGTCCAAGGGATACAGTAAACTTGAAGTGAAGCATCGGAATCTATAACTAGTGCCGCAGGAATGGTTCAAAACATAGACAGTAAGAAGAGCCAGTCTTCTTGTACTTAAGTCGGCATTGTGCATTTTGTATTTAATTCCGATGCAATTTCTGTGTTTCGTCGTCAATAAGAAGGTCCAAGGGATACAGTAAACCTGATGTGAAGCATCGGAATCTATAACTAGTGCCACAGGAGTGGTTCAAAACATAGACAGTAAGAAGAGGCAGTCATCTTATACTTACGTCGGCATTGTGCCTTTTGTATTTAATTCCGATGCAATTTCTGTGTTTCATCGTCAATAAGACGGTCCAAGCGATACAGTAAACATATAGTGAAGCATCGGAATGTAATACTGGTCTCACAGGAAATGTTCAAAACATAGTCAGTAAGAAGAGTCAGTATTCATGTACTTAAGTCTGCATTGGGCCTTTTGTATTTAATTCCGATGCAATTTCTGTGTTTCGTCATCAATAAGAAGGTCCAATTCATACAGTAAACCTGAAGTGAAGCATCGGAATCTATAACTAGTGTCGCAGGAATTGTTAAAAACATATACAGTAAGAAGAATCAGTCTTCTTGTACTTAAGTCGGCATTGAGCCTTTTGTATTTAATTCCGATGCAATTTCTGTGTTTCGACGTCAATAAGAAGGTCCAAGGGATACAATAAACCTGAAGTGAAGCATCGGAATCTATAACCAGTGCCACAGGAGTGGTTCTAAACATAGACAGTAAGAAGAGCAGTCTTCTTGTACTTAAGTCGGAATTGTGCCTTTTGTATTTAATTCCGACGCAATTTCTGTGTTTCATCGTCAATAAGAAGCTCCAAGCAATACAGTAAACATATAGTGATGCATCGGAATTTAATACTGGTCTCACAGGAGATGTTCAAAGCATAGTCAGTAAGAAGAGTCAGTCGTCTTGTACTTAAGTCGGCATTGTGCATTTTGTATTTAATTCCGATGCAATTTCTGTGTTTCGTCGTCAATAAGAAGGTCCAAGGGATACAGTAAACCTGAAGTGAAGCATCGGAATCTATAACTAGTGCCACAGGAGTGGTTCAAAACATAGACAGTAAGAAGAGGCAGTCATCTTATACTTACGTCGGCATTGTGCCTTTTGTATTTAATTCCGATGCAATTTCTGTGTTTCATCGTCAATAAGACGGTCCAAGCGATACAGTAAACATATAGTGAAGCATCGGCATGTAATACTGGTCTCACAGGAAATGTTCAAAACATAGTCAGTAAGACGAGTCAGTATTCATGTACTTAAGTCTGCATTGGGCCTTTTGTATTTAATTCCGATGCAATTTCTGTGTTTCGTCATCAATAAGAAGGTCCAATTCATACAGTAAACCTGAAGTGAAGCATCGGAATCTATAACTAGTGTCGCAGGAATTGTTAAAAACATATACAGTAAGAAGAATCAGTCTTCTTGTACTTAAGTCGGCATTGAGCCTTTTGTATTTAATTCCGATGCAATTTCTGTGTTTCGACGTCAATAAGAAGGTCCAAGGGATACAATAAACCTGAAGTGAAGCATCGGAATCTATAACTAGTGCCACAGGAGTGGTTCAAAACATAGACAGTAAGAAGAGGCAGTCATCTTATACTTACGTTGGCATTGTGCCTTTTGTATTTAATTACGATGCAATTTCTGTGTTTTGTTGTCAATAAGATGGTCCAAGGGATACAGTAAACCTGAAGTGAAGCATCGGAATCTATAACTAGTGCCACAGGAATGGTTCAAAGCATTGACAGTAAGAAGAGCCAATCTTCTTGTACTTAAGTCGGCAGTGTGCCTTTTGTATTTAATTCCGATGCAATATCTGTGTTTTGTCGTCAATAAGAAGGTCCAAGGGAAACAGTAAACCTGAAGTGATGCAACGGAATCTATAACTAGTGTCACAGGAATGGTTCAAAACATAGACAGTAAGAGGAACCAGTCTTCTTGTACTTAAGTCTCAAATTGTGCCTTTTGTATTTAATTCCGAAGCAATATCTGTGTTTCGTCGTCAATATTAAGGTACAGGGGATACAGTAAACCTGAAGTTAAGCACCGGAATCTATAACTAGTGTCACAGGAATGGTTCTAAACGTGGACAGTAAGAAGAGCCATTCTTTTTGTACTTAAGTCGGCATTGTGCCTTTTGTATTTAATTGCGATGCTATTTCTGTGTTTCATCGTCAATAAGAAGGTCCAAGGGATACAGTAAACATATAGTGAGGCATCGGAACTTAATACTGGTCTCACAGGAGATGTTCAAAACATAGACAGTAAGATGAGTCAGTCTTCTTGTACTTAAATCGGCATTGTGCCATTTGTATTTAGTTCCGAAGCAATTTCTGTGTTTCGTCGTCAATAAGAAGGTCCATGGGATACAGTAAACCCGAAGTGAAGCATCGGAATCTATAACTAGTGTCACAGGAATGGTTCAAAACATAGACAGTAAGAAGAGCCAGTCTTCTTGTACTTAAGTCGGCATTATGGTTTTTTTATTTTAATCTGAAGCAATTTCTGTGTTTCATCGTCAATAAGAAGGTCCAAGGGATACAGTAAACATATAGTGAAGCATCGGAATTTAATACTAATCTAACAGGATATGTTCAAAACATAGCCTGTAAGAAGAGTCAGTCATCTTGTACTTAAATTGGCATTGTGCCTTTTGTATTTAATTCCCAAGCAATTTCTGTGTATCAGCGTCAATAATAAGGTCCAAGGGATACAGTAAACCTGAAGTGAAGCATCGGAATCCATAACTAGTGTCACAGGAATGGTTGAAAACATAGACCGTAAGAAGAGCCACTCTTTTTATACTTGAGTCGGCATTGTGCCTTTTGTATTTAATTCCGATGCAATTTCTGTGTTTCATCGTCAATAAGAAGGTCCAAGCGACACAGTAAACATATAGTGAAGCATCGGAATTTAATACTGGTCTCCCAGGAAATGTTCAAAGCATAGTCAGTAAGAAGAGTCAGTATTCTTGTACTTAAGTCGGCATTGTGCCTTTTGTATTTAATTCAGGTGCAATTTCTGTCTTTTGTCGTCAATAAGAAGGTCCAAGGGATACAGTAAACCTGAAGTGAAGCATCGCAATCTATAACTAGTGTCACAGGAATTGTTAAAAGCATATACAGTATGAAGAGTCAGTCTTCTTGTACTTAAGTCGGCATTGAGCCTTTTGTATTTAATTCCGATGCAATATCTGTGTTTCGTCGTCAATAAGTAGGTCCAAGGTATACAGTAAACCTGAAGTGATGCATCGGAATCTATAACTAGTGCCACAGGAATGGTTCAAAACATAGACAGCAAGAAGAGGCAGTCATCTTATACTTAAGTCGGCATTGTGCCTTTTGTATTTAATTCCGATAGTATTTCTGTGTTTTGTCGTCAATAAGAAGGTCCAAGGGATACAGTAAACCTGAAGTGAAGCATCGGAATCTATAACTAGTGCCACAGGAATGGTTCAAATCATTGACAGTAAGAAGAGCCAGTCTTCTTGTACTTAAGTCGGCATTGTGCCTTTTGTATTTAATTCCGAAGCAATTTCTGTGTTTCGTCGTCAATAGGAAGGTACAAGGGATGCAGTAAACCTGAAGTGAAGCACCGGAATCTATAACTAGTGTCACAGGAATGGTTCAAAACGTAGACAGTAAGAAGAGGCAGTCTTCTTGTACTTATGTCGGCATTGTGCCTTTTGCATTTAATTCCGATGCAATTTCTGTGTTTCATCGTCAGTAAGGAGGTGAGAGGGATACAGTAAACCTGAAGTGAAGCATCGGAATCTATAACTAGTGTCACAGGAATGGTTCAAAACATATACAGTAAGAAGCGTCAGTCTTCTTGTACTTAAGTTTGCATTGTGCCTTTCGTATTTAATTCTGATACAATTTCTGTGTTTCGTCGTCAATAACAAGGCCCAAGGGATACAGTAAACCTGAAGTGAAGCACCGGAATCTATAACTAGTGTCACAGGAATGGTTCAAAACGTAGACAGTAAGAAGAGTTAGTCCTCTTGTACTTAAGTGAGCATTGTACCTTTTGTATTTAATTCCGATGCAATTTCTGTGTTTCGTCGTCAATAAGAAGGTCCAAGGGATACAGTAAACCTGAAGTGAAGCTTCGGAATCCATAACTAGTGTCACAGGAATGGTTCAAACATACACAGTAAGAAGAGCCAGTCTTTATGTACTTAAGTCGGCATTGTGTCTTTTGTATTTATTTCCGATGCAATTCCTGTGATTCGTCGTCAATAAGAGGGTCAAAGGGACACAGTACACCTGAAGTGAAGCATCGGAATCTATAACTAGTGTCGCAGGAATGGTTCAAATCATAGACAGTAAGAAGAGCCAGTCTTCATGTACTTAAGTCGGCATTGTGCCTTTGGTATTTTATTCCGATGCAATTTCTGTGTTTCGTCGTCATTAAGAAGGTCCAAGGGATGCAGTATACCTCAAGTGAAGCGTCGGAATCTATAAGCAGTGTCACAGGAATGGTTCAAAACATAGGCAGTAAAAGAGTCAGTCTTCTTGTACTTAATTCGGCATTGTACATTTTGTATTTAATTACGACGCAATCTCTGTGTGACGTCGTCAATAAGAAGTCCAAGGTATACAGTAAACCTGATGTGAGGCTTCAGAATCTATAACAAGTGTCTCAGGAATGGTTCAAATCATAGACAGTAAGAAGAGCCAGTCGTCTTGTACTTAAGTCGGCATTGTGCCCTTTGTATTTAAGTCCGATGAAATTTCTGTGTTTTGTCGTCAATAAGAAGGTCCAAGGGATACAGTAAACCAGAAGTGAAGCATCGGAATCTATAACTAGTGTCACAGGAGTGGTTCAAAACGTAGACAGTAAGAAGAGGCAGTCATCTTGTACTTAAGTCGGCATTGTGCCTTTTGTATTTAATTCCGATGCATTTTCTGTGTTTCATCCTCAGTAAGAAGGGGCGAGGGATACAGTAAACCTGAAGTGAAGCATCGGAATCTATAACTAGTGTCACAGGAATGGTTCAAATCATAGACAGTAAGAAGAGTCAGTCTTCTTGTACTCGGCATTGTGCCTTTTGTATTTAATTCCGATACAATTTCTGTGTTTCGTCGTCAATAACAAGGTCCAAGGGATACAGTAAACCTGAAGTGAAGCATCAGAATCTATAACTAGTGGCACAGGAATGGTTCAAATTATAGACAGTAAGAGGAGCCAGTCTTCATGTACATAAGGGGGCATTGTGCCTTTTGTATTTAATTCCGATGCAATTTCTATGTTTCATCGTCAATAAGAAGCTCCAAGGGATACAGTAAACATATAGTGAGGCATCGGAATTTAATACTGGTCACACTGGAGATGTTCGAAACATAGTCAGTAAGAAGAGTCAGTCTTCTTGTACTTAAGTCGGCATTGTGCCTTTTGTATTTAATTCCGATGCAATTTCTGTGTTTCGTCGTCAATAAGAAGCTCCAAGGGATACAGTAAACCTGAAGTGAAGCATCGGAATCCATAACTAGTGTCACTGGAATGGTTGAAAACATAGACCGTAAGATGAGCCACTCTTCTTGTACTTAAGTCGGCATTGTGCCTTTTGTATTTAATTCCGATGCAATTTCTGTGTTTCATCGTCAATAAGAAGGTCCAAGCGATACAGTAAGCATATAGTAAAGCATCGGAATTTAATACTGGTCTCACAGGAAATGTTCAAAACATAGTCAGTAAGAAGAGTCAGTATTCTTGTACTTAAGTCGGCATTGTGCCTTTTGTATTTAATTCCGATGCAATTTCTGTGTTTCGTCGTCAGCAAGAAGGTCCATGGGATACAGTAAACCTGAAGTGAAGCATCGGAATCCATGACTAGTATCACAGGAATGGTTGAAAACATAGACCGTAAGAAGAACCACTCTTCTTGTACTTAAGTCGGCATTGTGCCTTTTGTATTTAATTCAGATGAAATTTCTGTGTCTTATCGTCAATAAAAAGGTCCAAGGGATACAGTAAACATATAGTGAAGCATCGGAATTTAATACTGGTCTCACAGGAAATGTTCAAAACATAGTCAGTAAGAAGAGTCAGTATTCTTGTACTTAAGTCGGCATTGCGCCTTTTGTATTTAATTCCGATGCAATTTCTGTGTTTCGTCGTCAATAAGAAGGTCCACGGGATACAGTAAACCTGAAGTGAAGCATCGAAATCTATAACTAGTGTCACAGGAATTGTTCAAAACATAGACAGTAAGAAGAGCCAGTCTTCTTGTACTTAAGTCGGCATTGTGCCTTTTGTATTTAATTCCGATGCAATTTCTGTGTTTCGTCGTCAATAAGAAGGTCCAAGGGATACAGTAAACTTGAAGTGAAGCATCGGAATCTATAACTAGTGCCACAGGAATGGTTCAAAACATAGACAGTAAGAAGAGCCAGTCTTCTTGTACTTAAGTCGGCATTGTGCTTTTTGTATTAAATTCCGATGCAATGTTTGTGTTTTGTCGCCAATAAGAAGGTCCAAGGGATACAGTAAACCTGAAATGAAGCATCGGAAACCATAACTAGTGTCACAGGAATGGTTCTAAACATAGACAGTAAGAAGAGCAGTCTTCTTGTACTTAAGTCGGAATTGTGCCTTTTGTATTTAATTCCGACGCAATTTCTGTGTTTCGTCGTCAATAAGAAGGTCCAAGGGATACAGTAAACCCAAAGTGAAGCATCGGAATCTATAACTAGTGCCACAGGAATGGTTCAAATCATAGACAGTAAGAAGAGCCAGTCTTCTTGTACTTAAGTCGGAATTGTGCCTTTTGTATTTAATTACGATGCAATTTCTGTGTTTTGTCGTCAATAAGAAGGTTCCAGGGATACAGTAAACTTGAAGTGAAGCATCAGAATCAATAAGTAGTGGCACAGGAATGGTTCAAAATATTGACAGTAAGAGGAGCCAGTCTTCATGTACATAAGGCGGCATTGTGCGTTTGTATTTAATTCCGATGCAATTTCTGTGTTTCATCGTCAATAAGAAGCTCCAAGCAATACAGTAAACATATAGTGATGCATCGGAATTTAATACTGGTCTCACAGGAGACGTTCAAAGCATAGTCAGTAAGAAGAGTCAGTCGTCTTGTACTTAAGTCGGCATTGTGCATTTTGTATTTAATTCCGATGCAATTTCTGTGTTTCGTCGTCAATAAGAAGGTCCAAGGGATACAGTAAACCTGAAGTGAAGCATCGGAATCTATAACTAGTGCCACAGGAGTGGTTCAAAACATAGACAGTAAGAAGAGGCAGTCATCTTATACTTACGTCGGCATTGTGCCTTTTGTATTTAATTCCGATGCAATTTCTGTGTTTCATCGTCAATAAGACGGTCCAAGCGATACAGTAAACATATAGTGAAGCATCGGAATGTAATACTGGTCTCACAGGAAATGTTCAAAACATAGTCAGTAAGAAGAGTCAGTATTCATGTACTTAAGTCTGCATTGGGCCTTTTGTATTTAATTCCGATGCAATTTCTGTGTTTCGTCATCAATAAGAAGGTCCAATTCATACAGTAGACCTGAAGTGAAGCATCGGAATCTATAACTAGTGTCGCAGGAATTGTTAAAAACATATACAGTAAGAAGAATCAGTCTTCTTGTACTTAAGTCGGCATTGAGCCTTTTGTATTTAATTCCGATGCAATTTCTGTGTTTCGACGTCAATAAGAAGGTCCAAGGGATACAATAAACCTGAAGTGAAGCATCGGAATCTATAACTAGTGCCACAGGAGTGGTTCAAAACATAGACAGTAAGAAGAGGCAGTCATCTTATACTTACGTTGGCATTGTGCCTTTTGTATTTAATTACGATGCAATTTCTGTGTTTTGTTGTCAATAAGATGGTCCAAGGGATACAGTAAACCTGAAGTGAAGCATCGGAATCTATAACTAGTGCCACAGGAATGGTTCAAAGCATTGACAGTAAGAAGAGCCAATCTTCTTGTACTTAAGTCGGCAGTGTGCCTTTTGTATTTAATTCCGATGCAATATCTGTGTTTTGTCGTCAATAAGAAGGTCCAAGGGAAACAGTAAACCTGAAGTGATGCATCGGAATCTATAACTAGTGTCACAGGAATGGTTCAAAACATAGACAGTAAGAGGAACCAGTCTTCTTGTACTTAAGTCTCAAATTGTGCCTTTTGTATTCAATTTCGAAGCAATATCTGTGTTTCGTCGTCAATAGGAAGGTACAGGGGATACAGTAAACCTGAAGTTAAGCACCGGAATCTATAACTAGTGTCACAGGAATGGTTCTAAACGTGGACAGTAAGAAGAGCCATTCTTTTTATACTTAAGTCGGCATTGTGCCTTTTGTATTTAATTGCGATGCTATTTCTGTGTTTCATCGTCAATAAGAAGGTCCAAGGGATACAGTAAACATATAGTGAGGCATCGGAATTTAATACTGGTCTCACAGGAGATGTTCAAAACATAGACAGTAAGATGAGTCAGTCTTCTTGTACTTAAATCGGCATTGTGCCATTTGTATTTAGTTCCGAAGCAATTTCTGTGTTTCGTCGTCAATAAGAAGGTCCATGGGATACAGTAAACCCGAAGTGAAGCATCGGAATCTATAACTAGTGTCACAGGAATGGTTCAAAACATAGACAGTAAGAAGAGCCAGTCTTCTTGTACTTAAGTCGGCATTATGGTTTTTTTATTTAAATCTGAAGCAATTTCTGTGTTTCATCGTCAGTAAGAAGGTCCAAGGGATACAGTAAACATATAGTGAAGCATCGGAATTTAATACTAATCTAACAGGATATGTTCAAAACATAGCCAGTAAGAAGAGTCAGTCATCTTGTACTTAAGTTGGCATTGTGCCTTTTGTATTTAATTCCCAAGCAATTTCTGTGTATCAGCGTCAATAATAAGGTCCAAGGGATACAGTAAACCTGAAGTGAAGCATCGGAATCCATAACTAGTGTCACAGGAGTGGTTGAAAACATAGACCGTAAGAAGAGCCACTCTTTTTATACTTGAGTCGGCATTGTGCCTTTTGTATTTAATTCCGATGCAATTTCTGTGTTTCATCGTCAATAAGAAGGTCCAAGCGATACAGTAAACATATAGTGAAGCATTGGAATTTAATACTGGTCTCACAGGAAATGTTCAAAACATAGTCAGTAAGAAGAATCAGTATTCTTGTACTTAAGTCGGCATTGCGCTTTTTGTATTTAATTCCGATACAATTTCTGTGTTTCGTCGTCAATAAGAAGGGCCAAGGGATACAGTAAACGTGAAGAGAAGCATCGGAAACTATAACTAGTGTCACAGGAATTGTTCAAATCATAGACAATAAGAAGAGCCAGTCTTCTTGTAGTTAAGTCGGCATTGTGCCTTTTGTATTTAATTCCGACGCAATTTATGTGTTTCGTCGTCAATAAGATGGTCCAAGGGATGCAGTACACCCGAAGTGAAGCATCAGAATCTACAACTAGTGCCACAGGAATGGTTCAAATCATAGACAGTAAGAAGAGCCAGTCTTCCTGTACTTAAGTCGGCATTGTGCCTTTTGTATTTAATTCCGATGCAATTTCCGTGTTTTGTCGTCAATAAGAAGGTCCAAGGGATACAGTAAACTTGAAGTGAAGCATCGGAATCTATAACTAGTGTCACAGGAATGGTTCAAAACATAGACAGTAAGAAGAGCCAGTCTTCTTGTACTTAAGTCGGCATTGTGCATTTTGTATTTAAATCTTAAGCAATTTCTGTGTTTCGTCGCAATAATAAGGTCCAAGGGATACAGTAAACCTGAAGTGAAGCATCGGAATCAATAACTAGTGTCACAGGACTGGTTCAAAACATAGACAGTAAGAAGAGCAACACTTCTTGTACTTAAGTTGCATTGTGCCTTTTGTATTTCATTCCAATGCAATTTCTGTGTTTCATCGTCAATAAGAAGGTCCAAGGGATACAGTAAACATATAGTGAAGCATCGGAATTCAATACTGGTCTCACAGGAGATGTTCAAAACATAGTCAGGAAGAAGAGTCAGTCTTCATGTACTTAAGTCGGCATTGTGCCTTTTGTATTTAATTCCGATGCAATTTCTGTGTATCGTCGTCAATAAGAAGGTCCAAGGGATACAGTAAACCTGATGTGAAGCATCGGAATCTATAACTAGTGTCAAAGCAATGGTTCAAGGCATAAACAGTAAGAAGAGCCAGTCTTCTTGTACTTAAGTCGGCATTGTTACTTTTGTATTTAATTCCGATGCAATTTCTGTGTTTCGTCGTCAATAAGAAGGTCCAAGGGATACAGTAAACCTGCGGTGAAGCATCGGAATCCATAACTAGTGTCACAGGAACGGTTGAAAACATAGACCATAATAAGAGCCACTCTTCTTGTACTTAAGTCGGCATTGTGCCTTTTGTATTTAAATCCGATGCAATTTCTGTGTTTCATCGTCAATAAGAAGGTGCAAGTGATACAGTAAACATATAGTGTGGCATCGGAATTTAACACTGGTCTCACAGGAGATGTTCAAAACATAGTCAGTAAGAAGAGTCAGTCTTCTTGTACTTAAGTCGGCATTGTGCCTTTTGTATTTAATTCCGATGCAATTTTTGTGTTTCGTCGTCAATAAGAAGGTCCACCGGATACAGTAAACCTGAAGTGAAGCATCGGAATCTATAACTAGTGTCACAGGAATTGTTCAAAACATAGTGAGTAAGAAGAGTCTGTCTTCTTGTACTTAAGTCGGCATTGCGCCTTTTGTATTTAATTCCGATGCAATTTCTGTGTTTCGTCGTCAATAAGAAGGTCCACGGGATACAGTAAACCTGAAGTGAAGCATCGGAATCTATAACTAGTGTCACAGGAATTGTTCAAAACATAGACAGTAAGAAGAGCCAGTCTTCTTGTACTTAAGTCGGCATTGTGCCTTTTGTATTTAATTCCGATGCAATTTCTGTGTTTCGTCGTCAATAAGAAGGTCCAAGGGATACAGTAAACTTGAAGTGAAGCATCGGAATCTATAACTAGTGCCACAGGAATGGTTCAAAACATAGACGGTAAGAAGAGCCAGTCTTCTTGTACTTAAGTCGGCATTGTGCTTTTTGTATTAAATTCCGATGCAATGTTTGTGTTTTGTCGCCAATAATAAGGTCCAAGGGATACAGTAAACCTGAAATGAAGCATCGGAATCCATAACTAGTGTCACAGGAATGGTTCTAAACATAGACAGTAAGAAGAGCAGTCTTCTTGTACTTAAGTCGGAATTGTGCTTTTTGTATTTAATTCCGACGCAATTTCTGTGTTTCGTCGTCAATAAGAAGGTCCAAGGGATACAGTAAACCCAAAGTGAAGCATCGGAATCTATAACTAGTGCCACAGGAATGGTTCAAAACATAGACAGTAAGAAGAGCCAGTCTTCTTGTACTTAAGTCGGAATTGTGCCTTTTGTATTTAATTACGATGCAATTTCTGTGTTTTGTCGTCAATAAGAAGGTTCCAGGGATACAGTAAACTTGAAGTGAAGCATCGGAATCAATAAGTAGTGGCACAGGAATGGTTCAAAATATTGACAGTAAGAGGAGCCAGTCTTCATGTACATAAGGCGGCATTGTGCGTTTGTTTTTAATTCCGATGCAATTTCTGTGTTTCATCGTCAATAAGAAGCTCCAAGCAATACAGTAAACATATAGTGATGCATCGGAATTTAATACTGGTCTCACAGGAGATGTTCAAAGCATAGTCAGTAAGAAGAGTCAGTCGTCTTGTACTTAAGTCGGCATTGTGCATTTTGTATTTAATTCCGATGCAATTTCTGTGTTTCGTCGTCAATAAGAAGGTCCAAGGGATACAGTAAACCTGAAGTGAAGCATCGGAATCTATAACTAGTGCCACAGGAGTGGTTCAAAACATAGACAGTAAGAAGAGGCAGTCATCTTATACTTACGTCGGCATTGTGCCTTTTGTATTTAATTCCGATGCAATTTCTGTGTTTCGTCATCAATAAGAAGGTCCAATTCATACAGTAGACCTGAAGTGAAGCATCGGAATCTATAACTAGTGTCGCAGGAATTGTTAAAAACATATACAGTAAGAAGAATCAGTCTTCTTGTACTTAAGTCGGCATTGAGCCTTTTGTATTTAATTCCGATGCAATTTCTGTGTTTCGACGTCAATAAGAAGGTCCAAGGGATACAATAAACCTGAAGTGAAGCATCGGAATCTATAACTAGTGCCACAGGAGTGGTTCAAAACATAGACAGTAAGAAGAGGCAGTCATCTTATACTTACGTTGGCATTGTGCCTTTTGTATTTAATTACGATGCAATTTCTGTGTTTTGTTGTCAATAAGATGGTCCAAGGGATACAGTAAACCTGAAGTGAAGCATCGGAATCTATAACTAGTGCCACAGGAATGGTTCAAAGCATTGACAGTAAGAAGAGCCAATCTTCTTGTACTTAAGTCGGCAGTGTGCCTTTTGTATTTAATTCCGATGCAATATCTGTGTTTTGTCGTCAATAAGAAGGTCCAAGGGAAACAGTAAACCTGAAGTGATGCATCGGAATCTATAACTAGTGTCACAGGAATGGTTCAAAACATAGACAGTAAGAGGAACCAGTCTTCTTGTACTTAAGTCTCAAATTGTGCCTTTTGTATTTAATTCCGAAGCAATATCTGTGTTTCGTCGTCAATAGGAAGGTACAGGGGATACAGTAAACCTGAAGTTAAGCACCGGAATCTATAACTAGTGTCACAGGAATGGTTCTAAACGTGGACAGTAAGAAGAGCCATTCTTTTTGTACTTAAGTCGGCATTGTGCCTTTTGTATTTAATTGCGATGCTATTTCTGTGTTTCATCGTCAATAAGAAGGTCCAAGGGATACAGTAAACATATAGTGAGGCATCGGAATTTAATACTGGTCTCACAGGAGATGTTCAAAACATAGACAGTAAGATGAGTCAGTCTTCTTGTACTTAAATCGGCATTGTGCCATTTGTATTTAGTTCCGAAGCAATTTCTGTGTTTCGTCGTCAATAAGAAGGTCCATGGGATACAGTAAACCCGAAGTGAAGCATCGGAATCTATAACTAGTGTCACAGGAATGGTTCAAAACATAGACAGTAAAAGAGCCAGTCTTCTTGTACTTAAGTCGGGATTATGGTTTTTTTATTTAAATCTGAAGCAATTTCTGTGTTTCATCGTCAATAAGAAGGTCCAAGGGATACAGTAAACATATAGTGAAGCATCGGAATTTAATACTAATCTAACAGGATATGTTCAAAACATAGCCAGTAAGAAGAGTCAGTCATCTTGTACTTAAGTTGGCATTGGGCCTTTTGTATTTAATTCCCAAGCAATTTCTGTGTATCAGCGTCAATAATAAGGTCCAAGGGATACAGTAAACCTGAAGTGAAGCATCGGAATCCATAACTAGTGTCACAGGAGTGGTTGAAAACATAGACCGTAAGAAGAGCCACTCTTTTTATACTTGAGTCGGCATTGTGCCTTTTGTATTTAATTCCGATGCAATTTCTGTGTTTCATCGTCAATAAGAAGGTCCAAGCGATACAGTAAACATATAGTGAAGCATTGGAATTTAATACTGGTCTCACAGGAAATGTTCAAAACATAGTCAGTAAGAAGAATCAGTATTCTTGTACTTAAGTCGGCATTGCGCTTTTTGTATTTAATTCCGATACAATTTCTGTGTTTCGTCGTCAATAAGAAGGGCCAAGGGATACAGTAAACGTGAAGAGAAGCATCGGAAACTATAACTAGTGTCACAGGAATTGTTCAAATCATAGACAATAAGAAGAGCCAGTCTTCTTGTACTTAAGTCGGCATTGTGCCTTTTGTATTTAATTCCGACGCAATTTATGTGTTTCGTCGTCAATAAGAAGGTCCAAGGGATACAGTACACCCGAAGTGAAGCATCAGAATCTACAACTAGTGCCACAGGAATGGTTCAAAACATAGACAGTAAGAAGAGCCAGTCTTCCTGTACTTAAGTCGGCATTGTGCCTTTTGTATTTAATTCCGATGCAATTTCCGTGTTTTGTCGTCAATAAGAAGGTCCAAGGGATACAGTAAACTTGAAGTGAAGCATCGGAATCTATAACTAGTGTCACAGGAATGGTTCAAAACATAGACAGTAAGAAGAGCCAGTCTTCTTGTACTTAAGTCGGCATTGTGCATTTTGTATTTAAATCTTAAGCAATTTCTGTGTTTCGTCGCAATAATAAGGTCCAAGGGATACAGTAAACCTGAAGTGAAGCATCGGAATCAGACTGGTTCAAGACATAGACAGTAAGAAGAGCAACACTTCTTGTACTTAAGTTGCATTGTGCCTTTTGTATTTCATTCCAATGCAATTTCTGTGTTTCATCGTCAATAAGAAGGTCCAAGGGATACAGTAAACATATAGTGAAGCATCGGAATTTAATACTGGTCTCACAGGAGATGTTCAAAACATAGTCAGGAAGAAGAGTCAGTCTTCATGTACTTAAGTCGGCATTGTGCCTTTTGTATTTAATTCCGATGCAATTTCTGTGTATCGTCGTCAATAAGAAGGTCCAAGGGATACAGTAAACCTGATGTGAAGCATCGGAATCTATAACTAGTGTCAAAGCAATGGTTCAAGGCATAAACAGTAAGAAGAGCCAGTCTTCTTGTACTTAAGTCGGCATTGTGACTTTTGTATTTAATTCCGATGCAATTTCTGTGTTTCGTCGTCAATAAGAAGGTCCAAGGGATACAGTAAACCTGCGGTGAAGCATCGGAATCCATAACTAGTGTCACAGGAACGGTTGAAAACATAGACCATAATAAGAGCCACTCTTCTTGTACTTAAGTCGGCATTGTGCCTTTTGTATTTAAATCCGATGCAATTTCTGTGTTTCATCGTCAATAAGAAGGTGCAAGTGATACAGTAAACATATAGTGTGGCATCGGAATTTAACACTGGTCTCACAGGAGATGTTCAAAACATAGTCAGTAAGAAGAGTCAGTCTTCTTGTACTTAAGTCGGCATTGTGCCTTTTGTATTTAATTCCGATGCAATTTTTGTGTTTCGTCGTCAATAAGAAGGTCCACGGGATACAGTAAACCTGAAGTGAAGCATCGGAATCTATAACTAGTGTCACAGGAATTGTTCAAAACATAGTGAGTAAGAAGAGTCAGTCTTCTTGTACTTAAGTCGGCATTGCGCCTTTTGTATTTAATTCCGATGCAATTTCTGTGTTTCGTCGTCAATAAGAAGGTCCACGGGATACAGTAAACCTGAAGTGAAGCATCGGAATCTATAACTAGTGTCACAGGAATTGTTCAAAACATAGACAGTAAGAAGAGCCAGTCTTCTTGTACTTAAGTCGGCATTGTGCCTTTTGTATTTAATTCCGATGCAATTTCTGTGTTTCGTCGTCAATAAGAAGGTCCAAGGGATACAGTAAACTTGAAGTGAAGCATCGGAATCTATAACTAGTGCCACAGGAATGGTTCAAAACATAGACAGTAAGAAGAGCCAGTCTTCTTGTACTTAAGTCGGCATTGTGCTTTTTGTATTAAATTCCGATGCAATGTTTGTGTTTTGTCGCCAATAAGAAGGTCCAAGGGATACAGTAAACCTGAAATGAAGCATCGGAATCCATAACTAGTGTCACAGGAATGGTTCTAAACATAGACAGTAAGAAGAGCAGTCTTCTTGTACTTAAGTCGGAATTGTGCCTTTTGTATTTAATTCCGACGCAATTTCTGTGTTTCGTCGTCAATAAGAAGGTCCAAGGGATACAGTAAACCTGAAGTGAAGCATCGGAATCTATAACTAGTGCCACAGGAGTGGTTCAAAACATAGACAGTAAGAAGAGGCAGTCATCTTATACTTACGTCGGCATTGTGCCTTTTGTATTTAATTCCGATGCAATTTCTGTGTTTCATCGTCAATAAGACGGTCCAAGCGATACAGTAAACATATGGTGAAGCATCGGAATGTAATACTGGTCTCACAGGAAATGTTCAAAACATAGTCAGTAAGAAGAGTCAGTATTCATGTACTTAAGTCTGCATTGGGCCTTTTGTATTTAGTTCCGATGCAATTTCTGTGTTTCGTCATCAATAAGAAGGTCCAATTCATACAGTAGACCTGAAGTGAAGCATCGGAATCTATAACTAGTGTCGCAGGAATTGTTAAAAACATATACAATAAGAAGAATCAGTCTTCTTGTACTTAAGTCGGCATTGAGCCTTTTGTATTTAATTCCGATGCAATTTCTGTGTTTCGACGTCAATAAGAAGGTCCAAGGGATACAATAAACCTGAAGTGAAGCATCGGAATCTATAACTAGTGCCACAGGAGTGGTTCAAAACATAGACAGTAAGAAGAGGCAGTCATCTTATACTTACGTTGGCATTGTGCCTTTTGTATTTAATTACGATGCAATTTCTGTGTTTTGTTGTCAATAAGATGGTCCAAGGGATACAGTAAACCTGAAGTGAAGCATCGGAATCTATAACTAGTGCCACAGGAATGGTTCAAAGCATTGACAGTAAGAAGAGCCAATCTTCTTGTACTTAAGTCGGCAGTGTGCCTTTTGTATTTAATTCCGATGCAATATCTGTGTTTTGTCGTCAATAAGAAGGTCCAAGGGAAACAGTAAACCTGAAGTGATGCATCGGAATCTATAACTAGTGTCACAGGAATGGTTCAAAACATAGACAGTAAGAGGAACCAGTCTTCTTGTACTTAAGTCTCAAATTGTGCCTTTTGTATTTAATTCCGAAGCAATATCTGTGTTTCGTCGTCAATAGGAAGGTACAGGGGATACAGTAAACCTGAAGTTAAGCACCGGAATCTATAACTAGTGTCACAGGAATGGTTCTAAACGTGGACAGTAAGAAGAGCCATTCTTTTTGTACTTAAGTCGGCATTGTGCCTTTTGTATTTAATTGCGATGCTATTTCTGTGTTTCATCGTCAATAAGAAGGTCCAAGGGATACAGTAAACATATAGTGAGGCATCGGAATTTAATACTGGTCTCACAGGAGATGTTCAAAACATAGACAGTAAGATGAGTAAGTCTTCTTGTACTTAAATCGGCATTGTGCCATTTGTATTTAGTTCCGAAGCAATTTCTGTGTTTCGTCGTCAATAAGAAGGTCCATGGGATACAGTAAACCCGAAGTGAAGCATCGGAATCTATAACTAGTGTCACAGGAATGGTTCAAAACATAGACAGTAAGAAGAGCCAGTCTTCTTGTACTTAAGTCGGCATTATGGTTTTTTTATTTAAATCTGAAGCAATTTCTGTGTTTCATCGTCAATAAGAAGGTCCAAGGGATACAGTAAACATATAGTGAAGCATCGGAATTTAATACTAATCTAACAGGATATGTTCAAAACATAGCCAGTAAGAAGAGTCAGTCATCTTGTACTTAAGTTGGCATTGTGCCTTTTGTATTTAATTCCCAAGCAATTTCTGTGTATCAGCGTCAATAATAAGGTCCAAGGGATACAGTAAACCTGAAGTGAAGCATCGGAATCCATAACTAGTGTCACAGGAATGGTTGAAAACATAGACCGTAAGAAGAGCCACTCTTTTTATACTTGAGTCGGCATTGTGCCTTTTGTATTTAATTCCGATGCAATTTCTGTGTTTCATCGTCAATAAGAAGGTCCAAGCGATACAGTAAACATATAGTGAAGCATTGGAATTTAATACTGGTCTCACAGGAAATGTTCAAAACATAGTCAGTAAGAAGAATCAGTATTCTTGTACTTAAGTCGGCATTGCGCTTTTTGTATTTAATTCCGATACAATTTCTGTGTTTCGTCGTCAATAAGAAGGGCCAAGGGATACAGTAGACGTGAAGAGACGCATCGGAATCTATAACTAGTGTCACAGGAATTGTTCAAATCATAGACAATAAGAAGAGCCAGTCTTCTTGTACTTAAGTCGGCATTGTGCCTTTTGTATTTAATTCCGACGCAATTTATGTGTTTCGTCGTCAATAAGAAGGTCCAAGGGATACAGTACACCCGAAGTGAAGCATCAGAATCTACAACTAGTGCCACAGGAATGGTTCAAAACATAGACAGTAAGAAGAGCCAGTCTTCCTGTACTTAAGTCGGCATTGTGCCTTTTGTATTTAATTCCGATGCAATTTCCGTGTTTTGTCGTCAAGAAGAAGGTCCAAGGGATACAGTAAACTTGAAGTGAAGCATCGGAATCTATAACTAGTGTCACAGGAATGGTTAAAAACATAGACAGTAAGAAGAGCCAGTCTTCTTGTACTTAAGTCGGCATTGTGCATTTTGTATTTAAATCTTAAGCAATTTCTGTGTTTCGTCGCAATAATAAGGTCCAAGGGATACAGTAAACCTGAAGTGAAGCATCGGAATCAATAACTAGTGTCACAGGACTGGTTCAAAACATAGACAGTAAGAAGAGCAACACTTCTTGTACTTAAGTTGCATTGTGCCTTTTGTATTTCATTCCAATGCAATTTCTGTGTTTCATCGTCAATAAGAAGGTCCAAGGGATACAGTAAACATATCGTGAAGCATCGGAATTTAATACTGGTCTCACAGGAGATGTTCAAAACATAGTCAGGAAGAAGAGTCAGTCTTCATGTACTTAAGTCGGCATTGTGCCTTTTGTATTTAATTCCGATGCAATTTCTGTGTATCGTCGTCAATAAGAAGGTCCAAGGGATACAGTAAACCTGATGTGAAGCATCGGAATCTATAACTAGTGTCAAAGCAATGGTTCAAGGCATAAACAGTAAGAAGAGCCAGTCTTCTTGTACTTAAGTCGGCATTGTGACTTTTGTATTTAATTCCGATGCAATTTCTGTGTTTCGTCGTCAATAAGAAGGTCCAAGGGATACAGTAAACCTGCGGTGAAGCATCGGAATCCATAACTAGTGTCACAGGAACGGTTGAAAACATAGACCATAATAAGAGCCACTCTTCTTGTACTTAAGTCGGCATTGTGCCTTTTGTATTTAAATCCGATGCAATTTCTGTGTTTCATCGTCAATAAGAAGGTGCAAGTGATACAGTAAACATATAGTGTGGCATCGGAATTTAACACTGGTCTCACAGGAGATGTTCAAAACATAGTCAGTAAGAAGAGTCAGTCTTCTTGTACTTAAGTCGGCATTGTGCCTTTTGTATTTAATTCCGATGCAATTTTTGTGTTTCGTCGTCAATAAGAAGGTCCACGGGATACAGTAAACCTGAAGTGAAGCATCGGAATCTATAACTAGTGTCACAGGAATTGTTCAAAACATAGTGAGTAAGAAGAGTCAGTCTTCTTGTACTTAAGTCGGCATTGCGCCTTTTGTATTTAATTCCGATGCAATTTCTGTGTTTCGTCGTCAATAAGAAGGTCCACGGGATACAGTAAACCTGAAGTGAAGCATCGGAATCTATAACTAGTGTCACAGGAATTGTTCAAAACATAGACAGTAAGAAGAGCCAGTCTTCTTGTACTTAAGTCGGCATTGTGCCTTTTGTATTTAATTCCGATGCAATTTCTGTGTTTCGTCGTCAATAAGAAGGTCCAAGGGATACAGTAAACTTGAAGTGAAGCATCGGAATCTATAACTAGTGCCACAGGAATGGTTCAAAACATAGACAGTAAGAAGAGCCAGTCTTCTTGTACTTAAGTCGGCATTGTGCTTTTTGTATTAAATTCCGATGCAATGTTTGTGTTTTGTCGCCAATAAGAAGGTCCAAGGGATACAGTAAACCTGAAATGAAGCATCGGAATCCATAACTAGTGTCACAGGAATGGTTCTAAACATAGACAGTAAGAAGAGCAGTCTTCTTGTACTTAAGTCGGAATTGTGCATTTTGTATTTAATTCCGATGCAATTTCTGTGTTTCGTCGTCAATAAGAAGGTCCAAGGGATACAGTAAACCTGAAGTGAAGCATCGGAATCTATAACTAGTGCCACAGGAGTGGTTCAAAACATAGACAGTAAGAAGAGGCAGTCATCTTATACTTACGTCGGCATTGTGCCTTTTGTATTTAATTCCGATGCAATTTCTGTGTTTCATCGTCAATAAGACGGTCCAAGCGATACAGTAAACATATAGTGAAGCATCGGAATGTAATACTGGTCTCACAGGAAATGTTCAAAACATAGTCAGTAAGAAGAGTCAGTATTCATGTACTTAAGTCTGCATTGGGCCTTTTGTATTTAATTCCGATGCAATTTCTGTGTTTCGGCATCAATAAGAAGGTCCAATTCATACAGTAAACCTGAAGTGAAGCATCGGAATCTATAACTAGTGTCGCAGGAATTGATAAAAACGTATACAGTAAGAAGAATCAGTCTTCTTGTACTTAAGTCGGCATTGAGCCTTTTGTATTTAATTCCGATGCAATTTCTGTGTTTCGACGTCAATAAGAAGGTCCAAGGGATACAATAAACCTGAAGTGAAGCATCGGAATCTATAACTAGTGCCACAGGAGTGGTTCAAAACATAGACAGTAAGAAGAGGCAGTCATCTTATACTTACGTTGGCATTGTGCCTTTTGTATTTAATTACGATGCAATTTCTGTGTTTTGTTGTCAATAAGATGGTCCAAGGGATACAGTAAACCTGAAGTGAAGCATCGGAATCTATAACTAGTGCCACAGGAATGGTTCAAAGCATTGACAGTAAGAAGAGCCAATCTTCTTGTACTTAAGTCGGCAGTGTGCCTTTTGTATTTAATTCCGATGCAATATCTGTGTTTTGTCGTCAATAAGAAGGTCCAAGGGAAACAGTAAACCTGAAGTGATGCATCGGAATCTATAACTAGTGTCACAGGAATGGTTGAAAACATAGACAGTAAGAGGAACCAGTCTTCTTGTACTTAAGTCTCAAATTGTGCCTTTTGTATTTAATTCCGAAGCAATATCTGTGTTTCGTCGTCAATAGGAAGGTACAGGGGATACAGTAAACCTGAAGTTAAGCACCGGAATCTATAACTAGTGTCACAGGAATGGTTCTAAACGTGGACAGTAAGAAGAGCCATTCTTTTGGTACTTAAGTCGGCATTGTGCCTTTTGTATTTAATTGCGATGCTATTTCTGTGTTTCATCGTCAATAAGAAGGTCCAAGGGATACAGTAAACATATAGTGAGGCATCGGAATTTAATACTGGTCTCACAGGAGATGTTCAAAACATAGACAGTAAGATGAGTAAGTCTTCTTGTACTTAAATCGGCATTGTGCCATTTGTATTTAGTTCCGAAGCAATTTCTGTGTTTCGTCGTCAATAAGAAGGTCCATGGGATACAGTAAACCCGAAGTGAAGCATCGGAATCTATAACTAGTGTCACTGGAATGGTTCAAAACATAGACAGTAAGAAGAGCCAGTCTTCTTGTACTTAAGTCGGCATTATGGTTTTTTTATTTAAATCTGAAGCAATTTCTGTGTTTCATCGTCAATAAGAAGGTCCAAGGGATACAGTAAACATATAGTGAAGCATCGGAATTTAATACTAATCTAACAGGATATGTTCAAAACATAGCCAGTAAGAAGAGTCAGTCATCTTGTACTTAAGTTGGCATTGTGCCTTTTGTATTTAATTCCCAAGCAATTTCTGTGTATCAGCGTCAATAATAAGGTCCAAGGGATACAGTAAACCTGAAGTGAAGCATCGGAATCCATAACTAGTGTCACAGGAATGGTTGAAAACATAGACCGTAAGAAGAGCCACTCTTTTTATACTTGAGTCGGCATTGTGCCTTTTGTATTTAATTCCGATGCAATTTCTGTGTTTCATCGTCAATAAGAAGGTCCAAGCGATACAGTAAACATATAGTGAAGCATTGGAATTTAATACTGGTCTCACAGGAAATGTTCAAAACATAGTCAGTAAGAAGAATCAGTATTCTTGTACTTAAGTCGGCATTGCGCTTTTTGTATTTAATTCCGATACAATTTCTGTGTTTCGTCGTCAATAAGAAGGTCCAAGGGATACAGTAAACGTGAAGAGAAGAATCGGAATCTATAACTAGTGTCACAGGAATTGTTCAAATCATAGACAATAAGAAGAGCCAGTCTTCTTGTACTTAAGTCGGCATTGTGCCTTTTGTATTTAATTCCGACGCAATTTATGTGTTTCGTCGTCAATAAGAAGGTCCAAGGGATACAGTACACCCGAAGTGAAGCATCAGAATCTACAACTAGTGCCACAGGAATGGTTCAAAACATAGACAGTAAGAAGAGCCAGTCTTCCTGTACTTAAGTCGGCATTGTGCCTTTTGTATTTAATTCCGAAGCAATATCGGTGTTTCGTCGTCAATAGGAAGGTACAGGGGATACAGTAAACCTGAAGTTAAGCACCGGAATCTATAACTAGTGTCACAGGAATGGTTCTAAACGTGGACAGTAAGAAGAGCCATTCTTTTTGTACTTAAGTCGGCATTGTGCCTTTTGTATTTAATTGCGATGCTATTTCTGTGTTTCATCGTCAATAAGAAGGTCCAAGGGATACAGTAAACATATAGTGAGGCATCGGAATTTAATACTGGTCTCACAGGAGATGTTCAAAACATAGACAGTAAGATGAGTCAGTCTTCTTGTACTTAAATCGGCATTGTGCCATTTGTATTTAGTTCCGAAGCAATATCTGTGTTTCGTCGTCAATAAGAAGGTCCATGGGATACAGTAAACCCGAAGTGAAGCATCGGAATCTATAACTAGTGTCACAGGAATGGTTCAAAACATAGACTGTAAGAAGAGCCAGTCTTCTTGTACTTAAGTCGGCATTCTGGTTTTTTTATTTAAATCTGAAGCAATTTCTGTGTTTCATCGTCAATAAGAAGGTCCAAGGGATACAGTAAACATATAGTGAAGCATCGGAATTTAATACTAATCTAACAGGATATGTTCAAAACATAGCCAGTAAGAAGAGTCAGTCGTCTTGTACTTAAGTTGGCATTGTGCCTTTTGTATTTAATTCCCAAGCAATTTCTGTGTATCAGCGTCAATAATAAGGTCCATGGGATACAGTAAACCTGAAGTGAAGCATCGGAATCCATAACTAGTGTCACAGGAATGGTTGAAAACATAGACCGTAAGAAGAGCCACTCTTTTTATACTTGAGTCGGCATTGTGCCTTTTGTATGTAATTCCGATGCAATTTCTGTGTTTCATCGTCAATAAGAAGGTCCAAGCGATACAGTAAACATATAGTGAAGCATTGGAATTTAATACTGGTCTCACAGGAAATGTTCAAAACATAGTCAGTAAGAAGAATCAGTATTCTTGTACTTAAGTCGGCATTGCGCTTTTTGTATTTAATTCCGATACAATTTCTGTGTTTCGTCGTCAATAAGAAGGTCCAAGGGATACAGTAAACCTGAAGTGAAGCATCGGAATCTATAACTAGTGTCACAGGAATTGTTCAAATCATAGACAATAAGAAGAGCCAGTCTTCTAGTACTTAAGTCGGCATTGTGCCTTTTGTATTTATTTCCGGCGCAATTTATGTGTTTCGTCGTCAATAAGAAGGTCCAAGGGATACAGTACACCCGAAGTGAAGCATCAGAATCTACAACTAGTGCCACAGGAATGGTTCAAAACATAGACAGTAAGAAGAGCCAGTCTCCCTGTACTTAAGTCGGCATTGTGCCTTTTGTATTTAATTCCGATGCAATTTCCGTGATTTGTCGTCAATAAGAAGGTCCAAGGGATACAGTAAACTTGAAGTGAAGCATCGGAATCTATAACTAGTGTCACAGGAATGGTTCAAAACATAGACAGTAAGAAGAGCCAGTCTTCTTGTACTTAAGTCGGCATTGTGCATTTTGTATTTAAATCTTAAGCAATTTCTGTGTTTCGTCGCAATAATAAGGTCCAAGGGATACAGTAAACCTGAAGTGAAGCATCGGAATCAATAACTAGTGTCACAGGACTGGTTCAAAACATAGACAGTAAGAAGAGCAACACTTCTTGTACTTAAGTTGCATTGTGCCTTTTGTATTTCATTCCAATGCAATTTCTGTGTTTCATCGTCAATAAGAAGGTCCAAGGGATACAGTAAACATATAGTGAAGCATCGGAATTTAATACTGGTCTCACAGGAGATGTTCAAAACATAGTCAGGAAAAAGAGTCAGTCTTCATGTACTTAAGTCGGCATTGTGCCTTTTGTATTTAAATCCGATGCAATTTCTGTGTTTCATCGTCAATAAGAAGGTGCAAGTGATACAGTAAACATATAGTGTGGCATCGGAATTTAACACTGGTCTCACAGGAGATGTTCAAAACATAGTCAGTAAGAAGAGTCAGTCTTCTTGTACTTAAGTCGGCATTGTGCCTTTTGTATTTAATTCCGATGCAATTTTTGTGTTTCGTCGTCAATAAGAGGGTCCAAGGGATACAGTAAATCTGAAGTGAAGCATCGGAATCCGTAACTAGTGTCACAGGAATGGTTGAAAACATAGACCGTAAGTAGAGCCACTCTTCTTGTGCTTAAAACAGCGTTGTGCCTTTTGTATTTAGTTCGGATGCAATTTCTGTGTTTCATCGACAATAAGATGGTCCTAGCGATACAGGAAACATATAGTGAAGCATCGGAATTTACTACTGGTCTCACAGGAAATGTTCAAAGCATAGTCAGTAAGAAGAGTCAGTCTTCTTGTACTTAAGTCGGCATTGTGCCTTTTGTATTTAATTCCGATGCAATTTCTGTGTTTCGTCGTCAATACGAAGGTCCAAGGGATACATTAAACCTGAAGTGAAGCATCGGAATATATAACTAGTGTCACAGGAATTGTTCAAAACATAGACAGTAAGAAGAGCCAGTCTTCTTATACTTAAGTCGGCATTGTGCCTTTTGTATTTAATTCCGATGCAATTTCTGTGCTTCGTCGTCAATAAGAAGGTCCCAGGGCTACTGTAAACATGAAGTGAAACATCGAAATCTATAACTAGTGCCACAGGAATGGTTCAAAACATAGACAGTAAGAAGAGCCAGTCTTCTTGTACTTAAGTCGGCATTGTGCCTTTTGTATTTAATCCCGATGCAATTTCTGTGTTTTGTCATCAATTAGAAGGTCCAAGGGATACAGTAAACCTGAAGTGAAGCATCGGAATCTATAACTAGTGTCACAGGAATGGTTCAAAACATAGACAGTGAGAAGAGCCAGTTTTCTTGTACTTAAGTCGGCATTGTGCCTTTTGTATTTAATTCCCATGCAATTTCTGTGTTTCATCGTCAATAAGAAGGTCCAAGGGATACAGTAATCATATAGTGAAGCATCGGAATTTAATACTGGACTCACAGAAGGTGTTCAAAACATAGTCAGTAAGAAGAGTCAGTCTACTTGTACTTAAGTCGGCATTGTGCCTTTTGTATTTAATTCCGATGCAATTTGTGTGTCTCGTCGTCAATAAGAAGGTCCAAGGGATACAGTAAACCTGAAGTGCAGCATCGGAATCTATAACTAGTGCCACAGGAATGGTTCAAAACATAGACAGTAAGAAGAGCCAGTCTTCTTGTACTTAAGTCGGCATTCTGCCTTTTTTTTTTAATTCCGATGCAATTTCTGCGTTTCATCGTCAATAAGAAGGTCCAAACAATACAGTAAACATATAGTGAAGCATCGGAATATAATACTGGTCTCACAGGAATTGTTCAAAACATAGACAGTAAGAAGAGCCAGTCTTCTTGTACTTAAGTCGGCATTGTGCCTTTTGTATTTAATTCCGATGCAATATCTATGTTTCGTCGTCAATAAGAAGGTCCAAGGGCTACAGTAAACCTGAAGTGCAACATCGGAATCTATAACTAGTGCCACAGGAATGGTCCAAAACATAGACAGTAAGAAGATCCAGTCTTCTTGTACTTAAGTCGGCATTGTGCCTTTTGTATTTAATCCCGATACAAATTCGGTGTTTTGTCGTCAATTAGAAGGTCCAAGGGATACAGTAAACCTGAAGTGAAGCATCGGAATCTATAACTAGTGTCACAGGAATGGATCAAAACGTAGACAGTAAGAAGAGCCAGTCTTCTTGTACTTAAGTCGGCATTGTGCCTTTTGTATTTAATTCTTAAGCAATTTCTGTGTTTCGTCGTTAATAATAAGGTCCAAGGGATACAGTAAACCTGAAGTGAAGCATCGGAATCTATAACTAGTGTCACAGGAATGGTTCAAAACATAGACAGTAAGAAGAGCCACTCTTCTTGTAGTTAAGTCGGCATTGTGCCTTTTGTATTTAATTCCGATGCAATTTCTGTGTTTCATTGTCAATAAGAAGGTCCAAGGGATACAGTAAACTTATAGTGAAGCATCGGAATATAATACTTGTCTCACAGGAGATGTTCAAAACATAGTCAGTAAGAAGAGTCAGTCTTCTTGTACTTAAGTCGGCATTGTTCCTTTTGTATTTACATCTGAAGCAATTTCTGTGTTTCGTCGCAATAATAAGGTCCAAGGGATACAGTAAACCTGAAGTGAAGCATCGGAATCAATAACTAGTGTCACAGGAATGGTTGAAAACATAGACCGTAAGAAGAGCCACTCTTCTTGTACTTAAGTCAGCATTGTGGCTTTTGTATTTAATTCCGATGCAATATCTGTATTTCATCGTCAATAAGAAGGTCCAAGCGATACAGTAAACATATAGTGAAGCTTCGGAATTTAATACTGGTCTCACAGGAAATGTTCAAATCATAGTCAGTAAGTAGAGTCGTATTCTTGTACTAAAGTCGGCATTGTGCCTTTTGTATTTAATTCCGATGCAATTTCAGTGTTTCGTCGTCAATAGGAAGGTCCAAGGGATACAGTAAACCCGAAGTGAAGCATCGGAATCTATAACTAGTGTCACAGGAATTGTTCAAAGCATAGACAGTAAGAAGAGCCAGTCTTCTTGTACTTAAGTCGGCATTGTGCCGTTTGTATTTAATTCCGATGCAATTTCTATGGTTCGTCGTCAATAAGAAGGTCCAAGGGCTACAGTAAACCTGAAGTGACACATCGGAATCTATAACTAGTGCCACAGGAATGGTTCAAACATAGACAGTAAGAAGAGCCAGTCTTCTTGTACTTGAGTCGGCATTGTGCCTTTTGTATTTAATCCCGATGCAATTTCGGTGTTTTGTCGTCAATTAGAAGGTCCAATGGATACAGTAAACCTTAAGTGAAGCATCGGAATCTATAACTAGTGTCACAGGAATGGATCAAAACATAGACAGTAAGAAGGGCAAGTCTTCTTGTACTTAAGTCGGCATTGTGCCTTTTGTATTTAATTCTGAAGCAATTTCTGTGTTTCGTCGTCAATAATAAGGTCCAAGGGATACAGTAAACCTGAAGTGAAGCATCGGAATCTATAACTAGTGTCACAGGAATGGTTCAAAACATAGACAGTACTTAAGTCGGCATTGTGCCTTTTGTATTTAATTCCGATGCAAATTCTGTGTTTCATCGTCAATAAGAAGGTCCAAGGGATACAGTAAACATATAGTGAAGCATCGGAATTTAATACTGGTCTCACAGGAGATGTTCAAAACATAGTCAGTAAGAAGAGTCAGTCTTTTTGTACTTAAGTCGGCATTGTGCCTTTTGTATTTATTTCCGATGGAATTTCTGTGTTTCATCGTCAATAAGAAGGTCCAAGCGATACGGTAAACATATAGTGAAGTATCGGAATTCAATACTGGTCTCACAGGAGATGTTCAAACATAGTCAGTAAGAAGAGTCAGTCTTCTTGTACTTAAGTCGGCATTGTGCCTTTTGTATTTACATCCTGAGCAATTTCTGTGTTTCGTCGCAATAATAAGGTCCAAGGGATACAGTAAACCTGAAGTGAAGCATCGGAATCAATAACTAGTGTCACAGGAATTGTTGAAAACATAGACCGTAAGAAGAGCCACTCTTCTTGTACTTAAGTCAGCATTGTGCCTTTTGTATTTAATTCCGATGCAATTTCTGTGTTTCATCGTCAATAAGAAGGTCCAAGCGACACAGTAAACATATAGTGAAGCATCGGAATTTAATACTGGTCTCACAGGAAATGTTCAAAACATAGTGAGTAAGAAGAGTCAGTATTCTTGTACTTAAGTCGGCATTGTGCCTTTTGTATTTAATTCCGATGCAATTTCTGTGTTTCGTCGTCAATACGAAGGTCCAAGGGATACAGTAAAACTGAAGTGAAGCATCGGAATCTATAACTAGTGTCACAGGAATTGTTCAAAACATAGACAGTAAGAAGAGCCAGTCTTCTTGTACTTAAGTCGGCATTGTGCCTTTTGTATTTAATTCCGATGAAATTTCTGTGTTTCGTCGTGAATAAGAAGGTCCAAGGGCTACAGTAAACCTGAAGTGAACATCGGCATCTATAACTAGTGCCACAGGAATGGTTCAAAACATAGACAGAAAGAAGAGCCAGTCTTCTTGTACTTAAGTCGGCATTGTGCCTTTTGTATTTAATCCCGATGCAATTTCTGTGTTTTGTCGTCATTAATAAGGTCCAAGGGATAGAGTAAACCTGAAGTGAAGCATCGAAAACTATAACTAGTGTCACAGGAATGGTTCAAAACATAGACAGTAAGAAGAGCCACTCTTCTTGTACTTAAGTTGGCATTGTGCCTTTTGTATTTAATTCCGATGCAATTTCTGTGTTTCATCGTCAATAAGAAGGTCCAAGGGATACAGTAAACATATAGTGAAGCATCGGAATTTAATACTGGTCTCACTGGAGGTGTTCAAGACATAGTCAGTAAGAAGAGTCAGTCTTTTTGTACTTAAGTCGGCATTGTGCCTTTTGTAATTAATTCCGATGCAATTTCTGAGTTTCATCGTCAATAAGAAGGTGCAAGGGATACAGTAAACATATAGTGTGGCATCGGAATTTAATACTGGTCTCATAGGAGATGTTCAAAACATAGCCAGTAAGAAGAGTCAGTCTTCTTGTACTTAAGTCGGCATTGTGCCATTTGTATTTAATTCCGATGCAATTTTTGTGTTTCGTCGTCAATACGAAGGTCGAAGGGATACAGTGAATCTGAAGTGAAGCATCGGAATCCATAACTAGTGTCACAGGAATGGTTGAAAGCATAGACCGTAAGAAGAGCAACTCTTCTTGTACTTAAGTCAGCATTGTGCCTATTATTTTTAATTCCGATGCAATTTCTGTCTTTCATCGTCAA
Organism: Schistocerca piceifrons; assembly: GCF_021461385.2. Classification (NCBI taxonomy): domain Eukaryota; kingdom Metazoa; phylum Arthropoda; class Insecta; order Orthoptera; family Acrididae; genus Schistocerca; species Schistocerca piceifrons. Next base: position 861,840 of record NW_025728257.1, read on the forward strand.
TAAGAAGGTCCAAGCGATACAGTAAACATATAGTGAAGCATCGGAATTTAATACTGGTCTCACAGGAAATGTTCAAAACATAGTCAGTAAGAAGAGTCAGTATTCTTGTACTTAAGTCGGCATTGTGCCTTTTGTATTTAATTCCGATGCAATTTCTGTGTTTCGTCGTCAATACGAAGGTCCAAGGGATACATTAAACCTGAAGTGAAGCATCGTAATCTATAACTAGTGTCACAGGAATTGTTCAAAACATAGACAGTAAGAAGAGCCAGTCTTCATTTACTTAAGTCGGCATTGTGCCTTTTGTATTTAATTCCGATGCAATTTCGGTGTTTCGTCGCCAATAAGAGGGTCCAAGGGCTACAGTAAACCTGAAGTGAAACATCGGAATCTGTAACTAGTGCCACAGGAATGGTTCAAAATATAGACAGTAAGAAGAGCCAGTCTTCTTGTACTTAAGTCGGCATTGTGCGTTTTGTATTTAATCCCGATGGAATTTCTGTGTTTTGTCGTCAATTGAAGGTCCAAGGGATACAGTAAACCTGAAGTGAAGCATCGGAATCTATAACTAGTGTCACAGGAATGGTTCAAAACATAGACAGTGAGAAGAACCAGTCTTCTTGTACTTAAGTCGGCATTGCGCCTTTTGTATTTAATTCCGATGCAATTTCTGTGTTTCATCGTCAATAAGAAGGTCCAAGGGCTACAGTAAACATATAGTGAAGCATCGGAATTTAATACTGGTCTCACAGGAGGTGTTCAAAACATAGTCAGTAAGAAGAGTCAGTCTTCTTGTACTTAAGTCGGCATTGTGCCTTTTGTATTTAATTCCGATGCAATTTTTGTGTTTTGTCGTCATAACAAGGTCCAAGGGATACAGTAAACCTCAAGTGAAGCATCGGAATGTATAACTAGTGTCATAGGAATGGTTCAAAACATAGACAGTAAGAAGAGCCAGTCTTCTTGTACTTAAGTCGACATTGTACCTTTTGAATTTAAATCTGAAGCAATTTCTGTGTTTCGTCGCAATAATAAGGTCCAAGGGATACAGTAAACCTGAAGTGAAGCATCGGAATCAAAAACTAGTGTCACAGGAATTGTTCAAAACATAGACAGTAAGAAGAGCCAATCTTCTTGTACTTGAGTCGGCATTGTGCCTTTTGTATTTAATTCCGACGCAATTTCTGTGTTTCGTCGTTAATAAGAAGGTCCAAGGGATACAGTAAACCCGAGGTGAAGCATCGCAATCTATAACTAGTGCCACAGGAATGGTTCAAAACATAGACAGTAAGAAGTGCCAGTCTTCTTGTACTTAAGTCGGCATTGTGCCTTTCGTATTTCATTCAGATGCAATTTCTGTGTTTCATCGTCAATAAGAAGTTGCAAGGGATACAGTAAAAATATAGTGTGGCATCGGAATTTAATACTGGTCTCACAGGAGCTGTTCAAAACATAGTCAGTAAGAATAGTCAGTCTTTTTGTACTTAAGACGGCATTGTGCCTTTTGTATTTAATTCCGATGCAATTTCTGTGTTTCATCGTCAATAAGAATGTCCCAGCGATACGGTAAACATATAGTGAAGTATCGGGATTCAATACTGGTCTCACAGGAGATGTTCAAAGCATAGTCAGTAAGAAGAGTCAGTATTCTTGTACTTAAGTCGGCATTGTGCCTTTTGTATTTAATTCCGATGCAATTTCTGTGTTTCGTCGTCAATACGAAGGTCCAAGGGATACATTAAACCTGAAGTGAAGCATCGTAATCTATAACTAGTGTCACAGGAATTGTTCAAAACATAGACAGTAAGAAGAGCCAGTCTTCATTTACTTAAGTCGGCATTGTGCTTTTTGTATTTACATCTGAAGCAATTTCTGTGTTTCGTTGCAATAATATGGTCCAAGGGATACAGTAAACCTGAAGTGAAGCATCGGAATCAATAACTAGTGTCACAGGAATGGTTGAAAACATAGACCGTAAGAAGAGCCACTCTTCTTGTACTTAAGTCAGCATTGTGCCTTTTGTATTTAATTCCTATGCAATTTCTGTGTTTCATCGTCAATAAGAAGGTCCAAGCGATACAGTAAACATATAGTGAAGCATCGGAATTTAATACTGGTCTCACAGGAAATGTTCAAAACATAGTGAGTAAGAAGAGTCAGTATTCTTGTACTTAAGTCGGCATTGTGCCTTTTGTATTTAATTCCGATGCAATTTCTGTGTTTCGTCCTCAATACGAAGGTCCAAGGGATACAGTAAAAATGAAGCGAAGCATCGGATTCTATAACTAGTGTCACAGGAATTGTTCAAAACATAGACAGTAAGAAGAGCCAGTCTTCTTGTACTTAAGTCGGCATTGTGCCTTTTGTATTTAATTCCGATGCAATTTCTGTGTTTCGTCGTCCATAAGAAGGTCCAAGGGCTACAGTAAACCTGAGGTGAGTCATCGGCATCTATAACTAGTGCCACAGGAATGGTTCAAAACATAGACAGAAAGAAGGGCCAGTCTTTTTGTACTTAAGTCGGCATTGTGCCTTTTGTATTTAATTCCAATGCAATTTCTGTGTTTTGTCGTCAATAATAAGGTCCAAGGGATACAGTAAACCTGAAGTGAAGCATCGGAAACTATAAGTAGTGTCACAGGAATGGTTCAAAACATAGACAGTAAGAAGAGCCACTCTTCTTGTACTTAAGTCGGCATTGTGCCTTTTGTATTTAATTCCGATGCAATTTCTTTGTTTCATCGTCAATAAGAAGGTCCAAGGGATACAGTTAACATATAGTGAAGCAGCGGAATTTAATACTGGTCTCACAGGAGGTGTTCAAAACATAGTCAGTAAGAAGAGTCAGTCTTTTTGTACTTAAGTCGGCATTGTGCGTTTTGTATTTAATTCTGAAGCAATTTCTGTGTTTCGTCGTCAATAATAAGGTCCAAGGGATACAGTAAACCTGAAGTGAAGCATCGGAATCAATAACTAGTGTCACAGGAATGGTTGAAAACATAGACCGTAAGAAGAGCCTCTCTTCTTGTACTTAAGTCAGCATTGTGCCTTTTGTATTTAATTCCGATGCAATTTCTGTATTTCATCGTCAATAAGAAGGTCCAAGCGATACAGTAAACATATAGTGAAGCAACGGAATTTAATACTGGTCTCACAGGAGATGTTCAAAACATAGTCAGTAAGAATAGTCAGTCTTTTTGTACTTAAGTCGACATTGTGCATTTTGTATTTAATTCCGATGCAATGTCTGTGTTTCATCGTCAATAAGAAGGTCCAAGCGTTACGGTAAACATATAGTGAAGTATCGGGATTCAATACTGGTCTCACAGGAGATGTTCAAAGCATAGTCAGTAAGAAGAGTCAGTCTTCTTGTACTTAAGTCGGCATTGTGCCTTTTGTATTTACATCTAAAGCAATATCTGTGTTTCGTCGCAATAATATGGTCCAAGGGATTCAGTAAACCTGAAGTGAAGCATCGGAATCAATAACTAGTGTCACAGGAATGGTTGAAAACATAGACCGTTAGAAGAGCCACTCTTCTTGTACTTAAGTCAGCATTGTGCTTTTTGTATTTAATTCCGATGCAATTTCTGTGTTTCATCGTCAACAAGAAGGTCCAAGCGATACAGTAAACATATAGTGAAGCATCGGAATTTAATACTGGTCTCACAGGAAATGTTCAAAACATAGTGAGTAAGAAGAGTCAGTATTCTTGTACTTAAGTCGGCATTGTGCCTTTTGTATTTAATTCCGATGCAATTTCTGTGTTTCGTCCTCAATACGAATGTCCAAGGGATACAGTAAAAATGAAGCGAAGCATCGGAATCTATAACTAGTGTCACAGGAATTGTTCAAAACATAGACAGTAAGAAGAGCCAGTCTTCTTGTACTTAAGTCGGCATTGTGCCTTCTGTATTTAATTCCGATGCAATTTCTGTGTTTCGTCGTCAATAAGAAGGTCCAAGGGCTACAGTAAACCTGAAGTGAATCATCGGCATCTATAACTAGAGCCACAGGAATGGTTCAAAACATAGACAGAAAGAAGAGCCAGTCTTCTTGTACTTAAGTCGGCATTGTGCCTTTTGTATTTAATCCCAATGCAATTTCTCTGTTTTGCCGTCAATAATAAGGTCCAAGGGATACAGTAAACCTGAAGTGAAGCATCGGAAACTATATCTAGTGTCACAGGAATGGTTCAAAACATAGACAGTAAGAAGAGCCACTCTTCTTGTACTTAAGTCGGCATAGTGCCTTTTGTATTTAATTCCGATGCAATTTCTTTGTTTCATCGTCAATAAGAAGGTCCAAGGGATACAGTTAACATATAGTGAAGCATCGGAATTTAATACTGGTCTCACAGGGGGTGTTCAAAACATAGTCAGTAAGAAGAGTCAGTCTTTTTGTACTTAAGTCGGCATTGTGCCTTTTGTATTTAATTCCGATGCAATTTCTGAGTTTCATCGTCAATAAGAAGGTGCAAGGGATACAGTAAACATATAGTGTGGCATCGGAATTTAATACGTGTCTCATAGGAGATGTTCAAGACATAGCCAGTAAGGAGAGTCAGTCTTCTTGTACTTAAGTCGGCATTGTGCCATTTGTATTTAATTCCGATTCAATTTTTGTGTTTCGTCGTCAATACGATGGTCCAAGGGATACAGAGAATCTGAAGTGAAGCATCGTAACCTATAACAAGTGTCACAGGAATTGTTCAAAACATAGACAGTAAGAAGAGCCAGTCTTCTTTTATTTAAGTCGGCATTGTGCCTTTTGTATTCAATTCCGATGCAATTTCGGTGTTTCGTCGCCAATAAGAGGGTCCAAGGGCTACAGTAAACCTGAAGTGAAACATCGGAATCTATAACTAGTGCCACAGGAATGGTTCAAAATATAGACAGTAAGAAGAGCCAGTCTTCTTGTACTTAAGTCGGCATTGTGCCTTTTGTATTTAATCCCGATGCAATTTCTGTGTTTTGTCGTCAATTGAAGGTCCAAGGGATACAGTAAACCTGAAGTGAAGCATCGGAATCTATAACTAGTGTCACAGGAATGGTTCAAATCATAGACAGTGAGAAGAGCCAGTCTTCTTGTACTTAAGTCGGCATTGTGCCTTTTGTATTTAATTCCGATGCAATTTCTGTGTTTCATCGTCAATAAGAAGGTCCAAGGGATACAGTAAACATATAGTGAAGCATCGGAATTTAATACTGGTCTCACAGGAGGTGTTCAAAACATAGTCAGTAAGAAGAGTCAGTCTTCTTGTACTTAAGTCGGCATTGTGCCTTTTGTATTTAATTCCGATGCAATTTCTGTGTCTCGTCGTCAATAAGAAGGTCCAAGGGATACAATAAACCTGAAGTGAAGCATCGGAATCTATAACTAGTGCCACAGGAATGGTTCAAAGCATAGACAGTAAGAAGAGCCAGTCTTCTTGTACTTAAGTCGGCATTGTGCCTTTTGTATTTAATTCCGATGCAATTTTTGTGTTTTGTCGTCAATAAGACGGTCCAAGGGATACAGTAAACCCGAAGTGAAGCATCGGAATCTATAACTAGTGTCATAGGAATGGTTCAAAGCATAGACAGTAAGAAGAGCCAGTCTTCTTGTACTTAAGTCGGCATTGTGCCTTTTGTATTTAAATCTGAAGCAATTTCTGTGTTTCGTCGCAATAATAAGGTCCAAGGGATACAGTAAACCTGAAGTGAAGCATCGGAATCAATAACTAGTGTCACAGGAATTGTTCAAAACATAGACAGTAAGAAGAGCCAATCTCCTTGTACTTGAGTCGGCATTGTGCCATTTGTATTTAATTCCGACGCAATTTCTGTGTTTCGTCGTCAATAAGAATGTCCAAGGGATACAGTAAACCCGAGGTGAAGCATCGCAATCTATAACTAGTGCCACAGGAATGGTTCAAAACATAGACCGTAAGAAGAGCCAGTCTTCTTGTACTTAAGTCGGCATTGTGCCTTTCGTATTTAATTCCGATGCAATTTCTGTGTTTCATCGTCAATAAGAAGGTGCAAGGGAAACAGTAAAAATATAGTGTGGCATCGGAATTTAATACTGGTCTCACAGGAGATGTTCAAAACATAGTCAGTAAGAAGAGTCAGTCTTCTTGTACTTAAGTCAGCATTGTGCCTTTTGTATTTAATTCCGATGCAATTTCTGTGTTTCATCGTCAATAAGAAGGTCCAAGCGATATAGTAAACATATAGTGGAGCATCGGAATTTAATACTGGTCTCACAGGAATTGTTCAACACATAGTCAGTAAGAAGAGCCAGTATTCTTGTGCTTAAGTCGGCATTGTGCCTTTTGTATTTAATTCCGATGCTATTTCTGTGTTTCGTCGTCAATAATAAGGTCCAAGGGATACAGTAAACCTGAAGTGAAGCATCGGAATCTATAACTAGTGTCACAGGAATGGTTCAAAACATAGACAGCAAGAAGAGCCAGTCTTCTTGTACTTAAGTCGGCATTGTGCCTTTTGTATTTAATTCTGAAGCAATTTCTGTGTTTCGTCGTCAATAATAAGGTCCAAGGGGATACAGTAAACCTGAAGTGAAGCATCGGAATCTATAACTAGTGTCACAGGAATGGTTCAAAGCATAGACAGTAAGAAGAGCCACTCTTCTTGTACTTAAGTCTGCATTGTGCCTGTTGTATTTAATTCCGATGCAATTTCTGTGTTTCATCGTCAATAAAAAGGTCCAAGGGATCCAGTAAACATATAGTGAAGCATCAGAATTTAATACTGGTCTCACAGGAGATGTTCAAAACATAGTCAGTAAGAAGATTCAGTCTTTTTGTACTTAAGTCGGCATTGTGCCTTTTGTATTTAAATGCGATGCAATTTCTGTGTTTCATCGTCAATACGAAGGTCCAAGCGATACAGCAAACATATAGTGAAGCATCGGAATTTAATACTGGTCTCACAGGACATGTTCAAAACATAGTCAGTAAGAAGAGTCAGTATTCTTGTACTTAAGTCGGTATTGTACCTTTTGTATTTAATTCCGATGCAATTTCTGTGTTTCGTCGTCAATACGAAGGTCCAAGGGATACAGTAAACCTGAAGTGAAACATCGGAATCTATAACTAGTGCCACAGGAATGGTTCAAAATATAGACAGTAAGAAGAGCCAGTCTTCTTGTACTTAAGTTGGCATTGTGCCTTTTCTATTTAATCCCGATGCAATTTCTGTGATTTGTCGTCAATTAGAAGGTCGAAGGGATACAGTAAACCTGAAGTGAAGCATCGTAATCTATAACTAGTGTCACAAGAATGGTTCAAAACATAGACAGTGAGAAGAGCCAGTCTTCTTGTACTTAAGTCGGCATTGTGCCTTTTGTATATAATTGCGATGCAATTTCTGTGTTTCATCGTCAATAAGATGGTCCAAGGGATACAGTAAACAAATAGTGAAGCATCGGAATTTAATACTGGTCTCACAGGAGATGTTCAAAACATAGTCAGTAAGAAGAGTCAGTCTTCTTGTACTTAAGTCGGCATTGTGCCTTTTGTATTTAATTCCGATGCAATTTCTGTGTCTCGTCGTCAATAAGAAGGTCCAAGGGATACAGTAAACCTTAAGTGAAGCATCGGAATCTATAACAAGTGTCACAGGAATGGTTCAAAACATAGACAGTAAGAAGAGCCAGTCTTCTTGTACTTAAGTCGGCATTGTGCCTTTTGAATTTAAATCTGAAGCAATTTCTGTGTTTCGTCGCTATAATAAGGTCCAAGGGATACAGTAAACCTGAAGTGAAGCATCGGAATCAATAACTAGTGTCACAGGAACTGTTGAAAACATAGGCAGTAAGAAGAGCCAGTCTTCTTGTACTTGAATCGGCATTGTGCCTCTTGTATTTAATTCCGACGCAATTTCTGTGTTTCGTCGTCAATAAGAAGGTCCAAAGGACACAGTAAACCCGAAGTGAAGCATCGCCATCTATAACTAGTGCCACAGGAATGGTTCAAAACATAGACAGTAAGAAGAGCCAGTCTTCTTGTACTTAAGTCGGCATTGTGCCTTTCGTATTTAATTCCGATGCAATTTCTGTGTTTCATCGTCAATACGAAGGTCCAAGCGATACAGTAAACATATAGTGAAGCATCGGAATTTAATACTGGTGTAACAGGACATGTTCAAAACATAGTCAGTAAGAAGAGTCAGTATTCTTGTACTTCAGTCGGCATTGTGCCTTTTGTATTTAATTCCGATGCAATTTCTGTGTTTCGTCGTCAATACGAAGGTCGAAGGGATACAGTAACCCTGAAGTGAAGCATCGTAATCTATAACTAGTGTCACAGGAATTGTTCAAAACATAGACAGTAGGAAGAGCCAGTCTTCTTTTACTTAAGTCGGCATTGTGCCTTTTGTATTTAATTCCGATGCAATTTCGGTGTTTCGTCGCCAATAAGAGGGTCCAAGGGCTACAGTAAACCTGAAGTGAAACATCGGAATCTATAACTAGTGCCACAGGAATGATTCAAAATATAGACAGTAAGAAGAGCCAGTCTTCTTGTACTTAAGTCGGCATTGTGCCTTTTGTATTTAATCCCGATGCAATTTCTGTGTTTTGTCGTCGATTGAAGGTCCAAGGGATACAGTAATCCTGAAGTGAAGCATCGGAATCTATAACTAGTGTCACAGGAATGGTTCAAAACATAGACAGTGAGAAGAGCCAGTCTTCTTGTACTTAAGTCGGCATTGTGCCTTTTGTATTTAATTCCGATGCAATTTCTGTGTTTCATCGTCAATAAGAAGGTCCAAGGGATACAGTAAACATATAGTGAAGCATCGGAATTTAATACTGGTCTCACAGGAGGTGTGCAAAACATAGTCAGTAAGAAGAGTCAGTCTTCTTGGACTTAAGTCGGCATTGTGCCTTTTGTATTTAATTCCGAGGCAATTTTTGTGTTTCGTCGTCAATAAGAAAGTCCAAGGGATACCGTAAATCTGAAGTGAGGCATCGGAATCCATAACTAGTGTCACAGGAATGGTTGAATGCATAGACCGTAAGACGAGCCACTCTTCTTGTACTTAAGTCAGCATTGTGCCTTTTGTATTTAATTCCGATGCAATTTCTGTGTTTCATCGTCAATAAGAAGGTCCAAGCGATACAGTAAACATATAGTGAAGCATCGGAATTTAATACTGGTCTCACAGGAGATGTTCAAATCATTGTCAGTAAGAATAGTCAGTCTTTTTGTACTTAAGTCGGCATTGTGCCTTTTGTATCTAATTCCGATGCAATTTCTGTGTTTCATCGTCAATAAGAAGGTCCCAGCGATACGGTAAACATATAGTGAAGTATCGGGATTCAATACTGGTCTCACAGGAGATGTTCAAAGCATAGTCAGTAAGAAGAGTCAGTATTCTTGTACTTAAGTCGGCATTGTGCCTTTTGTATTTACATCTGAAGCAATTTCTGTGTTTCGTTGCAATAATATGGTCCAAGGGATACAGTAAACCTGAAGTGAAGCATCTGATTCTATAACTAGTGTCACAGGAATTGTTCAAACATAGACAGTAAGAAAAGCCAGTCTTCTTGTACTTAAGTCGGCATTGTGCCTTTTGTATTTAATTCCGATGCAATTTCTGTGTTTCGTCGTCAATAAGAAGGTCCAAGGGCTACAGTAAACCTGAAGTGAATCATCGGCATCTATAACTAGTGCCACAGGAATGGTTCAAAACATAGACAGAAAGAAGAGCCAGTCTTCTTGTACTTAAGTCGGCATTGTGCCTTTTGTATTTAATCCCAATGCAATTTCTGTGTTTTGTCGTCAATAATAAGGTCCAAGGGATACAGTAAACCTGAAGTGAAGCATCGGAAACTATAAGTAGTGTCACAGGAATGGTTCAAAACATAGACAGTAAGAAGAGCCACTCTTCTTGTACTTAAGTCGGCATTGTGCCTTTTGTATTTAATTCCGATCCAATTTCTTTGTTTCATCGTCAATAAGAAGGTCCAAGGGATACAGTTAACATATAGTGAAGCATCGGAATTTATTACTGGTCTCACAGGAGGTATTCAAAACATAGTCAGTAAGAAGAGTCAGTCTTTTTGTACTTAAGTCGGCATTGTGCCGTTTGTATTTAATTCTGAAGCAATTTCTGTATTTCGTCGTCAATAATAAGGTCCAAGGGATACAGTAAACCTGAAGTGAAGCATCGGAATCAATAACTAGTGTCACAGGAATGGTTGAAAACATAGACCGTAAAAAGAGCCTCTCTTCTAGTACTTAAGTCAGCATTGTGCCTTTTGTATTTAATTCCGATGCAATTTCTGTATTTCATCGTCAATAAGAAGGTCCAAGCGATACAGTAAACATATAGTGAAGCAACGGAATTTAATACTGGTCTCACAGGAGATGTTCAAAACATAGTCAGTAAGAATAGTCAGTTTTCTTGTACTTAAGTCGGCATTGTGCCTTTTGTATTTACATCTGAAGCAATTTCTGTGTTTCGTCGCAATAATATGGTCCAAGGGATACAGTAAACCTGAAGTGAAGCATCGGAATCAATAACTAGTGTCACAGGATTGGTTGAAAACATGGACCGTTAGAAGAGCCACTCTTCTTGTACTTAAGTCAGCATTGTGCTTTTTGTATTTAATTCCGATGCAATGTCTGTGTTTCATCGTCAATAAGAAGGTCCAAGCGATACAGTAAACATATAGTGAAGCATCGGAATTTAATACTGGTCTCACAGGAAATGTTCAAAACATAGTGAGTAAGAAGAGTCAGTATTCTTGTACTTAAGTCGGCATTGGCCTTTTGTATTTAATTCCGATGCAATTTCTGTGTTTCGTCCTCAATACGAATGTCCAAGGGATACAGTAAAAATGAAGCGAAGCATCGGAATCTATAACTAGTGTCACAGGAATTGTTCAAAACATAGACAGTAAGAAGAGCCAGTCTTCTTGTACTTAAGTCGGCATTGTGCCTTCTGTATTTAATTCCGATGCAATTTCTGTGTTTCGTCGTCAATAAGAAGGTCCAAGGGCTACAGTAGACCTGAAGTGAATCATCGGCATCTATAACTAGTGCCACAGGAATGGTTCAAAACATAGACAGAAAGAAGAGCCAGTCTTCTTGTACTTAAGTCGGCATTGTGCATTTTGTATTTAATCCCAATGCAATTTCTGTGTTTTGTCGTCAATAATAAGGTCCAAGGGATACAGTAAACCTGAAGTGAAGCATCGGAAACTATATCTAGTGTCACAGGAATGGTTCAAAACATAGACAGTAAGAAGAGCCACTCTTCTTGTACTTAAGTCGGCATTGTGCCTTTTGTATTTAATTCCGATGCAATTTCTGAGTTTCATCGTCAATAAGAAGGTGCAAGGGATACAGTAAACATATAGTGTGGCATCGGAATTTAATACTGGTCTCATAGGAGATGTTCAAGACATAGCCAGTAAGGAGAGTCAGTCTTCTTGTACTTAAGTCGGCATTGTGCCATTTGTATTTAATTCCGATTCAATTTTTGTGTTTCGTCGTCAATACGATGGTCCAAGGGATACAGAGAATCTGAAGTGAAGCATCGGAATCCATAACTAGTGTCACAGGAATGGTTGAAAGCATAGACCGTAAGAAGAGCCACTCTTCTTGTTCTTAAGTCAGCATTGTGCCTTTTATATTTAATTCCGATGCTATTTCTGTCTTTCATCGTCAATAAGAAGGTCCAAGCGATACAGTAAACATATAGTGAAGCATCGGAATTTAATACTGGTCTCACAGGAAATGTTCAAAACATAGTCAGTAAGAAGAGTCAGTATTCTTGTACTTAAGTCGGCATTGTGCCTTTTGTATTTAATTCCGATGCAATTTCTGTGTTTCGTCGTCAATACGAAGGTCCAGGTGATACAGTAAACCTGAAGTGAAGCATCGTAACCTATAACTAGTGTCACAGGAATTGTTCAAAACATAGACAGTAAGAAGAGCCAGTCTTCTTTTATTTAAGTCGGCATTGTGCCTTTTGTATTTAATTCCGATGCAATTTCGGTGTTTCGTCGCCAATAAGAGGGTCCAAGGGCTACAGTAAACCTGAAGTGAAACATCGGAATCTATAACTAGTGCCACAGGAATGGTTCAAAATATAGACAGTAAGAAGAGCCAATCTCCTTGTACTTGAGTCGGCATTGTGCCTTTTGTATTTAATTCCGACGCAATTTCTGTGTTTCGTCGTCAATAAGAATGTCCAAGGGATACAGTAAACCCGAGGTGAAGCATCGCAATCTATAACTAGTGCCACAGGAATGGTTCAAAACATAGACAGTAAGAAGAGCCAGTCTTCTTGTACTTAAGTCGGCATTGTGCCTTTCGTATTTAATTCCGATGCAATTTCTGTGTTTCATCGTCAATAAGAAGGTGCAAGGGATACAGTAAAAATATAGTGTGGCATCGGAATTTAATACTGGTCTCACAGGAGATGTTCAAAACATAGTGAGTAAGAAGAGTCAGTATTCTTGTACTTAAGTCGGCATTGTGCCTTTTGTATTTAATTCCGATGCAATTTCTGTGTTTCGTCCTCAATACGAATGTCCAAGGGATACAGTAAAAATGAAGCGAAGCATCGGAATCTATAACTAGTGTCACAGGAATTGTTCAAAACATAGACAGTAAGAAGAGCCAGTCTTCTTGTACTTAAGTCGGCATTGTGCCTTCTGTATTTAATTCCGATGCAATTTCTGTGTTTCGTCGTCAATAAGAAGGTCCAAGGGCTACAGTAAACCTGAAGTGAATCATCGGCATCTATAACTAGAGCCACAGGAATGGTTCAAAACATAGACAGAAAGAAGAGCCAGTCTTCTTGTACTTAAGTCGGCATTGTGCCTTTTGTATTTAATCCCAATGCAATTTCTCTGTTTTGCCGTCAATAATAAGGTCCAAGGGATACAGTAAACCTGAAGTGAAGCATCGGAAACTATATCTAGTGTCACAGGAATGTTTCAAAACATAGACAGTAAGAAGAGCCACTCTTCTTGTACTTAAGTCGGCATAGTGCCTTTTGTATTTAATTCCGATGCAATTTCTTTGTTTCATCGTCAATAAGAAGGTCCAAGGGATACAGTTAATATATAGTGAAGCATCGGAATTTAATACTGGTCTCACAGGGGGTGTTCAAAACATAGTCAGTAAGAAGAGTCAGTCTTTTTGTACTTAAGTCGGCATTGTGCCTTTTGTATTTAATTCCGATGCAATTTCTGAGTTTCATCGTCAATAAGAAGGTGCAAGGGATACAGTAAACATATAGTGTGGCATCGGAATTTAATACGTGTCTCATAGGAGATGTTCAAGACATAGCCAGTAAGGAGAGTCAGTCTTCTTGTACTTAAGTCGGCATTGTGCCATTTGTATTTAATTCCGATTCAATTTTTGTGTTTCGTCGTCAATACGATGGTCCAAGGGATACAGAGAATCTGAAGTGAAGCATCGTAACCTATAACAAGTGTCACAGGAATTGTTCAAAACATAGACAGTAAGAAGAGCCAGTCTTCTTTAATTTAAGTCGGCATTGTGCCTTTTGTATTCAATTCCGATGCAATTTCGGTGTTTCGTCGCCAATAAGAGGGTCCAAGGGCTACAGTAAACCTGAAGTGAAACATCGGAATCTATAACTAGTGCCACAGGAATGGTTCAAAATATAGACAGTAAGAAGAGCCAGTCTTCTTGTACTTAAGTCGGCATTGTGCCTTTTGTATTTAATCCCGATGCAATTTCTGTGTTTTGTCGTCAATTGAAGGTCCAAGGGATACAGTAAACCTGAAGTGAAGCATCGGAATCTATAACTAGTGTCACAGGAATGGTTCAAATCATAGACAGTGAGAAGAGCCAGTCTTCTTGTACTTAAGTCGGCATTGTGCCTTTTGTATTTAATTCCGATGCAATTTCTGTGTTTCATCGTCAATAAGAAGGTCCAAGGGATACGGTAAACATATAGTGAAGCATCGGAATTTAATACTGGTCTCACAGGAGGTGTTCAAAACATAGTCAGTAAGAAGAGTCAGTCTTCTTGTACTTAAGTCGGCATTGTGCCTTTTGTATTTAATTCCGATGCAATTTCTGTGTCTCGTCGTCAATAAGAAGGTCCAAGGGATACAATAAACCTGAAGTGAAGCATCGGAATCTATAACTAGTGCCACAGGAATGGTTCAAAACATAGACAGTAAGAAGAGCCAGTCTTCTTGTACTTAAGTCGGCATTGTGCCTTTTGTATTTAATTCCGATGCAATTTTTGTGTTTTGTCGTCAATAAGACGGTCCAAGGGATACAGTAAACCTGAAGTGAAGCATCGGAATCTATAACTAGTGTCATAGGAATGGTTCAAAGCATAGACAGTAAGAAGAGCCAGTCTTCTTGTACTTAAGTCGGCATTGTGCCTTTTGTATTTAAATCTGAAGCAATTTCTGTGTTTCGTCGCAATAATAAGGTCCAAGGGATACAGTAAACCTGAAGTGAAGCATCGGAATCAATAACTAGTGTCACAGGAATTGTTCAAAACATAGACAGTAAGAAGAGCCAATCTCCTTGTACTTGAGTCGGCATTGTGCCATTTGTATTTAATTCCGACGCAATTTCTGTGTTTCGTCGTCAATAAGAATGTCCAAGGGATACAGTAAACCCGAGGTGAAGCATCGCAATCTATAACTAGTGCCACAGGAATGGTTCAAAACATAGACCGTAAGAAGAGCCAGTCTTCTTGTACTTAAGTCGGCATTGTGCCTTTCGTATTTAATTCCGATGCAATTTCTGTGTTTCATCGTCAATAAGAAGGTGCAAGGGAAACAGTAAAAATATAGTGTGGCATCGGAATTTAATACTGGTCTCACAGGAGATGTTCAAAACATAGTCAGTAAGAAGAGTCAGTCTTCTTGTACTTAAGTCAGCATTGTGCCTTTTGTATTTAATTCCGATGCAATTTCTGTGTTTCATCGTCAATAAGAAGGTCCAAGCGATATAGTAAACATATAGTGGAGCATCGGAATTTAATACTGGTCTCACAGGAATTGTTCAACACATAGTCAGTAAGAAGAGCCAGTATTCTTGTGCTTAAGTCGGCATTGTGCCTTTTGTATTTAATTCCGATGCTATTTCTGTGTTTCGTCGTCAATAATAAGGTCCAAGGGATACAGTAAACCTGAAGTGAAGCATCGGAATCTATAACTAGTGTCACAGGAATGGTTCAAAACATAGACAGCAAGAAGAGCCAGTCTTCTTGTACTTAAGTCGGCATTGTGCCTTTTGTATTTAATTCTGAAGCAATTTCTGTGTTTCGTCGTCAATAATAAGGTCCAAGGGGATACAGTAAACCTGAAGTGAAGCATCGGAATCTATAACTAGTGTCACAGGAATGGTTCAAAGCATAGACAGTAAGAAGAGCCACTCTTCTTGTACTTAAGTCTGCATTGTGCCTGTTGTATTTAATTCCGATGCAATTTCTGTGTTTCATCGTCAATAAAAACGTCCAAGGGATCCAGTAAACATATAGTGAAGCATCAGAATTTAATACTGGTCTCACAGGAGATGTTCAAAACATAGTCAGTAAGAAGATTCAGTCTTTTTGTACTTAAGTCGGCATTGTGCCTTTTGTATTTAAATGCGATGCAATTTCTGTGTTTCATCGTCAATACGAAGGTCCAAGCGATACAGCAAACATATAGTGAAGCATCGGAATTTAATACTGGTCTCACAGGACATGTTCAAAACATAGTCAGTAAGAAGAGTCAGTATTCTTGTACTTAAGTCGGTATTGTACCTTTTGTATTTAATTCCGATGCAATTTCTGTGTTTCGTCGTCAATACGAAGGTCCAAGGGATACAGTAAACCTGAAGTGAAACATCGGAATCTATAACTAGTGCCACAGGAATGGTTCAAAATATAGACAGTAAGAAGAGCCAGTCTTCTTGTACTTAAGTTGGCATTGTGCCTTTTCTATTTAATCCCGATGCAATTTCTGTGATTTGTCGTCAATTAGAAGGTCGAAGGGATACAGTAAACCTGAAGTGAAGCATCGTAATCTATAACTAGTGTCACAAGAATGGTTCAAAACATAGACAGTGAGAAGAGCCAGTCTTCTTGTACTTAAGTCGGCATTGTGCCTTTTGTATATAATTGCGATGCAATTTCTGTGTTTCATCGTCAATAAGATGGTCCAAGGGATACAGTAAACATATAGTGAAGCATCGGAATTTAATACTGGTCTCACAGGAGATGTTCAAAACATAGTCAGTAAGAAGAGTCAGTCTTCTTGTACTTAAGTCGGCATTGTGCCTTTTGTATTTAATTCCGATGCAATTTCTGTGTCTCGTCGTCAATAAGAAGGTCCAAGGGATACAGTAAACCTTAAGTGAAGCATCGGAATCTATAACAAGTGTCACAGGAATGGTTCAAAACATAGACAGTAAGAAGAGCCAGTCTTCTTGTACTTAAGTCGGCATTGTGCCTTTTGAATTTAAATCTGAAGCAATTTCTGTGTTTCGTCGCTATAATAAGGTCCAAGGGATACAGTAAACCTGAAGTGAAGCATCGGAATCAATAACTAGTGTCACAGGAACTGTTGAAAACATAGGCAGTAAGAAGAGCCAGTCTTCTTGTACTTGAATCGGCATTGTGCCTCTTGTATTTAATTCCGACGCAATTTCTGTGTTTCGTCGTCAATAAGAAGGTCCAAAGGACACAGTAAACCCGAAGTGAAGCATCGCCATCTATAACTAGTGCCACAGGAATGGTTCAAAACATAGACAGTAAGAAGAGCCAGTCTTCTTGTACTTAAGTCGGCATTGTGCCTTTCGTATTTAATTCCGATGCAATTTCTGTGTTTCATCGTCAATACGAAGGTCCAAGCGATACAGTAAACATATAGTGAAGCATCGGAATTTAATACTGGTGTAACAGGACATGTTCAAAACACAGTCAGTAAGAAGAGTCAGTATTCTTGTACTTCAGTCGGCATTGTGCCTTTTGTATTTAATTCCGATGCAATTTCTGTGTTTCGTCGTCAATACGAAGGTCGAAGGGATACAGTAACCCTGAAGTGAAGCATCGTAATCTATAACTAGTGTCACAGGAATTGTTCAAAACATAGACAGTAGGAAGAGCCAGTCTTCTTTTACTTAAGTCGGCATTGTGCCTTTTGTATTTAATTCCGATGCAATTTCGGTGTTTCGTCGCCAATAAGAGGGTCCAAGGGCTACAGTAAACCTGAAGTGAAACATCGGAATCTATAACTAGTGCCACAGGAATGGTTCAAAATATAGACAGTAAGAAGAGCCAGTCTTCTTGTACTTAAGTCGGCATTGTGCCTTTTGTATTTAATCCCGATGCAATTTCTGTGTTTTGTCGTCGATTGAAGGTCCAAGGGATACAGTAATCCTGAAGTGAAGCATCGGAATCTATAACTAGTGTCACAGGAATGGTTCAAAACATAGACAGTGAGAAGAGCCAGTCTTCTTGTACTTAAGACGGCATTGTGCCTTTTGTATTTAATTCCGATGCAATTTCTGTGTTTCATCGTCAATAAGAAGGTCCAAGGGATACAGTAAACATATAGTGAAGCATCGGAATTTAATACTGGTCTCACAGGAGGTGTGCAAAACATAGTCAGTAAGAAGAGTCAGTCTTCTTGGACTTAAGTCGGCATTGTGCCTTTTGTATTTAATTCCGAGGCAATTTTTGTGTTTCGTCGTCAATAAGAAAGTCCAAGGGATACCGTAAATCTGAAGTGAGGCATCGGAATCCATAACTAGTGTCACAGGAATGGTTGAATGCATAGACCGTAAGACGAGCCACTCTTCTTGTACTTAAGTCAGCATTGTGCCTTTTGTATTTAATTCCGATGCAATTTCTGTGTTTCATCGTCAATAAGAAGGTCCAAGCGATACAGTAAACATATAGTGAAGCATCGGAATTTAATACTGGTCTCACAGGAGATGTTCAAATCATTGTCAGTAAGAATAGTCAGTCTTTTTGTACTTAAGTCGGCATTGTGCCTTTTGTATCTAATTCCGATGCAATTTCTGTGTTTCATCGTCAATAAGAAGGTCCCAGCGGTACGGTAAACATATAGTGAAGTATCGGGATTCAATACTGGTCTCACAGGAGATGTTCAAAGCATAGTCAGTAAGAAGAGTCAGTATTCTTGTACTTAAGTCGGCATTGTGCCTTTTGTATTTACATCTGAAGCAATTTCTGTGTTTCGTTGCAATAATATGGTCCAAGGGATACAGTAAACCTGAAGTGAAGCATCGGATTCTATAACTAGTGTCACAGGAATTGTTCAAAACATAGACAGTAAGAAAAGCCAGTCTTCTTGTACTTAAGTCGGCATTGTGCCTTTTGTATTTAATTCCGATGCAATTTCTGTGTTTCGTCGTCAATAAGAAGGTCCAAGGGCTACAGTAAACCTGAAGTGAATCATCGGCATCTATAACTAGTGCCACAGGAATGGTTCAAAACATAGACAGAAAGAAGAGCCAGTCTTCTTGTACTTAAGTCGGCATTGTGCCTTTTGTATTTAATCCCAATGCAATTTCTGTGTTTTGTCGTCAATAATAAGGTCCAAGGGATACAGTAAACCTGAAGTGAAGCATCGGAAACTATAAGTAGTGTCACAGGAATGGTTCAAAACATAGACAGTAAGAAGAGCCACTCTTCTTGTACTTAAGTCGGCATTGTGCCTTTTGTATTTAATTCCGATCCAATTTCTTTGTTTCATCGTCAATAAGAAGGTCCAAGGGATACAGTTAACATATAGTGAAGCATCGGAATTTAATACTGGTCTCACAGGAGGTATTCAAAACATAGTCAGTAAGAAGAGTCAGTCTTTTTGTACTTAAGTCGGCATTGTGCCGTTTGTATTTAATTCTGAAGCAATTTCTGTATTTCGTCGTCAATAATAAGGTCCAAGGGATACAGTAAACCTGAAGTGAAGCATCGGAATCAATAACTAGTGTCACAGGAATGGTTGAAAACATAGACCGTAAAAAGAGCCTCTCTTCTAGTACTTAAGTCAGCATTGTGCCTTTTGTATTTAATTCCGATGCAATTTCTGTATTTCATCGTCAATAAGAAGGTCCAAGCGATACAGTAAACATATAGTGAAGCAACGGAATTTAATACTGGTCTCACAGGAGATGTTCAAAACATAGTCAGTAAGAATAGTCAGTTTTCTTGTACTTAAGTCGGCATTGTGCCTTTTGTATTTACATCTGAAGCAATTTCTGTGTTTCGTCGCAATAATATGGTCCAAGGGATACAGTAAACCTGAAGTGAAGCATCGGAATCAATAACTAGTGTCACAGGATTGGTTGAAAACATAGACCGTTAGAAGAGCCACTCTTCTTGTACTTAAGTCAGCATTGTGCTTTTTGTATTTAATTCCGATGCAATGTCTGTGTTTCATCGTCAATAAGAAGGTCCAAGCGATACAGTAAACATATAGTGAAGCATCGGAATTTAATACTGGTCTCACAGGAAATGTTCAAAACATAGTGAGTAAGAAGAGTCAGTATTCTTGTACTTAAGTCGGCATTGGCCTTTTGTATTTAATTCCGATGCAATTTCTGTGTTTCGTCCTCAATACGAATGTCCAAGGGATACAGTAAAAATGAAGCGAAGCATCGGAATCTATAACTAGTGTCACAGGAATTGTTCAAAACATAGACAGTAAGAAGAGCCAGTCTTCTTGTACTTAAGTCGGCATTGTGCCTTCTGTATTTAATTCCGATGCAATTTCTGTGTTTCGTCGTCAATAAGAAGGTCCAAGGGCTAGAGTAAACCTGAAGTGAATCATCGGCATCTATAACTAGTGCCACAGGAATGGTTCAAAACATAGACAGAAAGAAGAGCCAGTCTTCTTGTACTTAAGTCGGCATTGTGCATTTTGTATTTAATCCCAATGCAATTTCTGTGTTTTGTCGTCAATAATAAGGTCCAAGGGATACAGTAAACCTGAAGTGAAGCATCGGAAACTATATCTAGTGTCACAGGAATGGTTCAAAACATAGACAGTAAGAAGAGCCACTCTTCTTGTACTTAAGTCGGCATTGTGCCTTTTGTATTTAATTCCGATGCAATTTCTGAGTTTCATCGTCAATAAGAAGGTGCAAGGGATACAGTAAACATATTGTGTGGCATCGGAATTTAATACTGGTCTCATAGGAGATGTTCAAGACATAGCCAGTAAGGAGAGTCAGTCTTCTTGTACTTAAGTCGGCATTGTGCCATTTGTATTTAATTCCGATTCAATTTTTGTGTTTCGTCGTCAATACGATGGTCCAAGGGATACAGAGAATCTGAAGTGAAGCATCGGAATCCATAACTAGTGTCACAGGAATGGTTGAAAGCATAGACCGTAAGAAGAGCCACTCTTCTTGTTCTTAAGTCAGCATTGTGCCTTTTATATTTAATTCCGATGCTATTTCTGTCTTTCATCGTCAATAAGAAGGTCCAAGCGATACAGTAAACATATAGTGAAGCATCGGAATTTAATACTGGTCTCACAGGAAATGTTCAAAACATAGTCAGTAAGAAGAGTCAGTATTCTTGTACTTAAGTCGGCATTGTGCCTTTTGTATTTAATTCCGATGCAATTTCTGTGTTTCGTTGTCAATACGAAGGTCCAGGTGATACAGTAAACCTGAAGTGAAGCATCGTAACCTATAACTAGTGTCACAGGAATTGTTCAAAACATAGACAGTAAGAAGAGCCAGTCTTCTTTTATTTAAGTCGGCATTGTGCCTTTTGTATTTAATTCCGATGCAATTTCGGTGTTTCGTCGCCAATAAGAGGGTCCAAGGGCTACAGTAAACCTGAAGTGAAACATCGGAATCTATAACTAGTGCCACAGGAATGGTTCAAAATATAGACAGTAAGAAGAGCCAGTCTTCTTGTACTTAAGTCGGCATTGTGCCTTTTGTATTTAATCCCGATGCAATTTCTGTGTTTTGTCGTCAATTGAAGGTCCAAGGGATACAGTAAACCTGAAGTGAAGCATCGGAATCTATAACTAGTGTCACAGGAATGGTTCAAAACATAGACAGTGAGAAGAGCCAGTCTTCTTGTACTTAAGTCGGCATTGTGCCTTTTGTATTTAATTCCGATGCAATTTCTGTGTTTCACCGTCAATAAGAAGGTCCAAGGGATACAGTAAACATATAGTGAAGCATCGGAATTTAATACTGGTCTCACAGGAGGTGTTCAAAACATAGTCAGTAAGAAGAGTCAGTCTTCTTGTACTTAAGTCGGCATTGTGCCTTTTGTATTTAATTCCGATGCAATTTCTGTGTCTCGTCGTCAATAAGAAGGTCCAAGGGATACAATAAACCTGAAGTGAAGCATCGGAATCTATAACTAGTGCCACAGGAATGGTTCAAAACATAGACAGTAAGAAGAGCCAGTCTTCTTGTACTTAAGTCGGCATTGTGCCTTTTGTATTTAATTCCGATGCAATTTTTGTGTTTTGTCGTCAATAAGAAGGTCCAAGGGATACAGTAAACCTGAAGTGAAGCATCGGTATCTATAACTAGTGTCATAGGAATGGTTCAAAGCATAGACAGTAAGAAGAGCAAGTCTTCTTGTACTTAAGTCGGCATTGTGCCTTTTGTATTTAAATCTGAAGCAATTTCTGTGTTTCGTCGCAATAATAAGGTCCAAGGGATACAGTAAACCTGAAGTGAAGCATCGGAATCAATAACTAGTGTCACAGGAATTGTTCAAAACATAGACAGTAAGAAGAGCCAATCTCCTTGTACTTGAGTCGGCATTGTGCCTTTTGTATTTAATTCCGACGCAATTTCTGTGTTTCGTCGTCAATAAGAATGTCCAAGGGATACAGTAAACCCGAGGTGAAGCATCGCAATCTATAACTAGTGCCACAGGAATGGTTCAAAACATAGACAGTAAGAAGAGCCAGTCTTCTTGTACTTAAGTCGGCATTGTGCCTTTCGTATTTAATTCCGATGCAATTTCTGTGTTTCATCGTCAATAAGAAGGTGCAAGGGATACAGTAAAAATATAGTGTGGCATCGGAATTTAATACTGGTCTCACAGGAGATGTTCAAAACATAGTCAGTAAGAAGAGTCAGTCTTCTTGTACTTAAGTCGGCATTGTGCCTTTTGTATTTAATTCCGATGCAATTTTTGTGTTTCGTCGTCAATAAGAAGGTCCAAGGGAGACAGTAAATCTAAAATGAAGCATCGGAATCTATAACTAGTGTCACAGGAATGGTTGAATACATAGACCGTAAGACGAGCCACTCTTCTTGTACTTAAGTCAGCATTGTGCCTTTTGTATTTAATTCCGATGCAATTTCTGTGTTTCATCGTCAATAAGAAGGTCCAAGCGATATAGTAAACATATAGTGGAGTATCGGAATTTAATACTGGTCTCACAGGAATTGTTCAACACATAGTCAGTAAGAAGAGCCAGTATTCTTGTGCTTAAGTCGGCATTGTGCCTTTTGTATTTAATTCCGATGCAATTTCTGTGTTTCGTCGTCAATAAGAAGGTCCAAGGGCTACAGAAAACCTGAAGTGAAACATCGGAATGTATAACTAATGCCACAGGAATGGTTCTAAACATAGACAGTAAGAAGAGCCAGTCTTCTTGTACTTAAGTCGGCATTGTGCCTTTTGTATTTAATCCCGATGCAATTTCGGTGTTTTGTCGTCAATTATAAGGTCCAAGGGGATACAGTAAACCTGAAGTGAAGCATCGGAATCTATAACTAGTGTCACAGGAATGGTTCAAAGCATAGACAGTAAGATGAGCCACTCTTCTTGTACTTAAGTCTGCATTGTGCCTGTTGTATTTAATTCCGATGCAATTTCTGTGTTTCATCGTCAATAAGAAGGTCCAAGGGATCCAGTAAACATATAGTGAAGCATCGGAATTTAATACTGGTCTCACAGGAGATGTTCAAACATAGTCAGTAAGAAGATTCAGTCTATTTGTACTTAAGTCGGCATTGTGCCTTTTGTATTTAAATGCGATGCAATATCTGTGTTTCATCGTCATTAAGAAGGTCCAAGCGATACAGTAAACATATAGTGAAGTATCGGAATTTAATACTGGTCTCACAGGAGATGTTCAAAACATAGTCAGTAAGAAGACTCAGTCTTCTTGTACCTAAGTCGGAATTGTGCCTTTTGTATTTAAATCTGAAGCAATTTCTGTGTTTCGTCGCAATAATAAGGTCCAAGGGATACAGTAAACCTGAAGTAAAGCATCGGAATCAATAACTAGTGTCACAGGAATGGTTGCTAACATAGACCGTAAGAAGAGCCACTCTTCTTGTACTTAAGTCAGCATTGTGCCTTTTGTATTTAATTCCGATGCAATTTCTGTGTTTCATCGTCAATACGAAGGTCCAAGCGATACAGTAAACATATAGAGAAGCATCGGAATTTAATACTGGTCTCACAGGAGATGTTCAAAACATAGTCAGTAAGAAGAGTCAGTCTTCTTGTACTTAAGTCGGCATTGTGCCTTTCGTATTTAATTCCGATGCAATTTCTGTGTTTCATCGTCAATACGAAGGTCCAAGCGATACAGTAAACATATAGTGAAGCATCGGAATTTAATACTGGTGTAACAGGACATGTTCAAAACATAGTCAGTAAGAAGAGTCAGTATTCTTGTACTTCAGTCGGCATTGTGCCTTTTGTATTTAATTCCGATGCAATTTCTGTGTTTCGTCGTCAATATGAAGGTCCAAGGAATACAGTAAACCTGAAGTGAAGCATCGTAATCTATAACTAGTGTCACAGGAATTGTTCAAAACATAGACAGTAAGAAGAGCCAGTCTTCTTTTACTTAAGTCGGCATTGTGCCTTTTGTATTTAATTCCGATGCAATTTCGGTGTTTCGTCGCCAATAAGAGGGTCCAAGGGCTACAGTAAACCTGAAGTGAAACATCGGAATCTATAACTAGTGCCACAGGAATGGTTCAAAATATAGACAGTAAGAAGAGCCATTCTTCTTGTACTTAAGTCGGCATTGTGCCTTTTGTATTTAATCCCGATGCAATTTCTGTGTTTTGTCGTCGATTGAAGGTCCAAGGGATCCAGTAAACCTGAAGTGAAGAATCGGAATCTATAACTACTGTCACAGGAATGGTTCAAAACATAGACAGTGAGAAGGGCCAGTCTTCTTGTACTTAAGTCGGCATTATGCCTTTTGTATTTAATTCCGATGCAATTTCTGTGTTTCATCGTCAATAAGAAGGTCCAAGGGATACAGTAAACATATAGTGAAGCATCGGAATTTAATACTGGTCTCACAGGAGGTGTGCAAAACATGGTCAGTAAGAAGAGTCAGTCTTCTTGGACTTACGTCGGCATTGTGCCTTTTGTATTTAATTCCGATGCAATTTCTGTGTCTCGTCGTCAATAAGAAGGTCCAAGGGATACAATAAACCTGAAGTGAAGCATCGGAATCTATAACTAGTGCCACAGGAATGGTTCAAAACATAGACGGTAAGAAGAGCCAGTCTTCTTGTACTTAAGTCGGCATTGTGCCTTTTGTATATAATTCCGATGCAATTTTTGTGTTTTGTCGTCAATAAGAAGGTCCAAGGGATACAGTAAACCTGAAGTGAAGCATCGGAATCAATAACTAGTGTCACAGGAATTGTTCAAAACATAGACAGTAAGAAGAGCCAATCTTCTTGTACTTGAGTCGACATTGTGCCTTTTGTATTTCATTCCGACGCAATTACTGTGTTTCGTCGTCAATAAGAAGGTCCAAGGGATACAGAAATCCCGAGGTGAAGCATCGCAATCTATAACTAGTGCCACAGGAATGGTTCAAAACATAGACAGCAAGAAGAGCCAGTCTTCTTGTACTTAAGTCGGCATTGTGCCTTTCGTATTTAATTCCGATGCAATTTCTGTGTTTCATCGACAATAAGAAGGTGCAAGGGATACAGTAAAAATATAGTGTGGCATCGGAATTTAATACTGGTCTCACAGGAGATGTTCAAAACATAGTCAGTAAGAAGAGCCAGTCATCTTGTACTTAAGTCGGCATTGTGCCTTATGTATTTAATTCCGACGCAATTTCTGTGTTTCGTCGTCAATAAGAAGGTCCAAGGGATACAGTAAACCCGAGGTGAAGCATCGCAATCTATAACTAGTGCCACAGGAATGGTTCAAAACATAGACAGTAAGAAGAGCCAGTCTTCTTGTACTTAAGTCGGCGTTGTGCCTTTTGTATTTAATTCCGACGCAATTTCTGTGTTTCGTCGTCAATAAGAAGGTCCAAGGGATACAGTAAACCCGAGGTGAAGCATCGCAATCTATAACTAGTGCCACAGGAATGGTTCAAAACATAGACAGTAAGAAGAGTCAGTTTTCTTGTACTTAAGTCGGCATTGTGCCTTTTGTATTTAATACCGATGCAATTTCTGTGTTTCGTCGTCAATAAGAAGCTCCAAGGGATACAGTAAACCTGAAGTGAAGCATCGGAATCTATAACTAGTGTCACAGGAATGGTTCAAAGCATAGACAGTAAGAAGAGCCTCTCTTCTTGTACTTAAGTCGGCATTGTGCCTGTTGTATTTAATTCCGATGCAATTTCAGTGTTTCATCGTCAATAAGAAGGTCCAAGGGATCCAGTAAACATATAGTGAAGCATCGGAATTTAATACTGGTCTCACAGGAGATGTTCAAAACATAGTCAGTAAGAAGATTCAGTCTTTTTGTACTTAAGTCGGCATTGTGCCTTTTGTATATAAATGCGATGCAATATCTGTGTTTCATCGTCATTAAGAAGGTCCAAGCGATACAGTAAACATATAGTGAAGTATCGGAATTTAATACTGGTCTCACAGGAGATGTTCAAAACATAGTCAGTAAGAAGACTCAGTCTTCTTGTACTTAAGTCGGAATTGTGCCTTTTGTATTTAAATCTGAATCAATTTCTGTGTTTCGTCGCAATAATAAGGTCCAAGGGATACAGTAAACCTGAAGTGAAGCATCGGAATCAATAACTAGTGTCACAGGAATGGTTGCTAACATAGACCGTAAGAAGAGCCACTATTCTTGTACTTCAGTCAGCATTGTGCCTTTTGTATTTAATTCCGATGCAATTTCTGTGTTTCATCGTCAATACGAAGGTCCAAGCGATACAGTAAACATATAGTGAAGCATCGGAATTTAATACTGGTCTCACAGGACATGTTCAAAACATAGTCAGTAAGAAGAGTCAGTATTCTTGTACTTAAGTCGGTATTGTACCTTTTGTATTTAATTCCGATGCAATTTCTGTGTTTCGTCGTCAATACGAAGGTCCAAGGGATACAGTAAACCTGAAGTGAAACATCGGAATCTATAACTAGTGCCACAGGAATGGTTCAAAATATAGACAGTAAGAAGAGCCAGTCTACTTGTACTTAAGTTGGCATTGTGCCTTTTCTATTTAATCCCGATGCAATTTCTGTGATTTGTCGTCAAGTAGAAGGTCCAAGGGATACAGTAAACCTGAAGTGAAGCATCGTAATCTATAACTAGTGTCACAAGAATGGTTCAAAACATAGACAGTGAGAAGAGCCAGTCTTCTTGTACTTAAGTCGGCATTGTGCCTTTTGTATATAATTGCGATGCAATTTCTGTGTTTCATCGTCAATAAGATGGTCCAAGGGATACAGTAAACATATAGTGAAGCATCGGAATTTAATACTGGTCTCACAGGAGATGTTCAAAACATAGTCAGTAAGAAGAGTCAGTCTTCTTGTACTTAAGTCGGCATTGTGCCTTTTGTATTTAATTCCGATGCAATTTCTGTGTCTCGTCGTCAATAAGAAGGTCCAAGGGATACAGTAAACCTTAAGTGAAGCATCGGAATCTATAACAAGTGTCACAGGAATGGTTCAAAACATAGACAGTAAGAAGAGCCAGTCTTCTTGTACTTAAGTGGGCATTGTGCCTTTTGAATTTAAATCTGAAGCAATTTCTGTGTTTCGTCGCTATAATAAGGTCCAAGGGATACAGTAAACCTGAAGTGAAGCATCGGAATCAATAACTAGTGTCACAGGAATTGTTGAAAACATAGGCAGTAAGAAGAGCCAGTCTTCTTGTACTTGAATCTGCATTGTGCCTCTTGTATTTATTTCCGACGCAATTTCTGTGTTTCGTCGTCAATAAGAAGGTCCAAAGGACACAGTAAACCCGAAGTGAAGCATCGCCATCTATAACTAGTGCCACAGGAATGGTTCAAAACATAGACAGTAAGAAGAGCCAGTCTTCTTGTACTTAAGTCGGCATTGTGCCTTTCGTATTTAATTCCGATGCAATTTCTGTGTTTCATCGTCAATACGAAGGTCCAAGCGATACAGTAAACATATAGTGAAGCATCGGAATTTAATACTGGTGTAACAGGACATGTTCAAAACATAGTCAGTAAGAAGAGTCAGTATTCTTGAACTTCAGTCGGCATTGTGCCTTTTGTATTTAATTCCGATACAAATTCTGTGTTTCGTCGTCAATACGAAGGTCCAAGGGATACAGTAAACCTGAAGTAAAGCATCGTAATCTATAACTAGTGTCACAGGAATTGTTCAAAACATAGACAGTAAGAAGAGCCAGTCTTCTTTTACTTAAGTCGGCATTGTGCCTTTTGTATTTAATTCCGATGCAATTTCGGTGTTTCGTCGCCAATAAGAGGGTCCAAGGGCTACAGTAAACCTGAAGTGAAACATCGGAATCTATAACTAGTGCCACAGGAATGGTTCAAAATATAGACAGTAAGAAGAGCCAGTCTTCTTGTACTTAAGTCGGCATTGTGCCTTTTGTATTTAATCCCGATGCAATTTCTGTGTTTTGTCGTCGATTGAAGGTCCAAGGGATACAGTAAACCTGAAGTGAAGCATCGGAATCTATAACTAGTGTCACAGGAATGGTTCGAAACATAGACAGTGAGAAGAGCCAGTCTTCTTGTACTTAAGTCGGCATTGTGCCTTTTGTATTTAATTCCGATGCAATTTCTGTGTTTCATCGTCAATAAGAAGGTCCAAGGGATACAGTAAACATATAGTGAAGCATCGGAATTTAATACTGGTCTCACAGGAGGTGTGCAAAACATAGTCAGTAAGAAGAGTCAGTCTTCTTGGACTTAAGTCGGCATTGTGCCTTTTGTATTTAATTCCGAGGCAATTTTTGTGTTTCGTCGTCAATAAGAAAGTCCAAGGGATACCGTAAATCTGAAGTGAGGCATCGGAATCCATAACTAGTGTCACAGGAATGGTTGAATACAAAGACCGTAAGACGAGCCACTCTTCTTGTACTTAAGTCAGCATTGTGCCTTTTGTATTTAATTCCGATGCAATTTCTGTGTTTCATCGTCAATAAGAAGGTCCAAGGGATCCAGTAAACATATAGTGAAGCATCGGAATTTAATACTGGTCTCACAGGAGATGTTCAAAACATAGTCAGTAAGAAGATTCAGTCTTTTTGTACTTAAGTCGGCATTGTGCCTTTTGTATATAAATGCGATGCAATATCTGTGTTTCATCGTCATTAAGAAGGTCCAAGCGATACAGTAAACATATAGTGAAGTATCGGAATTTAATACTGGTCTCACAGGAGATGTTCAAAACATAGTCAGTAAGAAGATTCAGTCTTTTTGTACTTAAGTCGGCATTGTGCCTTTTGTATATAAATGCGATGCAATATCTGTGTTTCATCGTCATTAAGAAGGTCCAAGCGATACAGTAAACATATAGTGAAGTATCGGAATTTAATACTGGTCTCACAGGAGATGTTCAAAACATAGTCAGTAAGAAGACTCAGTCTTCTTGTACTTAAGTCGGAATTGTGCCTTTTGTATTTAAATCTGAATCAATTTCTGTGTTTCGTCGCAATAATAAGGTCCAAGGGATACAGTAAACCTGAAGTGAAGCATCGGAATCAATAACTAGTGTCACAGGAATGGTTGCTAACATAGACCGTAAGAAGAGCCACTATTCTTGTACTTCAGTCAGCATTGTGCCTTTTGTATTTAATTCCGATGCAATTTCTGTGTTTCATCGTCAATACGAAGGTCCAAGCGATACAGTAAACATATAGTGAAGCATCGGAATTTAATACTGGTCTCACAGGACATGTTCAAAACATAGTCAGTAAGAAGAGTCAGTATTCTTGTACTTAAGTCGGTATTGTACCTTTTGTATTTAATTCCGATGCAATTTCTGTGTTTCGTCGTCAATACGAAGGTCCAAGGGATACAGTAAACCTGAAGTGAAACATCGGAATCTATAACTAGTGCCACAGGAATGGTTCAAAATATAGACAGTAAGAAGAGCCAGTCTACTTGTACTTAAGTTGGCATTGTGCCTTTTCTATTTAATCCCGATGCAATTTCTGTGATTTGTCGTCAATTAGAAGGTGCAAGGGATACAGTAAACCTGAAGTGAAGCATCGTAATCTATAACTAGTGTCACAAGAATGGTTCAAAACATAGACAGTGAGAAGAGCCAGTCTTCTTGTACTTAAGTCGGCATTGTGCCTTTTGTATATAATTGCGATGCAATTTCTGTGTTTCATCGTCAATAAGATGGTCCAAGGGATACAGTAAACATATAGTGAAGCATCGGAATTTAATACTGGTCTCACAGGAGATGTTCAAAACATAGTCAGTAAGAAGAGTCAGTCTTCTTGTACTTAAGTCGGCATTGTGCCTTTTGTATTTAATTCCGATGCAATTTCTGTGTCTCGTCGTCAATAAGAAGGTCCAAGGGATACAGTAAACCTTAAGTGAAGCATCGGAATCTATAACAAGTGTCACAGGAATGGTTCAAAACATAGACAGTAAGAAGAGCCAGTCTTCTTGTACTTAAGTGGGCATTGTGCCTTTTGAATTTAAATCTGAAGCAATTTCTGTGTTTCGTCGCTATAATAAGGTCCAAGGGATACAGTAAACATATAGTGAAGCATCGGAATTTAATACTGGTGTAACAGGACATGTTCAAAACATAGTCAGTAAGAAGAGTCAGTATTCTTGTACTTCAGTCGGCATTGTGCCTTTTGCATTTAATTCCGATACAAATTCTGTGTTTCGTCGTCAATACGAAGGTCCAAGGGATACAGTAAACCTGAAGTAAAGCATCGTAATCTATAACTAGTGTCACAGGAATTGTTCAAAACATAGACAGTAAGAAGAGCCAGTCTTCTTTTACTTAAGTCGGCATTGTGCCTTTTGTATTTAATTCCGATGCAATTTCGGTGTTTCGTCGCCAATAAGAGGGTCCAAGGGCTACAGTAAACCTGAAGTGAAACATCGGAATCTATAACTAGTGCCACAGGAATGGTTCAAAATATAGACAGTAAGAAGAGCCAGTCTTCTTGTACTTAAGTCGGCATTGTGCATTTTGTATTTAATCCCGATGCAATTTCTGTGTTTTGTCGTCGATTGAAGGTCCAAGGGATACAGTAAACCTGAAGTGAAGCATCGGAATCTATAACTAGTGTCACAGGAATGGTTCGAAACATAGACAGTGAGAAGAGCCAGTCTTCTTGTACTTAAGTCGGCATTGTGCCTTTTGTATTTAATTCCGATGCAATTTCTGTGTTTCATCGTCAATAAGAAGGTCCAAGGGATACAGTAAACATATAGTGAAGCATCGGAATTTAATACTGGTCTCACAGGAGGTGTGCAAAACATAGTCAGTAAGAAGAGTCAGTCTTCTTGGACTTAAGTCGGCATTGTGCCTTTTGTATTTAATTCCGAGGCAATTTTTGTGTTTCGTCGTCAATAAGAAAGTCCAAGGGATACCGTAAATCTGAAGTGAGGCATCGGAATCCATAACTAGTGTCACAGGAATGGTTGAATACAAAGACCGTAAGACGAGCCACTCTTCTTGTACTTAAGTCAGCATTGTGCCTTTTGTATTTAATTCCGATGCAATTTCTGTGTTTCATCGTCAATAAGAAGGTCCAAGCGATACAGTAAACATATAGTGAAGCATCGGAATTTAATACTGGTCTCACAGGAGATGTTCAAAACATTGTCAGTAAGAATATTCAGTCTTTTTGTACTTAAGTCGGCATTGTGCCTTTTGTATTTAATTCCGATGCAATTTCTGTGTTTCATCGTCAATAAGAAGGGCCCAGCGATACGGTAAACATATAGTGAAGTATCGGGATTCAATACTGGTCTCACAGGAGAGGTTCAAAGCATAGTCAGTAAGAAGAGTCAGTATTCTTGTACTTACGTCGGCATTGTGCCTTTTGTATTTACATCTGAAGCAATTTCTGTGTTTCGTTGCAATAATATGGTCCAAGGGATACAGTAAACCTGAAGTGAAGCATCGGAATCAATAACTAGTGTCACAGGAATGGTTGAAAACATAGACCGTAAGAAGAGCCACTCTTCTTGTATTTAAGTCAGCATTGTGCCTTTTGTATTTAATTCCGATGCAATTTCTGTGTTTCATCGTCAATAAGAAGGTCCAAGCGATACAGTAAACATATAGTGAAGCATCGGAATTTAATACTGGTCTCACAGGAAATGTTCAAAACATAGTGAGTAAGAAGAGTCAGTATTCTTGTACTTAAGTCGGCATTGTGCCTTTTGTATTTAATTCCGATGCAATTTCTGTGTTTCGTCCTCAATACGAAGGTCCAAGGGATACAGTAAAAATGAAGCGAAGCATCGGATTCTATAACTAGTGTCACAGGAATTGTTCAAAACATAGACAGTAAGAAGAGCCAGTCTTCTTGTACTTAAGTTGGCATTGTGCCTTTTGTATTTAATTCCGATGCAATTTCTGTGTTTCGTCGTCAATAAGAATGTCCAAGGGCTACAGTAAACCTGAAGTGAATCATCGGCATCTATAACTAGTGCCACAGGAATGGTTCAAAACATAGACAGAAAGAAGAGCCAGTCTTCTTGTACTTAAGTCGGCATTGTGCCTTTTGTATTTAATCCCAATGCAATTTCTGTGTTTTGTCGTCAATAATAAGGTCCAAGGGATACAGTAAACCTGAAGTGAAGCATCGGAAACTATAAGTAGTGTCACAGGAATGGTTCAAAACATAGACAGTAAGAAGAGCCACTCTTCTTGTACTTAAGTCGGCATTGTGCCTTTTGTATTTAATTCCGATGCAATTTCTTTGTTTCATCGTCAATAAGAAGGTCCAAGGGATGCAGTTAACATATAGTGAAGCATCGGAATTTAATACTGGTCTCACAGGAGGTGTTCAAAACATAGTCAGTAAGAAGAGTCAGTCTTTTTGTACTTAAGTCGGCATTGTGCCTTTTGTATTTAATTCTGAAGCAATTTCTGTGTTTCGTCGTCAATAACAAGGTCCAAGGGATACAGTAAACCTGAAGTGAAGCATCGGAATCAATAACTAGTGTCACAGGAATGGTTAAAAACATAGACCGTAAGAAGAGCCTCTCTTCTAGTACTTAAGTCAGCATTGTGCCTTTTGTATTTAATTCCGATGCAATTTCTGTATTTCATCGTCAATAAGAAGGTCCAAGCGATACAGTAAACATATAGTGAAGCAACGGAATTTAATACTGGTCTCACAGGAGATGTTCAAAACATAGTCAGTAAGAATAGTCAGGCTTTTTGTACTTAAGTCGGCATTGTGCCTTTTGTATTTAATTCCGATGCAATTTCTGTGTTTCATCGTCAATAAGAAGGTCCAAGCGATACGGTAAACATATAGTGAAGTATCGGGATTCAATACTGGTCTCACAGGAGATGTTCAAAGCATAGTCAGTAAGAAGAGTCAGTCTTCTTGTACTTAAGTCGGCATTGTGCCTTTTGTATTTACATCTGAAGCAATTTCTGTGTTTCGTCGCAATAATATGGTCCAAGGGATACAGTAAACCTGAAGTGAAGCATCGGAATCAATAACTAGTGTCACAGGAATGGTTGAAAACATAGACCGTTAGAAGAGCCACTCTTCTTGCACTTAAGTCAGCATTGTGCTTTTTGTATTTAATTCCGATGCAATTTCTGTGTTTCATCGTCAATAAGAAGGTCCAAGCGATACAGTAAACATATAGTGAAGCATCGGAATTTAATACTGGTCTCACAGGAAATGTTCAAAACATAGTGAGTAAGAAGAGTCAGTATTCTTGTACTTAAGTCGGCATTGTGCCTTTTGTATTTAATTCCGATGCAATTTCTGTGTTTCGTCCTCAATACGAATGTCCAAGGGATACAGTAAAAATGAAGCGAAGCATCGGAATCTATAACTAGTGTCACAGGAATTGTTCAAAACATAGACAGTAAGAAGAGCCAGTCTTCTTGTACTTAAGTCGGCATTGTGCCTTCTGTATTTAATTCCGATGCAATTTCTGTGTTTCGTCGTCAATAAGAAGGTCCAAGGGCTACAGTAAACCTGAAGTGAATCATCGGCATCTATAACTAGTGCCACAGGAATGGTTCAAAACATAGACAGAAAGAAGAGCCAGTCTTCTGGTACTTAAGTCGGCATTGTGCCTTTTGTATTTAATCCCAAAGCAATTTCTGTGTTTTGTCGTCAATAATAAGGTCCAAGGGATACAGTAAACCTGAAGTGAAGCATCGGAAACTATATCTAGTGTCACAGGAATGGTTCAAAACATAGACAGTAAGAAGAGCCACTCTTCTTGTACTTAAGTCGGCATTGTGCCTTTTGTATTTAATTCCGATGCAATTTCTGAGTTTCATCGTCAATAAGAAGGTGCAAGGGATACAGTAAACATATAGTGTGGCATCGGAATTTAATACTGGTCTCATAGGAGATGTTCAAGACATAGCCAGTAAGGAGAGTCAGTCTTCTTGTACTTAAGCCGGCATTGTGCCATTTGTATTTAATTCCGATTCAATTTTTGTGTTTCGTCGTCAATACGATGGTCCAAGGGATACAGAGAATCTGAAGTGAAGCATCGGAATCCATAACTAGTGTCACAGGAATGGTTGAAAGCATAGACCGTAAGAAGAGCCACTCTTCTTGTTCTTAAGTCAGCATTGTGCCTTTTATATTTAATTCCGATGCAATTTCTGTCTTTCATCGTCAATAAGAAGGTCCAAGCGATACAGTAAACATATAGTGAAGCATCGGAATTTAGTACTGGTCTCACAGGAAATGTTCAAACATAGTCAGTAAGAAGAGTCAGTATTCTTGTACTTAAGTCGGCATTGTGCCTTTTGTATTTAATTCCGATGCAATTTCTGTGTTTCGTCGTCAATACGAAGGTCCAGGGGATACAGTAAACCTGAAGTGAAGCATCGTAACCTAAAACTAGTGTCACAGGAATTGTTCAAAACCTAGACAGTAAGAAGAGCCAGTCTTCTTTTATTTAAGTCGGCATTGTGCCTTTTGTATTTAATTCCGATGCAATTTCGGTGTTTCGTCGCCAATAAGAGGGTCCAAGGGCTACAGTAAACCTGAAGTGAAACATCGGAATCTATTACTAGTGCCACAGGAATGGTTCAAAATATAGACAGTAAGAAGAGCCAGTCTTCTTGTACTTAAGTCGGCATTGTGCCTTTTGTATTTAATCCCGATGCAATTTCTGTGTTTTGTCGTCAATTGAAGGTCCAAGGGATACAGTAAACCTGAAGTGAAGCATCGGAATCTATAACTAGTGTCACAGGAATGGTTCAAAACATAGACAGTGAGAAGAGCCAGTCTTCTTGTACTTAAGTCGGCATTGTGCCTTTTGTATTTAATTCCGATGCAATTTCTGTGTTTCATCGTCAATAAGAAGGTCCAAGGGATACAGTAAACATATAGTGAAGCATCGGAATTTAATACTGGTCTCACAGGAGGTGTTCAAAACATAGTCAGTAAGAAGAGTCAGTCTTCTTGTACTTAAGTCGGCATTGTGCCTTTTGTATTTAATTCCGATGCAATTTCTGTGTCTCGTCGTCAATAAGAAGGTCCAAGGGATACAATAAACCTGAAGTGAAGCATCGGAATCTATAACTAGTGCCACAGGAATGGTTCAAAACATAGACAGTAAGAAGAGCCAGTCTTCTTGTACTTAAGTCGGCATTGTGCCTTTTGTATTTAATTCCGATGCAATTTTTGTGTTTTGTCGTCAATAAGAAGGTCCAAGGGATACAGTAAACCTGAAGTGAAGCATCGGAATCTATAACTAGTGTCATAGGAATGGTTCAAAGCATAGACAGTAAGAAGAGCCAGTCTTCTTGTACTTAAGTCGGCATTGTGCCTTTTGTATTTAAATCTGAAGCAATTTCTGTGTTTCGTCGCAATAAAAAGGTCCAAGGGATACAGTAAACCTGAAGTGAAGCATCGGAATCAATAACTAGTGTCACAGGAATTGTTCAAAACATAGACAGTAAGAAGAGCCAATCTCCTTGTACTTGAGTCGGCATTGTGCCTTTTGTATTTAATTCCGACGCAATTTCTGTGTTTCGTCGTCAATAAGAATGTCCAAGGGATACAGTAAACCCGAGGTGAAGCATCGCAATCTATAACTAGTGCCACAGGAATGGTTCAAAACATAGACAGTAAGAAGAGCCAGTCTTCTTGTACTTAAGTCGGCATTGTGCCTTTCGTATTTAATTCCGATGCAATTTCTGTGTTTCATCGTCAATAAGAAGGTGCAAGGGATACAGTAAAAATATAGTGTGGCATCGGAATTTAATACTGGTCTCACAGGAGATGTTCAAACATAGTCAGTAAGAAGAGTCAGTCTTCTTGTACTTAAGTCGGCATTGTGCCTTTTGTATTTAATTCCGAACCAATTTTTGTGTTTCGTCGTCAATAGGAAGGTCCAAGGGATACAGTAAATCTAAAATGAAGCATCGGAATCTATAACTAGTGTCACAGGAATGGTTGAATACATAGACCGTAAGACGAGCCACTCTTCTTGTACTTAAGTCAGCATTGTGCCTTTTGTATTTAATTCCGATGCAATTTCTGTGTTTCATCGTCAATAAGAAGGTCCAAGCGATATGGTAAACATATAGTGGAGCATCGGAATTTAATACTGGTCTCACAGGAATTGTTCAACACATAGTCAGTAAGAAGAGCCAGTATTCTTGTTCTTAAGTCGGCATTGTGCCTTTTGTATTTAATTCCGATGCAATTTCTGTGTTTCGTCGTCAATAAGAAGGTCCAAGGGCTACAGAAAACCTGAAGTGAAACATCGGAATGTATAACTAATGCCACAGGAATGGTTCAAAACATAGACAGTAAGAAGAGCCAGTCTTCTTGTACTTAAGTCGGCATTGTGCCTTTTGTATTTAATCCCGATGCAATTTCGGTGTTTTGTCGTCAATAATAAGGTCCAAGGGGATACAGTAAACCTGAAGTGAAGCATCGGAATCTATAACTAGTGTCACAGGAATGGTTCAAAGCATAGACAGTAAGAAGAGCCACTCTTCTTGTACTTAAGTCTGCATTGTGCCTGTTGTATTTAATTCAGATGCAATTTCTGTGTTTCATCGTCAATAAGAAGGTCCAAGGGATCCAGTAAACATATAGTGAAGCATCGGAATTTAATACTGCTCTCACAGGAGATGTTCAAAACATAGTCAGTAAGAAGATTCAGTCTTTTTGTACTTAAGTCGGCATTGTGCCTTTTGTATTTAAATGCGATGCAATATCTGTGTTTCATCGTCATTAAGAAGGTCCAAGCGATACAGTAAACATATAGTGAAGTATCGGAATTTAATACTGGTCTCACAGGAGATGTTCAAATCATAGTCAGTAAGAAGACTCAGTCTTCTTGTACTTAAGTCGGAATTGTGCCTTTTGTATTTAAATCTGGAGCAATTTCTGTGTTTCGTCGCAATAATAAGGTCCAAGGGATACAGTAAACCTGAAGTGAAGCATCGGAATCAATAACTAGTGTCACAGGAATGGTTGCTAACATAGACCGTAAGAAGAGCCACTCTTCTTGTACTTAAGTCAGCATTGTGCCTTTTGTATTTAATTCC
Organism: Schistocerca piceifrons; assembly: GCF_021461385.2. Taxonomy (NCBI): domain Eukaryota; kingdom Metazoa; phylum Arthropoda; class Insecta; order Orthoptera; family Acrididae; genus Schistocerca; species Schistocerca piceifrons. Next base: position 898,759 of record NW_025728257.1, read on the forward strand.
GATGCAATTTCTGTGTTTCATCGTCAATACGAAGGTCCAAGCGATACAGTAAACATATAGTGAAGCATCGGAATTTAATACTGGTCTCACAGGAGATGTTCAAAACATAGTCAGTAAGAAGAGTCAGTCTTCTTGTACTTAAGTCGGCATTGTGCCTTTCGTATTTAATTCCGATGCAATTTCTGTGTTTCATCGTCAATACGAAGGTCCAAGCGATACAGTAAACATATAGTGAAGCATCGGAATTTAATACTGGTGTAACAGGACATGTTCAAAACATAGTCAGTAAGAAGAGCCAGTCTTCTTTTACTTAAGTCGGCATTGTGCCTTTTGTATTTAATTCCGATGCAATTTCGGTGTTTCGTCGCCAATAAGAGGGTCCAATGGCTACAGTAAACCTGAAGTGAAACATCGGAATCTATAACTAGTGCCACAGGAATGTTTCAAAATATAGACAGTAAGAAGAGCCAGTCTTCTTGTACTTAAGTCGGCATTGTGCCTTTTGTATTTAATCCCGATGCAATTTCTGTGTTTTGTCGTCGATTGAAGGTCCAAGGGATACAGTAAACCTGAAGTGAAGCATCGGAATCTATAACTAGTGTCACAGGAATGGTTCAAAACATAGACAGTGAGAAGAGCCAGTCTTCTTGTACTTAAGTCGGCATTGTGCCTTTTGTATTTAATTCCGATGCAATTTCTGTGTTTCATCGTCAATAAGAAGGTCCAAGGGATACAGTAAACATATAGTGAAGCATCGGAATTTAATACTGGTCTCACAGGAGGTGTGCAAAACATGGTCAGTAAGAAGAGTCAGTCTTCTTGGACTTAAGTCGGCATTGTGCCTTTTGTATTTAATTCCGATGCAATTTCTTTGTCTCGTCGTCAATAAGAAGGTCCAAGGGATACAATAAACCTGAAGTGAAGCATCGGAATCTATAACTAGTGCCACAGGAATGGTTCAAAACATAGACGGTAAGAAGAGCCAGTCTTCTTGTACTTAAGTCGGCATTGTGCCTTTTGTATATAATTCCGATGCAATTTTTGTGTTTTGTCGTAGATAAGAAGGTCCAAGGGATACAGTAAACCTGAAGTGAAGCATCGGAATCTATAACTAGTGTCATAGGAGTGGTTCAAAACATAGACAGTAAGAAGAGCCAGTCTTCTTGTACTAAGGTCGGCATGGTGCCTTTTGTATTTAAATCTGAAGCAATTTCTGTGTTTCGTCGCAATAATAAGGTCCAAGGGATACAGTAAACCTGAAGTGAAGCATCGGAATCAATAACTAGTGTCACAGGAATTGTTCAAAACATAGACAGTAAGAAGAGCCAATCTTCTTGTACTTGAGTCGACATTGTGCCTTTTGTATTTCATTCCGACGCAATTACTGTGTTTCGTCGTCAATAAGAAGGTCCAAGGGATACAGAAATCCCGAGGGGAAGCATCGCAATCTATAACTAGTGCCACAGGAATGGTTCAAAACATAGACAGTAAGAAGAGCCAGTCTTCTTGTACTTAAGTCGGCATTGTGCCTTTCGTATTTAATTCCGATGCAATTTCTGTGTTTCATCGTCAATAAGAAGGTGCAAGGGATACAGTAAAAATATAGTGTGGCATCGGAATTTAATACTGGTCTCACAGGAGATGTTCAAAACATAGTCAGGAAGAAGAGCCAGTCATCTTGTACTTAAGTCGGCATTGTGCCTTATGTATTTAATTCCGACGCAATTTCTGTGTTTCGTCGTCAATAAGAAGGTCCAAGGGATACAGTAAACCCGAGGTGAAGCATCGCAATCTATAACTAGTGCCACAGGAATGGTTCAAAACATAGACAGTAAGAAGAGCCAGTCTTCTTGTACTTAAGTCGGCATTGTGCCTTTTGTATTTAATTCCGACGCAATTTCTGTGTTTCGTCGTCAATAAGAAGGTCCAAGGGATACAGTAAACCCGAGGTGAAGCATCGCAATCTATAACTAGTGCCACAGGAATGGTTCAAAACATAGACAGTAAGAAGAGTCAGTTTTCTTGTACTTAAGTCGGCATTGTGCCTTTTGTATTTAATACCGATGCAATTTCTGTGTTTCGTCGTCAATAAGAAGGTCCAAGGATACAGTAAACCTGAAGTGAAGCATCGGAATCTATAACTAGTGTCACAGGAATGGTTCAAAGCATAGACAGTAAGAAGAGCCACTCTTCTTGTACTTAAGTCGGCATTGTGCCTTTTATATTTAATTCCGATGCAATTTCTGTCTTTCATCGTCAATAAGAAGGTCCAAGCGATACAGTAAACATATAGTGAAGCATCGGAATTTAATACTGGTCTCACAGGAAATGTTCAAAACATAGTGAGTAAGAAGAGTCAGTATTCTTGTACTTACGTCGGCATTGTGCCTTTTGTATTTACATCTGAAGCAATTTCTGTGTTTCGTTGCAATAATATGGTCCAAGGGATACAGTAAACCTGAAGTGAAGCATCGGAATCAATAACTAGTGTCACAGGAATGGTTGAAAACATAGACCGTAAGAAGAGCCACTCTTCTTGTATTTAAGTCAGCATTGTGCCTTTTGTATTTAATTCCGATGCAATTTCTGTGTTTCATCGTCAATAAGAAGGTCCAAGCGATACAGTAAACATATAGTGAAGCATCGGAATTTAATACTGGTCTCACAGGAAATGTTCAAAACATAGTGAGTAAGAAGAGTCAGTATTCTTGTACTTAAGTCGCCATTGTGCCTTTTGTATTTAATTCCGATGCAATTTCTGTGTTTCGTCCTCAATACGAAGGTCCAAGGGATACAGTAAAAATGAAGCGAAGCATCGGATTCTATAACTAGTGTCACAGGAATTGTTCAAAACATAGACAGTAAGAAGAGCCAGTCTTCTTGTACTTAAGTTGGCATTGTGCCTTTTGTATTTAATTCCGATGCAATTTCTGTGTTTCGTCGTCAATAAGAATGTCCAAGGGCTACAGTAAACCTGAAGTGAATCATCGGCATCTATAACTAGTGCCACAGGAATGGTTCAAAACATAGACAGAAAGAAGAGCCAGTCTTCTTGTACTTAAGTCGGCATTGTGCCTTTTGTATTTAATCCCAATGCAATTTCTGTGTTTTGTCGTCAATAATAAGGTCCAAGGGAAACAGTAAACCTGAAGTGAAGCATCGGAAACTATAAGTAGTGTCACAGGAATGGTTCAAAACATAGACAGTAAGAAGAGCCACTCTTCTTGTACTTAAGTCGGCATTGTGCCTTTTGTAATTAATTCCGATGCAATTTCTTTGTTTCATCGTCAATAAGAAGGTCCAAGGGATGCAGTTAACATATAGTGAAGCATCGGAATTTAATACTGGTCTCACAGGAGGTGTTCAAAACATAGTCAGTAAGAAGAGTCAGTTTTTTTGTACTTAAGTCGGCATTGTGCCTTTTGTATTTAATTCTGAAGCAATTTCTGTGTTTCGTCGTCAATAACAAGGTCCAAGGGATACAGTAAACCTGAAGTGAAGCATCGGAATCAATAACTAGTGTCACAGGAATGGTTAAAAACATAGACCGTAAGAAGAGCCTCTCTTCTAGTACTTAAGTCAGCATTGTGCCTTTTGTATTTAATTCCGATGCAATTTCTGTATTTCATCGTCAATAAGAAGGTCCAAGCGATACAGTAAACATATAGTGAAGCAACGGAATTTAATACTGGTCTCACAGGAGATGTTCAAAACATAGTCAGTAAGAATAGTCAGGCTTTTTGTACTTAAGTCGGCATTGTGCCTTTTGTATTTAATTCCGATGCAATTTCTGTGTTTCATCGTCAATAAGAAGGTCCAAGCGATACGGTAAACATATAGTGAAGTATCGGGATTCAATACTGGTCTCACAGGAGATGTTCAAAGCATAGTCAGTAAGAAGAGTCAGTCTTCTTGTACTTAAGTCGGCATTGTGCCTTTTGTATTTACATCTGAAGCAATTTCTGTGTTTCGTCGCAATAATATGGTCCAAGGGATACAGTAAACCTGAAGTGAAGCATCGGAATCAATAACTAGTGTCACAGGAATGGTTGAAAACATAGACCGTTAGAAGAGCCACTCTTCTTGTACTTAAGTCAGCATTGTGCTTTTTGTATTTAATTCCGATGCAATTTCTGTGTTTCATCGTCAATAAGAAGGTCCAAGCGATACAGTAAACATATAGTGAAGCATCGGAATTTAATACTGGTCTCACAGGAAATGTTCAAAACATAGTGAGTAAGAAGAGTCAGTATTCTTGTACTTAAGTCGGCATTGTGCCTTTTGTATTTAATTCCGATGCAATTTCTGTGTTTCGTCCTCAATACGAATGTCCAAGGGATACAGTAAAAATGAAGCGAAGCATCGGAATCTATAACTAGTGTCACAGGAATTGTTCAAAACATAGACAGTAAGAAGAGCCAGTCTTCTTGTACTTAAGTCGGCATTGTGCCTTCTGTATTTAATTCCGATGCAATTTCTGTGTTTCGTCGTCAATAAGAAGGTCCAAGGGCTACAGTAAACCTGAAGTGAATCATCGGCATCTATAACTAGTGCCACAGGAATGGTTCAAAACATAGACAGAAAGAAGAGCCAGTCTTCTGGTACTTAAGTCGGCATTGTGCCTTTTGTATTTAATCCCAAAGCAATTTCTGTGTTTTGTCGTCAATAATAAGGTCCAAGGGATACAGTAAACCTGAAGTGAAGCATCGGAAACTATATCTAGTGTCACAGGAATGGTTCAAAACATAGACAGTAAGAAGAGCCACTCTTCTTGTACTTAAGTCGGCATTGTGCCTTTTGTATTTAATTCCGATGCAATTTCTGAGTTTCATCGTCAATAAGAAGGTGCAAGGGATACAGTAAACATATAGTGTGGCATCGGAATTTAATACTGGTCTCATAGGAGATGTTCAAGACATAGCCAGTAAGGAGAGTCAGTCTTCTTGTACTTTATTCGGCATTGTGCCATTTGTATTTAATTCCGATTCAATTTTTGTGTTTCGTCGTCAATACGATGGTCCAAGGGATACAGAGAATCTGAAGTGAAGCATCGGAATCCATAACTAGTGTCACAAGAATGGTTGAAAGCATAGACCGTAAGAAGAGCCACTCTTCTTGTTCTTAAGTCAGCATTGTGCCTTTTATATTTACTTCCGATGCAATTTCTGTCTTTCATCGTCAATAAGAAGGTCCAAGCGATACAGTAAACATATAGTGAAGCATCGGAATTTAGTACTGGTCTCACAGGAAATGTTCAAAACATAGTCAGTAAGAAGAGTCAGTATTCTTGTACTTAAGTCGGCATTGTGCCTTTTGTATTTAATTCCGATGCAATTTCTGTGTTTCGTCGTCAATACGAAGGTCCAGGGGATACAGTAAACCTGAAGTGAAGCATCGTAACCTATAACTAGTGTCACAGGAATTGTTCAAAACCTAGACAGTAAGAAGAGCCAGTCTTCTTTTATTTAAGTCGGCATTGTGCCTTTTGTATTTAATTCCGATGCAATTTCGGTGTTTCGTCGCCAATAAGAGGGTCCAAGGGCTACAGTAAACCTGAAGTGAAACATCGGAATCTATTACTAGTGCCACAGGAATGGTTCAAAATATAGACAGTAAGAAGAGCCAGTCTTCTTGTACTTAAGTCGGCATTGTGCCTTTTGTATTTAATCCCGATGCAATTTCTGTGTTTTGTCGTCAATTGAAGGTCCAAGGGATACAGTAAACCTGAAGTGAAGCATCGGAATCTATAACTAGTGTCACAGGAATGGTTCAAAACATAGACAGTGAGAAGAGCCAGTCTTCTTGTACTTAAGTCGGCATTGTGCCTTTTGTATTTAATTCCGATGCAATTTCTGTGTTTCATCGTCAATAAGAAGGTCCAAGGGATACAGTAAACATATAGTGAAGCATCGGAATTTAATACTGGTCTCACAGGAGGTGTTCAAAACATAGTCAGTAAGAAGAGTCAGTCTTCTTGTACTTAAGTCGGCATTGTGCCTTTTGTATTTAATTCCGATGCAATTTCTGTGTCTCGTCGTCAATAAGAAGGTCCAAGGGATACAATAAACCTGAAGTGAAGCATCGGAATCTATAACTAGTGCCACAGGAATGGTTCAAAACATAGACAGTAAGAAGAGCCAGTCTTCTTGTACTTAAGTCGGCATTGTGCCTTTTGTATTTAATTCCGATGCAATTTTTGTGTTTTGTCGTCAATAAGAAGGTCCAAGGGATACAGTAAACCTGAAGTGAAGCATCGGAATCTATAACTAGTGTCATAGGAATGGTTCAAAGCATAGACAGTAAGAAGAGCCAGTCTTCTTGTACTTAAGTCGGCATTGTGCCTTTTGTATTTAAATCTGAAGCAATTTCTGTGTTTCGTCGCAATAAAAAGGTCCAAGGGATACAGTAAACCTGAAGTGAAGCATCGGAATCAATAACTAGTGTCACAGGAATTGTTCAAAACATAGACAGTAAGAAGAGCCAATCTCCTTGTACTTGAGTCGGCATTGTGCCTTTTGTATTTAATTCCGACGCAATTTCTGTGTTTCGTCGTCAATAAGAATGTCCAAGGGATACAGTAAACCCGAGGTGAAGCATCGCAATCTATAACTAGTGCCACAGGAATGGTTCAAAACATAGACAGTAAGAAGAGCCAGTCTTCTTGTACTTAAGTCGGCATTGTGCCTTTCGTATTTAATTCCGATGCAATTTCTGTGTTTCATCGTCAATAAGAAGGTGCAAGGGATACAGTAAAAATATAGTGTGGCATCGGAATTTAATACTGGTCTCACAGGAGATGTTCAAACATAGTCAGTAAGAAGAGTCAGTCTTCTTGTACTTAAGTCGGCATTGTGCCTTTTGTATTTAATTCCGAAGCAATTTTTGTGTTTCGTCGTCAATAGGAAGGTCCAAGGGATACAGTAAATCTAAAATGAAGCATCGGAATCTATAACTAGTGTCACAGGAATGGTTGAATACATAGACCGTAAGACGAGCCACTCTTCTTGTACTTAAGTCAGCATTGTGCCTTTTGTATTTAATTCCGATGCAATTTCTGTGTTTCATCGTCAATAAGAAGGTCCAAGCGATATGGTAAACATATAGTGGAGCATCGGAATTTAATACTGGTCTCACAGGAATTGTTCAACACATAGTCAGTAAGAAGAGCCAGTATTCTTGTGCTTAAGTCGGCATTGTGCCTTTTGTATTTAATTCCGATGCAATTTCTGTGTTTCGTCGTCAATAAGAAGGTCCAAGGGCTACAGAAAACCTGAAGTGAAACATCGGAATGTATAACTAATGCCACAGGAATGGTTCAAAACATAGACAGTAAGAAGAGCCAGTCTTCTTGTACTTAAGTCGGCATTGTGCCTTTTGTATTTAATCCCGATGCAATTTCGGTGTTTTGTCGTCAATAATAAGGTCCAAGGGGATACAGTAAACCTGAAGTGAAGCATCGGAATCTATAACTAGTGTCACAGGAATGGTTCAAAGCATAGACAGTAAGAAGAGCCACTCTTCTTGTACTTAAGTCTGCATTGTGCCTGTTGTATTTAATTCAGATGCAATTTCTGTGTTTCATCGTCAATAAGAAGGTCCAAGGGATCCAGTAAACATATAGTGAAGCATCGGAATTTAATACTGGTCTCACAGGAGATGTTCAAAACATAGTCAGTAAGAAGATTCAGTCTTTTTGTACTTAAGTCGGCATTGTGCCTTTTGTATTTAAATGCGATGCAATATCTGTGTTTCATCGTCATTAAGAAGGTCCAAGCGATACAGTAAACATATAGTGAAGTATCGGAATTTAATACTGGTCTCACAGGAGATGTTCAAAACATAGTCAGTAAGAAGACTCAGTCTTCTTGTACTTAAGTCGGAATTGTGCCTTTTGTATTTAAATCTGGAGCAATTTCTGTGTTTCGTCGCAATAATAAGGTCCAAGGGATACAGTAAACCTGAAGTGAAGCATCGGAATCAATAACTAGTGTCACAGGAATGGTTGCTAACATAGACCGTAAGAAGAGCCACTCTTCTTGTACTTAAGTCAGCATTGTGCCTTTTGTATTTAATTCCGATGCAATTTCTGTGTTTCATCGTCAATACGAAGGTCCAAGCGATACAGTAAACATATAGTGAAGCATCGGAATTTAATACTGGTCTCACAGGAGATGTTCAAAACATAGTCAGTAAGAAGAGTCAGTCTTCTTGTACTTAAGTCGGCATTGTGCCTTTCGTATTTAATTCCGATGCAATTTCTGTGTTTCATCGTCAATACGAAGGTCCAAGCGATACAGTAAACATATAGTGAAGCATCGGAATTTAATACTGGTGTAACAGGACATGTTCAAAACATAGTCAGTAAGAAGAGTCAGTATTCTTGTATTTCAGTCGGCATTGTGCCTTTTGTATTTAATTCCGATGCAATTTCTGTGTTTCGTTGTCAATATGAAGGTCCAAGGGATACAGTAAACCTGAAGTGAAGCATCGTAATCTATAACTAGTGTCACAGGAATTGTTCAAAACATAGACAGTAAGAAGAGCCAGTCTTCTTTTACTTAAGTCGGCATTGTGCCTTTTGTATTTAATTCCGATGCAATTTCGGTGTTTCGTCGCCAATAAGAGGGTCCAATGGCTACAGTAAACCTGAAGTGAAACATCGGAATCTATAACTAGTGCCACAGGAATGGTTCAAAATATAGACAGTAAGAAGAGCCAGTCTTCTTGTACTTAAGTCGGCATTGTGCCTTTTGTATTTAATCCCGATGCAATTTCTGTGTTTTGTCGTCGATTGAAGGTCCAAGGGATACAGTAAACCTGAAGTGAAGCATCGGAATCTATAACTAGTGTCACAGGAATGGTTCAAAACATAGACAGTGAGAAGAGCCAGTCTTCTTGTACTTAAGTCGGCATTGTGCCTTTTGTATTTAATTCCGATGCAATTTCTGTGTTTCATCGTCAATAAGAAGGTCCAAGGGATACAGTAAACATATAGTGAAGCATCGGAAATTAATACTGGTCTCACAGGAGGTGTGCAAAACATGGTCAGTAAGAAGAGTCAGTCTTCTTGGACTTAAGTCGGCATTGTGCCTTTTGTATTTAATTCCGATGCAATTTCTTTGTCTCGTCGTCAATAAGAAGGTCCAAGGGATACAATAAACCTGAAGGGAAGCATCGGAATCTATAACTAGTGCCACAGGAATGGTTCAAAACATAGACGGTAAGAAGAGCCAGTCTTCTTGTACTTAAGTCGGCATTGTGCCTTTTGTATATAATTCCGATGCAATTTTTTGTGTTTTGTCGTAGATAAGAAGGTCCAAGGGATACAGTAAACCTGAAGTGAAGCATCGGAATCTATAACTAGTGTCATAGGAGTGGTTCAAAACATAGACAGTAAGAAGAGCCAGTCTTCTTGTACTAAGGTCGGCATGGTGCCTTTTGTATTTAAATCTGAAGCAATTTCTGTGTTTCGTCGCAATAATAAGGTCCAAGGGATACAGTAAACCTGAAGTGAAGCATCGGAATCAATAACTAGTGTCACAGGAATTGTTCAAAACAAGACAGTAAGAAGAGCCAATCTTCTTGTACTTGAGTCGACATTGTGCCTTTTGTATTTCATTCCGACGCAATTACTGTGTTTTCGTCGTCAATAAGAAGGTCCAAGGGATACAGAAATCCCGAGGTGAAGCATCGCAATCTATAACTAGTGCCACAGGAATGGTTCAAAACATAGACAGTAAGAAGAGCCAGTCTTCTTGTACTTAAGTCGGCATTGTGGCCTTTCGTATTTAATTCCGATGCAATTTCTGTGTTTCATCGTCAATAAGAAGGTGCAAGGGATACAGTAAAAATATAGTGTGGCATCGGAATTTAATACTGGTCTCACAGGAGATGTTCAAAACATAGTCAGTAAGAAGAGCCAGTCATCTTGTACTTAAGTCGGCATTGTGCCTTATGTATTTAATCTCGACGCAATTTCTGTGTTTCGTCGTCAATAAGAAGGTCCAAGGGATACAGTAAACCCGAGGTGAAGCATCGCAATCTATAACTAGTGCCACAGGAATGGTTCAAAACATAGACAGTAAGAAGAGCCAGTCTTCTTGTACTTAAGTCGGCATTGTGCCTTTTGTATTTAATTCCGACGCAATTTCTGTGTTTCGTCGTCAATAAGAAGGTCCAAGGGATACAGTAAACCCGAGGTGAAGCATCGCAATCTATAACTAGTGCCACAGGAATGGTTCAAAACATAGACAGTAAGAAGAGTCAGTTTTCTTGTACTTAAGTCGGCATTGTGCCTTTTGTATTTAATACCGATGCAATTTCTGTGTTTCGTCGTCAATAAGAAGGTCCAAGGATACAGTAAACCTGAAGTGAAGCATCGGAATCTATAACTAGTGTCACAGGAATGGTTCAAAGCATAGACAGTAAGAAGAGCCACTCTTCTTGTACTTAAGTCGGCATTGTGCCTGTTGTATTTAATTCCGATGCAATTTCAGTGTTTCATCGTCAATAAGAAGGTCCAAGGGATCCAGTAAACGTATAGTGAAGCATCGGAATTTAATACTGGTCTCACAGGAGATGTTCAAAACATAGTCAGTAAGAAGATTCAGTCTTTTTGTACTTAAGTCGGCAATGTGCCTTTTGTATTTAATTCCGATGCAATATCTGTGTTTCATCGTCAATAAGAAGGTCCAAGCGATACAGTAAACATATAGTGAAGTATCGGAATTTAATACTGGTCTCACAGGAGATGTTCAAAACATAGTCAGTTAGTAGACTCAGTCTTCTTGTACTTAAGTCGGAATTGTGCGTTTTGTATTTAAATCTGAAGCAATTTCTGTGTTTCGTCGCAATAATAAGGTCCAGGGAATACCGTAAACCTGAAGTGAAGCATCGGAATCAATAACTAGTGTCACAGGAATGGTTGAAAACATACACCGTAAGAAGAGCCACTCTCCTTGTACTTAAGTCAGCATTGTGCCTTTTGTATTTAATTCCGATGCAATTTCTGTGTTTCATCGTCAATACGAAGGTCCAAGCGATACAGTAAACATATAGTGAAGCATCGGAAGTTAATACTGGTCTCACAGGACATGTTCAAAACATAGTCAGTAAGAAGAGTCAGTATTCTTGTACTTAAGTCGGCATTGTACCTTTTGTATTTAATTCCGATGCAATTTCTGTGTTTCGTCGTCAATACGAAGGTCCATGGGATACAGTAAACCTGAAGTGAAGAATCGGAATCTATAACTAGTGTCACATTAATTGTTCAAAACATAGACAGTAAGAAGAAAAAGTCTTCTTGTACTTAAGTCGGCATTGTGCCTTTTGTATTTAATTCCGATACAATTTCTGTGTTTCGTCATCAATAAGAAGGGTCAAGGGCTACACTAAACCTGAAGTGAAACATCGCAATCTATAACTAGTGCCACAGGAATGGTTCAAAACATAGACAGTAAGAAGAGCCAGTCTTCTTGTACTTAAGTCGGCATTGTGCCTTTTCTATTTAATCCCGATGCCATTTCTGTGTTTTGTCGTCAATTAGAAGGTCCAAGGGATACAGTAAACCTGAAGTGAAGCATCGGAATCTATAACTAGTGTCACAGGAATGGTTCAAAACATAGACAGTGAGAAGAGCCAGTCTTCTTGTACTTAAGTCGGCATTGTGCCTTTTGTATATAATTCCGATGCAATTTCTGTGTTTCATCGTCAATAAGAAGGTCCGAGGGATACAATAAACATATAGTGAAGCATCGGAATTTAATACTGGTCTCACTGGAGGTGTTCAAAACATAGTCAGTAAGGAGAGTCAGTCTTCTTGTACTTAAGTCGGCATTGTGCTTTTTGTATTTAATTCCGATGCAATTTCTGTGTCTCGTCTTCAATAAGAAGGTCCAAGGGATACAGTAAACCTGAAGTGAAGCATCGGAATCAATAACTAGTGTCACAGGAATGGTTCAAAACATAGACAGTAAGAAGAGCCAGTCTTCTTGTACTTAAGTCGGCATTGTGCCTTTTGTATTTAAATCTGAAGCAATTTCTGTGTTTCGTCGCAATAATTAGGTCTTAGGGATACAGTAAACCTGAAGTGCAGCATCGGAATCAATAACAAGTGTCACAGGAATTGTTGAAAACATAGACAGTAAAAAGAGGCAGTCTTCTTGTACTTAAGTCGGCATTGTGCCTTTTGTATTTAATTCCGATGCAATTTCTGTGTTTCGTCGTCAATAAGAAGGTCCAAGGGATACAGTAAAACTGATGTGAAGCATCGGAATCTGTAACTAGTGTCAATGGAATGGTTCAAAATATAGACAGTAAGAAGAGCCAGTCTTCTTGTACTTAAGACGGAATTGTGACTTTTGTATTCAATTCCGATGCAATGTCTGTGTTTCGTCGTCAATAAGAAGGTCCAAGGGATACAGTAAACTTGAGGTGAAGCATCGGAATCCATAACTAGTGTCACAGGAATGATTTAAAACATAGACCGTAAGAAGAGCCACTCTTCTAGTACTTAAGTCGGCATTGTGCTTTTTGTATTTAATCCCGATGCAATTTCTGTGTTATTTCGTCAATTAGAAGGTCCAAGGGATACAGTAAACCTGAAGTGAAGCATGGGAACCTATGACTAGTGTCACAGGAATGGTTCAAAACACAGACAGTAAGAAGAGCCAGTCTTCTTGTACTTAAGTCGGCATTGTGCCTTTTGTATTTAATTCTGAAGCAATTTCTGTGTTTCGTCGTCAATAATAAGGTCCATGGGATACAGTAAACCTGAAGTGAAGCATCGGAATCTATAACTAGTGTCACAGGGATGGTTCAAAGCACAGAAAGTAAGAAGAGCCACTCTTCTTGTACTTAAGTCGGCATTGTGCCTGTTGTATTTAATTCCGATGCAATTTCTGTGTTTCATCTTAAATAAGAAGGTCCAAGCGATACAGTAAACATATAGTGAAGTATCGGAATTTAATACTGGTCTCACAGGAGATGTTCAAACCATAGTCAGTAAGAAGAGTCAGTCTTCTTGTACTTAAGTCGGCATTGTGCCTTTGCATTTAAATCTGAAGCAATTTCTGTGTTTCGTCGCAGTAATAAGGTCCAAGGGATACAGTAAACCTGAAGTGAAGCATCGGAATCAATAACTAGAGTCACAGGAATGGTTGAAAACATTGACCGTAAGAAGAGCCACTCTTCTTGTACTTAAGTCAGCATTGTGCCTTTTGTTTTTAATTCCGATGCAATTTCTGTGTTTCATCGTCAATACGAAGGTCCAAGCGATACAGTAAACATATAGTGAAGCATCGGAATTTAATACTGGTCTCACAGGAAATGTTAAAAACATAGTCAGTAAGAAGAGTCAGTATTCTTGTACTTACGTCGGTATTGTGCCTTTTGTATTTAATTCCGATGCAATTTCTGTGTTTCGTCGTCAATACGAAGGTCCAAGGGATACAGTAAACCTGAAGTGAAGCATCGGAATCTATAACTAGTGCCACAGGAATGGTTCAAAACATAGACTGTAAGAAGAGCCAGTCTTATTGTACTTAAGTCGGCATTGTGCTTTTTGTATTTAGTCCCGATGCAATTTCTGTGTTTTGTCGGCAATTCGAAGGTCCAAGGGATACAGTAAACCTGACGTGAAGCATCGGAATCTATAACTAGTGTCACAGGAATGGTTCAAAACATAGACAGTAAGAAGAGCCAGTCTTCTTGTACTTAAGTCGGCATTGTGCCTTTTGTATTTAATTCTGAAGCAATTTCTGTGTTTTGTCGCCAATTAGAAGGTCCAAGGGATACAGTAAACCTGAAGTGAAGCATCGGAATCTATAACTTGTGTTACAGGAATGGTTCAAAACATAGACAGTGAGAAGAGCCAGTCTTCTTGTACTTAAGTCGGCATTGTGCCTTTTGTATATAATTCCGATGCAATTTCTGTGTTTCTTCGTCAATAAGAAGGTCCAAGGGATACAGTAAACATATAGTGAAGCATCGGAATGTAATACTGGTCTCACAGGAGGTGTTCAAAACATAGTCAGTTAGAAGAGTCAGTCTTCTTGTACTTAATTCGGCATTGTGCTTTTTGTATTTAATTCCGATGCAATTTCTGTGTCTCGTCGTCAATACGAAGGTCCAAGGGATACAGTAAACCTGAAGTGAAGCATCGGAATCTATAACTAGTGTCACAGGAATGGTTCAAAGCATAGACAGTAAGAAGAGCCAGTCTTCTTGTACTTAAGTCGGCATTGTGCCTTTTGTATTTAAATCTGAAGCAATTTCTGTGTTTCGTCGCAATAATAAGGTCTTAGGGATACAGTAAACCTGAAGTGAAGCATCGGAATCAATAACAAGTGTCACAGGAATTGTTGAAAACATAGACAGTAAAAAGAGCCAGTCTTCTTGTACTTAAGTCGGCATTGTGCCTTTTGTATTTAATTCCGATGCAATTTCTGTGTTTCGTCGTCAATAAGAAGGTCCAAGGGATACAGTAAAACTGATGTGAAGCATCGGAATCTGTAACTAGTGTCAATGGAATGGTTCAAAATATAGACAGTAAGAAGAGCCAGTCTTCTTGTACTTAAGACGGAATTGTGACTTTTGTATTCAATTCCGATGCAATTTCTGTGTTTCGTCGTCAATAAGAAGGTCCAAGGGATACAGTAAAACTGATGTGAAGCATCGGAATCTGTAACTAGTGTCAATGGAATGGTTCAAAATATAGACAGTAAGAGGAGCCAGTCTTCTTGTACTTAAGACGGAATTGAGACTTTTGTATTCAATTCCGATGCAATGTCTGTGTTTCATCGTCAATAAGAAGGTCCAAGGGATACAGTAAACTTGAGGTGAAGCATCGGAATCCATAACTAGTGTCACAGGAATGATTGAAAACATAGACCGTAAGAAGAGCCACTCTTCTTGTACTTAAGTCGGCATTGTGCTTTTTGTATTTAATCCCGATGCAATTTCTGTGTTATTTCGTCAATTAGAAGGTCCAAGGGATACAGTAAACCTGAAGTGAAGCATGGGAACCTATGACTAGTGTCACAGGAATGGTTCAAAACACAGACAGTAAGAAGAGCCAGTCTTCTTGTACTTAAGTCGGCATTGTGCCTTTTGTATTTAATTCTGAAGCAATTTCTGTGTTTCGTCGTCAATAATAAGGTCCATGGGATACAGTAAACCTGAAGTGAAGCATCGGAATCTATAACTAGTGTCACAGGAATGGTTCAAAGCACAGACAGTAAGAAGAGCCACTCTTCTTGTACTTAAGTCAGCATTGTGCCTTTTGTATTTAATTCCGATGCAATTTCTGTGTTTCATCGTCAATACGAAGGTCCAAGCGATACAGTAAACATATAGTGCAGCATCGGAATTTAATACTGGTCTCACAGGAGATGTTCAAAACATAGTCAGTAAGAAGAATCAGTCTTCTTGTACTTAAGTCGGCATTGTGCCTTTCGTATTTAATTCCGATGCAATTTCTGTGTTTCATCGTCAATACGAAGGTCCAAGCGATACAGTAAACATATAGTGAAGCATCGGAATTTAATACTGGTGTAACAGGACATGTTCAAAACATAGTCAGTAAGAAGAGTCAGTATTCTTGTATTTCAGTCGGCATTGTGCCTTTTGTATTTAATTCCGATGCAATTTCTGTGTTTCGTCGTCAATATGAAGGTCCAAGGGATACAGTAAACCTGAAGTGAAGCATCGTAATCTATAACTAGTGTCACAGGAATTGTTCAAAACATAGACAGTAAGAAGAGCCAGTCTTCTTTTACTTAAGTCGGCATTGTGCCTTTTGTATTTAATTCCGATGCAATTTCGGTGTTTCGTCGCCAATAAGAGGGTCCAATGGCTACAGTAAACCTGAAGTGAAACATCGGAAATCTATAACTAGTGCCACAGGAATGGTTCAAAAATATAGACAGTAAGAAGAGCCAGTCTTCTTGTACTTAAGTCGCATTGTTGCCTTTTGTATTTAATCCCGATGCAATTTCTGTGTTTTGTCGTCGATTGAAGGTCCAAGGGATACAGTAACCTGAAGTGAAGCATCGGAATCTATAACTAGTGTCACAGGAATGGTTCAAAACATAGACAGTGAGAAGAGCCAGTCTTCTTGTACTTAAGTCGGCATTGTGCCTTTTGTATTTAATTCCGATGCCAATTTCTGTGTTTCATCGTCAATAAGAAGGTCCAAGGGATACAGTAAAACATATAGTGAAGCATCGGAATTTAATACTGGTCTCACAGGAGTGTGTCAAAACATGGTCAGTAAGAAGAGTCAGTCTTCTTGGACTTAAGTCGGGCATTGTGCCTTTTGTATTTAATTCCCGATGCAATATTCTTTGTCTCGTCGTCAATACGAAGGTCCAAGGGATAACAATAAACCTGAAGGGAAGCATCGGAATCTATAACTAGTGCCACAGGAATGGTTCAAAACATAGACGGTAAGAAGAGCCAGTCTTCTTGTACTTAAGTCGGCATTGTGCCTTTTGTATATAATTCGATGCAATTTTTGTGTTTGTCGTAGATAAGAAGGTCCAAGGGATACAGTAAACCTGAAGTGAAGCATCGGAATCTATAACTAGTGTCATAGGAGTGGTTCAAAACATAGACAGTAAGAAGAGCCAGTCTTCTTGTACTAAGGTCGGCATGGTGCCTTTTTGTATTTAAATCTGAAGCAATTCTGTGTTCGTCGCAATAATAAGGTCCAAGGGATACAGTAACCTGAAGTGAAGCATCGAAATCAATAACTAGTGTCACAGGAATTGTTCAAAACATAGACAGTAAGAAGAGCCAATCTTCTTGTACTTGAGTCGACATTGTGACCTTTTGTATTTCATTCCGACGCAATTACTGTGTTTCGTCGTCAATAAGAAGGTCCAAGGGATACAGAAATCCCGAGGTGAAGCATCGCAATAACTAGTGCCACAGGAATGGTTCAAAACATAGACAGTAAGAAGAGCCAGTCTTCTTGTACTTAAGTCGGCATTGTGCCTTTCGTATTTAATTCCGATGCAATTTCTGTGTTTCATCGTCAATAAGAAGGTGCAAGGGATACAGTAAAAATATAGTGTGGCATCGGAATTTAATACTGGTCTCACAGGAGATGTTCAAAACATAGTCAGTAAGAAGAGCCAGTCATCTTGTACTTAAGTCGGCATTGTGCCTTATGTATTTAATCTCGACGCAATTTCTGTGTTTCGTCGTCAATAAGAAGGTCCAAGGGATACAGTAAACCGAGGTGAAGCATCGCAATCTATAACTAGTGCCACAGGAATGGTTCAAAAACATAGACAGTAAGAAGAGCCAGTCTTCTTGTACTTAAGTCGGCATTGTGCCCTTTTGTATTTAATTCCGACGCAATTTCTGTGTTTCGTCGTCAATAAGAAGGTCCAAGGGATACAGTAAACCCGAGGTGAAGCATCGCAATCTATAACTAGTGCCACAGGAATGGTTCAAAACATAGACAGTAAGAAGAGTCAGTTTTCTTGTACTTAAGTCGCATTGTGCCTTTTGTATTTAATACCGATGCAATTCTGTGTTTCGTCGTCAATAAGAAGGTCCAAGGATACAGTAAACCTGAAGTGAAGCATCGGAATCTATAACTAGTGTCACAGAATGGTTCAAAGCATAGACAGTAAGAAGAGCCACTCTTCTTGTACTTAAGTCGGCATTGTGCCTGTTGTATTTAATTCCGATGCAATTTCAGTGTTTCATCGTCAATAAGAAGGTCCAAGGGATCCAGTAAACGTATAGTGAAGCATCGGAATTTAATACTGGTCTCACAGGAGATGTTCAAAACATAGTCAGTAAGAAGATTCAGTCTTTTTGTACTTAAGTCGGCAATGTGCCTTTTGTATTTAATTCCGATGCAATATCTGTGTTTCATCGTCAATAAGAAGGTCCAAGCGATACAGTAAACATATAGTGAAGTATCGGAATTTAATACTGGTCTCACAGGAGATGTTCAAAACATAGTCAGTTAGTAGACTCAGTCTTCTTGTACTTAAGTCGGAATTGTGCGTTTTGTATTTAAATCTGAAGCAATTTCTGTGTTTCGTCGCAATAATAAGGTCCAGGGAATACCGTAAACCTGAAGTGAAGCATCGGAATCAATAACTAGTGTCACAGGAATGGTTGAAAACATAGACCGTAAGAAGAGCCACTCTCCTTGTACTTAAGTCAGCATTGTGCCTTTTGTATTTAATTCCGATGCAATTTCTGTGTTTCATCGTCAATACGAAGGTCCAAGCGATACAGTAAACATATAGTGAAGCATCGGAAGTTAATACTGGTCTCACAGGACATGTTCAAAACATAGTCAGTAAGAAGAGTCAGTATTCTTGTACTTACGTCGGTATTGTACCTTTTGTATTTAATTCCGATGCAATTTCTGTGTTTCGTCGTCAATACGAAGGTCCATGGGATACAGTAAACCTGAAGTGAAGAATCGGAATCTATAACTAGTGTCACATTAATTGTTCAAAACATAGACAGTAAGAAGAAAAAGTCTTCTTGTACTTAAGTCGGCATTGTGCCTTTTGTATTTAATTCCGATACAATTTCTGTGTTTCGTCATCAATAAGAAGGTCCAAGGGCTACAGTAAACCTGAAGTGAAACATCGCAATCTATAACTAGTGCCACAGGAATGGTTCAAAACATAGACAGTAAGAACAGCCAGTCTTCTTGTACTTAAGTCGGCATTGTGCCTTTTCTATTTAATCCCGATGCCATTTCTGTGTTTTGTCGTCAATTAGAAGGTCCAAGGGATACAGTAAACCTGAAGTGAAGCATCGGAATCTATAACTAGTGTCACAGGAATGGTTCAAAACATAGACAGTGAGAAGAGCCAGTCTTCTTGTACTTAAGTCGGCATTGTGCCTTTTGTATATAATTCCGATGCAATTTCTGTGTTTCATCGTCAATAAGAAGGTCCGAGGGATACAATAAACATATAGTGAAGCATCGGAATTTAATACTGGTCTCACTGGAGGTGTTCAAAACATAGTCAGTAAGGAGAGTCAGTCTTCTTGTACTTAAGTCGGCATTGTGCTTTTTGTATTTAATTCCGATGCAATTTCTGTGTCTCGTCTTCAATAAGAAGGTCCAAGGGATACAGTAAACCCTGAAGTGAAGCATCGGAATCAATAACTAGTGTCACAGGAATGGTTCAAAACATAGACAGTAAGAAGAGCCAGTCTTCTTGTACTTAAGTCGGCATTGTGCCTTTTGTATTTAAATCTGAAGCAATTTCTGTGTTTCGTCGCAATAATTAGGTCTTAGGGATACAGTAAACCTGAAGTGAAGCATCGGAATCAATAACAAGTGTCACAGGAATTGTTGAAAAACACAGACAGTAAAAAGAGCCAGTCTTCTTGTACTTAAGTCGGCATTGTGCCTTTTGTATTTAATTCCGATGCAATTTCTGTGTTTCGTCGTCAATAAGAAGGTCCAAGGGATACAGTAAAACTGATGTGAAGCATCGGAATCTGTAACTAGTGTCAATGGAATGGTTCAAAATATAGACAGTAAGAAGAGCCAGTCTTCTTGTACTTAAGACGGAATTGTGACTTTTGTATTCAATTCCGATGCAATGTCTGTGTTTCGTCGTCAATAAGAAGGTCCAAGGGATACAGTAAACTTGAGGTGAAGCATCGGAATCCATAACTAGTGTCACAGGAATGATTGAAAACATAGACCGTAAGAAGAGCCACTCTTCTTGTACTTAAGTCGGCATTGTGCTTTTTGTATTTAATCCCGATGCAATTTCTGTGTTATTTCGTCAATTAGAAGGTCCAAGGGATACAGTAAACCTGAAGTGAAGCATGGGAACCTATGACTAGTGTCACAGGAATGGTTCAAAACACAGACAGTAAGAAGAGCCAGTCTTCTTGTACTTAAGTCGGCATTGTGCCTTTTGTATTTAATTCTGAAGCAATTTCTGTGTTTCGTCGTCAATAATAAGGTCCATGGGATACAGTAAACCTGAAGTGAAGCATCGGAATCTATAACTAGTGTCACAGGAATGGTTCAAAGCACAGACAGTAAGAAGAGCCACTCTTCTTGTACTTAAGTCGGCATTGTGCCTGTTGTATTTAAATCCGATGCAATTTCTGTGTTTCATCTTAAATAAGAAGGTCCAAGCGATACAGTAAACATATAGTGAAGTATCGGAATTTAATACTGGTCTCACAGGAGATGTTCAAACCATAGTCAGTAAGAAGAGTCAGTCTTCTTGTACTTAAGTCGGCATTGTGCCTTTGCATTTAAATCTGAAGCAATTTCTGTGTTTCGTCGCAGTAATAAGGTCCAAGGGATACAGTAAACCTGAAGTGAAGCATCGGAATCAATAACTAGTGTCACAGGAATGGTTGAAAACATTGACCGTAAGAAGAGCCACTCTTCTTGTACTTAAGTCAGCATTGTGCCTTTTGTTTTTAATTCCGATGCAATTTCTGTGTTTCATCGTCAATACGAAGGTCCAAGCGATACAGTAAACATATAGTGAAGCATCGGAATTTAATACTGGTCTCACAGGAAATGTTAAAAACATAGTCAGTAAGAAGAGTCAGTATTCTTGTACTTACGTCGGTATTGTGCCTTTTGTATTTAATTCCGATGCAATTTCTGTGTTTCGTCGTCAATACGAAGGTCCAACGGATACAGTAAACCTGAAGTGAAGCATCGGAATCTATAACTAGTGCCACAGGAATGGTTCAAAACATAGACTGTAAGAAGAGCCAGTCTTATTGTACTTAAGTCGGCATTGTGCCTTTTGTATTTAATCCCGATGCAATTTCTGTGTTTTGTCGGCAATTCGAAGGTCCAAGGGATACAGTAAACCTGAAGTGAAGCATCGGAATCTCTAACTTGTGTTACAGGAATGGTTCAAAACATAGACAGTGAGAAGAGCCAGTCTTCTTGTACTTAAGTCGGCATTGTGCCTTTTGTATATAATTCCGATGCAATTTCTGTGTTTCATCGTCAATAAGAAGGTCCAAGGGATACAGTAAACATATAGTGAAGCATCGGAATGTAATACTGGTCTCACAGGAGGTGTTCAAAACATAGTCAGTAAGAAGAGTCAGTCTTCTTGTTCTTAAGTCGGCATTGTGCTTTTTGTATTTAATTCCGATGCAATTTCTATGTCTCGTCGTCAATAAGAAGGTCCAAGGGATACAGTAAACCTGAAGTGAAGCATCGGAATCTATAACTAGTGTCACAGGAATGGTTCAAAGCATAGACAGTAAGAAGAGCCAGTCTTCTTGTACTTAAGTCGGCATTGTGCCTTTTGTATTTAAATCTGAAGCAATTTCTGTGTTTCGTCGCAATAATAAGGTCTTAGGGATACAGTAAACCTGAAGTGAAGCATCGGAATCAATAACAAGTGTCACAGGAATTGTTGAAAAAATAGACAGTAAAAAGAGCCAGTCTTCTTGTACTTAAGTCGGCATTGTGCCTTTTGTATTTAATTCCGATGCAATTTCTGTGTTTCGTCGTCAATAAGAAGGTCCAAGGGATACAGTAAAACTGATGTGAAGCATCGGAATCTGTAACTGGTGTCAATGGAATGGTTCAAAATATAGACAGTAAGAAGAGCCAGTCTTCTTGTACTTAAGACGGAATTGTGACTTTTGTATTCAATTCCGATGCAATGTCTGTGTTTCGTCGTCAATAAGAAGGTCCAAGGGATACAGTAAACCTGAGGTGAAGCATCGGACTCCATAACTAGTGTCACAGGAATGATTGAAAACATAGACAATAAGAAGAGCCACTCTTCTTGTTCTTAAGTCGGCATTGTGCTTTTTGTATTTAATCCCGATGCAATTTCTGTGTTATTTCGTCAATTAGAAGGTCCAAGGGATACAGTAAACCTGACGTGAAGCATGGGAACCTATGACTAGTGTCACAGGAATGGTTCAAAACACAGACAGTAAGAAGAGCCAGTCTTCTTGTACTTAAGTCGGCATTGTGCCTTTTGTATTTAATTCTGAAGCAATTTCTGTGTTTCGTCATCAATAATAAGGTCCAAGGGATACAGTAAACCTGAAGTGAAGCATCGGAATCTATAACTAGTGTCACAGGAATGGTTCAAAGCATAGACAGTAAGAAGAGCCACTCTTCTTGTACTTAAGTCGGCATTGTGCCTGTTGTATTTAATTCCGATGCAATTTCTGTGTTTCATCGTCAATAAGAAGGTCCAAGGGATCCAGTAAACATATAGTAAAGCATCGGAATTTAATACTGGTCTCAAAGGAGATGTTCAAAACATAGTCAGTAAGATAAGTCAGTCTTTTTGTACTTAAGTCGGCATTATGCCTTTTGTATTTAATTCCGATGCAATTTCTGTGTTTCATCTTAAATAAGAAGGTCCAAGCGATACAGTAAACATATAGTGAAGTATCGGAATTTAATACTGGTCTCACAGGAGATGTTCAAACCATAGTCAGTAAGAAGAGTCAGTCTTCTTGTACTTAAGTCGGCATTGTGCCTTTGCATTTAAATCTGAAGCAATTTCTGTGTTTCGTCGCAGTAATAAGGTCCATGGGATACAGTAAACCTGAAGTGAAGCATCGGAATCAATAACTAGTGTCACAGGAATGGTTGAAAACATTGACCGTAAGAAGAGCCACTCTTCTTGTACTTAAGTCAGCATTGTGCCTTTTGTTTTTAATTCCGATGCAATTTCTGTGTTTCATCGTCAATACGAAGGTCCAAGCGATACAGTAAACATATAGTGAAGCATCGGAATTTAATACTGGTCTCACAGGAAATGTTAAAAACATAGTCAGTAAGAAGAGTCAGTATTCTTGTACTTACGTCGGTATTGTGCCTTTTGTATTTAATTCCGATGCAATTTCTGTGTTTCGTCGTCAATACGAAGGTCCAAGGGATACAGTAAACCTGAAGTGAAGCATCGGAATCTACAACTAGTGCCACAGGAATGGTTCAAAACATAGACTGTAAGAAGAGCCAGTCTTATTGTACTTAAGTCGGCATTGTGCCTTTTGTATTTAATCCCGATGCAATTTCTGTGTTTTGTCGGCAATTCGAAGGTCCAAGGGATACAGTAAACCTGACGTGAAGCATCGGAATCTATAACTAGTGTCACAGGAATGGTTCAAAACATAGACAGTAAGAAGAGCCAGTCTTCTTGTACTTAAGTCGGCATTGTGCCTTTTGTATTTAATTCTGAAGCAATTTCTGTGTTTTGTCGTCAATTAGAAGGTCCAAGGGATACAGTAAACCTGAAGTGAAGCATCGGAATCTATAACTTGTGTTACAGGAATGGTTCAAAACATAGACAGTGAGAAGAGCCAGTCTTCTTGTACTTAAGTCGGCATTGTGCCTTTTGTATATAATTCCGATGCAATTTCTGTGTTTCATCGTCAATAAGAAGGTCCAAGGGATACAGTAAACATATAGTGAAGCATCGGAATGTAATACTGGTCTCACAGGAGGTGTTCAAAACATAGTCAGTAAGAAGAGTCAGTCTTCTTGTACTTAAGTCGGCATTGTGCTTTTTGTATTTAATTCCGATGCAATTTCTGTGTCTCGTCGTCAATAAGAAGGTCCAAGGGATACAGTAAACCTGAAGTGAAGCATCGGAATCTATAACTAGTGTCACAGGAATGGTTCAAAGCATAGACAGTAAGAAGAGCCAGTCTTCTTGTACTTAAGTCGGCATTGTGCCTTTTGTATTTAAATCTGAAGCAATTTCTGTGTTTCGTCGCAATAATAAGGTCTTAGGGATACAGTAAACCTGAAGTGAAGCATCGGAATCAATAACAAGTGTCACAGGAATTGTTGAAAACATAGACAGTAAAAAGAGCCAGTCTTCTTGTACTTAAGTCGGCATTGTGCATTTTGTATTTAATTCCGATGCAATTTCTGTGTTTCGTCGTCAATAAGAAGGTCCAAGGGATACAGTAAAACTGATGTGAAGCATCGGAATCTGTAACTAGTGTCAATGGAATGGTTCAAAATATAGACAGTAAGAAGAGCCAGTCTTCTTGTACTTAAGACGGAATTGTGACTTTTGTATTCAATTCCGATGCAATGTCTGTGTTTCGTCGTCAATAAGAAGGTCCAAGGGATACAGTAAACCTGAGGTGAAGCATCGGACTCCATAACTAGTGTCACAGGAATGATTGAAAACATAGACAATAAGAAGAGCCACTCTTCTTGTTCTTAAGTCGGCATTGTGCTTTTTGTATTTAATCCCGATGCAATTTCTGTGTTATTTCGTCAATTAGAAGGTCCAAGGGATACAGTAAACCTGACGTGAAGCATGGGAACCTATAACTAGTGTCACAGGAATGGTTCAAAACACAGACAGTAAGAAGAGCCAGTCTTCTTGTACTTAAGTCGGCATTGTGCCTTTTGTATTTAATTCTGAAGCAATTTCTGTGCTTCGTCGTCAATAATAAGGTCCAAGGGATACAGTAAACCTGAAGTGAAGCATCGGAATCTATAACTAGTGTCACAGGAATGGTTCAAAACATAGACAGTAAGAAGAGCCACTCTTCTTGTACTTAAGTCGGCATTCTGCCTTTAGTATTTAATTCCGATGCAATTTCTGTGTTTCATCGTCAATAAGAAGGTCCAAGCGATACAGTAAAAATATAGTGAAGCATCGGAATTTAATACTAGTGTCACAGGAATTGTTCAAAACATAGACAGTAAGAAGTGCCAGTCTTCTTGTACTTAAGTCGGCATTGTGCCTTTTGTATTTAATTGCGATGCAATTTCTGTGTTTCATCGTCAATAAGAAGGTCCAAGGGATCCAGTAAACATATAGTAAAGCATCGGAATTTAATACTGGTCTCAAAGGAGATGTTCAAAACATAGTCAGTAAGATGAGTCAGTCTTTTTGTACTTAAGTCGGCATTATGCCTTTTGTATTTAATTCCGATGCAATTTCTGTGTTTCATCGTCAATAAGAAGGTCCAAGCGATACAGTAAACATATAGTGAAATATCGGAATTTAATACTGGTCTCACAGGAGATGTTGAAACCATAGTCAGTAAGAAGAGTCAGTCTTCTTGTACTTAAGTCGGCATTGTGCCTTTTGCATTTAAATCTGAAGCAATTTCTGTGTTTCGTCGCAGTAATAAGGTCGAAGGGATACAGTAAACCTGAAGTGAAGCATCGGAATCAATAACTAGTGTCACAGGAATGGTTGAAAACATTGACCGTAAGAAGAGCCACTCTTCTTGTACTTAAGTCAGCATTGTGCCTTTTGTTTTTAATTCCGATGCAATTTCTGTGTTTCATCGTCAATACGAAGGTCCAAGCGATACAGTAAACATATAGTGAAGCATCGGAATTTAATACTGGTCTCACAGGAAATGTTAAAAACATAGTCAGTAAAAAGAGTCAGTATTCTTGTACTTACGTCGGTATTGTGCCTTTTGTATTTAATTCCTATGCAATTTCTGTGTTTCGTCGTCAATACGAAGGTCCAAGGGATACAGTAAACCAGAAGTGAAGCATCGGAATCTATAACTAGTGCCACAGGAATGGTTCAAAACATAGACAGTAAGAAGAGCCAGTCATATTGTACTTAAGTCGGCATTGTGCCTTTTGTATTTAATCCCGATGCAATTTCTGTGTTTTGTCGTCAATTCGAAGGTCCAAGGGATACAGTAAACCTGACGTGAAGCATCGGAATCTATAACTAGTGTCACAGGAATGGTTCAAAACATAGACAGTAAGAAGAGCCAGTCTTCTTGTACTTAAGTCGGCATTGTGCCTTTTGTATTTAATTCTGAAGCAATTTCTGTGTTTCGTCGTCAATAATAAGGTCCAAGGGATACAGTAAACCTGAAGTGAAGCATCGGAATATATAACTAGTGTCACAGGAATGGTTCAAAACATAGACAGTAAGAAGAGCCACTCTTCTTGTACTTAAGTCGGCATTCTGCCTTTTGTATTTAATTCCGATGCAATTTCTGAGTATCATCGTCAATAAGAAGGTCCAAGGGATACAGTAAACATATAGTGAAGCATCGGAATTTAATACTGTTCTCACAGGAGATGTTCAAAACGTAGTAAGTAAGAAGAGTCAGTCTTTTTGTATTTAAGTCGGCATTGTGCCTATTGTATTTAATTCCGATGCAATTTCTGTGTATCGTCGTCAATAAGAAGGTACAAGGGATACAGTAAAACTGATGTGAAGCATCGGAATCTGTAACTAGTGTCAATGGAATGGTTCAAAATATAGACAGTAAGAAGAGCCAGTCTTCTCGTACTTAAGTCGGAATTGTGACCTTTGTATTCAATTCCGATGCAATTTCTGTGTTTCGTCGTCAATAAGAAGGTCCAAGGGATACAGTAAACCTGAGGTGAAGCATCGGAATCCATAACTAGTGTAACAGGAATGATTGAGAACATAGACCGTAAGAAAAGCAACTCTTCTTGTACTTAAGTCGGCATTGTGCCTCTTGTATTTAATTCCGATGCAATTTTTGTGTTTTGTCGTCAATAAGAAGGTCCAAGGGATACAGTAAACCTGAAGTGAAGCATCGGAATCTATAACTAGTGTCACAGGAATTGTTCAAAGCATAGACAGTAAGAAGAGCCAATCTTCTTGTATTTGAGTCGACATTGTGCCTTTTGTATTTCATTCCGACGCAATTACTGTGTTTCGTCGTCAATAAGAAGGTCCAAGGGATACAGAAATCCCGAGGTGAAGCATCGCAATCTATAACTAGTGCCACAGGAATGGTTCAAAACATAGACAGTAAGAAGAGCCAGTCTTTTTGTACTTAAGTCGGCATTGTGCCTTTCGTATTTAATTCCGATGCAATTTCTGTGTTTCATCGTCAATAAGAAGGTGCAAGGGATACAGTAAAAATATAGTGTGGCATCGGAATTTAATACTGGTCTCACAGGAGATGTTCAAAACATAGTCAGTAAGAAGAGCCAGTCATCTTGTACTTAAGTCGGCATTGTGCCTTATGTATTTAATTCCGAAGCAATTTCTGTGTTTCGTCGTCAATAAGAAGGTCCAAGGGATACAGTAAACCCGAGGTGAAGCATCGCAATCTATAACTAGTGCCACAGGAATGGTTCAAAACATAGACAGTAAGAATAGCCAGTCTTCTTGTACTTAAGTCGGCATTGTGCCTTTTGTATTTAATTCCGACGCAATTTCTGTGTTTCGTCGCAATAATAAGGTCCAAGGAATACCGTAAACCTGAAGTGAAGCATCGGAATCAATAACTAGTGTCACAGGAATGGTTGAAAACATAGACCGTAAGAAGAGCCACTCTCCTTGTACTTAAGTCAGCATTGTGCCTTTTGTATTTAATTCCGATGCAATTTCTGTGTTTCATCGTCAATACGAAGGTCCAAGCGATACAGTAAACACATAGTGAAGCATCGGAATTTAATACTGGTCTCACAGGACATGTTCAAAACATAGTCAGTAAGAAGAGTCAGTATTCTTGTACTTAAGTCGGTATTGTACCTTTTGTATTTAATTCCGATGCAATTTCTGTGTTTCGTCGTCAATCCGAAGGTCCATGGGATACAGTAAACCTGAAGTGAAGCATCGGAATCTATAACTAGTGTCACAGGAATTGTTCAAAGCATAGACAGTAAGAAGAAAAAGTCTTCTTGTACTTAAGTCGGCATTGTGCCTTTTGTATTTAATTCCCATAAAATTTCTGTGTTTCGTCGTCAATAAGAAGGTCCAAGGGATACAGTAAACCTGAAGTAAAGCATCGGAATCTATAACTAGTGTCACAGGAATGGTTCAAACATAGACAGTAAGAAGAGCCAGTCTTCTTGTACTTTTGTCGGCATTGTGCCTTTTGTATTTAAATCTGAAGCAATTTCTGTGTTTCGTCGCAATAATAAGGTCCTAGGGATACAGTAAACCTGAAGTGAAGCATCGGAATCAAAAACTAGTGTCACAGGAATTGTTGAAAACATAGACAGTAAAAAGAGCCACTCTTCTTGTACTTAAGTCGGCATTGTGCCTTTTGTATTTAATTCTGAAGCAATTTCTGTGTTTCGTCGTCAATAATAAGGTCCAAGGGATACAGTAAACCTGAAGTGAAGCATCGGAATCTATAACTAGTGTCACAGGAATGGTTCAAAGCATAGACAGTAAGAAGAGCCACTCTTCTTGTACTTAAGTCGGCATTGTGCCTGTTGTATTTAATTCCGATGCAATTTCTGTGTTTCATCGTCAATAAGAAGGTCCAAGGGATCCAGTAAACATATAGTAAAGCATCGGAATTTAATACTGGTCTCAAAGGAGATGTTCAAAACATAGTCAGTAAGATGAGTCAGTCTTTTTGTACTTAAGTCGGCATTATGCCTTTTGTATTTAATTCCGATGCATTTTCTGTGTTTCATCGTCAATAAGAAGGTCCAAGCGATACAGTAAACATATAGTGAGGTATCGGAATTTAATACTGGTCTCACAGGAGATGTTCAAACCATAGTCAGTAAGAAGAGTCAGTCTTCTTGTACTTAAGTCGGCATTGTGCCTTTTGCATTTAAATCTGAAGCCATTTCTGTGTTTCGTCGCAATAATAAGGTCCAAGGGATACAGTAAACCTGAAGTGAAGCATCGGAATCAATAACTAGTGTCACAGGAATGGTTGAAAACATTGACCGTAAGAAGAGCCACCCTTCTTGTACTTAAGTCAGCATTGTGCATTTTGTTTTTAATTCCGATGCAATTTCTGTGTTTCATCGTCAATACGAAGGTCCAAGCGATACAGTAAACATATAGTGAAGCATCGGAATTTAATACTGGTCTCACAGGAAATGTTAAAAACATAGTCAGTAAGAAGAGTCAGTATTCTTGTACTTACGTCGGTATTGTGCCTTTTGTATTTAATTCCGATGCAATTTCTGTGTTTCGTCGTCAATACGAAGGTCCAAGGGATACAGTAAACCTGAAGTGAAGCATCGGAATCTATAACTAGTGCCACAGGAATGGTTCAAAACATAGACAGTAAAAAGAGCCAGTCTTATTGTACTTAAGTCGGCATTGTGCCTTTTGTATTTAATCCCGATGCAATTTCTGTGTTTTGTCGTCAATTCGAAGGTCCAAGGGATACAGTAAACCTGACGTGAAGCATCGGAATCTATAACTAGTGTCACAGGAATGGTTCAAAACATAGACAGTAAGAAGAGCCAGTCTTCTTGTACTTAAGTCGGCATTGTGCCTTTTGTATTTAATTCTGAAGCAATTTCTGTGTTTCGTCGTCAATAATAAGGTCCAAGGGATACAGTAAACCAGAAGTGAAGCATCGGAATCTATAACTAGTGTCACAGGAATGGTTCAAAACATAGACAGTAAGAAGAGCCACTCTTCTTGTACTTAAGTCGGCATTCTGCCTTTTGTATTTAATTCCGATGCAATTTCTGTGTTTCATCGTCAATAAGAAGGTCCAAGGGATACAGTAAACATATAGTGAAGCATCGGAATTTAATACTGGTGTCACGGGAGATGTTCAAAACGTAGTAAGTAAGAAGAGTCAGTCTTTTTGTACTTAAGTCGGCATTGTGCCTTTTGTATTTAATTCCGATGCAATATCTGTGTATCGTAGTCAATAAGAAGGTCCAAGGGATACAGTAAAACTGATGTGAAGCATCGGAATCTGTAACTAGTGTCAATGGAATGGTTCAAAATATAGACATTAAGAAGAGCCAGTCTTCTTGTACTTAAGTCGGAATTGTGACTTTTGTATTCAATTCCGATGCAATTTCTGTGTTTCGTCGTCAATAAGAAGGTAAAAGGGATACAGTAAACCTGAGGTGAAGCATCGGAAACCATAACTAGTGTCACAGGAATGATTGAAAACATAGACCGTAAGAAGAGCCACTCTTCTTGTACTTAAGTCGGCATTGTGCCTTTTGTGTTTAATCCCGATGCAATATCTGTGTTTTGTCGTCAATAAGAAGGTCCAAGCGATACAGTAAACATATAGTGAAGCATGGGAACCTATGACTAGTGTCACAGGAATTGTTCAAAAAATAGATAGTAAGAAGAGCCAGTATTCTTGTACTTAAGTCGGCATTGTGCCTTTTGTATTTAATTCCGATGCAATTTCTGTGATTCGTCGTCAATAAGAAGGTCCAAGGGCTACAGTTAACCTGAAGTGAAACATCGGAATCTATAA
This sequence comes from Schistocerca piceifrons, assembly GCF_021461385.2. NCBI lineage: Eukaryota > Metazoa > Arthropoda > Insecta > Orthoptera > Acrididae > Schistocerca > Schistocerca piceifrons. Next base: position 928,909 of record NW_025728257.1, read on the forward strand.
CTAGTGCCACAGGAATGGTTCAAAACATAGACAGTAAGAAGAGCCAGGCTTCTTGTACTTAAGTCGGCATTGTGCCTTTTGTATTTAATCCCGATGCAATTTCTGTGTTTTGTCGTCAATTAGGAGGTCCAAAGGATACAGCAAACCTGAAGTGAAGCATCGGAATCTATAACTAGTGTCACAGGAATGGTTCAAAACATAGACAGTAAGAAGAGCCTGTCTTCCTGTACTTATGTCGGCATTGTGCCTTTTGTATTTAATTCCGATGCAATTTCTGTGTTTCATCGTCAATAAGAAGGTCCAAGGGATACAGTAAACCTGAGGTGAAGCATCGGAATTTAATACTGGTCTCACAGGAGGTGTTCAAAACATAGTCAGTAGGAAGAGCCAGTCTTCTTGTACTTAAGTCGGCATTGTGCCTTTTGTATTTAATTCCGATGCAATTTCTGTGTTTCGTCGTCAATAAGAAGGTCCAAAGGATACAGTAAACCTGAAGTGAAGCATCGGAATCCATAACTAGTGTCACAGGAATGGTTGAAAACATAGACCGTAAGAAGAGCCACTCTTCTTGTACTTAAATCGGCATTGTGCCTTTTTTATTTAATTCCGATGCAATTTCTGCGTTTCATCGTCAATAAGAAGGTCCAAACAATAAAGTAAACATATAGTGAAGCATCGGAATATAATACTGGTCTCACAGGAAGTGTTCTAAACATAGTCAGTAAGATGAGTCAGTATTCTTGTACTTAAGTCGGCATTGTGCCTTTTGTATTTAATCCCGTTGCAACTTCTGTGTTTTGTCGTCAATTAGAAGGTCCAAGGGATACAGTAAACCTGAAATGAAGCATCGGAATCTATAACTAGTGTCACAGGAATGGTTCAAAACATAGACAGTAAGAAGAGCCAGTCTTCTTGTACTTAAGTCGGCATTGTGCCTTTTGTACTTAATTCTGAAGCAATTTCTGTGTTTCGTCGTCAATAATATGGTCCAAGTGATGCAGTAAACCAGAAGTGAAGCATCGGAATCTATAACTAGTGTCACAGGACTGGTTGAAAACATTGACCGTAAGAAGAGCCACTCTTCTTGTACTTAAGTCAGCATTGTGCCTTTTGTTTTTAATTCCGATGCAATTTCTGTGTTTCATCGTCAATACGAAGGTCCAAGCGATACAGTAAACATATAGTGAAGCATCGGAATTTAATACTGGTCTCACAGGAAATGTTAAAAACATAGTCAGTAAAAAGAGTCAGTATTCTTGTACTTACGTCGGTATTGTGCCTTTTGTATTTAATTCCGATGCAATTTCTGTGTTTCGTCGTCAATACGAAGGTCCAAGGGATACAGTAAACCAGAAGTGAAGCATCGGAATCTATAACCAGTGCCACAGGAATGGTTCAAAACATAGACAGTAAGAAGAGCCAGTCATATTGTACTTAAGTCGGCATTGTGCCTTTTGTATTTAATCCCGATGCAATTTCTGTGTTTTGTCGTCAATTCGAAGGTCCAAGGGATACAGTAAACCTGACGTGAAGCATCGGAATCTATAACTAGTGTCACAGGAATGGTTCAAAACATAGACAGTAAGAAGAGCCAGTCTTCTTGTACTTAAGTCGGCATTGTGCCTTTTGTATTTAATTCTGAAGCAATTTCTGTGTTTCGTCGTCAATAATAAGGTCCAAGGGATACAGTAAACCTGAAGTGAAGCATCGGAATATATAACTAGTGTCACAGGAATGGTTCAAAACATAGACAGTAAGAAGAGCCACTCTTCTTGTACTTAAGTCGGCATTCTGCCTTTTGTATTTAATTCCGATGCAATTTCTGAGTATCATCGTCAATAAGAAGGTCCAAGGGATACAGTAAACATATAGTGAAGCATCGGAATTTAATACTGTTCTCACAGGAGATGTTCAAAACGTAGTAAGTAAGAAGAGTCAGTCTTTTTGTACTTAAGTCGGCATTGTGCCTATTGTATTTAATTCCGATGCAATTTCTGTGTATCGTCGTCAATAAGAAGGTACAAGGGATACAGTAAAACTGATGTGAAGCATCGGAATCTGTAACTAGTGTCAATGGAATGGTTCAAAATATAGACAGTAAGAAGAGCCAGTCTTCTCGTACTTAAGTCGGAATTGTGACCTTTGTATTCAATTCCGATGCAATTTCTGTGTTTCGTCGTCAATAAGAAGGTCCAAGGGATACAGTAAACCTGAGGTGAAGCATCGGAATCCATAACTAGTGTAACAGGAATGATTGAGAACATAGACCGTAAGAAGAGCAACTCTTCTTGTACTTAAGTCGGCATTGTGCCTTTTGTATTTAATTCCGATGCAATTTTTGTGTTTTGTCGTCAATAAGAAGGTCCAAGGGATACAGTAAACCTGAAGTGAAGCATCGGAATCTATAACTAGTGTCACAGGATTTGTTCAAAGCATAGACAGTAAGAAGAGCCAATCTTCTTGTACTTGAGTCGACATTGTGCCTTTTGTATTTCATTCCGACGCAATTACTGTGTTTCGTCGTCAATAAGAAGGTCCAAGGGATCCAGTAAACATATAGTAAAGCATCGGAATTTAATACTGGTCTCAAAGGAGATGTTCAAAACATAGTCAGTAAGATGAGTCAGTCTTTTTGTACTTAAGTCGGCATTATGCCTTTTGTATTTAATTCCGATGCATTTTCTGTGTTTCATCGTCAATAAGAAGGTCCAAGCGATACAGTAAACATATAGTGAGGTATCGGAATTTAATACTGGTCTCACAGGAGATGTTCAAACCATAGTCAGTAAGAAGAGTCAGTCTTCTTGTACTTAAGTCGGCATTGTGCCTTTTGCATTTAAATCTGAAGCCATTTCTGTGTTTCGTCGCAATAATAAGGTCCAAGGGATACAGTAAACCTGAAGTGAAGCATCGGAATCAATAACTAGTGTCACAGGAATGGTTGAAAACATTGACCGTAAGAAGAGCCACCCTTCTTGTACTTAAGTCAGCATTGTGCATTTTGTTTTTAATTCCGATGCAATTTCTGTGTTTCATCGTCAATACGAAGGTCCAAGCGATACAGTAAACATATAGTGAAGCATCGGAATTTAATACTGGTCTCACAGGAAATGTTAAAAACATAGTCAGTAAGAAGAGTCAGTATTCTTGTACTTACGTCGGTATTGTGCCTTTTGTATTTAATTCCGATGCAATTTCTGTGTTTCGTCGTCAATACGAAGGTCCAAGGGATACAGTAAACCTGAAGTGAAGCATCGGAATCTATAACTAGTGCCACAGGAATGGTTCAAAACATAGACAGTAAAAAGAGCCAGTCTTATTGTACTTAAGTCGGCATTGTGCCTTTTGTATTTAATCCCGATGCAATTTCTGTGTTTTGTCGTCAATTCGAAGGTCCAAGGGATACAGTAAACCTGACGTGAAGCATCGGAATCTATAACTAGTGTCACAGGAATGGTTCAAAACATAGACAGTAAGAAGAGCCAGTCTTCTTGTACTTAAGTCGGCATTGTGCCTTTTGTATTTAATTCTGAAGCAATTTCTGTGTTTCGTCGTCAATAATAAGGTCCAAGGGATACAGTAAACCAGAAGTGAAGCATCGGAATCTATAACTAGTGTCACAGGAATGGTTCAAAACATAGACAGTAAGAAGAGCCACTCTTCTTGTACTTAAGTCGGCATTCTGCCTTTTGTATTTAATTCCGATGCAATTTCTGTGTTTCATCGTCAATAAGAAGGTCCAAGGGATACAGTAAACATATAGTGAAGCATCGGAATTTAATACTGGTGTCACGGGAGATGTTCAAAACGTAGTAAGTAAGAAGAGTCAGTCTTTTTGTACTTAAGTCGGCATTGTGCCTTTTGTATTTAATTCCGATGCAATATCTGTGTATCGTAGTCAATAAGAAGGTCCAAGGGATACAGTAAAACTGATGTGAAGCATCGGAATCTGTAACTAGTGTCAATGGAATGGTTCAAAATATAGACATTAAGAAGAGCCAGTCTTCTTGTACTTAAGTCGGAATTGTGACTTTTGTATTCAATTCCGATGCAATTTCTGTGTTTCGTCGTCAATAAGAAGGTAAAAGGGATACAGTAAACCTGAGGTGAAGCATCGGAAACCATAACTAGTGTCACAGGAATGATTGAAAACATAGACCGTAAGAAGAGCCACTCTTCTTGTACTTAAGTCGGCATTGTGCCTTTTGTGTTTAATCCCGATGCAATATCTGTGTTTTGTCGTCAATAAGAAGGTCCAAGCGATACAGTAAACATATAGTGAAGCATGGGAACCTATGACTAGTGTCACAGGAATTGTTCAAAAAATAGATAGTAAGAAGAGCCAGTATTCTTGTACTTAATGCGGCATTGTGCCTTTTGTATTTAATTCCGATGCAATTTCTGTGATTCGTCGTCAATAAGAAGGTCCAAGGGCTACAGTTAACCTGAAGTGAAACATCGGAATCTATAACTAGTGCCACAGGAATGGTTCAAAACATAGACAGTAAGAAGAGCCAGGCTTCTTGTACTTAAGTCGGCATTGTGCCTTTTGTATTTAATCCCGATGCAATTTCTGTGTTTTGTCGTCAATTAGGAGGTCCAAAGGATACAGCAAACCTGAAGTGAAGCATCGGAATCTATAACTAGTGTCACAGGAATGGTTCAAAACATAGACAGTAAGAAGAGCCTGTCTTCCTGTACTTATGTCGGCATTGTGCCTTTTGTATTTAATTCCGATGCAATTTCTGTGTTTCATCGTCAATAAGAAGGTCCAAGGGATACAGTAAACCTGAGGTGAAGCATCGGAATTTAATACTGGTCTCACAGGAGGTGTTCAAAACATAGTCAGTAGGAAGAGCCAGTCTTCTTGTACTTAAGTCGGCATTGTGCCTTTTGTATTTAATTCCGATGCAATTTCTGTGTTTCGTCGTCAATAAGAAGGTCCAAAGGATACAGTAAACCTGAAGTGAAGCATCGGAATCCATAACTAGTGTCACAGGAATGGTTGAAAACATAGACCGTAAGAAGAGCCACTCTTCTTGTACTTAAATCGGCATTGTGCCTTTTTTATTTAATTCCGATGCAATTTCTGCGTTTCATCGTCAATAAGAAGGTCCAAACAATAAAGTAAACATATAGTGAAGCATCGGAATATAATACTGGTCTCACAGGAAGTGTTCTAAACATAGTCAGTAAGATGAGTCAGTATTCTTGTACTTAAGTCGGCATTGTGCCTTTTGTATTTAATCCCGTTGCAACTTCTGTGTTTTGTCGTCAATTAGAAGGTCCAAGGGATACAGTAAACCTGAAATGAAGCATCGGAATCTATAACTAGTGTCACAGGAATGGTTCAAAACATAGACAGTAAGAAGAGCCAGTCTTCTTGTACTTAAGTCGGCATTGTGCCTTTTGTACTTAATTCTGAAGCAATTTCTGTGTTTCGTCGTCAATAATATGGTCCAAGTGATGCAGTAAACCAGAAGTGAAGCATCGGAATCTATAACTAGTGTCACAGGACTGGTTGAAAACATTGACCGTAAGAAGAGCCACTCTTCTTGTACTTAAGTCAGCATTGTGCCTTTTGTTTTTAATTCCGATGCAATTTCTGTGTTTCATCGTCAATACGAAGGTCCAAGCGATACAGTAAACATATAGTGAAGCATCGGAATTTAATACTGGTCTCACAGGAAATGTTAAAAACATAGTCAGTAAAAAGAGTCAGTATTCTTGTACTTACGTCGGTATTGTGCCTTTTGTATTTAATTCCGATGCAATTTCTGTGTTTCGTCGTCAATACGAAGGTCCAAGGGATACAGTAAACCAGAAGTGAAGCATCGGAATCTATAACCAGTGCCACAGGAATGGTTCAAAACATAGACAGTAAGAAGAGCCAGTCATATTGTACTTAAGTCGGCATTGTGCCTTTTGTATTTAATCCCGATGCAATTTCTGTGTTTTGTCGTCAATTCGAAGGTCCAAGGGATACAGTAAACCTGACGTGAAGCATCGGAATCTATAACTAGTGTCACAGGAATGGTTCAAAACATAGACAGTAAGAAGAGCCAGTCTTCTTGTACTTAAGTCGGCATTGTGCCTTTTGTATTTAATTCTGAAGCAATTTCTGTGTTTCGTCGTCAATAATAAGGTCCAAGGGATACAGTAAACCTGAAGTGAAGCATCGGAATATATAACTAGTGTCACAGGAATGGTTCAAAACATAGACAGTAAGAAGAGCCACTCTTCTTGTACTTAAGTCGGCATTCTGCCTTTTGTATTTAATTCCGATGCAATTTCTGAGTATCATCGTCAATAAGAAGGTCCAAGGGATACAGTAAACATATAGTGAAGCATCGGAATTTAATACTGTTCTCACAGGAGATGTTCAAAACGTAGTAAGTAAGAAGAGTCAGTCTTTTTGTACTTAAGTCGGCATTGTGCCTATTGTATTTAATTCCGATGCAATTTCTGTGTATCGTCGTCAATAAGAAGGTACAAGGGATACAGTAAAACTGATGTGAAGCATCGGAATCTGTAACTAGTGTCAATGGAATGGTTCAAAATATAGACAGTAAGAAGAGCCAGTCTTCTCGTACTTAAGTCGGAATTGTGACCTTTGTATTCAATTCCGATGCAATTTCTGTGTTTCGTCGTCAATAAGAAGGTCCAAGGGATACAGTAAACCTGAGGTGAAGCATCGGAATCCATAACTAGTGTAACAGGAATGATTGAGAACATAGACCGTAAGAAGAGCAACTCTTCTTGTACTTAAGTCGGCATTGTGCCTTTTGTATTTAATTCCGATGCAATTTTTGTGTTTTGTCGTCAATAAGAAGGTCCAAGGGATACAGTAAACCTGAAGTGAAGCATCGGAATCTATAACTAGTGTCACAGGATTTGTTCAAAGCATAGACAGTAAGAAGAGCCAATCTTCTTGTACTTGAGTCGACATTGTGCCTTTTGTATTTCATTCCGACGCAATTACTGTGTTTCGTCGTCAATAAGAAGGTCCAAGGGATACAGAAATCCCGAGGTGAAGCATCGCAATCTATAACTAGTGCCACAGGAATGGTTCAAAACATAGACAGTAAGAAGAGCCAGTCTTTTTGTACTTAAGTCGGCATTGTGCCTTTCGTATTTAATTCCGATGCAATTTCTGTGTTTCATCGTCAATAAGAAGGTGCAAGGGATACAGTAAAAATATAGTGTGGCATCGGAATTTAATACTGGTCTCACAGGAGATGTTCAAAACATAGTCAGTAAGAAGAGCCAGTCATCTTGTACTTAAGTCGGCATTGTGCCTTATGTATTTAATTCCGAAGCAATTTCTGTGTTTCGTCGTCAATAAGAAGGTCCAAGGGATACAGTAAACCCGAGGTGAAGCATCGCAATCTATAACTAGTGCCACAGGAATGGTTCAAAACATAGACAGTAAGAAGAGCCAGTCTTCTTGTACTTAAGTCGGCATTGTGCCTTTTGTATTTAATTCCGACGCAATTTCTGTTTTTCGTCGTCAATAAGAAGGTCCAAGGGATACAGTAAACCCGAGGTGAAGCATCGCAATCTATAACTAGTGCCACAGGAATGGTTCAAAACATAGACAGTAAGAAGAGTCAGTTTTCTTTACTTAAGTCGGCATTGTGCCTTATGTATTTAATTCCGATGCAATATCTGTGTTTCATCGTCAATAAGCAGGTCCAAGCGATACTGTAAACATATAGTGAAGTATCGGAATTTAATACTGGTCTCACAGGAGATGTTCAAAACATAGTCAGTAAGAACACTCAGTCTTCTTGTACTTAAGTCGGAATTGTGCGTTTTGTATTTAAATCTGAAGCAATTTCTGTGTTTCGTCGCAATAATAAGGTCCAAGGAATACCGTAAACCTGAAGTGAAGCATCGGAATCAATAACTAGTGTCACAGGAATGGTTGAAAACATAGACCGTAAGAAGAGCCACTCTCCTTGTACTTAAGTCAGCATTGTGCCTTTTGTATTTAATTCCGATGCAATTTCTGTGTTTCATCGTCAATACGAAGGTCCAAGCGATACAGTAAACACATAGTGAAGCATCGGAATTTAATACTGGTCTCACAGGACATGTTCAAAACATAGTCAGTAAGGAGAGTCAGTATTCTTGTACTTAAGTCGGTATTGTACCTTTTGTATTTAATTCCGATGCAATTTCTGTGTTTCGTCGTCAATCCGAAGGTCCATGGGATACAGTAAACCTGAAGTGAAGCATCGGAATCTATAACTAGTGTCACAGGAATTGTTCAAAGCATAGACAGTAAGAAGAAAAAGTCTTCTTGTACTTAAGTCGGCATTGTGCCTTTTGTATTTAATTCCCATAAAATTTCTGTGTTTCGTCGTCAATAAGAAGGTCCAAGGGATACAGTAAACCTGAAGTGAAGCATCGGAATCTATAACTAGTGTCACAGGAATGGTTCAAACATAGACAGTAAGAAGAGCCAGTCTTCTTGTACTTTTGTCGGCATTGTGCCTTTTGTATTTAAATCTGAAGCAATTTCTGTGTTTCGTCGCAATAATAAGGTCCTAGGGATACAGTAAACCTGAAGTGAAGCATCGGAATCAATAACTAGTGTCACAGGAATTGTTGAAAACATAGACAGTAAAAAGAGCCACTCTTCTTGTACTTAAGTCGGCATTGTGCTTTTTGTATTTAATCCCGATGCAATTTCTGTGTTATTTCGTCAATTAGAAGGTCCAAGGGATACAGTAAACCTGAAGTGAAGCATGGGAACCTATGACTAGTGTCACAGGAATGGTTCAAAACACAGACAGTAAGAAGAGCCAGTCTTCTTGTACTTAAGTCGGCATTGTGCCTTTTGTATTTAATTCTGAAGCAATTTCTGTGTTTCGTCGTCAATAATAAGGTCCAAGGGATACAGTAAACCTGAAGTGAAGCATCGGAATCTATAACTAGTGTCACAGGAATGGTTCAAAGCATAGACAGTAAGAAGAGCCACTCTTCTTGTACTTAAGTCGGCATTGTGCCTGTTGTATTTAATTCCGATGCAATTTCTGTGTTTCATCGTCAATAAGAAGGTCCAAGGGATCCAGTAAACATATAGTAAAGCATCGGAATTTAATACTGGTCTCAAAGGAGATGTTCAAAACATAGTCAGTAAGATGAGTCAGTCTTTTTGTACTTAAGTCGGCATTATGCCTTTTGTATTTAATTCCGATGCATTTTCTGAGTTTCATCGTCAATAAGAAGGTCCAAGCGATACAGTAAACATATAGTGAGGTATCGGAATTTAATACTGGTCTCACAGGAGATGTTCAAACCATAGTCAGTAAGAAGAGTCAGTCTTCTTGTACTTAAGTCGGCATTGTGCCTATGCATTTAAATCTGAAGCAATTTCTGTGTTTCGTCGCAATAATAAGGTCCAAGGGATACAGTAAACCTGAAGTGAAGCATCGGAATCAATAACTAGTGTCACAGGAATGGTTGAAAACATTGACCGTAAGAAGAGCCACCCTTCTTGTACTTAAGTCAGCATTATGCATTTTGTTTTTAATTCCGATGTAATTTCTGTGTTTCATCGTCAATACGAAGGTCCAAGCGATACAGTAAACATATAGTGAAGCATCGGAATTTAATACTGGTCTCACAGGAAATGTTAAAAACATAGTCAGTAAGAAGAGTCAGTATTCTTGTACTTACGTCGGTATTGTGCCTTTTGTATTTAATTCCGATGCAATTTCTGTGTTTCGTCGTCAATACGAAGGTCCAAGGGATACAGTAAACCTGAAGTGAAGCATCGGAATCTATAACTAGTGCCACAGGAATGGTTCAAAACATAGACAGTAAAAAGAGCCAGTCTTATTGTACTTAAGTCGGCATTGTGCCTTTTGTATTTAATCCCGATGCAATTTCTGTGTTTTGTCGTCAATACGAAGGTCCAAGGGATACAGTAAACCTGACGTGAAGCATCGGAATCTATAACTAGTGTCACAGGAATGGTTCAAAACATAGACAGTAAGAAGAGCCAGTCTTCTTGTACTTAAGTCGGCATTGTGCCTTTTGTATTTAATTCTGAAGCAATTTCTGTGTTTCGTCGTCAATAATAAGGTCCAAGGGATACAGTAAACCAGAAGTGAAGCATCGGAATCTATAACTAGTGTCACAGGAATGGTTCAAAACATAGACAGTAAGAAGAGCCACTCTTCTTGTACTTAAGTCGGCATTCTGCCTTTTGTATTTAATTCCGATGCAATTTCTGTGTTTCATCGTCAATAAGAAGGTCCAAGGGATACAGTAAACATATAGTGAAGCATCGGAATTTAATACTGGTGTCACGGGAGATGTTCAAAACGTAGTAAGTAAGAAGAGTCAGACTTTTTGTACTTAAGTCGGCATTGTGCCTTTTGTATTTAATTCCGATGCAATATCTGTGTATCGTAGTCAATAAGAAGGTCCAAGGGATACAGTAAAACTGATGTGAAGCATCGGAATCTGTAACTAGTGTCAATGGAATGGTTCAAAATATAGACATTAAGAAGAGCCAGTCTTCTTGTACTTAAGTCGGAATTGTGACTTTTGTATTCAATTCCGATGCAATTTCTGTGTTTCGTCGTCAATAAGAAGGTAAAAGGGATACAGTAAACCTGAGGTGAAGCATCGGAAACCATAACTAGTGTCACAGGAATGATTGAAAACATAGACCGTAAGAAGAGCCACTCTTCTTGTACTTAAGTCGGCATTGTGCCTTTTGTGTTTAATCCCGATGCAATATCTGTGTTTTGTCGTCAGTAAGAAGGTCCAAGCGATACAGTAAACATATAGTGAAGCATGGGAACCTATGACTAGTGTCACAGGAATTGTTCAAAAAATAGATAGTAAGAAGAGCCAGTATTCTTGTACTTAAGTCGGCATTGTGCCTTTTGTATTTAATTCCGATGCAATTTCTGTGATTCGTCGTCAATAAGATGGTCCAAGGGCTACAGTTAACCTGAAGTGAAACATCGGAATCTATAACTAGTGCCACAGGAATGGTTCAAAACATAGACAGTAAGAAGAGCCAGGCTTCTTGTACTTAAGTCGGCATTGTGCCTTTTGTATTTAATCCCGATGCAATTTCTGTGTTTTGTCGTCAATTAGGAGGTCCAAGGGATACAGCAAACCTGAAGTGAAGCATCGGAATCTATAACTAGTGTCACAGGAATGGTTCAAAACATAGACAGTAAGAAGAGCCTGTCTTCCTGTACTTATGTCGGCATTGTGCCTTTTGTATTTAATTCCGATGCAATTTCTGCGTTTCATCGTCAATAAGAAGGTCCAAACAATAAAGTAAACATATAGTGAAGCATCGGAATATAATACTGGTCTCACAGGAAGTGTTCTAAACATAGTCAGTAAGATGAGTCAGTATTCTTGTACTTAAGTCGGCATTGTGCCTTTTGTATTTAATCCCGTTGCAACTTCTGTGTTTTGTCGTCAATTAGAAGGTCCAAGGGATACAGTAAACCTGAAGTGAAGCATCGGAATCTATAACTAGTGTCACAGGAATGGTTCAAAACATAGACAGTAAGAAGAGCCAGTCTTCTTGTACTTAAGTCGGCATTGTGCCTTTTGTACTTAATTCTGAAGCAATTTCTGTGTTTCGTCGTCAATAATATGGTCCAAGTGATGCAGTAAACCAGAAGTGAAGCATCGGAATCTATAACTAGTGTCACAGGACTGGTTCAAAGCATAGACAGTAAGAAGAGCCACTCTTCTTCTACTTAAGTCGGCATTGTGCCTGTTGTATTTAATTCCGATGCAATTTCTGTGTTTCATCGTCAATAAGAAGGTCCAAGGGATCCAGTAAACATATAGTGAAGCATCGGAATTTAATACTGGTCTCACAGGAGATGTTCAAAACATAGTCAGTGAGATGAGTCAGTCTTTTTGTACTTAAGTCGGCATTGTGCCTTATGTGTTTAATTCCGATGCGATTTCTGTGTTTCATCGACAATAAGAAGGTCCAAGCGATACAGTAAACATATAGTGAAGTATCGGAATTTAATACTAGTCTCACAGGAGATGTTCAAAGCATAGTCAGTAAGAAGAGTCAGTCTTCTTGTACTTAAGTCGGCATTGTGCCTTTTGTATTTAAATCTGAAGCAATTTCTGTGTTTCGTCGCAATAATAAGGTCCAAGGGATACAGTAATCCCGAAGTGAAGCATCGGAATCAATAACTAGTGTCACAGGAATGGTTGAAATCATAGACCGTAAGAAGAGACACTCTTCTTGTACTTAAGTCAGCATTGTGCCTTTTGTATTTAATTCCGATGCAATTTCTGTGTTTCATCGTCAATACGAAGGTCCAAGCGATACAGTAAACATATAGTGAAGCATCGGAATTTAATACTGGTCCCACAGGAAATGTTCAAAACATAGTCAGTACGAAGAGTCAGTATTCTTGTAGTTAAGTCGGTATTGTGCATTTTGTATTTAATTCCGATGCAATTTCTGTGTTTCGTCGTCAATACGAAGGTCCAAGGGCTACAGTAAACCTGAAGTGAAACATCGGAATCTATAACTAGTGCCACAGGAATGGTTCAAAACATAAACAGTAAGAAGAGCCAGCCTTCTAGTACTTAAGTCAGCATTGTGCCTTTTGTATTTAATCCCGATGCAATTTCTGTGTTTTGTCGTCAATTAGAAGGTCCAAGGAATACAGTAAAGCTGACGTGAAGCATCGGAATCTATAACTAGTGTCACAGGAATGGTTCAGAACATAGACAGTAAGAAGAGCCAGTCTTCTTGTACTTAAGTCGGCATTCTGCCTTTAGTATTTAATTCCGATGCAATTTCTGTGTTTCATCGTCAATAAGAAGGTCCAAGGGATACAGTAAACATATAGTGAAGCATCGGAATTTAATACTGGTCTCACAGGAGATGTTCAAAACATAGTCAGTAAGAAGAGTCAGTCTTTTTGTACTTAAGTCGGCATTGTGCCTTTTGTATTTAATTCCGATGCAATTTCTGTGTATCGTCGTCAATAAGAAGGTCCAAGGGATACAGTAAACCTGATGTGAAGCATCGGAATCTGTAACTAGTGTCAATGGAATGGTTCAAAATATAGACAGTAAGAAGAGCCAGTCTTCTTGTACTTAAGTCGGAATTGTGACTTTTGTATTTAATTCCGATGCAATTTCTGTGTTTCGTCGTCAATAAGAAGGTCCAAGGGATACAGTAAACCTGAGGTGAAGCATCGGAATCCATAACTGGTGTCACAGGAATGGTTGAAAACATAGACCGTAAGAAGAGCCACTCTTCTTGTACTTAAGTCGGCATTGTGCCTTTTGTATTTAATTCCGTTGCAATTTCTGTGTTTCATCGTCAATAAGAAGGTGCAAGGGATACAGTAAACTTTTAGTGTTGCATCGGAATTTAATACTGGTCTCACAGGAGATGTTCAAAACATAGCCAGTAAGAAGAGTCAGTCTTCTTGTACTTAAGTCGGCATTGTGCCATTTGTATTTAATTCCGATGCAATTTTTGTGTTTCGTCGTCAATAAGAAGGTCCAAGGGAACAGTAAATCTGAAGTGACGCATCGGAATCCATAACTAGTGTCACAGGAATGGTTGAAAGCATAGACCGTAAGAAGAGCCACTCTTCTTGTACTTAAGTCAGCATTGCGCCTTTTGTATTTAATTCCGATGCAATTTCTGTGTTTCATCGTCAATAAGAAGGTCCAAGCGATACAGTAAAAATATAGTGAAGCATCGGAATTTAATACTAGTGTCACAGGAATTGTTCAAAACATAGACAGTAAGAAGTGCCAGTCTTCTTGTACTTAAGTCGGCATTGTGCCTTTTGTATTTAATTGCGATGCAATTTCTGTGATTCGTCGTCAATAAGATGGTCCATGGGCTACAGTTAACCTGAAGTCAAACATCGGAATCTATAACTAGTGCCACAGGAATGGTTCAAAACATAGACAGTAAGAAGAGCCAGTCTTCCTGTACTTATGTCGGCATTGTGCCTTTTGTATTTAATTCCGATGCAATTTCTGTGTTTCATCGTCAATAAGAAGGTCCAAGGGAAACAGTAAACCTGAGGTGAAGCATCGGAATTTAATACTGGTCTCACAGGAAATGTTCAAAACATAGTCAGTAAGATGAGTCAGTATTCTTGTACTTAAGTCGGCATTGTGCCTTTTGTATTTAATCCCGATGCAATTTCTGTGTTTTGTCGTCATTTAGAAGGTCCAAGGGATACAGTAAACCTGAAGTGAAGCATCGGAATCTATAACTAGTGTCACAGGAATAGTTCAAAACATAGACAGTAAGAAGAGCCACTCTTCTTGTACTTAAGTCGGCATTGTGCCTGTTGTATTTAATTCCGATGCAATTTCTGTGTTTCATCGTCAATAAGAAGGTCCAAGGGATCCAGTAAACATATAGTGAAGCATCGGAAGTTAATACTGGTCTCACAGGAGATGTTCAAAACATAGTCAGTAAGATGAGTCAGTCTTTTTGTACTTAAGTTGGCATTGTGCCTTTTGTATTTGATTCCGATGCAATTTCTGTGTTTCATCGTCAATAAGAAGGTCGAAGCGATACAGTAAACATATAGTGAAGTATCGGAATTTAATACTGATCTCACAGGAGATGTTCAAAACATAGTCAGTAAGAAGAGTCAGTTTTCTTGTACTTAAGTCGGCATTGTGCCTTTTGTATTTAAATCTGAAGCACTTTCTGTGTTTCGTCGCAATAATAAGGTCCAAGGGATACAGCAAACCTGAAGTGAAGCATCGGAATCAATAACTAGTGTCACAGGAATGGTTGAAAACATAGACCGTAAGAAGAGCCACTCTTCTTGTACTTAAGTCAGCATTGTGCCTTTTGTATTTAATTCCGATGCAAATTCTGTGTTTCATCGTCAATACGAAGGTCCAAGCGATACAGTAAACATATAGTGAAGCATCGGAATTTAATACTGGTCTCACAGGAAATGTTCAAAACATAGTCAGTAAGAAGAGTCAGTATTCTTGCACTTAAGTCGGCATTGTGCCTTTTGTATTTAATTCCGATGCAATTTCTGTGTTTCATCGTCAATACGACGGTCCAAGGGATACAGTAAACATATAGTGAAGCATCGGAATTTAATACTGGTCTCACAGGAGGTGTTCAAAACATAATCAATAAGAAGAGTCAGTCTCCTTATACTTAAGTCGGCATTGTACCTTTTGTATTTAATTCCGATGCAATTTCTGTGTCTCGTCGTCAATAAGAAGGTCCAAGGGATACAGTAAACTCGAAGTACAGCATCGGAATCTATAACTAGTGCCACAGGAATGGTTCAAAACAGAGACAGTAAGAAGAGCCAGTCTCCTTGTACTTAAGTCGGCATTGTGCCAATTGTATTTAATTCCGATGCAATATTTGTGTTTTGTCGTCAATAAGAAGGTCCAAGGGATACAGTAAACCTGAAGTGAAGCATCGGAATCTATAATTAGTGTCACAGGAATGGTTCAAAACATAGACAGTAAGAAGAGCCAGTCTTCTTGTACTGAAGTCGGCTTGTGCCTTTTGTATTTAAATCTGAAGCAATTTCTGTGTTTCGTCGCAATAATAAGGTCCAAGGGATACAGTAAACCTGAAGTGAAGCGTCGGAATCAATAACTAGTGTCACAGGAATTGTTCAAAACATACACAGTAAGAAGAGCCAGTCTTCTTGTACTTAAGTCGGCATTGTGCCTTTTGTATTTAATTCCGATGCAATTTCTGTGTTTCATCGTCAATAAGAAGGTCCAAGGGATACAGTAAACGTATAGTGAAGCATCGGAATTAAATACTGGTCTCACAGGAGATGTTCAAAACATAGTCAGTAAGAAGAGTCAGTCTTCTTGTACTTAAGTCGGCATTGTGACTTTTGTATTTACATCTGAAGCAATTTCTGTGTTTCGTCGCAATAATAAGGTCCAAGGGATACAGTAAACCTGAACTGAAGCATCGGAAACAATAACTAGTGTCACAGGAATGGTTAAAAACATAGACCGTAAGAAGAGCCACTCCTCTTGTACTTAAGTCAGCATTGTGCCTTTTGTATTTAATTCCGATGCAATTTCTGTATTTCATCGTCAATAACAAGGTCCAAGCGATACAGTAAACATATAGTGAAGCATCGGAATTTAATACTGGTCTCACAGGAAATGTTCAAAACATAGTCAGTAAGTAGAGTCAGTGTTCTTGTACTAAAGTCGGCATTGTGCCTTTTGTATTTAATTTTGATGCAAATTCTGTGTTTCGTCGTCAATACGAAGGTCCAAGGGATACAGTAAACCTGAAGTGAAGCATCGGAATCTATAACTAGTGTCACAGGAATTGTTCAAATCATAGACAGTATGAAGAGCCAGTCTTCTTGTACTTAAGTCGGCATTGTGCCTTTTGTATTTAATCCCGATGCAATTTCGGTGTTTTGTCGTCAATTAGAAGGTCCAAGGGATACAGTAAACCTGAAGTGAAGCATCGGAATCTATAACTAGTGTCACAGGAATGGATCAAAACATAGACAGTAAGAAGAGCCAGTCTTCTTGTACTGAAGTCGGCATTGTGCCTTTTGTATTTAATTCTGAAGCAATTTCTGTCTTTCGTCGTCAATAATAAGGTCCAAGGGATACAGTAAACCTGAAGTGAAGCATCGGAATCTATAACTAGTGTCACAGGAATGGTTCAAAACATAGACAGTAAGAAGAGCCACTCTTCTTGTACTTAAGTCGGCATTGTGCCTTTTGTATTTAATTCCGATGCAATTTCTGTGTTTCATCGTCAATAAGGTCCAAGGGATACAGTAAACATATAATGAAGCATCGGAATTTAATACTGGTCTCACAGGAGATGTTCAAAACATAGTCAGTAAGAAGAGTCAGTATTCTTGTACTTAAGTCGGCATTGTGCCTTTTGTATTTAATTCCGATGCAATTTCTGTGTTTCATCGTCAATAAGAAGGTCCAAGCATTACGGTAAACATATAGTGAAGTATCATAATTTAATACTGGTCTCACAGGAGATGTTCAAAACATAGTCGGTAAGAAGAGTCAGTCTTCTTGTACTTAAGTCGGCATTGTGCCTTTTGTATTTACATCTGAAGCAATTTCTGTGTTTCGTCGCAATAATAAGGTCCAAGGGATACAGTAAACCTGAAGTGAAGCATCGGAATCAATAACTAGTGTCACAGGAATAGTTGAAAACATAGACCGTAAGAAGAGCCACTCTTCTTGTACTTAAGTCAGCGTTGTGCCTTTTGTATTTAATTCCGATGCAATTTCTGAATGTCATCGTCAATAAAAAGGTCCAAGCGATACAGTGAACATATAGTGAAGCATCGGAATTTAATACTGGTCTCACAGGAAATGTTCAAAACATAGTCAGTAAGTAGAGTCAGTATTCTTGTACTTAAGTCGGCATTGTGCCTTTTGTATTTAATTCCGATGCAATTTCTGTGTTTCGTCGTCAATACGAAGGTCCAAGGGATACAGTAAACCTGAAGTGAAGCATCGGAATCTATAACTAGTGTCACAGGAACTGTTCAAATCATAGACAGTAAGAAGAGCCAGTCTTCTTGTACTTAAGTCGGCATTGTGCCTTTTGTATTTAATTCCGATGCAATTTCTGTGTTTCGTCGTCAATAAGAAGGTCCAAGGGCTACAGTAAACCTGAAGTGAAACATCGGAATCTATAACTAGTGCCACAGGAATGGTTCATAACATAAACAGTAAGAAGAGCCAGCCTTCTTGTACTTAAGTCAGCATTGTGCCTTTTGTATTTAATCCCGAGGCAAATTCTGTGTTTTGTCGTCAATTAGAAGGTCCAAGGAATACAGTAAAGCTGACGTGAAGCATCGGAATCTATAACTAGTGTCACAGGAATGGTTCAGAACATAGACAGTAAGAAGAGCCAGTCTTCTTGTACTTAGGTCGGCATTGTGCCTTTTGTATGTAATTCTGAAGCAATTTCTGTGCTTCGTCGTCAATAATAAGGTCCAAGGGATACAGTAAACATATAGTGAAGCATCGGAATTTAATACTGGTCTCACAGGAGATGTTCAAAACATAGTCAGTAAGAAGAGTCAGTCTTTTTGTACTTAACTCGGCATTGAGCCTTTTGTATTTAATTCCGATGCAATTTCTGTGTATCGTCGTCAATAAGAAGGTCCAAGGGATACAGAAAACCTGATGTGAAGCATCGGAATCTGTAACTAGTAAGAAATGGAATGGTTCAATATATAGACAGTAAGAAGAGCCAGTCTTCTTGTACTTAAGTCGGAATTGTGACTTTTGTATTTAATTCCGTTGCAATTTCTGTGTTTCATCGTCAATAAGAAGGTGCAGGGGATACAGTAAACTTACAGTGTTGCATCGGAATTTAATACTGGTCTCACAGGAGATGTTCAAAACATAGCCAGTAAGAAGAGTCAGTCTTCTTGTACTTAAGTTGGCATTGTGCCATTTGTATTTAATTCCGATGCAATTTTTGTGTTTCGTCGTCAATAAGAAGGTCCAAGGGAACAGTAAATCTGAAGTGACGCATCGGAATCCATAACTAGTGTCACAGGAGTGGTTGAAAGCATAGACCGTAAGAAGAGCCACTCTTCTTGTACTTAAGTCAGCATTGCGCCTTTTGTATTTAATTCCGATGCAATTTCTGTGTTTCATCGTCAATAAGAAGGTCCAAGCGATACAGTAAAAATATAGTGAAGCATCGGAATTTAATACTAGTGTCACAGGAATTGTTCAAAACATAGACAGTAAGAAGTGCCAGTCTTCTTGTACTTAAGTCGGCATTGTGCCTATTGTATTTAATTGCGATGCAATTTCTGTGATTCGTCGTCAATAAGAAGGTCCAAGGGCTACAGTTAACCTGAAGTCAAACATCGGAATCTATAACTAGTGCCACAGGAATGGTTCAAAACATAGACAGTAAGAAGAGCCAGTCTTCATGTACTTATGTCGGCATTATGCCTTTTGTATTTAATTCCGATGCAATTTCTGTGTTTGATCGTCAATAAGAAGGCCCAAGGGATACAGTAAACCTGAGGTGAAGCATCGGAATTTAATACTGGTCTCACAGGAAATGTTCAAAACATAGTCAGTAAGATGAGTCAGTATTCTTGTACTTAAGTCGGCATTGTGCCTTTTGTATTTAATCCCGATGCAATTTCTGTGTTTTGTCTTCATTTAGAAGGTGCAAGGGATACAGTAAACCTGAAGTGAAGCATCGGAATCTATAACTAGTGTCCCAGGAATTGTTCAAAACATAGACAGTAAGAAGAGCCACTCTTCTTGTACTTAAGTCGGCATTGTGCCTGTTGTATTTAATTCCGATGCAATTTCTGTGTTTCATCGTCAATAAGAAGGTCCAAGGGATCCAGTAAACATATAGTGAAGCATCGGAAGTTAATACTGGTCTCACAGGAGATGTTCAAAATATAGTCAGTAAGATGAGTCAGTCTTTTTGTACTTAAGTCGGCATTGTGCCTTTTGTATTTGATTCCGATGCAATTTCTGTGTTTCGTCGTCAATAAGAAGGTCGAAGCGATACAGTAAACATATAGTGAAGCATCGGAATTAAATACTGGTCTCACAGGAGATGTTCAAAACATAGTCAGTAAGAAGAGTCAGTCTCCTTATACTTAAGTCGGCATTGTACCTTTTGTATTTAATTCCGATGCAATTTCTGTGTCTCGTCGTCAATAAGCAGGTCCAAGGGATACAGTAAACCTGAAGTGCAGCATCGGAATCAATAACTAGTGCCACAGGAATGGTTCAAACCATAGACAGTAAGAAGAGCCAGTCTTCTTGTACTGAAGTCGGCTTGTGCCTTTTGTATTTAAATCAGAAGCAATTTCTGTGTTTCGTCGCAATAATAAGGTCCAAGGGATACAGTAAACCTGAAGTGAAGCGTCGGAATCAATAACTAGTGTCACAGGAATTGTTCAAAACATACACAGTAAGAAGAGCCAGTCTTCTTGTACTTAAGTCGGCATTGTGCCTTTTGTATTTAATTCCGATGCAATTTCTGCGTTTCATTGTCAATAAGAAGGTCCAAACGATACAGTAAACATATAGTGAAGCATCGGAATATAATGCTGGTCTCACAGGAGTTGTTCAAAACATAGACAGTAAGAAGAGCCAGTCTTCTTGTACTTAAGTCGGCATTGTGCCTTTTGTATTTAATTCCGATGCAATTTCTATGTTTCGCCGTCAATAAGAAGGTCCAAGGGCTACAGTAAACCTGAAGTGAATCATCGGAATCTAAAACTAGTGCCACAGGAATGGTTCACAACATAGACAGTAAGAAGATCCAGTCTTCTTGTACTTAAGTCGGCATTGTGCCTTTTGTATTTAATCCCGATGCAATTTCGGTGTTTTGTCGTCAAATAGAAGGTCCAAGAGATACAGTAAACCTGAAGTGAAGCATCGGAATCTGTAACTAGTGTCACAGGAATGGATCAAAACATAGACAGTAAGAAGAGCCAGTCTTCTTGTACTTAAGTCGGCATTGTGCCTTTTGTATTTAATTCTGAAGCAATATCTGTGTTTCGTCGTCAATAATAAGGTCCAAGGGATACAGTAAACCTGAAGTGAAGCATCGGAATCTATAACTAGTGTCACAGGAATGGTTCAAAACATAGACAGTAAGAAGAGCCACTCTTGTTGAACTTAAGTCGGCATTGCTCCTTTTGTATTTAATTCCGATGCAATTTCCGTGTTTCATCGTCAATAAGAAGGTCCAAGGGATACAGTAAACATATAGTGAAGCATCGGAATTAAATACTGGTCTCACAGGGGATGTTCAAAACATAGTCAGTAAGAAGAGTCAGTCTTCTTGTACTTAAGTCGGCATTGTGACTTTTGTATTTACATCTGAAGCAATTTCTGTGTTTCGTCGCAATAATAAGGTCCAAGGGATACAGTAAACCTGAAGTGAAGCATCGGAAACAATAACTAGTGTCACAGGAATGGTTAAAAACATAGACCGTAAGAAGAGCCACTCCTCTTGTACTTAAGTCAGCATTGTGCCTTTTGTATTTATTTCCGATGCAATTTCTGTATTTCATCGTCAATAACAAGGTCCAAGCGATACAGTAAACATATAGTGAAGCATCGGAATTTAATACTGGTCTCACAGGAAATGTTCAAAACATAGTCAGTAAGTAGAGTCAGTGTTCTTGTACTAAAGTCGGCATTGTGCCTTTTGTATTTAATTCCGATGCAAATTCTGTGTTTCGTCGTCAATACGAAGGTCCAAGGGATACAGTAAACCTGAAGTGAAGCATCGGAATCTATAACTAGTGTCACAGGAATTGTTCATATCATAGACAGTAAGAAGAGCCAGTCTTCTTGTACTTAAGTCGGCATTGTGCCTTTTGTATTTAATCCCGATGCAATTTCGGTGTTTTGTCGTCAATTAGAAGGTCCAAGGGATATAGTAAACCTGAAGTGAAGCATCGGAATCTATAACTAGTGTCACAGGAATAGATCAAAACATAGACAGTAAGAAGAGCCAGTCTTCTTGTACTGAAGTCGGCATTGTGCCTTTTGTATTTAATTCTGAAGCAATTTCTGTGTTTCGTCGTCAATAATAGGGTCCAAGGGATACAGTAAACCTGACGTGAAGCATCGGAATCTATAACTAGTGTCACAGGAATGGTTCAAAACATAGACAGTAAGAAGAGCCACTCTTCTTGTACTTAAGTCGGCATTGTGCCTTTTGTATTTAATTCCGATGCAATTTCTGTGTTTCATATTCAATAAGGTCCAAGGGATACAGTAAACATATAGTGAAGCATCGGAATTTAATACTGGTCTCACAGGAGATGTTCAAAACATAGTCAGTAAGAAGAGTCAGTATTCTTGTACTTAAGTCGGCATTGTGCCTTTTGTATTTAATTCCGATGCAATTTCTGTGTTTCATCGTCAATAAGAAGGTCCAAGCGATACGGTAAACATATAGTGAAGTATCAGAATTTAATACTGGTCTCACAGGAGATGTTCAAAACATAGTCGGTAAGAAGAGTCAGTCTTCTTGTACTTAAGTCGGCATTGTGCCTTTTGTATTTACATCTGAAGCAATTTCTGTGTTTCGTCGCAATAATAAGGTCCAAGGGATACAGTAAACCTGAAGTGAAGCATCGGAATCAATAACTAGTGTCACAGGAATAGTTGAAAACATAGACCGTAAGAAGAGCCAGTCTTCTTGTACTTAAGTCGGCATTGTGCCTTTTGTATTTAATTCCGATGCAATTTCTGTGTTTCGTCGTCAATACGAAGGTCCAAGGGATACAGTAAACCTGAAGTGAAGCATCGGAATCTATAACTAGTGTCACAGGAATTGTTCAAAACATAGACAGTAAGAAGAGCCAGTCTTCTTGTACTTAAGTCGGCATTGTGCCTCTTGTATTTAATTCCGATGCAATTTCTATGTTTCGTCGTCAATAAGAAGGTCCAAGGGCTACAGTAAACCTGAAGTGACACATCGGAATCTATAACTAGTGCCACAGGAATGGTTCAAAACATAGACAGTAAGAAGAGCCAGTCTTCTTGTACTTAAGTCGGCATTGTGCCTTTTGTATTTAATCCCGATGCAATTTCGGTGTTTTGTCGTCAATTAGAAGGTCCAAGGGATACAGTAAACCTGAAGTGAAGCATCGGAATCTATAACTAGTGTCACAGGAATAGATCAAAACATAGACAGTAAGAAGAGCCAGTCTTCTTGAACTTAACCCGGCATTGTGCCTTTTGTATTTAATTCTGAAGCTATTTCTGTGTTTCGTCGTCAATAATAAGGTCCAAGGGATACAGTAAACCTGAAGTGAAGCATCGGAATCTATAACTAGTGTCACAGGAATGGTTCAAAACATAGACCGTAAGAAGAGCCACTCTTCTTGTACTTAAGTCGGCATTGTGCCTTTTGTATTTAATTCCGTTGCAATTTCTGTGTTTCATCGTCAATAAGAAGGTGCAGGGGATACAGTAAACTTATAGTGTTGCATCGGAATTTAATACTGGTCTCACAGGAGATGTTCAAAACATAGCCAGTAAGAAGAGTCAGTCTTCTTGTACTTAAGTTGGCATTGTGCCATTTGTATTTAATTCCGATGCAATTTTTGTGTTTCGTCGTCAATAAGAAGGTCCAAGGGAACAGTAAATCTGAAGTGACGCATCGGAATCCATAACTAGTGTCACAGGAATGGTTGAAAGCATAGACCGTAAGAAGAGCCACTCTTCTTGTACTTAAGTCAGCATTGCGCCTTTTGTATTTAATTCCGATGCAATTTCTGTGTTTCATCGTCAATAAGAAGGTCCAAGCGATACAGTAAAAATATAGTGAAGCATCGGAATTTAATACTAGTGTCACAGGAATTGTTCAAAACATAGACAGTAAGAAGTGCCAGTCTTCTTGTACTTAAGTCGGCATTGTGCCTATTGTATTTAATTGCGATGCAATTTCTGTGATTCGTCGTCAATAAGAAGGTCCAAGGGCTACAGTTAACCTGAAGTCAAACATCGGAATCTATAACTAGTGCCACAGGAATGGTTCAAAACATAGACAGTAAGAAGAGCCAGTCTTCATGTACTTATGTCGGCATTGTGCCTTTTGTATTTAATTCCGATGCAATTTCTGTGTTTCATCGTCAAAAAGAAGGCCCAAGGGATACAGTAAGCCTGAGGTGAAGCATCGGAATTTAATACTGGTCTCACAGGAAATGTTCAAAACATAGTCAGTAAGATGAGTCAGTATTCTTGTACTTAAGTCGGCATTGTGCATTTTGTATTTAATCCCGATGCAATTTCTGTGTTTTGTCGTCATTTAGAAGGTGCAAGGGATACAGTAACCCTGAAGTGAAGCATCGGAATCTATAACTAGTGTCCCAGGAATTGTTCAAAACATAGACAGTAAGAAGAGCCACTCTTCTTGTACTTAAGTCGGCATTGTGCCTGTTGTATTTAATTCCGATGCAATTTCTGTGTTTCATCGTCAATAAGAAGGTCCAAGGGATCCAGTAAACATATAGTGAAGCATCGGAAGTTAATACTGGTCTCACAGGAGATGTTCAAAACATAGTCAGTAAGATGAGTCAGTCTTTTTGTACTTAAGTCGGCATTGTGCCTTTTGTATTTGATTCCGATGCAATTTCTGTGTTTCGTCGTCAATAAGAAGGTCGAAGCGATACAGTAAACATATAGTGAAGCATCGGAATTAAATACTGGTCTCACAGGAGATGTTCAAAACATAGTCAGTAAGAAGAGTCAGTCTCCTTATACTTAAGTCGGCATTGTACCTTTTGTATTTAATTCCGATGCAATTTCTGTGTCTCGTCGTCAATAAGCAGGTCCAAGGGATACAGTAAACCTGAAGTGCAGCATCGGAATCTATAACTAGTGCCACAGGAATGGTTCAAAACATAGACAGTAAGAAGAGCCAGTCTTCTTGTACTGAAGTCGGCTTGTGCCTTTTGTATTTAAATCTGAAGCAATTTCTGTGTTTCGTCGCAATAATAAGGTCCAAGGGATACAGTAAACCTGAAGTGAAGCGTCGGAATCAATAACTAGTGTCACAGGAATTGTTCAAAACATACACAGTAAGAAGAGCCAGTCTTCTTGTACTTAAGTCGGCATTGTGCCTTTTGTATTTAATTCCGATGCAATTTCTGCGTTTCATTGTCAATAAGAAGGTCCAAACGATACAGTAAACATATAGTGAAGCATCGGAATATAATGCTGGTCTCACAGGAGTTGTTCAAAACATAGACAGTAAGAAGAGCCAGTCTTCTTGTACTTAAGTCTGCATTGTGCCTTTTGTATTTAATTCCGATGCAATTTCTATGTTTCGCCGTCAATAAGAAGGTCCAAGGGCTACAGTAAACCTGAAGTGAATCATCGGAATCTAAAACTAGTGCCACAGGAATGGTTCACAACATAGACAGTAAGAAGATCCAGTCTTCTTGTACTTAAGTCGGCATTGTGCCTTTTGTATTTAATCCCGATGCAATTTCGGTGTTTTGTCGTCAAATAGAAGGTCCAAGAGATACAGTAAACCTGAAGTGAAGCATCGGAATCTGTAACTAGTGTCACAGGAATGGATCAAAACATAGACAGTAAGAAGAGCCAGTCTTCTTGTACTTAAGTCGGCATTGTGCCTTTTGTATTTAATTCTGAAGCAATATCTGTGTTTCGTCGTCAATAATAAGGTCCAAGGGATACAGTAAACCTGAAGTGAAGCATCGGAATCTATAACTAGTGTCACAGGAATGGTTCAAAACATAGACAGTAAGAAGAGCCACTCTTGTTGAACTTAAGTCGGCATTGCTCCTTTTGTATTTAATTCCGATGCAATTTCTGTGTTTCATCGTCAATAAGAAGGTCCAAGGGATACAGTAAACATATAGTGAAGCATCGGAATTAAATACTGGTCTCACAGGGGATGTTCAAAACATAGTCAGTAAGAAGAGTCAGTCTTCTTGTACTTAAGTCGGCATTGTGACTTTTGTATTTACATCTGAAGCAATTTCTGTGTTTCGTCGCAATAATAAGGTCCAAGGGATACAGTAAACCTGAAGTGAAGCATCGGAAACAATAACTAGTGTCACAGGAATGGTTAAAAACATAGACCATAAGAAGAGCCACTCCTCTTGTACTTAAGTCAGCATTGTGCCTTTTGTATTTATTTCCGATGCAATTTCTGTATTTCATCGTCAATAACAAGGTCCAAGCGATACAGTAAACATATAGTGAAGCATCGGAATTTAATACTGGTCTCACAGGAAATGTTCAAAACATAGTCAGTAAGTAGAGTCAGTGTTCTTGTACTAAAGTCGGCATTGTGCCTTTTGTATTTAATTCCGATGCAAATTCTGTGTTTCGTCGTCAATACGAAGGTCCAAGGGATACAGTAAACCTGAAGTGAAGCATCGGAATCTATAACTAGTGTCACAGGAATTGTTCATATCATAGACAGTAAGAAGAGCCAGTCTTCTTGTACTTAAGTCGGCATTGTGCCTTTTGTATTTAATCCCGATGCAATTTCGGTGTTTTGTCGTCAATTAGAAGGTCCAAGGGATACAGTAAACCTGAAGTGAAGCATCGGAATCTATAACTAGTGTCACAGGAATTGATCAAAACATAGACAGTAAGAAGAGCCAGTCTTCTTGTACTGAAGTCGGCATTGTGCCTTTTGTATTTAATTCTGAAGCAATTTCTGTGTTTCGTCGTCAATAATAGGGTCCAAGGGATACAGTAAACCTGACGTGAAGCATCGGAATCTATAACTAGTGTCACAGGAATGGTTCAAAACATAGACAGTAAGAAGAGCCACTCTTCTTGTACTTAAGTCGGCATTGTGCCTTTTGTATTTAATTCCGATGCAATTTCTGTGTTTCATATTCAATAAGGTCCAAGGGATACAGTAAACATATAGTGAAGCATCGGAATTTAATACTGGTCTCACAGGAGATGTTCAAAACATAGTCAGTAAGAAGAGTCAGTATTCTTGTACTTAAGTCGGCATTGTGCCTTTTGTATTTAATTCCGATGCAATTTCTGTGTTTCATCGTCAATAAGAAGGTCCAAGCGATACGGTAAACATATACTGAAGTATCAGAATTTAATACTGGTCTCACAGGAGATGTTCAAAACATAGTCGGTAAGAAGAGTCAGTCTTCTTGTACTTAAGTCGGCATTGTGCCTTTTGTATTTACATCTGAAGCAATTTCTGTGTTTCGCCGCAATAATAAGGTCCAAGGGATACAGTAAACCTGAAGTGAAGCATCGGAATCAATAACTAGTGTCACAGGAATAGTTGAAAACATAGACCGTAAGAAGAGCCAGTCTTCTTATACTTAAGTCGGCATTGTGCCTCTTGTATTTAATTCCGATACAATTTCTGAATTTCATCGTCAATAAAAAGGTCCAAGCGATACAGTGAACATATAGTGAAGCATCGGAATTTAATACTGGTCTCACAGGAAATGTTCAAAACATAGTCAGTAAGTAGAGTCAGTATTCTTGTACTTAAGTCGGCTTTGTGCCTTTTGTATTTAATTCCGATGCAATTTCTGTGTTTCGTCGTCAATACGAAGGTCCAAGGGATACAGTAAACCTGAAGTGAAGCATCGGAATCTATAACTAGTGTCACAGGAATTGTTCAAAACATAGACAGTAAGAAGAGCCAGTCTTCTTGTACTTAAGTCGGCATTGTGCCTCTTGTATTTAATTCCGATGCAATTTCTATGTTTCGTCGTCAATAACAAGGTCCAAGGGCTACAGTAAATCTGAAGTGACACATCGGAATCTATAACTAGTGCCACAGGAATGGTTCAAAACATAGACAGTAAGAAGAGCCAGTCTTCTTGTACTTAAGTCGGCATTGTGCCTTTTGTATTTAATCCCGATGCAATTTCGGTGTTTTGTCGTCAATTAGAAGGTCCAAGGGATACAGTAAACCTGAAGTGAAGCATCGGAATCTATAACTAGTGTCACAGGAATGGATCAAAACATAGACAGTAAGAAGAGCCAGTCTTCTTGTACTTAAGTCGGCATTGTGCCTTTTGTATTTAATTCTGAAGCTATTTCTGTGTTTCATCGTCAATAATAAGGTCCAAGGGATACAGTAAACCTGAAGTGAAGCATCGGAATCTATAACTAGTGTCACAGGAATGGTTCAAAACATAGACCGTAAGAAGAGCCACTCTTCTTGTACTTAAGTCGGCATTGTGCCTTTTGTATTTAATTCCGTTGCAATTTCTGTGTTTCATCGTCAATAAGAAGGTGCAGGGGATACAGTAAACTTACAGTGTTGCATCGGAATTTAATACTGGTCTCACAGGAGATGTTCAAAACATAGCCAGTAAGAAGAGTCAGTCTTCTTGTACTTAAGTTTGCATTGTGCCATTTGTATTTAATTCCGATGCAATTTTTGTGTTTCGTCGTCAATAAGAAGGTCCAAGGGAACAGTAAATCTGAAGTGACGCATCGGAATCCATAACTAGTGTCACAGGAATGGTTGAAAGCATAGACCGTAAGAAGAGCCACTCTTCTTGTACTTAAGTCAGCATTGCGCCTATTGTATTTAATTCCGATGCAATTTCTGTGTTTCATCGTCAATAAGAAGGTCCAAGCGATACAGTAAAAATATAGTGAAGCATCGGAATTTAATACTAGTGTCACAGGAATTGTTCAAAACATAGACAGTAAGAAGTGCCAGTCTTCTTGTACTTAAGTTGGCATTGTGCCTATTGTATTTAATTGCGATGCAATTTCTGTGATTCGTCGTCAATAAGAAGGTCCAAGGGCTACAGTTAACCTGAAGTCAAACATCGGAATCTATAACTAGTGCTACAGGAATGGTTCAAAACATAGACAGTAAGAAGAGCCAGTCTTCATGTACTTATGTCGGCATTGTGCCTTTTGTATTTAATTCCGATGCAATTTCTGTGTTTCATCGTCAATAAGAAGGCCCAAGGGATACAATAAACCTGAGGTGAAGCATCGGAATTTAATACTGGTGTCACAGGAAATGTTCAAAACATAGTCAGTAAGATGAGTCAGTATTCTTGTACTTAAGTCGGCATTGTGCCTTTTGTATTTAATCCCGATGCAATTTCTGTGTTTTGTCGTCATTTAGAAGGTACAAGGGATACAGTAACCCTGAAGTGAAGCATCGGAATCTATAACTAGTGTCCCAGGAATTGTTCAAAACATAGACAGTAAGAAGAGCCACTCTTCTTGTACTTAAGTCGGCATTGTGCCTGTTGTATTTAATTCCGATGCAATTTCTGTGTTTCATCGTCAATAAGAAGGTCCAAGGGATCCAGTAAACATATAGTGAAGCATCGGAAGTTAATACTGGTCTCACAGGAGATGTTCAAAACATAGTCAGTAAGATGAGTCAGTCTTTTTGTACTTAAGTCGGCATTGTGCCTTTTGTATTTGGTTCCGATGCAATTTCTGTGTTTCGTCGTCAATAAGAAGGTCGAAGCGATACAGTAAACATATAGTGAAGCATCGGAATTAAATACTGGTCTCACAGGAGATGTTCAAAACATAGTCAGTAAGAAGAGTCAGTCTCCTTATACTTAAGTCGGCATTGTACCTTTTGTATTTAATTCCGATGCAATTTCTGTGTCTCGTCGTCAATAAGCAGGTCCAAGGGATACAGTAAACCTGATGTGCAGCATCGGAATCTATAACTAGTGCCACAGGAATGGTTCAAAACATAGACAGTAAGAAGAGCCAGTCTTCTTGTACTGAAGTCGGCTTGTGCCTTTTGTATTTAAATCTGAAGCAATTTCTGTGCTTCGTCGCAATAATAAGGTCCAAGGGATACAGTAAACCTGAAGTGAAGCGTCGGAATCAATAACTAGTGTCACAGGAATTGTTCAAAACATACACAGTAAGAAGAGCCAGTCTTCTTGTACTTAAGTCGGCATTGTGCCTTTTGTATTTAATTCCGATGTAATTTCTGCGTTTCATTGTCAATAAGAAGGTCCAAACGATACAGTAAACATATAGTGAAGCATCGGAATATAATGCTGGTCTCACAGGAGTTGTTCAAAACATAGACAGTAAGAAGAGCCAGTCTTCTTGTACTTAAGTCGGCATTGTGCCTTTTGTATTTAATTCCGATGCAATTTCTATGTT
Source organism: Schistocerca piceifrons (assembly GCF_021461385.2). Lineage (NCBI taxonomy): Eukaryota > Metazoa > Arthropoda > Insecta > Orthoptera > Acrididae > Schistocerca > Schistocerca piceifrons. The sequence continues at coordinate 958,567 of NW_025728257.1, forward strand.
TCGCCGTCAATAAGAAGGTCCAAGGGCTACAGTAAACCTGAAGTGAATCATCGGAATCTAAAACTAGTGCCACAGGAATGGTTCACAACATAGACAGTAAGAAGATCCAGTCTTCTTGTACTTAAGTCGGCATTGTGCCTTTTGTATTTAATCCCGATGCAATTTCGGTGTTTTGTCGTCAAATAGAAGGTCCAAGGGATACAGTAAACCTGAAGTGAAGCATCGGAATCTGTAACTAGTGTCACAGGAATGGATCAAAACATAGACAGTAAGAAGAGCCAGTCTTCTTGTACTTAAGTCGGCATTGTGCTTTTTGTATTTAATTCTGAAGCAATTTCTGTGTTTCGTCGTCAATAATAAGGTCCAAGGGATACAGTAAACCTGAAGTGAAGCATCGGAATCTATAACTAGTGTCACAGGAATGGTTCAAAACATAGACAGTAAGAAGAGCCACTCTTGTTGAACTTAAGTCGGCATTGTTCCTTTTGTATTTAATTCCGATGCAATTTCTGTGTTTCATCGTCAATAAGAAGGTCCAAGGGATACAGTAAACATATAGTGAAGCATCGGAATTAAATACTGGTCTCACAGGGGATGTTCAAATCATAGTCAGTAAGAAGAGTCAGTCTTCTTGTACTTAAGTCGGCATTGTGACTTTTGTATTTACATCTGAAGCAATTTCTGTGTTTCGTCGCAATAATAAGGTCCAAGGGATACAGTAAACCTGAAGTGAAGCATCGGAAACAATAACTAGTGTCACAGGAATGGTTAAAAACATAGACCGTAAGAAGAGCCACTCCTCTTGTACTTAAGTCAGCATTGTGCCTTTTGTATTTAATTCCGATGCAATTTCTGTATTTCATCGTCAATAACAAGGTCCAAGCGATACAGTAAACATATAGTGAAGCATCGGAATTTAATACTGGTCTCACAGGAAATGTTCAAAACATAGTCAGTAAGTAGAGTCAGTGTTCTTGTACTAAAGTCGGCATTGTGCCTTTTGTATTTAATTCCGATGCAAATTCTGTGTTTCGTCGTCAATACGAAGGTCCAAGGGATACAGTAAACCTGAAGTGAAGCATCGGAAACTATAACTAGTGTCACAGGAATTGTTCACATCATAGACAGTAAGAAGAGCCAGTCTTCTTGTACTTAAGTCGGCATTGTGCCTTTTGTATTTAATCCCGATGCAATTTCGGTGTTTTGTCGTCAATTAGAAGGTCCAAGGGATACAGTAAACCTGAAATGAAGCATCGGAATCTATAACTAGTGTCACAGGAATGGATCAAAACATAGACAGTAAGAAGAGCCAGTCTTCTTGTACTGAAGTCGGCATTGTGCCTTTTGTATTTAATTCTGAAGCAATTTCTGTGTTTCGTCGTCAATAATAGGGTCCAAGGGATACAGTAAACCTGAAGTGAAGCATCGGAATCTATAACTAGTGTCACAGGAATGGTTCAAAACATAGACCGTAAGAAGAGCCACTCTTCTTGTACTTAAGTCGGCATTGTGCCTTTTGTATTTAATTCCGTTGCAATTTCTGTGTTTCATCGTCAATAAGAAGGTGCAGGGGATACAGTAAACTTACAGTGTTGCATCGGAATTTAATACTGGTCTCACAGGAGATGTTCAAAACATAGACAGTAAGAAGAGTCAGTCTTCTTGTACTTAAGTTGGCATTGTGCCATTTGTATTTAATTCCGATGCAATTTTTGTGTTTCGTCGTCAATAAGAAGGTCCAAGGGAACAGTAAATCTGAAGTGACGCATCGGAATCCATAACTAGTGTCACAGGAATGGTTGAAAGCATAGACCGTAAGAAGAGCCACTCTTCTTGTACTTAAGTCAGCATTGCGCCTTTTGTATTTAATTCCGATGCAATTTCTGTGTTTCATCGTCAATAAGAAGGTCCAAGCGATACAGTAAAAATATAGTGAAGCATCGGAATTTAATACTAGTGTCACAGGAATTGTTCAAAACATAGACAGTAAGAAGTGCCAGTCTTCTTGTACTTAAGTCGGCATTGTGCCTATTGTATTTAATTGCGATGCAATTTCTGTGATTCGTCGTCAATAAGAAGGTCCAAGGGCTACAGTTAACCTGAAGTTAAACATCGGAATCCATAACTAGTGCCACAGGAATGGTTCAAAACATAGACAGTAAGAAGAGCCAGTCTTCATGTACTTATGTCGGCATTGTGCCTTTTGTATTTAATTCCGATGCAATTTCTGTGTTTCATCGTCAATAAGAAGGCCCAAGGAATACAGTAAACCTGAGGTGAAGCATCGGAATTTAATACTGGTCTCACAGGAAATGTTCAAAACATAGTCAGTAAGATGAGTCAGTATTCTTGTACTTAAGTCGGCATTGTGCCTTTTGTATTTAATCCCGATGCAATTTCTGTGTTTTGTCGTCATTTAGAAGGTGCAAGTGATACAGTAAACCTGAAGTGAAGGATCGGAATCTATAACTAGTGTCCCAGGAATTGTTCAAAACATAGACAGTAAGAAGAGCCACTCTTCTTGTACTTAAGTCGGCATTGTGCCTGTTGTACTTAATTCCGATGCAATTTCTGTGTTTCATCGTCAATAAGAAGGTCCAAGGGATCCAGTAAACATATAGTGAAGCATCGGAAGTTAATACGGGTCTCACAGGAGATGTTCAAAACATAGTCAGTAAGATGAGTCAGTCTTTTTGTACTTAAGTCGGCATTGTGCCTTTTGTATTTGATTCCGATGCAATTTCTGTGTTTCGTCGTCAATAAGAAGGTCGAAGCGATACAGTAAACATATAGTGAAGCATCGGAATTAAATACTGGTCTCACAGGAGATGTTCAAAACATAGTCAGTAAGAAGAGTCAGTCTCCTTATACTTAAGTCGGCATTGTACCTTTTGTATTTAATTCCGATGCAATTTCTGTGTCTCGTCGTCAATAAGCAGGTCCAAGGGATACAGTAAACCTGAAGTGCAGCATCGGAATCTATAACTAGTGCCACAGGAATGGTTCAAAACATAGACAGTAAGAAGAGCCAGTCTTCTTGTACTGAAGTCGGCTTGTGCCTTTTGTATTTAAATCTGAAGCAATTTCTGTGTTTCGTCGCAATAATAAGGTCCAAGGGATACAGTAAACCTGAAGTGAAGCGTCGGAGTCAATAACTAGTGTCACAGGAATTGTTCAAAACATACACAGTAAGAAGAGCCAGTCTTCTTGTACTTAAGTCGGCATTGTGCCTTTTGTATTTAATTCCGATGCAATTTCTGCGTTTCATTGTCAATAAGAAGGTCCAAACGATACAGTAAACATATAGTGAAGCATCGGAATATAATGCTGGTCTCACAGGAGTTGTTCAAAACATAGACAGTAAGAAGAGCCAGTCTTCTTGTACTTAAGTCGGCATTGTGCCTTTTGTATTTAATTCCGATGCAATTTCTATGTTTCACCGTCAAAAAGAAGGTCCAAGGGCTACAGTAAACCTGAAGTGAATCATCGGAATCTAAAACTAGTGCCACAGGAATGGTTCACAACATAGACAGTAAGAAGATCCAGTCTTCTTGTACTTAAGTCGGCATTGTGCCTTTTGTATTTAATCCCGATGCATTTTCGGTGTTTTGTCGTCAAATAGAAGGTCCAAGGGATACAGAAAACCTGAAGTGAAGCATCGGAATCTGTAACTAGTGTCACAGGAATGGATCAAAGCATAGACAGTAAGAAGAGCCAGTCTTCTTGTACTTAAGTCGGCATTGTGCCTTTTGTATTTAATTCTGAAGCAATTTCTGTGTTTCGTCGTCAATAATAAGGTCCAAGGGATACAGTAAACCTGAAGTGAAGCATCGGAATCTATAACTAGTGTAACAGGAATGGTTCAAAACATAGACAGTAAGAAGAGCCACTCTTGTTGAACTTAAGTCGGCATTGTTCCTTTTGTATTTAATTCCGATGCAATTTCTGTGTTTCATCGTCAATAAGAAGGTCCAAGGGATACAGTAAACATATAGTGAAGCATCGGAATTAAATACTGGTCTCACAGGGGATGTTCAAAACATATTCAGTAAGAAGAGTCAGTCTTCTTGTACTTAAGTCGGCATTGTGACTTTTGTATTTACATCTGAAGCAATTTCTGTGTTTCGTCGCAATAATAAGGTCCAAGGGATACAGTAAACCTGAAGTGAAGCATCGGAAACAATAACTAGTGTCACAGGAATGGTTAAAAACATAGACCGTAAGAAGAGCCACTCCTCTTGTACTTAAGTCAGCATTGTGCCTTTTGTATTTAATTCCGATGCAATTTCTGTATTTCATCGTCAATAACAAGGTCCAAGCGATACAGTAAACATATAGTGAAGCATCGGAATTTAATACTGGTCTCACAGGAAATGTTCAAAACATAGTCAGTAAGTAGAGTCAGTGTTCTTGTACTAAAGTCGGCATTGTGCCTTTTGTATTTAATTCCGATGCAAATTCTGTGTTTCGTCGTCAATACGAAGGTCCAAGGGATACAGTAAACCTGGAGTGAAGTATCGGAATCTATAACTAGTGTCACAGGAATTGTTCATATCATAGACAGTAAGAAGAGCCAGTCTTCTTGTACTTAAGTCGGCATTGTGCCTTTTGTATTTAATCCCGATGCAATTTCGGTGTTTTGTCGTCAATTAGAAGGTCCAAGGGATACAGTAAACCTGAAGTGAAGCATCGGAATCTATAACTAGTGTCACAGGAATGGATCAAAACATAGACAGTAAGAAGAGCCAGTCTTCTTGTACTGAAGTCGGCATTGTGCCTTTTGTATTTAATTCTGAAGCAATTTCTGTGTTTCGTCGTCAATAATAGGGTCCAAGGGATACAGTAAACCTGAAGTGAAGCATCGGAATCTATAACTAGTGTCACAGGAATGGTTCAAAACATAGACAGTAAGAAGAGCCACTCTTCTTGTACTTAAGTCTTCATTGTGCCTTTTGTATTTAATTCCGAAGCAATTTCTGTGTTTCATATTCAATAAGGTCCAAGGGATACAGTAAACATATAGAGAAGCATCGGAATTTAATACTGGTCTCACAGGAGATGTTCAAAACATAGTCAGTAAGAAGAGTCAGTAATCTTGTACTTAAGTCGGCATTGTGCCTTTTGCATTTAATTCCGATGCAATTTCTGTGTTTCATCGTCAATAAGAAGGTCCAAGCGATACGGTAAACATATAGTGAAGTATCAGAATTTAATACTGGTCTCACAGGAGATGTTCAAAACATAGTCGGTAAGAAGAGTCAGTCTCCTTGTACTTAAGTCGGCATTGTGCCTTTTGTATTTACATCTGAAGCAATTTCTGTGTTTCGTCGCAATAATAAGGTCCAAGGGATACAGTAAACCTGAAGTGAAGCATCGGAATCAATAACTAGTGTCACAGGAATAGTTGAAAACATAGACCGTAAGAAGAGCCACTCTTCTTGTACTTAAGTCAGCATTGTGCCTTTTGTATTTAATTCCGATGCAATTTCTGAATTTCATCTTCAATAAAGAGGTCCAAGCGATACAGTGAACATATAGTGAAGCATCGGAATTTAATACTGGTCTCACAGGAAATGTTCAAATCATAGTCAGTAAGTAGAGTCAGTATTCTTGTACTTAAGTCGGCATTGTGCCTTTTGTATTTAATTCCGATGCAATTTCTGTGTTTCGTCGTCAATACGAAGGTCCAAGGGATACAGTAAACCTGAAGTGAAGCATCGGAATCTATAACTAGTGTCACAGGAATTGTTCAAAACATAGACAGTAAGAAGAGCCAGTCTTCTTGTACTTAAGTCGGCATTGTGCCTCTTGTATTTAATTCCGATGCAATTTCTATGTTTTGTCGTCAATAAGAAGGTCCAAGGGCTACAGTAAACCTGAAGTGACACATCGGAATCTATAACTAGTGCCACAGGAATGGTTCAAAACATAGACAGTAAGAAGAGCCAGTCTTCTTGTACTTGAGTCGGCATTGTGCCTTTTGTATTTAATCCCGATGCAATTTCGGTGTTTTGTTGTCAATTAGAAGGTCCAAGGGATACAGTAAACCTGATGTGAAGCATCGCAATCTATAACTAGTGTCACAGGAATGGATCAAAACATAGACAGTAAGAAGAGCCAGTCTTCTTGTACTCAAGCCGGCATTGTGCCTTTTGTATTTAATTCTGAAGCTATTTCTGTGTTTCGTCGTCAATAATAAGGTCCAAGGGATACAGTAAACCTGAAGTGAAGCATCGGAATCTATAACTAGTGTCACAGGAATGGTTCAAAACATAGACAGTAAGAAGAGCCACTCTTCTTGTACTTAAGTCGGCATTGTGCCTTTTGTATTTAATTCCGAAGCAATTTCTGTGTTTCATCGTCAATAAGAAGGTCCAAGGGATACAGTAAACATATAGTGAAGCATCGGAATTAAATACTGGTCTCACAGGGGATGTTCAAAACATAGTCAGTAAGAAGAGTCAGTCTTCTTGTACTTAAGTCGGCATTGTGACTTTTGTATTTAATTCCGATGCAAATTCTGTGTTTCGTCGTCAATACGAAGGTCCAAGGGATACAGTAAACCTGAAGTGAAGCATCGGAATCTATAACTAGTGTCACAGGAATTGTTCATATCATAGACAGTAAGAAGAGCCAGTCTTCTTGTACTTAAGTCGGCATTGTGCCTTTTGTATTTAATCCCGATGAAATTTCTGTGTTTCATATTCAATAAGGTCCAAGGGATACAGTAAACATATAGTGAAGCATCGGAATTTAATACTGGTCTCACAGGAGATGTTCAAAACATAGTCAGTAAGAAGAGTCAGTATTCTTGTACTTAAGTCGGCATTGTGCCTTTTGTATTTAATCCCGATGCAATTTCGGTGTTTTGTCGTCAATTAGAAGGTCCAAGGGATACAGTAAACCTGAAGTGAAGCATCGGAATCTATAACTAGTGTCACAGGAATGGATCAAAACATAGACAGTAAGAAGAGCCAGTCTTCTTGTACTGAAGTCGGCATTGTGCCTTTTGTATTTAATTCTGAAGCAATTTCTGTGTTTCGTCGTCAATAATAGGGTCCAAGGGATACAGTAAACCTGAAGTGAAGCATCGGAATCTATAACTAGTGTTACAGGAATGGTTCAAAACATAGACAGTAAGAAGAGCCACTCTTCTTGTACTTAAGTCGGCATTGTGCCTTTTGTATTTAATTGCGATGCAATTTCTGTGTTTCATATTCAATAAGGTCCAAGGGATACAGTAAACATATAGTGAAGCATCGGAATTTAATACTGGTCTCACAGGAGATGTTCAAATCATAGTCAGTAAGAAGAGTCAGTATTCTTGTACTTAAGTCGGCATTGTGCCTTTTGTATTTAATTCCGATGCAATTTCTGTGTTTCATCGTCAATAAGAAGGTCCAAGCGATACGGTAAACATATAGTGAAGTATCAGAATTTAATACTGGTCTCACAGGAGATGTTCAAAACATAGTCGGTAAGAAGAGTCAGTCTTCTTGTACTTAAGTCGGCATTGTGCCTTTTGTATTTACATTTGAAGCAATTTCTGTGTTTCGTCGCAATAATAAGGTCCAAGGGATACAGTAAACCTGAAGTGAAGCATCGGAATCAATAACTAGTGTCACAGGAATAGTTGAAAACATAGACCGTAAGAAGAGCCACTCTTCTTGTACTTAAGTCAGCATTGTGCCTTTTGTATTTAATTCCGATGCAATTTCTGAATTTCATCGTCAATAAAAAGGTCCAAGCGATACAGTGAACATATAGTGAAGCATCGGAATTTAATACTGGTCTCACAGGAAATGTTCAAAACATAGTCAGTAAGTAGAGTCAGTATTCTTGTACTTAAGACGGCATTGTGCCTTTTGTATTTAATTCCGATGCAATTTCTGTGTTTCGTCGTCAATACGAAGGTCCAAGGGATACAGTAAACCTGAAGTGAAGCATCGGAATCTATAACTAGTGTCACAGGAATTGTTCAAAACATAGACAGTAAGAAGAGCCAGTCTTCTTGTACTTAAGTCGGCATTGTGCCTCTTGTATTTAATTCCGATGCAATTTCTATGTTTCGTCGTCAATAAGAAGGTCCAAGGGCTACAGTAAACCTGAAGTGACACATCGGAATCTATAACTAGTGCCACAGGAAAGGTTCAAAACATAGACAGTAAGAAGAGCCAGTCTTCTTGTACTTAAGTCGGCATTGTGCCTTTTGTATTTAATCCCGATGCAATTTCGGTGTTTTGTCGTCAATTAGAAGGTCCAAGGGATACAGTAAACCTGAAGTGAAGCATCGGAATCTATAACTAGTGTCACAGGAATGGATCAAAACATAGACAGTAAGAAGAGCCAGACTTCTTGTACTTAAGTCGACATTGTGCCTTTTGTATTTAATTCTGAAGCTATTTCTGTGTTTCGTCGTCAATAATAAGGTCCAAGGGATACAGTAAACCTGAAGTGAAGCATCGAAATCTATAACTAGTGTCACAGGAATGGTTCAAAACATAGACAGTAAGAAGAGCCACTCTTCTTGTACTTAAGTCGGCATTGTGCCTTTTGTATTTAATTCCGAAGCAATTTCTGTGTTTCATCGTCAATAAGAAGGTCCAAGGGATACAGTAAACATATAGTGAAGCATCGGAATTTAATACTGGTCTCACAGGAGATGTTCAAAACATAGTCAGTAAGAAGAGTCAGTCTTTTTGTACTTAAGTCGGCATTGTGCCTTTTGTATTTAATTCCGATGCAATTTCTGTGTTTCATCGTCAATAAGAAGGTCCAAGCGATACGGTATACATATAGTCAAGTATCGGAATTTAATACTGGTCTCACACGAGATGTTCAAAACATAGTCAGTAAGAAGAGTCAGTCTTCTTGTACTTAAGTCGGCATTGTGACTTTTGTATTTACATCATAAGCAATTTCTGTGTTTCGTCGCAATAATAAAGTCCAAGGGATACAGTAAACCTGAAGTGAAGCATCGGAAACAATAACTAGTGTCACAGGAATGGTTAAAAACATAGACCGTAAGAAGAGCCACTCTTCGTGTACTTAAGTCAGCATTGTGCCTTTTGTATTTAATTCCGATGCAATTTCTGTATTTCATCGTCAATAACAAGGTAAAAGCGATACAGTAAACATGTAGTGAAGCATCGGAATTTAATACTGGTCTCACAGGAAATGTTCAAAACATAGTCAGTAAGTAGAGTCAGTGTTCTTGTACTAAAGTCGGCATTGTGCATTTTGTATTTAATTCCGATGCAATATCTGTGTTTCGTCGTCAATACGAAGGTCCAAGGGATACAGTAAACCTGAAGTGAAGCATCGGAATCTATAACTAGTGTCACAGGAATTGTTCAAAACATAGACAGTAAGAAGAGCCAGTCTTCTTGTACTTAAGTCGGCATTGTGCATTTTTGTATTTAATCCCGATGCAATATCGGTGTTTTGTCGTCAATTAGAAGGTCCAAGGGATACAGTAAACCTGAAGTGAAGCATCGGAATCTATAACTAGTGTCACAGGAATGGTTCAAAACATAGACAGTAAGAAGAGCCACTCTTCTTGTACTTAAGTCGGCATTGTGCCTTTTGTATTTAATTCCGATGCAATTTCTGTGTTCATCGTCAATAAGGTCCAAGGGATACAGTAAACATATAGTGAAGCATCGGAATTTAATACTGGTCTCACAGGAGATGTTCAAATCATAGTCAGTAAGAAGAGTCAGTATTCTTGTACTTAAGTCGGCATTGTGCCTTTTGTATTTAATTCCGATGCAATTTCTGTGTTTCATCGTCAATAAGAAGGTCCAAGCGATACGGTAAACATATAGTGAAGTATCAGAATTTAATACTGGTCTCACAGGAGATGTTCAAAACATAGTCGGTAAGAAGAGTCAGTCTTCTTGTACTTAAGTCGGCATTGTGCCTTTTGTATTTACATTTGAAGCAATTTCTGTGTTTCGTCGCAATAATAAGGTCCAAGGGATACAGTAAACCTGAAGTGAAGCATCGGAATCAATAACTAGTGTCACAGGAATAGTTGAAAACATAGACCGTAAGAAGAGCCACTCTTCTTGTACTTAAGTCAGCATTGTGCCTTTTGTATTTAATTCCGATGCAATTTCTGAATTTCATCGTCAATAAAAAGGTCCAAGCGATACAGTGAACATATAGTGAAGCATCGGAATTTAATACTGGTCTCACAGGAAATGTTCAAAACATAGTCAGTAAGTAGAGTCAGTATTCTTGTACTTAAGACGGCATTGTGCCTTTTGTATTTAATTCCGATGCAATTTCTGTGTTTCGTCGTCAATACGAAGGTCCAAGGGATACAGTAAACCTGAAGTGAAGCATCGGAATCTATAACTAGTGTCACAGGAATTGTTCAAAACATAGACAGTAAGAAGAGCCAGTCTTCTTGTACTTAAGTCGGCATTGTGCCTCTTGTATTTAATTCCGATGCAATTTCTATGTTTCGTCGTCAATAAGAAGGTCCAAGGGCTACAGTAAACCTGAAGTGACACATCGGAATCTATAACTAGTGCCACAGGAATGGTTCAAAACATAGACAGTAAGAAGAGCCAGTCTTCTTGTACTTAAGTCGGCATTGTGCCTTTTGTATTTAATCCCGATGCAATTTCGGTGTTTTGTCGTCAATTAGAAGGTCCAAGGGATACAGTAAACCTGAAGTGAAGCATCGGAATCTATAACTAGTGTCACAGGAATGGATCAAAACATAGACAGTAAGAAGAGCCAGACTTCTTGTACTTAAGTCGACATTGTGCCTTTTGTATTTAATTCTGAAGCTATTTCTGTGTTTCGTCGTCAATAATAAGGTCCAAGGGATACAGTAAACCTGAAGTGAAGCATCGAAATCTATAACTAGTGTCACAGGAATGGTTCAAAACATAGACAGTAAGAAGAGCCACTCTTCTTGTACTTAAGTCGGCATTGTGCCTTTTGTATTTAATTCCGAAGCAATTTCTGTGTTTCATCGTCAATAAGAAGGTCCAAGGGATACAGTAAACATATAGTGAAGCATCGGAATTTAATACTGGTCTCACAGGAGATGTTCAAAACATAGTCAGTAAGAAGAGTCAGTCTTTTTGTACTTAAGTCGGCATTGTGCCTTTTGTATTTAATTCCGATGCAATTTCTGTGTTTCATCGTCAATAAGAAGGTCCAAGCGATACGGTATACATATAGTCAAGTATCGGAATTTAATACTGGTCTCACACGAGATGTTCAAAACATAGTCAGTAAGAAGAGTCAGTCTTCTTGTACTTAAGTCGGCATTGTGACTTTTGTATTTACATCATAAGCAATTTCTGTGTTTCGTCGCAATAATAAAGTCCAAGGGATACAGTAAACCTGAAGTGAAGCATCGGAAACAATAACTAGTGTCACAGGAATGGTTAAAAACATAGACCGTAAGAAGAGCCACTCTTCGTGTACTTAAGTCAGCATTGTGCCTTTTGTATTTAATTCCGATGCAATTTCTGTATTTCATCGTCAATAACAAGGTAAAAGCGATACAGTAAACATGTAGTGAAGCATCGGAATTTAATACTGGTCTCACAGGAAATGTTCAAAACATAGTCAGTAAGTAGAGTCAGTGTTCTTGTACTAAAGTCGGCATTGTGCATTTTGTATTTAATTCCGATGCAATATCTGTGTTTCGTCGTCAATACGAAGGTCCAAGGGATACAGTAAACCTGAAGTGAAGCATCGGAATCTATAACTAGTGTCACAGGAATTGTTCAAAACATAGACAGTAAGAAGAGCCAGTCTTCTTGTACTTAAGTCGGCATTGTGCATTTTTGTATTTAATCCCGATGCAATATCGGTGTTTTGTCGTCAATTAGAAGGTCCAAGGGATACAGTAAACCTGAAGTGAAGCATCGGAATCTATAACTAGTGTCACAGGAATGGATCAAAACATAGACAGTATGAAGAGCCAGTCTTCTTGTACTTAAGTCGGCATTGTGCCTTGTGTATTTAATTCTGAAGCAATTTCTGTGTTTCGTCGTCAATAATAAGGTCCAAGGGATACAGTAAACCTGAAGTGAAGCATCGGAATCTATAACTAGTGTCACAGGAATGGTTCAAAACATAGACAGTAAGAAGAGCCACTCTTCTTGTACTTAAGTCGGCATTGTGCCTTTTGTATTTAATTCCGATGCAATTTCTGTGTTCATCGTCAATAAGGTCCAAGGGATACAGTAAACATATAGTGAAGCATCGGAATTTAATACTTGTCTCACAGGAGATGTTCAAAACATAGTCAGTAAGAAGAGTCAGTATTCTTGTACTTAAGTCGGCATTGTGCCTTTTGTATTTAATTCCGATGCAATTACTGTGTTTCATCGTCAATAAGTAGGTCCAAGCGATACGGTAAACATATAGTGAAGTATCGGAATTTAATACTGGTCTCACAGGAGATGTTCAAAACATAGTCGGTAAGAAGAGTCAGTCTTCTTGTACTTAAGTCGGCATTGTGCCTTTTGTATTTACATCTGAAGCAATTTCTGTGTTTCGTCGCAATAATAAGGTCCAAGGGATACAGTAAACCTGAAGTGAAGCATCGGAATCAATAACTAGTGTCACAGGAATAGTTGAAAACATAGACCGTAAGAAGAGCCACTCTTCTTGTACTTAAGTCAGCATTGTGCCTTTTGTATTTAATTCCGATGCAATTTTTGTATTTCATCGTCAATAAGAAGGTCCAAGCGATACAGTAAACATATAGTGAAGCATCGGAATTTAATACTGGTCTCACAGGAAATGTTCAAAACGTAGTCAGTAAGTAGAGTCAGTATTCTTGTATTTAAGTCGGCATTGTGCCTTTTGTATTTAATTCCGATGCAATTTCTGTGTTTCGTCGTCAATACGAAGGTCCAAGGGATACAGTAAACCTGAAGTGAAGCATCGGAATCTATAACTAGTGTCACAGGAATTGTTCAAAACATAGACAGTAAGAAGAGCCAGTCTTCTTATACTTAAGTCGGCATTGTGCCTCTTGTATTTAATTCCGATGCAATTTCTATGTTCCGTCGTCAATAAGAAGGTTAAAGGGCTACAGTAAACCTGAAGTGACACATCGGAATCTATAACTAGTGTCACAGGAATGGTTCAAAACATAGACAGTAAGAAGAGCCACTCTTCTTGTACTTAAGTCGGCATTGTGCCTTTTGTACTTAATTCCGATGCAATTTCTGTGTTTTTGATCGTCAATAAGAAGGTCCAAGGGATACAGTAAACATATAGTGAAGCATCGGAATTTAATACTGGTCTCACAGGAGATGTTCAAAACATAGTGAGTAAGAAGAGTCAGTCTTTTTGTACTTAAGTCGGCATTGTGCCTTTTGTATTTAATTCCGATGCAATTTCTGTGTTTCATCGTCAATAAGAAGGTCCAAGCGATACGGTATACATATAGTGAAGTATCGGAATTTAATACTGGTCTCACAGGAGATGTTCAAAACATAGTCAGTAAGAAGAGTCAGTCTTCTTGTACTTAAGTCGGCATTGTGCCTTTTGTATTTACATCTGAAGCAATTTCTGTGTTTCGTCGCAATAATAAGGTCCAAGGGATACAGTAAACCTGAAGTGAAGCATCGGAATCAATAAGTAGTGTCACAGGAATGGTTGAAAACATAGACCGTAAGAAGAGCCACTCTTCTTGTACTTAAGTCAGCATTGTGCCTTTTGTATTTAATTCCAATGTAATTTCTGTGTTTCATCGTCAATAAGAAGGTCCAAGCGATACAGTAAACATATAGTGAAGCATCGGAATTTAATACTGGTCTCACAGGAGGTGTTCAAAACATAGTCAGTAAGAAGAGTCAGTATTCTTGTACTTAAGTCGGCATTGTGCCTTTTGTATTTAATTCCGATGCAATTTCTGTGTTTCATCGTCAATAAGAAGGTCCAAGCGATACGGTAAACATATAGTGAAGTATCGGAATTTAATACTGGTCTCACAGGAGATGTTCAAAACATAGTCGGTAAGAAGAGTCAGTCTTCTTGTACTTAAGTCGGCATTGTGCCTTTTGTATTTACATCTGAAGCAATTTCTGTGTTTCGTCGCAATAATAAGGTCCAAGGGATACAGTAAACCTGAAGTGAAGCATCGGAATCAATAACTAGTGTCACAGGAATAGTTGAAAACATAGACCGTAAGAAGAGCCACTCTTCTTGTACTTAAGTCAGCATTGTGCCTTTTGTATTTAATTCCGATGCAATTTCTGTATTTCATCGTCAATAAGAAGGTCCAAGCGATACAGTAACCATATGGTGAAGCATCGGAATTTAATACTTGTCTCACAGGAAATGTTTAAAACATAGTCAGTAAGTAGAGTCAGTATTCTTGTACTTAAGTCGGCATTGTGCCTTTTGTATTTAATTCCGATGCAATTTCTGTGTTTCGTCGTCAATACGAAGGTCCAAGGGATACAGTAAACCTGAAGTGAAGCATCGGAATCTATAACTAGTGTCACAGGAATTGTTCAAAACATAGACAGTAAGAAGAGCCAGTCTTCTTGTACTTAAGTCGGCATTGTGCCTCTTGTATTTAATTCCGATGCAATTTCTATGTTTCGTCGTCAATAAGAAGGTCCAAGGGCTACAGTAAACCTGAAGTGACACATCGGAATCTATAACTAGTGCCACAGGAATGGTTCAAAACATAGACAGTAAGAAGAGCCAGTCTTCTTGTACTTAAGTCGGCATTGTGCCTTTTGTATTTAATCCCGATGCAATTTCGGTGTTTTGTCGTCAATTAGAAGGTCCAAGGGATACAGTAAACCTGAAGTGAAGCATCGTAATCTATAACTAGTGTCACAGGAATGGATCAAAACATAGACAGTAAGAAGAGACAGTCTTCTTGTACTTAAGTCGGCATTGTGCCTTTTGTATTTAATTCTGAAGCAATTTCTGTGTTTCGTCGTCAATAATAAGGTCCAAGGGATTCAGTAAACCTGAAGTGAAGCATCGGAATCTATAACTAGTGTCACAGGAATGGTTCAAAACATAGACAGTAAGAAGAGCCACTCTTCTTGTACTTAAGTCGGCATTGTGCCTTTTGTATTTAATTCCGAAGCAATTTCTGTGTTTCATCGTCAATAAGAAGGTCCAAGGGATACAGTAAACATATAGTGAAGCATCAGAATTTAATACTGGTCTCACAGGAGATGTTCAAAACATAGTCAGTAAGAAGAGTCAGTCTTTTTGTGCTTAAGTCGGCATTGTGCCTTTTGTATTTAATTCCGATGCAATTTCTGTGTTTCATCGTCAATAAGAAGGTCCAAGCGATACGGTATACATATAGTGAAGTATCGGAATTTAATACTGGTCTCACAGGAGATGTTCAAAACATAGTCAGTAAGAAGAGTCAGTCTTCTTGTACTTAAGTCGGCATTGTGCCTTTTGTATTTACATCTGAAGCAATTTCTGTGTTTCGTCGCAATAATAAGGTCCAAGGGATACAGTAAACCTGAAGTGAAGCATCGGAATCAATAACTAGTGTCACAGGAATGGTTGAAAACATAGACCGTAAGAAGAGCCACTCTTCTTGTACTTAAGTCAGCATTGTGCCTTTTGTATTTAATTCCAATGTAATTTCTGTGTTTCATCGTCAATAAGAAGGTCCAAGCGATACAGTAAACATATAGTGAAGCATCGGAATTTAATACTGGTCTCACAGGAAATGTTCAAATCATAGTCAGTAAGAAGAGTCAGTATTCTTGTACTTAAGTCGGCATTATGCCTTTTGTATTTAATTCCGATGCAATTTCTGTGTTTCGTCGTCAATACGAAGGTCCAAGGGATATAGTAAACCTGAAGTGAAGCATCGGAATCTATAACTAGTGTCACAGGAATTGTTCAAAACATAGACAGTAAGAAGAGCCAGCCTTCTTGTACTTAAGTCGGCATTGTGCCTTTTGTAATTAATTCCGATGCAATTTCTGTGTTTCGTCGTCAATAAGAAGGT
Source organism: Schistocerca piceifrons (assembly GCF_021461385.2). Lineage (NCBI taxonomy): Eukaryota > Metazoa > Arthropoda > Insecta > Orthoptera > Acrididae > Schistocerca > Schistocerca piceifrons. The sequence goes on from NW_025728257.1 coordinate 974,555, forward strand.
CCAAGGGCTACAGTAAACCTGAACTGAAACATCGGAATCTTGAACTAGTGCCACAGGAATGGTTCAAAACATAGACAGTAAGAAGAGCCAGTCTTCTTGTACTTAAGTCGGCATTGTGCCTTTTGTATTTAATCCCGATGCAATTTCTGTGTTTTGTCGTCAATAATAAAGTCCAAGGGATACAGTAAACCTGAAGTGAAGCATCGGAATCTATAACTAGTGTCACAGGAATGGTTCAAAACATAGACAGTAAGAAGAGCCACTCTTCTTGTACTTAAGTCGGCATTGTGCCTTTTGAATTTAATTCCGATGCAATTTCTGTGTTTCATCGTCAATAAGAAGGACCAAGGGATACAGTAAACAAATAGTGAAGCATCGGAATTTAATACTTATCTCACAGGAGGTGTTCAAAACATAGTCAGTAAGAAGAGTCAGTCTTTTTGTACTTAAGTCGGCATTGTGCCTTTTGTATTTAATTCCGATGCAATTTCTGTGTATCGTCGTCAATAAGAAGGTCCAAGGGATACAGTAAACCTGATGTGAAGCATCGGAATCTATAACTAGTGTCAAAGGAATGGTTCAAACATAGACAGTAAGAAGAGCCAGTCTTCTTGTACTTAAGTCGGAATTGTGACTTTTGTATTTAATTTCGATGCAATTTCTGTGTTTCGTCGTCAATAAGAAGGTCCAAGGGATACAGTAAACCTGAGGTGAAGCATCGGAATCCATAACTAGTGTCACAGGAATGGTTGAAAACATAGACCGTAAGAAGAGCCACTCTTCATGTACTTAAGTCGGCATTGTGCCTTTTGTATTTAATTCCGATGTAATTTCTGAGTTTCATCGTCAATAAGAAGGTGCATGTGATACAGTAAACATATAGTGTGGCATCGGAATTTAATTCTGGTCCCATAGGAGATGTTCAAAACATAGCCAGTAAGAAGAGTCAGTCTTCTTGTACTTAAGTCGGCATTGTGCCATTTGTATTTAATTCCGATGCAATTTTTGTGTTTCGTCGTCAATACGAAGGTCCAAGGGATACAGTAAATCTGAAGTGAAGCTTCGGAATCCATAACTAGTGTCACAGGAATGGTTGAAAGCATAGACCGTAAGAAGAGCCACTCTTCTTGTACGTAAGTCAGCATTGTGCCTTTTATATTTAATTCCGACGCAATTTCTGTCATTCATCGTCAATAAGAAGGTCCAAGCGATACAGTAAACATATAGTGAAGCATCGGAATTTATTACTTGTCTCACAGGAAATGTTCAAAGCATAGTCAGTAAGAAAAGTCAGTATTCTTGTAGTTAAGTCGGCATTGTGCCTTTTGTATTTAATTCCGATGCAATTTCTGTGTTTCGTCGTCAATACGACGGTCCAAGGGATACAGTAAACCTGAAGTCAAGCATCGTAATCCATAACTAGTGTCACAGGAATTGTTCAAAACATAGACAGTGAGAAGAGCCAGTCTTCTTGTACTTAAGTCGGCATTGTGCCTTTTGTATTTAATTCCGATGCAATTTCTGTGTTTAATCGTCAATAAGAAGGTCCAAGGGATACAGTAAACATATAGTGAAGCATCGGAATTTAATACTGGTCTCACAGGAGGTGTTCAAAACATAGTCAGTAAGAAGAGTCAGTATTCTTGTACTTAAGTCGGCATTGTGCCTTTTGTATTTAATTCCGATGCAATTTCTGTGTTTCATCGTCAATAAGAAGGTCCAAGCGATACGGTAAACATATAGTGAAGTATCGGAATTTAATACTGGTCTCACAGGAGATGTTCAAAACATAGTCGGTAAGAAGAGTCAGTCTTCTTGTACTTATGTCGGCATTGTGCCTTTTGTATTTACATCTGAAGCAATTTCTGTGTTTCGTCGCAATAATAAGGTCCAAGGGATACAGTAAACCTGAAGTGAAGCATCGGAATCAATAACTAGTGTCACAGGAATAGTTGAAAACATAGACCGTAAGAAGAGCCACTCTTCTTGTACTTAAGTCAGCATTGTGCCTTTTGTATTTAATTCCGATGCAATTTCTGTATTTCATCGTCAATAAGAAGGTCCAAGCGATACAGTAACCATATGGTGAAGCATCGGAATTTAATACTTGTCTCACAGGAAATGTTTAAAACATAGTCAGTAAGTAGAGTCAGTATTCTTGTACTTAAGTCGGCATTGTGCCTTTTGTATTTAATTCCGATGCAATTTCTGTGTTTCGTCGTCAATACGAAGGTCCAAGGGATACAGTAAACCTGAAGTGAAGCATCGGAATCTATAACTAGTGTCACAGGAATTGTTCAAAACATAGACAGTAAGAAGAGCCAGTCTTCTTGTACTTAAGTCGGCATTGTGCCTCTTGTATTTAATTCCGATGCAATTTCTATGTTTCGTCGTCAATAAGAAGGTCCAAGGGCTACAGTAAACCTGAAGTGACACATCGGAATCTATAACTAGTGCCACAGGAATGGTTCAAAACATAGACAGTAAGAAGAGCCAGTCTTCTTGTACTTAAGTCGGCATTGTGCCTTTTGTATTTAATCCCGATGCAATTTCGGTGTTTTGTCGTCAATTAGAAGGTCCAAGGGATACAGTAAACCTGAAGTGAAGCATCGGAATCTATAACTAGTGTCACAGGAATGGATCAAAACATAGACAGTAAGAAGAGACAGTCTTCTTGTACTTAAGTCGGCATTGTGCCTTTTGTATTTAATTCTGAAGCAATTTCTGTGTTTCGTCGTCAATAATAAGGTCCAAGGGATTCAGTAAACCTGAAGTGAAGCATCTGAATCTATAACTAGTGTCACAGGAATGGTTCAAAACATAGACAGTAAGAAGAGCCATTCTTCTTGTACTTAAGTCGGCATTGTGCCTTTTGTATTTAATTCCGAAGCAATTTCTGTGTTTCATCGTCAATAAGAAGGTCCAAGGGATACAGCAAACATATAGTGAAGCATCGGAATTTAATACTGGTCTCACAGGAGATGTTCAAAACATAGTCAGTAAGAAGAGTCAGTCTTTTTGTGCTTAAGTCGGCATTGTGCCTTTTGTATTTAATTCCGATGCAATTTCTGTGTTTCATCGTCAATAAGAAGGTCCAAGCGATACGGTATACATATAGTGAAGTATCGGAATTTAATACTGGTCTCACAGGAGATGTTCAAAACATAGTCAGTAAGAAGAGTCAGTCTTCTTGTACTTAAGTCGGCATTGTGCCTTTTGTATTTACATCTGAAGCAATTTCTGTGTTTCGTCGCAATAATAAGGTCCAAGGGATACAGTAAACCTGAAGTGAAGCATCGGAATCAATAACTAGTGTCACAGGAATGGTTGAAAACATAGACCGTAAGAAGAGCCACTCTTCTTGTACTTAAGTCAGCATTGTGCCTTTTGTATTTAATTCCAATGTAATTTCTGTGTTTCATCGTCAATAAGAAGGTCCAAGCGATACAGTAAACATATAGTGAAGCATCGGAATTTAATACTGGTCTCACAGGAAATGTTCAAATCATAGTCAGTAAGAAGAGTCAGTATTCTTGTACTTAAGTCGGCATTGTGCCTTTTGTATTTAATTCCGATGCAATTTCTGTGTTTCGTCGTCAATACGAAGGTCCAAGGGATATAGTAAACCTCAAGTGAAGCATCGGAATCTATAACTAGTGTCACAGGAATTGTTCAAAACATAGACAGTAAGAAGAGCCAGCCTTCTTGTACTTAAGTCGGCATTGTGCCTTTTGTAATTAATTCCGATGCAATTTCTGTGTTTCGTCGTCAATAAGAAGGTCCAAGGGCTACAGTAAACCTGAACTGAAACATCGGAATCTTGAACTAGTGCCACAGGAATGGTTCAAAACATAGACAGTAAGAAGAGCCAGTCTTCTTGTACTTAAGTCGGCATTGTGCCTTTTGTATTTAATCCCGATGCAATTTCTGTGTTTTGTCGTCAATAATAAAGTCCAAGGGATACAGTAAACCTGAAGTGAAGCATCGGAATCTATAACTAGTGTCACAGGAATGGTTCAAAACATAGACAGTAAGAAGAGCCACTCTTCTTGTACTTAAGTCGGCATTGTGCCTTTTGTATTTAATTCCGATGCAATTTCTGTGTTTCATCGTCAATAAGAAGGACCAAGGGATACAGTAAACAAATAGTGAAGCATCGGAATTTAATACTTATCTCACAGGAGGTGTTCAAAACATAGTCAGTAAGAAGAGTCAGTCTTTTTGTACTTAAGTCGGCATTGTGCCTTTTGTATTTAATTCCGATGCAATTTCTGTGTATCGTCGTCAATAAGAAGGTCCAAGGGATACAGTAAACCTGATGTGAAGCATCGGAATCTATAACTAGTGTCAAAGGAATGGTTCAAACATAGACAGTAAGAAGAGCCAGTCTTCTTGTACTTAAGTCGGAATTGTGACTTTTGTATTTAATTTCGATGCAATTTCTGTGTTTCGTCGTCAATAAGAAGGTCCAAGGGATACAGTAAACCTGAGGTGAAGCATCGGAATCCATAACTAGTGTCACAGGAATGGTTGAAAACATAGACCGTAAGAAGAGCCACTCTTCATGTACTTAAGTCGGCATTGTGCCTTTTGTATTTAATTCCGATGTAATTTCTGAGTTTCATCGTCAATAAGAAGGTGCATGTGATACAGTAAACATATAGTGTGGCATCGGAATTTAATTCTGGTCCCATAGGAGATGTTCAAAACATAGCCAGTAAGAAGAGTCAGTCTTCTTGTACTTAAGTCGGCATTGTGCCATTTGTATTTAATTCCGATGCAATTTTTGTGTTTCGTCGTCAATACGAAGGTCCAAGGGATACAGTAAATCTGAAGTGAAGCTTCGGAATCCATAACTAGTGTCACAGGAATGGTTGAAAGCATAGACCGTAAGAAGAGCCACTCTTCTTGTACGTAAGTCAGCATTGTGCCTTTTATATTTAATTCCGACGCAATTTCTGTCATTCATCGTCAATAAGAAGGTCCAAGCGATACAGTAAACATATAGTGAAGCATCGGAATTTATTACTTGTCTCACAGGAAATGTTCAAAGCATAGTCAGTAAGAAAAGTCAGTATTCTTGTAGTTAAGTCGGCATTGTGCCTTTTGTATTTAATTCCGATGCAATTTCTGTGTTTCGTCGTCAATACGACGGTCCAAGGGATACAGTAAACCTGAAGTCAAGCATCGTAATCCATAACTAGTGTCACAGGAATTGTTCAAAACATAGACAGTGAGAAGAGCCAGTCTTCTTGTACTTAAGTCGGCATTGTGCCTTTTGTATTTAATTCCGATGCAATTTCTGTGTTTAATCGTCAATAAGAAGGTCCAAGGGATACAGTAAACATATAGTGAAGCATCGGAATTTAATACTGGTCTCACAGGAGGTGTTCAAAACATAGTCAGTAAGAAGAGTCAGTATTCTTGTACTTAAGTCGGCATTGTGCCTTTTGTATTTAATTCCGATGCAATTTCTGTGTTTCATCGTCAATAAGAAGGTCCAAGCGATACGGTATACATATAGTGGAGTATCAGATTTAATACTGGTCTCACAGGAGATGTTCAAAACATAGTCGGTAAGAAGAGTCAGTCTTCTTGTACTTATGTCGGCATTGTGCCTTTTGTATTTACATCTGAAGCAATTTCTGTGTTTCGTCGCAATAATAAGGTCCAAGGGATACAGTAAACCTGAAGTGAAGCATCGGAATCTATAACTAGTGCCACAGGAATGGTTCAAAACATAGACAGTAAGAAGAGCCAGTCTTCTTGTACTTAAGTCGGCATTGTGCCATTTGTATTTAATCCCGATGCAATTTCGGTGTTTTGTCGTCAATTAGAAGGTCCAAGGGATACAGTAAACCTGAAGTGAAGCATCGGAATCTATAACTAGTGTCACAGGAATGGATCAAAACATAGACAGTAAGAAGAGACAGTCTTCTTGTACTTAAGTCGGCATTGTGCCTTTTGTATTTAATTCTGAAGCAATTTCTGTGTTTCGTCGTCAATAATAAGGTCCAAGGGATTCAGTAAACCTGAAGTGAAGCATCGGAATCTATAACTAGTGTCACAGGAATGGTTCAAAACATAGACAGTAAGAAGAGCCACTCTTCTTGTACTTAAGTCGGCATTGTGCCTTTTGTATTTAATTCCGAAGCAATTTCTGTGTTTCATCGTCAATAAGAAGGTCCAAGGGATACAGTAAACATATAGTGAAGCATCGGAATTTAATACTGGTCTCACAGGAGATGTTCAAAACATAGTCAGTAAGAAGAGTCAGTCTTTTTGTGCTTAAGTCGGCATTGTGCCTTTTGTATTTAATTCCGATGCAATTTCTGTGTTTCATCGTCAATAAGAAGGTCCAAGCGATACGGTATACATATAGTGGAGTATCAGATTTAATACTGGTCTCACAGGAGATGTTCAAAACATAGTCAGTAAGAAGAGTCAGTCTTCTTGTACTTAAGTCGGCATTGTGACTTTTGTATTTACATCTGAAGCAATTTCTGTGTTTCGTCGCAATAACAAGGTCCAAGGGATACAGTAAACCTGAAGTGAAGCATCGGAAACAATAACTAGTGTCACAGGAATGGTTAAAAACATAGACCGTAAGAAGAGCCACTCTTCTTGTACTTAAGTCAGCATTGTGCCTTTTGTATTTAATTCCGATGCAATTTCTGTATTTCATCGTCAATAACAAGGTCCAAGCGATACGGTAAACATATAGTGAAGCATCGGAATTTAATACTGGTCTCACAGGAAATGTTCAAAACATAGTCAGTAAGTAGAGTCAGTGTTCTTGTACTAAAGTCGGCATTGTGCCTTTTGTATTTAATTCCGATGCAATTTCTGTGTTTCGTCGTCAACACGAAGGTCCAAGGGATACAGTAAACCTGAAGTGAAGCATCGGAATCTATAACTAGTGTCACAGGAATTGTTCAAAACATAGACAGTAAGAAGAGCCAGTCTTCTTGTACTTAAGCCGGCATTGTGCCTTTTGTATTTAATCCCGATGCAATTTCGGTGTTTTGTCGTCAATTAGAAGGTCCAAGGGATACAGTAAACCTGAAGTGAAGCATCGGAATCTATAACTAGTGTCACAGGAATGGATCAAAACATAGACAGTAAGAAGAGCCAGTCTTCTTGTACTTAAGTCGGCATTGTGCCTTTTGTATTTAATTCTGAAGCAATTTCTGTGTTTCGTCGTCAATAATAAGGTCCAAGGGATACAGTAAACCTGAAGTGAAGCATCGGAATCTATAACTAGTGTCACAGGAATGGTTCAAAACATAGACAGTAAGAAGAGCCACTCTTCGTGTACTTAAGTTGGCATTGTGCCTTTTGTATTTAATTCCGATGCAATTTCTGTGTTTCATCGTCAATAAGCTCCAAGGGATACAGTAAACATATAGTGAAGCATCGGAATTTAATACTGGTCTCACAGGAGATGTTCAAAACATAGTCAGTAAGAAGAGTCAGTATTCTTGTACTTAAGTCGGCATTGTGCCTTTTGTATTTAATTCCGATGCAATTACTGTGGTTCATCGTCAATAAGAAGGTCCAAGCGATACGGTAAACATATAGTGAAGTATCGGAATTTAATACTGGTCTCACAGGAGATGTTCAATACATTGTCGGTAAGAAGAGTCAGTCTTCTTGTACTTAAGTCGGCATTGTGCCTTTTGTATTTACATCTGAAGCAATTTTTGTGTTTCGTCGCAATAATAAGGTCCAAGGGATACAGACAACCTGAAGTGAAGCATCGGAATCAATAACTAGTGTCACAGGAATTGTTGAAAACATAGACCGTAAGAAGAGCCACTCTTCTTGTACTTAAGTCAGCATTGTGCCTTTTGTATTTAATTCCGATGCAATTTCTGTATTTCATCGTCAATAAGAAGGTCCAAGCGATACAGTAAACATATAGTGAAGCATCGGAATTTAATACTGGTCTCACAGGAAATGTTCAAAACATAGTCAGTAAGTAGAGCCAGTATTCTTGTACTTAAGTCGACATTGTGCCTTTTGTATTTAATTCCGATGCAATTTCTGTGTTTCGTCGTCAATACGAAGGTCCAAGGGATACAGTAAACCTGAAGTGAAGCATCAGAATCTATAACTAGTGCCACAGGAATTGTTCAAAACATAGACAGTAAGAAGAGCCAGTCTTCTTGTACTTAAGTCGGCATTGTGCCTCTTGTATTTAATTCCGATGCAATTTCTATGTTTCGTCGTCAATAAGAAGGTCCAAGGGCTACAGTAAACCTGAAGCGACGCATCGGAATCTATAACTAGTGCCACAGGAATGGTTCAAAACATAGACAGTAAGAAGAGCCAGTCTTCTTGTACTTAAGTCGGCATTGTGCCTTTTGTATTTAATCCCGATGCAATTTCGGTGTTTTGTCGTCAATTAGAAGGTCCAAGGGATACAGTAAACCTGAAGTGGAGCATCGGAATCTATAACTAGTGTCACAGGAATGGATCAAAACATAGACAGTAAGAAGAGCCAGTCTTCTTGTACTTAAGTCGGCATTGTCCCTTTTGTATTTAATTCTGAAGCAATTTCTGTGTTTCGACGTCAATAATAAGGTCCAAGGGATACAGTAAACCTGAAGTGAAGTATCGGAATCTATAACTAGTGTCACAGGAATGGTTCAAAACATAGACAGTAAGAAGAGCCACTCCTCTTGTACTTAAGTCGGCATTGTGCCTTTTGTATTTAATTCCGATGCAATTTCTGTGTTTCATCGTCAATCAGAAGGTCCAAGGGATACAGTAAACATATAGTGAAGCATCGGAATTTAATACTGGTCTCACAGGAGATGTTCAAAACATAGTCAGTAAGAAGAGTCAGTCTTTTTGTACTTAAGTCGGCATTGTGCCTTTTGTATTTAATTCCGATGCAATTTCTGTGTTTCATCGTCAATAAGAAGGTCCAAGCTATACGGTATACATATAGTGAAGTATCGGAATTTAATACTGGTCTCTCAGGAGATGTTCAAAACATAGTCAGTAAGAAGAGTCAGTCTTCTTGTACTTAAGTCGGCATTGTGCCTTTTGTATTTACATCTGAAGCAATTTCTGTGTTTCGTCGCAATAATAAGGTCCAAGGGATACAGTAAACCTGAAGTGAAGCATCGGAATCAATAACTAGTGTCACAGGAATGGTTGAAAACATAGACCGTAAGAAGAGCCACTCTTCTTGTACTTAAGTCAGCATTGCGCCTTTTGTATTTAATTCCGATGCAATTTCTGTGTTTCATCGTCAATAAGAAGGTCCAAGCGATACAGTAAACATATAGTGAAGCATCGGAATTTAATACTGGTCTCACAGGAAATGTTCAAATCATAGTCAGTAAGAAGAGTCAGTATTCTTGTACTTAAGTCGGCATTGTGCCTTTTGTACTTAATTCCGATGCAATTTCTGTGTTTCGTCGTCAATACGAAGGTCCAAGGGATATAGTAAACCTGAAGTGAAGCATCGGAATCTATAACTAGTGTCACAGGAATTGTTCAAAACATAGACAGTAAGAAGAGCCAGTCTTCTTGTACTTAAGTCGGCATTGTGCCTTTTGTAATTAATTCCGATGCAATTTCTGTGTTTCGTCGTCAATAAGAAGGTCCAAGGGCTACAGTAAACCTGAAGTGAAACATCGGAATCTTGAACTAGTGTCACAGGAATGGATCAAAACATAGACAGTAAGAAGAGACAGTCTTCTTGTACTTAAGTCGGCATTGTGCCTTTTGTATTTAATTCTGAAGCAATTTCTGTGTTTCGTCGTCAATAATAAGGTCCAAGGGATTCAGTAAACCTGAAGTGAAGCATCGGAATCTATAACTAGTGTCACAGGAATGGTTCAAAACATAGACAGTAAGAAGAGCCACTCTTCTTGTACTTAAGTCGGCATTGTGCCTTTTGTATTTAATTCCGAAGCAATTTCTGTGTTTCATCGTCAATAAGAAGGTCCAAGGGATACAGTAAACATATAGTGAAGCATCGGAATTTAATACTGGTCTCACAGGAGATGTTCAAAACATAGTCAGTAAGAAGAGTCAGTCTTTTTGTGCTTAAGTCGGCATTGTGCCTTTTGTATTTAATTCCGATGCAATTTCTGTGTTTCATCGTCAATAAGAAGGTCCAAGCGATACGGTATACATATAGTGGAGTATCAGAATTTAATACTGGTCTCACAGGAGATGTTCAAAACATAGTCAGTAAGAAGAGTCAGTCTTCTTGTACTTAAGTCGGCATTGTGACTTTTGTATTTACATCTGAAGCAATTTCTGTGTTTCGTCGCAATAACAAGGTCCAAGGGATACAGTAAACCTGAAGTGAAGCATCGGAAACAATAACTAGTGTCACAGGAATGGTTAAAAACATAGACCGTAAGAAGAGCCACTCTTCTTGTACTTAAGTCAGCATTGTGCCTTTTGTATTTAATTCCGATGCAATTTCTGTATTTCATCGTCAATAACAAGGTCCAAGCGATACGGTAAACATATAGTGAAGCATCGGAATTTAATACTGGTCTCACAGGAAATGTTCAAAACATAGTCAGTAAGTAGAGTCAGTGTTCTTGTACTAAAGTCGGCATTGTGCCTTTTGTATTTAATTCCGATGCAATTTCTGTGTTTCGTCGTCAACACGAAGGTCCAAGGGATACAGTAAACCTGAAGTGAAGCATCGGAATCTATAACTAGTGTCACAGGAATTGTTCAAAACATAGACAGTAAGAAGAGCCAGTCTTCTTGTACTTAAGCCGGCATTGTGCCTTTTGTATTTAATCCCGATGCAATTTCGGTGTTTTGTCGTCAATTAGAAGGTCCAAGGGATACAGTAAACCTGAAGTGAAGCATCGGAATCTATAACTAGTGTCACAGGAATGGATCAAAACATAGACAGTAAGAAGAGCCAGTCTTCTTGTACTTAAGTCGGCATTGTGCCTTTTGTATTTAATTCTGAAGCAATTTCTGTGTTTCGTCGTCAATAATAAGGTCCAAGGGATACAGTAAACCTGAAGTGAAGCATCGGAATCTATAACTAGTGTCACAGGAATGGTTCAAAACATAGACAGTAAGAAGAGCCACTCTTCGTGTACTTAAGTTGGCATTGTGCCTTTTGTATTTAATTCCGATGCAATTTCTGTGTTTCATCGTCAATAAGCTCCAAGGGATACAGTAAACATATAGTGAAGCATCGGAATTTAATACTGGTCTCACAGGAGATGTTCAAAACATAGTCAGTAAGAAGAGTCAGTATTCTTGTACTTAAGTCGGCATTGTGCCTTTTGTATTTAATTCCGATGCAATTACTGTGGTTCATCGTCAATAAGAAGGTCCAAGCGATACGGTAAACATATAGTGAAGTATCGGAATTTAATACTGGTCTCACAGGAGATGTTCAATACATTGTCGGTAAGAAGAGTCAGTCTTCTTGTACTTAAGTCGGCATTGTGCCTTTTGTATTTACATCTGAAGCAATTTTTGTGTTTCGTCGCAATAATAAGGTCCAAGGGATACAGAAAACCTGAAGTGAAGCATCGGAATCAATAACTAGTGTCACAGGAATTGTTGAAAACATAGACCGTAAGAAGAGCCACTCTTCTTGTACTTAAGTCAGCATTGTGCCTTTTGTATTTAATTCCGATGCAATTTCTGTATTTCATCGTCAATAAGAAGGTCCAAGCGATACAGTAAACATATAGTGAAGCATCGGAATTTAATACTGGTCTCACAGGAAATGTTCAAAACATAGTCAGTAAGTAGAGCCAGTATTCTTGTACTTAAGTCGACATTGTGCCTTTTGTATTTAATTCCGATGCAATTTCTGTGTTTCGTCGTCAATACTAAGGTCCAAGGGATACAGTAAACCTGAAGTGAAGCATCGGAATCTATAACTAGTGCCACAGGAATTGTTCAAAACATAGACAGTAAGAAGAGCCAGTCTTCTTGTACTTAAGTCGGCATTGTGCCTCTTGTATTTAATTCCGATGCAATTTCTATGTTTCGTCGTCAATAAGAAGGTCCAAGGGCTACAGTAAACCTGAAGCGACGCATCGGAATCTATAACTAGTGCCACAGGAATGGTTCAAAACATAGACAGTAAGAAGAGCCAGTCTTCTTGTACTTAAGTCGGCATTGTGCCTTTTGTATTTAATCCCGATGCAATTTCGGTGTTTTGTCGTCAATTAGAAGGTCCAAGGGATACAGTAAACCTGAAGTGGAGCATCGGAATCTATAACTAGTGTCACAGGAATGGATCAAAACATAGACAGTAAGAAGAGCCAGTCTTCTTGTACTTAAGTCGGCATTGTCCCTTTTGTATTTAATTCTGAAGCAATTTCTGTGTTTCGACGTCAATAATAAGGTCCAAGGGATACAGTAAACCTGAAGTGAAGTATCGGAATCTATAACTAGTGTCACAGGAATGGTTCAAAACATAGACAGTAAGAAGAGCCACTCCTCTTGTACTTAAGTCGGCATTGTGCCTTTTGTATTTAATTCCGATGCAATTTCTGTGTTTCATCGTCAATCAGAAGGTCCAAGGGATACAGTAAACATATAGTGAAGCATCGGAATTTAATACTGGTCTCACAGGAGATGTTCAAAACATAGTCAGTAAGAAGAGTCAGTCTTTTTGTACTTAAGTCGGCATTGTGCCTTTTGTATTTAATTCCGATGCAATTTCTGTGTTTCATCGTCAATAAGAGGGTCCAAGCTATACGGTATACATATAGTGAAGTATCGGAATTTAATACTGGTCTCTCAGGAGATGTTCAAAACATAGTCAGTAAGAAGAGTCAGTCTTCTTGTACTTAAGTCGGCATTGTGCCTTTTGTATTTACATCTGAAGCAATTTCTGTGTTTCGTCGCAATAATAAGGTCCAAGGGATACAGTAAACCTGAAGTGAAGCATCGGAATCAATAACTAGTGTCACAGGAATGGTTGAAAACATAGACCGTAAGAAGAGCCACTCTTCTTGTACTTAAGTCAGCATTGCGCCTTTTGTATTTAATTCCGATGCAATTTCTGTGTTTCATCGTCAATAAGAAGGTCCAAGCGATACAGTAAACATATAGTGAAGCATCGGAATTTAATACTGGTCTCACAGGAAATGTTCAAATCATAGTCAGTAAGAAGAGTCAGTATTCTTGTACTTAAGTCGGCATTGTGCCTTTTGTACTTAATTCCGATGCAATTTCTGTGTTTCGTCGTCAATACGAAGGTCCAAGGGATATAGTAAACCTGAAGTGAAGCATCGGAATCTATAACTAGTGTCACAGGAATTGTTCAAAACATAGACAGTAAGAAGAGCCAGTCTTCTTGTACTTAAGTCGGCATTGTGCCTTTTGTAATTAATTCCGATGCAATTTCTGTGTTTCGTCGTCAATAAGAAGGTCCAAGGGCTACAGTAAACCTGAAGTGAAACATCGGAATCTTGAACTAGTGCCACAGGAATGGTTCAAAACATAGACAGTAAGAAGAGCCAGTCCTCTTGTACTTAAGTCGGCATTGTGCCTTTTGTATTTAATCCCGATGCAATTTCTGTGTTTTGTCGTCAATAATAAAGTCCAAGGGACACAGTAAACCTGAAGTGAAGCATCGGAATCTATAACTAGTGTCACAGGAATGGTTCAAAACATAGACAGTAAGAAGGGCCACTCTTCTTGTACTTAAGTCGGCATTGTGCCTTTTGTATTTAATTCCGATGCAATTTCTGTGTTTCATCGTCAATAAGAAGGTCCAAGGGATACAGTAAACAAATAGTGAAGCATCAGAATTTAATACTGGTCTCACAGGAGGAGTTCAAAACATAGTCAGTAAGAAGAGTCAGTCTTTTTGTACTTAAGTCGGCATTGTGCCTTTTGTATTTAATTCCGATGCAATTTCTGTGTATCGTCGTCAATAAGAAGGTCCAAGGGATACAGTAAACCTGATGTGAAGCATCGGAATCTATAACTAGTGTGAAAGGATTGGTTCAATCATAGACAGTAAGAAGAGCCAGTCTTCTTGTACTTAAGTCGGAATTGTGACTTTTGTATTTAATTCCGATGCAATTTCTGTGTTTCGTCGTCAATAAGAAGGTCCAAGGGATAGAGTAAACCTGAGGTGAAGCATCGGAATCCATAACTAGTGTCACAGGAATGGTTGAAAACATAGACCGTAAGAAGAGCCACTCTTCATGTACTTAAGTCGGCATTGTGCCTTTTGTATTTAATTCCGATGTAATTTCTGTGTTTCGTCGTCAATACGAAGGTCCAAGGGATACAGTAAACCTGAAGTGAAGCATCGGAATCTATAACTACTGTCACAGGAATTGTTCAAAACATAGACAGTAAGAAGAGTCAGTCTTCTTGTACTTAAGTCGGCATTGTGCCATTTGTATTTAATTCCGATGCAATTTTTGTGTTTCGTCGTCAATACGAAGGTCCAAGGGATACAGTAAATCTGAAGTGAAGCTTCGGAATCCATAACTAGTGTCACAGGAATGGTTGAAAGCATAGACCGTAAGAAGAGCCACTCTTCTTGTACTTAAGTCGGCATTGTGCCTCTTGTATTTAATTCCGATGCAATTTTTATGTTTCGTCGTCAATAAGAAGGTGCATGTGATACAGTAAACATATAGTGAAGCATCGGAATTTAATACTGGTCTCACGGGAGGTGTTCAAAACATAGTCAGTAAGAAGAGTCAGTCTTCTTGTACTTAAGCCGGCATTGTGCCTTTTGTATTTAATTCCGATGCAATTTATGTGTCTCGTCGTCAATAAGAAGGTCCAAGGGATACAATAAACCTGAAGTGAAGCATCGGAATCTATAACTAGTGCCACAGGAATGGTACAAATATAGACAGTAAGAAGAGCCAGTCTTCTTGTACTTAAGACGTCATTGTGCCTTTTGTATTCCATTCCGATGCAATTTTTATGTTTTGTCGTCAATAAGAAGGTCCAAGGGATACAGTAACCCTGAAGTGAAGCATCGGAATCTATAACTAGTGTCATAGGAATGGTTCAAAACATAGACAGTAAGAAGAGCCAATCTTCTTGTACTTGAGTCGGCATTGAGCCTATTGTATTTAATTCCGACGCAATTTCTGTGTTTCGTCGTCAATAAGAAGGTCCAAGGGATACAGTAAACCCGAGGTGAAGCATCGCAATCTATAACTAGTGCCACAGGAATGGTTCAAAGCATAGACAGTAAGAAGAGCCAGTCTTCTTGTCCTTAAGTCGACATTGTGCCTTTCGTATTTAATTCCGATGCAATTTCTGTGTTTCATCGTCATAAGAAGGTGCAAGGGATACAGTAAAAATATAGTGTGGCATCGGAATTTAATACTGGTCTCACAGGAGATGTTCGAAACATAGTCAGTAAGAAGAGTCAGTCTTCTTGTACTTAAGTCGGCATTGTGCCTTTTGTATTTAATTCCGATGCTATTTTTGTGTTTCGACGTCAATAAGAAGGTCCAAGGGATACAGTAAATCTGAAGTGAAGCATCGGAATCCATAACTAGTGTCACAGGAATGGTTGAATACATAGACCGTAAGACGAGCCACTCTTCTTGTACTTAAGTCAGCATTGTGCCTTTTGTATTTAATTCCGATGCAATTTCTGTGTTTCATCGTCAATAAGAAGGTCCAAGCGATACAGTAAACATATAGTGAACCATCGGAATTTAATACTGGTCTCACAGGAAATGTTCAACACATAGTCGGTAAGAAGAGCCAATATTCTTGTACTTAAGTCGGCATTGTGCATTTTGTATTTAATTCCGATGCAATTTCTGTGTTTCGTCGTCAATACGAAGGTCCAAGGGATACAGTAAACCTGAAGTGAAGCATCGGAATCTATAACTAGTGTCACAGGAATTGTTCAAAACATAGACAGTAAGAAGAGTCAGTCTTCTTGTACTTAAGTCGGCATTGTGCCTTTTGTATTTAATACCGATGCAATTTCTGTGTTTCGTCGTCAATAAGAAGGTCCAAGGGCTACAGAAAACCTGAAGTGAAACATCGGAATCTATAACTAGTGCCACAGGAATGGTTCAAAACATAGACAGTAAGAAGAGCCAGTCTTCTTGTACTTAAGTCGGCATTGTGCCTTTTGTGTTTAATCCCGATTAATTTCGGTGTTTTGTCGTCAATTAGAAGGTCCAAGGGATACAGTAAACCTGAAGTGAGCATCGGAATCTATAACTAGTGTCACAGGAATGGTTCAAAACATAGACAGTAAGAAGAGCCAGTCTTCTTGTACTTAAGTCGGGATTGTGCCTTTTGTATTTAATTCTGAAGCAATTTCTGTGTTTCGTCGTCAATAATAAGGTCCAAGGGGTACAGTAAACCTGAAGTGAAGCATCGGAATCTATAACTAGTGTCACAGGAATGGTTCAAAGCATAGACAGTAAGAAGAGCCACTCTTCTTGTACTTAAGTCGGCATTGTGCCTGTTGTATTTAATTCCGATGCAATTTCTGTGTTTCATCGTCAATAATAAGGTCCAAGGGATCCAGTAAACATATAGTGAAGCATCGGAATTTAATACTGGTCTCACAGGAGATGTTCAAAACATAGTCAGTAAGAAGATTCAGTCTTTTTGTACTTAAGTCGGCATTGTGCCTTTTTTATTTAATTCCGATGCAATATCTGTGTTTCATCGTCAATAAGAAGGTCCAAGCGATACAGTAAACATATAGTGAAGCATCGGAATTTAATACTGGTCTCACAGGAGGTGTTCAAAGCATAGTCAGTAAGAAGAGTCAGTTTTCTTGTACTTAAGTCGGCATTGTGCCTTTTTATTTAATTCCGATGCAATTTCTGTGTCTCGTCGTCAATAAGAAGGTCCAAGGGATACAGTAAACCTGAAGTGAAGCATCGGAATCTATAACAAGTGTCACAGCAATGGTTCAAAACATAGACAGTAAGAAGAGCCAGTCTTCTTGTACTTAAGTCGGCATTGTGCCTTTTGTATTTAAATCTGAAGCATTTTTCTGTGTTTCGTCGCAATAATAAGGTCCAAGGGATACAGTAAACCTGAAGTGAAGCATCGGAATCAATAACTAGTGTCACAGGAATTGTTCAAAACATAGACAGTAAGAAGAGCCAGTCTTCCTGTACTTGAGTCGGCATTGTGCCTCTTGTATATAATTCCGACGCAATTTCTGTGTTTCGTCGTCAATAAGAAGGTCCAAGGGATACAGTAAACCCGAAGTGAATCATCGCAATCTATAACTAGTGCCACAGGAATGGTTCAAAACATAGACAGTAAGAAGAGCCAGTCTTCTTGTACTTAAGTCGGCATTGTGCCTTTCGTATTTAATTCCGATGCAATTTCTGTGTTTCATCGTCAATAAGAAGGTGCAAGGGATACAGTAAAAATATAGTGTGGTATCCGAATTTAATACTGGTCTCACGGGAGATGTTCAAAACATAGTCAGTAAGAAGAGTCAGTCTTCATGTACTTAAGTCGGCATTGTGCCTTTTGCATTAAATTCCGATGCAATTTTTGTGTTTCGTCGTCAATAAGAAGGTCCAAGGGATACAGTAAATCTGAAGTGAAGCATCGGAATCCATAACTAGTGTCACAGGAATGGTTGAATACATAGACCGTATGACGAGCCACTCTTCGTGTACTTAAGTCAGCATTGTGCCTTTTGTATTTAATTCCGATGCAATTTCTGTGTTTCATCGTCAACAAGAAGGTCCAAGCGATACAGTAAACATATAGTGAAGCATCGGAATTTAATACTGGTCTCAAAGGAAATGTTCAACACATAGTTAGTAAGAAGGGCCAGTATTCTTGTACTTAAGTCGGCATTGTGTCTTTTGTATTTAATTCCGATGCAATTTCTGTGTTTCGTCGTCAATACGAAGGTCCAAGGGATACAGGAAACCTGAAGTGAAGCATCGGAATCTATAACTAGTGTCACAGGAATTGTTCAACACATAGACAGTAAGAAGAGCCAGTCTTCTTGTACTTAAGTCGGCATTGTGCCTTTTGTATTTAATTCCGATGCAATTTTTGTGTTTCGTCGTCAATAAGAAGGTCCAAGGGATACAGTAAATCTGAAGTGAAGCATCGGAATCCATAACTAGTGTCACAGGAATGGTTGAATACATAGACCGTATGACGAGCCACTCTTCATGTACTTAAGTCAGTATTGTGCCTTTTGTATTTAATTCCGATGCAATTTCTGTGTTTCATCGTCAATAAGAATGTCCAAGCGATACAGTAAACATATAGTGAAGCATCGGAATTTAATACTGGTCTCACAGGAAATGTTCAACACATAGTTAGTAAGAAGAGCCAGTATTCTTGTACTTAAGTCGGCATTGTGCCTTTTGTATTTAATTCCGATGCAATTTCTGTGTTTCGTCGTCAATACGAAGGTCCAAGGGATACAGTAAACCTGAAGTGAAGCATCGGAATCTATAACTAGTGTCACAGGAATTGTTCAAAACATAGACAGTAAGACGAGCCAGTGTTCTTGTACTTAAGTCGGCATTGTGCCTTTTGTATTTAATTCCGATGCATTTTCTGTGTTTCGTCGTCAATAAGAAGGTCCAAGGGCTACAGAAAACCTGAAGTGAAACATCAGAATCTATAACTAGTGCCACAGGAATGGTTCAAAACATAGACAGTAAAAAGAGCCAGTCTTCTTGTACTTAAGTCGTCATTGTGCATTTTGTATTTAATCCCGATGCAATTTCTGTGTTTTGTCGTCAATTAGAAGGTCCAAGGGATACAGTAAACCTGAAGTGAAGCATGGGAATCTATAACTAGTGTCACTGGAATGGTTCAAAACGTAGACAGTAAAAAGAGCCAGTCTTCCTGTACTTGAGTCGGCATTGTGCGTCTTGTATTTAATTCCGACTCAATTTCTGTGTTTCGTCGTCAATAAGAAGGTCCAAGGGATACAGTAAAGCCGAAGTGAATCATCGCAATCTATAACTAGTGCCACAGGAATGGTTGAAAACATAGACAGTAAGAAGAACCAGTCTACTTGTACTTAAGTCGGCATTGTGCCTTTCGTATTTAATTCCGATGCAATTTCTGTGTTTCATCGTCAATAAGAAGGTGCAAGGGATACAGTAAAAATATAGTGTGGCATCGGAATTTAATACTGGTCTCACAGGAGATGTCCAAAACATAGTCAGTAAGAAGAGTCAGTCTTCTTGTACTTAAGTCGGCATTGTGCCTTTTGTATTTAATTCCGATGCAATTTTTGTGTTTCGTCGTCAATAAAAAGGTCCAAGGAATACAGTAAATCTGAAGTGAAGCATCGGAATCCATAACTAGTGTCACAGGAATGGTTGAATACATAGACCGTAAGACGAGCCACTCTTCTTGTACTTAAGTCAGCATTGTGCCTTTTGTATTTAATTCCGATGCAATATCTGTGTTTCATCGTCAATAAGAAGGTCCAAGCGATTCAGTAAACATATAGTGAAGCATCGGAATTTAATACTGGTCTCACAGGAAATGTTCAACACATAGTCAGTAAGAAGAGCCAGTATTCTAGTACTTAAGTCGGCATTGTGCATTTTGTATTTAATTCCGATGCAATTTCTGTGTTTCGTCGTCAATACGAAGGTCCAAGGGATACAGTAAACCTGAAGTGAAGCATCGGAATCTATAACAAGTGTCACAGGAATTGTTCAAAACATAGACAGTAAGAAGAGTCAGTCTTCTTGTACTTAAGTCGACATTGTGCCTTTTGTATTTAATACCGATGCAATTTCTGTGTTTCGTCGTCAATAAGAGGGTCCAAGGGCTACAGAAAACCTGAAGTGAAACATCGGAGTCTATAACTAGTGTCACAGCAATAGTTCAAAACATAGACAGTAAGAAGAGCCAGTCTTCTTGTACTTAAGTCGGCATTGTGCCTTTTGTATTTAAATCTGAAGCATTTTCTGTGTTTCGTCGCAATAATAAGGTCCAAGGGATACAGTAAACCTGAAGTGAAGCATCGGAATCAATAACTAGTGTCACAGGAATTGTTCAAAACATAGACAGTAAGAACAGCCAGTCTTCCTGTAATTGAGTCGGCATTGTGCCTCTTGTATTTAATTCCGACGCAATTTCTGTGTTTCGTCGTGAATAAGAAGGTCCAAGGGATACAGTAAACCCCAAGTGAATCATCGCAATCTATAACTAGTGCCACAGGAATGGTTCAAAACATAGAGAGTAAGAAGAGCCAGTCTTCTTTTACTTAAGTCGGCATTGTGCCTTTCGTATTTAATTCCGATGGAATTTCTGTGTTTCATCGTCAATACGAAGGTCCAAGGGATACAGTAAACCTGAAGTGAAGCATCGGAATCTATAACTAGTGTCACAGGAATTGTTCAAAACATAGACAGTAAGATGAGCCAGTGTTCTTGTACTTAAGTCGGCATTGTGCCTTTTGTATTTAATTCCGATGCAATTTTTGTGTTTCGTCGTCAATAAAAAGGTCCAAGGAATACAGTAAATCTGAAGTGAAGCATCGGAATCCATAACTAGTGTCACAGGAATGGTTGAATACATAGACCGTAAGACGAGCCACTCTTCTTGTACTTAAGTCAGCATTGTGCCTTTTGTATTTAATTCCGATGCAATATCTGTGTTTCATCGTCAATAAGAAGGTCCAAGCGATTCAGTAAACATATAGTGAAGCATCGGAATTTAATACTGGTCTCACAGGAAATGTTCAACACATAGTCAGTAAGAAGAGCCAGTATTCTAGTACTTAAGTCGGCATTGTGCATTTTGTATTTAATTCCGATGCAATTTCTGTGTTTCGTCGTCAATACGAAGGTCCAAGGGATACAGTAAACCTGAAGTGAAGCATCGGAATCTATAACAAGTGTCACAGGAATTGTTCAAAACATAGACAGTAAGAAGAGTCAGTCTTCTTGTACTTAAGTCGACATTGTGCCTTTTGTATTTAATACCGATGCAATTTCTGTGTTTCGTCGTCAATAAGAGGGTCCAAGGGCTACAGAAAACCTGAAGTGAAACATCGGAGTCTATAACTAGTGTCACAGCAATAGTTCAAAACATAGACAGTAAGAAGAGCCAGTCTTCTTGTACTTAAGTCGGCATTGTGCCTTTTGTATTTAAATCTGAAGCATTTTCTGTGTTTCGTCGCAATAATAAGGTCCAAGGGATACAGTAAACCTGAAGTGAAGCATCGGAATCAATAACTAGTGTCACAGGAATTGTTCAAAACATAGACAGTAAGAACAGCCAGTCTTCCTGTAATTGAGTCGGCATTGTGCCTCTTGTATTTAATTCCGACGCAATTTCTGTGTTTCGTCGTGAATAAGAAGGTCCAAGGGATACAGTAAACCCCAAGTGAATCATCGCAATCTATAACTAGTGCCACAGGAATGGTTCAAAACATAGAGAGTAAGAAGAGCCAGTCTTCTTTTACTTAAGTCGGCATTGTGCCTTTCGTATTTAATTCCGATGGAATTTCTGTGTTTCATCGTCAATACGAAGGTCCAAGGGATACAGTAAACCTGAAGTGAAGCATCGGAATCTATAACTAGTGTCACAGGAATTGTTCAAAACATAGACAGTAAGATGAGCCAGTGTTTCTTGTACTTAAGTCGGCATTGTGCCTTTTGTATTTAATTCCGATGCAATTTCTGTGTTTCGTCGTCAATAAGAAGGTCCAAGGGCTACAGAAAACCTGAAGTGAAACATCAGAATCTATAACTAGTGCCACAGGAATGGTTCAAAACATAGACAGTAAAAAGAGCCAGTCTTCTTGTACTTATGTCGGCATTGTGCCTTTTGTATTTAATCCCGATGCAATTTCTGTGTTTTGTCGTGAATTAGAAGGTCCAAGTGATACAGTAAACCTGAAGTGAAGCATGGGAATCTATAACTAGTGTCACTGGAATGGTTCAAAACGTAGACAGTAAGAAGAGCCAGTTTTCTTGTACTTAAGTCGGCATTGTGCCTTTTGTATTTAATTCTGAAGCAATTTCTGTGTTTCGTCGTCAATAATAAGGTCCAAGGGATACAGTAAACCTGAAGTGAA
This sequence comes from Schistocerca piceifrons, assembly GCF_021461385.2. Lineage (NCBI taxonomy): Eukaryota > Metazoa > Arthropoda > Insecta > Orthoptera > Acrididae > Schistocerca > Schistocerca piceifrons. The sequence continues at coordinate 996,573 of NW_025728257.1, forward strand.
GCATCGGAATCTATAACTAGTGTCACCAGGAATGGTTCAAAGCATAGACAGTAAGAAGAGCCACTCTTCTTGTACTTAAGTCGGCATTGTGCCTGTTGTATTTAATTCCGATGCAATTTCTGTGTTTCATCGTCAATAACAAGGTCCAAGGGATCCAGTAAACATATAGTGAAGCATCGGAATTTAATACTGGTCTCACAGGAGATGTTCAAAACATAGTCAGTTAGATGAGTCAGTCTTCTTGTACTTAAGTCGGCATTGTGCCTTTTGTATTTAATTCCGATGCAATTTCTGTGTTTCATCGTCAATAAGAAGGCCCAAGCGATACAGTAAACATATAGTGAAGTATCGGAATTTAATACTGGTCTCACAGGAGATGTTCAAAACATAGTCAGTAAGAAGAGTCAGTCTTCTTGTACTTAAGTCGGCATTGTGCCTTTTGTATTTAAATCTGAAGCAATTTCTGTGTTTCGTCGCAATAATAAGGTCCAAGGGATACAGTAAACATGAAGTGAAGCATCGGAATCAATAACTAGTGTCACAGGAATCGTTGAAAGCATAGACCGTAAGAAGAGCCACTCTTCTTGTACTTAAGCCAGCATTGTGCATTTTGTATTTAATTCCGATGCAATTTCTGTGTTTCATCGTCAACACGAAGGTCCAAGCTATACAGTAAACGTATAGTGAAGCATCGGAGTTTAATACTGGTCTCACAGGAAATGTTCAAAACATAGTCAGTAAGAAGAGTCTGTATTCTTGTACTTATGTCGGTATTGTGTCTTTTGTATTTAATTCCGATGCAATTTCTGTGTTTCGTCGTTAATACGAAGGTCCAAGGGATACAGTAAACCTGAAGTGAAGCATCGGAATCTATAACTAGTGCTTCAGGAATGGTTCAAAACATAGACAAAGAAGAGCCAGTCTTCTTGTACTTAAGTCGGCATTGTGCCTTTTGTATTTAATCCCGATGCAATTTCTGTGTTTTGTCGTCAATTAGAAGGTCCATGGGATACAGTAAACCTGACGTGAAGCAACGGAATCTATAACTAGTGTCACAGGAATGGTTCAAAACATAGACATTAAGAAGAGTCAGTCTTCATGTACTTAAGTCGGCATTGTGCCTTTTGCATTAAATTCCGATGCAATTTTTGTGTTTCGTCGTCAATAAGAAGGTCCAAGGGATACAGTAAATCTGAAGTGAAGCATCGGAATCCATAACTAGTGTCACAGGAATGGTTGAATACATAGACCGTATGACGAGCCACTCTTCGTGTACTTAAGTCAGCAGTGTGCCTTTTGTATTTAATTCCGATGCAATTTCTGTGTTTCATCGTCAACAAGAAGGTCCAAGCGATACAGTAAACAGATAGTGAAGCATCGGAATTTAATACTGGTCTCAGAGGAAATGTTCAACACATAGTTAGTAAGAAGAGCCAGTATTCTTGTACTTAAGTCGGCATTGTGTCTTTTGTATTTAATTCCGATGCAATTTCTGTGTTTCGTCGTCAATACGAATGTCCAAGGGATACAGGAAACCTGAAGTGAAGCATCGGAATCTATAACTAGTGTCACAGGAATTGTTCAACACATAGACAGTAAGAAGAGCCAGTCTTCTTGTACTTAAGTCGGCATTGTGCCTTTTGTATTTAATTCCGATGCAATTTTTGTGTTTCGTCGTCAATAAGAAGGTCCAAGGGATACAGTAAATCTGAAGTGAAGCATCGGAATCCATAACTAGTGTCACAGGAATGGTTGAATACATAGACCGTATGACGAGCCACTCTTCATGTACTTAAGTCAGTATTGTGCCTTTTGTATTTAATTCCGATGCAATTTCTGTGTTTCATCGTCAATAAGAATGTCCAAGCGATACAGTAAACATATAGTGAAGCATCGGAATTTAATACTGGTCTCACAGGAAATGTTCAACACATAGTTAGTAAGAAGAGCCAGTATTCTTGTACTTAAGTCGGCATTGTGCCTTTTGTATTTAATTCCGATGCAATTTCTGTGTTTCGTCGTCAATACGAAGGTCCAAGGGATACAGTAAACCTGAAGTGAAGCATCGGAATCTATAACTAGTGTCACAGGAATTGTTCAAAACATAGACAGTAAGACGAGCCAGTGTTCTTGTACTTAAGTCGGCATTGTGCCTTTTGTATTTAATTCCGATGCATTTTCTGTGTTTCGTCGTCAATAAGAAGGTCCAAGGGCTACAGAAAACCTGAAGTGAAACATCAGAATCTATAACTAGTGCCACAGGAATGGTTCAAAACATAGACAGTAAAAAGAGCCAGTCTTCTTGTACTTAAGTCGTCATTGTGCATTTTGTATTTAACCCCGATGCAATTTCTGTGTTTTGTCGTCAATTAGAAGGTCCAAGGGATACAGTAAACCTGAAGTGAAGCATGGGAATCTATAACTAGTGTCACTGGAATGGTTCAAAACGTAGACAGTAAAAAGAGCCAGTCTTCCTGTACTTGAGTCGGCATTGTGCCTCTTGTATTTAATTCCGACTCAATTTCTGTGTTTCGTCGTCAATAAGAAGGTCCAAGGGATACAGTAAAGCCGAAGTGAATCATCGCAATCTATAACTAGTGCCACAGGAATGGTTCAAAACATAGACAGTAAGAAGAACCAGTCTTCTTGTACTTAAGTCGGCATTGTGCCTTTCGTATTTAATTCCGATGCAATTTCTGTGTTTCATCGTCAATAAGAAGGTGCAAGGGATACAGTAAAAATATAGTGTGGCATCGGAATTTAATACTGGTCTCACAGGAGATGTCCAAAACATAGTCAGTAAGAAGAGTCAGTCTTCTTGTACTTAAGTCGGCATTGTGCCTTTTGTATTTAATTCCGATGCAATTTTTGTGTTTCGTCGTCAATAAAAAGGTCCAAGGAATACAGTAAATCTGAAGTGAAGCATCGGAATCCATAACTAGTGTCACAGGAATGGTTGAATACATAGACCGTAAGACGAGCCACTCTTCTTGTACTTAAGTCAGCATTGTGCCTTTTGTATTTAATTCCGATGCAATATCTGTGTTTCATCGTCAATAAGAAGGTCCAAGCGATACAGTAAACATATAGTGAAGCATCGGAATTTAATACTGGTCTCACAGGAAATGTTCAACACATAGTCAGTAAGAAGAGCCAGTATTCTAGTACTTAAGTCGGCATTGTGCATTTTGTATTTAATTCCGATGCAATTTCTGTGTTTCGTCGTCAATACGAAGGTCCAAGGGATACAGTAAACCTGAAGTGAAGCATCGGAATCTATAACAAGTGTCACAGGAATTGTTCAAAACATAGACAGTAAGAAGAGTCAGTCTTCTTGTACTTAAGTCGACATTGTGCCTTTTGTATTTAATACCGATGCAATTTCTGTGTTTCGTCGTCAATAAGAGGGTCCAAGGGCTACAGAAAACCTGAAGTGAAACATCGGAGTCTATAACTAGTGTCACAGCAATAGTTCAAAACATAGACAGTAAGAAGAGCCAGTCTTCTTGTACTTAAGTCGGCATTGTGCCTTTTGTATTTAAATCTGAAGCATTTTCTGTGTTTCGTCGCAATAATAAGGTCCAAGGGATACAGTAAACCTGAAGTGAAGCATCGGAATCAATAACTAGTGTCACAGGAATTGTTCAAAACATAGACAGTAAGAAGAGCCAGTCTTCCTGTAATTGAGTCGGCATTGTGCCTCTTGTATTTAATTCCGACGCAATTTCTGTGTTTCGTCGTGAATAAGAAGGTCCAAGGGATACAGTAAACCCCAAGTGAATCATCGCAATCTATAACTAGTGCCACAGGAATGGTTCAAAACATAGAGAGTAAGAAGAGCCAGTCTTCTTGTACTTAAGTCGGCATTGTGCCTTTCGTATTTAATTCCGATGGAATTTCTGTGTTTCATCGTCAATACGAAGGTCCAAGGGATACAGTAAACCTGAAGTGAAGCATCGGAATCTATAACTAGTGTCACAGGAATTGTTCAAAACATAGACAGTAAGAAGAGCCAGTGTTCTTGTACTTAAGTCGGCATTGTGCCTTTTGTATTTAATTCCGATGCAATTTCTGTGTTTCGTCGTCAATAAGAAGGTCCAAGGGCTACAGAAAACCTGAAGTGAAACATCAGAATCTATAACTAGTGCCACAGGAATGGTTCAAAACATAGACAGTAAAAAGAGCCAGTCTTCTTGTACTTATGTCGGCATTGTGCCTTTTGTATTTAATCCCGATGCAATTTCTGTGTTTTGTCGTGAATTAGAAGGTCCAAGTGATACAGTAAACCTGAAGTGAAGCATGGGAATCTATAACTAGTGTCACTGGAATGGTTCAAAACGTAGACAGTAAGAAGAGCCAGTTTTCTTGTACTTAAGTCGGCATTGTGCCTTTTGTATTTAATTCTGAAGCAATTTCTGTGTTTCGTCGTCAATAATAAGGTCCAAGGGATACAGTAAACCTGAAGTGAAGCATCGGAATCTATAACTAGTGTCACAGGAATGGTTCAAAGCATAGACAGTAAGAAGAGCCACTCTTCTTGTACTTAAGTCGGCATTGTGCCTGTTGTATTTAATTCCGATGCAATTTCTGTGTTTCATCGTCAATAACAAGGTCCAAGGGATCCAGTAAACATATAGTGAAGCATCGGAATTTAATACTGGTCTCACAGGAGATGTTCAAAACATAGTCAGTTAGATGAGTCAGTCTTCTTGTACTTAAGTCGGCATTGTGCCTTTTGTATTTAATTCCGATGCAATTTCTGTGTTTCATCGTCAATAAGAAGGCCCAAGCGATACAGTAAACATATAGTGAAGTATCGGAATTTAATACTGGTCTCACAGGAGATGTTCAAAACATAGTCAGTAAGAAGAGTCAGTCTTCTTGTACTTAAGTCGGCATTGTGCCTTTTGTATTTACATCTGAAGCAATTTCTGTGTTTCGTCGCAATAATAAGGTCCAAGGGATACAGTAAACATGAAGTGAAGCATCGGAATCAATAACTAGTGTCACAGGAATCGTTGAAAGCATAGACCGTAAGAAGAGCCACTCTTCTTGTACTTAAGCCAGCATTGTGCCTTTTGTATTAAATTCCGATGCAATTTCTGTGTTTCATCGTCAATACGAAGGTCCAAGCTATACAGTAAACGTATAGTGAAGCATCGGAGTTTAATACTGGTCTCACAGGAAATGTTCAAAACATAGTCAGTAAGAAGAGTCTGTATTCTTGTACTTATGTCGGTATTGTGTCTTTTGTATTTAATTCCGATGCAATTTCTGTGTTTCGTCGTTAATACGAAGGTCCAAGGGATACAGTAAACCTGAAGTGAAGCATCGGAATCTATAACTAGTGCTTCAGGAATGGTTCAAAACATAGACAGTAAGAAGAGCCAGTCTTCTTGTACTTAAGTCGGCATTGTGCCTTTTGTATTTAATCCCGATGCAATTTCTGTGTTTTGTCGTCAATTAGAAGGTCCATGGGATACAGTAAACCTGACGTGAAGCATCGGAATCTATAACTAGTGTCACAGGAATGGTTCAAAACATAGACAGTAAGAAGAGTCAGTCTTCATGTACTTAAGTCGGCATTGTGCCTTTTGCATTAAATTCCGATGCAATTTTTGTGTTTCGTCGTCAATAAGAAGGTCCAAGGGATACAGTAAATCTGAAGTGAAGCATCGGAATCCATAACTAGTGTCACAGGAATGGTTGAATACATAGACCGTATGACGAGCCACTCTTCGTGTACTTAAGTCAGCATTGTGCCTTTTGTATTTAATTCCGATGCAATTTCTGTGTTTCATCGTCAACAAGAAGGTCCAAGCGATACAGTAAACATATAGTGAAGCATCGTAATTTAATACTGGTCTCAGAGGAAATGTTCAACACATAGTTAGTAAGAAGAGCCAGTATTCTTGTACTTAAGTCGGCATTGTGTCTTTTGTATTTAATTCCGATGCAATTTCTGTGTTTCGTCGTCAATACGAAGGTCCAAGGGATACAGGAAACCTGAAGTGAAGCATCGGAATCTATAACTAGTGTCACAGGAATTGTTCAACACATAGACAGTAAGAAGAGCCAGTCTTCTTGTACTTAAGTCGGCATTGTGCCTTTTGTATTTAATTCCGATGCAATTTTTGTGTTTCGTCGTCAATAAGAAGGTCCAAGGGATACAGTAAATCTGAAGTGAAGCATCGGAATCCATAACTAGTGTCACAGGAATGGTTGAATACATAGACCGTATGACGAGCCACTCTTCATGTACTTAAGTCAGTATTGTGCCTTTTGTATTTAATTCCGATGCAATTTCTGTGTTTCATCGTCAATAAGAATGTCCAAGCGATACAGTAAACATATAGTGAAGCATCGGAATTTAATACTGGTCTCACAGGAAATGTTCAACACATAGTTAGTAAGAAGAGCCAGTATTCTTGTACTTAAGTCGGCATTGTGCCTTTTGTATTTAATTCCGATGCAATTTCTGTGTGTCGTCGTCAATACGAAGGTCCAAGGGATACAGTAAACATGAAGTGAAGCATCGGAATCTATAACTAGTGTCACAGGAATTGTTCAAAACATAGACAGTAAGACGAGCCAGTGTTCTTGTACTTAAGTCGGCATTGTGCCTTTTGTATTTAATTCCGATGCATTTTCTGTGTTTCGTCGTCAATAAGAAGGTCCAAGGGCTACAGAAAACCTGAAGTGAAACATCAGAATCTATAACTAGTGCCACAGGAATGGTTCAAAACATAGACAGTATAAAGAGCCAGTCTTCTTGTACTTAAGTCGTCATTGTGCATTTTGTATTTAACCCCGATGCAATTTCTGTGTTTTGTCGTCAATTAGAAGGTCCAAGGGATACAGTAAACCTGAAGTGAAGCATGGGAATCTATAACTAGTGTCACTGGAATGGTTCAAAACGTAGACAGTAAAAAGAGCCAGTCTTCCTGTACTTGAGTCGGCATTGTGCCTCTTGTATTTAATTCCGACTCAATTTCTGTGTTTCGTCGTCAATAAGAAGGTCCAAGGGATACAGTAAAGCCGAAGTGAATCATCGCAATCTATAACTAGTGCCACAGGAATGGTTCAAAACATAGACAGTAAGAAGAACCAGTCTTCTTGTACTTAAGTCGGCATTGTGCCTTTCGTATTTAATTCCGATGCAATTTCTGTGTTTCATCGTCAATAAGAAGGTGCAAGGGATACAGTAAAAATATAGTGTGGCATCGGAATTTAATACTGGTCTCACAGGAGATGTCCAAAACATAGTCAGTAAGAAGAGTCAGTCTTCTTGTACTTAAGTCGGCATTGTGCCTTTTGTATTTAATTCCGATGCAATTTTTGTGTTTCGTCGTCAATAAAAAGGTCCAAGGAATACAGTAAATCTGAAGTGAAGCATCGGAATCCATAACTAGTGTCACAGGAATGGTTGAATACATAGACCGTAAGACGAGCCACTCTTCTTGTACTTAAGTCGGCATTGTGCCTTTTGTATTTAATTCCGATGCAATATCTGTGTTTCATCGTCAATAAGAAGGTCCAAGCGATACAGTAAACATATAGTGAAGCATCGGAATTTAATACTGGTCTCACAGGAAATGTTCAACACATAGTCAGTAAGAAGAGCCAGTATTCTAGTACTTAAGTCGGCATTGTGCATTTTGTATTTAATTCCGATGCAATTTCTGTGTTTCGTCGTCAATACGAAGGTCCAAGGGATACAGTAAACCTGAAGTGAAGCATCGGAATCTATAACAAGTGTCACAGGAATTGTTCAAAACATAGACAGTAAGAAGAGTCAGTCTTCTTGTACTTAAGTCGACATTGTGCCTTTTGTATTTAATACCGATGCAATTTCTGTGTTTCGTCGTCAATAAGAGGGTCCAAGGGCTACAGAAAACCTGAAGTGAAACATCGGAGTCTATAACTAGTGTCACAGCAATAGTTCAAAACATAGACAGTAAGAAGAGCCAGTCTTCTTGTACTTAAGTCGGCATTGTGCCTTTTGTATTTAAATCTGAAGCATTTTCTGTGTTTCGTCGCAATAATAAGGTCCAAGGGATACAGTAAACCTGAAGTGAAGCATCGGAATCAATAACTAGTGTCACAGGAATTGTTCAAAAAATAGACAGTAAGAAGAGCCAGTCTTCCTGTAATTGAGTCGGCATTGTGCCTCTTGTATTTAATTCCGACGCAATTTCTGTGTTTCGTCGTGAATAAGAAGGTCCAAGGGATACAGTAAACCCCAAGTGAATCATCGCAATCTATAACTAGTGCCACAGGAATGGTTCAAAACATAGAGAGTAAGAAGAGCCAGTCTTCTTGTACTTAAGTCGGCATTGTGCCTTTCTTATTTAATTCCGATGGAATTTCTGTGTTTCATCGTCAATACGAAGGTCCAAGGGATACAGTAAACCTGAAGTGAAGCATCGGAATCTATAACTAGTGTCACAGGAATTGTTCAAAACATAGACAGTAAGAAGAGCCAGTGTTCTTGTACTTAAGTCGGCATTGTGCCTTTTGTATTTAATTCCGATGCAATTTCTGTGTTTCGTCGTCAATAAGAAGGTCCAAGGGCTACAGAAAACCTGAAGTGAAACATCAGAATCTATAACTAGTGTCACAGGAATTGTTCAAAACATAGACAGTAAGAAGAGCCAGTCTTCTTGTACTTATGTCGGCATTGTGCCTTTTGTATTTAATCCCGATGCAATTTCTGTGTTTTGTCGTCAATTAGAAGGTCCAAGTGATACAGTAAACCTGAAGTGAAGCATGGGAATCTATAACTAGTGTCACTGGAATGGTTCAAAACGTAGACAGTAAGAAGAGCCAGTTTTCTTGTACTTAAGTCGGCATTGTGCCTTTTGTATTTAATTCTGAAGCAATTTCTGTGTTTCGTCGTCAATAATAAGGTCCAAGGGATACAGTAAACCTGAAGTGAAGCATCGGAATCTATAACTAGTATCACAGGAATGGTTCAAAGCATAGACAGTAAGAAGAGCCACTCTTCTTGTACTTAAGTCGGCATTGTGCCTGTTGTATTTAATTCCGATGCAATTTCTGTGTTTCATCGTCAATAACAAGGTCCAAGGGATCCAGTAAACATATAGTGAAGCATCGGAATTTAATACTGGTCTCACAGGAGATGTTCAAAACATAGTCAGTTAGATGAGTCAGTCTTCTTGTACTTAAGTCGGCATTGTGCCTTTTGTATTTAATTCCGATGCAATTTCTGTGTTTCATCGTCAATAAGAAGGCCCAAGCGATACAGTAAACATATAGTGAAGTATCGGAATTTAATACTGGTCTCACAGGAGATGTTCAAAACATAGTCAGTAAGAAGAGTCAGTCTTCTTGTACTTAAGTCGGCATTGTGCCTTTTGTATTTAAATCTGAAGCAATTTCTGTGTTTCGTCGCAATAATAAGGTCCAAGGGATACAGTAAACATGAGGTGAAGCATCGGAATCAATAACTAGTGTCACAGGAATCGTTGAAAGCATAGACCGTAAGAAGAGCCACTCTTCTTGTACTTAAGCCAGCATTGTGCCTTTTGTATTTAATTCCGATGCAATTTCTGTGTTTCATCGTCAATACGAAGGTCCAAGCTATACAGTAAACGTATAGTGAAGCATCGGAGTTTAATACTGGTCTCACAGGAAATGTTCAAAACATAGTCAGTAAGAAGAGTCTGTATTCTTGTCCTTATGTCGGTATTGTGTCTTTTGTATTTAATTCCGATGCAATTTCTGTGTTTCGTCGTTAATACGAAGGTCCAAGGGATACAGTAAACCTGAAGTGAAGCATCGGAATCTATAACTAGTGCTTCAGGAATGGTTCAAAACATAGACAGTAAGAAGAGCCAGTCTTCTTGTACGTAAGTCGGCATTGTGCCTTTTGTATTTAATCCCGATGCAGTTTCTGTGTTTTGTCGTCAATTAGAAGGTCCATGGGATACAGTAAACCTGACGTGAAGCATCGGAATCTATAACTAGTGTCACAGGAATGGTTCAAAACATAGACAGTAAGAAGAGCCAGTCTTCTTGTACTTAAGTCGGCATTGTGCCTTTTGTATTTAATTCTGAAGCAATTTCTGTGTTTCGTCGTCACTAATAAGGTCCAAAGGACACAGTAAACCTGAAGTGAAGCATCGGAATCTATAACTAGTGTCACAGGAATGGTTCAAAACATAGACAGTAAGAAGAGCCACTCTTCTTGTACTTAAGTCGGCATTCTGCCTTTCGTATTTAATTCCGATGCAATTTCTGTGTTTCATCGTCAATAAGAAGGTCCAAGGGATACAGTAAACATATAGTGAAGCATCGGAATTGAATACTGGTCTCACAGGAGATGTTCAAAACATAGTAAGTAAGAAGAGTCAGTATTTTTCTACTTAAGTCAGCATTGTGCCTTTTGTATTTCATTCCGATGCAATTTCTGTGTATCGTCGTCAATAAGAAGGTCCGAGGGATACAGTACCTTATGTGAAGCATCAGAATCTGTAACTAGTGTCAATGGAATGGTTCAAAATATAGACAGTAAGAAGAGCCAGTCTTCTTGTACTTAAGTGGGAATTGTGACTTTTGTATTTAATTCCGATGCAATTTCTGTGTTTCGTCGTCAATAAGAAGGTCCAAGGGATACAGTAAACTTATAGTGTGGCATCGGAATTTAATACTGGTTTCACAGGAGATGTTAAAAACATAGCCAATAAGAAGAGTAAGTCTTCTTGTACTTAAGTCGTCATTGTGCCATTTGTATTTAATTCCGATGCAATTTTTGTGTTTCGTCGTCAATAAGAAGGTCCAAGGGATACAGTAAATCTGAAGTGACGCATCGGAATCCATAACTAGTGTCACAGGAATGGTTGAAAGCATAGACCGTAAGAAGAGCCACTCTTCTTGTACTTAAGTCAGCATTGTGCCTTTTGTATTTAATTCCGATACAATTTCTGTGTTTCATCGTCAATAAGATGGTCCAAGCGAGACAGTATACATATAGTGAAGCATCGGAATTTAATACTAGTGTCACAGGAATTGTTCAAAACATAGACAGTAGGAAGAGCCAGTCTTCTTGTACTTAAGTCGGCATTGTGCCTTTTGTATTTAATTCCGATGCAATTTCTGTGATTCGTCGTCAATAAGAAGGTCCAAGTGCTGCAGTTAACCTGAAGTGTAACATCGGAATCTATAACTAGTGCCACAGGAATGGTTCAAAACATAGACAGTAAGAAGAGCCAGTCTTCTTGTACTTAAGACGGCATTGTGCCTTTTGTATTTAATCCCGATGCAATTTCTGTGTTCTGTCGTCAATTAGGGGGTCCAAGGGATACAGTAAACCTGAAGTGAAACATCGGAATCTATAACTAGTGTCACAGGAATGGTTCAACACATAGACAGTAAGAAGAACCAGTCTTCCTGTACTTAGGTCGGCATTGTGCCTCTTGTATTTAATTCCGATGCAATTTCTGTGTTTCATCGTCAATAAGAAGGACCAAAGGATACAGTAAACCTGAGGTGAAGCATCGGAATCTATAACTAGTGTCACAGGAATGGTTCAAAACATAGACAGTAAGAAGAGCCAGTCTTATTGTACTTAAGTCGGCATTGTGCCTTTTGTATCTAATTCTGAAGCAATTCCTGTGTTTCGTCGTCAATAATAAGGTCCAAGGGATACAGTAAACCTGAAGTGAAGCATCGGAATCTATAACTAGTGTCACAGGAATGGTTCAAAACATAGACAGTAAGAAGAGCTACTCTTCTTGTACTTAAGTCGGCATTCCGCCTTTTGTATTTAATTCCGAAGCAATTTCTGTGTTTCATCGTCAATAAGAAGGTCCAAGGGATACAGTAAACATATAGTGAAGCATCGGAATTTAATACTGGTCTCACAGGAGATGTTCAAAACATAGTAAGTAAGAAGAGTCAGTATTTTTCTACTTAAGTCGGCATTGTGCCTTTTGTATTTAATTCCGATGCAATTTCTGTGTATCGTCGTCAATAAGAAGGTCCAAGGGATACAGTAAACCTGCTGTGAAGCATGAGAATCTGTAACTAGTGTCAATGGAATGGTTCAAAATATAGACAGTAAGAAGAGCCTGTCTTCTTGTACTTAAGTCGGAATTGTGACTTTTGTATTTAATTCCGATGCAATTTCTGTGTTTCGTCGTCAATAAGAAGGACCCAGGGATACAGTAAGCTTATAGTGTGGCATCGGAATTTAATACTGGTTTCACAGGAGATGTTCAAAACATAGCCAGTAAGAAGAGTCAGTCCTCTTGTACTTAAGTCGGCATTGTGCCATTTGTATTTAATTCCGATGCAATTTTTGTGTTTCGTCGTCAATAAGAAGGTCCAAGGGATACAGTAAATCTGAAGTGACGCATCGGAATCCATAACTAGTGTCACAGGAATGGTTGAAAGCATAGACCGTAAGAAGAGCCACTCTTCTTGTACGTAAGTCAGCATTGTGCCTTTTGTATTTAATTCCGATGCAATATCTGTGTTTCATCGTCAATAAGAAGGTCCAAGCGATACAGTAAACATATAGTGAAGCATCGGAATTTAATACTAGTGTCACAGGAATTGTTCAAAACATAGACAGTAAGAAGAGCCAGTCTTCTTGTACTTAAGTCGGCATTGTGCCTTTTGTATTTAATTCCGATGCAATTTCAGTGTTTCGTCGTCAATACGAAGGTCCAAGGGATACAGTAAACCTGAAGTGAAGCATCGGAATCTATAACTAGTGTCACAGGAATTGTTCAAAACATAGACAGTAAGAAGAGTCAGTCTTCTTGTACTTAAGTCGACATTGTGCCTTTTGTATTTAATACCGAAGCAATTTCTGTGTTTCGTCGTCAATAAGAAGGTCCAAGGGCTACAGAAAACCTGAAGTGAAACATCGGAGTCTATAATTAGTGCCACAGGAATGGTTCAAAACATAGACAGTAAGAAGAGCCAGTCTTCTTGTACTTAAGTCGGCATTGTGCCTTTTGTATTTAATCCCGATGCAATTTCGGTGTTTTGTCATCAATTAGAAGGTCCAAGGGATACAGTAAACCTGAAGTGAAGCATCGGAATCTATAACTAGTGTCACAGGAATGGTTCAAAACATAGTCGGTAAGAAGAGCCAGTCTTCTTGTACTTAAGTCGGCATTGTGCCTTTTGTATTTAATTCTGAAGCAATTTCTGTGTTTCGTCGTCAATAATAAGGTCCAAGGGATACAGTAAACCTGAAGTGAAGCATCGGAATCTATAACTAGTGTCACAGGAATGGTTCAAAGCATTGACAGTAAGAAGAGCCACTCTTCTTGTACTTAAGTCGGCATTGTGCCTGTTGTATTTAATTCCGATGCAATTTCTGTGTTTCATCGTCAATAATAAGGTCCAAGGGATCCAGTAAACATATAGTGAAGCATCGGAATTTAATACTGGTCTCACAGGAGATGTTCAAAACATAGTCAGTAAGAAGATTCAGTCTTTTTGTACTTAAGTCGGCATTGTGCCTTTTTTATTTAATTCCGATGCAATATCTGTGTTTCATCGTCAATAAGAAGGTCCAAGCGATACAGTAAACATATAGTGAAGTATCGGAATTTAATACTGGTCTCACAGGAGATGTTCAAAACATAGTCAGTAAGAAGAGTCAGTCTTCTTGTACTTAAGTCGGAATTGTGTCTTTTGTATTTAAATCTGAAGCAATTTCTGTGTTTCGTCGCAATAATAAGGTCCAAGGGATACAGTAAACCTGAAGTGAAGCATCGGAATCAATAACTAGTGTCACAGGAATGGTTGAAAACATAGACCGTAAGAAGAGCCACTCTTCTTGTACTTAAGTCAGCATTGTGCCTTTTGTATTTAATTCCGATGCAATTTCTGTGTTTCATCGTCAATACGAAGGTCCAAGCGATACAGTAAACATATAGTGAAGCATCGGAATTTAATACTGGTGTCACAGGAGGTGTTCAAAACATAGTCAGTAAGAAGAGTCAGTCTTCTTGTACTTAAGTCGGCATTGTGCCTTTTGTATTTAATTCCGATGCAATTTCTGTGTCTCGTCGTCAATAAGAAAGTCCAAGGGATACAGTAAACCTGAAGTGAAGCATCGGAATCTATAACTAGTGTCACAGCAATGGTTCAAAACATAGACAGTAAGAAGAGCCAGTCTTCTTGTACTTAAGTCGGCATTGTGCCTTTTGTATTTAAATCTAAAGCATATTCTGTGTTTCGTCGCAATAATAAGGTCCAAGGGATACAGTAAACCTGAAGTGAAGCATCGGAATTAATAACTAGTGCCACAGGAATTGTTCAAAACATAGACAGTAAGAAGAGCCAGTCTTCCTGTACTTGAGTCAGCATTGTGCCTCTTGTATTTAATTCCGACGCAATTTCTGTGTTTCGTCGTCAATAAGAAGGTCCAAGGGATACAGTAAACCCGAAGTGAATCATCGCAATCTATAACTAGTGCCACAGGAATGATTCAAAACATAGACAGTAAGAAGAGCCAGTCTTCTTGTACTTAAGTCGGCATTGTGCCTTCCGAATTTTAATTCCGATGCAATTTCTGTGTTTGATCGTCAATACGAAGGTCCAAGGGTTACAGTAAACCTGAAGTGAAGCATCGGATTCTATAACTAGTGTCACAGGAATTGTTCAAAACGTAGACAGTAAGAAGAGCCAGTGTTCTTGTACTTAAGTCGGCACTGTGCCTTTTGTATTTAATTCCGATGCAATTTCTGTGTTTCGTCGTCTATAAGAAGGCCCAAGGGCTACAGAAAACCTGAAGTGAAACATCAGAATCTATAACTAGTGCCACAGGAATGGTTCAAAACATAGACAATAAGAAGGGCCAGTCTTCTTGTACTTAAGTCGGCATTGTGCCTTTTTTATTTAATCCCGATGCAATTTCTGTGTTTTGTCGTCAATTAGAAGGTCCAAGTGATACAGTAAACCTGAAGTGAAGCATGGGAATCTATAACTAGTGGCACTGGAATGGTTCAAAAGGTAGACAGTAAGAAGAGCCAGTCTTCTTGTACTTAAGTCGGCATTGTGCCTTTTGTATTTAATTCTGAAGCAATTTCTGTGTTTCGTCGTCAATAACAAGGTCCAAGGGATCCAGTAAACATATAGTGAAGCATCGGAATTTAATACTGGTCTCACAGGAGATGTTCAAAACATAGTCAGTTAGATGAGTCAGTCTTTTTGTACTTAAGTCGGCATTGTGCCTTTTGTATTTAATTCCGATGCAATTTCTGTGTTTCATCGTCAATAAGAAGGCCCAAGCGATGCAGTAAACATATAGTGAAGCATCGGAATTTAATACTAGTGTCACAGGAATTGTTCAAAACATAGACATTAAGAAGAGCCAGTCTTCTTGTACTTAAGTCGGCATTGTGCCTTTTGTATTTAATTCCGATGCAATTTCTGTATTTCGTCGTCATTACGAAGGTCCAAGGGATACAGTAAACCTGAAGTGAAGCATCGGAATCTATAACTAGTGTCACAGGAATTGTTCAAAACATAGACAGTAAGAAGAGTCAGTCTTCTTGTACTTAAGTCGACATTGTGCCTTTTGTATTTAATACCGATGCAATTTCTGTGTTTCGTCGTCAATAAGAAGGTCCAAGGGCTACAGAAAACCTGAAGTGAAACATCGGAGTCTATGACTAGTGCCACAGGAATGGTTCAAAACATAGACAGTAAGAAGAGCCAGTCTTCTTGTACTTAAGTCGGCATTGTGCCTTTTGTATTTAATCCCGATGCAATTTCGGTGTTTTGTCATCAATTAGAAGGTCCAAGGGATACAGTAAACCTGAAGTGAAGCATCGGAATCCATAACTAGTGTCACAGGAATGGTTCAAAGCATAGTCGGTAAGAAGAGCCAGTCTTCTTGTACTTAAGTCGGCATTGTGCCTTTTGAATTTAATTCTGAAGCAATTTCTGTGTTTCGTCTCAATAATAAGGTCCAAGGGATACAGTAAACCTGAAGTGAAGCATCGGAATCTATAACTAGTGTCACAGGAATGGTTCAAAGCATTGACAGTAAGAAGAGCCACACTTCTTGTACTTAAGTCGGCATTGTGCCTGTTGTATTTAATTCCTATGCAATTTCTGTGTTTCATCGTCAATAATAAGGTCCAAGGGATCCAGTAAACATATAGTGAAGCATCGGAATTTAATACTGGTCTCACAGGAGATGTTCAAAACATAGTCAGTAAGAAGATTCAGTCTTTTTGTACTTAAGTCGGCATTGTGCCTTTTTTATTTAATTCCGATGCAATATCTGTGTTTCATCGTCAATAAGAAGGTCCAAGCGATACAGTAAACATATAGTGAAGTATCGGAATTTAATACTGGTCTCACAGGAGATGTTCAAAACATAGTCAGTAAGAAGAGTCAGTCTTCTTGTACTTAAGTCGGAATTGTGTCTTTTGTATTTAAATCTGAAGCAATTTCTGTGTTTCGTCGCAATAATAAGGTCCAAGGGATACAGTAAACCTGAAGTGAAGCATCGGAATCAATAACTAGTGTCACAGGAATGGTTGAAAACATAGACCGTAAGAAGAGCCACTCTTCTTGTACTTAAGTCAGCATTGTGCCTTTTGTATTTAATTCCGATGCAATTTCTGTGTTTCATCGTCAATACGAAGGTCCAAGCGATACAGTAAACATATAGTGAAGCATCGGAATTTAATACTGGTGTCACAGGAGGTGTTCAAAACATAGTCAGTAAGAAGAGTCAGTCTTCTTGTACTTAAGTCGGCATTGTGCCTTTTGTATTTAATTCCGATGCAATTTCTGTGTCTCGTCGTCAATAAGAAAGTCCAAGGGATACAGTAAACCTGAAGTGAAGCATCGGAATCTATAACTAGTGTCACAGCAATGGTTCAAAACATAGACAGTAAGAAGAGCCAGTCTTCTTGTACTTAAGTCGGCATTGTGCCTTTTGTATTTAAATCTAAAGCATATTCTGTGTTTCGTCGCAATAATAAGGTCCAAGGGATACAGTAAACCTGAAGTGAAGCATCGGAATTAATAACTAGTGTCACAGGAATTGTTCAAAACATAGACAGTAAGAAGAGCCAGTCTTCCTGTACTTGAGTCGGCATTGTGCCTCTTGTATTTAATTCCGACGCAATTTCTGTGTTTCGTCGTCAATAAGAAGGTCCAAGGGATACAGTAAACCCGAAGTGAATCATCGCAATCTATAACTAGTGCCACAGGAATGATTCAAAACATAGACAGTAAGAAGAGCCAGTCTTCTTGTACTTAAGTCGGCATTGTGCCTTCCGAATTTTAATTCCGATGCAATTTCTGTGTTTGATCGTCAATACGAAGGTCCAAGGGATACAGTAAACCTGAAGTGAAGCATCGGATTCTATAACTAGTGTCACAGGAATTGTTCAAAACGTAGACAGTAAGAAGAGCCAGTGTTCTTGTACTTAAGTCGGCACTGTGCCTTTTGTATTTAATTCCGATGCAATTTCTGTGTTTCGTCGTCTATAAGAAGGCCCAAGGGCTACAGAAAACCTGAAGTGAAACATCAGAATCTATAACTAGTGCCACAGGAATGGTTCAAAACATAGACAATAAGAAGGGCCAGTCTTCTTGTACTTAAGTCGGCATTGTGCCTTTTTTATTTAATCCCGATGCAATTTCTGTGTTTTGTCGTCAATTAGAAGGTCCAAGTGATACAGTAAACCTGAAGTGAAGCATGGGAATCTATAACTAGTGGCACTGGAATGGTTCAAAAGGTAGACAGTAAGAAGAGCCAGTCTTCTTGTACTTAAGTCGGCATTGTGCCTTTTGTATTTAATTCTGAAGCAATTTCTGTGTTTCGTCGTCAATAACAAGGTCCAAGGGATCCAGTAAACATATAGTGAAGCATCGGAATTTAATACTGGTCTCACAGGAGATGTTCAAAACATAGTCAGTTAGATGAGTCAGTCTTTTTGTACTTAAGTCGGCATTGTGCCTTTTGTATTTAATTCCGATGCAATTTCTGTGTTTCATCGTCAATAAGAAGGCCCAAGCGATGCAGTAAACATATAGTGAAGCATCGGAATTTAATACTAGTGTCACAGGAATTGTTCAAAACATAGACAGTAAGAAGAGCCAGTCTTCTTGTACTTAAGTCGGCATTGTGCCTTTTGTATTTAATTCCGATGCAATTTCTGTGTTTCGTCGTCATTACGAAGGTCCAAGGGATACAGTAAACCTGAAGTGAAGCATCGGAATCTATAACTAGTGTCACAGGAATTGTTCAAAACATAGACAGTAAGAAGAGTCAGTCTTCTTGTACTTAAGTCGACATTGTGCCTTTTGTATTTAATACCGATGCAATTTCTGTGTTTCGTCGTCAATAAGAAGGTCCAAGGGCTACAGAAAACCTGAAGTGAAACATCGGAGTCTATGACTAGTGCCACAGGAATGGTTCAAAACATAGACAGTAAGAAGAGCCAGTCTTCTTGTACTTAAGTCGGCATTGTGCCTTTTGTATTTAATCCCGATGCAATTTCGGTGTTTTGTCATCAATTAGAAGGTCCAAGGGATACAGTAAACCTGAAGTGAAGCATCGGAATCTATAACTAGTGTCACAGGAATGGTTCAAAACATAGTCGGTAAGAAGAGCCAGTCTTCTTGTACTTAAGTCGGCATTGTGCTTTTTGAATTTAATTCTGAAGCAATTTCTGTGTTTCGTCGTCAATAATAAGGTCCAAGGGATACAGTAAACCTGAAGTGAAGCATCGGAATCTATAACTAGTGTCACAGGAATGGTTCAAAGCATTGACAGTAAGAAGAGCCACACTTCTTGTACTTAAGTCGGCATTGTGCCTGTTGTATTTAATTCCGATGCAATTTCTGTGTTTCATCGTCAATAATAAGGTCCAAGGGATCCAGTAAACATATAGTGAAGCATCGGAATTTAATACTGGTCTCACAGGAGATGTTCAAAACATAGTCAGTAAGAAGATTCAGTTTTTTTTTGTACTTATGTCGGCATTGTGCCTTTTTTATTTAATTCCGATGCAATATCTGTGTTTCATCGTCAATAAGAAGGTCCAAGCGATACAGTAAACATATAGTGAAGTATCGGAATTTAATACTGGTCTCACAGGAGATGTTCAAAACATAGTCAGTAAGAAGAGTCAGTCTTCTTGTACTTAAGTCGGAATTGTGTCTTTTGTATTTAAATCTGAAGCAATTTCTGTGTTTCGTCGCAATAATAAGGTCCAAGGGATACAGTAAACCTGAAGTGAAGCATCGGAATCAATAACTAGTGTCACAGGAATGGTTGAAAACATAGACCGTAAGAAGAGCCACTCTTCGTGTACTTAAGTCAGCATTGTGCATTTTGTATTTAATTCCGATGCAATTTCTGTGTTTCATCGTCAATACGAAGGTCCAAGCGATACAGTAAACATATAGTGAAGCATCGGAATTTAATACTGGTCTCACAGGAGGTGTTCAAAACATAGTCAGTAAGAAGAGTCAGTCTTCTTGTACTTAAGTCGGCATTGTGCCTTTCGTATTTAATTCCGATGCAATTTCTGTGTTTGATCGTCAATGCGAAGGTCCAAGGGATACAGTAAACCTGAAGTGAAGCATCGGAATCTAAAACTAGTGTCACAGGAATTGTTTAAAACATAGACAGTAAGAAGAGCCAGTGTTCTTGTACTTAAGTCGGCATTGTGCCTTTTGTATTTAATTCCGATGCAATTTCTGTGTTTCGTCGTCAATAAGAAGGTCCAAGGGCTACAGAAAACCTGAAGTGAAACATCAGAATCTATAACTAGTGCCACAGGAATGGTTCAAAACATAGACAGTAAGAAGAGCCAGTCTTCTTGTACTTAAGTCGGCATTGTGCATTTTGTATTTAATCCCGATGCAATTTCGGTGTTTTGTCATCAATTAGAAGGTCCAAGGGATACAGTAAACCTGAAGTGAAGCATCGGAATCTATAACTAGTGTCACAGGAATGGTTCAAAGCATAGTCGGTAAGAAGAGCCAGTCTTCTTGTACTTAAGTCGGCATTGTGCCTTTTGTATTTAATTCTGAAGCAATTTCTGTGTTTCGTCGTCAATAATAAGGTCCAAGGGATACAGTAAACCTGAAGTGAAGCATCGGAATCTATAACTAGTGTCACAGGAATGGTTGAAAGCATTGACAGTAAGAAGAGCCACTCTTCTTGTACTTAAGTCGGCATTGTGCCTGTTGTATTTAATTCCGATGCAATTTCTGTGTTTCATCGTCAATAATAAGGTCCAAGGGATCCAGTAAACATATAGTGAAGCATCGGAATTTAATACTGGTCTCACAGGAGATGTTCAAAACATAGTCAGTAAGAAGATTCAGTCTTTTTGTACTTAAGTCGGCATTGTGCCTTTTTTATTTAATTCCGATGCAATATCTGTGTTTCATCGTCAATAAGAAGGTCCAAGCGATACAGTAAACATATAGTGAAGTATCGGAATTTAATACTGGTCTCACAGGAGATGTTCAAAACATAGTCAGTAAGAAGAGTCAGTCTTCTTGTACTTAAGTCGGAATTGTGTCTTTTGTATTTAAATCTGAAGCAATTTCTGTGTTTCGTCGCAATAATAAGGTCCAAGGGATACAGTAAACCTGAAGTGAAGCATCGGAATCAATAACTAGTGTCACAGGAATGGTTGAAAACATAGACCGTAAGAAGAGCCACTCTTCTTGTACTTAAGTCAGCATTGTGCCTTTTGTATTTAATTCCGATGCAATTTCTGTGTTTCATCGTCAATACGAAGGTCCAAGCGATACAGTAAACATATAGTGAAGCATCGGAATTTAATACTGGTGTCACAAGAGGTGTTCAAAACATAGTCAGTAAGAAGAGTCAGTCTTCTTGTACTTAAGTCGGCATTGTGCCTTTTGTATTTAATTCCGATGCAATTTCTGTGTCTCGTCGTCAATAACAAAAGTCCAAGGGATACAGTAAACCTGAAGTGAAGCATCGGAATCTATAACTAGTGTCACAGCAATGGTTCAAAACATAGACAGTAAGAAGAGCCAGTCTTCTTGTACTTAAGTCGGCATTGTGCCTTTTGTATTTAAATCTAAAGCATATTCTGTGTTTCGTCGCAATAATAAGGTCCAAGGGATACAGTAAACCTGAAGTGAAGCATCGGAATCAATAACTAGTGTCACAGGAATTGTTCAAAACATAGACAGTAAGAAGAGCCAGTCTTCCTGTACTTGAGTCGGCATTGTGCCTCTTGTATTTAATTCCGACGCAATTTCTGTGTTTCGTCGTCAATAAGAAGGTCCAAGGGATACAGTAAACCCGAAGTGAATCATCGCAATCTATAACTAGTGCCACAGGAATGATTCAAAACATAGACAGTAAGAAGAGCCAGTCTTCTTGTACTTAAGTCGGCATTGTGCCTTCCGAATTTTAATTCCGATGCAATTTCTGTGTTTGATCGTCAATACGAAGGTCCAAGGGATACAGTAAACCTGAAGTGAAGCATCGGAATCTATAACTAGTGTCACAGGAATTGTTCAAAACGTAGACAGTAAGAAGAGCCAGTGTTCTTGTACTTAAGTCGGCACTGTGCCTTTTGTATTTAATTCCGATGCAATTTCTGTGTTTCGTCGTCTATAAGAAGGCCCAAGGGCTACAGAAAACCTGAAGTGAAACATCAGATTCTATAACTAGTGCCACAGGAATGTTTCAAAACATAGACAATAAGAAGGGCCAGTCTTCTTGTACTTAAGTCGGCATTGTGCCTTTTTTATTTAATCCCGATGCAATTTCTGTGTTTTGTCGTCAATTAGAAGGTCCAAGTGATACAGTAAACCTGAAGTGAAGCATGGGAATCTATAACTAGTGTCACTGGAATGGTTCAAAAGGTAGACAGTAAGAAGAGCCAGTCTTCTTGTACTTAAGTCGGCATTGTGCCTTTTGTATTTAATTCTGAAGCAATTTCTGTGTTTCGTCGTCAATAACAAGGTCCAAGGGATCCAGTAAACATATAGTGAAGCATCGGAATTTAATACTGGTCTCACAGGAGATGTTCAAAACATAGTCAGTTAGATGAGTCAGTCTTTTTGTACTTAAGTCGGCATTGTGCCTTTTGTATTTAATTCCGATGCAATTTCTGTGTTTCATCGTCAATAAGAAGGCCCAAGCGATGCAGTAAACATATAGTGAAGCATCGGAATTTAATACTAGTGTCACAGGAATTGTTCAAAACATAGACAGTAAGAAGAGCCAGTCTTCTTGTACTTAAGTCGGCATTGTGCCTTTTGTATTTAATTCCGATGCAATTTCTGTGTTTCGTCGTCATTACGAAGGTCCAAGGGATACAGTAAACCTGAAGTGAAGCATCGGAATCTATAACTAGTGTCACAGGAATTGTTCAAAACATAGACAGTAAGAAGAGTCAGTCTTCTTGTACTTAAGTCGACATTGTGCCTTTTGTATTTAATACCGATGCAATTTCTGTGTTTCGTCGTCAATAAGAAGGTCCAAGGGCTACAGAAAACCTGAAGTGAAACATCGGAGTCTATGACTAGTGCCACAGGAATGGTTCAAAACATAGACAGTAAGAAGAGCCAGTCTTCTTGTACTTAACTCGGCATTGTGCCTTTTGTATTTAATCCCGATGCAATTTCGGTGTTTTGTCATCAATTAGAAGGTCCAAGGGATCCAGTAAACATATAGTGAAGCATCGGAATTTAATACTGGTCTCACAGGAGATGTTCAAAACATAGTCAGTAAGAAGATTCAGTCTTTTTGTACTTAAGTCGGCATTGTGCCTTGTTTATTTAATTCCGATGCAATATCTGTGTTTCATCGTCAATAAGAAGGTCCAAGCGATACAGTAAACATATAGTGAAGTATCGTAATTTTATACTGGTCTCACAGGAGATGTTCAAAACATAGTCAGTAAGAAGAGTCAGTCTTCTTGTACTTAAGTCGGAATTGTGTCTTTTGTATTTAAATCTGAAGCAATTTCTGTGTTTCGTCGCAATAATAAGGTCCAAGGGATACAGTAAACCTGAAGTGAAGCATCGGAATCAATAACTAGTGTCACAGGAATGGTTGAAAACATAGACCGTAAGAAGAGCCACTCTTCGTGTACTTAAGTCAGCATTGTGCCTTTTGTATTTAATTCCGATGCAATTTCTGTGTTTCATCGTCAATACGAAGGTCCAAGCGATACAGTAAACATATAGTGAAGCATCGGAATTTAATACTGGTCTCACAGGAGGTGTTCAAAACATAGTCAGTAAGAAGAGTCAGTCTTCTTGTACTTAAGTCGGCATTGTGCCTTTCGTATTTAATTCCGATGCAATTTCTGTGTTTGATCGTCAATGCGAAGGTCCAAGGGATACAGTAAACCTGAAGTGAAGCATCGGAATCTATAACTAGTGTCACAGGAATTGTTCAAAACATAGACAGTAAGAAGAGCCAGTGTTCTTGTACTTAAGTCGGCAATGTGCCTTTTGTATTTAATTCCGATGCAATTTCTGTGTTTCGTCGTCAATAAGAAGGTCCAAGGGCTACAGAAAACCTGAAGTGAAACATCAGAATCTATAACTAGTGCCACAGGAATGGTTCAAAACATAGAGAGTAAAAAGAGCCAGTCTTGTTGTACTTAAGTCGGCATTGTGCCTTTTGTATTTAATCCCGATGCAATTTCTGTGTTTTGTCGTCAATTAGAAGGTCCAAGTGATACAGTAAACCTGAAGTGAAGCATGGGAATCTATAACTAGTGTCACTGGAATATTCCGAAACGTAGACAGTAAGAAGAGCCAGTCTTCTTGTACTTAAGTCGGCATTGTGCCTTTTGTATTTAATTCTGAAGCAATTTCTGTGTTTCGTCGTCAATAATAAGGTCCAAGGGATACAGTAAACCTGAAGTGAAGCATCGGAATCTATAACTAGTGTCACAGGAATGGTTCAAAGCATAGACAGTAAGAAGAGCCACTCTTCTTGTACTTAAGTCGGCATTGTGCCTGTTGTATTTAATTCCGATGCAATTTCTGTGTTTCATCGTCAATAACAAGGTCCAAGGGATCCAGTAAACATATAGTGAAGCATCGGAATTTAATACTGGTCTCACAGGAGATGTTCAAAACATAGTCAGTTAGATGAGTCAGTCTTTTTGTACTTAAGTCGGCATTGTGCCTTTTGTATTTAATTCCGATGCAATTTCTGTGTTTCATCGTCAATAAGAAGGCCCAAGCGATACAGTAAACATATAGTGAGTATCGGAATTTAATACTGGTCTCACAGGAGATGTTCAAAACATAGTCAGTAAGAAGAGTCAGTCTTCTTGTACTTAAGTCGGCATTGTGCCTTTTGTATTTAAATCTGAAGCAATTTCTGTGTTTCGTCGCAATAATAAGGTCCAAGGGATACAGTAAACATGAAGTGAAGCATCGGAATCAATAACTAGTGTCACAGGAATGGTTGGAAACATAGACCGTAAGAAGAGCCACTCTTCTTGTACTTAAGTCAGCATTGTGCCTTTTGTATTTAATTCCGATGCAATTTCTGTGTTTCATCGTCAATACGAAGGTCCAAGCGATACAGTAAACGTATAGTGAAGCATCGGAGTTTAATACTGGTCTCACAGGAAATGTTCAAAACATAGTCAGTAAGAAGAGTCAGCATTCTTGTACTTAAGTCGGTATTGTGTCTTTTGTATTTAATTCCGATGCAATTTCTGTGTTTCGTCGTCAATACGAAGGTCCAAGGAATACAGTAAACCTGAAGTGAAGCATCGGAATCTATAACTAGTGCTTCAGGATTGGTTCAAAACATAGACAGTAAGAAGAGCCAGTCTTCTTGTACTTAAGTCGGCATTGTGCCTTTTGTATTTAATCCCGATGCAATTTCTGTGTTTTGTCGTCAATTAGAAGGTCCATGGGATACAGTAAACCTGACGTGAAGCATCGGAATCTATAACTAGTGTCACAGGAATGGTTCAAAACATAGACAGTAAGAAGAGCCAGTCTTCTTGTACTTAAGTCGGCATTGTGCCTTTTGTATTTAATTCTGAAGCAATTTCTGTGTTTCGTCGTCAATAATAAGGTCCAAGGGACACAGTAAACCTGAAGTGAAGCATCGGAATCTATAACTAGTGTCACAGGAATGGTTCAAAACATAGACAGTAAGAAGAGCCACTCTTCTTGTACTTAAGTCGGCATTCTGCCTTTTGTAATTAGTTCCGATGCAATTTCTGTGTTTCATCGTCAATAAGAAGGTCCAAGGGATACAGTAAACATATAGTGAAGCATCGGAATTTAATACTGGTGTCACAGGAGATGTTCAAAACATAGTCAGTAAGAAGATTCAGTCTTTTTGTACTTAAGTCGGCATTGTGCCTTTTTTATTTAATTCCGATGCAATATCTGTGTTTAATCGTCAATAAGAAGGTCCAAGCGATACAGTAAACATATAGTGAAGTATCGGAATTTAATACTGGTCTCACAGGAGATGTTCAAAACATAGTCAGTAAGAAGAGTCTGTCTTCTTGTACTTAAGTCGGAATTGTGTCTTTTGTATTTAAATCTGAAGCAATTTCTGTGTTTCGTCGCAATAATAAGGTCCAAGGGATACAGTAAACCTGAAGTGAAGCATCGGAATCAATAACTAGTGTCACAGGAATGGTTGAAAACATAGACCGTAAGAAGAGCCACTCTTCGTGTTCTTAAGTCAGCATTGTGCCTTTTGTATTTAATTCCGATGCAATTTCTGTGTTTCATCGTCAATACGAAGGTGCAAGCGATACAGTAAACATATAGTGAAGCATCGGAATTTAATACTGGTCTCACAGGAGGTGTTCAAAACATAGTCAGTAAGAAGAGTCAGTCTTCTTGTACTTAAGTCGGCATTGTGCCTTTCGTATTTAATTCCGATGCAATTTCTGTGTTTGATCGTCAATGCGAAGGTCCAAGGGATACAGTAAACCTGAAGTGAAGCATCGGAATCTATAACTAGTGTCACAGGAATTGTTCAAAACATAGACAGTAAGAAGAGCCAGTGTTCTTGTACTTAAGTCGGCATTGTGCCTTTTGTATTTAATTCCGATGCAATTTCTGTGTTTCGTCGTCAATAAGAAGGTCCAAGGACTACAGAAAACCTGAAGTGAAACATCAGAATCTATAACTAGTGCCACAGGAATGGTTCAAATCATAGACAGTAAAAAGAGACAGTCTTCTTGTACTTAAGTCGGCATTGTGCCTTTTGTATTTAATCCCGATGCAATTTCTGTGTTTTGTCGTCAATTAGAAGGTCCAAGTGATACAGTAAACCTGAAGTGAAACATGGGAAGCTATAACTAGTGTCACTGGAATATTCCAAAAGGTAGACAGTAAGAAGAGCCAGTCTTCTTGTACTTAAGTCGGCATGTGCCTTTTGTATTTAATTCTGAAGCAATTTCTGTGTTTCGTCGTCAATAATAAGGTCCAAGGGATACAGTAAACCTGAAGTGAAGCATCAGAATCTATAACTAGTGTCACAGGAATGGTTCAAAGCATAGACAGTAAGAAGAGCCACTTTCTTGTACTTAAGTCGGCATTGTGCCTGTTGTATTTAATTCCGATGCAATTTCTGTGTTTCATCGTCAATAACAAGGTCCAAGGGATCCAGTAAACATATAGTGAAGCATCGGAATTTAATACTGGTCTCACAGGAGATGTTCAAAACATAGTCAGTTAGATGAGTCAGTCTTTTTGTACTTAAGTCGGCATTGTGCCTTTTGTATTTAATTCCGATGCAATTTCTGTGTTTCATCGTCAATAAGAAGGCCCAAGCGATACAGTAAACATATAGTGAAGTATCGGAATTTAATACTGGTCTCACAGGAAATGTTCAAAACATAGTCAGTAAGAAGAGTCAGTCTTCTTGTACTTAAGTCGGCATTGTGCCTTTTGTATTTAAATCTGAAGCAATTTCTGTGTTTCGTCGCAATAATAAGGTCCAAGGGATACAGTAAACATGAAGTGAAGCATCGGAATCAATAACTAGTGTCACAGGAATGGTTGAAAACGTAGCCCGTAAGAAGAGCCACTCTTCTTGTACTTAAGTCAGCATTGTGCCTTTTGTATTTAATTCCGATGCAATTTCTGTGTTTCATCGTCAATACGAAGGTCCAAGCGATACAGTAAACGTATAGTGAAGCATCGGAGTTTAATACTGGTCTCACAGGAAATGTTCAAAACATAGTCAGTAAGAAGGGTCAGCATTCTTGTACTTAAGTCGGTATTGTGTCTTTTGTATTTAATTCCGATGCAATTTCTGTGTTTCGTCGTCAATACGAAGGTCCAAGGGATACAGTAAACCTGAAGTGAAGCATCGGAATCTATAACTAGTGCTTCAGGAATGGTTCAAAACATAGACAGTAAGAAGAGCCAGTCTTCTTGTACTTAAGTCGGCATTGTGCCTTTTGTATTTAATCCCGATGCAATTTCTGTGTTTTGTCGTCAATTAGAAGGTCCATGGGATACAGTAAACCTGACGTGAAGCATCGTAATCTATAACTAGTGTCACAGGAATGGTTCAAAACATAGACAGTAAGAAGAGCCAGTCTTCTTGTACTTAAGTCGGCATTGTGCCTTTTGTGTTTAATTCCGATGCAATTTCTGTGTTTCGTCGTCAATAAGAAGGTCCAAGGGCTACAGAAAACCTGAAGTGAAACATCAGAATCTATAACTAGTGCCACAGGAATGGTTCAAATCATAGACAGTAAAAAGAGACAGTCTTCTTGTACTTAAGTCGGCATTGTGCCTTTTGTATTTAATCCCGATGCAATTTCTGTGTTTTGTCGTCAATTAGAAGGTCCAAGTGATACAGTAAACCTGAAGTGAAACATGGGAAGCTATAACTAGTGTCACTGGAATATTCCAAAAGGTAGACAGTAAGAAGAGCCAGTCTTCTTGTACTTAAGTCGGCATTGTGCCTTTTGTATTTAATTCTGAAGCAATTTCTGTGTTTCGTCGTCAATAATAAGGTCCAAGGGATACAGTAAACCTGAAGTGAAGCATCAGAATCTATAACTAGTGTCACAGGAATGGTTCAAAGCATAGACAGTAAGAAGAGCCACTTTCTTGTACTTAAGTCGGCATTGTGCCTGTTGTATTTAATTCCGATGCAATTTCTGTGTTTCATCGTCAATAACAAGGTCCAAGGGATCTAGTAAACATATAGTGAAGCATCGGAATTTAATACTGGTCTC
This sequence comes from Schistocerca piceifrons, assembly GCF_021461385.2. Taxonomy (NCBI): domain Eukaryota; kingdom Metazoa; phylum Arthropoda; class Insecta; order Orthoptera; family Acrididae; genus Schistocerca; species Schistocerca piceifrons. Next base: position 1,024,787 of record NW_025728257.1, read on the forward strand.
ACAGGAGATGTTCAAAACATAGTCAGTTAGATGAGTCAGTCTTTTTGTACTTAAGTCGGCATTGTGCCTTTTGTATTTAATTCCGATGCAATTTCTGTGTTTCATCGTCAATAAGAAGGCCCAAGCGATACAGTAAACATATAGTGAAGTATCGGAATTTAATACTGGTCTCACAGGAAATGTTCAAAACATAGTCAGTAAGAAGAGTCAGTCTTCTTGTACTTAAGTCGGCATTGTGCCTTTTGTATTTAAATCTGAAGCAATTTCTGTGTTTCGTCGCAATAATAAGGTCCAAGGGATACAGTAAACATGAAGTGAAGCATCGGAATCAATAACTAGTGTCACAGGAATGGTTGAAAACGTAGACCGTAAGAAGAGCCACTCTTCTTGTACTTAAGTCAGCATTGTGCCTTTTGTATTTAATTCCGATGCAATTTCTGTGTTTCATCGTCAATACGAAGGTCCAAGCGATACAGTAAACGTATAGTGAAGCATCGGAGTTTAATACTGGTCTCACAGGAAATGTTCAAAACATAGTCAGTAAGAAGGGTCAGCATTCTTGTACTTAAGTCGGTATTGTGTCTTTTGTATTTAATTCCGATGCAATTTCTGTGTTTCGTCGTCAATACGAAGGTCCAAGGGATACAGTAAACCTGAAGTGAAGCATCGGAATCTATAACTAGTGCTTCAGGAATGGTTCAAAACATAGACAGTAAGAAGAGCCAGTCTTCTTGTACTTAAGTCGGCATTGTACCTTTTGTATTTAATCCCGATGCAATTTCTGTGTTTTGTCGTCAATTAGAAGGTGCATGGGATACAGTAAACCTGACGTGAAGCATCGTAATCTATAACTAGTGTCACAGGAATGGTTCAAAACATAGACAGTAAGAAGAGCCAGTCTTCTTGTACTTAAGTCGGCATTGTGCCTTTTGTATTTAATTCCGATGCAATTTCTGTGTTTCGTCGTCAATAAGAAGGTCCAAGGGCTACAGAAAACCTGAAGTGAAACATCAGAATCTATAACTAGTGCCACAGGAATGGTTCAAATCATAGACAGTAAAAAGAGACAGTCTTCTTGTACTTAAGTCGGCATTGTGCCTTTTGTATTTAATCCCGATGCAATTTCTGTGTTTTGTCGTCAATTAGAAGGTCCAAGTGATACAGTAAACCTGAAGTGAAACATGGGAAGCTATAACTAGTGTCACTGGAATATTCCAAAAGGTAGACAGTAAGAAGAGCCAGTCTTCTTGTACTTAAGTCGGCATTGTGCCTTTTGTATTTAATTCTGAAGCAATTTCTGTGTTTCGTCGTCAATAATAAGGTCCAAGGGATACAGTAAACCTGAAGTGAAGCATCAGAATCTATAACTAGTGTCACAGGAATGGTTCAAAGCATAGACAGTAAGAAGAGCCACTTTCTTGTACTTAAGTCGGCATTGTGCCTGTTGTATTTAATTCCGATGCAATTTCTGTGTTTCATCGTCAATAACAAGGTCCAAGGGATCCAGTAAACATATAGTGAAGCATCGGAATTTAATACTGGTCTCACAGGAGATGTTCAAAACATAGTCAGTTAGATGAGTCAGTCTTTTTTACTTAAGTCGGCATTGTGCCTTTTGTATTTAATTCCGATGCAATTTCTGTGTTTCATCGTCAATAAGAAGGCCCAAGCGATACAGTAAACATATAGTGAAGTATCGGAATTTAATACTGGTCTCACAGGAAATGTTCAAAACATAGTCAGTAAGAAGAGTCAGTCTTCTTGTACTTAAGTCGGCATTGTGCCTTTTGTATTTAAATCTGAAGCAATTTCTGTGTTTCGTCGCAATAATAAGGTCCAAGGGATACAGTAAACATGAAGTGAAGCATCGGAATCAATAACTAGTGTCACAGGAATGGTTGAAAACGTAGACCGTAAGAAGAGCCACTCTTCTTGTACTTAAGTCAGCATTGTGCCTTTTGTATTTAATTCCGATGCAATTTCTGTGTTTCATCGTCAATACGAAGGTCCAAGCGATACAGTAAACGTATAGTGAAGCATCGGAGTTTAATACTGGTCTCACAGGAAATGTTCAAAACATAGTCAGTAAGAAGGGTCAGCATTCTTGTACTTACGTCGGTATTGTGTCTTTTGTATTTAATTCCGATGCAATTTCTGTGTTTCGTCGTCAATACGAAGGTCCAAGGGATACAGTAAACCTGAAGTGAAGCATCGGAATCTATAACTAGTGCTTCAGGAATGGTTCAAAACATAGACAGTAAGAAGAGCCAGTCTTCTTGTACTTAAGTCGGCATTGTGCCTTTTGTATTTAATCCCGATGCAATTTCTGTGTTTTGTCGTCAATTAGAAGGTCCATGGGATACAGTAAACCTGAAGTGAAGCATCGGAATCAATAACTAGTGTCACAGGAATGGTTGAAAACATAGACCGTAAGAAGAGCCACTCTTCGTGTTCTTAAGTCAGCATTGTGCCTTTTGTATTTAATTCCGATACAATTTCTGTGTTTCATCGTCAATACGAAGGTGCAAGCGATACAGTAAACATATAGTGAAGCATCGGAATTTAATACTGGTCTCACAGGAGGTGTTCAAAACATAGTCAGTAAGAAGAGTCAGTCTTCTTGTACTTAAGTCGGCATTGTGCCTTTCGTATTTAATTCCGATGCAATTTCTGTGTTTGATCGTCAATGCGAAGGTCCAAGGGATACAGTAAACCTGAAGTGAAGCATCGGAATCTATAACTAGTGTCACAGGAATTGTTCAAAACATAGACAGTAAGAAGAGCCAGTGTTCTTGTACTTAAGTCGGCATTGTGCCTTTTGTATTTAATTCCGATGCAATTTCTGTGTTTCGTCGTCAATAAGAAGGTCCAAGGACTACAGAAAACCTGAAGTGAAACATCAGAATCTATAACTAGTGCCACAGGAATGGTTCAAATCATAGACAGTAAAAAGAGACAGTCTTCTTGTACTTAAGTCGGCATTGTGCCTTTTGTATTTAATCCCGATGCAATTTCTGTGTTTTGTCGTCAATTAGAAGGTCCAAGTGATACAGTAAACCTGAAGTGAAACATGGGAAGCTATAACTAGTGTCACTGGAATATTCCAAAAGGTAGACAGTAAGAAGAGCCAGTCTTCTTGTACTTAAGTCGGCATTGTGCCTTTTGTATTTAATTCTGAAGCAATTTCTGTGTTTCGTCGTCAATAATAAGGTCCAAGGGATACAGTAAACCTGAAGTGAAGCATCAGAATCTATAACTAGTGTCACAGGAATGGTTCAAAGCATAGACAGTAAGAAGAGCCACTTTCTTGTACTTAAGTCGGCATTGTGCCTGTTGTATTTAATTCCGATGCAATTTCTGTGTTTCATCGTCAATAACAAGGTCCAAGGGATCCAGTAAACATATAGTGAAGCATCGGAATTTAATACTGGTCTCACAGGAGATGTTCAAAACATAGTCAGTTAGATGAGTCAGTCTTTTTGTACTTAAGTCGGCATTGTGCCTTTTGTATTTAATTCCGATGCAATTTCTGTGTTTCATCGTCAATAAGAAGGCCCAAGCGATACAGTAAACATATAGTGAAGTATCGGAATTTAATACTGGTCTCACAGGAAATGTTCAAAACATAGTCAGTAAGAAGAGTCAGTCTTCTTGTACTTAAGTCGGCATTGTGCCTTTTGTATTTAATTCTGAAGCAATTTCTGTGTTTTGTCGTCAATTAGAAGTTCCAAGGGATACAGTAAACCTGACGTGAAGCATCGGAATCTATAACTAGTGTCACAGGAATGGTTCAAAACATAGACAGTAAGAAGAGCCACTCTTCTTGTACTTAAGTCGGCATTCTGCCTTTTGTATTTAATTCCGATGCAATTTCTGTGTTTCATCGTCAATAAGAAGGTCCAAGGGATACAGTAAACATATAGAGAAGCATCGGAATTTAATACTGGTCTCACAGGAGATGTTCAAAACATAGTAAGTAAGAAGAGTCAGTATTTTTCTACTTAAGTCGGCATTGTGCCTTTTGTATTTAATTCCGATGCAATTTCTGTGTTTCGTCGTCAATAAGAAGGTCCAAGGGATACAGTAAACCAGAAGTGAAGCATGAGAATCTGTAACTAGTGTCAATGGAATGGTTCAAAATATAGACAGTAAGAAGAGCCAGTCTTCTTGTACTTAAGTCGGCATTCTGCCTTTTGTATTTAATTCCGATGTAATTTCTGTGTTTCATCGTCAATAAGAAGGTCCAAGCGATACAGTAAACATATAGTGAAGCATCGGAATTTAATACTAGTGTCACAGGAATTGTTCAAAACATAGACAGTAAGAAGAGCCAGACTTCTTGTACTTAAGTCGGCATTGTGCCTTTTGTATTTAATTCCGATGCAATTTCTGTGATTCGTCGTCAATAAGAAGGTCCAAGGGCTACAGTTAACCTGAAGTGAAACATCGGAATCTATAACTAGTGCCACAGCAATGGTTCAAAACATAGACAGTAAGAAGAGCCAGTCTTCTTGTACTTAAGTCGGCATTGTGCCTTTTGTATTTAATCCCGATGCAATTTCTGTGTTTTGTCGTCAATTAGGAGGTCCAAGGGATACAGTAAACCTGAAGTGAAGCATCGGAATCTATAACTAGTGTCTCAGGAATGGTTCAAAACATAGACAGTAAGAAGAGCCAGTCTTCCTGTACTTAGGTCGGTATTGTGCCTTTTGTATTTAATTCCGATGCAGTTTCTGTGTTTCGTCGTCAATAAGAAGGTCCAAGGGATACAGTAAACCTGAAGAGAAGCATCGGAATCCATAACTAGTGTCACAGGAATTGTTGAAAACATAGACCGTAAGAAGAGCCAGTCTTCTTGTACTTAAGTCGGCATTGTGCCTTTTGTCTTTAATTCCGATGCAATTTCTGCGTTTCATCGTCAATAAGAAGGTCCAAGGGATCCAGTAAACATATAGTGAAGCATCGGAATTTAATACTGGTCTCACAGGAGATGTTCAAATCATAGTCAGTAAGATGAATCAGTCTTTTTGTACTTAAGTCGGCATTGTGCCTTTTGTATTTAATTCCGATGCAATTTCTGTGTTTCATCGTCAATAAGAAGGTCCAAGCGATACAGTAAACATATAGTGAAGTATCGGAATTTAATACTGGTCTCACAGGAGATGTTCAAATCATAGTCAGTAAGAAGAGTCAGTCTTCTTGTACTTAAGTCGGCATTGTGCCTTTTGTATTTAAATCTGAAGCAATTTCTGTGTTTCGTCGCAATAATAAGTTCCAAGGGATACAGTAAACCTGAAGTGAAGCATCGGAATCAATAACTAGTGTCACAGGAATGGTTGAAAGCATAGACCGTAAGAAGAGCCACTCTTCTTGTACTTAAGTCAGCACTGTGCCTTTTGTATTTAATTCCGACACAATTTCTGTGTTTCATCGTCAATAAGAAGGTCCAAGCGATACAGTAAACATATAGTGAAGCATCGGAATTTAATACTAGTGTCACAGGAATTGTTCAAAACATAGACAGTAGGAAGAGCCAGTCTTTATGTACTTAAGTCGGCTTTGTGCCTTTTGTATTTAATTCCGATGCAATTTCTGTGATTCGTCGTCAATAAGAAGGTCCAAGGGCTGCAGTTAACCTGAAGTGAAACATCGGAATCTATAACTAGTGCCACAGGAATGGTTCAAAACATAGACAGTAAGAAGAGCCAGTCTTTTTGTACTTAAGTCGGCATTGTGCCTTTTTGTATTTAATTCCGATGCAATTTCTGTGTTTCATCGTCAATAAGAAGGTCCAAGCAATACAGTAAACATATAGTGAAGTATCGGAATTTAATACTGGTCTCACAGGAGATGTTCAAAACATAGTCAGTAAGAAGAGTCAGTCTTCTTGTACTTAAGTCGGCCTTGTGCCTTTTGTATTTAAATCTGAAGCAATTTCTGTGTTTCGTCGCAATAATAAGTTCCAAGGGATACAGTAAACCTGAAGTGAAGCATCGGAATCAATAACTAGTGTCACAGGAATGGTTGAAAGCATAGACCGTAAGAAGAGCCACTCTTCTTGTACTTAAGTCAGCACTGTGCCTTTTGTATTTAATTCCGACACAATTTCTGTGTTTCATCGTCAATAAGAAGGTCCAAGCGATACAGTAAACATATAGTGAAGCATCGGAATTTAATACTAGTGTCACAGGAATTGTTCAAAACATAGTCAGTAGGAAGAGCCAGTCTTTATGTACTTAAGTCGGCATTGTGCCTTTTGTATTTAATTCCGATGCAATTTCTGTGTTTCGTCGTTAATAAGAAGGTCCAAGGGATACAGTAAACCTGAAGTGAAGCATCGGAATCCATAACTAGTGTCACAGGGATTGTTGAAAACATAGACCGTAAGAAGAGCCAGTCTTCTTGTACTTAAGTCGGCATTGTGCCTTTTGTCTTTAATTCCGATGCAATTTCTGCGTTTCATCGTCAATAAGAAGGTCCAAGGGATCCAGTAAGCATATAGTGAAGCATCGGAATTTAATACTGGTCTCACAGGAGATGTTCAAATCATAGTCAGTAAGATGAATCAGTCTTTTTGTAGTTAAGTCGGCATTGTGCCTTTTGTATTTAAATCTGAAGCAATTTCTGTGTTTCGTCGCAATAATAAGGTCCAAGGGATACAGTAAACATGAAGTGAAGCATCGGAATCAATAACTAGTGTCACAGGAATGGTTGAAAACATAGACCGTAAGAAGAGCCACTCTTCTTGTACTTAATTCAGCATTGTGCCTTTTGTATTTAATTTCGATGCAATTTCTGTGTTTCATCGTCAATACGAAGGTCCAAGCGATACAGTAAACGTATAGTGAAGCATCGGAGTTTAATACTGGTCTCACAGGAAATGTTCAAAACATAGTCAGTAAGAAGAGTCAGTATTCTTGTACTTAAGTCGGTATTTTGTCTTTTGTATTTAATTCCGATGCAATTTCTGTGTTTCGTCGTCAATTAGAAGGTCCAAGGGATACAGTAAACCTGACGTGAAGCATCGGAATCTATAACTAGTGTCACAGGAATGGTTCAAAATATAGACAGTAAGAAGAGCCATTCTTCTTGTACTTAAGTCAGCATTCTGCCTTTTGTATTTAATTCCGATGCAATTTCTGTGTTTCATCATCAATAAGAAGGTCCAAGCGATACAGTAAACATATAGTGAAGCATCGGAATTTAATACTAGTGTCACAGGAATTGTTCAAAACATAGACAGTAAGAAGAGCCAGACTTCTTTTACTTAAGTCGGCATTGTGCCTTTTGTATTTAATTCCGATGCAATTTCTGTGATTCGTCGTCAATAAGAAGGTCCAAGGGCTACAGTTAACCTGAAGTGAAACATCGGAATCTATAACTAGTGCCACAGGAATGGTTCAAAACATAGACAGTAAGAAGAGCCAGTCTTCTTGTACTTAAGTCGGCATTGTGCCTTTTGTATTTAATCCCGACGCAATTTCTGTGTTTTGTCGTCAATTAGGAGGTCCAAGGGATACAGTAAACCTGAAGTGAAGCATCGGAATCTATAACTAGTGTCTCAGGAATGGTTCAAAACATAGACAGTAGGAAGAGCCAGTCTTCCTGTACTTAGGTCGGCATTGTGCCTTTTGTATTTAATTCCGATGCAATTTCTGTGTTTCGTCGTCAATAAGAAGGTCCAACGGATACAGTAAACCTGAAGTGAAGCATCGGAATCAATAACTAGTGTCACAGGAATGGTTGAAAACATAGACCGTAAGAAGAGCCACTCTTCTTGTACTTAAGTCAGCATTGTGCCTTTTGTATTCAATTCCGATGCAATTTCTGTGTTTCAAGGTCAATACGAAGGTCCAAGCGATACAGTAAACATATAGTGAAGCATCGGAATTTAATACTGGTCTCACAGGAAATGTTCAAAACATAGTCAGTAGGAAGAATCAGTATTCTTGTACTGAAGTCGTTATTGTGCCTTTTTTATTTAATTCCGATGCAATTTCTGTGTTTCGTCGTCAATACGAAGGTCCAAGGGATACAGTAAACCTGAAGTGAAGCATCGGAATCTATAACTAGTGTCACAGGAATGGTTCAAAACATAGACAGTAAGAAGAGCCAGTCTTCTTGTACTTAATTCGGCATTGTGCCTTTTGTATTTAATTCTGAAGCAATTTCTGTGTTTCGTCGTCAATAATAAGGTCCAAGGGATACAGTAAACCTGAAGTGAAGCATCGGAATCTATAACTAGTGTCACAGGAATGGTTCAAAACATAGACAGTAAGAAGAGCCACTCTTCTTGTACTTAAGTCGGCATTCTGCCTTTTGTATTTAATTCCGATGCAATTTCTGTTTTTCATCGTCAATAAGAAGGTCCAAGGGATACAGGAAACATATAGTGAAGCATCGGAATTTAATACTGATCTCACAGGAGATGTTCAAACATAGTCAGCAAGAAGAGTCAGTCTTTTTGTACTTAAGTCGGCATTGTGCCTTTTGTATTTAATTCCGATGCAATTTCTTTGTATCGTCGTCAATAAGAGGGTCCAAGGGTTACAGTAAACCTGATGTGAAGCATCGGAATCTGTAACTAGTATCAATGGAATGGTTCAAAGTATAGACAGTAAGAAGAGCCAGTCTTCTTGTACTTAAGTCGGAATTGTGACTTTTGTATTTAATTCCGATGCAATTTCTGTGTTTCGTCGTCAATAAGAAGGTCCAAGGGATACAGTAAACCTGAGGTGAAGCATCGGAATCCATAAGTAGTGTCACAGGAATGGTTGAAAGCATAGACCATAAGAAGAGTCACTGTTCTTGTACTTAAGTCGGCATTGTGCCTTTTGTATTTAATTCCGTTGCAATTTCTGTGTTTCATCGTCAATGAGAAGGTGCAAGGGATACAGAAAATTTATAGTGTGGCATCGGAATTTAATACTGGTCTCACAGGAGACGTTCAAAACATAGTCAGTAAGAAGAGTCAGTCTTCTTGTACCTAAGTCGGCATTGTGCCATCTGTGTTTAATTCCGATGCAATTTTTGTGTTTCGTCGTCAATACGAAGGTCCAAGGGATACAGTAAATCTAAAGTGACGCATCGGAATCCATAACTAGTATCATAGGAATGGTTGAAAGCATAGACCGTAAGGAGAGCCACTCTTCTTGTACTTAAGTCAGCATTGTGCCTTTTGTATTTAATTCCGATGCAATTTCTGTGTTTCATCGTCAATAAGAAGGTCCAAGCGATACAGTAAACATATAGTGAAGCATCGGAATTTAATACTAGTGTCACAGGAATTGTTCAAAACATAGACAGTACGAAGAGCCAGTCTTCTTGTACTTGAGTCGGCATTGTGCCTCTTGTATTTAATTCCGACGCAATTTTTGTGTTTCGTCGTCAATAAGAAGGCCCAAGGGATACAGTGAACCCGAAGTGAAGCATCGCAATCTATAACTAGTGCCACAGGAATGGTTCAAAGCATAGACAGTAAGAAGAGCCAGTCTTCTTGTACTTAAGTCGGCATTGTGCCTTTCGTATTTACTTCCGATGCAATTTCTGTGTTTCATCGTCACTAAGAAGGTGCAAGAGATACAGTAAAAATATAGTGTGGCATCGGAATTTAATACTGGTCTCACAGGAGATGTTCAAAACATAGTCAGTAAGAAGAGTCAGTCTTCTTGTACTTAAGTCGGCATTGTGCCTTTTGTATTTAATTCCGATGCAATTTTTCTGTTTCGTCGTCAATAAGAAGATCCAAGGGATACAGTAAATCTGAAGTGAAGCATCGGAATCCATAACTAGTGTCACAGGAATGGTTGAATACATAGACCGTATGACGAGCAACTCTTCCTGTACTTAAGTCAGCATTGTGCCTTTTGTATTTAATTCCGATGCAATTTCTGTGTTTCATCGTCAATATGAAGGTCCAAGCGATACAGTAAACATATAGTGAAGCATAGGAATTTAATACTGGTCTCACAGGAAATGTTCAACACATAGTCAGTAAGAAGAGCCAGTATTCTTGTACTTAAATCGGCATTGTGCCTTTTGTATTTAATTCCGTTGCAAGTTCTGTGTTTCGTCGTCAATACGAAGGTCCAAGGGATACAGTAAACCTGAAGTGAAGCATCGGAATCTATAACTAGTGTCACAGGATTTGTTCAAAACATAGACAGTAAGAAGAGCCAGTGTTCTTGTACTTATGTCGGCATTGTGCCTTTTGTATATAACCCCGATGCAATTTCTGTGTTTTGTCGTCAATTAGAAGGTCCAAGGGATACATTAAACCTGAAGTGAAGCATGGGAATCTATAACTAGTGTCACAGGAATGGTTCAAAACTTAGACAGTAAGAAGAGCCAGTCTTCTTGTACTTAAGTCGGCATAGTGCCTTTTGTATTTAATTCTGAAGCAATTTCTGTGCCTCGTCGTCAATAATAAGGTCCAAGGGATACAGTAAACCTGAAGTGAAGCATCGGAATCTATAACTAGTGTCACAGGAATGGTTCAAAGCATAGACAGTAAGAAGAGCCACTCTTCTTGTACTTATGTCGGCATTGTGCCTTTTGTATTTAATTCCGATGCAATTTCTTTGTTTCGTCGTCAATAAGAAGGTCCAAGGGATACAGTAAACCTGAAGTGAAGCATCGGAATCAATAACTAGTGTCACAGGAATGGTTGAAAGCATAGACCGTAAGAAGAGCCACTCTTCATGTTCTTAAGTCAGCTTTGTGCCTTTTGTATATAATTCCGATGCAATTTCTGTGTTTCATCGTCAATACGAAGGTCCAAGCGATACAGTAAACATATAGTGAAGCATCGGAATTTAATACTGGTCTCACAGGAAATGTTCAAAACATAGTCAGTAAGAAGAGTCAGTATTCTTGTACTTCAGTCGGTATTGTCCGTTTTGTATTTAATTCCGATGCAGTTTCTGTGTTTCGTCGTCAATACGAAGGTCCAAGGGATACAGTAAACATGAAGTGATGCATCGGAATCTATAACTAGTGTCACAGGAATTGTTCAAATCATAGACAGTAAGAAGAGCCAGTCTTCTTGTACTTATGTCGGCATTGTGCCTTTTGTATTTAATCCCGATGCAATTTCTGTGTATTGTCGTCAATTAGGAGGTGCAAGGGATACAGTAAACCTGAAGTGAAGCATCGGAATCTATAACTAGTGTCACAGGAATGGTACAAAACATAGACAGTAAGAAGAGCCAGTCTTCCTCTACTTATGTCGGCATTGTTCCTTTTGTATTTAAGTCCGATGCAATTTCTGTGTTTCATCGTCAATAAGAAGGTCCAAGGGATACAGTAAACCTGAGGTGAAGCATCGGAATTTAATACTGGGCTCACAGGAGGTGTTCAAAACATAGTCAGTAAGAAGAGCCAGTCCTCTTGTACTTTAGTCGGCATTGTGCCTTTTGTATTTAATTCCGATGCAATTTCTGTGTTTCGTCGTCAATAAGAAGGTCCAAGGGATACAGTAAACCTGAAGTGAAGCATCGGAATCCATAACTAGTGTCACAGGAATGGTTGAAAACATAGACCGTAAGAAGAGCCACTCTTCTTGTACTTAAGTCGGCATTGTGCCTTTTGTATTTAATTCCGATGCAATTTCTGCGTTTCATCGTCAATAAGAAGGTCCAAACAATACAGTAAACATATAGTGAAGCATCGGAATATAATACTGGTCTCACAGGAAATGTTCAAAACATAGTCAGTAAGATGAGTCAGTATTCTTGTACTTAAGTCGGCATTGTGCCTTTTGTATTTAATCCCGATGCAATTTCTGTGTTTTGTCGTCAATTAGAAGGTCCAAGGGATACAGTAAACCTGAAGTTAAGCATCGGAATCTATAACTAGTGTCAAAGGAATGGTTCAAAACATAGACTGTAAGAAGAGCCAGTCTTCATGTACTTAAGTCGGCGTTGTACCTTTTGTATTTAACTCTGAAGCAATTTCTGTGTTTCGTCGTCAATAATAAGGTCCAAGGGATACAGTAAACCTGAAGTGAAGCATCGGAATCTATAACTAGTGTCACAGGAATGGTTCAATGCATAGACAGTAAGAAGAGCCACTCTTCTTGTACTTATGTCGGCATTGTGCCTGTTGTATTTAATTCCGACGCAATTTCTGTGTTTCATCGCCAATAAGAAGAACAAAGAATCGGAATTTAATACTGGTCTCAAAGGGGATGTTCAAAACATAGTCAGTAAGATTAGTCACTCTTTTTGTACTTAAGTCGGCATTGTGCCTTTTGTATTTAATTCCGATGCAATTTCTGTGTTTCATCGTTAATAAGATGGTCCAAGCGATACAGTAAACATATAGTGAAGTATCGGAATTTAATACTGGTCTCACAGGAGATGTTCATAACATAGTCAGTAAGAAGATTCAGTCTTCTTGTACTTAAGTCGGCATTGTGTCTTTTGTATTTAAATGTGAAGCAATTTCTGTGTTTCGTCGCAATAATAAGGTCCAAGGGATACAGTAAACCTGAAGTGAAGCATCGGCATCAATAACTAGTGTCATAGGAATGGTTGAAAACATAGACGGTAAGAAGAGCCACTCTTCTTTTACTTAAGTCAGCATTGTGCCTTTTGTATTTAATTCCGATGCAATTTCTGTGTTTCATCGTCAATACGAAGGTCCAAGCAATACAGTAAACATATAGTGAAGCATCGGAATTTAATACTGCTCCCACAGGAAATGTTCAAAACATAGTCAGTAAGAAGAGTCAGTATTCTTGTACTTAAGTCGGTATTGTGCCTTTTTTATTTAATTCCGATGCAATTTCTATGTTTCGTCGTCAATACGAAGGACCAAGGGATACAGTAAACCTGAAGTGAAGCATCGGAATCTACAACTAGTGTCACAGGAATTCTTCAAATCATAGACAGTAAGAAGGGCCAGTCTTCTTGTACTTAAGTGGGCATTGTGCCTTTTGTATTTAATTCCGATGCAATTTCTGTGTTTTGTCGTCAATAAGAAGGTCCAAGGGCTACAGTAAACCTGAAGTGATACATCGGAATCTATAACTAGTGCCACAGGAATGGTTCAAAACATAGACAGTAAGAAGAGCCAGTCTTCTTGTACTTAAGTCAGCATTGTGCCTTTTGTATTTAATGCCGATGCAATTTCTGTGTTTTGTCGTCAATTAGAAGGTCCAAGGGATACAGTAAACCTGACGTGAAGCATCGGAATCTATAACTAGTGTCACAGGAATGGTTCAAAACATAGACAGTAAGAAGAGCCAGTCTTCTTGTACTGAAGTCGGCATTGTGCCTTTTGTATTTAATTACGAAGCAATTTCTGTGTTTCGTCGTCAATAATAAGGTCCAAGGGATACAGTAAACCTGAAGTGAAGCATCGGAATCTATAACTAGTGTCACAGGAATGGTTCAAAACATAGACAGTAAGAAGAGCCACTCTTCTTGTACTTAAGTCGGCATTCTGCCTTTTGTATTTAATTCCGATGCAATTTCTGTGTTTCATCGTCAATAAGAAGGTCCAAGGGATACAGTAAACATATAGTGAAGCATCGGAATTTAATACTGGTCTCAAAGGAGATGTTCAAAACATAGTCAGTAAGAAGAGTCAGTCTTTTTGTACTTAAGTCGGCATTGTGCCTTTTGTATTTAATTCCGATGTAATTTCTGTGTATCGTCGTCAATAAGAGGGTCCTAGGGATACAGTAAACCTGATGTGAAGCATCGGAATCTGTAACTAGTGTCAATGGAATGGTTCAAAATATAGACAGTAAGAAGAGCCAGTCTTCTTGTACTTAAGTCGGAATCGTGACTTTTGTATTTAATTCCGATGCAATTTCTCTGTTTCGCCTTCAATAAGAAGGTCCAAGGGATACAGTAAACCTGAGGTGAAGCATCGGAATCCATAACTAGTGTCACAGGAATGGTTGAAAGCATAGACCGTAAGAAGAGCCACTCTTCTTGTACTTAAGTCAGCATTGTGCCTTTTGTATTTAATTCCGATGCAATTTTTGTGATTCGTCGTCAATAAGAAGGTCCAAGGGCTACAGTAAACCTGAAGTGAAACATCGGAATCTATAACTAGTGCCACAGGAATGGTTCAAAACATAGACAGTAAGAAGAGCCAGTCTTCCTGTACTTATGTCGGCATTGTGCCTTTTGTATTTAATTCCGATGCAATTTCTGTGTTTCATCGTCAATAAGAGGTCCAAGCGATACAGTAAACATATAGTGAAGTATCGGAATTTAATACTGGTCTGACAGGAGGAATTCAAAACATAGTCAGTAAGAAGAGCCAGTCTTCTTGTACTTAAGTCGGCATTGTGCCTTTTGTATTTAATTCCGATGCAATTTCTGTGTTTCGTCGTCAATAAGAAGGTCCAAGGGATACAGTAAACCTGAAGTGAAGCATCGGAATCCATAACTAGTATCACAGGAATGGTTGAACACATAGACCGTAAGAAGAGCCACTCTTCTTGTACTTAAGTCGGCATTGTGCCTTTTGTATTTAATTCCGATGCAATTTCTGCGTTTCATCGTCAATAAGAAGGTCCAAACAATACAGTAAACATATAGTGAAGCATCGGAATATAATACTGGTCTCACAGGAAATGTTCAAAACATGGTCAGTAAGATGAGTCAGTATTCTTGTACTTAAGTCGGCATTGTGCCTTTTGTATTTAATCCCGATGCAATTTCTGTGTTTTCTCGTCAATTAGAAGGTCCAAGGGATACAGTAAACCTGAAGTTAAGCATCGGAATCTATAACTAGTGTCACAGGAATGGTTCAAAACATAGACTGTAAGAAGAGCCAGTCTTCATGTACTTAAGTCGGCGTTGTACCTTTTGTATTTGACTCTGAAGCAATTTCTGTGTTTCGTGGTCAATAATAAGGTCCAAGGGATACAGTAAACCTGAAGTGAAGCATCGGAATCTATAACTAGTGTCACAGGAATGGTTCAAAGCATAGACAGTAAGAAGAGCCACTCTTCTTGTTCTTAAGTCGGCATTGTGCCTGTTGTATTTAATTCCGACGCAATTTCTGTGTTTCATTGCCAATAAGAAGGTCAAAGCATCGGAATTTAATACTGGTCTCACAGGGGATGTTCAAAACATAGTCAGTAAGATTAGTCAGTCTTTTTGTACTTAAGTCGGCATTGTGCCTTTTGTATTTAATTCCGATGCAACTTCTGTGTTTCATCGTTAATAAGAAGGTCCAAGCGATACAGTAAACATATAGTGAAGTATCGGAATTTAATACTGGTCTCACAGGAGATGTTCAAAACATAGTCAGTAAGAAGATTCAGTCTTCTTGTACTTAAGTCGGCATTGTGCCTTTTGTATTTAATTCTGAAGCAATTTCTCTGCTTCGTCGTCAATAATAAGGTCCAAGGGATACAGTAAACCTGAAGTGAAGCATCGGAATCTATAACTAGTGTCACAGGAATGGTTCTAAACATAGACAGTAAGAAGAGCCACTCTTCTTGTACTTAAGTCGGCATTCTGCCTTTTGTATTTAATTCCGATGCAATTTCTGTGTTTCATCGTCAATAAGAAGGTCCAAGGGATACAGTAAACATATAGTGAAGCATCGGAATTTAATACTGGTCTCACAGGAGATGTTCAAAACATAGTCAGTAAGAAGAGTCAGTCTTTTTGTACTTAAGTCGGCATTGTGCCTTTTGTATTTAATTCCGATGCAATTTCTGTGTATCGTCGTCAATAAGAGGGTCCTAGGGATACAGTAAACCTGATGTGAAGCATCGGAATCTGTAACTAGTGTCAATGGAATGGTTCAAAATATAGACAGTAAGAAGAGCCAGTCTTCTAGTACTTAAGTCGGAATCGTGACTTTTGTATTTAATTCCGATGCAATTTCTGTGTTTCGTCTTCAATAAGAAGGTCCAAGGGATACAGTAAACCTGAGGTGAAGCATCGGAATCCATAACTAGTGTCACAGTAATGGTTGAAAACATAGACCTTAAGAAGAGCCACTCTTCTTGTACTTAAGTCAGCATTGTGCCTTTTGTATTTAATTCCGATGCAATTTCTGTGTTTCATCGTCAATAAGAAGGTCCAAGCGATACAGTAAACATATAGTGAAGCATCGGAATTTAATACTAGTGTCACAGGAATTGTTCAAAACATAGACAGTAAGAAGAGCCAGTCTTCTTGTACTTAAGTCGGCATTGTGCCTTTTGTATTTAATTCCGATGCAATTTTTGTGATTCGTCGTCAATAAGAAGGTCCAAGGGCTACAGTTAACCTGAAGTGAAACATCGGAATCTATAACTAGTGCCACAGGAATGGTTCAAAACATAGACAGTAAGAAGAGCCAGTCTTCTTGTACTTAAGTCGGCATTGTGCCTTTTGTATTTAATCCCGATGCAATTTCTGTGTTTTGTCGTCAATTAGGAGGTCCAAGGTATACAGTAAACCTGAAGTGAAGCATCGGAATCTATAACTAGTGTCACAGGAATGGTTCAAAACATAGACAGTAAGAAGAGCCAGTCTTCCTGTACTTATGTCGGCATTGTGCCTTTTGTATTTAATTCCGATGCAATTTCTTTGTGTCATCGTCAATAAGAAGGTCCAAGGGATACAGTAAACCTGAGGTGAAGCATCGGAATTTAATACTGGTCTCACAGGAGGTGTTCAAAACATAGTCAGTAGGAAGAGTCAGTGTTCTTGTACTTAAGTAGGCATTGTGCCTTTTGTATTTAATTCCGATGCAATTTCTGTGTTTCGTCGACAATAAGAAGGTCCAAGCGATACAGTAAACCTGAAGTGAAGCATCGGAATCCATAACTAGTGTCACAGGAATGGTTGATAACATAGGCCGTAGAAGAGCCACTCTTCTTGTACTTAAGTCGGCTTTGTGCCTTTTGTATTTAATTCCGATGCAATTTCTGCGTTTCATCGTCAATAAGAAGATCCAAACAAAACAGTAAACGTATAGTGAAGCATCGGAATATAATACTGGTCTCACAGGAAATGTTCAAAACATCGTCAGTAAGATGAGTCAGTATTCTTGTACTTAAGTCGGCATTGTGCCTTTTGTATTTAATCCCGATGCAATTTCTGTGTTTTGTCGTCAAGTAGAAGGTCCAAGGGATACAGTAAACCTGAAGTGAAGCATCGGAATCTATACTAGTGTAACAGGAATGGTTCAAAGCATAGACAGTAAGAAGAGCCACTCTTCTTGTACATAAGTCGGCATTGTGCCTGTTGTAAATAATTCCGATGCAATTTCTGTGTTTCATCGTCAATAAGAAGGTCCAAGGGATCCAGTAAACATATAGTGAAGCATCGGAATTTAATACTGGTCTCACAGGAGATGTTCAAAACATAGTCAGTAAGATGAGTCACTCTTTTTGTAGTTAAGTCGGCATTGTGCCTTTTGTATTTAATTCCGATGCAATTTCTGTGTTTCATCGTCAATAAGAGGTCCAAGCGATACAGTAAATATATAGTGAAGTATCGGAATTTAATACTGGTCTCACAGGAGGAATTCAAATCATAGTCAGTAAGAAGAGCCAGTCTTCTTGTACTTAAGTCGGCATTGTGCCTTTTGTATTTAATTCCGATGCAATTTCTGTGTTTCGTCGTCAATAAGAAGGTCCAAGGGATACAGTAAACCTGAAGTGAAGCATCGGAATCCATAACTAGTGTCACAGGAATGGTTGAAAACATAGACCGTAAGAAGAGCCACTCTTCTTGTACTTAAGTCGGCATTGTGCCTTTTGTATTTAATTCCGATGCAATTTCTGCGTTTCATCGTCAATAAGAAGGTCCTAAAAATACAGTAAACATATAGTGAAGCATCGGAATATAATACTGGTCTCACAGGAAATGTTCAAAACATAGTCAGTAAAATGAGTCAGTATTCTTGTACTTAAGTCGGCATTTTGCCTTTTGTATTTAATCCCGATGCAATTTCTGTGTTTTGTCGTCAATTAGAAGGTCCAAGGGATACAGTAAACCTGAAGTGAAGCATCGGAATCTATAATTAGTGTCACAGGAATGGTTCAAATCATAGACTGTAAGAAGAGCCAGTCTTCTTGTACTTAAGTCGGCATTGTACCTTTTGTATTAAATTCTGAAGCAATTTCTGTGTTTGGTCGTCAATAATAAGGTCCAAGGGATACAGTAAACCTGAAGTGAAGCATCGGAATCTATAACTAGTGTCACAGGAATGGTTCAAAGCATAGACAGTAAGAAGAGCCACTCTTCTTGTACTTAAGTCGGCATTTTGCCAGTTGTAATTAATTCCGATGCAATTTCTGTGTTTCATCGTCAATAAGAAGGTCCAAGGGATCCAGTAAACATATAGTGAAGCATCGGAATTTAATACTGGTCTCACAGGAGATGTTCAAAACATAGTCAGTAAGATGCGTCAATCTTTTTGTACTTAAGTCGGCATTGTGCCTTTTGTATTTAATTCCGATGCAATTTCTGTGTTTCATCGTCAATAAGAAGGTCCAAGCGATACAGTAAACTCATAGTGAAGTATCGGAATTTAATACTGGTCTCACAGGAGATGTTCAAAGCATAGTCAGTAAGAAGAGTCAGTCTTCTTGTTTTTAAGTCGGCATTGTGCCTTTTGTATTTAAATCTGAAGCAAATTCTGTGTTTCGTCGCAATAATAAGGTCCAAGGGATACAGTAAACCTGAAGTGAAGCATCGGAATCAATAACTAGTGTCACAGGAATGGTTGAAAACATAGACCGTAAGAAGAGCCACTCTTCTTGTACTTAAGTCAGCATTCTGCCTTTTGTATTTAATTCCAATGCAATTTCCGTGTTTCATCGTCAATACGAAGCTCCAAGCGATACAGTAAACATATAGTGAAGCATCGGAATTTAATACTGGTCTCACAGGAGATGTTCAAAACATAGTCAGTAAGATGCGTCAATCTTTTTGTACTTAAGTCGGCATTGTGCCTTTTGTATTTAATTCCGATGCAATTTCTGTGTTTTGTCGTCAATAAGAAGGTCCAAGGGCTACAGTAAACCTGAAGTGAAACATCGGAATCCGTAACTAGTGCCACAGGAATGGTTCAAAACATAGACAGTAAGAAGAGCCAGTCTTCTTGTACTTAAGTCAGCATTGTGCCTTTTGTATTTAATCCCGATGCAATTTCTGTGTTTTGTCGTCAATTAGAAGGTCCAAGGGATACAGTAAACCTCACGTGAAGCATCGGAATCTATAACTAGTGTCACAGGAATGGTTCAAAACATAGACAGTAAGAAGAGCCAGTCTTCTTGTACTTAAGTCGGCATTGTGCCTTTTGTATTTAATTCTGAAGCAATTTCTGTGTTTCGTCGTCAATAATAAGGTCCAAGGAATACAGTAAACCTGAAGTGAAGCATCGGAATCTATAACTAGTGTCACAGGAATGGTTCAAAACATAGACAGTAAGAAGAGCCACTCTTGTTGTACTTAAGTCGGCATTCTGCCTTTTGTATTTAATTCCGATGCAATTTCTGTGTTTCATCGTCATTAATAATTCCAATCCCGGTGAAAGCAGGTGTTGACAGATGTGAAAATTACCGAACTATCAGCTTAATAAGTCACAGCTGCAAAATACTAACACGAATTCTTTACAGACGAATGGAAAAACTAGTAGAAGCCAACCTCGGGGAAGATCAGTTTGGATTCCGTAGAAACACTGGAACACATGAGGCAATACTGACCTTACGACTTATCTTAGAAGAAAGATTAAGGAAAGGCAAACCTACGTTTCTAGCAGTTGTAGACTTAGAGAAAGCTTTTGACAATGTTGACTGGAATACTCTCTTTCAAATTCTAAAGGTGGCAGGGGTAAAATACAGGGAGCGAACGGCTATTTACAATTTGTACAGAAACCAGAAGGCAGTTATAAGAGTCGAGGGACATGAAAGGGAAGCAGTGGTTGGGTAGGGAGTAAGACAGGGTTGTAGCCTCTCCCCGATGTTGATCAATCTGTATATTGAGCAAGCAGTAAAGGGAACAAAAGAAAAATTCGGGGTAGGTATTAAAATTCATGGAGAAGAAATAAAAACTTTGAGGTTCGCCGATGACATTGTAATTCTGTCAGAGACAGCAAAGGTCTTGGAAGAGCAGTTGAATGGAACGGACAGTGTCTTGAAAGGAGGATATAAGATGAACATCAACAAAAGCAAAACAAGGATAATGGAATGTAGTCTAATTAAGTCGGGTGATGCTGAGGGAATTAGATTAGGAAATGAGGCACTTAAAGTAGTAGAGGAGTTTTGCTATTTGGGGAGCAAAGTAACTGATGATGGTCGAAGTAGAGAGGATATAAAACGTAGGCTGGCAATGGCAAGGAAAGCGTTTCTGAAGAAGAGAAATCTGTTAACATCCAGTATTGATTTAAGTGTCAGGAAGTCATTTCTGAAAGTATTCGTATGGAGTGTAGCCATGTATGGAAGTGAAACATGGACGATTAATAGTTTGGACAAGAAGAGAATAGAAGCTTTCGAAATGTGGTGCTACAGAAGAATGCTGAAGATTAGATGGGTAGATCACATAACTAATGAGGAAGTATTGAATAGGATTGGGGAGAAGAGAAGTTTGTGGCACAACTTGACCAGAAGAAGGGATCGGTTGGTAGGACATGTTCTGAGGCATCAAGGGATCACCAATTTAGTATTGGAGGGCAGCGTGGAGGGTAAAACTCGTAGAGGGAGACCAAGAGATGAATACATTAAGCAGATTCAGAAGGATGTAGGTTGCAGTAGGTACTGGGAGATGAAAAACCTTGCACAGGATAGAGTAGCATGGAGAGCTGCATCAAACCAGTCTCAGGACTGAAGACCACAACAACAACAACAACATCGTCAATAAGAAGGTCCAAGGGATACAGTAAACATATAGTGAAGCATCGGAATTTAATACTGGTCTCACAGGAGATGTTCAAAACATAGTCAGTAAGAATAGTCAGTCTTTTTGTACTTAAGTCGGCATTGTGCCTTTTGTATTTAATTCCGATGCAATTTCTGTGTATCGTCGTCAATAAGTAGGTCCAAGGGATACAGTAAACCTGATGTGAAGCATCGGAATCTATAACTAGTGTCAATGGAATGGTTCAAAATATAGTCAGTAAGAAGAGCCAGTCTTCTTGTACTTAAGTCGGAATTGTGACTTTTGTATTTAATTCCGATGCAATTTCTGTGTTTCGTCGTCAATAAGAAGGTCCAAGGGATACAGTAAACCTGAGGTGAAGCATCGGAATCCATAACTAGTGTCACAGGAATGGTTGAAAACATAGACAGTAAGAAGAGCCACTCTTCTAGTACTTAAGTCGGCATTGTGCCTTTTGTATTTAATTCCGTTGCAATTTCTGTGTTTCATCGTCAATAAGAAGGTGCAAGGGATACAGTAAACTTATAGTGTGGCATCGGAATTTAATACTGGACTCACAGGAGATGTTCAAAACATAGCCAGTAAGAAGAGTCAGTCTTCTTGTACTTAAGTCGGCATTGTGCCATTTGTATTTAATTCCGATGCAATTTTTGTGTTTCGTCGTCAATAAGAAGGTCGAAGGGATACAGTAAATCTGAAGTGACGCATCGGAATCAATAACTAGTGTCACAGGAATGGTTGAAAGCATAGACCGTAAGAAGAGCCACTCTTCTTGTACTTAAGTCAGCATTGTGCCTTTTGTATTTAATTCCGATGCAATTTCTGTGTTTCTTCGTCAATAAGAAGGTCCAAGCGATACAGTAAACATATAGTGAAGCATCGGAATTTAATACTAGTGTCACAGGAATTGTTCAAAACATAGGCAGTAAGAAGAGCCAGTCTTCTTGTACTTAAGTTGGCATTGTGCCTTTTGTATTTAATTCCGATGCAATTTCTGTGATTCGTCGTCAATAAGAAGGTCCAAGGGCTACAGTTAACCTGAAGTGAAACATCGGTATCTATAACTAGTGCCACAGGAATGGTTCAAAACATAGACAGTAAGAAGAGCCAGTCTCCTTGTACTTAAGTCGGCGTTGTGCCTTTTGTATTTAATCCCGATGCATTTTCTGTGTTTTGTCGTCAATTAGGAGGTCCAAGGGATACAGTAAACCTGAAGTGAAGCATCGGAATCTATAACTAATGTCACAGGAATGGTTCAAAACATAGACAGTAAGAAGAGCCAGTCTTCCTGTACTTATGTCGGCATTGTGCCTTTTGTATATAATTCCGATGCAATTTCTGTGTTTCATTGTCAATAAGAAGGTCCAAGGGATACAGTAAACATGAGGTGAAGCATCGGAATTTAATACTGGTCTCACAGGAGGTGTTCAAAACATAGTCAGTAGGAAGAGTCAGTTTTCTTGTACTTAAGTCGGCATTGTGCCTTTTGTATTTAATTCCGATGCAATTTCTGTGTTTCATTGTCAATAAGAAGGTCCAAGGGATACAGTAAACCTGAGGTGAAGCATCGGAATTTAATACTGGTCTCACAGGAGGTGTTCAAAACATAGTCAGTAGGAAGAGTCAGTTTTCTTGTACTTAAGTCGGCATTGTGCCTTTTGTATTTAATTCCGATGCAATTTCTGTGTTTCGTCGTCAATAAGAAGGTCCAAGGGATACAGTAAAGATGAAGTGAAGCATCGGAATCCATAACTAGTGTCACAGGAATGGTTGAAAACATAGACCGTAAGAAGAGCCACTCTTCTTGTACTTAAGTCGCCATTGTGCCTTTTGTATTTAATTCCGATGCAATTTCTGCGTTTCATCGTCAATAAGAGGGTCCAAACAATACAGTAAACATATAGTGAAGCATCGGAATATAATACTGGTCTCACAGGAAATCTTCAAAACATAGTCAGTAAGATGAGTCAGTATTCTTGTACTTAAGTCGGCATTGTGCGTTTTGTATTTAGTCCCGATGCAATTTCTGTGTTTTGTGGTCAATTAGAAGGTCCAAGGGATACAGTAAACCTGAAGTGAAGCATCGGAATCTATAACTAGTGTCACAGGAATGGTTCAAAATATAGACAGTAAGAAGAGCCACTCTTCTTGTACTTATGTCGGCATTGTGCCCTTTGTATTTAATTCTGAAGAAATTTCTGTGTTTCGTCGTCAATAATAAGGTCCAAGGGATACAGTAAACCTGAAGTGAAGCATCGGAATCTATAACTAGTGTCACAGGAATGGTTCAAAACATAGACAGTAAGAAGAGCCACTCTTCTTCTACTTAAGTCGGCATTGTGCCTGTTGTATTTAATTCCGATGCAATTTCTGTGTTTCATCGTCAATAAGAAGGTCCAAGGGATCCAGTAAACATATAGTGAAGCATCGGAATTTAATACTGGTCCCACAGGAGATGTTCAAAACATAGTCAGTAAGATGAGTCAGTCTTGTTGTACTTAAGTCGGCATTGTGGCTTTTGTATTTAATTCCGATGCAATTTCTGTGTTTCATCGTCAATAAGAGGTCCAAGCGATACAGTAAACATACAGTGAAGTATCGGAATTTAATACTGGTCTCACAGGAGATGTTCAAAACATAGTCAGTAAGAAGAGTCAGTCTTCTTGTACTTAACTCGGCATTGTGCCTTTTGTATTTAAATCTGAAGCAATTTCTGTGTTTCGTCGCAATAATAAGGTCCAAGGGATACAGTAAACCTGAAGTGAAGCATCGGAATCAATAACTAGTGTCACAGGAATGGTTGAAAACATAGACCGTAAGAAGAGCCACTCTTCTTGTACTTAAGTCAGCATTGTGCCTTTTGTATTTAATTCCGATGCAATTTCTGTGTTTCATCGTCAATACGTAGGTCCAAGCGATACAGTAAACATATAGTGAAGCATCGGAATTTAATACTGGTCTCACAGGAAATGTTCAAAACATAGTCAATAAGAAGAGTCAGTATTCTTGTACTTAAGTCGGTATTGTGCCTTTTGTATTTAATTCCGATGCAATTTCTGTGTTTCGTCGTCAATACGAAGGTCCAAGGGATACAGTAAACCTGAAGTGAAGCATCGGAATCTATAACTACTGCCACAGGAATTGTTCAAATCATAGACAGTAAGAAGAGCCAGTCTTCTTGTACTGAAGTCGGCATTGTGCCTTTTGTATTTAATTCCGATGCAATCTCGGTGTTTTGTCGTCAATAAGAAGGTCCAAGGGCTACAGTAAACCTGAAGTGAAACATCGGAATCTGTAATTAGTGCCGAAGGAATGGTTCAAAACATAGACAGTAAGAACAGCCAGTCTTCTTGTACTTAAGTCTTCTTTGTGCCTTTTGTATTTAATCCCGATGCAATTTCTGTGTTTTGTCGTCAATTAGAAGGTCCAAGGTATACAGTAAACCTGACGTGAAGCATCGGAATCTATTACTAGTGTCACAGGAATGGTTCAAAACATAGACAGTAAGAATAGCCATTCTTCTTGTACTTAAGTCGGCATTCTGCCTTTTGTATTTAATTCCGATGCAATTTCTGTGTTTCATCGTCAATAAGAAGGTCCAAGGGATACAGTAAACATATAGTGAAGCATCGGAATTTAATACTGGTCTCACAGGAGATGTTCAAAACATAGTCAGTAAGAAGAGTCAGTCTTTTTGTACTTAAGTCGGCATTGTGCCTTTTGTATTTAATTCCGATGCAATTTCTGTGTATCGTCGTCAATAAGAAGGTCCAAGGGATACAGTAAACCTGATGTGAAGCATCGGAATCTGTAACTAGTGTCAATGGAGTGGTTCAAACTATAGATAGTAAGAAGAGCCAGTCTTCTTGTACTTAAGTCGGCATTGTGCCTTTTGTATTTAATTCTGAAGCAATTTCTGTGTTTCGTCGTCAATAATAAGGTCCAAGGGATACAGTAAACCTGAAGTGAAGCATCGGAATCTATAACTAGTGTCACAGGAATGGTTCAAAACATAGACAGTAAGAAGAGCCACTCTTGTTGTACTTAAGTCGGCATTCTGCCTTTTGTATTTAATTCCGATGCAATTTCTGTGTTTCATCGTCAATAATAATTCCAATCCCGGTGAAAGCAGGTGTTGACAGATGTGAAAATTACCGAACTATCAGCTTAATAAGTCACAGCTGCAAAATACTAACACGAATTCTTTACAGACGAATGGAAAAACTAGTAGAAGCCAACCTCGGGGAAGATCAGTTTGGATTCCGTAGAAACACTGGAACACGTGAGGCAATACTGACCTTACGACTTATCTTAGAAGAAAGATTAAGGAAAGGCAAACCTACGTTTCTAGCAGTTGTAGACTTAGAGAAAGCTTTTGACAATGTTGACTGGAATACTCTCTTTCAAATTCTAAAGGTGGCAGGGGTAAAATACAGGGAGCGAAAGGCTATTTACAATTTGTACAGAAACCAGAAGGCAGTTATAAGAGTCGAGGGACATGAAAGGGAAGCAGTGGTTGGGAAGGGAGTAAGACAGGGTTGTACCCTCTCCCCGATGTTGTTCAATCTGTATATTGAGCAAGCAGTAAAGGAAACAAAAGAAAAATTCGGGATAGGTATTAAAATTCATGGAGAAGAAATAAAAACTTTGAGGTTCGCCGATGACATTGTAATTCTGTCAGAGACAGCAAAGGTCTTGGAAGAGCAGTTGAATGGAACGGACAGTGTCTTGAAAGGAGGATATAAGATGAACATCAACAAAAGCAAAACAAGGATAATGGAATGTAGTCTAATTAAGTCGGGTGATGCTGAGGGAATTAGATTAGGAAATGAGGCACTTAAAGTAGTAGAGGAGTTTTGCTATTTGGGGAGCAAAATAACTGATGATGGTCGAAGTAGAGAAGATATAAAATGTAGGCTGGCAATGGCAAGGAAAGCGTTTCTGAAGAAGAGAAATCTGTTAACATCCAGTATTGATTTAAGTGTCAGGAAGTCATTTCTGAAAGTATTCGTATGGAGTGTAGCCATGTATGGAAGTGAAACATGGACGATAAATAGTTTGGATAAGAAGAGAATAGAAGCTTTCGAAATGTGGTGCTACAGAAGAATGCTGAAGATTAGATGGGTAGATCACATAACTAATGAGGAAGTATTGAATAGGATTGGGGAGAAGAGAAGTTTGTGGCACAACTTGACCAGAAGAAGGGATCGGTTGGTAGGACATGTTCTGAGGCATCAAGGGATCACCAATTTAGTATTGGAGGGCAGCGTGGAGGGTAAAAATCGTAGAGGGAGACCAAGAGATGAATACATTAAGCAGATTCAGAAGGATGTAGGTTGCAGTAGGTACTGGGAGATGAAAAACCTTGCACAGGATAGAGTAGCATGGAGAGCTGCATCAAACCAGTCTCAGGACTGAAGACCACAAGAACAACAACAACATCGTCAATAAGAAGGTCCAAGGGATACAGTAAACATATAGTGAAGCATCGGAATTTAATACTGGTCTCACAGGAGATGTTCAAAACATAGTCAGTAAGAAGAGTCAGTCTTTTTGTACTTAAGTCGGCATTGTGCCTTTTGTATTTAATTTCGATGCAATTTCTGTGTATCGTCGTCAATAAGAAGGTCCAAGGGATACAGTAAACCTGATGTGAAGCATCGGAATCTGTAACTAGTGTCAATGGAATGGTTCAAAATATAGACAGTAAGAAGAGCCAGTCTTCTTGTACTTAAG
The DNA here is from genome assembly GCF_021461385.2 of Schistocerca piceifrons. Classification (NCBI taxonomy): domain Eukaryota; kingdom Metazoa; phylum Arthropoda; class Insecta; order Orthoptera; family Acrididae; genus Schistocerca; species Schistocerca piceifrons. The sequence continues at coordinate 1,051,372 of NW_025728257.1, forward strand.
TCGGAATTGTGACTTTTGTATTTAATTCCGATGCAATTTCTGTGTTTCGTCGTCAATAAGAAGGTCCAAGGGATACACTAAACCTGAGGTGAAGCATCGGAATCCATAACTACTGTCACAGGAATGGTTGAAAACATAGACCGTAATAAGAGCCACTCTTCTTGTACTTAAGTCGGCATTGTGCCTTTTGTATTTAATTCCGTTGCAATTTCTGTGTTTCATCGTCAATAAGAAGGTGCAAGGGATACAGTAAACTTATAGTGTGGCATCGGAATTTAATACTGGTCTCACAGGAGATGTTCAAAACATAGCCAGTAAGAAGAGTCAGTCTTCTTGTACTTAAGTCGGCATTGTGCCATTTGTATTTAATTCCGATGCAATTTTTGTGTTTCGTCGTCAATAAGAAGGTCGAAGGGATACAGTAAATCTGAAGTGACGCATCGGAATCCATAACTAGTGTCACAGGAATGGTTGAAAGCATAGACCGTAAGAAGAGACACTCTTCTTGTACTTAAGTCAGCATTGTGCCTTTTGTATTTAACTCCGATGCAATTTCTGTGTTTCTTCGTCAATAAGAAGGTCCAAGCGATACAGTAAACATATAGTGAAGCATCGGAATTTAATACTAGTGTCACAGGAATTGTTCAAAACATAGACAGTAAGAAGAGCCAGTCTTCTTGTACTTAAGTCGGCATTGTGCCTTTTGTATTTAATTCCGATGCAATTTCTGTGATTCGTCGTAATAAGAAGGTCCAAGGGCTACAGTTAACCTGAAGTGAAACATCGGAATCTATAACTAGTGCCACAGGAATGGTTCAAAACATAGACAGTAAGAAGAGCCAGTCTCCTTGTACTTAAGTCGGCATTGTGCCTTTTGTATTCAATCCAGATGCATTTTCTGTGTTTTGTCGTCAATTAGGAGGTCCAAGGGATACAGTAAACCTGAAGTGAAGCATCGGAATCTATAACTAATGTCACAGGAATGAGTCAAAACATAGACAGTAAGAAGAGCCACTCTTCCTGTACTTATGTCGGCATTGTGCCTTTTGTATATAATTCCGATGCAATTTCTGTGTTTCATCGTCAATATGAAGGTCCAAGGGATACAGTAAATATATAGTGAAGCATCGGAATTTAATACTGGTCTCACAGGAGATGTTCAAAACATAGTCAGCAAGAAGAGTCAGTCTTTTTGTACTTAAGTCGGCATTGTGCCTTTTGTATTTAATTCCGATGCAATTTCTGTGTACCGTCGTCAATAAGAGGGTCCAAGGGATACAGTAAACCTGATGTGAAGCATCGGAATCTGTAACTACTATCAATGGAATGGTTCAAAGTATAGACAGTAAGAAGAGCCAGTCTTCTTGTACTTAAGTCGGAATTGTGACTTTTGTATTTAATTCCGATGCAATTTCTGTGTTTCGTCGTCAATAAGAAGGTCCAAGGGATACAGTAAACCTGAGGTGAAGCATCGGAATCCATAACTAGTGTCACAGGAATGGTTGAAAGCATAGACCATAAAAAGAGTCACTCTTCTTGTACTTAAGTCGGCATTGTGCCTTTTGTATTTAATTCCGTTGCAATTTCTGTGTTTCATCCTCAATGAGAAGGTGCAAGGGAAACAGAAAATTTATAGTGTGGCATCGGAATTTAATACTGGTCTCACAGGAGACGTTCAAAGCATAGCCAGTAGGAAGAGTCAGTCTTCTTGTACCTAAGTCGGCATTGTGCCATCTGTATTTAATTCCGATGCAATTTTTGTGTTTCGTCGTCAATACGAAGGTCCAAGGGATACGGTAAATCTAAAGTGACGCATCGGAATCCATAACTAGTATCATAGGAATGGTTGAAAGCATAGACCGTAAGGAGAGCCACTCTTCTTGTACTTAAGTCAGCATTGTGCCTTTTGTATTTAATTCCGATGCAATTTCTGTGTTTCATCGTCAATATGAAGGTCCAAGCGATACAGTAAACATATAGTGAAGCATCGGAATTTAATACTGGTCTCACAGGAAATGTTCAACACATAGTCAGTAAGAAGAGCCTGTCTTCTTGTACTTAAGTCGGCATTGTGCCTTTTGTATTTAATTCTGAAGCAATTTCTGTGTTTCGTCGTCAATAATAAGGTCCAAGGGATACAGTAAACCTGAAGTGAAGCATCGGAATCTATAACTAGTGTCACAGGAATGGTTCAAAACATAGACAGTAAGAAGAGCCACTCTTGTTGTACTTAAGTCGGCATTCTGCCTTTTGTATTTAATTCCGATGCAATTTCTGTGTTTCATCGTCATTAATAATTCCAATCCCGGTGAAAGCAGGTGTTGACAGATGTGAAAATTACCGAACTATCAGCTTAATAAGTCACAGCTGCAAAATACTAACACGAATTCTTTGCAGACGAATGGAAAAACTAGTAGAAGCCAACCTCGGGGAAGATCAGTTTGGATTCCGTAGAAACACTGGAACACATGAGGCAATACTGACCTTACGACTTATCTTAGAAGAAAGATTAAGGAAAGGCAAACCTACGTTTCTAGCAGTTGTAGACTTAGAGAAAGCTTTTGACAATGTTGACTGGAATACTCTCTTTCAAATTCTAAAGGTGGCAGGGGTAAAATACAGGGAGCGAAAGGCTATTTACAATTTGTACAGAAACCAGAAGGCAGTTATAAGAGTCGAGGGACATGAAAGGGAAGCAGTGGTTGGGAAGGGAGTAAGACAGGGTTGTACCCTCTCCCCGATGTTGTTCAATCTGTATATTGAGCAAGCAGTAAAGGAAACAAAAGAAAAATTCGGGGTAGGTATTAAAATTCATGGAGAAGAAATAAAAACTTTGAGGTTCGCCGATGACATTGTAATTCTGTCAGAGACAGCAAAGGTCTTGGAAGAGCAGTTGAATGGAACGGACAGTGTCTTGAAAGGAGGATATAAGATGAACATCAACAAAAGCAAAACAAGGATAATGGAATGTAGTCTAATTAAGTCGGGTGATGCTGAGGGAATTAGATTAGGAAATGAGGCACTTAAAGTAGTAGAGGAGTTTTGCTATTTGGGGAGCAAAATAACTGATGATGGTCGAAGTAGAGAGGATATAAAATGTAGGCTGGCAATGGCAAGGAAAGCGTTTCTGAAGAAGAGAAATCTGTTAACATCCAGTATTGATTTAAGTGTCAGGAAGTCATTTCTGAAAGTATTCGTATGGAGTGTAGCCATGTATGGAAGTGTAACATGGACGATAAATAGTTTGGATAAGAAGAGAATAGAAGCTTTCGAAATGTGGTGCTACAGAAGAATGCTGAAGATTAGATGGGTAGATCACATAACTAATGAGGAAGTATTGAATAGGATTGGGGAGAAGAGAAGTTTGTGGCACAACTTGACCAGAAGAAGGGATCGGTTGGTAGGACATGTTCTGAGGCATCAAGGGATCACCAATTTAGTATTGGAGGGCAGCGTGGAGGGTAAAAATCGTAGAGGGAGACCAAGAGATGAATACATTAAGCAGATTCAGAAGGATGTAGGTTGCAGTAGGTACTGGGAGATGAAAAACCTTGCACAGGATAGAGTAGCATGGAGAGCTGCATCAAACCAGTCACAGGACTGAAGACCACAACAACAACAACAACATCGTCAATAAGAAGGTCCAAGGGATACAGTAAACATATAGTGAAGCATCGGAATTTAATACTGGTCTCACAGGAGATGTTCAAAACATAGTCAGTAAGAAGAGTCGGTCTTTTTGTACTTAAGTCGGCATTGTGCCTTTTGTATTTAATTCCGATGCAATTTCTGTGTATCGTCGTCAATAAGAAGGTCCAAGGGATACAGTAAATCTGAAGTGACGCATCGGAATCCATAACTAGTGTCACAGGAATGGTTGATAGCATAGACCGTAAGAAGAGCCACTCTTCTTGTACTTAAGTCAGCATTGTGCCTTTTGTATTTAACTCCGATGCAATTTCTGTGTTTCTTCGTCAATAAGAAGGTCCAAGCGATACAGTAAACATATAGTGAAGCATCGGAATTTAATACTAGTGTCACAGGAATTGTTCAAAACATAGACAGTAAGAAGAGCCAGTCTTCTTGTACTTAAGTCGGCATTGTGCCTTTTGTATTTAATTCCGATGCAATTTCTGTGATTCGTCGTAATAAGGAGGTCCAAGGGCTACAGTTAACCTGAAGTGAAACATCGGAATCTATAACTAGTGCCACAGGAATGGTTCAAAACATAGACAGTAAGAAGAGCCAGTCTCCTTGTACTTAAGTCGGCATTGTGCCTTTTGTATTTAATCCAGATGCATTTTATGTGTTTTGTCGTCAATTAGGAGGTCCAAGGGATACAGTAAACCTGAAGTGAAGCATCGGAATCTATAACTAATGTCACAGGAATGAGTCAAAACATAGACAGTAAGAAGAGCCAGTCTTCCTGTACTTATGTCGGCATTGTGCCTTTTGTATATAATTCCGATGCAATTTCTGTGTTTCATCGTCAATAAGAAGGTCCAAGGGATACAGTAAATATATAGTGAAGCATCGGAATTTAATACTGGTCTCACAGGAGATGTTCAAAACATAGTCAGCAAGAAGAGTCAGTCTTTTTGTACTTAAGTCGGCATTGTGCCTTTTGTATTTAATTCCGATGCAATTTCTGTGTACCGTCGTCAATAAGAGCGTCCAAGGGATACAGTAAACCTGATGTGAAGCATCGGAATCTGTAACTAGTATCAATGGAATGGTTCAAAGTATAGACAGTAAGAAGAGCCAGTCTTCTTGTACTTAAGTCGGAATTGTGACTTTTGTATTTAATTCCGATGCAATTTCTGTGTTTCGTCGTCAATAAGAAGGTCCAAGGGATACAGTAAACCTGAGGTGAAGCATCGGAATCCATAACTAGTGTCACAGGAATGGTTGAAAGCATAGACCATAAGAAGAGTCACTCTTCTTGTACTTAAGTCGGCATTGTGCCTTTTGTATTTAATTCCGTTGCAATTTCTGTGTTTCATCGTCAATGAGAAGGTGCAAGGGAAACAGAAAATTTATAGTGTGGAATCGGAATTTAATACTGGTCTCACAGGAGACGTTCAAAGCATAGCCAGTAGGAAGAGTCAGTCTTCTTGTACCTAAGTCGGCATTGTGCCTTCTGTATTTAATTCCGATGCAATTTTTGTGTTTCGTCGTCAATACGAAGGTCCAAGGGATACAGTAAATCTAAAGTGACGCATCGGAATCCATAACTAGTATCATAGGAATGGTTGAAAGCATAGACCGTAAGTAGAGCCACTCTTCTTGTACTTAAGTCAGCATTGTGACTTTTGTATTTAATTCCGATGCAATTTCTGTGTTTCATCGTCAATAAGAAGGTCCAAGCGATACAGTAAACATATAGTGAAGCATCGGAATATAATACTAGAGTCACAGGAATTGTTCAAAACATAGACAGTACGAAGAGCCAGTCTTCTTGTACTTGAGTCGGCATTGTGCCTCTTGTATTTAATTCCGACGCAATTTTTGTGTTTCGTCGTCAATAAGAAGGCCCAAGGGATACAGTAAACCCGAAGTGAAGCATCGCAATCTATAACTAGTGCCACAGGAATGGTTCAAAGCATAGACAGTAAGAAGAGCCAGTCTTCTTGTACTTAAGTCGGCATTGTGCCTTTCGTATTTACTTCCGATGCAATTACTGTGTTTCATCGTCAATAAGAAGGTGCAAGGGATACAGTAAAAATATAGTGTGGCATCGGAATTTAATACTGGTCTCACAGGAGATGTTCAAAACATAGTCAGTAAGAAGAGTCAGTCTTCTTGTACTTAAGTCGGCATTGTGCCTTTTGTATTTAATTCCGATGCAATTTTTCTGTTTCGTCGTCAATAAGAAGGTCCAAGGGATACAGTAAATCTGAAGTGAAGCATCGGAATCCATAACTAGTGTCACAGGAATGGTTGAATACATAGACCGTATGACGAGCCACTCTTCCTGTACTTAAGTCAGCATTGTGCCTTTTGTATTTAATTCCGATGCAATTTCTGTGTTTCATCGTCAATATGAAGGTCCAAGCGATACAGTAAACATATAGTGAAGCATCGGAATTTAATACTGGTCTCACAGGAAATGTTCAACACATAGTCAGTAAGAAGAGCCAGTATTCTTGTACTTAAATCGGCATTGTGCCTTTTGTATTTAATTCCGATGCAATTTCTGTGGTTCGTCGTCAATACGAAGGTCCAAGGGATACAGTAAACCTGAAGTGAAGCATCGGAATCTATAACTAGTGTCACAGGAATTGTTCAAAACAGACAGTAAGAAGAGCCAGTGTTCTTGTACTTAAGTCGGCATTGTGCCTTTTGTATATAACCCCGATGCAATTTCTGTGTTTTGTCGTCAATTAGAAGGTCCAAGGGATACATTAAACCTGAAGTGAAGCATGGGAATCTATAACTAGTGTCACAGGAATGGTTCAAAACATAGACAGTAAGAAGAGCCAGTCTTCTTGTACTTAACTCGGCATTGTGCCTTTTGTATTTAATTCCGATTCAATTTCTTTGTTTCGTCGTCAATAAGAAGGTCCAAGGGATACAGTAAACCTGAAGTGAAGCATCGGAATCAATAACTAGTGTCACAGGAATGGTTGAAAGCATAGACCGTAAGAAGAGCCACTCTTCTTGTTCTTAAGTCAGCATTGTGCCTTTTGTATATAATTCCGATGCAATTTCTGTGTTTCATCGTCAATACGAAGGTCCAAGCGATACAGTAAACATATTGTGAAGCATCGGAATTTAATACTGGTCTCACAGGAAAGGTTCAAAGCATAGTCAGTAAGAAGAGTCAGTATTCTTGTACTTCAGTCGGTATTGTCCCTTTTGTATTTAATTCCGATGCAGTTTCTGTGTTTCGTCGTCAATACGAAGGTCCAAGGGATACAGTAAACCTGAAGTGATGCATCGGAATCTATAACTAGTGTCACAGGAATTGTTCAAATCATAGACAGTAAGAAGAGCCAGTCTTCTTGTACTTATGTCGGCATTGTGCCTTTTGTATTTAATCCCGATGCAATTTCTGTGTTTTGTCGTCAATTAGGAGGTCCAAGGGATACAGTAAACCTGAAGTGAAGCATCGGAATCTATAACTAGTGTCACAGGAATGGTTCAAAACATAGACAGTAAGAAGAGCCAGTCTTCCTGTACTTATGTCGGCATTGTGCCTTTTGTATTTAAGTCCGATGCAATTTCTGTGTTTCATCGTCAATAAGAAGGTCCAAGGGATACAGTAAACCTGAGGTGAAGCATCGGAATTTAATACTGGGCTCACAGGAGGTGTTCAAAACATAGTCAGTAAGAAGAGCCAGTCTTCTTGTACTTTAGTCGGCATTGTGCCTTTTGTATTTAATTCCGATGCAATTTCTGTGTTTCGTCGTCAATAAGAAGGTCCAAGGGATACAGTAAACCTGAAGTGAAGCATCGGAATCCATAACTAGTGTCACAGGAATGGTTGAAAACATAGACCGTAAGAAGAGCCACTCTTCTTGTACTTAAGTCGGCATTGTGCCTTTTGTATTTAATTCCGATGCAATTTCTGCGTTTCATCGTCAATAAGAAGGTCCAAACAATACAGTAAACATATAGTGAAGCATCGCAATATAATACTGGTCTCACAGGAAATGTTCAAAACATAGTCAGTAAGATGAGTCAGTATTCTTGTACTTAAGTCGTCATTGTGCCTTTTGTATTTAATCCTGACGCAATTTCTGTGTTTTGTCGTCAATTAGAAGGCCCAAGGGATACAGTAAACCTGAAGTTAAGCATCGGAATCTATAACTAGTGTCACAGGAATGGTTCAAACATAGACTGTAAGAAGAGCCAGTCTTCATGTACTTAAGTCGGCGTTGTGCCTTTTGTATTTAAATGTGAAGCAATTTCTGTGTTTCGTCGCAATAATAAGGTCCAAGGGATACAGTAAACCTGAAGTGAAGCATCGGAATTAATAACTAGTGTCACAGGAATGGTTGAAAACATAGACGGTAAGAAGAGCCACTCTTCTTTTACTTAAGTCAGCATTGTGCCTTTTGTATTTAATTCCGATGCAATTTCTGTGTTTCATCGTCAATACGAAGGTCCAAGCAATACAGTAAACATATAGTGAAGCATCGGAATTTAATACTGCTCTCACAGGAAATGTTCAAAACATAGTCAGTAAGAAGAGTCAGTATTCTTGTACTTAAGTCGGTATTGTGCTTTTTTATTTAATTCCGATGCAATTTCTATGTTTCGTCGTCAATACGAAGGTCCAAGGGATACAGTAAACCTGAAGTGAAGCATCGGAATCTACAACTAGTGTCACAGGAATTGTTCAAATCATAGACAGTAAGAAGAGCCAGTCTTCTTGTACTTAAGTGGGCATTGTGCCTTTTGTATTTAATTCCGATGCGATTTCTGTGTTTTGTCGTCAATAAGACGGTCCAAGGGCTACACTGAACCTGAAGTGAAACATCGGAATCTATAACTAGTGCCACAGGAATGGTTCAAAACATAGACAGTAAGAAGAGCCAGTCTTCTTGTACTTAAGTCAGCATTGTGCCTTTTGTATTTAATCCCGATGCAATTTCTGTGTTTTGTCGTCAATTAGAAGGTCCAAGGGATACAGTAAACCTGACGTGAAGCATCGGAATCTATAACTAGTGTCACAGGAATGGTTCAAAACATAGACAGTAAGAAGAGCCATTCTTCTTGTACTTAAGTCGGCATTCTGCCTTTTGTATTTAATCCCGATGCAATTTCTGTGTTTTGTCGTCAATTAGGAGGTCCAAGGTATACAGTAAACCTGAAGTGAAGCATCGGAATCTATAACTAGTGTCACAGGAATGGTTCAAAACATAGACAGTAAGAAGAGCCAGTCTTCCTGTACTTATGTCGGCATTGTGCCTTTGGTATTTAATTCCGATGCAATTTCTGTGTTTCATCGTCAATAAGAAGGTCCAAGGGATACAGTAAACCTGAGGTGAAGCATCGGAATTTAATACTGGTCTCACAGGAGGAATTCAAAACTTAGTCAGTAAGAAGAGCCAGTCTTCTTGTACTTAAGTCGGCATTGTGCCTTTTGTATTTAATTCCGATGCTATTTCTGTGTTTCATCGTCAATAAGAAGGTCCAAGGGATACAGTAAACATATAGTGAAGCATCGGAATTTAATACTAGTCTCACAGGAGATGTTCAAAATATAGTCAGTAAGAAGAGTCAGTCTTTTTGTACTTAAGTCGGCATTGTGCCTTTTGTATTTAATTCCGATGCAATTTCTGTGTATCGTCGTCAATAAGAGGGTCCTAGGGATACAGTAAACCTGATGTGAAGCATCGGAATCTGTAACTAGTGTCAATGGAATGGTTCAAAATATAGACAGTAAGAAGAGCCAGTCTTCTTGTACTTAAGTCGGAATCGTGACTTTTGTATTTAATTCCGATGCAATTTCTGTGTTTCGTCTTCAATAAGAAGGTCCAAGGGATACAGTAAACCTGAGGTGAAGCATCGGAAACCATAACTAGTGTCACAGGAATGGTTGAAAACATAGACCGTAAGAAGAGCCACTCTTCTTTTACTTAAGTCAGCATTGTGCCTTTTATATTTAATTCCGATGCAATTTCTGTGTTTCATCGTCAATAAGAAGGTCCAAGCGATACAGTAAACATATAGTGAAGCATCGGAATTTAATACTAGTGTCACAGGAATTGTTCAAAACATAGACAGTAAGAAGAGCCAGTCTTCTTGTACTTAAGTCGGCATTGTGCCTTTTGTATTTAATTCCGATGCAATTTTTGTGATTCGTCGTCAATAAGAAGGTCCAAGGGCTACAGTTAACCTGAAGTGAAACATCGGAATCTATAACTAGTGCCACAGGAATGGTTCAAAACATAGACATTAAGAAGAGCCAGTCTTCTTGTACTTAAGTCGGCATTGTGCCTTTTGTATTTAATCCCGATGCAATTTCTGTGTTTTGTCGTCAATTAGGAGGTCCAAGGTATACAGTAAACCTGAAGTGAAGCATCGGAAACTAGTGTCACAGGAATGGTTCAAAACATAGACAGTAAGAAGAGCCAGTCTTCCTGTACTTATGTCGGCATTGTGCATTTTGTATTTAATTCCGATGCAATTTCTGTGTTTCATCGTCAATAAGAAGGTCCAAGGGATACAGTAAACCTGAGGTGAAGCATCGGAATTTAATACTGGTCTCACAGGAGATGTTCAAAACATAGTCAGTAAGATGAGTCACTCTTTTTGTAGTTAAGTTGGCATTGTGCCTTTTGTATTTAATTCCGATGCAATTTCCGTTTTTCATCGTCAATAAGAGGTCCAAGCGATACAGTAAATATATAGTGAAGTATCGGAATGTAGTACTGGTCTCACAGGAGGAATTCAAAACTTAGTCAGTAAGAAGAGCCAGTCTTCTTGTACTTAAGTCGGCATTGTGCCTTTTGTATTTAAATCTGAAGCAAATTCTGTGTTTCGTCGCAATAATAAGGTCCAAGGGATACAGTAAACCTGAAGTGAAGCATCGGAATCAATAACTAGTGTCACAGGAATGGTTGAAAACATAGACCGTAAGAAGAGCCACTCTTCTTGTACTTAAGTCAGCATTCTGCCTTTTGTATTTAATTCCGATGCAATTTCCGTGTTTCATCGTCAATACGAAGGTCCAAGCGATACAGTAAACATATAGTGAAGCATCGGAATTTAATACTGGTCTCACAGGAAATGTTCAAAACATAGTCAGTAAGAAGAGTCAGTATTCTTGTACTTAAGTCGGTATTGTGCCTTTTTTATTTAATTCCGATGCAATTTCTGTGTTTTGTCGTCAATTAGAAAGTCCAAGGGATACAGTAAACCTGAAGTGAAGCATCGGAATCTATAACTAGTGTCACAGGAATGGTTCAAAACATAGACTGTAAGAAGAGCCAGTCTTCTTGTACTTAAGTCGGCATTGTACCTTTTGTATTTAATTCTGAAGCAATTTCTGTGTTTCGTCGTCAATAATAAGGTCCAAAAGATTCAGTAAACCTGAAGTGAAGCATCGGAATCTATAACTAGTGTCACAGGAATGGTTAAAAACATAGACCGTAAGAAGAGCCACTCTTCTTGTACTTAAGTCGGCATTGTGCCTTTTGTATTTAATTCCGATGCAATTTCTGCGTTCCATCGTCAATAACAAGGTCCAAACAATACAGTAAACATATAGTGAAGCATCGGAATATAATACTGGTCTCACAGGAAATGTTCAAAACATAGTCAGTAAAATGAGTCAGTATTCTTGTACTTAAGTCGGCATTTCGCCTTTTGTATTTAATCCCGATGCAATTTCTGTGTTTTGTCGTCAATTAGAAGGTCCAAGGGATACAGTAAACCAGAAGTGAAGCATCGGAATCTATAATTAGTGTCACAGGAACGGTTCAAAACATAGACTGTAAGAAGAGCCAGTCTTCTTGTACTTAAGTCGGCATTGTACCTTTTGTATTTAATTCTGAAGCAATTTCTGAGTTTGGTCGTCAATAATAAGGTCCAAGGGATACAGTAAACCTGAAGTGAAGCATCGGAATCTATAACTAGTGTCACAGGAATGGTTCAAAGCATAGACAGTAAGAAGAGCCACTCTTCTTGTACTTAAGTCGGCATTTTGCCAGTTGTAATTAATTCCGATGCAATTTCTGTGTTTCATCGTCAATAGGAAGGTCCAAGGGATCCAGTAAACATATAGTGAAGCATCAGAATTTAATACTGGTCTCACACGAGATGTTCAAAACATAGTCAGTAAGATGCGTCAATCTTTTTGTACTTAAGTCGGCATTGTGCCTTTTATATTTAATTCCGATGCAATTTCTGTGTTTCATCGTCAATAAGAAGGTCCTAGCGATACAGTAAACTCATAGTGAAGTATCGGAATTTAATACTGGTCTCACAGGAGATGTTCAAAACATAGTCAGTAAGAAGAGTCAGTCTTCTTGTTTTTAAGTCGGCATTGTGCCTTTTGTATTTAAATCTGAAGCAAATTCTGTGTTTCGTCGCAATAATAAGGTCCAAGGGATACAGTAAACCTGAAGTGAAGCATTGGAATCAATAACTAGTGTCACAGGAATGGTTGAAAACATAGACCGTAAGAAGAGCCACTCTTCTTGTACTTAAGTCAGCATTCTGCCTTTTGTATTTAATTCCGATGCAATTTCCGTGTTTCATCGTCAATACGAAGGTCCAAGCGATACAGTAAACATATAGTGAAGCATCGGAATTTAATACCGGTCTCACAGGAAATGTTCAAAACATAGTCAGTAAGAAGAGTCAGTATTCTTGTACTTAAGTCGGTATTGTGCCTTTTTTATTTAATTCCGATGCAATTTCTGTGTTTTGTCGTCAATTAGAAGGTCCAAGGGATACAGTAAACCTGAAGTGAAGCATCGGAATCTATAACTAGTGTCACAGGAATGGTTCAAAACATAGACTGTAAGAAGAGCCAGTCTTCTTGTACTTAAGTCGGCATTGTACCTTTTGTATTTAATTCTGAAGCAATTTCTGTGTTTCGTCGTCAATAATAAGGTCCAAAAGATTCAGTAAACCTGAAGTGAAGCATCGGAATCTATAACTAGTGTCACAGGAATGGTTCAAAGCATAGACAGTAAGAAGAGCTACTCTTCTTGTACTTAAGTCGGCATTGTGCCTGTTGTATTTAATTCCGATGCAATTTCTGTGTTTCATCGTCAATAAGAAGGTCCAAGGGATCCAGTAAACATATAGTGAAGCATCGGAATTTAATACTGGTCTCACAGGAGATGTTCAAAACATAGTCAGTAAGATGCGTCAATCTTTCTGTACTTAAGTCGGCATTGTGCCTTTTGTATTTAATTCCGATGCAATTTCTGTGTTTCATCGTCAATAAGAAGGTCCAAGCGATACAGTAAACACATAGTGAAGTATCGGAATTTAATACTGGTCTCACAGGAGATGTTCAAAACATAGTCAGTAAGAAGAGTCAGTCTTCTTGTACTTAAGTCGGCATTGTGCCTTTTGTATTTAAATCTGAAGCAATTTCTGTGTTTCGTCGCAATAATAAGGTCCAAGGGATACAGTAAACCTGAAGTGAAGCATCGGAATCAATAACTAGTGTCACAGGAATGGTTGAAAACATAGACCGTAAGAAGAGCCACTCTTCTTGTACTTAAGTCAGCATTGTGCCTTTTGTATTTAATTCCGATGCAATTTCTGTGTTTCACCGTCAATACGAAGGTCCAAGCGATACAGTAAACATATAGTGAAGCATCGGAATTTAATACTGGTCTCACAGGAAATGTTCAAAACAGAGTCAGTAAGAAGAGTCAGTATTCTTGTACTTAAGTCGGTATTGTGCCTTTTTTATTTAATTCCGATGCAATTTCTGTGTTTCGTCGTCAATACGAAGGTCCAAGGCATACAGTAAACCTGAAGTGAAGATCGGAATCTATAACTAGTGTCACAGGAATTGTTCAAATCATAGACAGTAAGAAGAGCCAGTCTTCTTGTACTTAAGTCGCCATTGTGCCTTTTGTATTTAATTCCGATGCAATTTCTGTGTTTTGTCGTCAATAAGAAGGTCCAAGGGCCACAGTAAACCTGAAGTGAAACATCGGAATCTATAACTAGTGCCACAGGAATAGTTCAAAACATAGACAGTAAGAACAGCCAGTCTTCTTGTACTTAAGTCAGCATTGTGCCTTTTGTATTTAATCCCGATGCAATTTCTGTGTTTTGTCGTCAATTAGAAGGTCCAAGGGATACAGTAAACCTGACGTGAAGCATCGGAATCTATAACTAGTGTCACAGGAATGGTTCAAAACATAGACAGTAAGAAGAGCCAGTCTTCTTGTACTTAAGTCGGCATTGTGCCTTTTGTGTTTAATTCCGATGCAATTTCTGTGTTTCATCGTCAATAATAATTCCAATCCCGGTGAAAGCAGGTGTTGACAGATGTGAAAATTACCGAACTATCAGCTTAATAAGTCACAGCTGCAAAATACTAACACGAATTCTTTACAGACGAATGGAAAAACTAGTAGAAGCCAACCTCGGGGAAGATCAGTTTGGATTCCGTAGAAACACTGGAACACGTGAGGCAATACTGACCTTACGACTTATCTTAGAAGAAAGATTAAGGAAAGGCAAACCTACGTTTCTAGCATTTGTAGACTTAGAGAAAGCTTTTGACAATGTTGACTGGAATACTCTCTTTCAAATTCTAAAGGTGGCAGGGGTAAAATACAGGGAGCGAAAGGCTATTTACAATTTGTACAGAAACTAGAAGGCAGTTATAAGAGTCGAGGGACATGAAAGGGAAGCAGTGGTTGGGGAGGGAGTAAGACAGGGTTGTAGCCTCTCCCCGATGTTGATCAATCTGTATATTGAGCAAGCAGTAAAGGAAACAAAAGAAAAATTCGGGGTAGGTATTAAAATTCATGGAGAAGAAATAAAAACTTTGAGGTTCGCCGATGACATTGTAATTCTGTCAGAGACAGCAAAGGTCTTGGAAGAGCAGTTGAATGGAACGGACAGTGTCTTGAAAGGAGGATATAAGATGAACATCAACAAAAGCAAAACAAGGATAATGGAATGTAGTCTAATTAAGTCGGGTGATGCTGAGGGAATTAGATTAGGAAATGAGGCACTTAAAGTAGTAGAGGAGTTTTGCTATTTGGGGAGCAAAGTAACTGATGATGGTCGAAGTAGAGAGGATATAAAATGTAGGCTAGCAATGGCAAGGAAAGCATTTCTGAAGAAGAGAAATCTGTTAACATCCAGTATTGATTGAAGTGTCAGGAAGTCATTTCTGAAAGTATTCGTATGGAGTGTAGCCATGTATGGAAGTGAAACATGGACGATAAATAGTTTGGACAAGAAGAGAATAGAAGCTTTCGAAATGTGGTGCTACAGAAGAATGCTGAAGATTAGATGGGTAGATCACATAACTAATGAGGAAGTATTGAATAGGATTGGGGAGAAGAGAAGTTTGTGGCACAACTTGACCAGAAGAAGGGATCGGTTGGTAGGACATGTTCTGAGGCATCAAGGGATCACCAATTTAGTATTGGAGGGCAGCGTGGAGGGTAAAAATCGTAGAGGGAGACCAAGAGATGAATACATTAAGCAGATTCAGAAGGATGTAGGTTGCAGTAGGTACTGGGAGATGAAAAACCTTGCACAGGATAGAGTAGCATGGAGAGCTGCATCAAACCAGTCTCAGGACTGAAGACCACAACAACAACAACAACATCGTCAATAAGAAGGTCCAAGGGATACAGTAAACATATAGTGAAGCATCGGAAATTAATACTGGTCTCACAGGAGATGTTCAAAACATAGTCACTAAGAAGAGTCAGTCTTTTTGTACTTAAGTCGGCATTGTGCCTTTTGTATTTAATTCCGATGCAATTTCTGTGTATCGTCGTCAGTAAGAAGGTCCAAGGGATACAGTAAACCTGATGTGAAGCATCGGAATCTGTAACTAGTGTCAATGGAATGGTTCAAAATATAGACAGTAAGAAGAGCCAGTCTTCTTGTACTTAAGTCGGAATTGTGACTTTTGTATTTAATTCCGATGCAATTTCTGTGTTTCGTCGTCAATAAGAAGGTCCAAGGGATACAGTAAACCTGAGGTGAAGCATCGGATTCCATAACTAGTGTCACAGGAATGGTTGAAAACATAGACCGTAAGAAGAGCCACTCTTCTTGTACTTAAGTCGGCATTGTGCCTTTTGTATCTAATTCCGTTGCAATTTCGGTGTTTCATCGTCAATAAGAAGGTGCAAGGGATACAGTAAACTTATAGTGTGGCATCGGAATTTAATACTGGTCTCACAGGAAATGTTCAAAACATAGCCAGTAAGAAGAGTCAGTCTTCTTGTACTTAAGTCGGCATTGTGCCATTTGTATTTAATTCCGATGCAATTTTTGTGTTTCGTCGTCAATAAGAAGGTCGAAGGGATACAGTAAATCTGAAGTGACGCATCGGAATCCATAACTAGTGTCACAGGAATGGTTGAAAGCATAGACCGTAAGAAGAGCCACTCTTCTTGTACTTAAGTCAGCATTGTGCCTTTTGTATTTAATTCCGATGCAATTTCTGTGTTTCTTCGTCAATAAGAAGGTCCAAGCGATACAGTAAACATATAGTGAAGCATCGGAATTTAATACTAGTGTCACAGGAATTGTTCAAAACATAGACAGTAAGAAGAGCCAGTCTTCTTGTACTTAAGTCGGCATTGTGCCTTTTGTATTTAATTCCGATGCAATTTCTGTGATTCGTCGTCAATAAGAAGGTCCAAGGGCTACAGTTAATCTGAAGTGAAACATCGGAATCTATAACTAGTGCCACAGGAATGGTTCAAAACATAGACAGTAAGAAGAGCCAGTCTCCTTGTACTTAAGTCGGCATTGTGCCTTTTGTATTTATTCCCGATGCATTTTCTGTGTTTTGTCGTCAATTAGGAGGTCCAAGGGATACAGTAAACCTGAAGTAAAGCATCGGAATCTAAAACTAATGTCACAGGAATGGTTCAAAACATAGACAGTAAGAAGAGCCAGTCTTCCTGTACTTATGTCGGCATTGTGCCTTTTGTATATAATTCCGATGCAATTTCTGTGTTTCATCGTCAATAAGAAGGTCCAAGGGATACAGTAAACCTGAGGTGAAGCATCGGAATTTAATACTGGTCTCACAGGAGGTGTTCAAAACATAGTCAGTAGGAAGAGTCAGTTTTCTTGTACTTAAGTCGGCATTGTGACTTTTGTATTTAATTCCGATGCAATTTCTGTGTTTCGTCGTCAATAACAAGGTCCAAGGGATACAGTAAAGATGAAGTGAAGCATCGGAATCCATAACTAGTGTCACAGGAATGGTTGAAAACATAGACCGTAAGAAGAGCCACTCTTCTTGTACTTAAGTCGCCATTGTGCCTTTTGTATTTAATTCCGATGCAATTTCTGCGTTTCATCGTCAATAAGAAGGTCCAAACAATACAGTAAACATATAGTGAAGCATCGGAATATAATACTGGTCTCACAGGAAATCTTCATAACATAGTCAGTAAGATGAGTCAGTATTCTTGTACTTAAGTCGGCATTGTGCGTTTTGTATTTAATCCCGATGCAATTTCTGTGTTTTGTCGTCAATTAGAAGGTCCAAGGGATACAGTAAACCTGAAGTGAAGCATCGGAATCTATAACTAGTGTCACAGGAATGGTTCAAAATATAGACAGTAAGAAGAGCCACTCTTCTTGTACTTAAGTCGGCATTGTGCCCTTTGTATTTAATTCTGAAGCAATTTCTGTGTTTCGTCGTCAATAATAAGGTCCAAGGGATACAGTAAACCTGAAGTGAAGCATCGGAATCTATAACTAGTGTCACAGGAATGGTTCAAAACATAGACAGTAAGAAGAGCCACTCTTCTTCTACTTAAGTCGGCATTGTGCCTGTTGTATTTAATTCCGATGCAATTTCTGTGTTTCATCGTCAATAAGAAGGTCCAAGGGATCCAGTAAACATATAGTGAAGCATCGGAATTTAATACTGGTCTCACAGGAGATGTTCAAAACATAGTCAGTAAGATGAGTCAGTCTTGTTGTACTTAAGTCGGCATTGTGGCTTTTGTATTTAATTCCGATGCAATTTCTGTGTTTCATCGTCAATAAGAGGTCCAAGCGATACAGTAAACATACAGTGAAGTATCGGAATTTAATACTGGTCTCACAGGAGATGTTCAAAACATAGTCAGTAAGAAGAGTCAGTCTTCTTGTACTTAAGTCGGCATTGTGCCTTTTGTATTTAAATCTGAAGCAATTTCTGTGTTTCGTCGCAATAATAAGGTCCAAGGGATACAGTAAACCTGAAGTGAAGCATCGGAATCAATAACTAGTGTCACAGGAATGGTTGAAAACATAGACCGTAAGAAGAGCCACTCTTCTTGTACTTAAGTCAGCATTGTGCCTTTTGTATTTAATTCCGATGCAATTTCTGTGTTTCATCGTCAATACGAAGGTCCAAGCGATACAGTAAACATATAGTGAAGCATCGGAATTTAATACTGGTCTCACAGGAATTGTTCAAATCATAGACAGTAAGAAGAGCCAGTCTTCTTGTACCGAAGTCGGCATTGTGCCTTTTGTATTTAATTCCGATGCAATTTCGGTGTTTTGTCGTCAATAAGAAGGTCCAAGGGCTTACAGTAAACCTGAAGTGAAACATCGGAATCTATAATTAGTGCCGAAGGAATGGTTCAAAACATAGACAGTAAGAAGAGCCAGTCTTCTTGTACTTAAGTCTTCTTTGTGCCTTTTGTATTTAATCCCGATGCAATTTCTGTGTTTTGTCGTCAATTAGAAGGTCCAAGGTATACAGTAAACCTGACGTGAAGCATCGGAATCTATAACTAGTGTCACAGGAATGGTTCAAAACATAGACAGTAAGAATAGCCATTCTTCTTGTACTTAAGTCGGCATTCTGCCTTTTGTATTTAATTCCGATGCAATTTCTGTGTTTCATCGTCAATAAGAAGGTCCAAGGGATACAGTAAACATATAGTGAAGCATCGGAATTTAATACTGGTCTCACAGGAGATGTTCAAAACATAGTCAGTAAGAAGAGTCAGTCTTTTTGTACTTAAGTCGGCATTGTGCCTTTTGTATTTAATTCTGAAGCAATTTCTGTGTTTCGTCGTCAATAATAAGGTCCAAGGGATACAGTAAACCTGAAGTGAAGCATCGGAATCTATAACTAGTGTCACAGGAATGGTTCAAAACATAGACAGTAAGAAGAGCCACTCTTCTTGTACTTAAGTCGGCATTCTGCCTTTTGTATTTAATTCCGATGCAATTTCTGTGTTTCATCGTCAATAATAATTCCAATCTCGGTGAAAGCAGGTGTTGACAGATGTGAAAATTACCGAACTATCAGCTTAATAAGTCACAGCTGCAAAATACTAACACGAATTCTTTACAGACGAATGGAAAAACTGGTAGAAGCCAACCTCGGGGAAGATCAGTTTGGATTCCGTAGAAACACTGGAACACGTGAGGCAATACTGACCTTACGACTTATCTTAGAAGAAAGATTAAGGAAAGGCAAACCTACGTTTCTAGCATTTGTAGACTTAGAGAAAGCTTTTGACAATGTTGACTGGAATACTCTCTTTCAAATTCTAAAGGTGGCAGGGGTAAAATACAGGGAGCGAAAGGCTATTTACAATTTGTACAGAAACCAGAAGGCAGTTATAAGAGTCGAGGGACATGAAAGGGAAGCAGTGGTTGGGAAGGGAGTAAGACAGGGTTGTACCCTCTCCCCGATGTTGTTCAATCTGTATATTGAGCAAGCAGTAAAGGAAACAAAAGAAAAATTCGGGGTAGGTATTAAAATTCATGGAGAAGAAATAAAAACTTTGAGGTTCGCCGATGACATTGTAATTCTGTCAGAGACAGCAAAGGTCTTGGAAGAGCAGTTGAATGGAACGGACAGTGTCTTGAAAGGAGGATATAAGATGAACATCAACAAAAGCAAAACAAGGATAATGGAATGTAGTCTAATTAAGTCGGGTGATGCTGAGGGAATTAGATTAGGAAATGAGGCACTTAAAGTAGTAGAGGAGTTTTGCTATTTGGGGAGCAAAATAACTGATGATGGTCGAAGTAGAGAGGATATAAAATGTAGGCTGGCAATGGCAAGGAAAGCGTTTCTGAAGAAGAGAAATCTGTTAACATCCAGTATTGATTGAAGTGTCAGGAAGTCATTTCTGAAAGTATTCGTATGGAGTGTAGCCATGTATGGAAGTGAAACATGGACGATAAATAGTTTGGACAAGAAGAGAATAGAAGCTTTCGAAATGTGGTGCTACAGAAGAATGCTGAAGATTAGATGGGTAGATCACATAACTAATGAGGAAGTATTGAATAGGATTGGGGAGAAGAGAAGTTTGTGGCACAACTTGACCAGAAGAAGGGATCGGTTGGTAGGACATGTTCTGAGGCATCAAGGGATCACCAATTTAGTATTGGAGGGCAGCGTGGAGGGTAAAAATCGTAGAGGGAGACCAAGAGATGAATACATTAAGCAGATTCAGAAGGATGTAGGTTGCAGTAGGTACTGGGAGATGAAAAACCTTGCACAGGATAGAGTAGCATGGAGAGCTGCATCAAAGCAGTCTCAGGACTGAAGACCACAACAACAACAACAACATCGTCAATAAGAAGGTCCAAGGGATACAGTAAACATATAGTGAAGCATCGGAAATTAATACTGGTCTCACAGGAGATGTTCAAAACATAGTCACTAAGAAGAGTCAGTCTTTTTGTACTTAAGTCGGCATTGTGCCTTTTGTATTTAATTCCGATGCAATTTCTGTGTATCGTCGTCAGTAAGAAGGTCCAAGGGATACAGTAAACCTGATGTGAAGCATCGGAATCTGTAACTAGTGTCAATGGAATGGTTCAAAATATAGACAGTAAGAAGAGCCAGTCTTCTTGTACTTAAGTCGGAATTGTGACTTTTGTATTTAATTCCGATGCAATTTCTGTGTTTCGTCGTCAATAAGAAGGTCCAAGGGATACAGTAAACCTGAGGTGAAGCATCGGAATCCATAACTAGTGTCACAGGAATGGTTGAAAACATAGACCGTAAGAAGAGCCACTCTTCTTGTACTTAAGTCGGCATTGTGCCATTTGTATTTAATTCCGATGCAATTTTTGTGTTTCGTCGTCAATAAGATGGTCGAAGGGATACAGTAAATCTGAAGTGACGCATCGGAATCCATAACTAGTGTCACAGGAATGGTTGAAAGCATAGACCGTAAGAAGAGCCACTCTTCTTGTACTTAAGTCAGCATTGTGCCTTTTGTATTTAACTCCGATGCAATTTCTGTGTTTCTTCGTCAATAAGAAGGTCCAAGCGATACAGTAAACATATAGTGAAGCATCGGAATGTAATACTAGTGTCACAGGAATTGTTCAAAACATAGACAGTAAGAAGAGCCAGTCTTCTTGTACTTAAGTCGGCATTGTGCCTTTTGTATTTAATTCCGATGCAATTTCTGTGATTCGTCGTCAATAAGAAGGTCCAAGGGCTACAGTAACCTGAAGTGAAACATCGGAATCTATAACTAGTGCCACAGGAATGGTTCAAAACATAGACAGTAAGAAGAGCCAGTCTCCTTGTACTTAAGTCGGCATTGTGCCTTTTGGATTTAATCCCGAAGCATTTTCTGTGTTTTGTCGTCAATTAGGAGGTCCAAGGGATACAGTAAACCTGAAGTGAAGCATCGGAATCTATAACTAATGTCACAGGAATGAGTCAAAACATAGACAGTAAGAAGAGCCAGTCTTCCTGTACTTATGTCGGCATTGTGCCTTTTGTATATAATTCCGATGCAATTTCTGTGTTTCATCGTCAATACGAAGGTCCAAGGGATAAAGTAAACCTGAGGTGAAGCATCGGAATTTAATACTGGTCTCACAGGAGGTGTTCAAAACATAGTCAGTAGGAAGAGTCAGTTTTCTTGTACTTAAGTCGGCATTGTGCCTTTTGTATTCAATTCCGATGCAATTTCTGTGTTTCGTCGTCAATAAGAAGGTCCAAGGGATACAGTAAACCTGAAGTGAAGCATCGGAATCTATAACTAGTGTCACAGGAATGGTTCAAAGCATAGACAGTAAGAAGAGCCACTCTTCTTCTACTTAAGTCGGCATTGTGCCTGTTGTATTTAATTCCGATGCAATTTCTGTGTTTCATCGTCAATAAGAAGGTCCAAGGGATCCAGTAAACATATAGTGAAGCATCGGAATTTAATACTGGTCTCACAGGAGATGTTCAAAGCATAGTCAGTACGATGAGTCAGTCTTTTTGTACTTAAGTCGGCATTGTGGCTTTTGTATTTAATTCCGATGCAATTTCTGTGTTTCATCGTCAATAAGAGGTCCAAGCGATACAATAAACATATAGTGAAGCATCGGAATTTAATACTGGTCTCACAGGAAATGTTCAAAACATAGTCAGTAAGAAGAGTCAGTATTCTTGTACTTAAGTCGGTATTGTGCCTTTTGTATTTAATTCCGATGCAATTTCTGTGTTTCGTCGTCAATACGAAGGTCCAAGGGATACAGTAAACCTGAAGTGAAGCATCGGAATCTATAACTAGTGCCACAGGAATTGTTCAAATCATAGACAGTAAGAAGAGCCAGTCTTCTTGTACTGAAGTCGGCATTGTGCCTTTTGTATTTAATTCCGATGCAATTTCTGTGTTTTGTCGTCAATAAGAAGGTCCAAGGGCTACAGTAAACCTGAAGTGAAACATCGGAATCTATAATTAGTGCCACAGGAATGGTTCAAAACATAGACAGTAAGAAGAGCCAGTCTTCTTGTACTTAAGTCGGCATTGTGCCTTTTGTATTTAATCCCAATGCAATTTCTGTGTTTCGTCGTCAATTAGAAGGTCCAAGGTATACAGTAAACCTGCCGTGAGGCATCGGAATCTATAACTAGTGTCACAGGAATGGTTCAAAACATAGACAGTAAGAAGAGCCACTCTTCTTGTACTTAAGTCAGCATTGTGCCTTTTGTATTTAATTCCGATGCAATTTCTGTGTATCGTCGTCAATAAGAAGGTCCAAGGGATACAGTAAACCTGATGTGAAGCATCGGAATCTGTAACTAGTGTCAATGGAATGGTTCAAAATATAGATAGTAAGAAGAGCCAGTATTCTTGTACTTAAGTCGGAATTGTGACTTTTGTATTTAATTCCGATGCAATTTCTGTGCTTCGTCGTCAATAAGAAGGTCTAAGGGATACAGTAAACCTGAGGTGAAGCATCGGAATCCATAACTAGTGTCACAGGAATGGTTGAAAACATAGACCGTAAGAAGAGCCACTCTTCTTGTACTTAAGTCGGCTTTGTGCCTTTTGTATTTAATTCCGTTGCAATTTCTGTGTTTCATCGTCAAAAAGAAGGTGCAAGGGATACAGTAAACTTAAAGTGTGGCATCGGAATTTAATACTGGTCTCACAGGAGATGTTCAAAACATAGCCAGGAAGAAGAGTCAGTCTTCTTGTACTTAAGTCGGCATTGTGCCATTTGTATTTAATTTCGATGCAATTTTTGTGTTTCGTCGTCAATAAGAAGGTCGAAGGGATACAGTAAATCTGAAGTGACGCATCGGAATCCATAACTAGTGTGACAGGAATGGTTGAAAGCATAGACCGTAAGAAGAGCCACTCTTCTTGTACTTAAGTCAGCATTATGCCTTTTGTATTTAATTCCGATGCAATTTCTGTGTTTCATCGTCAATAAGAAGGTCCAAGCGATACAGTAATCATATAGTGAAGCATCGGAATTTAATACTAGTGTCACAGGAATTGTTCAAAACATAGACAGTAAGAAGAGCCAGTCTTCTTGTACTTAAGTCGGCATTGTGCCTTTTGTATTTAATTCCGATGCAATTTCTGTGATTCGTCGTCAATAAGAAGATCCAAGGGCTACAGTTAACCTGAAGTGAAACATCGCAATCTATAACAAGTGCCACAGGAATGGTTCAAAACATAGACAGTAAGAAGAGCCAGTCTTCTTGTACTTAAGTCGGCATTGTGCCTTTTGTATTTAATCCCGATGCAATTTCTGTGTTTTGTCGTCAATTAGGATGTCCAAGGGATACAGTAAACCTGAAGTGAAGCATCGGAATCTATAACTAATGTCACAGGAATGGTTCAAAACATAGCCAGTAAGAAGAGCCAGTCTTCCTGTACTTATGTCGGCATTGTGCCTTTTGTATATAATTCCGATGCAATTTCTGTGTTTCATCGTCAATAAGAAGGTCCAAGGGATACAGTAAACCTGAAGTGAAGCATCGGAATCTATAACTAATGTCACAGGAATGGTTCAAACATAGACAGTAAGAAGAGCCAGTCTTACTGTACTTATGTCGGCATTGTGCCTTTTGTATATAATTCCGATGCAATTTCTGTGTTTCATCGTCAATAAGAAGGTGCAAGGGATACAGTAAACTTATAGTGTGGCATCGGAATTTAATACTGGTCTCACAGGAGATGTTCAAAACATAGCCAGTAAGAAGAGTCAGTCTTCTTGTACTTACGTCGGCATTGTGCCATTTGTATTTAATTCCGATGCAATTTTTGTGTTTCGTCGTCAATATGATGGTCCAAGGGATACAGTAAATCTGAAGTGACGCTTTGGAATCCATATCTAGTGTCACAGGAATGGCTGAAAGCATAGACCGTAAGAAGAGCCACTCTTCTTGTACTTAAGTGAGCATTGTGCCTTTTGTATTTAATTCCGATGCAATTTCTGTGTTTCATCGTCAATAAGAAGGTCCAAGCGATACAGTAAACATATAGTGAAGCATCGGAATTTAATACTAGTGTCACAGGAATTGTTCAAAACATAGACAGTAAGAAGAGCCAGTCGTCTTGTACTTAAGTCGGCATTGTGGCTTTTGTATTTAATTCCGATGCAATTTCTGTGATTCGTCGTCAATAAGAAGGTCCAAGGGCTACAGTTAACCTGAAGTGAAACATCGGAATCTATAACTAGTGCCACAGGAATGGTTCAAAACATAGACAGTAAGAAGAGTCAGTCTTCTTGTACTTAAGTCGGCATTGTGCCTTTTGTATTTAATTCCGATGCAATTTCTGTGTTTCGTCGTCAATAAGAACGTCCACGGGATACAGTAAACCTGAAGTGAAGCACCGGAATCCATAACTAGTGTCACAGGAATGGTTAAAAACATAGACCGTAAGAAGAGCCACTCTTCTTGTACTTAAGTCGGCATTGTGCTTTTTGTATTTACTTCCGATGCAATTTCTGCGTTTCATCGTCAATAAGAAGGTCCAAACAATACAGTAAACATATAGTGAAGCATCGGAATATAATACTGGTCTCACAGGAAATGTTCAAAACATAGTCAGTAAGATGAGTCAGTATTCTTGTACTTAAGTCGGCATTGTGCGTTTTGTATTTAATCCCGATGCAATTTCTGTGTTTTGTCGTCAATTAGAAGGTCCAAGGGATACAGTAAACCTGAAGTGAAGCATCGATATCTATAACTAGTGTCACAGGAATGGTTCAAAACATAGACAGTAAGAAGAGCCACTCTTCTTGTACTTAAGTCGGCATTGTGCGTTTTGTATTTAATCCCGATGCAATTTCTGTGTTTTGTCGTCAATTAGAAGGTCCAAGGGATACAGTAAACCTGAAGTGAAGCATCGATATCTATAACTAGTGTCACAGGAATGGTTCAAAACATAGACAGTAAGAAGAGCCACTCTTCTTGTACTTAAGTCGGCATTGTGCCTTTTGTATTTAATTCCGATGCAATTTCTGTGTTTTGTCGTCAATTAGAAGGTTCAAGGGATACAGTAAACCTGACGTGAAGCATCGGAATCTATAACTAGTGTCACAGGAAAGGTTCAAAACATAGACAGTAAGAAGAGCCAGTCTTCTTGTACTTAAGTCGGGATTGTGCCTTTTGTATTTAATTCTGAAGCAATTTCTGTGTTTCGTCGTCAATAATAAGTTCCAAGGGATACAGTAAACCTGAAGTGCAGCATCGGAATCTATAACTAGTGTCACAGGAATGGTTCAAAACATAGACAGTAAGAAGAGCCATTCTTCTTGTACTTAAGTCGGCATTCTGCCTTTTGTATTTAATTCCGATGCAATTTCTGTGTTTCATCGTCAATAAGAAGGTCCAAGGGATACAGTAAACATATAGTGAAGCATCGGAATTTAATACTGGTCTCACAGGAGATGTTCAAAACATAGTCAGTAAGAAGAGTCAGTCTTTTTGTACTTAAGTCGGCATTGTGCCTTTTGTATTTAATTCCGATGCAATTTCTGTGTATCGTCGTCAATAAGAAGGTCCAAGGGATACTGTAAACCTGATGTGAAGCATCGGAATCTGTAACTAGTGTCAATGGAATGGTTCAAAATATAGACAGTAAGAAGAGCCAGTCTTCTTGTACTTAAGTCGGAATTGTGACTTTTGTATTTAATTCCGATGCAATTTCTGTGTTTCGTCGTCAATAAGAAGGTCCAAGGGATACAGTAAACCTGAGGTGAAGCATCGGAATCCATAACTAGTGTCACAGGAATGGTTGAAAACATAGACCGTAAGAAGAGCCACTCTTCTTGTACTTAAGTCGGCATTGTGCCTTTTGTATTTAATTCCGTTGCAATTTCTGTGTTTCATCGTCAATAAGAAGGTGCAAGGGATACAGTAAACTTATAGTGTGGCATCGGAATTTAATACTGGTCTCACAGGAGATGTTCAAAACATAGCCAGTAAGAAGAGTCAGTCTTCTTGTACTTAAGTCGGCATTGTGCCTTTTGTATTTAATTCCGAAGCAATTTCTGTGATTCGTCGTCAATAAGAAGGTCCAAGGGCTACAGTTAACCTGAAGTGAAACATCGGAATCTATAACTAGTGCCACAGGAATGGTTCAAAACATAGACAGTAAGAAGAGCCAGTCTCCTTGTACTTAAGTCGGCATTGTGACTTTTGTATTTAATCCCGATGCAATATCTGTGTTTTGTCGTCAATTAGGAGGTACAAGGGATACAGTAAACCTGAAGTGAAGCATCGGAATCTATAACTAATGTCATAGGAATGGTTCAAAACATAGACAGTAAGAAGAGCCAGTCTTCCTGTACTTATGTCGGCATTGTGCCTTTTGTATATAATTCCGATGCAATTTCTGTGTTTCATCGTCAATAAGAAGGTCCAAGGGATACAGTAAACCTGAGGTGAAGCATCGGAATTTAATACTGGTTTCACAGGAGGTGTTCAAAACATAGTCAGTAGGAAGAGTCAGTCTTCTTGTACTTAAGTCGGCATTGTGCCTTTTGTATTTAATTCCGATGCAATTTCTGTGTTTCGTCGTCAATAAGAAGGTCCAAGGGATACAGTAAAGATGAAGTGAAGCATCGGGACCCATAACTAGTGTCACAGGAATGGTTGAAAACATAGACCGTAAGAAGAGCCACTCTTCTTGTACTTAAGTCGGCATTGTGCCTTTTGTATTTAATTCCGATGCAATTTCTGCGTTTCATCGTCAACAAGAAGGTCCAAACAATACAGTAAACATATAGTGTAGCATCGGAATATAATACTGGTCTCACAGGAAATGTTCAAAACATAGTCAGTAAGATGAATCAGTATTCTTGTACTTAAGTCGGCATTGTGCGTTTTGTGTTTAGTCCCGATGCAATTTCTGTGTTTTGTCGTCAATTAGAAGGTCCAAGGGATACAGTAAACCTGAAGTGAAGCATCGGAATCTATAACTAGTGTCACAGGAATGGTTCAAAACATAGACAGTAAGAAGAGCCACTCTTCTTGTACTTAAATCGGCATTGTGCCTTTTGTATTTAATTCTGAAGCAATTTCTGTGTTTCGTCGTCAATAGTAAGGTCCAAGGGATACAGTAAACCTGAAGTGAAGCATCGGAATCTATAACAAGTGTCACAGGAATCGTTCAAAGCATAGACCGTAAGAAGAGCCACTCTTCTTCTACTTAAGTCGGCATTGTGCCTGTTGTATTTAATTCCGATGCAATTTCTGTGTTTCATCGTCAATAAGAAGGTCCAAGGGATCCAGTAAACATATAGTGAAGCATCGGAATTTAATACTGGTCTCACAGGAGATGTTCAAAACATAGTCAGTAAGATGAGTCAGTCTTTTTGTACTTAAGTCGGCATTGTGGCTTTTGTATTTAATTCCGATGCAATTTCTGTGTTTCATCGTCAATAAGTGGTCCAAGCGATACAGTAAACATATAGTGAAGTATCGGAATTTAATACT
Source organism: Schistocerca piceifrons (assembly GCF_021461385.2). Taxonomy (NCBI): domain Eukaryota; kingdom Metazoa; phylum Arthropoda; class Insecta; order Orthoptera; family Acrididae; genus Schistocerca; species Schistocerca piceifrons. Next base: position 1,079,225 of record NW_025728257.1, read on the forward strand.
GGTCTCACAGGAGATGTTCAAAACATAGTCAGTAAGAAGAGTCAGTCTTCTTGTACTTAAGTCGGCATTGTGCCTTCTGTATTTAAATCTGAAGCAATTTCTGTGTTTCGTTGCAATAATAAGGTCCAAGGGATACAGAAAACCTGAAGTGAAGCATCGGAATCAATAACTAGTGTCACAGGAATGGTTGAAAACATAGACCGTAAGAAGAGCCACTCTTCTTGTACTTAAGTCAGCATTGTGCCTTTTGTATTTAATTCCGATGCAATTTCTGTGTTTCATCGTCAATACGAAGGTCCAAGCGATACAGTAAACATATAGCGAAGCATCGGAATTTAATACTGGTCTCACAGGAAATGTTCAAAACATAGTCAGTAAGAAGAGTCAGTATTCTTGTACTTAAGTCGGTATTGTGCCTTTTGTATTTAATTCCGATGCAATTTCTGTGTTTCGTCGTCAATACGAAGGTCCATGGGATACAGTAAATCTGAAGTGAAGCATCGGAATCTATAACTAGTGTCACAGGAATTGTTCAAATCATAGACAGTAAGAAGAGCCAGTCTTCTTGTACTTAAGTCAGCATTGTGCCTTTTGTATTTAATTCCGATGCAATTTCTGTGTTTTGTCGTCAATAAGAAGGTCCAAGGGCTACAGTAAACCTGAAGTGAAACATCGGAATCTATAATTAGTGCCACAGGAATGGTTCAAAACATAGACAGTAAGAAGAGCCAGTCTTCTTGTACTTAAGACGGCATTGTGCCTTTTGTATTTAATCCCGATGCAATTTCTGTGTTTTGTCGTCAATTAGAAGGTCCAAGGGATACAGTAAACCTGAAGTGAAGCATCGGAATCTATAACTAGTGTCACAGGAATGGTTCAAAACATAGACAGTAAGAAGAGCCACTCTTCTTGTACTTAAGTCGGCATTGTGCCTTTTGTATTTAATTCTGAAGCAATTTCTGTGTTTCGTCGTCAATAGTAAGGTCCAAGGGATACAGTAAACCTGAAGTGAAGCATCGAAATCTATAACTAGTGTCACAGGAATCGTTCAAAGCATAGACAGTAAGAACAGCCACTCTTCTTCTACTTAAGTCGGCATTGTGCCTGTTGTATTTAATTCCGATGCAATTTCTGTGTTTCATCGTCAATAAGAAGGTCCAAGGGATCCAGTAAACATATAGTGAAGCATCGGAATTTAATACTGGTCTCACAGGAGATGTTCAAAACATAGTCAGTAAGATGAGTCAGTATTTTTGTACTTAAGTCGGCATTGTGGCTTTTGTATTTAATTCCGATGCAATTTCTGTGTTTCATCGTCAATAAGAGGTCCAAGCGATACAGAAAACATATAGTGAAGTATCGGAATTTAATACTGGTCTCACAGGAGATGATCAAAACATAGTCAGTAAGAAGAGTCATTCTTCTTGTACTTAAGTCGGCATTGTGCGTTTTGTATTTAAATCTGAAGCAATTTCTGTGTTTCGTCGCAATAATAAGGTCAAAGGGATACAGTAAACCTGAAGTGAAGCATCGGAATCAATAACTAGTGTCACAGGAATGGTTGAAAACATAGACCGTAAGAAGAGCCACTCTTCTTGTACTTAAGTCAGCATTGTGCCTTTTGTATTTAATTCCGATGCAATTTCTGTGTTTCATCGTCAATACGAAGGTCCAAGCGATACAGTAAACATATAGTGAAGCATCGGAATTTAATAATGGTCTCACAGGAAATGTTCAAAGCATAGTCAGTAAGAAGAGTCAGTATTCTTGTACTTAAGTCGGTATTGTGCCTTTTGTATTTAATTCCGATGCAATTTCTGTGTTTCGTCGTCAATACGAAGGTCCAAGGGATACAGTAAATCTGAAGTGAAGCATCGCAATCTATAACTAGTGTCACAGGAATTGTTCAAATCATAGACAGTAAGAAGAGCCAGTCTTCTTGTACTTAAGTCAGCATTGTGCCTTTTGTATTTAATTCCGATGCAATTTCTGTGTTTTGTCGTCAATAAGAAGGTCCAAGGGCTACAGTAAACCTGAAGTGAAACATCGGAATCTATAATTAGTGCCACAGGAATGGTTCAAAACATAGACAGTAAGAAGAGCCAGTCTTCTTGTACTTAAGTCGGCATTGTGCCTTTTGTGTTTAATCCCGATGCAATTTCTGTGTTTTGTCGTCAATTAGAAGGTCCAAGGGATACAGTAAACCTGACGTGAAGCATCGGAATCTATAACTAGTGTCACAGGAATGGTTCAAAACATAGACAGTAAGAAGAGCCAGTCTTCTTGTACTTAAGTCGGCATTGTGCCTTTTGTATTTAATTCTGAAGCAATTTCTGTGTTTCGTCGTCAATAGTAAGTTCCAAGGGATACAGTAAACCTGAAGTGAAGCATCGGAATCTATAACTAGTGTCACAGGAATGGTTCAAACCATAGACAGTAAGAAGAGCCATTCTTCTTGTACTTAAGTCGGCATTCTGCCTTCTGTATTTAATACCGATGCAATTTCTGTGTTTCATCGTCAATAAGAAGGTCCAAGGGATACAGTAAACATATAGTGAAGCATCGGATTTAATACTGGTCTCACAGGAGATGTTCAAAACATAGTCAGTAAGAAGAGTCAGTCTTTTTGTACTTAAGTCGGCATTGTGCCTTTTGTATTTAATTCCGATGCAATTTCTGTGTATCGTCGTCAATAAGAAGGTCCAAGGGATACAGTAAACCTGATGTGAAGCATCGGAATCTGTAACTAGTGTCTATGGAATGGTTCAAAATATAGATAGTAAGAAGAGCCAGTATTCTTGTACTTAAGTCGGAATTGTGACTTTTGTATTTAATTCCGATGCAATTTCTGTGCTTCGTCGTCAATAAGAAGGTCGAAGGGATACAGTAAATCTGAAGTGACGCATCGGAATCCATAACTAGTGTCATGGGAATGGTTGAAAGCATAGACCGTAAGAAGAGCCACTCTTCTTGTACTTAAGTCGGCATTGTGCCTTTTGTATTTAATTCCGTTGCAATTTCTGTGTTTCATCGTCAAAAAGAAGGTGCAAGGGATACAGTAAACTTAAAGTGTGGCATCGGAATATAATATTGGTCTCACAGGAGATGTTCAAATCATAGCCAGTAAGAAGAGTCAGTCTTCTTGTACTTAAGTCGGCATTGTGCCATTTGTATATAATTCCGATGCAATTTTTGTGTTTCGTCGTCAATAAGAAGGTCGAAGGGATACAGTAAATCTGAAGTGACGCATCGGAATCCATAACTAGTGTCATGGGAATGGTTGAAAGCATAGACCGTAAGAAGAGCCACTCTTCTTGTACTTAAGTCGGCATTGTGCCTTTTGTATTTAATTCCGTTGCAATTTCTGTGTTTCATCGTCAAAAAGAAGGTGCAAGGGATACAGTAAACTTAAATTGTGGTTTCGGAATTTAATACTGGTCTCACAGGAGATGTTCCAAACATAGCCAGTAAGAAGAGCCAGTCTTCTTGTACTTAAGTCGGCATTGTGCCTTTTGTATTTAATTCCGATGCAATTTCTGCGTTTCATCGTCAGTAAGAAGGTCCAAACAATACAGTAAACATATAGTGAAGCATCGGAATATAATACTGGTCTCACAGGAAATGTTCAAAACATAGTCAGTAAGATGAGTCAGTATTCTTGTACTTAAGTCGGCATTGTGCGTTTTGTATTTAATCCCGATGCAATTTCTGTGTTTTGTCGTCAATTAGAAGGTCCAAGGGATACAGTAAACCTGAAGTGAAGCATCGATATCTATAACTAGTGCCACAGGAATGGTTCAAAACATAGACAGTAAGAAGAGCCAGTCTTCTTGTACTTAAGTCGTCATTGTGCCTTTTGTATTTAATCCCGATGCAATTTCTGTGTTTTGTCGTCAATTAGAAGGTCCAAGGGATACAGTAAACCTGACGTGAAGCATCGGAATCTATAACTAGTGTCACAGGAATGGTTCAAAACATAGACAGTAAGAAGAGCGAGTCTTCTTGTACTTAAGTCGGCATTGTGCCTTTTGTATTTAAATCTGAAGCAATTTCTGTGTTTCGTCGTCAATAATACGTTCCAAGGGATACAGTAAACCTGAAGTGAAGCATCGGAATCTATAACTAGTGTCACAGGAATGGTTCAAAACATAGACAGTAAGAAGAGCCATTCTTCTTGTACTTAAGTCGGCATTCTGCCTTTTGTATTTAATTCCGATGCAATTTCAGTGTTTCATCGTCAATAAGAAGGTCCAAGGGATACAGTAAACATATAGTGAAGCATCGGAATTTAATACTGGTCTCACAGGAGATGTTCAAAATATAGTCAGTAAGAAGAGTCTGTCTTTTTGTACTTAAGTCGGCATTGTGCCTTTTGTATTTAATTCCGATGCAATTTCTGTGTATCGTCGTCAATAAGAAGGTCCAAGGGATACAGTAAACCTGATGTGAAGTTCGGAATCTGTAACTAGTGTCAATGGAATGGTTCAAAATATAGACAGTAAGAAGAGCCAGTCTTCTTGTACTTAAGTCGGAATTGTGACTTTTGTATTTAATTCCGATGCAATTTCTGTGCTTCGTCGTCAATAAGAAGGTCCAAGGGATACAGTAAACCTGAGGTGATGCATCGGAATCCATAACTAGTGTCACAGGAATGGTTGAAAACATAGACCGTAAGAAGAGCCACTCTTCTTGTACTTAAGTCGGCATTGTGCCTTTTGTATTTAATTCCGTTGCAATTTCTGTGTTTCATCGTCAATAAGAAGGTGCCAGGGATACAGTAAACTTATAGTGTGGCATCGGAATTTAATACTGGTCTCACAGGAGATGTTCAAAACATAGCCAGTAAGAAGAGTCAGTCTTCTTGTACTTAAGTCGGCATTGTGCCATTTGTATTTAATTCCGATGCAATTTTAGTGTTTCGTCGTCAATATGATGGTCCAAGGGATACAGTAAATCTGAAGTCACGCATCGGAATCCATATCTAGTGTCACAGGAATGGTTGAAAGCATAGACCGTAAGAAGAGCCACTCTTCTTGTACTTAAGTCAGCATTGTGCCTTTTGTATTTAATTCCGATGCAATTTCTTTGTTTCATCGTCGATAAGAAGGTCCAAGCGATACAGTAAACATATAGTGAAGCATCGGAATTTATTACTAGTGTCACAGGAATTGTTCAAAACATAGACAGTAAGAAGAGCCAGTCTTCTTGTACTTAAGTCGGCATTCTGCCTTTTGTATTTAATTCCGATGCAATTTCTGTGATTCGTCGTCAATAAGAATGTCCAAGGGCTACAGTTAACCTGAAGTGAAACATCGGAATCTATAACTAGTGCCACAGCAATGGTTCAAAACATAGACAGTAAGAAGAGCCAGTCTTCTTGTACTTAAGTCGGCATTGTGACTTTTTTATTTAATTCCGATGCAATTGCTGTGTTTTGTCGTCAATTAGGGGTCCAAGGGATACAGTTAACCTGAAGTGAAGCATCGGAATCTATAACTAGTGTCACAGGAATGGTTCAAAACATAGACAGTAAGAAGAGCCAGTCTTCCTGTACTTATGTCGGCATTGTGCCTTTTGTATTTAATTCCGATGCAATTTCTGTGTTTCATCGTCAATAAGAAGGTCCAAGGGATACAGTAAACCTGAGGTGAAGCATCGGAATTTAATACTGGTCTCACAGGAGGTGTTCAAATCATAGTCAGTAAGAAGAGTCAGTCTTCTTGTACTTAAGTCGGCATTGTGCCTTTTGTATTTAAGTCCGATGCAATTTCTGTGTTTCGTCGTCAATAAGAAGGTCCAAGGGATACAGTAAACCTGAAGTGAAGCATCGGAATCCATTACTAGTGTCACAGGATTGGTTGAAAACATAGACCGTAAGAAGAGCCACTCTTCTTGTACTTAAGTCGGCATTGTGCCTTTTGTATTTAATTCCGATGCAATTTCTGCGTTTCATCGTCAATACGAAGGTCCAAACAATACAGTAAACATATAGTGAAGCATCGGAATATAATACTGGTCTCACAGGAAATGTTCAAAGCATAGTCAGTAAGATGAGTCAGTGTTCTTGTACTTAAGTCGGCATTGTGTCTTTCCTATTTAATTCCGATGCAATTTCTGTGTTTCGTCGTCAATACGAAGGTCCAAGGGATACAGCAAACCTGAAGTGAAGCATCGGAATCTATAACTAGTGTCACAGGAATTGTTCAAATCATAGACAGTAAGAAGAGCCAGTCTTCTTGTACTTAAGTCGGCATTGTGCCTTTTGTATTTAATTCCGATGCAATTTCTGTGTTTTGTCGTCAATAAGAAGGTCCAAGGGCTACAGTAAACCTGAAGTGAAACATCGGAATCTATAATTAGTGCCACAGGAATAGTTGAAAACATAGACCGTAAGAAGAGCCACTCTTCTTGTACTTAAGTCAGCATTGTGCCTTTTGTATTTAATTCCGATGCAATTTCTGTGTTTCATCGTCAATACGAAGGTCCAAGCGGTACAGTAAACATATAGTGAAGCATCGGAATTTAATACTGGTCTCACAGGAAATGTTCAAAACATAGTCAGTAAGAAGAGTCAGTATTCTTGTACTTAAGTCGGTATTGTGCCTTTTGTATTTAATTCCGATGCAATTTCTGTGTTTCGTCGTCAATACGAAGTTCCAAGGGATACAGGGAAACCTGAAGTGAAGCATCGGAATCTATAACTAGTGTCACAGTAATTGTTCAAATCATAGACAGTAAGAAGAGTCAGTATTCTTCTACTTAAGTCGGCATTGTGCCTTTCGTATTTAATTCCGATGCAATTTCTGTGTTTCATCGTCAATATAATGTCCAAGGGCTACAGTTAACCTGAAGTGAAACATCGGAAACTATAACTAGTGCCACAGGAATGGTTCAAAACATAGACAGTAAGAAGAGCCAGTCTTCTTGTACTTAAGTCGGCATTGTGCCTTTTGTATTTAATTCCGATGCAATAGCTGTGTTTTGTCGTCAATTAGGGGTCCAAGGGGTACAGTTAACCTGAAGTGAAGCATCGGAATCTATAACTAGTGTCACAGGAATGGTTCAAAACATAGACAGTAAGAAGAGCCAGTCTTCCTGTACTTATGTCGGCATTATGCCTTTTGTATTTAATTCCGATGCAATTTCTGTGTTTCATCGTCAATAAGAAGGTCCAAGGGATACAGTAAACCTGAGGTGAAGCATCGGAATTTAATACTGGTCTCACAGGAGGTGTTCAAAACATAGTCAGTAAGAAGAGTCAGTCTTCTTGTACTTAAGTCGGCATTGTGCCTTTTGTATTTAATTCCGATGCAATTTCTGTGTTTCGTCGTCAATAAGAAGGTCCAAGGGATACAGTAAACCTGAAGTGAAGCATCGGAATCCATAACTAGTGTCACAGGATTGGTTGAAAACATAGACCGTAAGAAGAGCCACTCTTCTTGTACTTAAGTCGGCATTGTGCCTTTTGTATTTAATTGCGATGCAATTTCTGCGTTTCATCGTCAATAAGAAGGTCCAAACAATACAGTAAACATATAGTGAAGCATCGGAATATAATACTGGTCTCACAGGAAATGTTCAAAGCATAGTCAGTTAGGTGAGTCAGTATTCTTGTACTTAAGTCGGCATTGTGCCTTTCGTATTTAATTCCGATGCAATTTCTGTGTTTCGTCGTCAATACGAAGGTCCAAGGGATACAGTAAACCTGACGTGAAGCATCGGAATCTATAACTAGTGTCACAGGAATGGTTGAAAACATAGACCGTAAGAAGAGCCACTCTTCTTGTACTTAAGTCGGCATTGTGGCTTTTGTATTTAATTCCGATTCAATTTCTGCGCTTCATCGTCAATAAGAAGGTCCAAACGATACAGTAAACATATAGTGAAGCATCGGAATATAATACTGGTCTCACAGGAATTGTTCAAATCATAGACAGTAAGAAGAGCCACTCTTCTTGTACTTAAGTCGGCATTGTGCCTTTTGTATTTAATTGCGATGCAATTTCTGCGTTTCATCGTCAATAACAAGGTCCAAACAATACAGTAAACATATAGTGAAGCATCGGAATATAATACTGGTCTCACAGGAAATGTTCAAAGCATAGTCAGTTAGGTGAGTCAGTATTCTTGTACTTAAGTCGGCATTGTGCCTTTCGTATTTAATTCCGATGCAATTTCTGTGTTTCGTCGTCAATACGAAGGTCCAAGGGATACAGTAAACCTGAAGTGAAGCATCGGAATCTATAACTAGTGTCACAGGAATGGTTGAAAACATAGACCGTATGAAGAGCCTCTCTTCTTGTACTTAAGTCGGCATTGTGCCTTTTGTATTTAATTCCGATGCAATTTCTGTGTGTCATTGTCAATAAGAAGGTCCAAGCGATACAGTAAACATATAGTGAAGCATCGGAATTTAATACTGGTCTCACAGGAAATGTTCAAAACATGGTCAGTAAGAAGAGTCAGTTTTCTTGTACTTAAGTCGGCATTGTGCCTTTTGTATTTAATTCCGATGCAATTCCTTTGTTTCGTCGTCAATGAGAAGGTCCAAGGGATACAGTAAACCTGAAGTGAAACATCGGAATCTATAACTATTGCCACAGGAATGGTTCAAAGCATAGACAGTAAGAAGAGCCAGTCTTCTTGTACTTAAGTCGGCATTGTGCCTTTTGTATTTAATTCCGATGCAATATCTGTGTTTTGTCGTCAATAAGAAGGTCCAAGGGATACAGTAAACCTGATGTGAAGCATCGGGATCTATAACTAGTGTCACAGGAATGGGTCAAAACATAGACAGTAAGAAGAGCCAGTCTTCTTGTACTTAAGTCGGCATTGTGCGTTTTGTATTTCATTCCGATGCAATTTCTTTGTTTCGTCGTCAATAAGAAGGTCCAAGGGAAACAGTATAACTGAAGTGAGGCTTCGGAATCTATAACTAGTGTCACAGGAATGGTTCAAAACATAGACAGTAAGAAGAGCCAGTCTTCTTGTAGTTAAGTGGGCTTCATGCCTTTTGAATTTAATTCCGATGCAATTTCTGTGATTCGTCGTCAATAAGAAGGTCCAAGGGATACAGTAAACCTGAAGTGAAGCAAAGGAATATATAGCTAGTGTCACAGAAATGGTTCAAAACATAGTCAGTAAAATGAGCCAGTCTTCTTGTACTTAAGTCGGCATTGTGACTTTTGTATTTAATTCCGATGCAATATCTGTGTTTCGTAGTCAATAAGAACGTCCAAGGGATACAGTAAACCTGAGGTGAAGCATCGGAATCCATAACTAGTGTCATGGGAATGGTTGAAAACATAGACCGTAGGAAGAGCCACTCTTCTTGTACTTAAGTCGGCATTGTGCCTTTTGTATTTAATTCCGATGCAATTTCTGTGTTTCATCGTCAATAGGAAGGTCCAAGGCATACAGTAAACATATAGTGAGGCATCGGAATTTAATACTGGTCTCACAGGAGATGTTCAAAACATAGTCAGTAAGAAGAGTCAGTGTTCTTGTACTTAAGTCGGCATTATGCCTTTTGTATTTAATTACGATGCAATTCCTGTGTTTCGTCGTCAATGGAAAGGTCCAAGGGATACAGTAAACCTGAAGTGAAGCGTCGGAATCCATAACTAGCGCCACAGCATTGGTTGAAAACATAGACCGTATGAAGAGCCTCTCTTCTTGTACTTAAGTCGGCATTGTGCCTTTTGTATTTAATTCCGATGCAATTTCTGTGTGTCATTGTCAATAAGAAGGTCCAAGCGATACAGTAAACATATAGTGAAGCATCGGAATTTAATACTGGTCTCACAGGAAATGTTCAAAACATAGTCAGTAAGAAGAGTCAGTATTCTTGTACTTAAGTCGGCATTGTGCCTTTTGTAATTAATTCCGATGCAATTTCTGTGTTTCGTCGTTAATAAGAAGGTCAGAGGGATACAGTAAACCTGAAGTGAAGCGACGGAATGTATAACTAGTGTCAAAGGAATTGTTCAAAACCTAGACAGTAAGAAGAGCCAGTCTTCTAGTACTTAAGTCATCATTGTGCATTTTTTATTTAATTCCGATGCAATTTCTGTGTTTCGTCGTCAATAAGATGGTCCAAGGGATACAGTAAACCTGAAGTGAAGCATCGGAATCCATAACTAGTGCCACAGGAATGGTTCAAAACATAGACAGTAAGACGAGCCAGTCTTCTTGTACTGAAGTCGGCATTGTGAATTTTGTATTTAATTCCGATGCAATATCTGTGTTTTGTCGTCAATAAGAAGGTCCTAGGGATACAGGAAACCTGAAGTGAGGCTTCGGAATCTATAACAAGTGTCACAGGAATGGTTCAAAACATAGACAGTAAGAAGAGACAGTCTTCTTGTAGTTAAGTCTGCGTTATGCATTTTGAATTTAAATCCGATGCAATTTCTTTGATTCGTCGTCAATAAGAAGGTCCAAGGGATACAGTCAACCTGAAGTGAAGCATAGGAATCTATAACTAGTGTCACAGAAATGGTTCAAAACATAGACAGTAAGAAGAGCCAGTCTTCTTGTACTTAAGTCGGCATTGTCCTTTTGTATTTAATTCCGATGCTTTTTCTGTGTTTCATCGACAATACGAAGGTCCAAGGGATACAGTAAACATATAGTGAGGCATCGGAATTTAATACTGGTCCCACAGGAGATGTTCAAAACATAGTCAGTAAGAAGAGTCAGCCTTCTTGTACTCAAGTCGGCATTGTGCCTTTTGTATTTAATTCCGATGCAATTTCTGTGTTTCGTCGTCAATGAGAAGGTCCAAGGGATAGAGTAAACCTGTAGTGAAGAATCGGAATCCATAACTAGTGTAACAGGAATGGTTGAAAACATAGACCGTATGAAGAGCCACTCTTCTTGTGCTTAAGTCGGCATTGTGCCTTTTGTATTTAATTCCGATGCAATTTCGGTGTGTCATCGTCACTAAGAAGGTTTAAGCGATACAGTAGACATATAGTGAAGCATCGGAAATTAATACTGGTCTGACAGGAAATGTTCAGAACATAGTCAGTAAGAAGAGTCAGTATTCTTGTACTTACGTCGGCATTGTGCCTTTTGTAATTAATTCCGATGCAATTTCTGTGTTTCGTCGTCAAAAAGAAGGTCCAAGGGATACAGTAAACCTGAAGTGAAGCATCGGAATGTATAACTAGTGTAACAGGAATTGTTCAAAACATAGACAGTAAGAAGAGCCAGTCTTCTCGTACGTAAGTCGGCATTGTGCCTTTTGTATTTAATTCCGATGCAATTTCTGTGTTTCGTCGTCAATAAGAAGGAAGAGCCACTCTTCTTGTACTTAAGTCGGCATTGTGCCTTTTGTATTTAATTCCGATGCAATTTCTGTGTTTCATCGTCAATAGGAAGGTCCAAGGCATACAGTAAACATATAGTGAGGCATCGGAATTTAATACTGGTCTCACAGGAGATGTTCAAAACATAGTCAGTAAGAAGAGTCAGTGTTCTTGTACTTAAGTCGGCATTATGCCTTTTATATTTAATTCCGATGCAATTCCTGTGTTTCGTCGTCAATGGGAAGGTCCAAGGGATACAGTAAACCTGAAGTGAAGCATCGGAATCCATAACTAGTGCCACAGCAATGGTTGAAAACATAGACCGTAAGAAGAGCCACTCTTCTTGTACTTAAGTCGGCATTTTGCCTGTTGTATTTAATTCCGATGCAATTTCTGTGTGTCATTGTCAATAAGAAGGTCCAAGCGATACAGTAAACATATAGTGAAGCATCGGAGTTTAATACTGGTCTCACAGGAAATGTTCAAAACATAGTCAGTAAGAAGAGTCAGTATTCTTGTACTTAAGTCGGCATTGTGCCTTTTGTAATTAATTCCGATGCAATTTCTGTGTTTCGTCGTCAATAAGGTCAGAGGGATACAGTAAACCTGAAGTGAAGCGTCGGAATGTATAACTAGTGTCAAAGGAATTGTTCAAAACGTAGACAGTAAGAAGAGCCAGTCTTCTAGTACTTAGGTCGGCATTGTGCATTTTTTATTTAATTCCGATGCAATTTCTGTGTTTCGTCGTCAATAAGAAGGTCCAAGGGATACAGTAAACCTGAAGTGAAACATCGGAATCCATAACTAGTGCCACAGGAATGGTTCAAAACATAGACAGTAAGACGAGCCAGTCTTCTTGTACTTAAGTCGGCATTCTGAATTTTGTATTTAATTCCGATGCAATATCTGTGTTTTGTCGTCAATAAGAAGGTCCAAGGGATACAGTAAACCTAAAGTGAAGCTACGGAATCTATAACTAGTGTCACAGGAATGGTTCAAAACAGAGACAGTAAGAAGAGCCACTCTTCTTGTACTTTAGTCGGCATTGTGCTTTTGTATTTAATTCCGATGCAATTTCTGTGTTTCATCGTCAATAAGAAGGTCCAAGGGATACAGTAAACATATAGTGAGGCATCGGAATTTAATACTGGTCTCACAGGAGATGTTCAAAACATAGTCAGTAAGAAGAGTCAGTCTTCTTGTACTTAAGTCGACATTGTGCCTTTTGTGTTTAATTCCGTTGCAATTTCTGTGTTTCGGCGTCAATAAGAAGATTCAAGGGATACAGTAAACCTGAAGTGAAGCATCGGAATCCATAACTAGTGTCACAGGAATGGTTGAAAGCATAGACCGTAAGAACAGCCGCTCTTCTTGTACTAAAATCAGCATTGTGCCTTTTGTATTTAATTCCGATGTAATATCTGTGTTTCATCGTCAATAAGAAGGTCCAAGGGATACAGTAAACATATAATGAAGCATCGGAATTTAATACTGGTCTCACAGGAGATGTTCAAATCATAGTCAGTAAGAAGAGTCAGTCTTCTTGTACTTAAGTCGGCATTGTGTCTTTTGTATTTAATTCCGATTCCATTTCTGTGTTCAGTCGTCAATACGAAGGTACAAGGGATACAGTAAACCTGAGGTGAAGCATCGGAATAAATAACTAGTGTCACAGGAATGGTTGAAAACATAGACCGTAAGAAGAGCCACTCTTCTTGTACCTAAGTCGGCATTGTGCCTTTTGTATTTAATTCCGAAGCAATTTCTGTGTGTCATCGTCAATAAGAAGGTCCAAGCGATACAGTAAACATATAGTGAAGCATCGGAATTTAATACTGGTCTCACAGGAAATGTTCAAAACATAGTCAGTAACAAGAGTCAGTATTCTTGTACTGTAGTCGGCATTGTGCCCTTTGTAATTAATTCCGATGCAATTTCTGTGTTTCGTCGTCAATAAGAAAGTCCAAGGGATACAGTAAACCTGACGTGAAGCATCGGAATGTATAACTAGTGTCACAGGAATTGTTCAAAACATAGACAGTAAGACGAGCCAGTCTTCTTGTGCTTAAGTCGGCATTGTGCCTTTTGTATTTAATTCCGATGCAATTTCTGTGTTTCGTCGTCAATAAGAAGGTCCAAGGGATACAGTAAACCTGAAGTGAAGCATCGGAATCTATAACTAGTGCCACAGGAATGGTTCAAATCATAGACACTAAGAAGAGCCAGTCTTCTTGTAGTTAAGTCGGCATTATGCATTTTGGATTTAATTCCGATGCAATTTCTGTGATTCGTCGTCAATAAGAAGGTCAGAGGGATACAGTAAACCTGAAGTGAAGCATCGGAATCTATAACTAGTGTCACAGGGATGGTTCAAAATATAGACAGTAAGAAAAGCCAGTCTTCTATTACTTAAGTCGGCATTGGGCCTTTAGTATTTAATTCCAATGCAATATCTGTGTTTCGTCGTCAATAAGAAGTTCCAGGGGATACAGAAAACCTGACGTGAAGCATCGGAATCTACAACTAGTGTCCCAGAATTGGATCAAAACATAGACAGTATCAAGAGCCAGTCTTCTTGAACTTAAGTCGGCATAATGCCTTTTCTATTTAATTCCGATGCAATATCTGTGTTTCTTCGTCAATAAGAAGGTCCAAGGGATACAGTAAACCTGAATTGAAGCATCGGAATCTATAACTAGTGTCACAGAAATGGTTCAAAACACATGCAGTAAGAAGAGTCACACTTCTTGTACTTAATTCGGCATTGTACCTTTTGTATTTAGTTCCGATGCAATTTCTGTGTTTCGTCGTCAGTAAGAAGGTCCAACGGATACAGTAAACCTGAAGTGAAGCATCAGAATCTATAACTAGTGTCACAGGAATGGTTGAAAACATAGACAGTAAGAAGAGCCAGTCTTCTTGTATTTAAGTCGGCATTGTGCCCTTTGTATTTAATTCAGATTCAATTTCTGTGTTTCGTCGTCAATAAGAAGGACCTAGGGACACATTAAACCTGAAGTGAAGCATAAGAATCTATAACTAGTGTCGCAGGAATGGTTCACACATGGACAGTAAGAAGTGCCAGTCTTCTTGTACTTAAGTCGGCATTTTGCCTTTTGTATTTCATTCCGAAGCAATTCCTGTGTTTCGTCCTCAATAGGAAGGTCCAAGGGATACAGTTAACCAGAAGTGAAGAATCGGAATCTATAACTAGAGTCACAGGAATGGTTTAAAACATAGACAGTAAGAAGAGCCAGTCTTCTTGTACTTAAGTCTCATTGTGAGATTTGTATTTAATTCCGATGCAATTTCTGTGTTTCTTCGTCTATAAGAAAGTCAGAGGGATACAGTAAACCTGAAGTGAAGCATCGGAATCTATAACTAGTGTCACAGGAATGGTTCAAAACATAGACAGTAAGAAGAGTCAGTCTTCTTGTACTTAAGTCGGCATTGTGCCTTTTGTAATTAATTCCGATGCAATTTCTGTGTTTCGTCTTCAATAAGTAGGTCCAAGCGATACAGTAAACCTGAAGTGAAGCATCGGAATTTATAACTAGTATCACAGGAATGGTTCAAGATATAGACAGTAAGAAGAGCCAGTCTTCTTGTACTTAAGTCGGCATTGTGCCTTTTGTATTTAATTCCGATGCAATTTCTGTGATTCGTCGACAATAAGAGGGTCCAAGGTATACAGCAAACCTGAAGTGAAGCATCGGAATCAATAACTAGAGTCACAGGAATGGTTCAAGACATAGACAGTAAGAAGAGCCAATCTTCTTGTACTTAAGTCGGCATTGTCCTTTTGTAATTAATTCCGATGCAGTCTCTGTGTTTCGTCGTCAATAAGAAGGTCCAAGGGATACAGTAAACCTGAAGTGAAGCATCGGAATCTATAACTAGAGTCACAGAAATGGTTCAAAACATATGCAGTAAGAAGAGTCACTCTTCTTGTACTTAATTCGGCATTGTACCTTTTGTATTTAGTTCCGATGCAAATTCTGTGTTTCGTCGTCAATAAGAAGGTCCAACGGATACAGTAAACCTAAAGTGAAGCATCAGAATCTATAACTAGTGTCACAGGAATGGTTGAAAACGTAGACAGTAAGAAGAACCAGTCTTCTTGTATTTAAGTCGGCATTGTGCCCTTTGTATTTAATTCAGATTCAATTTCTGTGTTTCGTCGTCAATAAGAAGGTCCTAGGGACACATTAAACCTGAAGTGAGGCATAAGAATCTATAACTAGTGTCACAGGAATGGTTCAAACATGGACAGTAAGAAGAGCCAGTCTTCTTGTACTTAAGTCGGCATTTTGCCTTTTGTATTTCATTCCGAATTAATTCCTGTGTTTCGTCCTCAATAAGAAGGTCCAAGGTATACAGTAAACCTGAAGTGAAGCATCGGAATCTATAACTAGTGTCACTGGAATGGTTCAAAACATAGACAGTATGAAGAGCCACTCTTCTTGTACTTCAGTCGGCATTGTGCATTTTGTATTTAATTCCGATGCAACTTCTGTGTTTCATCGTCAATAAGAAGGTCCAAGAGATACCGTAGACATATAGTGAAGCATCGGAATCAAAAACTGGTCTCTACATGAAATGTTCAAAACATAGTCAGTAAGAAGAGTCAGTCTTCTTGTACTTAAGTCGGCATTGTGTCTTTTGTATTTAATTCCGATGCAATATCTGTGTTTCGTCGTCAATAAGAGGGTCCAAGGGATACAGTTAACCTGAAGTGAAGCATAGGAATCTATAACTAGTGTCACGGAAATGGTTCAAAACATAGACAGTAAGAAGAGCCAGTCTTCTTGTACTTAAGTCGGCATTGTCCTTTTGTATTTAATTCCGATGCAATTGCTGTGTATCGTCGTCAATAAGAAGGTCCAAGGGATACATTTAACCAGAAGTGAGGCATCGGAATCTATAACTAGTGTCACAGGAATGGTTCAAAACATAGGCAGTAAGAAGAGTCAGTCTTCTTGTACTTAATTCGGCATTGTACCTTTTGTATTTAATTCCGATGCAATTTCTGTGCTTCGTCGTCAATAAGAAGGTCCAAGGGATGCAGTAAATCTGAAGTGAAGCATCGGAATCTATAACTAGTGTCTCAGGAATGGTTCAAATCTTAGACAGTAAGAAGAGCCAGACTTCTTGTACTTAAGTCGGCATTTTCCCTTTTGTATTTAATTCCGATGCAATTTCTGTGTTTCGTCGCAATAAGAAGGTCCAAGGGATACAGTCAACCTGAAGTGAAGCATCGGAACCTATAACAAGTGTCACAGGAATAGTTCAAAGCATAGAGAGTAAGAAGAGCTAGTCGTTTTGTACTTAAGTCGGCTTTGGGCCTTTAGTATTTAATTCCAATGCAATTTCTGTGTTTCGTCGTCAATAAGAAGGTCCAAGGGATACAGTGAACCTGACGTGAAGCATCGGAATCTATAACTAGTGTCACAGAAATGGTTCAAAACATAGACAGTAAGAAGAGCCAGTCTTCATGTACTTAAGTCGGAATTGTGCCTTTTCTATTTCATTCCGATGCAAAATCTGTGTTTCATCGTCAATAAGAAGGGCCAAGAGATACAGTAGGCATATAGTGAACCATCGGAATCAAAAACTGGTCTCACATGAAATGTTCAAAACATAGTCAGTAAGAAGAGTCAGTCTTCTTGTACTTAAGTCGGCATTGTGTCTTTTGTATTTAATTCCGATGCAATTTCCGTGTTTCGTCATCAATAAGAGGGTCCAAGGGATACAGTAAACCTGAAGTGAAGCATAGGAATCTAGAACTAGTGTCACAGAAATGGTTCAAAACATAGACAGTAAGAAGAGCCAGTCTTCTTGTACTTAAGTCTCATTGTGCCATTTGTAATTAATTCCGATGCAATTTCTTTGTTTCATCGTCTATAAGAAAGTCAGAGGGATACAGTAAACCTGAAGTGAAGCATCGGAATCTATAACTAGTGTCACAGGAATGGTTCCAACCATAGACGGTAAGAAGAGCCAGTCTTCCCGTACTTAAGTCGGCATTGAGCCTTTTGTATTTAATTCCGATGCAATTTCTGTATTTCGTCGTCAATAAGAAGGTCCAAGGGATACAGTAAACCTGATGTGAAGCATCGAAATCTATAACTAATGTCACAGGAATGGTTCAAAACATAGACTATACGAAGAGCCAGTCTTCTTGTACTTAATTCGGCATTGTACCTTTTGTATTTAGTTCCGATGCAATTTCTGTGTTTCGTCGTCAATACGAAGGTGCAAGGGAAACAGTAAGTGAAGCTTCGGAATCTATAACTAGTGTCTCAGGAATGGTTCAAATCATTCACACTAAGAAGAGCCAGTCTTCTTGTACTTAAGTCGGCATTGTACCCTTTGTTTTTAATTCCGATGCAATTTCTGTGTTTCGTCGTCACTAAGAAGGTCCAACGGATACAGTAAACCTGAAGTGAAACATCGGAATCTATAACTAGTGTCACAGGAATGGTTGAAAACATAGACAGTAAGAAGAGCCAGTCTTCTTGTATTTAAGTCGGCATTGTGCCCTTTGTATTTAATTCCGATTCAATTTCTGTGTTTCGTCGTCAATAAGAAGGACCTAGGGATACATTAAACCTGAAGTGAAGCATCGGAATCTATAACTAGTGTCACAGGAATGGTTCAAAACATAGACAGTAAGAAGAGCCACTCTTCTTGTACTAAAGTCGGCATTTTGCTTTTTGTATTTCGTTCCGAAGCAATTCCTGTGTTTCGTCCTCAATAAGAAGGTCCAAGGGATACAGTAAACCTGAAGTGAAGCATCGGAATCTATAACTAGTGTCACAGGAATGGTTCAAAATAAAGACAGTAAGAAGAGCCAGTCTTCTTGTACTTAAGTCGGCATTGTGCCTTTTGTATTTAATTCCGATGCAATTTCTGTGTTTCGTCGCAATAAGAAGGTCCAAGGGATACAGTTAACCTGAAGTGAAGCATCGGAACCTATAACTAGTGTCACAGGAATAGTTCAAAGCATAGAGAGTAAGAAGAGCTATTCGTCTTGTACTTAAGTCGGCATTGGGCCTTTAGTATTTAATTCCAATGCAATTTCTGTGTTTCGTCGTCAATAAGAAGGTCCAAGGGATACAGTAAACCTGACGTGAAGCATCGGAATCTATAACTAATGTCACAGAAATGTTTCAAAACATAGACAGTAAGAAGAGCCAGTCTTCTAGTACTTAAGTCGGAATTGTGCCTTTTCTATTTCATTCCGATGCAATTTCTGTGTTTAGTCGTCAATAAGAAGGATGAAAGGATACAGTAAACCTGAAGTGAAGCATCGGAATCTATAACTAGTGTCACAGGAATGGTTCAAAACATAGACAGTAAGAAGAGCCAGTCTTCCTGTACTTAAGTCGGCATTGTGCCTTTTGTATTTAATTCCGCTGCAATTTCTGTGTTTCGTCGTCAATAAGAACGTCCAAGGGATACAGTAAACCTGAAGTGAAGCATCGGAATCTATAACTAGTGTCATAGGAATGGTTCAAAACATAGAAGGTAAGAAGAGCCACACTTCTTGTACTTATGTCGGCATTGTGCCTTTTGTATTTTATTCCGATGCAATTTCTGTGTTTCATAGTCAATAAGAAGGTCCACGGTATACAGTAAACATATAGTGAAGCATCGGAATTTAATACTGGTCTCACAGGAAATGTTCAAAACATAGTCAGTAAGAAGAGTCAGTCTTCTTGTACTTAAGTCGGCATTGCGTCTTTTGTATTTAATTCCAATGCAATTTCTGTGTTTCGTTATCAATAAGAGGGTCCAAGGGATACAGTAAACCTGAAGTGAAGCATAGCAATCTAAAACTAGTGTCACAGGAATGGTTCAAATCATAGACAGAAAGAAGAGCCAGTCTTCTTGTACTTAAGTCGGCATTGTCCTTTTGTATTTGATTCCGATGCAATTGCTGTGTTTCGTCGTCAATAAGAAGGTCCAAGGGATACAGTTAACCAGAAGTGAAGAATCGGAATCTATAACTAGTGTCACAGGAATGGTTTAAAACATAGACAGTAAGAAGAGCCAGTCTTCTTGTACTTAAGTCTCATTGTGAGATTTGTATTTAATTCCGATGCAATTTCTGTGTTTCATCGTCTATAAGAAAGTCAGAGGGACACAGTAAACCTGAAGTGAAGCATCGGAATCTATAACTAGTGTCACAGGAATGGTTCAAAACATAGACAGTAAGAAGAGTGAGTCTTCTTGTACTTAAGTCGGCATTGTGCCTTTTGTATTTAATTCCGATGCAATTTCTGTGTTTCGTCTTCAATAAGTAGGTCCAGGCGATACAGTAAACCTGAAGTGAAGCATCGGAATTTATAACTAGTGTCACAGGAAAGGTTCAAGATATAGACAGTAAGAAGAGCCAGTCTTCTTGTACTTAAGTCGGCATTGTGCCTTTTGGATTTAATTCCGATGCAATTTCTGTGATTCGTCGTCAATAAGAGGGTCCAAGGTATACAGCAAACCTGAAGTGAAGCATCGGAATCAATAACTAGAGTCACAGGAATGGTTCAAGGCATAAACAGTAAGAAGAGCCAATCTTCTTGTACTTAAGTCGGCATTGTCCTTTTGTAATTAATTCCGATGCAATCTCTGTGTTTCGTCGTCAATAAGAAGGTCCAAGGGATACAGTAAACCTGAATTGAAGCATCGGAATCTATAACTAGTGTCACAGAAATGGTTCAAAACACATGCAGTAAGAAGAGTCACTCTTCTTGTACTTAATTCGGCATTGTACCTTTTGTATTTATTCCGATGCAATTTCTGTGTTTCGTCGTCAATAAGAAGGTCCAAGGGATACAGTAAACCTGAAGTGAAGCATCAGAATCTATAACTAGTGTCACAGGAATGGTTGAAAACATAGACAGTAAGAAGAGCCAGTCTTCTTGTATTTAAGTCGGCATTGTGCCCTTTGTATTCAATTCAGATTCAATTTCTGTGTTTCGTCGTCAATAAGTAGGACCTAGGGGCACATTAAACCTGAAGTGAAGCATAAGAATCCATAACTAGTGTCACAGGAATCGTTCAAACATGGACAGTAAGAAGAGCCAGTCTTCTTGTACTTAGGTCGGCATTTTGCCTTTTGTATTTCATTCCGAAGCAATTCCTGTGTTTCGTCCTCAATAAGAAGGTCCAAGGGATACAGTAAACCTGAAGTGAAGCATCGGAATCTATAACTAGTGTCACTGGAGTGGTTCAAAACATAGACAGTATGAAGAGCCACTCTTCTTGTACTTCAGTCGGCATTGTGCCTTTTGTATTTAATTCCGATGCAACTTCTGTGTTTCATCGTCAATAAGAAACCCAAGAGATACCGTAGACATATAGTGATGCATCGGAATCAAAAACTGGTCTCACATGAAATGTTCAAAACATAGTCAGTAAGAAGAGTCAGTCTTCTTGTACTTAAGTCGGCATTGTGTCTTTTGTATATAATTCCGATGCAATTTCTGTGTTTCGTCGTCAATAAGAGGGTCCAAGGGATACAGTAAACCTGAAGTGAAGCATAGGAATCTATAACTAGTGTCACGGAAATGGTTCAAAACATAGACAGTAAGAAGAGCCAGTCTTCTTGAACGTAAGTCGGCATTGTCCTTTTGTATTTAATTCCGATGCAATTGCTGTGTATCGTCATCAATAAGAAGGTCCAAGGGATACATTTAACCAGAAGTGAGGCATCGGAATCTATAACTAGTGTCACAGGAATGGTTCAAAACATAGGCAGTAAGAAGAGTCAGTCTTCTTGTACTTAATTCGGCATTGTGCCTCTTGTATTTAATTCCGATGCAATTTCTGTGTTTCGTCTTCAACAGGTAGGTCCAAGGGATACAGTAAACCTGAAGTGAAGCATCGGAATCTATAACTAGTGTCTCAGGAATGGTTCAAATCTTAGACAGTAAGAAGAGCCAGTCTTCTTGTACTTAAGTCGGAATTGTGCCTTTTCTATTTCATTCCGATGCAATTTCTGTGTTTAGTCTTCAATAAGAAGGATGAAGGGATACAGAAAACCTGAAGTGAAGCATAACTAGTGTCACAGAAATGGTTCAAAACATAGACAGTAAGAAGAGCCAGTCTTCCTGTACTTAAGTCGGCATTGTGCCTTTTGTATTTAATTCCGATGCAATTTCTGTGTTTCGTCGTCAATAAGAACGTCCAAGGGATACAGTAAACCTGAAGTGAAGCATCAGAATCTATAACTAGTGTCACAGGAATGGTTCAAAACATAGACAGTAAGACGAGCCACACTTCTTGTACTTAAGTCGGCATTGTGCCTTTTGTATTTTATTCCGTTGCAAAATCTGTGTTTCATCGTCAATAAGAAGGTCCACGGGATACAGTAAACATATAGTGAAGCATCGGAATTTAATACTGGTCTCACACGAAATGTTCAAAACATAGTCAGTAAGAAGAGTCAGTCTTCTTGTACTTAATCCGGCATTGTGCGTTTTGATTTTAATTCCGATGCAACTTCTGTGTTTCATCGTCAATAAGAAGGTCCAAGAGATACAGTTGACATATAGTGAACCATCGGAATCAAAAACTGGTCTCACATGAAATGTTCAAAACATAGTCAGTAAGAAGAGTCAGTCTTCTTGTACTTAAGTCGGCATTGTGTGTTTTGTATTTAATTCCGATGCAATTTCCGTGTTTCGTCATCAATAAGAGGGTCCAAGGGATACAGTAAACCTGAAGTGAAGCATAGGAATCTAGAACTAGTGTCACAGAAATGGTTAAAACATAGACAGTAAGAAGAGCCAGTCTTCCTGTACTTAAGTCGGCATTGTCCTTTTGTATTTGATTCCGATGCAATTGCTGTGTTTCGTCGTCAATGAGAAGGTCCAAGGGATACAGTTAACCAGAAGTGAAGCATCGGAATCTATAACTAGTGTCACAGGAATGGTTCAAAACATAGGCAGTAAGAAGAGTCAGTCTTCATGTACTTAAGTCGGCATTGTACCTTTTGTATTAAATTCCGATGGCATTTCTGTGTTTCGTCGTCAATAAGAAGGTCCAAGGGATACAGTTAACCTGATGTGAAGCATCGGAATCTATAACTAGTGTCACAGGAATGGTTCAAACATAGGCAGTAAGAAGAGCCAGTCTTCTTGTACTTAAGTCTCATTGTGCCATTTGTAATTAATTCCGATGCAATTTCTTTGTTTCATCGTCTATAAGAAAGTCAGAGGGATACAGTAAACCTGAAGTGAAGCATCGGAATCTATAACTAGTGTCACAGGAATGGTTCAAAACATAGACAGTAAGAAGAGTCAGTCTTCTTGTACTTAAGTCGGCATTGTGCCTTTTGTATTTAATTCCGATGTAATTTCTGTGTTTCGTCTTCAATAAGTAGGTCCAAGGGATACAGTAAACCTGAAGTGAAGCATCGGAATTTATAACTAGTGTCACAGGAATGGTTCAAAATACAGACAGTAAGAGGAGCCAGTCTTCTTGTATTTAAGTCGGCATTGTGCCTTTTGTATTTAATTCCGATGCAATTTCTGTGTTTCGTCGCAATCAGAAGGTCCAAGGCATACAGTAAACCTGAAGTGAAGCATCGGAACCTATAACTAGTGTCACAGGAATAGTTCAAAACATAGAGAGTAAGAAGAGCTAGTCGTCTTGTACTTAAGTCGGCATTGGGCATTTAGTATTTAATTCCAATGCAAGTTCAGTGTTTCGTCGTCAATAAGAAGGTCCAAAGGACACAGTAAACCTGAGGTAAAGCATCGGAATCTATAACTAGAGTCACAGAAATGGTTCAAAACATAGACAGTAAAAAGAGGCAGTCTTCTTCTACTTAAGTAGGCATCATGACTTTTCTATTTAATTCCGATGCAATATCTGTGTTTCTTCGTCAATAAGAAAGTCCATGGGATACGGTAAACCTGAAGTGAAGCATCGGAATCAATAACTAGTGTCACAGGAATGGTTCCAACCATAGACGGTAAGAAGAGCCAGTCTTCTCGTACTTAAGTCGGCATTGTGCCTTTTGTATTTAATTCCGATGCAATTTCTGTATTTCGTCGTCAATAAGAAGATCCAAGGGATACTGTAAACCTGATGTGAAGCATCGAAATCTATAACTAATATCACAGGAATGGTTCAAAACATAGACAATACGAAGAGCCAGTCTTCTTGTACTTAAGTCGGCATTGTACCTTTTGTATTAAATTCCGATGAAATTTCTGTGTTTCGTCGTCAATAAGAAGGTCCAAGGGATACAGTTAACCTGATGTGAAGCATCGGAATCTATAACTAGTGTCACAGGAATAGTTCAAAACATAGACAGTAAGAAGAGCCAGTCTTCTTGTACTTAAGTCGGCATTGTCCTTTTGTATTTGATTCCGATGCAATTGCTGTGTTTCGTCGTCAATGAGAATGTCCAAGGGATACAGTTAACCAGAATTGAAGCATCGGAATCTATAACTAGTGTCACAGGAATGGTTCAAAACATAGGCAGTAAGAAGAGTCAGTCTTCTTGTAATTAAGTCGGCATTGTGCCTTTTGTATTTAATTCCGATGCAATTGCTGTGTTTCGTCGTCAATGAGAAGGTCCAAGGGATACAGTTAACCAGAATTGAAGCATCGGAATCTATAACTAGTGTCACAGGAATGGTTCAAAACATAGGCAGTAAGAAGAGTCAGTCTTCTTGTACTTAAGTCGGCATTGTACCTTTTGCATTAAATTCCGATGAAATTTCTGTGTTTCGTCGTCAATAAGAAGGTCCAAGGGATACAGTAAACCCGAAGTGAAGCATCGGAATATATAACTAGTGTCACAGGAATAGTTAAAAACATAGAGAGTAAGAAGAGCTAGTCGTCTTGTACTTAAGTCGGCATTGGGCCTTTAGTATTTAATTCCAATGCAATTTCTGTGTTTCGTCGTCAATAAGAAGGTCCAAAGGATACAGTAAACCTGAGGTAAAGCATCGGAATCTATAACTAGTGTCACAGATATGGTTCAAAACATAGCCAGTAAGAAGAGCCAGTCTTCATGTACTTAAGTCTCATTGTGCCATTTGTATTTAATTCCGATGCAATTTCTTTGTTTCATCGTCTATAAGAAAGTCAGAGGGATACAGTAAACATGATGTGAAGCATCGGAATCTATAACTAGTGTTACAGAAATGGTTCAAAACACATGCAGTGAGAAGAGTCAGTCTTCTTGTACTTAATTCGGCATTGTACCTTTTGTATTTAGTTCCGATGCAATTTCTGTGTTTCGTCGTCAATACGAAGTTGCAAGGGATACAGTAAACCTGAAATGAAGTTTCGGAATCTATAACTAGTGTCTCAGGAATGGTTCAAATCATAGACATTAAGAAGAGCCAGTCTTCTTGTACTTAAGTCGGCATTGTGCCCTTTGTTTTTAATTCCGATGCAATTTCTGTGTTTCGTCGTCAATAAGAAGGTCCAACGGATACAGTAAACCTCAAGTGAAGCATCGGAATCTATAACTAGTGTCACAGGAATGGTTGTAAACATAGAGAGTAAGAAGAGCCAGTCTTCATGTACTTAAGTCGGCATTGTGCCTTTTGTATTTAATTCCGATTCAATTTCTGTGTTTCGTCGTCAATAAGAAGGACCTAGGGATACATTAAACCTGAAGTGAAGCATCGGAATCTATAACTAGTGTCACAGGAATGGTTAAAACATGGACAGTAAGAAGAGCCAGTCTTCTTGTACTTAAGTCGGCATTTTGCCTTTTGAATTTAATTCCGAAGCAATTCCAATGTTTTGTCCTCAATAAGAAGGTCCAAGGGATACAGTAAACCTGAAGTGAAGCATCGGAATCCATAACTAGTGTCACTGGAATGGTTAAAAACATAGACAGTTAGAAGAGCCACTCTTCTTGTACTTCAGTCGGCATTGTGCCTTTTGTATTTAATTCCGATGCAACATCTGTGTTTCATCCTCAATAAGAAGGTCCAAGAGATACCGTAGACATATAGTGAAGCATCGGAATCAAAAACTGGTATCACATGAAATGTTCAAAACATAGTCAGTAAGAAGAGACAGTCTTCTCGTACTTAAGTCGGCATTGTGTCTTTTGTATTTAATTCCGATGCAATTTCTGTGTTTCGTCGTCAATAAGAAGGCCCAAGGATTACAGTCAACCTGAAGTGAAACATAGGTATCTATAACTAGTGTCACGGAAATGGTTCAAAACATAGACAATAAGAAGAGCCAGTCTTCTTGTACTTAAGTCGGCATTGTCCTTTTGTATTTAATTCCGATGCAATTGCTGTGTTTCGTCGTCAATAAGAAGTTCCAAGGGATACAGTTAACCAGAAGTGAGGCATCGGAATCTATAACTAGTGTCACAGGAATGGTTCAAAACATTGGCAGTAAAAAGAGTCAGTCTTCTTGTACTTAATTCGGCATTGTACCTTTTGTATTTGATTCCGATGCAATTTCTGTGCTTCGTCGTCAATAAGAAGGTCCAAGGGATACAGTAAATCTGAAGTGAAGCATCGGAGTCTATAACTAGTGTCTCAGGAATGGTTCAAATCTTAGACAGTAAGAAGAGCCAGTCTTCTTGTACTTAAGTCGGCATTTTCCCCTTTGTATTTAATTCCGATGAAATTTCTGTGTTTCTTCGTCAATAAGAAGGTCCAAGGGATACAGTTAACCTGATGTGAAGCACCGGAATCTATAACTAGTGTCACAGGAATGGTTCAAAACATAGACAGTAAGAACAGTCGGTCTTCTTGTACTTAACTCTCATTGTGCCCTTTGTATTTAATTCCGAAGCAATTTCTGTGTTTCATCGTCTATAAGAAAGTCAGAGGGATAGAGTAAACCTGAAGTGAAGCATCGGAATCTATAACTAGTGTCACAGGAATGGTTCAACACATAGACAATAAGAAGAGCCAGTCTTCTTGTACATAAGTCGGCATTGTGCCTTTTGGATTTAATTCCGATGCAATTTCTGTGATTCGTCGTCAATAAGAGGGTCCAAGGGATACAGTAAACCTGAAGTGAAGCTTCGGAATCTATAACTAGTGTCTCAGGAATGGTTGAAGTCATAGACAGTAAGAAGAGCCAGTCTTCTTGTACTTAAGTCGGCATTGTGCCTTTTGTATTTAATTCCGATTCAATTACTGTGTTTCGTCGTCAATATGAAGGACCAAGGGATACATTAAACCTGAAGTGAAGCATCGGAATCTATAACTAGTGTCACTGGAATGGTTCAAAACATAGACAGTGAGAAGAGACACTCTTCTTATACTTAAGTCGGCATTGTGCCTTTTGTATTTAATTCCGATGCAACTTCTGTGTTTCATCGCCAATAAGAAGGTCCAAGAGATACAGTAGACATATAGTGAAGCATCGGAATAAAAAACTGGTCTCACATGAAATGTTCAAAACATAGTCAGTAAGAAGAGTCCGTCTTCTTGTACTTAAGTCGGCATTGTGTCTTTTGTATTTATTTCCGATTCAATTTCTGTGTTTCGTCGTCAATAAGACAGACCAAGTGATACAGTAAACCTGAAGTGAAGCATCGGAATCTATAACGAGTGTCAGAGGAATGGTTCAAAACATAGACAGTAAGACGAGCCAGTCTTCTTGTACTTACGTCGGCATTGTGCCTTTTGTATTTAATTACGATGCAATTTCTGTGTTTTGTCGTCAATAAGGTCCAAGGGATACAGTAAACCTGAAGTGAAGCATCGGAAACTATAACTAGTGTCACAGGAATGGTTCAAACATGTACAGTAAGAAGAGCCAGTCTTCTTGTACTTACGTCGGCATTTTGCCTTTTGTATTTAATTCCGAAGCTATTCCTGTGTTTCGTCGTCAATAAGAAGGTCCAAGGGATACAGTAAACCTGAAATGAAGCATCGGAATCTATAACTAGTGTCACTGGAGTGGTTCAAAGCATAGATTGTAAGATGAGCCACTCATCTTGTACTTATGTCGGCATTGTGCCTTTTGTATTTAATTCCGATGCAACTTCTGTGTTTCATCGTCAATAAGAAGGTCCAAAGGATACAGTAGACATATAGTGAAGCATCGGAATCAAAAAATGGTCTCACATGAAATGTTCAAAACATAGTCAGTGAGAAGAGTCAGTCTTCTTGTATTTAAGTCGGCATTGTGACTTTTGTATTTAATTCCGATGCAATTTCTGTGTTTCATCGTCAATAATAAGGTCCAAGGGATACAGTTAACCTGATGTGAAGCATCGGAATCTATAACTAGTGTGACAGGAATGGTTCAAATCATGGACAGTAAGACGAGCCAGTCTTCTTGTACTTACGTCGGCATTGTGCCTTTTGTATTTAATTACGATGCAATTTCTGTCTTTTGTCGTCAATAAGGTCCAAGGGATACAGTAAATCGGAAGTGAAGCATCGGAATCTATATCTAGTGTCTCAGGAATGGTTCAAATCTTAGACAGTAAGAAGAGCCAGTCTTCTTGTACTTAAGTCGGCATTGTACCTTTTGTATTTAATTCCGATGAAATTTCTGTGTTTCGTCGTCAATAATAAGGTCCAAGGGATACAGTTAACCTGATGTGAAGCATCGGAATCTATAACGAGTGTCATAGGAATGGTTCAAAACATAGACAGTAAGACGAGCCAGTCTTCTTGTACTTACGTCGGCATTGTGCCTTTTGTATTTAATTACGATGCAATTTCTGTGTTTTGTCGTCAATAAGGTCCAAGGGATACAGTAAACCTGAAGTGAAGCATCGGAAACTATAACTAGTGTCACAGGAATGGTTCAAACATGTACAGTAAGAAGAGCCAGTCTTCTTGTACTTAAGTCGGCACTTTGCCTTTTGTATTTAATTCCGAAGCAATTCCTGTGTTTCGTCGTCAATAAGAAGGTCCAAGGGATACAGTAAACCTGAAGTGAAGCATCGGAATCTATAACTAGTGTCACTGGAGTGGTTCAAAGCATAGATTGTAAGAAGAGCCACTCATCTTGTACTTATGTCGGCATTGGGCCTTTTGTATTTAATTCCGATGCAACTTCTGTGTTTCATCGTCAATAAGAAGGTCCAAAGGATACAGTAGACATATAGTGAAGCATCGGAATCAAAAAATGGTCTCACATGAAATGTTCAAATCATAGTCAGTAAGAAGAGTCAGTCTTCTTGTACTTAAGTCGGCATTGTGTCTTTTGTATTTAATTCCGATGCAATTTCTGTGTTTCGTCGTCAATAAGAAGGTCCAAGGGATACAGTAAATCGGAAGTGAAGCATCGGAATCTATATCTAGTGTCTCAGGAATGGTTCAAATCTTTGACAGTAAGAAGAGCCAGTCTTCTTGTACTTAAGTCGGCATTGTACCTTTTGTATTTAAATCCGATGAAATTTCTGTGTTTCGTCGTCAATAAGGAGATCCAAGGGATACAGTTAACCTGATGTGAAGCATCGGAGTCTGTAACTAGTGTCACAGGAATGGTTCAAAACATGGACAGTAAGAAGAGCCAGACTTCTTGTACTTAAGTCTCATTGTGCCTTTTGAATTTAATTCCGAATCAATTTCTGTGTTTCATCGTCAATAAGAAAGTCAGAGGGATACAGTAAACCTGAAATGAAGCATCGCAATCTATAACTAGTGTCACAGGATTGGTTCAAAACATAGTCAGTAAGAAGATCAGTCTTCTTGTACTTAAGTCGGCATTGTGCCTTTTGTATTTAATTCCGATGCAATTTCAGTGTTTCGTCTTCAATAAGTAGGTCCAAGGGATACAGTAAACATGAAGCGAAGCATCGGAATCCATAACTAGTGTCACAGGAATGGTTCAAAATATAGACAGTAAGAAGAGCCAGTCTTCTTGTACTTAAGTCAGCATTGTGCCTTTTGTATTTATTTCCGATGCAATTTCTGTGTTTCGTCGTCAATAAGAAGGTCCAAGGGATACAGTAAACCTGAAGTGAAGCATAGGAATCTATAACTAGTGTCACAGAAATGGTTCAAAACATAGACAGTAAGAAGAGCCAGGCATCTTGTACTTAAGTCGGCAATGTCCTTTTGTATTTAATTCCGATGCAATTGCTGTGTTTCGTCGTCAATAAGAAGGTCCACGAGATACAGTTAACCAGAAGTGAAACATCGGAATCTATAAGTAGTGTCACAGGAATGGTTCAAAACATAGGCAGTAAGAAGAGTCAGTCTTCTTGTACTTAATTCGGCATTGTACCTTTTGTATTTAATTCCGATGCAATTTCTGTGTTACGTCGTCAATAAGAAGGTCCAAGGGATACAGTAAATCTGAAGTGAAGCACCGGAATCTATAACTAGTGTCTCAGGAATGGTTCAAATCTTAGACAGTAAGAAGAGCAGGTCTTCTTGTACTTAAGTCGGCATTGTACCTTTTGTATTTAATTCCGATGAAATTTCTGTGTTTCGTCGTCAATAAGAAGGCCCAAGGATTACAGTTAACCTGATGTGAAGCATCGGAATCTATAACTAGTGTCACAGGAATGGTTCAAAACATAGACAGTAAGTAGAGCGAGTCTTCTTGTACTTAAGTGTCATTGTGCCTTTTGTATTTAATTCCGATGCAATCTCTGTGTTTCATCGTCAATAAGAACGTCAGAGGGATACAGTAAACCTGAAGTGAAGCATCGCAATCCATAACTAGTGTCACAGGAATGGTTCAAAATATAGACAATAAGAAGAGCCAGTCTTCTTGTACTTATGTCGGCATTGTACCTTTTGTATTTAATTCCGATGAAATTTCTGTGTTTCGTCGTAAATAAGAAGGCCCAAGGGATACAGTTAACCTGATGTGAAGCATCGGAATCTGTAACTAGTGTCACAGGAATGGTTCAAAACGTAGACAGTAAGAAGAGCCAGTCCTCTTGTACTTATGTCTCATTGTGCCTTTTGTATTTAATTCCGATGCAATCTCTGTGTTTCATCGTCAATAAGAAGGTCCAAGCGATACAGCAAACATATAATGAAGCATCGGAATCTATAACTAGTGTCACAGGAATGGTTCAAAACATAGACAGTAAGAAGAGTCAGAATTCTTGTACTTACGTCGGCATTGTGCCTTTTGTATTTCATTCCGATTCAATTTCTGTGCTTCGTCTTCAATAAGTAGGTCCAAGGGATACAGTAAACCTGAAGTGAAGCATCGGAATCCATAACTAGTGTCACAGGAATGGTTCAAAATATAGACAGTAAGAAGTGCCAGTCTTCTTGTACTTAAGTCGGCATTGTTCCTTTTGTCTTTAATTCCGATGCAATTTCTGTGTTTCGTCGCAATAAGAAGATCCAAGGGATGCAGTAAACCTGAAGTGAAGCATCGGATCCTATAACTAGTGTCACAGGAATAGTTCAAAACATAGAGAGTAAGAAGAGCTAGTCGTCTTGTACTTAAGTCGGCATTGGGCTTTTAGTATTTAATTCCAACGCAATTTCTGTGTTTCGTCGTCAATAAGAAGGTCCAAGGGATACAGTAAACCTGACGTGAAGCATCGGAATCTATAACTAGTGACACAGAAATGGTTCAAAACATAGATAGTAAAAAGAGCCAGTCTTCTTGTATTTAAGTCGGCATCATGCCTTTTCTATTTCATTCCGATGCAATATCTGTGTTTCTTCGTCATGAAGAACGTCCAAGGGATACAGTAAACTTGAAGTGAAGCATCGGAATCTATAACTAGTGTCACAGGAAAGGTTCAAAACATAGACAGTTAGAAGAGCCAATCTTCTTGTACTTAAGTCGTCGTTGTCCTTTTGTATTTAATTCCGATGCAATTTCTGTGTTTCGTCGTCAATAAGAAGGTCCAAGCGATACAGTAAACCTGAAGTGAGGCATCGGAATCTATAACTAGTGTCACAGAAATGGTTCAAAACATAGGCAGTAAGGAGAATCAGTCTTCTTGTACTTAATTCGGCATTGTACCTTTTCAATTTAGTTCCGATGCAATTTCTCTGTTTCGTCGTCAATACGAAGGTGCAAGCGATACAGTAAACCTGAAGTGAAGCTTCGAAATCTATAACTAGTGTCTCAGGAATGGTTCAAATCATAGACATTAAGAAGAGCCAGTCATCTTGTACTTAAGTCGGCATTGTGCCCTTTGTTTTTATTACCGATGCAATTTCTGGGTTTCGTCGTCAATAAGAAGGTCCAAGGGATAATGTAAACCCGAAGTGAAGCATCGGAATCTGTAACTAGTGTCACAGGAATGGTTGAAAACATAGACAGTAAGAAGAGCCAGTCTTCTTGTACTTAAGTCGGCATCGTGCCTTTTGTATTTATTTCCGATTCAATTTCTGTGTTTCGTCGTCAATAAGAAGGACCAAGGGATACAGTAAACCTGAAGTGAAGCATCGGAATCTATAACAAGTGTCAGAGGAATGGTTCAAAACATAGACAGTAAGACGAGCCAGTCTTCTTGTACTTACGTCGGCATTGTGCCTTTTGTATTTAATTACGATGCAATTTTTGTGTTTTGTCGTCAATAAGGTCCAAGGGATACAGTAAACCTGAAGTGAAGCATCGGAAACTATAACTAGTGTCACAGGAATGGTTCAAACATGTACAGTAAGAAGAGCCAGTCTTCTTGTACTTAAGTCGGCATTTTGCCTTTTGTATTTAATTCCGAAGGAATTCCTGTGTTTCGTCGTCAATAAGAAGGTCCAAGGGATACAGTAAACCTGAAGTGAAGCATCGGAATCTATAACTAGTGTCACTGGACTGGTTCAAAGCATAGATTGTAAGAAGAGCCACTCATCTTGTACTTATGTCGGCATTGTGCCTTTTGTTTTTAATTCCGATGCAACTTCTGTGTTTCATCGTCAATAAGAAGGTCCAAAGGATACAGTAGACATATAGTGAAGCATCGGAATCAAAAAATGGTCTCACATGAAATGTTCAAAACATAGTCAGTTAGAAGAGTCAGTCTTCTTGTACTTAAGTTGGCATTGTGTCTTTTGTATTTAATTCCGATGCAATTTCTGTGTTTCGTCGTCAATAAGAAGGTCCAAGGGATACAGTAAATCGGAAGTGAAGCATCGGAATCTATATCTAGTGTCTCAGGAATGGTTCAAATCTTAGACAGTAAGAAGAGCCAGTCTTCTTGTACTTAAGTCGGCATTGTACCTTTTGTATTTAATTCCGATGAAATTTCTGTGTTTCGTCTTCAATAAGTAGGTCCAAGAGATACAGTAAACATGAAGCGAAGCATCGGAATCCATAACTAGTGTCACAGGAATGGTTCAAAATATAGACAGTAAGAAGAGCCAGTCTTCTTGTACTTGAGTCGGCATTGTGCCTTTTTATTTATTTCCGATGCAATTTCTGTGTTTCGTCGTCAATAAGAAGGTCCAAGGGATACAGTAAACCTGAAGTGAAGCAAGGAATCTATAACTAGTGTCACAGAAATGGTTCAAAACATAGACAGTAAGAAGAGCCAGTCTTCTTGTACTTAAGTCGGCAATGTCCTTTTGTATTTAATTCCGATGCAATTGCTGTGTTTCGTCGTCAATAAGAAGGTCCACGGGATACAGTTAACCAGATGTGAAACATCGGAATCTATAACTAGTGTCACAGGAATGGTTCAAAACATAGGCAGTAAGAAGAGGCAGTCTTCTTGTACTTAATTCGGCATTGTACCTTTTGTATTTAATTCCGATGCAATTTCTGTGTTTCGTCGTCAATAAGAAGGTCCAAGGGATACAGTAAATCTGAAGTGAAGCACCGGAATCTATAACTAGTGTCTCAGGAATGGTTCCAATCTTAGACAGTAAGAAGAGCCAGTCTTCTTGTACTTATGTCGGCATTGTACCTTTTGTATTTAATTCCGATGAAATTTCTGTGTTTCGTCGTCAATAAGAAGGCCCAAGGGATACAGTTAACCTGATGTGAAGCATCGGAATCTATAACTAGTGTCACAGGAATGGTTCAAAACGTAGACAGTAAGAAGAGCCAGTCCTCTTGTACTTATGTCTCATTGTGCCTTTTGTATTTAATTCCGATGCAATCTCTGTGTTTCATCGTCAATAAGAAAGTCAGAGGGATACAGTAAACCTGAAGTGAAGCATCGGAATCTATAACTAGTGTCACAGGAATGGTTCAAAACATAGACAGTAAGAAGAGTCAGAATTCTTGTACTTAAGTCTGCATTGTGCCTTTTGTATTTCATTCCGATTCAATTTCTGTGTTTCGTCTTCAATAAGTAGGTCCAAGGGATACAGTAAACCTGAAGTGAAGCATCGGAATCCATAACTTGTGTCACAGGAATGGTTCAAAATATAGACAGTAAGAAGAGCCAGTCTTCTTGTAATTAAGTCGGCATTGTGCCTTTTGTATTTAATTCCGATGCAATTTCTGTGTTTCGTCGCAATAAGAAGGTCCAAGGGATACAGTAAACCTGACGTGAAGCATCGGAATCTATAACTAGTGACACAGAAATGGTTCAAAACATAGTTAGTAAAAAGAGCCAGTCTTCTTGTACTTCAGTCGGCATCATGCCTTTTCTATTTCATTCCGATGAAATATCTGTGTTTCTTCGTCAATAAGAACGTCCAAGGGATACAGTAAACTTGAAGTGAAGCATCGGAATCTATAACTAGTGTCACAGGAAAGGTTCAAAACATAGACAGTTAGAAGAGCCAATCTTCTTGTACTTAAGTCGTCGTTGTCCTTTTGTATTTAATTCCGATGCAATTTCTGTGTTTCGTCGTCAATAAGAAGGTCCAAGCGATACAGTAAACCTGAAGTGAGGCATCGGAATCTATAACTAGTGTCACAGAAATGGTTCAAAACATAGGCAGTAAGGAGAATCAGTCTTCTTGTACTTAATTCGGCATTGTACCTTTTCAATTTAGTTCCGATGCAATTTCTGTGTTTCGTCGTCAATACGAAGGTGCAAGGGATACAGTAAACCTGAAGTGAAGCTTCGAAATCTATAACTAGTGTCTCAGGAATGGTTCAAATCATAGACATTAAGAAGAGCCAGTCATCTTGTACTTAAGTCGGCATTGTGCCCTTTGTTTTTAATACCGATGTAATTTCTGGGTTTCGTCGTCAATACGAAGGTCCAAGGGATAATGTAAACCCGAAGTGAAGCATCGGAATCTATAACTAGTGTCACAGGAATGGTTGAAAACATAGACAGTAAGAAGAGCCAGTCCTCTTGTACTTAAGTCGGCATTGTGCCTTTTGTATTTATTTCCGATTCAATTTCTGTGTTTCGTCGTCAATAAGAAGGACCAAGGGATACAGTAAACCTGAAGTGAAGCATCGGAATCTATAACAAGTGTCAGAGGAATGGTACAAAACATAGACAGTAAGACAAGCCAGTCTTCTTGTACTTACGTCGGCATTGTGCCTTTTGTATTTAATTACAATGCAATTTCTGTGTTTTGTCGTCAATAAGGTCCAAGGGATACAGTAAACCTGAAGTGAAGCATCGGAAACTATAACTAGTGTCACAGGAATGGTTCAAACATGTACAGTAAGAAGAGCCAGTCTTCTTGTACTTAAGTCGGCATTTTGCCTTTTGTATTTAATTCCGAAGCAATTCCTGTGTTTCGTCGTCAATAAGAAGGTCCAAGGGATACAGTAAACCTGAAGTGAAGCATCGGAATCTATAACTAGTGTCACTGGAGTGGTTCAAAGCATAGATTGTAAGAAGGGCCACTCATCTTGTACTTAAGTCGGCATTGTGCCTTTTGTATTTAATTCCGATGCAACTTCTGTGTTTCATCGTCAATAAGAAGGTCCAAAGGATACAGTAGACATATAGTGAAGCATCGGACTCAAAAAATGGTCTCACATGAAATGTTCAAAACATAGTCAGTAAGAAGAGTCAGTCTTCTTGTACTAAAGTCGGCATTGTGTCTTTTGTATTTAATTCCGATGCAATTTCTGTGTTTCGTCGTCAATAAGAAGGTCCAAGGGATACAGTAAATCGGAAGTGAAGCATCGGAATCTATATCTAGTGTCTCAGGAATGGTTCAAATCTTAGACAGTAAGAAGAGCCAGACTTCTTGTACTTAAGTCTCATTGTGCCTTTTGAATTTAATTCCGAATCAATTTCTGTGTTTCATCGTCAATAAGAAAGTCAGAGGGATACAGTAAACCTGAAGTGAAGCATCGCAATCTATAACTAGTGTCACAGGATTGGTTCAAAACATAGTCAGTAAGAAGATCAGTCTTCTTGTACTTAAGTCGGCATTGTGCCTTTTGTATTTAATTCCGATGCAATTTCAGTGTTTCGTCTTCAATAAGTAGGTCCAAGGGATAGAGTAAACATGAAGCGAAGCATCGGAATCCATAACTAGTGTCACAGGAATGGTTCAAAATATAGACAGTAAGAAGAGCCAGTCTTCTTGTACTTAAGTCGGCATTGTGCCTTTTGTATTTATTTCCGATGCAATTTCTGTGTTTCGTCGTCAATAAGAAGGTCCAAGGGATACAGTAAACCTGAAGTGAAGCATAGGAATCTATAACTAGTGTCACAGAAATGGTTCAAAACATAGACAGTAAGAAGAGCCAGTCTTCTTGTACTTAAGTCGGCAATGTCCTTTTGTATTTAATGCCGATGCAATTGCTGTGTTTCGTCGTCAATAAGAAGGTCCACGGGATACAGTTAACCAGAAGTGAAACATCGGAATCTATAAGTAGTGTCACAGGAATGGTTCAAAACATAGGCAGTAAGAAGAGTCAGTCTTCTTGTACTTAATTCGGCATTGTACCTTTTGTATTTAATTCCGATGCAATTTCTGTGTTTCGTCGTCAATAAGAAGGTCCAAGGGATACAGTAAATCTGAAGTGAAGCACCGGAATCTATAACTAGTGTCTCAGGAATGGTTCAAATCTTAGACAGTAAGAAGAGCAGGTCTTCTTGTACTTAAGTTGGCATTGTACCTTTTGTATTTAATTCCGATGAAATTTCTGTGTTTCGTCGTCAATAAGAAGGCCCAAGGATTACAGTTAACCTGATGTGAAGCATCGGAATCTATAACTAGTGTCTCAGGAATGGTTCAAATCATAGACATTAAGAAGAGCAAGTCATCTTGTACTTAAGTCGGCATTGTGCCCTTTGTTTTTATTACCGATGCAATTTCTGGGTTTCGTCGTCAATAAGAAGGTCCAAGGGATAATGTAAACCCGAAGTGAAGCATCGGAATCTGTAACTAGTGTCACAGGAATGGTTGAAAACATAGACAGTAAGAAGAGCCAGTCTTCTTGTACTTAAGTCGGCATCGTGCCTTTTGTATTTATTTCCGATTCAATTTCTGTGTTTCGTCGTCAATAAGAAGGACCAAGGGATACAGTAAACCTGAAGTGAAGCATCGGAATCTATAACGAGTGTCAGAGGAATGGTTCAAAACATAGACAGTAAGACGAGCCAGTCTTCTTGTACTTACGTCGGCATTGTGCCTTTTGTATTTAATTACGATGCAATTTTTGTGTTTTGTCGTCAATAAGGTCCAAGGGATACAGTAAACCTAAAGTGAAGCATGGGAATCTATAACTAGTGTCACAGGAATGGTTCAAACATGTACAGTAAGAAGAGCCAGTCTTCTTGTACTTAAGTCGGCATTTTGCCTTTTGTATTTAATTCCGAAGGAATTCCTGTGTTTCGTCGTCAATAAGAAGGTCCAAGGGATACAGTAAACCTGAAGTGAAGCATCGGAATCTATAACTAGTGTCACTGGACTGGTTCAAAGCATAGATTGTAAGAAGAGCCACTCATCTTGTACTTATGTCGGCATTGTGGCTTTTGTTTTTAATTCCGATGCAACTTCTGTGTTTCATCGTCAATAAGAAGGTCCAAAGGATACAGTAGACATATAGTGAAGCATCGGAATCAAAAAATGGTCTCACATGAAATGTTCAAAACATAGTCAGTTAGAAGAGTCAGTCTTCTTGTACTTAAGTCGGCATTGTGTCTTTTGTATTTAATTCCGATGCAATTTCTGTGTTTCGTCGTCAATAAGAAGGTCCAAGGGATACAGTAAATCGGAAGTGAAGCATCGGAATCTATATCTAGTGTCTCAGGAATGGTTCAAATCTTAGACAGTAAGAAGAGCCAGTCTTCTTGTACTTAAGTCGGCATTGTACCTTTTGTATTTAATTCCGATGAAATTTCTGTGTTTCGTCTTAAATAAGTAGGTCCAAGAGATACAGTAAACATGAAGCGAAGCATCGGAATCCATAACTAGTGTCACAGGAATGGTTCAAAATATAGACAGTAAGAAGAGCCAGTCTTCTTGTACTTGAGTCGGCATTGTGCCTTTTGTATTTATTTCCGATGCAATTTCTGTGTTTCGTCGTCAATAAGAAGGTCCAAGGGATACAGTAAACCTGAAGTGAAGCAAGGAATCTATAACTAGTGTCACAGAAATGGTTCAAAACATAGACAGTAAGAAGAGCCAGTCTTCTTGTACTTAAGTCGGCAATGTCCTTTTGTATTTAATTCCGATGCAATTGCTGTGTTTCGTCGTCAATAAGAAGGTCCACGGGATACAGTTAACCAGAAGTGAAGCTTCGAAATCTATAACTAGTGTCTCAGGAATGGTTCAAATCATAGACATTAAGAAGAGCCAGTCATCTTGTACTTAAGTCGGCATTGTGCCCTTTGTTTTTAATACCGATGTAATTTCTGGGTTTCGTCGTCAATACGAAGGTCCAAGGGATAATGTAAACCCGAAGTGAAGCATCGGAATCTATAACTAGTGTCACAGGAATGGTTGAAAACATAGACAGTAAGAAGAGCCAGTCCTCTTGTACTTAAGTCGGCATTGTGCCTTTTGTATTTATTTCCGATTCAATTTCTGTGTTTCGTCGTCAATAAGAAGGACCAAGGGATACAGTAAACCTGAAGTGAAGCATCGGAATCTATAACAAGTGTCAGAGGAATGGTACAAAACATAGACAGTAAGACAAGCCAGTCTTCTTGTACTTACGTCGGCATTGTGCCTTTTGTATTTAATTACAATGCAATTTCTGTGTTTTGTCGTCAATAAGGTCCAAGGGATACAGTAAACCTGAAGTGAAGCATCGGAAACTATAACTAGTGTCACAGGAATGGTTCAAACATGTACAGTAAGAAGAGCCAGTCTTCTTGTACTTAAGTCGGCATTTTGCCTTTTGTATTTAATTCCGAAGCAATTCCTGTGTTTCGTCGTCAATAAGAAGGTCCAAGGGATACAGTAAACCTGAAGTGAAGCATCGGAATCTATAACTAGTGTCACTGGAGTGGTTCAAAGCATAGATTGTAAGAAGGGCCACTCATCTTGTACTTAAGTCGGCATTGTGCCTTTTGTATTTAATTCCGATGCAACTTCTGTGTTTCATCGTCAATAAGAAGGTCCAAAGGATACAGTAGACATATAGTGAAGCATCGGACTCAAAAAATGGTCTCACATGAAATGTTCAAAACATAGTCAGTAAGAAGAGTCAGTCTTCTTGTACTAAAGTCGGCATTGTGTCTTTTGTATTTAATTCCGATGCAATTTCTGTGTTTCGTCGTCAATAAGAAGGTCCAAGGGATACAGTAAATCGGAAGTGAAGCATCGGAATCTATATCTAGTGTCTCAGGAATGGTTCAAATCTTAGACAGTAAGAAGAGCCAGACTTCTTGTACTTAAGTCTCATTGTGCCTTTTGAATTTAATTCCGAATCAATTTCTGTGTTTCATCGTCAATAAGAAAGTCAGAGGGATACAGTAAACCTGAAGTGAAGCATCGCAATCTATAACTAGTGTCACAGGATTGGTTCAAAACATAGT
The DNA here is from genome assembly GCF_021461385.2 of Schistocerca piceifrons. Taxonomy (NCBI): domain Eukaryota; kingdom Metazoa; phylum Arthropoda; class Insecta; order Orthoptera; family Acrididae; genus Schistocerca; species Schistocerca piceifrons. The sequence continues at coordinate 1,118,288 of NW_025728257.1, forward strand.
CAGTAAGAAGATCAGTCTTCTTGTACTTAAGTCGGCATTGTGCCTTTTGTATTTAATTCCGATGCAATTTCAGTGTTTCGTCTTCAATAAGTAGGTCCAAGGGATAGAGTAAACATGAAGCGAAGCATCGGAATCCATAACTAGTGTCACAGGAATGGTTCAAAATATAGACAGTAAGAAGAGCCAGTCTTCTTGTACTTAAGTCGGCATTGTGCCTTTTGTATTTATTTCCGATGCAATTTCTGTGTTTCGTCGTCAATAAGAAGGTCCAAGGGATACAGTAAACCTGAAGTGAAGCATAGGAATCTATAACTAGTGTCACAGAAATGGTTCAAAACATAGACAGTAAGAAGAGCCAGTCTTCTTGTACTTAAGTCGGCAATGTCCTTTTGTATTTAATGCCGATGCAATTGCTGTGTTTCGTCGTCAATAAGAAGGTCCACGGGATACAGTTAACCAGAAGTGAAACATCGGAATCTATAAGTAGTGTCACAGGAATGGTTCAAAACATAGGCAGTAAGAAGAGTCAGTCTTCTTGTACTTAATTCGGCATTGTACCTTTTGTATTTAATTCCGATGCAATTTCTGTGTTTCGTCGTCAATAAGAAGGTCCAAGGGATACAGTAAATCTGAAGTGAAGCACCGGAATCTATAACTAGTGTCTCAGGAATGGTTCAAATCTTAGACAGTAAGAAGAGCAGGTCTTCTTGTACTTAAGTTGGCATTGTACCTTTTGTATTTAATTCCGATGAAATTTCTGTGTTTCGTCGTCAATAAGAAGGCCCAAGGATTACAGTTAACCTGATGTGAAGCATCGGAATCTATAACTAGTGTCTCAGGAATGGTTCAAATCATAGACATTAAGAAGAGCAAGTCATCTTGTACTTAAGTCGGCATTGTGCCCTTTGTTTTTATTACCGATGCAATTTCTGGGTTTCGTCGTCAATAAGAAGGTCCAAGGGATAATGTAAACCCGAAGTGAAGCATCGGAATCTGTAACTAGTGTCACAGGAATGGTTGAAAACATAGACAGTAAGAAGAGCCAGTCTTCTTGTACTTAAGTCGGCATCGTGCCTTTTGTATTTATTTCCGATTCAATTTCTGTGTTTCGTCGTCAATAAGAAGGACCAAGGGATACAGTAAACCTGAAGTGAAGCATCGGAATCTATAACGAGTGTCAGAGGAATGGTTCAAAACATAGACAGTAAGACGAGCCAGTCTTCTTGTACTTACGTCGGCATTGTGCCTTTTGTATTTAATTACGATGCAATTTTTGTGTTTTGTCGTCAATAAGGTCCAAGGGATACAGTAAACCTGAAGTGAAGCATCGGAATCTATAACTAGTGTCACTGGACTGGTTCAAAGCATAGATTGTAAGAAGAGCCACTCATCTTGTACTTATGTCGGCATTGTGGCTTTTGTTTTTAATTCCGATGCAACTTCTGTGTTTCATCGTCAATAAGAAGGTCCAAAGGATACAGTAGACATATAGTGAAGCATCGGAATCAAAAAATGGTCTCACATGAAATGTTCAAAACATAGTCAGTTAGAAGAGTCAGTCTTCTTGTACTTAAGTTGGCATTGTGTCTTTTGTATTTAATTCCGATGCAATTTCTGTGTTTCGTCGTCAATAAGAAGGTCCAAGGGATACAGTAAATCGGAAGTGAAGCATCGGAATCCATATCTAGTGTCTCAGGAATGGTTCAAATCTTAGACAGTAAGAAGAGCCAGTCTTCTTGTACTTAAGTCGGCATTGTACCTTTTGTATTTAATTCCGATGAAATTTCTGTGTTTCGTCTTAAATAAGTAGGTCCAAGAGATACAGTAAACATGAAGCGAAGCATCGGAATCCATAACTAGTGTCACAGGAATGGTTCAAAATATAGACAGTAAGAAGAGCCAGTCTTCTTGTACTTGAGTCGGCATTGTGCCTTTTGTATTTATTTCCGATGCAATTTCTGTGTTTCGTCGTCAATAAGAAGGTCCAAGGGATACAGTAAACCTGAAGTGAAGCAAGGAATCTATAACTAGTGTCACAGAAATGGTTCAAAACATAGACAGTAAGAAGAGCCAGTCTTCTTGTACTTAAGTCGGCAATGTCCTTTTGTATTTAATTCCGATGCAATTGCTGTGTTTCGTCGTCAATAAGAAGGTCCACGGGATACAGTTAACCAGAAGTGAAACATCGGAATCTATAACTAGTGTCACAGGAATGGTTCAAAACATAGGCAGTAAGAAGAGTCAGTCTTCTTGTACTTAATTCGGCATTGTACCTTTTGTATTTAATTCCGATGCAATTTCTGTGTTTCGTCGTCAATAAGAAGGTCCAAGGGATACAATAAATCTGAAGTGAAGCACCGGAATCTATAACTAGTGTCTCAGGAATGGTTCCAATCTTAGACAGTAAGAAGAGCCAGTCTTCTTGTACTTATGTCGGCATTGTACCTTTTGTATTTAATTCCGATGAAATTTCCGTGTTTCGTCGTCAATAAGAAGGCCAAAGGGATACAGTTAACCTGATGTGAAGCATCGGAATCTATAACTAGTGTCACAGGAATGGTTCAAATCGTAGACAGTAAGAAGAGCCAGTCCTCTTGTACTTATGTCTCATTGTGCCTTTTGTATTTAATTCCGATGCAATCTCTGTGTTTCATCGTCAATAAGAAAGTCAGAGGGATACAGTAAACCTGAAGTGAAGCATCGGAATCTATAACTAGTGTCACAGGAATGGTTCAAAACATAGACAGTAAGAAGAGTCAGAATTCTTGTACTTAAGTCTGCATTGTGCCTTTTGTATTTCATTCCGATTCAATTTCTGTGTTTCGTCTTCAATAAGTAGGTCCAAGGGATACAGTAAACCTGAAGTGAAGCATCGGAATCCATAACTTCTGTCACAGGAATGGTTCAAAATATAGACAGTAAGAAGAGCCAGTCTTCTTGTAATTAAGTCGGCATTGTGCCTTTTGTATTTAATTCCGATGCAATTTCTGTGTTTCGTCGTCAATAAGAAGGTCCAAGGGATACAGTAAACCTGACGTGAAGCATCGGAATCTATAACTAGTGACACAGAAATGGTTCAAAACATAGTTAGTAAAAAGAGCCAGTCTTCTTGTACTTCAGTCGGCATCATGCCTTTTCTATTTCATTCCGATGAAATATCTGTGTTTCTTCGTCAATAAGAACGTCCAAGGGATACAGTAAACTTGAAGTGAAGCATCGGAATCTATAACTAGTGTCACAGGAAAGGTTCAAAACATAGACAGTTAGAAGAGCCAATCTTCTTGTACTTAAGTCGTCGTTGTCCTTTTGTATTTAATTCCGATGCAATTTCTGTGTTTCGTCGTCAATAAGAAGGTCCAAGCGATACAGTAAACCTGAAGTGAGGCATCGGAATCTATAACTAGTGTCACAGAAATGGTTCAAAACATAGGCAGTAAGGAGAATCAGTCTTCTTGTACTTAATTCGGCATTGTACCTTTTCAATTTAGTTCCGATGCAATTTCTGTGTTTCGTCGTCAATACGAAGGTGCAAGGGATACAGTAAACCTGAAGTGAAGCTTCGAAATCTATAACTAGTGTCTCAGGAATGGTTCAAATCATAGACATTAAGAAGAGCCAGTCATCTTGTACTTAAGTCGGCATTGTGCCCTTTGTTTTTAATACCGATGTAATTTCTGGGTTTCGTCGTCAATACGAAGGTCCAAGGGATAATGTAAACCCGACGTGAAGCATCGGAATCTATAACTAGTGTCACAGGAATGGTTGAAAGCATAGACAGTAAGAAGAGCCAGTCCTCTTGTACTTAAGTCGGCATTGTGCCTTTTGTATTTATTTCCGATTCAATTTCTGTGTTTCGTCGTCAATAAGAAGGACCAAGGGATACAGTAAACCTGAAGTGAAGCATCGGAATCTATAACAAGTGTCAGAGGAATGGTACAAAACATAGACAGTAAGACGAGCCAGTCTTCTTGTACTTACGTAGGCATTGTGCCTTTTGTATTTAATAACAATGCAATTTCTGTGTTTTGTCGTCAATAAGGTCCAAGGGATACAGTAAACCTGAAGTGAAGCATCGGAAACTATAACTAGTGTCACAGGAATGGTTCAAACATGTACAGTAAGAAGAGCCAGTCTTCTTGTACTTAAGTAGGCATTTTGCCTTTTGTATTTAATTCCGAAGCAATTCCTGTGTTTCGTCGTCAATAAGAAGGTCCAAGGGATACAGTAAACCTGAAGTGAAGCATCGGAATCTATAACTAGTGTCACTGGAGTGGTTCAAAGCATAGATTGTAAGAAGGGCCACTCATCTTGTACTTAAGTCGGCATTGTGCCTTTTGTATTTAATTCCGATGCAACTTCTGTGTTTCATCGTCAATAAGAAGGTCCAAAGGATACAGTAGACATATAGTGAAGCATCGGAATCAAAAAATGGTCTCACATGAAATGTTCAAAACATAGTCAGTAAGAAGAGTCAGTCTTCTTGTACTTAAGTCGGCATTGTGTCTTTTGTATTTAATTCCGATGCAATTTCTGTGTTTCGTCGTCAATAAGAAGGTCCAAGGGATACAGTAAATCGGAAGTGAAGCATCGGAATCTATATCTAGTGTCTCAGGAATGGTTCAAATCTTAGACAGTAAGAAGAGCCAGACTTCTTGTACTTAAGTCTCATTGTGCCTTTTGAATTTAATTCCGAATCAATTTCTGTGTTTCATCGTCAATAAGAAAGTCAGAGGGATACAGTAAACCTGAAGTGAAGCATCGCAATCTATAACTAGTGTCACAGGATTGGTTCAAAACATAGTCAGTAAGAAGATCAGTCTTCTTGTACTTAAGTCGGCATTGTGCCTTTTGTATTTAATTCCGATGCAATTTCAGTGTTTCGTCTTCAATAAGTAGGTCCAAGGCATACAGTAAACATGAAGCGAAGCATCGGAGTCCATAACTAGTGTCACAGGAATGGTTCAAAATATAGACAGTAAGAAGAGCCAGTCTTCTTGTACTTAAGTCGGCATTGTGCCTTTTGTATTTATTTCCGATGCAATTTCTGTGTTTCGTCGTCAATAAGAAGGTCCAAGGGATACAGTAAACCTGAAGTGAAGCATAGGAATCTATAACTAGTGTCACAGAAATGGTTCAAAACATAGACAGTAAGAAGAGCCAGTCTTCTTGTACTTAAGTCGGCAATGTCCTTTTGTATTTAATTCCGATGCAATTGCTGTGTTTCGTCGTCAATAAGAAGGTCCACGGGATACAGTTAACCAGAAGTGAAACATCGGAATCTATAAGTAGTGTCACAGGAATGGTTCAAAACATAGGCAGTAAGAAGAGTCAGTCTTCTTGTACTTAATTCGGCATTGTACCTTTTGTATTTAATTCCGATGCAATTTCTGTGTTTCGTCGTCAATAAGAAGGTCCAAGGGATACAGTAAATCTGAAGTGAAGCACCGGAATCTATAACTAGTGTCTCAGGAATGGTTCAAATCTTAGACAGTAAGAAGAGCAGGTCTTCTTGTACTTAAGTCGGCATTGTACCTTTTGTATTTAATTCCGATGAAATTTCTGTGTTTCGTCGTCAATAAGAAGGCCCAAGGATTACAGTTAACCTGATGTGAAGCATCGGAATCTATAACTAGTGTCTCAGGAATGGTTCAAATCATAGACATTAAGAAGAGCCAGTCATCTTGTACTTAAGTCGGCATTGTGCCCTTTGTTTTTATTACCGATGCAATTTCTGGGTTTCGTCGTCAATAAGAAGGTCCAAGGGATAATGTAAACCCGAAGTGAAGCATCGGAATCTGTAACTAGTGTCACAGGAATGGTTGAAAACATAGACAGTAAGAAGAGCCAGTCTTCTTGTACTTAAGTCGGCATCGTGCCTTTTGTATTTATTTCCGATTCAATTTCTGTGTTTCGTCGTCAATAAGAAGGACCAAGGGATACAGTAAACCTGAAGTGAAGCATCGGAATCTATAACGAGTGTCAGAGGAATGGTTCAAAACATAGACAGTAAGACGAGCCAGTCTTCTTGTACTTACGTCGGCATTGTGCCTTTTGTATTTAATTACGATGCAATTTTTGTGTTTTGTCGTCAATAAGGTCCAAGGGATACAGTAAACCTGAAGTGAAGCATCGGAAACTATAACTAGTGTCACAGGAATGGTTCAAACATGTACAGTAAGAAGAGCCAGTCTTCTTGTACTTAAGTCGGCATTTTGCCTTTTGTATTTAATTCCGAAGGAATTCCTGTGTTTCGTCGTCAATAAGAAGGTCCAAGGTATACAGTAAACCTGAAGTGAAGCATCGGAATCTATAACTAGTGTCACTGGACTGGTTCAAAGCATAGATTGTAAGAAGAGCCACTCATCTTGTACTTATGTCGGCATTGTGCCTTTTGTTTTTAATTCCGATGCAACTTCTGTGTTTCATCGGCAATAAGAAGGTCCAAAGGATACAGTAGACATATAGTGAAGCATCGGAATCAAAAAATGGTCTCACATGAAATGTTCAAACATAGTCAGTTAGAAGAGTCAGTCTTCTTGTACTTAAGTTGGCATTGTGTCTTTTGTATTTAATTCCGATGCAATTTCTGTGTTTCGTCGTCAATAAGAAGGTCCAAGGGATACAGTAAATCGGAAGTGAAGCATCGGAATCTATATCTAGTGTCTCAGGAATGGTTCAAATCTTAGACAGTAAGAAGAGCCAGTCTTCTTGTACTTAAGTCGGCATTGTACTTTTTGTATTTAATTCCGATGAAATTTCTGTGTTTCGTCTTCAATAAGTGGGTCCAAGAGATACAGTAAACATGAAGCGAAGCATCGGAATCCATAACTAGTGTCACAGGAATGGTTCAAAATATAGACAGTAAGAAGAGCCAGTCTTCTTGCACTTGAGTCGGCATTGTGCCTTTTGTATTTATTTCCGATGCAATTTCTGTGTTTCGTCGTCAATAAGAAGGTCCAAGGGATACAGTAAACCTGAAGTGAAGCAAGGAATCTATAACTAGTGTCACAGAAATGGTTCAAAACATAGACAGTAAGAAGAGCCAGTCTTCTTGTACTTAAGTCGGCAATGTCCTTTTGTATTTAATTCCGATGCAATTGCTGTGTTTCGTCGTCAATAAGAAGGTCCACGGGATACAGTTAACCAGAAGTGAAACATCGGAATCTATAACTAGTGTCACAGGAATGGTTCAAAACATAGGCAGTAAGAAGAGTCAGTCTTCTTGTACTTAATTCGGCATTGTACCTTTTGTATTTAATTCCGATGCAATTTCTGTGTTTCGTCGTCAATAAGAAGGTCCAAGGGATACAGTAAATCTGAAGTGAAGCACCGGAATCTATAACTAGTGTCTCAGGAATGGTTCCAATCTTAGACAGTAAGAAGAGCCAGTCTTCTTGTACTTATGTCGGCATTGTACCTTTTGTATTTAATTCCGATGAAATTTCTGTGTTTCGTCGTCAATAAGAAGGCCCAAGGGATACAGTTAACCTGATGTGAAGCATCGGAATCTATAACTAGTGTCACAGGAATGGTTCAAAACGTAGACAGTAAGAAGAGCCAGTCCTCTTGTACTTATGTCTCATTGTGCCTTTTGTATTTAATTCCGATGCAATCTCTGTGTTTCATCGTCAATAAGAAAGTCAGAGGGATACAGTAAACCTGAAGTGAAGCATCGGAATCTATAACTAGTGTCACAGGAATGGTTCAAAACATAGACAGTAAGAAGAGTCAGAATTCTTGTACTTAAGTCTGCATTGTGCCTTTTGTATTTCATTCCGATTCAATTTCTGTGTTTCGTCTTCAATAAGTAGGTCCAAGGGATACAGTAAACCTGAAGTGAAGCATCGGAATCCATAACTTGTGTCACAGGAATGGTTCAAAATATAGACAGTAAGAAGAGCCAGTCTTCTTGTAATTAAGTCGGCATTGTGCCTTTTGTATTTAATTCCGATGCAATTTCTGTGTTTCGTCGCAATAAGAAGGTCCAAGGGATGCAGTAAACCTGAAGTGAAGCATCGGATCCTGTAACTAGTGTCACAGGAATAGTTCAAAACATAGAGAGTAAGAAGTGCTAGTCGTCTTGTACTTAAGTCGGCATTGGGCCTTTAGTATTTAATTCCAATACAATTTCTGTGTTTCGTCGTCAATAAGAAGGTCCAAGGGATACAGTAAACCTGACGTGAAGCATCGGAATCTATAACTAGTGACACAGAAATGGTTCAAAACATAGTTAGTAAAAAGAGCCAGTCTTCTTGTACTTAAGTCGGCATCATGCCTTTTCTATTTCATTCCGATGCAATATCTGTGTTTCTTCGTCAATAAGAACGTCCAAGGGATACAGTAAACTTGAAGTGAAGCATCGGAATCTATAACTAGTGTCACAGGAAAGGTTCAAAACATAGACAGTTAGAAGAGCCAATCTTCTTGTACTTAAGTCGTCGTTGTTTTTTTGTATTTAATTCCGATGCAATTTCAGTATTTTGTCTTCAATAAGTAGGTCCAAGGGATACAGTAAACATGAAGCGAAGCATCGGAATCCATAACTAGTGTCACAGGAATGGTTCAAAATATAGACAGGAAGAAGAGCCAGTCTTCTTGTACTTAAGTCGGCATTGTGCCTTTTGTATTTATTTCCGATGCAATTTCTGTGTTTCGTCGTCAATAAGAAGGTCCAAGGGATACAGTAAATCTGAAGTGAAGCACCGGAATCTATAACTAGTGTCTCAGGAATGGTTCAAATCTTAGACAGTAAGAAGAGCAGGTCTTCTTGTACTTAAGTCGGCATTGTACCTATTGTATTTAATTCCGATGAAATTTCTGTGTTTCGTCGTCAATAAGAAGGCCCAAGGATTACAGTTAACCTGATGTGAAGCATCGGAATCTATAACTAGTGTCACAGGAATGGTTCAAAACATAGACAGTAAGTAGAGCGAGTCTTCTTGTACTTAAGTGTCATTGTGCCTTTTGTATTTAATTCCGATGCAATCTCTGTGTTTCATCGTCACTAAGAAAGTCAGAGGGATACAGTAAACCTGAAGTGAAGCATCGCAATCCATAACTAGTGTCACAGGAATGGTTCAAAATATAGACAATAAGAAGAGCCAGTCTTCTTGTACTTATGTCGGCATTGTACCTTTTGTATTTAATTCCGATGAAATTTCTGTGTTTCGTCGTCAATAAGAAGGCCCAAGGGATACAGTTAACCTGATGTGAAGCATCGGAATCTATAACTAGTGTCACAGGAATGGTTCAAAACGTAGACAATAAGAAGAGCCAGTCTTCTTGTACTTATGTCGGCATTGTACCTTTTGTATTTCATTCCGATTCAATTTCTGTGCTTCGTCTTCAATAAGTAGGTCCAAGGGATACAGTAAACCTGAAGTGAAGCATCGGAATCCATAACTAGTGTCACAGGAATGGTTCAAAATATAGACAGTAAGAAGTGCCAGTCTTCTTGTACTTAAGTCGGCATTGTGCCTTTTGTATTTAATTCCGATGCAATTTCTGTGTTTCGTCGCAATAAGAAGGTCCAAGGGATGCAGTAAACCTGAAGTGAAGCATCGGATCCTATAACTAGTGTCACAGGAATAGTTCAAAACATAGAGAGTAAGAAGAGCTAGTCGTCTTGTACTTAAGTCGGCATTGGGCTTTTAGTATTTAATTCCAATGCAATTTCTGTGTTTCGTCGTCAATAAGAAGGTCCAAGCGATACAGTAAACCTGAAGTGAGGCATCGGAATCTATAACTAGTGTCACAGAAATGGTTCAAAACATAGGCAGTAAGGAGAATCAGTCTTCTTGTACTTAATTCGGCATTGTACCTTTTCAATTTAGTTCCGATGCAATTTCTGTGTTTCGTCGTCAATACGAAGGTGCAAGCGATACAGTAAACCTGAAGTGAAGCTTCGAAATCTATAACTAGTGTCTCAGGAATGGTTCAAATCATAGACATTAAGAAGAGCCAGTCATCTTGTACTTAAGTCGGCATTGTGCCCTTTGTTTCTAATACCGATGCAATTTCTGGGTTTCGTCGTCAATAAGAAGGTCCAAGGGATAATGTAAACCCGAAGTGAAGCATCGGAATCTATAACTAGTGTCACAGGAATGGTTGAAAACATAGACAGTAAGAAGAGCCAGTCTTCTTGTACTTAAGTCGGCATTGTGCCTTTTGTATTTATTTCCGATTCAATTTCTGTGTTTCGTCGTCAATAAGAGGGACCAAGGGATACAGTAAACCTGAAGTGAAGCATCGGAATCTATAACGAGTGTCAGAGGAAAGGTTCAAAACATAGACAGTAAGACGAGCCAGTCTTCTTGTACTTACGTCGGCATTGTGCCTTTTGTATTTAATTACGATGCAATTTCTGTGATTTGTCGTCAATAAGGTCCAAGGGATACAGTAAACCTGAAGTGAAGCATCGGAAACTATAACTAGTGTCACAGGAATGGTTCAAACATGTACAGTAAGAAGAGCCAGTCTTCTTGTACTTAAGTCGGCATTTTGCCTTTTGTATTTAATTCCGAAGGAATTCCTGTGTTTCGTCGTCAATAAGAAGGTCCAAGGGATACAGTAAACCTGAAGTAAAGCATCGGAATCTATAACTAGTGTCACTGGAGTGGTTCAAAGCATAGATTGTAAGAAGAGCCACATATCTTGTACTTATGTCGGCATTGTGCCTTTTTTTTTTAATTCCGATGCAACTTCTGTGTTTCATCGTCAATAAGAAGGTCCAAAGGATACAGTAGACATATAGTGAAGCATCGGAATCAAAAAATGGTCTCACATGAAATGTTCAAAACATAGTCAGTAAGAAGAGTCAGTCTTCTTGTACTTAAGTCGGCATTGTGTCTTTTGTATTTAATTCCCATGCAATTTCTGTGTTTCGTCGTCAATAAGAAGGTCCAAGGGATACAGTAAATCGGAAGTGAAGCATCGGAATTTATATCTAGTGTCTCAGGAATGGTTCAAATCTTAGACAGTAAGAAGAGCCAGTCTTCTTGTACTTAAGTCGGCATTGTACCTTTTGTATTTAATTCCGATGAAATTTCTGTGCTTCGTCGTCAATAAGAAGGTCCAAGGGATACAGTTAACCTGATGTGAAGCATCGGAATCTATAACTAGTGTCACAGGAATGGTTCAAAACATGGACAGTAAGAAGAGCCAGACTTCTTGTACTTAAGTCTCATTGTGCCTTTTGAATTTAATTCCGATTCAATTTCTGTGTTTCATCGTCAATAAGAAAGTCAGAGGGATAGAGTAAACCTGAAGTGAAGCATCGCAATTTATAACTAGTGTCACAGGATTGGTTCAAAACATAGACACTAAGAAGATCAGTCTTCTTGTACTTAAGTCGGCATAGTGCCTTTTGTATTTAATTCCGATGCAATTTCAGTGTTTCGTCTTCAATAAGTAGGTCGAAGGGATTCAGTAAACCTGAAGCGAAGCATCGGAATCCATAACTAGTGTCACAGGAATGGTTCAAAATATAGACAGTAAGAAGAGCCAGTCTTCTTGTACTTAAGTCGGCATTGTGCCTTTTGTATTTATTTCCGATGCAATTTCTGTGTTTCGTCGTCAATAAGAAGGTCCAAGGGATACAGTAAACCTGAAGTGAAGCATAGGAATCTATAACTAGTGTCACAGAAATGGTTCAAAACATAGACAGTAAGAAGAGCCAGTCTTCTTGTACTTAAGTCGGCAATGTCCTTTTGTATTTAATTCCGATGCAATTGCTGTGTTTCGTCGTCAATAAGAAGGTCCACGGGATACAGTTAACCAGAAGTGAAACATCGGAATCTATAACTAGTGTCACAGGAATGGTTCAAAACATAGGCAATAAGAAGAGTCAGTCTTCTTGTACTTAATTCGGCATTGTACCTTTTGTATTTAATTCCGATGCAATTTCTGTGTTTCGTCGTCAATAAGAAGGTCCAAGGGATACAGTAAATCTGAAGTGAAGCACCGGAATCCATAACTAGTGTCTCATTAATGGTTCACATCTTAGACAGTAAGAAGAGCAGGTCTTCTTGTACTTAAGTCGGCATTGTACCTATTGTATTTAATTCCGATGAAATTTCTGTGTTTCGTCGTCAATAAGAAGGCCCAAGGATTACAGTTAACCTGATGTGAAGCATCGGAATCTATAACTAGTGTCACAGGAATGGTTCAAAGCATAGACAGTAAGTAGAGCGAGTCTTCTTGTACTTAAGTGTCATTGTGCCTTTTGTATTTAATTCCGATGCAATCTCTGTGTTTCATCGTCAATAAGAAAGTCAGAGGGATACAGTAAACCTGAAGTGAAGCATCGCAATCCATAACTAGTGTCACAGGAATGGTTCAAAATATAGACAATAAGAAGAGCCAGTCTTCTTGTACTTATGTCGGCATTGTACCTTTTGTATTTAATTCCGATGAAATTTCTGTGTTTCGTCGTCAATAAGAAGGCCCAAGGGATACAGTTAACCTGATGTGAAGCATCGGAATCTATAACTAGGGTCACAGGAATGGTTCAAAACGTAGACAGTAAGATGAGCCAGTCCTCTTGTACTTATGTCTCATTGTGACTTTTGTATTTGATTCCGATGCAATCTCTGTGTTTCATCGTCAATAAGAAGGTCCAAGCGATACAGTAAACATATAGTGAAGCATCGGAATCTATAACTAGTGTCACAGAAATGGTTCAAAACATGGGCAGCAAGAAGAGTCAGAATTCTTGTACTTAAGTCGGCATTGTGCCTTTTGTATTTCATTCCGATTCAATTTCTGTGCTTCGTCTTCAATAAGTAGGTCCAAGGGATACAGTAAACCTGAAGTGAAGCATCGGAATCCATAACTAGTGTCACAGGAATGGTTCAAAATATAGACAGTAAGAAGTGCCAGTCTTCTTGTACTTAAGTCGGCATTGTGCCTTTTGTATTTAATTCCGATGCAATTTCTGTGTTTCGTCGCAATAAGAATGTCCAAGGGATGCAGTAAACCTGAAGTGAAGCATCGGATCCTATAACTAGTGTCACAGGAATAGTTCAAAACATAGAGAGTAAGAAGAGCTAGTCGTCTTGTACTTAAGTCGGCATTGGGCTTTTAGTATTTAATTCCAATGCAATTTCTGTGTTTCGTCGTCAATAAGAAGGTCCAAGGGATACAGTAAACCTGACGTGAAGCATCGGAATCTATAACTAGTGACACAGAAATGGTTCAAAGCATAGATAGTAAAAAGAGCCAGTCTTCTTGTACTTAAGTCGGCATCATGCCTTTTCTATTTCATTCCGATGCAATATCTGTGTTTCTTCGTCAAGAAGAACGTCCAAGGGATACAGTAAACTTGAAGTGAAGCATCGGAATCTATAACTAGTGTCACAGGAAAGGTTCAAAACATAGACAGTTAGAAGAGCCAATCTTCTTGTACTTAAGTCGTCGTTGTCCTTTTGTATTTAATTCCGATGCAATTTCTGTGTTTCGTCGTCAATAAGAAGGTCCAAGCGATACAGTAAACCTGAAGTGAGGCATCGGAATCTATAACTAGTGTCACAGAAATGGTTCAAAACATAGGCAGTAAGGAGAATCAGTCTTCTTGTACTTAATTCGGCATTGTACCTTTTCAATTTAGTTCCGATGCAATTTCTGTGTTTCGTCGTCAATACGAAGGTGCAAGCGATACAGTAAACCTGAAGTGAAGCTTCGAAATCTATAACTAGTGTCTCAGGAATGGTTCAAATCATAGACATTAAGAAGAGCCAGTCATCTTGTACTTAAGTCGGCATTGTGCCCTTTGTTCTTAATACCGATGCAATTTCTGGGTTTCGTCGTCAATAAGAAGGTCCAAGGGATAATGTAAACCCGAAGTGAAGCATCGGAATCTATAACTAGTGTCACAGGAATGGTTGAAAACATAGACAGTAAGAAGAGCCAGTCTTCTTGTACTTAAGTCGGCATTGTGCCTTTTGTATTTAATTCCGAAGGAATTCCTGTGTTTCGTCGTCAATAAGAAGGTCCAAGGGATACAGTAAACCTGAAGTGAAGCATAGGAACCTATAACGAGTGTCAGGGGAATGGTTCAAAACATAGACAGTAAGACGAGCGAGTCTTCTTGTACTTACGTCGGCATTGTGCCTTTTGTATTTAATTACGATGCAATTTCTGTGATTTGTCGTCAATAAGGTCCAAGGGATACAGTAAACCTGAAGTGAAGCATCGGAAACTATAACTAGTGTCACAGCAGTGGTTCAAACATGTACAGTAAGAAGAGCCAATCTTCTTGTACTTAAGTCGGCATTTTGCCTGTTATATTTAATTCCGAAGGAATTCCTGTGTTTCGTCGTCAATAAGAAGGTCCAAGGGATACAGTAAACCTGAAGTGAAGCATCGGAATCCATAACTAGTGTCACAGGAATGGTTCAAAACATGGGCAGCAAGAAGAGTCAGAATTCTTGTACTTAAGTCGGCATTGTGCCTTTTGTATTTCATTCCGATTCAATTTCTGTGCTTCGTCTTCAATAAGTAGGTCCAAGGGATACAGTAAACCTGAAGTGAAGCATCGGAATCCATAACTAGTGTCACAGGAATGGTTCAAAATATAGACAGTAAGAAGTGCCAGTCTTCTTGTACTTAAGTCTCATTGTGCCTTTTGAATTTAATTCCGATTCAATTTCTGTGTTTCATCGTCAATAAGAAAGTCAGAGGGATAGAGTAAACCTGAAGTGAAGCATTGCAATTTATAACTAGTGTCACAGGATTGGTTCAAAACATAGACACTAAGAAGGTCAGTCTTCTTGTACTTAAGTCGGCATTGTGCCTTTTGTATTTAATTCCGATGCAATTTCAGTGTTTCGTCTTCAATAAGTAGGTCGAAGGGATTCAGTAAACCTGAAGCGAAGCATCGGAATCCATAACTAGTGTCACAGGAATGGTTCAAAATATAGACAGTAAGAAGAGCCAGTCTTCTTGTACTTAAGTCGGCATTGTGCCTTTTGTATTTATTTCCGATGCAATTTCTGTGTTTCGTCGTCAATACGAAGGTCCAAGGGATACAGTAAACCTGAAGTGAAGCATAGGAATCTATAACTAGTGTCACAGAAATGGTTAAAACATAAACAGTAAGAAGAGCCAGTCTTCTTGTACTTAAGTCGGCAATGTCCTTTTGTATTTAATTCCAATGCAATTGCTGTGTTTCGTCGTCAATAAGAAGGTCCAAGGGATACAGTTAACCAGAAGTGAAACATCGGAATCTATAACTAGTGTCACAGGAATGGTTCAAAACATAGGCAGTAAGAAGGGTCAGTCTTCTTGTACTTAATTCGGCATTGTACCTTTTGTATTTAATTCCGATGCAATTTCTGTGTTTCGTCGTCAATAAGAAGGTCCAAGGGATACAGTAAATCTGAAGTGAAGCACCGGAATCTATAACTAGTGCATCAGGAATGGTTCAAATCTTAGACAGTAAGAAGAGCCGGTCTTCTTGTACTTAAGTCGGCATTGTACCTTTTGTATTTAATTCCGATGTAATTTTTGTGTTTCGTCGTCAATAAGAAGGCCCAAGGATTACAGTTAACCTGATGTGAAGCATCGGAATCTATAACTAGTGTCACAGGAATGGTTCAAAACATAGACAGTAAGTAGAGCGAGTCTTCTTGTACTTAAGTGTCATTGTGCCTTTTGTATTTAATTCCGATGCAATCTCTGTGTTTCATCGTCAATAAGAAAGTCAGAGGGATACAGTAAACCTGAAGTGAAGCATCGCAATCCATAACTAGTGTCACAGGAATAGTTCAAAACATAGAGAGTAAGAAGAGCTAGTCGTCTTGTACTTACGTCGGCATTGGCCCTTTAGTATTTAATTCCAATGCAATTTCTGTGTTTCGTCGTCAATAAGAAGGTCCAAGGGATACAGTAAACCTGACGTGAAGCGTCGGAATCTATAACTAGTGACACAGAAATGGTTCAAAACATAGACAGTAAAAAGAGCCAGTCTTCATGTACTTAAGTCGGCATCATGACTTTTCTATTTAATTCCGATGCAATATCTGTGTTTCTTCGTCAATACGAACGTCCAAGGGATACAGCAAACGTGAAGTGAAGCATCGGATTCTATAACTAGTGTCACAGGAATGGTTCCAAACATAGGCGGTAAGAAGAGCGAGGCTTCCCGTACTTAAATCGGCATTGAGCCTCTTGTATTTAATTCCGATGCAATTTCTGTGTTTCGTCGTCAATTAGAAGGTCCAAGGGATACAGTAAACCAGAAGTGAAGCATCGGAATCTATAACTAGAGTCACAGGAATGGTTCAAAACATAGACAGTTAGAAGAGCCAATCTTCTTGTACTTAATTCAGCGTTGTCCTTTTGTATTTAATTCCGATGCAATTGCTGTGTTTCGTCGTCAATAAGAAGGTCCAAGGGATACAGTTAACCAGAAGTGAAGCATCGGAATCTATAACTAGTGTCGCAGGAATGGTTAAAAAAAAAGGCAGCAAGAAGAGTCAGTCTTCTTGTACTTAATTCGGCATTGTACCTTTTGTATTTAATTCTGATGCAATTTCTGTGTTCCGTCGTCAATAAGAAGGTCCAAGGGATACAGTAAATCGGAAGTGCAGCATCGGAATCTATAACTAGTGTCACAGGAATGGTTCAAAACATAGGCAGTAAGAAGGGTCAGTCTTCTTGTACTTAATTCGGCATTGTACCTTTTGTATTTAATTCCGATGCAATTTCTGTGTTTCGTCGTCAATAAGAAGGTCCAAGGGATACAGTAAATCTGAAGTGAAGCACCGGAATCTATAACTAGTGCATCAGGAATGGTTCAAATCTTAGTAAGAAGAGCCGGTCTTCTTGTACTTAAGTCGGCATTGTACCTTTTGTATTTAATTCCGATGAAATTTCTGTGTTTCGTCGTCAATAAGAAGGCCCAAGGATTACAGTTAACCTGATGTGAAGCATCGGAATCTATAACTAGTGTCACAGGAATGGTTCAAAACATAGACAGTAAGTAGAGCGAGTCTTCTTGTACTTAAGTGTCATTGTGCCTTTTGTATTTAATTCCGATGCAATCTCTGTGTTTCATCGTCAATAAGAAAGTCAGAGGGATACAGTAAACCTGAAGTGAAGCATCGCAATCCATAACTAGTGTCACAGGAAAGGTTCAAAGTATAGACAATAAGAAGAGCCGGTCTTCTTGTACTGAAGTCGGCATTGTGCCTTTTGTATTTAATTCCGATGCAATTTCTGTGTTTCGTTGCAATAAGAAGGTCCAAGGGATGCAGTAAACCTGAAGTGAAACATCGGATCCTATAACTAGTGTCACAGGAATAGTTCAAAACATAGAGAGTAAGAAGAGCTAGTCGTCTTGTACTTAAGTCGGCATTGGGCCTTTAGTATTTAATTCCAATGCAATTTCTGTGTTTCGTCGTCAATAAGAAGGTCCAAGGGATACAGTAAACCTGACGTGAAGCGTCGGAATCTATAACTAGTGACACAGAAATGGTTCAAAACATAGACAATAAAAAGAGCCAGTCTTCATGTACTTAAGTCGGCATCATGACTTTTCTATTTAATTCCGATGCAATATCTGTGTTTCTTCGTCAATACGAACGTCCAAGGGATACAGCAAACGTAAAGTGAAGCATCGGATTCTATAACTAGTGTCACAGGAATGGTTCCAAACATAGGCGGTAAGAAGAGCGAGGCTTCCCGTACTTAAGTCGGCATTGAGCCTTTTGTATTTAATTCCGATGCAATTTCTGTGTTTCGTCGTCAATTAGAAGGTCCAAGGGATACAGTAAACCAGAAGTGAAGCATCGGAATCTATAACTAGAGTCACAGGAATGGTTCAAAACATAGACAGTTAGAAGAGCCAATCTTCTTGTACTTAAGTCAGCGTTGTCCTTTTGTATTTAATTCCGATGCAATTGCTGTGTTTCGTCGTCAATAAGAAGGTCCAAAAGATACAGTTAACCAGAAGTGAAGCATCGGAATCTATAACTAGTGTCGCAGGAATGGTTAAAAAAAAAAGGCAGTAAGAAGAGTCAGTCTTCTTGTACTTAATTCGGCATTGTACCTTTTGTATTTAATTCCGATGCAATTTCTGTGTTCCGTCGTCAATAAGAAGGTCCAAGGGATACAGTAAATCGGAAGTAAAGCACCGGAGTCTATAACTAGTGTCTCAGGAATGGTTCAAATCTTAGACAGTAAGAAGAGCCAGTCTTCTTGTACTTAAGTCGGCATTGTACCTATTGTATTTAATTATGATGAAATTTCTGTGTTTCGTCGTCAATAAGAAGGCCCAAGGGATACAGTTAACCTGATGTGAAGCATCGGAATCTATAACTAGTGTCACAGGAATGGTTCAAAACATAGACAGTAAGAAGAGCCAGTCTTCTTGTACTTAAGTCTCATTGTGCCTTTTGTATTTAATTCCAATGTAACTTCTGTGTTTCATCGTCAATAAGAAGGTCCAAAGGATACAGTACACATATAGTGAAGCATCGGAATCAAAAACTGGTCTCACATGAAATATTCAAAACATAGTCAGTAAGAAGAGTCAGTCTTCTTGTACTTAAGTCGGCATTGTATCTTTTGTATTTTTTTCCGATGCAATTACTTTGCTTCGACGTCAATAACAAGGTCCAAGGCATACAGTAAACCTGAAGTGAAGCATAGGAATCTATAACTAGTGTCACAGAAATGGTTCAAAACATAGACAGTAAGAAGAGCCAGTTTTCTTGTACTTAAGTCGGCAATGTCCTTTTGTATTTAATTCCGATGCAATTGCTGTGTTTCGTCGTCAATAAGAAGGTCCAAGGGATACAGTTAACCAGAAGTGATGCACCGGAATCTATAACTAGTGTCACAGGAATGGTTCAAAACACACGCAGTAAGAAGAGTCAGTCTTCTTGTACTTAATTCGGCATTGTACCTTTTGTATTTTATTCCGATGCATTTTCTGTGTTACGTCGTCAATAAGAAGGCCCAAGGGATACAGTTAACCTGATGTGAAGCATCGGAATCTATAACTAGTGTCACAGGAATTTTTCAAAACATAGACAGTAAGAAGAGCCAGTCTTCTTGTACTTAGGTCTCATTGTGCCTTTTGTATTTAATTCCGATGCAATGTCTGTGTTTCATCGTCAATAAGAAAGTCAGAGGGATACAGTAAACCTGAAGTGAAGCATCGAAATCTATAGCTAGTGTCAGAGGAATGGTTCAAAACATAGACATTAAGAAGAGTCAGAATTCTTGTACTTAATTCGGCATTGTACCTTTTCAATTTTGTTCCGAGGCAATTTCTGTGTTTCGTCGACAATACGAAGGTGCAAGGGAAACAGTAAACCTGAAGTCAAGCTTCGGAATCTATAACTAGTGTCTCAGGAATGGTTCTAATCATAGACATTAAGAAGAGCCAGTCATCTTGTACTTAAGTCGGCATTGTGCCCTTTGTTTTTAATTCCGATGCAATTTCTGTGTTTCGTCGTCAATAAGAAGGTCCAAGGGATACAGTAAACTCGAAATGAAGCATCGGAATCTATAACTAGTGTCACAGGAATGGTTGAAAACATAGACAGTATGAAGAGCCAGTCTTCTTGTACTTAAGTCGGCATTGTGCCTTTTGTATTTATTTCCGATTCAATGTCTGTGTTTCGTCGTCAATAAGAAGGACCAAGGGATACAGTAAACCTGAAGTGAAGCATCGGAAACTATAACTAGTGTCACAGGAATGGTTCAAACATGGACAGTAAGAAGAGCCAGACTTCTTGTACTTAAGTCGGCATTTTGCATTTTGTATTTAATTAAGAAGCAATTCCTGTGTTTCGTCGTCAATACGAAGGTCCAAAGGATACAGTAAACCTGAAGTGAAGCATCGGAATCTATAACTAGTGTCACTGGAATTGTTCAAAGCATAGACAGTAAGAAGAGCCACTCATCTTGTACTTATGTCGGCATTGTGCCTTTTGTATTTAATTCCGATGCAACTTCTGTGTTTCAGCGTCAATAAGAAGGTCCAAAGAATACAGTAGACATATAGTGAAGCATCGGAATCAAAAAATGGTCTCACATGGAATGTTCAAAACATAGTCAGTAAGAAGAGTCAGTCTTCTTGTACTTATCTCGGCATTGTGTCTTTTGTATTTAATTCCGATGCAGTTTCTGTGTTTCGTCGTCAATAAGAAGGTCCAAGGGATACAGTAAACCTGAAGTGAAGCATAGGAGTCTATAACTAGTGTCACAGAAATGGTTCAAAACATAGACAGTAAGAAGAGCCAGTCTTCTTGTACTTAAGTCGGCAATGTCCTTTTGTATTTAATTCCGATGCAATTGCTGTGTTTCGTCGTCAATAAGAAGGTCCAAGGGATACAGTTAACCAGAAGTGCAGCATCGGAATCTATAACTAGTGGCACAGGAATGGTTCAAAACATAGGCAGTAAGAAGAATCAGTCTTCTTGTACTTAATTCGGCATTGTACCTTTTGTATTTAATTCCGATGCAATTTCTGTGTTTCGTCGTCAATAAGAAGGTCCAAGGGATACAGTAAATCTGAAGTGAAGCACCGATATCTATAACTAGTGTCTCAGGAATGGTTCAAATCTTAGACAGTAAGAAGAGCCAGTCTTCTTGTACTTAAGTCGGCATTGTACCTTTTGTATTTAATTCCGATGAAATTTTTGTGTTTCGTCGTCAATAAGAACTCCCAAGGGATACAGTTAACCTCATGTGAAGCATTGGAATCTATAACTAGTGTCACAGCAATGGTTCAAAACATAGATAGTTAGAAGAGCCAGTCTTCTTGTACTAAATTCTCATTGTGCCTTTTGTATTTAATTCCGATGCAATCTCTGTGTTTCATCGTCAATAAGAAAGTCTGGCGGATACAGTAAACCTGAAGTGAAGCATCGGAATCTATAACTAGTGTCACAGGAATGGTTCAAAACATAGACAGTAAGAAGAGTCAGAATTCTTGTACTTAAGTCGGCCTTGTGCCTTTTGTATTTCATTCCGATGCAATTTCTGTGTTTCGTCTTCAATAAGTAGGTCCAAGGGATACAGTAAACCTGAAGTGAAGCATCGGAATTCATAACTAGTGTCACATGAATGGTTCAAAATTAGACAGCAAGAAGAACCAGTCTTCTTGTACTTATGTCGGCATTGTGCCTTTTGTATTTAATTCCGATGCAATTTCTGTGTTTCGTCTTCAATAAGTAGGTCCAAGGGATACAGTAAACCTGAAGTGAAGCATCGGATGCTATAACTAGTGTCACAGGAATAGTTCAAACATAGAGAGTAAGAAGAACTAGTCGTCTTGTACTTCAGTCGGCATTGGGCCATTAGTATTTGATTCCAATGCAATTTCTGTGTTTCGTCGTCAATAAGAAGGTCCAAGGGATACAGTAAACCTGACGTGAAGCATCGGAATCTATAACTAGCGACACAGAAATGGTTCAAAACATAGACAGTAAAAAGAGCCAGTCTTCTTGTACTTAAGTCGGCATCATGCCTTTTCTATTTAATTCCGATGCAATATCTGTGTTTCTTCGTCAATAAGAACGTCCAATCAATACAGTAAGCTTGAAGTGAAGCATCGGAATCTATAACTAGTGTCACAGGAATGGTTCTAAACATAGGCGGTAAGAAGAGCAAGTCTTCCCGTACGTAAGTCGGCATTGAGCATTTTGTATTTAATTTGGATGCAATTTCTGTGTTTCGTCGTCAATTAGAAGGTCCAACGGATACAGTAAACCAGATGTGAAGCATCGGAATCTATAACTAGAGTCACAGGAATGGTTCAAATCATAGACATTAAGAAGAGCCAGTCATCTTGTACTTAAGTCGGCATTGTGCCCTTTGTTTTTAATTCCGATGCAATCTCTGTGTTTCGTCGTCAATAAGAAGGTCCGAGGGATACAGTAAACCCGAAGTGAATCATCGGAATCTATAACTAGTGTCACAGGAATGGTTGAAGACATAGACAGTAAGAAGAGCCAGTCTTCTTGTACTTAAGTCGGCATTGTGCCTTTTGTATTTATTTCCGATTCAATTTCTGTGTTTCGTCGTCAATAAGAAGGACCAAGGGATATAGTAAACCTGAAGTGAAGTATCGGAATCTATAACGAGTGTCAGAGGAATGGTTCAAAACATAGACAGTAAGACGAGCCGGTCTTCTTGTACTTACGTCGGCATTGTGCCTTTTGTATTTAATTACAATGCAATTTCTGTGTTTTGGCGTCAATAAGGTCCAAGGGATACAGTAAATCTGAAGTGAAGCATCGGAAACTATAACTAGTGTCACAGGAATGGTTCAAACATGGACAGTAAGAAGCGCCAGTCTTCTTGTACTTAAGTCGGCATTTTGCCTTTTGTATTTAATTCCGAAGCAATTCCTGTGTTTCGCCGTCAATAAGAAGGTCCAAGGGATACAGTATACCTGAAGTGAAGCATCGGAATCTATAACTTGTGTCACTGGAATGGTTCAAAGCATGGACAGTAAGAAGAGCCACTCATCTTGTACTTATGTCGGCATTGTGCCTATTGTATTTAATTCCGATGCAACGTCTGTGTTTCATCGTCAATAAGAAGGTCCAAAGGATACAGTAGACATATAGTGAAGCATCGGAATCAAAAAATGGTCTCACATGAAATGTTCAAAACATAGTCAGTAAGAAGAGTCAGTCTTCTTGTACTTAAGTCGGCATTGTGTCTTTTGTATTTAATTCCGAAGCAATTTCTGTGTTTCGTCGTCAATAAGAAGGTCCAAGGGATACAGTAAACCTGAAGTGAAGCATAGGAATCTATAACTAGTGTCACAGAAGTGGTTCAAAACATAGACAGTAAGAAGAGCCAGTCTTCTTGTACTTAAGTCGGCAATGTCCTTTTGTATTTAATTCCGATCCAATTGCTGTGTTTCGTCGGCAATACGAAGGTCCAAGGGATACAGTTAACCAGAAGTGAAGCATCGGAATCTATAACTAGTGTCACAGGAATGGTTCAAAACATAGGCAGTAAGAAGAGTCAGTCTTCTTGTACTTAATTCGGCATTGTACCTTTTGTAATTAATTCCGATGCAATTTCTGTGTTCCGTCGTCAATAAGAAGGTCCAAGGGATACAGTAAATCGGAAGTAAAGCACCGGAATCTATAACTAGTGTCTCAGGAATGGTTCAAATCTTAGACAGTAAGAAGAGCCAGTCTTCTTGTACTTAAGTCGGCATTGTACCTTTTGTATTTAATTATGATGAAATTTCTGTGTTTCGTCGTCAATAAGAAGGCCCAAGGGATACAGTTAACCTGATGTGAAGCATCGGAATCTATAACTAGTGTCACAGGAATGGTTCAAAACATAGACAGTAAGAAGAGCCAGTCTTCTTGTACTTAAGTCTCATTGTGCCTTTTGTATTTAATTCCAATGTAACTTCTGTGTTTCATCGTCAATAAGAAGGTCCAAAGGATACAGTACACATATAGTGAAGCATCGGAATCAAAAACTGGTCTCACATGAAATATTCAAAACATAGTCAGTAAGAAGAGTCAGTCTTCTTGTACTTAAGTCGGCATTGTATCTTTTGTATTTTTTTCCGATGCAATTACTTTGCTTCGACGTCAATAACAAGGTCCAAGGGATACAGTAAACCTGAAGTGAAGCATAGGAATTTATAACTAGTGTCACAGAAATGGTTCAAAACATAGACAGTAAGAAGAGCCAGTTTTCTTGTACTTAAGTCGGCAATGTCCTTTTGTATTTAATTCCGATGCAATTGCTGTGTTTCGTCGTCAATAAGAAGGTCCAAGGGATACAGTTAACCAGAAGTGATGCATCGGAATCTACACTCCTGGAAATGGAAAGAAGAACACATTGACACCGGTGTGTCAGACCCACCATACTTGCTCCGGACACTGTGAGAGGGCTGTACAAGCAATGGTCACACGCACGGCACAGCGGACACACCAGGAACCGCGGTGTTGGCCGTCGAATGGCGCTAGCTGCGCAGCATTTGTGCACCGCCGCCGTCAGTGTCAGCCAGTTTGCCGTGGCATACGGAGCTCCATCGCAGTCTTTAACACTGGTAGCATGCCGCGACAGCGTGGACATGAACCGTTATGTGCTGTTGACGGACTTTGAGCGAGGGCGTATAGTGGGCATGCGGGAGGCCGGGTGGACGTACCGCCGAATTGCTCAACACATGGGGCGTGAGGTCTCCACAGTACATCGATGTTGTCGCCAGTGGTCGGCGGAAGGTGCACGTGCCCGTCGACCAGGGACCAGACCGCAGCGACGTACGGATGCACGCCAAGACCGTAGGATCCTACGCAGTGCCGTTGGGGACCGCACCGCCACTTCCCAGCAAATTAGGGACACTGTTGCTCCTGGGGTATCGGCGAGGACCATTCGCAACCGTCTCCATGAAGCTGGGCTACGGTCCTGCACACCGTTAGGCCGTCTTCCGCTCACGCCCCAACATCGTGCAGCCCACCTCCAGTGGTGCCGCGACAGGCGTGAATGGAGGGACGAATGGAGACGTGTCGTCTTCAGCGATGAGAGTCGCTTCTGCCTTGGTGCCAATGATGGTCGTATGCGTGTTTGGCGCCGTACAGGTGAGCGCCACAATCAGGACTGCATACGACCGAGGCACACAGGGCCAACACCCGGCATCATGGTGTGGGGAGTGATCTCCTACACTGGCCGTACACCACTGGTGATCGTCGAGGGGACACTGAATAGTGCACGGTACATCCAAACCGTCATCGAACCCATCGTTCTACCATTCCTAGACCGGCAATGGAACTTGCTGTTCCAACAGGACAATGCACGTCCGCATTTATCCCGTGCCACCCAACGTGCTCTAAAAGGTGTAAGTCAACTACCCTGGCCAGCAAGATCTCCGGATCTGTCCCCCATTGAGCATGTTTGGGACTGGATGATGCGTCGTATCACGCGGTCTGCACGTCCAGCACGAACGCTGGTCCAACTGAGGCGCCAGGTGGAAATGGCATGGCAAGCCGTTCCACAGGGCTACATCCAGCATCTCTACGATCGTCTCCATGGGAGAATAGCAGCCTGCATTGCTGCGAAAGGTGGGTATACACTGTACTAGTGCCGACATTGTGCATGCTCTGTTGCCTGTGTCTATGTGCCTGTGGTTCTGTCAGTGTGATCATGTAATGTATCTGACCCCAGGAATGTGTCAATAAAGTTTCCCCTTCCTGGGACAATGAATTCACGGTGTTCTTATTTCAATTTCCAGGAGTGTATAACTAGTGTCACAGGAATGGTTCAAAACATACGCAGTAAGAAGAGTCAGTCTTCTTGTACTTAATTCGGCATTGTACCTTTTGTATTTAATTCCGATGAAATTTCTGTGTTTCGTCGTCAATAAGAAGGCCCAAGGGATACAGTTAACCTGATGTGAAGCATCGAAATCTATAACTAGTGTCACAGGAATTGTTCAAAACATAGACAGTAATAAGAGGCAGTCTTCTTGTCCTTAAGTCTCATTGTGCCTTTTGTATTTAATTCCGATGCAATCTCTGTGTTTCATCGTCAATAAGAAAGTCAGAGGGATACAGTAAACCTGAAGTGAAGCATCGGAATCTATAACTAGTGTCACAGGAACGGTTCAAAACATAGACAGTAAGTAGAGTCAGAATTCTTGTACTTAAGTCGGCATTGTGCCTTTTGTATTTCATTCCGATGCAATATCTGTGTTTCGTCTTCAATAAGTAGGTCCAAGGGATACAGTAAACCTGAAGTGAAGCATCGGAATCCATAACTAGTGTCACAGGAATGGTTCAAAATATAGACAGTAAGAAGAGCCAATCTTCTTGTACTTAAGTCGGCATTGTGCCTTCTATATTTAATTCCGATGCAATTTCTGTGTTTCGTCGCAATAAGAAGGTCCAAGAGATGCAGTAATTCTGAAGTGAAGCATCGGATCCTATAACTAGTGTCACAGGAATAGTTCAAAACATAGAGAGTAAGAAGAGCTAGTCGTCTTGTACTTAAGTCGGCATTGGGCCTTTAGTATTTAATTCCAATGCAATTTCTGTGTTTCGTCGTCAATAAGAAGGTCCAAGGGATACAGTAAACCTGACGTGAAGCATCGGAATCTATAACTAGTGACACAGAAATGGTTCAAAACATAGACAGTAAAAAGAGCCAGTCTTCTTGTACTTAAATTGGCATCATTCCTTTTCTATTTAATTCCGATGCAATATCTGTGTTTCTTCGTCAATAAGAACGTCCAAGGGATACAGAAAACTTGAAGTGAAGCATCGGAATCTATAACTAGTGTCACAGAAATGGTTCAAAACATAGACAGTAAGAAGAGCCACTCTTCTTGTACTTAAGTCGGCAATGTCCTTTTGTATTTAATTCCGATGCAATTGCTGTGTTTCGTCGTCAATAAGAAGGTCCAAGGGATACAGTTAACCAGAAGTGAAGCATCGGAATCTATAACTAGTGTCACAGGAATGGTTCAAAACATAGGCAGTAAGAAGAGTCAGTCTTCTTGTACTTAATTCGGCATTGTACCTCTTGTATTTAATTCCGATGCAATTTTTGTGTTTCGTCGTCAATAAGAAGGTCCAAGGGATACAGTAAATCTGAAGTAAAGCACCGGAATCTATAACTAGTGTCTCAGGAATGGTTCAAATCTTAGACAGTTAGAAGAGTCAGTCTTCTTGTACTTAAGTCGGCATTGTACCTTTTGTATTTAATTATGATGAAATTTCTGTGTTTTGTCGTCAATAAGAAGGCCCAACGGATACAGTTAACCTGAGGTGAAGCATCGGAATCTATAACTAGTGTCACAGGAATGGTTCAAAACATAGACAGTAAGAAGAGCCAGTCCTCTTGTACTTAACTCTCATAGTTCCATTTGTATTTAATTCCAATGCAACTTCTGTGTTTCATCGTCAATAAGAAGGTCCAAAGGATACAGTAGACATATAGTGAAGCATCGGAATCAAAAACTGGTCTCACATGAAATGTTCAAAACATAGTCAGTAAGAAGAGTCAATCTTCTTGTACTTAAGTCGGCATTGTATCTTTTGTATTTAATTCCGATGCAATCACTGTGCTTCGTCGTCAATAACAAGGTCCAAGGGATACAGTAAACCTGAAGTGAAGCATAGGAATCTATAACTAGTGTCAAGAAATGGTTCAAAACATAGACAGTAAGAAGAGCCTGTTTTCTTGTACTTAAGTCGGCAATGTCCTTTTGTATTTCATTCCGATGCAATTGCGATGTTTCGTCGTCATTAAGAAGGTCCTAGGGATGCAGTTAACCAGAAGTGATGCATCGGAATCTATAACTAGTGTCACAGGAATGGTTCAAAACATACGCAGTAAGAAGAGTCAGTCTTCTTGTACTTAATTCGGCATTGTACCTTTTGTATTTAATTCCGATGAAATTTCTGTGTTTCGTCGTCAATAAGAAGGCCCAAGGGATACAGTTAACCTGATGTGAAGCATCGTAATCTATAACTAGTGTCACAGGAATGGTTCAAAACATAGACAGTAATAAGAGGCAGTCTTCTTGCCCTTAAGTCTCATTGTGCCTTTTGTATTTAATTCCGATGCAATCTCTGTGTTTCATCGTCAATAAGAAAGTCAGAGGGATACAGTAAACCTGAAGTGAAGCATCGGAATCTATAACTAGTGTCACAGGAACGGTTCAAAACATAGACAGTAAGTAGAGTCAGAATTCTTGTACTTAAGTCGGCATTGTGCCTTTTGTATTTCATTCCCATGCAATTTCTGTGTTTCGTCTTCAATTAGTAGGTCCAAGGGATACAGTAAAGCTGAAGTGAAGCATCGGAATCCATAACTAGTGTCACAGGAATGGTTCAAAATATAGACAGTCAGAAGAGCCAGTCTTCTTGTACTTAAGTCGGCATTGTGCCTTCTATATTTAATTCCGATGCAATTTCTGTGTTTCGTCGCAATAAGAAGGTCCAAGAGATGCAGTAAACCTGAAGTGAAGCATCGGATCCTATAACTAGTGTCACAGGAATAGTTCAAAACATAGAGAGTAAGAAGAGCTAGTCGTCTTGTACTTAAGTCGGCATCATTCCTTTTCTATTTATTTCCGATGCAATATCTGTGTTTCGTCGTCAATAAGAACGTCCAAGGGATACAGTAAACTCGAAGTGAAGCATTGGAATCTATAACTAGTGTCAGAGGAATGGTTCCACACATAGGCGGTAAGAAGAACCAGTCTTCCCGTACTTAAGTCGGCATTGAGCTATTTGTATTTAATTCCGATGCAATTTCTGTGTTTCGTCGTCATTCAGAAGGTCAAAGGGATACAGTAAACCAGAAGTGAAGCATCGGAATCTATAACTAGAGTCACAGGAATGGTTCAAAACATAGGCAATAAGAAGAGTCAGTCTTCTTGTACTTAATTCGGCATTGTACCTTTGTATTTAATTCCGATGCAATTTCTGTGTTTCGTCGTCAACAAGAAGGTCCAAGGGATACAGTAAATCTGAAGTAAAGCACCGGAATCTATAACTAGTGTCTCAGGAATGGTTCAAATCTTAGAAAGTTAGAAGAGTCAGTCTTCTTGTACTTAAGTCGGCATTGTGCCTTTTGTATTTAATTCCGATGCAACTTCTGTGTTTCATCGTCAATAAGAAACCCAAGAGATACCGTAGACATATAGTGATGCATCGGAATCAAAAACTGGTCTCACATGAAATGTTCAAAACATAGTCAGTAAGAAGAGTCAGTCTTCTTGTACTTAAGTCGGCATTGTGTCTTTTGTATTTAATTCCGATGCAATCTCTGTGTTTCATCGTCAATAAGAAAGTCAGAGGGATACAGTAAACCTGAAGTGAAGCATCGGAATCTATAACTAGTGTCACAGGAACGGTTCAAAACATAGACAGTAAGTAGAGTCAGAATTCTTGTACTTAAGTCGGCATTGTGCCTTTTGTATTTCATTCCCATGCAATTTCTGTGTTTCGTCTTCAATAAGTAGGTCCAAGGGATACAGTAAAGCTGAAGTGAAGCATCGGAATCCATAACTAGTGTCACAGGAATGGTTCAAAATATTGACAGTCAGAAGAGCCAGTCTTCTTGTACTTAAGTCGGCATTGTGCCTTCTATATTTAATTCCGATGCAATTTCTGTGTTTCGTCGCAATAAGAAGGTCCAAGAGATGCAGTAAACCTGAAGTGAAGCATCGGATCCTATAACTAGTGTCACAGGAATAGTTCAAAACATAGAGAGTAAGAAGAGCTAGTCGTCTTGTACTTAAGTCGGCATTGGGCCTTTAGTATTTAATTCCAATTCAAATTCTGTGTTTCGTCGTCAATAAGAAGGTCCAAGGGATACAGTAAACCTGACGTGAAGCATCGGAATCTATAACTAGTGACACAGAAATGGTTCAAAACATAGACAGTAAAAAGAGCCAGTCTTCTTGTACTTAAGTCGGCATCATTCCTTTTCTATTTAATTCCGATGCAATATCTGTGTTTCTTCGTCATTAAGAACGTCCAAGGGATACAGTAAACTTGAAGTGAAGCATCGGAATCTATAACTAGTGTCACAGAAATGGTTCAAAACATAGACAGTAAGAAGAGCCAGTCTTCTTGTACTTAAGTCGGCAATGTCCTTTTGTATTTAATTCCGATGCAATTGCTGTGTTTCGTCGTCAATAAGAAGGTCCAAGGGATAGAGTTAACCAGAAGTGATGCATCGGAATCTATAACTAGTGTCACAGGAATGGTTCAAAACATACGCAGTAAGAAGAGTCAGTCTTCATGTACTTAATTCGTAATTGTACCTTTTGTATTTAATTCCGATGAAATTTCTGTGTTTCGTCGTCAATAAGAAGGCCCCAGGGATACAGTTAACCTGATGGTAAGCATCGGAATCTATAACTAGTCTCACAGGAATGGTTCAAAACATAGACAGTAAGAAGAGGCAGTCTTCTTTTACTTAAGTCTCATTGTGCCTTTTGTATTTAATTCCGATGCAATCTCTGTGTTTCATCGTCAATAAGAAAGTGAGAGGGATACAGTAAACCTGAAGTGAAGCATCGGAAACTATAACTAGTCTCACAGGAATGGTTCAAAACATAGACTGTAAGTAGAGTCAGAATTCTTGTACTTAAGTCGGCATTGTGCCTTTTGTATATCATTCAAATGCAATTTCTATGTTTCGTCGTCAATAAGAAGGTCCAAGGGAAACAGTAAACCTGAAGTGAAGCATCGGATCCTATAACTAGTGTCACAGGAATAGTTGAAAACATAGAGAGTAAGAAGAGCTAGTCGTCTTGTACTTAAGTCGGCATTGGGCCTTTAGTATTTAATTCCGATGCAACTTCTGTGTTTCATCGTCAATAAGAAGGTCCAAAGGATACAGTAGACATATAGTGATGCATCGGAATCAAAATATGGTCTCACATGAAATGTTCAAAACATAGTCAGTAAGAAGAGTCAGTCTTCTTGTACTTAAGTTGGCATTGTGTCTTTTATATTTAATTCCGGTGCAATTTCTGTGTTTCGTCGTCTATAAGAAGGTCCAAGGGAAACAGTAAACCTGAAATGAAGCATAGGAATCTATAACTAGTGTCACAGAAATGGTTCAAAACATAGACAGTAAGAAGAGCCAGTCTTCTTGTACTTAAGTCGGCAATGTCCTTTTGTATTTAATTCCGATGCAATTGCTGTGTTTCGTCGTCAATAAGAAGGTCCAAGGGATACAGTTAACCAGAAGTGAAGCATCGGAATCTATAACTAGTGTCACAGGAATGGTTCAAAACATAGGCAGTAAGAAGAGTCAGTCTTCTTGTACTTAATTCGGCATTGTACCTTTTGTATTTAATTCCGATGCAATTTCTGTGTTTCGTCGTCAATTAGAAGGTCCAAGGGATGCAGTAAATCTGAAGTAAAGCACCGGAATCTATAACTAGTGTCTCAGGAATGGTTCAAATCTTAGACAGTAAGAAGAGCAAGTCTTCTTGTACTTAAGTCTCATTGTGCCTTTTGTATTTAATTCCGATGCAATCTCTGTGTTTCATCGCAATAAGAAAGTCAGAGGGATACAGTAAACCTGAAGTGAAGCATCGGAATCTATAACTAGTGTCACAGGAATGGTTCAAAACATAGACAGTAAGTAGAGTCAGAATTCTTGTACTTAAGTCGGCATTGTGCCTTTTGTATTTCATTCCGATGTAATTTCTGTGTTTCGTCTTCAATAAGTAGGTCCAAGGGATACAGTAAAGCTGAAGTGAAGCATCGGAATCCATAACTAGTGTCACAGAAATGGTTCAAAATATAGACAGTAAGAAGAGCCAGTCTTCTTGTACTTAAGTCGGCATTGTGCCTTCTATATTTAATTCCGATGCAATTTCTGTGTTTCGTCGCAATAAGAAGGTCCAAGGGATGCAGTAAACCTGAAGTGAAGCATCGGATCCTATAACTAGTGTCACAGGAATAGTTCAAAACATAGAGAGTAAGAAGAGCTAGTCGTCTTGTACTTAAGTCGGCATTGGGCCTTTAGTCTTTAATTCCAATGCAATTTCTGTGTTTCGTCGTCAATAAGAAGGTCCAAGGGATACAGTAAACCTGACGTGAAGCATCGAATCTATAACTAGTGACACAGAAATGGTTCAAAACATAGACAGTAAAAAGAGCCAGTCTTCTTGTACTTAAGTCGGCATCATTCCTTTTCTATTTAATTCCGATGCAATATCTGTGTTTCTTCGTCAATAAGAACGTCCAAGGGATACAGTAAACTTGAAGTGAAGCATCGGAATCTATAACTAGTGTCACAGAAATGGTTCAAAACATAGACAGTTAGAAGAGCCAGTCTTCTTGTACTTAAGTCGGCAATGTCCTTTTGTATTAAATTCCGATGCAATTGCTGTGTTTCGTCGTCAATAAGAAGGTCCAAGGGATACAGTTAACCAGAAGTGAAGCATCGGAATCTATAACTAGTGTCACAGGAATGGTTCCAAACATAGGCAGTAAGAAGAGTCAGTCTTCTTGTACTTAATTCGGCATTGTACCTTTTGTATTTAATTCCGATGCAATTTCTGTGTTTCGTCGTCAATAAGAAGGTCCAAGGGATACAGTAAATCTGAAGTCAAGCCCTGGAATCTATAACTAGTGTCTCAGGAACGGTTCAAATCCTAGACAGTAAGAAGAGTCAGTCTTCTTGTACTTAAGTCGGCATTGTACCTTTTGTATTTAATTATGATGAAATTTCTGTGTTTCGTCGTCAATAAGAAGGCCCAAGGGATACAGTTAACCTGATGTGAAGCATCGGAATCTATAACTAGTGTCACAGGAAGGGTTCAAAACATAGACAGTAAGAAGAGCCAGTCTTCTTGTACTTAAGTCTCATAGTGCCATATGTATTTAATTCCAATGCAACTTCTGTGTTTCATCGTCAATAAGAAGGTCCAAAGGATACAGTAGACATATAGTGAAGCATCTCACATGAAATGTTCAAAACATAGTCAGTAATAAGAGCCAATCTTCTTGTACTTAAGTCGGCATTGTATCTTTTGTATTTAATTCCGATGCAATTACTGTGCTTCGTCGTCAATAACAAGGTCCAAGGGATACAGTAAACCTGAAGTGAAGCATAGGAATCTATAACTAGTGTCACAGAAATGGTTCAAAACGTAGACAGTAAGAAGAGCCAGTTTTCTTGTACTTAAGTCGGCAATGTCCTTTTGTATTTAATTTCGATGCAATTGCTGTGTTTCGTCGTCAATAAGAAGGTCCAAGGGATACAGTTAACCAGAAGTGATGCATCGGAATCTATAACTAGTGTCACAGGAATGGTTCAAAACATACGCAGTAAGAAGAGTCAGTCTTCTTGTACTTAATTCGGCATTGTACCTTTTGTATTTAATTCCGATGACATTTCTGTGTTTCGTCGTCAATAAGAAGGCCCAAGGGATACAGTTAAAATGATGGTAAGCATCGGAATCTATAACTAGTCTCACAGGAATGGTTCAAAACATAGACAGTAAGAAGAGGCAGTCTTCTTGTACTTAAGTCTCATTGTGCCTTTTGTATTTAATTCCGATGCAATCTCTGTGTTTCATCGTCAATAAGAACGTCAGAGGGATACAGTAAACCTGAAGTGAAGCATCGGAATCTACACCTAGTCTCACAGGAATGGTTCCAAACATAGACAGTAAGTAGAGTCAGAATTCTTGTACTTAAGTCGGCATTGTGCCTTTTGTATTTCATTCCGATGCAATTTCTGTGTTTCGTCTTCAATAAGTAGGTCCAAGGGATACAGTAAAGCTGAAGTGAAGCATCGGAATCCATAACTAGTGTCACAGGAATGGTTCAAAATATAGACAGTAAGAAGAGCCAGTCTTCTTGTACTTAAGTCGGCATTGTGCCTTCTATAATTAATTCCGATGCAATTTCTGTATTTCGTCGCAATAAGAAGGTCCAAGGGATGCAGTAAACCTGAAGTGAAGCATCGGATCCTATAACTAGTGTCACAGGAATAGTTCAAAACATAGAGAGTAAGAAGAGCTAGTCGTCTTGTACTTAAGTCGGCATTGGGCCTTTAGTATTTAATTCCGATGCAACTTCTGTGTTTCATCGTCAATAAGAAGGTCCAAAGGATACAGTAGACATATAGTGATGCATCGGAATCAAAAAATGGTCTCACATGAAATGTTCAAAACATAGTCAGTAAGAAGAGTCAGTCTACTTGTACTTAAGTCGGCATTGTGTCTTTTGTATTTACTTCCGATGCAATTTCTGTGTTTCGTCGTCAATAAGAAGGTCCAGGGAAACAGTAAACCTGAAATGAAGCATAGGAATCTATAACTAGTGTCACAGAAATGGTTCAAAACATAGACAGTAAGAAGAGCCAGTCTTCTTGTACTTAAGTCGGCATGTGTCCTTTTGTATTTAATTCCGATGCAATTGCTGTGTTTCGTCGTCAATAAGAAGGCCCAAGGGATACAGTTAACCTGATGTGAAGCATCGGAATCTATAACTAGTGTCACAGGAATGGTTCAAAACATAGACAGTAAGAAGAGGCAGTCTTCTTGTACTTAAGTCTCATTGTGCCTTTTGTATTTAATTCCGATGCAATCTCTGTGTTTCATCGTCAATAAGAAAGTCAGAGGGATACAGTAAACCTGAAGTGAAGCATCGGAATCCATAACTAGTGTCACAGGAATGGTTCAAAATATAGCCAGTAAGAAGAGCCAGTCTTCTTGTACTTAAGTCGGCAATGTCCTTTTGTATTTAATTCCGATGCAATTGCTGTGTTTCGTCGTCAATAAGAAGGCCCAAGGGATACAGTTAACCTGATGTGAAGCATCGGAATCTATAACTAGTGTCACAGGAATGGTTCAAAACATAGACAGTAAGAAGAGGCAGTCTTCTTGTACTTAAGTCTCATTGTGCCTTTTGTATTTAATTCCGATGCAATCTCTGTGTTTCATCGTCAATAAGAAAGTCAGAGGGATACAGTAAACCTGAAGTGAAGCATCGGAATCCATAACTAGTGTCACAGGAATGGTTCAAAATATAGCCAGTAAGAAGAGCCAGTCTTCTTGTACTTAAGTCGGCATTGTGCCTTCTAAATTTAATTCCGATGCAATTTCTGTGTTTCGTCGCAATAAGAAGGTCCAAGGGATGCAGTAAACCTGAAGTGAAGCATCGGATCCTATAACTAGTGTCACAGGAATAGTTCAAAACATAGAGAGTAAGAATAGCTAGTCGTCTTGTACTTAAGTCGGCATTGGGCCTTTAGTATTTAATTCCAATGGAATATCTGTGTTTCGTCGTCATAAGAAGGTCCAAGGGATACAGTAAACCTGACGTGAAGCATCGGAATCTATAACTAGTGACACAGAAATGATTCAAAACATAGACAGTAAAAAGAGCCAGTCTTCTTGTACTTAAGTCGGCATCATTCCTTTTCTATTTAATTCCGATGCAATATCTGCGTTTCTTCGTCAATAAGAACGTCCAAGGGATACAGTAAACTTGAAGTGAAGCATCGGAATCTATAACTAGTGTCAGAGGAATGGTTCCAAATATAGACAGTAAGAAGAGCCAGTTTTCTTGTACTTAAGTCGGCATTGTGCCTTCTATATTTAATTCCGATGCAATTACTGTGTTTCGTCGCAATAAGAACGTCCAAGGGATGCAGTAAACCTGAAGTGAAGCATCGGATCCTATAACTAGTGTTACAGGAATAGTTCAAAACATAGAGAGTAAGAAGAGCTAGTCGTCTTGTACTTAAGTCGGCATTGGGCCTTTAGTATTTAATTCCGATGCAACTTCTGTGTTTCATCGTCAATAAGAAGGTCCAAAGGATACAGTAGACATATAGTGATGCATCGGAATCAAAAAATGGTCTCACATGAAATGTTCAAAACATAGTCAGCAAGAAGAGTCAGTCTTCTTGTACTTAAGTCGGCATTGTGTCTTTTGTATTTAATTCCGATGCAATTTCTGTGTTTCGTCGTCAATAAGAAGGTCCAAGGGAAACAGTAAACCTGAAATGAAGCATAGGAATCTATAACTAGTGTCACAGAAATGGTTCACAACATAGACAGTAAGAAGAGCCAGGCTTCTTGTACTTAAGTCGGCAATGTCCTTTTGTATTTAATTCCGATGCAATTGCTGTGTTTCGTCGTCAATAAGAAGGCCCAAGGGATACAGTTAACCTGATGTGAAGCATCGGAATCTATAACTGGTGTCACAGGAATGGTTCAAATCATAGACAGTAAGAAGAGCCAGTCATCTTGTACTTAAGTCTCATTGTGCCTTTTGTATTTAATTCCAATGCAACTTCTGTGTTTCATCGTTAATAAGAAGGTTTAAAGGATACAGTAGACATATAGTGAAGCATTGGAATCAAAAACTGGTCTCACATGAAATGTTCAAAACATAGTCAGTAAGAAGAGTCAGTCTTCTTGTACTTAAGTCGGCATTGTATCTTTTGTATTTAATTTCGATGCAATTACTGTGCTTCGTCGTCAATAACAAGGTCCAAGGGATACAGTAAACCTGAAGTGAAGCATAGGAATCTATAACTAGTGTCACAGAAATGGTTCAAAACATAGACAGTAAGAAGAGCCAGTTTACTTGTACTTAAGTCGGCAATGTCCTTTTGAATTTAATTCCGATGCAATTGCTGTGTTTCGTCGTCAATAAGAAGGCCCAAGGGATACAGTTAACCTGATGTGAAGCATCGGAATCTATAACTAGTGTCACAGGAATGGTTCAAAACATAGACAGTAAGAAGAGGCAGTCTTCTTGTACTTAAGTCTCATTGTGCCTTTTGTATTTAATTCCGATGCAATATCTGTGTTTCTTCTTCAGTAAGAACGTCCAAGGGATACAGTAAACTCGAAGTGAAGCATCGGAATCTATAACTAGTGTCAGAGGAATGGTTCCAAACATAGGCTGTAAGAGGAACCAGTCTTCCCGTACTAAAGTTGGCATTGAGCCATTTGTATTTAATTCCGATGCAATTTCTGTGTTTCGTCATCATTTAGAAGGTCCAAGGGATACAGTAAACCAGAAGTGAAGCACCGGAATCTATAACTAGAGTCACAGGAACGGTTCAAAACATAGACAGTTAGAAGAGCCAATCTTCTTGTACTTAAGTCGGCGTTGTCATTTTGTATTTAATTCCGATGCAATTTCTGTGTTTCGTCGTCAATAAGAACGTCCCAGCGATACAGTTAACCTGAAGTGAAGCATCGGAATCTATAACTAGTGTCACAGAAATGGTTCAAAACATAGGCAGTAAGGAGAGTCAGTCTTCTTGTACTTAATTCGGCATTGTACCTTTTCAATTTAGTTCCGATGCAATTTCTGTGTTTCATCGTCAATACGAAGGTGCAAGGGATACAGTAAACCTGAAGTGAAGCATCGCAATCTATAACTAGTGTCACTGGAATGGTTCAAAGCATAGACAGTAAGAAGAGCCACTCATCTTGTACTTATGTCGTCATTGTGCCTTTTGTATTTAATTCCGATGCAACTTCTGTGTTTCATCGTCAATAAGAAGGTCCAAGGGATTCAGTAAACCCGAAGTGAAGCATCGTAATCTATAACGAGTGTCAGAGGAATGGTTCAAAACATAGACAGTAGGACGAGCCAGTCTTCTTGTACTTACGTCGGCATTGTGCCTTTTGTATTTAATTACGATGCAATTTCTGTGTTTTGTCGTCCATAAGGTCCTAGGGATACAGTAAACCTGAAGTGAAGCATCGGAAACTATAACTAGTGTCACAGCAATGGTTCAAACATGGACAGTAAAAAAAAGAGCCTGTCTTCTTGTACTTAAGTCGGCATTTTGCCTTTCGTATTTAATTCCGAAGCAATTCCTGTGTTTCGTCGTCAATAAGAAGGTCCAAGGGATACAGTAAACCTGAAGTGAAGCATCGCAATCTATAACTAGTGTCACTGGAATGGTTCAAAGCATAGACAGTAAGAAGAGCCACTCATCTTGTACTTATGTCGTCATTGTGCCTTTTGTATTTAATTCCGATGCAACTTCTGTGTTTCATCGTCAATAAGAAGGCCCAAAGGATACAGTAGACATATAGAGAAGCATCATAATCAAAAAATGGTCTCACATGAAATGTTCAAAACATAGTCAGTAAGAAGAGTCAGTCTTCTCGTACTTAAGTCGGCAACGTACTTTTGTATTTAATTCCGATGCAATTGCTGTGTTTCGTCGTCAATAAGAAGGTCCAAGGTATACAGTTAACCAGAAGTGAAGCATCGGAATCTATAACTAGTGTCACAGGAATGGTTCAAAACATAGGCAGTAAGTAGAGTCAGAATTCTTGTACTTAAGTCGGCATTGTGCCTTTTGTATTTCATTCCGATGCAATTTCTGTGTTTCGTCTTCAATAAGTAGGTCCAAGGGATACAGTAAAGCTGAAGTGAAGCATCGGAATCCATAACTAGTGTCACAGGAATGGTTCAAAATATAGACAGTAAGAAGAGCCAGTCTTCTTGTACTTAAGGTGGCATTGTGCCTTCTATATTTAATTCCGATGCAATTTCTGTGTTTCGTCGCAATAAGAAGGTCCAAGGGATGCAGCAAACCTGAAGTGAAGCATCGGATCCTACAACTAGTGTCACAGGAATAGTTCAAAAGATAGAGAGTAAGAAGAGCTAGTCGTCTTGTACTTAAGTCGGCATTGGGCCTTTAGTATTTAATTGCAATGCAATTTCTGTGTTTCGTCGTCAATAAGAAGGTCCAAGGGATACAGTAAACCTGACGTGAAGCATCGGAATCTATAACTAGTGACACAGAAATGGTTCAAAACATAGACAGTAAAAAAAGCCAGTCTTCTTGTACTTAAGTCGACATCATTCCTTTTCTATTTAATTCCGATGCAATATCTGCGTTTCTTCGTCAATAAGAACGCCCAAGGGATACTGTAAACTTGAAGTGAAGTATCGGAATGTATAACTAGTATCAGAGGAATGGTTCCAAATATAGACAGTAAGAAGAGCTAGTCTTCTTGTACTTAAGTCGGCATTGTGCCTTCTATATTTAATTCCGATGCAAATTCTGTGTTTCGTCGCAATAAGAAGGTCCAAGGGATGCAGTAAACCTGAAGTGAAGCATCGGATCCTATAACTAGTGTCACAGGAATAGTTCAAAACATAGAGAGTAAGAAGAGCTAGTCGTCTTGTACTTAAGTCGGCATTAGGCCTTTAGTATTTAATTCCGATGCAACTTCTGTGTTTCATCGTCAATAAGAAGGTCCAAAGGATACAGCAGACATATAGTGATGCATCGGAATCAAAAAATGGTCTCACATGAAATGTTCAAATCATAGTCAGTAATAAGAGTCAGTCTTCTTGTACTTAAGTCGGCATTGTGTCTTTTGTATTTAATTCCGATGCAATTTCTGTGTTTCGTCGTCAATAAGAAGGTCCAAGGGAAACAGTAAACCTGAAATGAAGCATCGGAACCTATAACTAGTGTCAAAGGAATGGTTCAAAACATAGGCAGTAAGAAGAGTCAGTCTTCTTGTACTTAATTCGGCATTGTACCTTTTGTATTTAATTATGATGAAATTTCTGTGTTTCGTCGTCAATAAGAAGGCCCAAGGGATACAGTTAACCTGATGTGAAGCATCGGAATGTATAACTAGTGTCAGAGGAATGGTTCCAAACATAGGCGGTAAGAAGAACCAGTCTTCCCGTACTTAAGTCGGCATTGAGCCATTTGTATTTAATTCCGATGCAATTTCTGTGTATCGTCGTCATTTAGAATGTCCAAGGGATACAGTAGATCAGAAGTGAAGCATCGGAATCTATAACTAGTGTCACAGAAATGTTTCAAATCATAGGCAGTAAGGAGAGTCAGTCTTCTTGTACTCAATTCGGCAATGTACCTTTTCAATTTAGTTCCGATGCAATTTCTGTGTTTCGTCGTCAATACGAAGGTGCAAGGGATACAGTAAACCTGAAGGGAAGCTTCGGAATCTATAACTAGTGTCTCAGGAATGGTTCA
The DNA here is from genome assembly GCF_021461385.2 of Schistocerca piceifrons. Classification (NCBI taxonomy): domain Eukaryota; kingdom Metazoa; phylum Arthropoda; class Insecta; order Orthoptera; family Acrididae; genus Schistocerca; species Schistocerca piceifrons. The sequence continues at coordinate 1,157,762 of NW_025728257.1, forward strand.
AATCATAGACATTAAGAAGAGCCAGTCTTCTTGTACTTAAGTCGGCAATGTTCTTTTGTATTTAATTCCGATTCAATTTCTGTGTTTCGTCGTCAATAAGAAGGACCAAGGGATACAGTAAACCTGAAGTGAAGCATCGTAATCTATAACGAGTGTTAGAGGAATGGTTCAAAGCATAGACAGTAGGACGAGCCAGTCTTTTTGTACATACGTCGGCATTGTGCCTTTTGTATTTAATTACGATGCAATTTCTTTGTTTTGTCGTCAATAAGGTCCTAGGGATACAGTACACCTGAAGTAAAGCATCGGAAACTATAAATAGTGTCACATGAATGGTTCAAACATGGACAGTAAGAAGAGCCTGCCTTCTTGTACTTAAGTCGGCATTTTGCCTTTTGTATTTAATTCCGAAGCAATTCCTGTGTTTCGTCGTCAATAAGAAGGTCCAAGGGATACAGTAAACCTGAAGTGAAGCATCGGAATCTATAACTAGTGTCACTGGAATGGTTCAAAGCATAGACAGTAAGAAGAGCCACTCATCTTGAACTTATGTCGGCATTGTGCATTTGTATTTAATTCCGATGCAACTTCTGTGTTTCATCGTCAATAAGAAGGTCCAAAGGATACTGTAGACATATAGTGAAGCATCATAATCAAAAAATGGTCTCACATGAAATGTTCAAAACATAGTCAGTAAGAAGAGTCAGTCATCTTGTACTTAAGTCGGTATTGTGTCTTTCATATTTAATTCCGATGCAATTTCTGCGTTTCATCGTCAATAAGAAGGTCCAAGGGATACAGTAAACCTGAAGTGAGGCATCGGAATCTATAACTAGTGTCACAGGAATGGTTCAAAACATATACAGTAAGAAGAGCCAGTCTTCTTGTACTTAAGTCAGCATTGCGCCTTTTGTATTTAATTCCGATGCAATTTCTGTGTTTCATCGTCAAGAGGAAGCTCCAAGGGATACAGTAAACCTGAAGTGAGGCATCGGAATCTATAACTAGTGTCACAGGAATGGTTCAAAACATAGTCAGTAAGAAGAGTCAGTCTTCTTGTACTTAGGTCGGCACTGTGCTTTTATATTTAATTCTGATGCAATTTCTGTGTTTCGTCGTCAGTTAGAAGGTCCAAAGGATACAGTAAACCTGAAGTGAAGCATCGGAATCCATAACTAGTGCCACAGGAATGGTTCAAAACATAGACAGTAGGAAGAGCCACTCTTCTTGTACTTAAGTCGGCATTGTGCCTTTTGTATTTAATTCCGATGCAATCTCTGTGTTTCATTGTCAATAAGAATGCATAAGGGATACAGTAAACATATAGTGAAGCATCGGAATCTAAAACTGGTCTCACAGGAATTGTTCAAAACATAGTCAGTAAGAAGGGTCAGTCTTTTTGTACTTAAGTCGGCATTGTGCATTTTGGATTTAATTCCGATGTAATTTCTGTGATTCGTCGTCTATAAGAGGTCCCAAGGGATACAGTAAACCTGAATTGAGGCATCGGAAACTATAACTAGTGTCACAGGAATGGTTCTACACATAGACAGTAAGAAGAGCCCTTCTTCTTGTACTTAAGTCGGCATTGTGCCTTTTGGATTTAATTCCGATGCAACTTCTGTGTTTCATCGTCAATAAGAAGGTCCAAGGGATACAGTAGACATATAGTGAAGCATCGGAATCAAGACTGGTCTCACAGGAAATGTTCAAAACATAGACAGTAAGAAGAGCCAGTCTTCTTGTATTTCAGTTGGCATTGTGCCTTTTGTATTTAATTCCGAGGCAATTTCTGTGTTTCGTCGTCAATAAGGAGGTCCAAGGGATACAGTAAACCAGAAGTGAGGCATCGGAATCTATAACTAGTGTCACAGGAATGATTCAAAACATAGACAGTAAGAAGAGCCAGTCTTCTTGTACTTAAGTCTGCATTGTGCCTTTTGGATTTAATTCCGATGCAATCTCTGTGTTTTATTGTCAATAAGAATGCCCAAGGGATACAGTAAACATATAGTGAAGCATCGGAATTTCAAACTGGTCTCACAGGAAATGTTGAAACATAGTCAGTAAGAAGAGTCAGTCTTTTTGTACTTAAGTTGGCATTGTGCCTTTTGTATTTAATTCCGATGCATTTTCTGTGTATCGTCATCGATAAGAAGGATGAAGGGATACTGTAAACCTGAAGTGAAGCATCGGAAACTATAACTAGTGTCACAGGAATGGTTCAATACATAGACAATAAGAAGAGCCAGTCTTCCTGTACTTAATTCGGCATTGTGCCTTTTGTATTTAATTCCGATGCAATTTCTGTGTTTCGTCGGCGATAAGAAGGCCCAAGGGATACAATAAACCTGAAGTGAAGCATCGGAATCTATAACTAGTGACACAGGAATGGTTCAAAACATAGACAGTAAGAAGACCCAACCTTCTTGTACTTCAGTCGGCATTGTGCCTTTTGAATTTAATTCCGTTGCAATTTCTGTGTTTCGTCGTCAATAAGAAGGTCCAAGGGATACAGTAAACCTGAAGTGAAGCATCGGAATCTATAACTAGTGTCACAGGAATGGTTCAAAACATAGACAGTAAGACGAGTCGGTCTTCTTGTACTTAAGTCGGCATTGCACCTTTTGTATTTAATCCTGATGCAATTTCTGTGTTTCGTCGTCAATAAGAAGGTCCAAGGTTTACAGTAAACCTGAAGTGAAGCATCGGAATCTATATCTAGTGTCACAGGAAATGTTCAAAACATAGTCAGTAAGAAGAGTCAGTCTTCTTGTACTTAAGCCGGCATTGTGCCTTTTGTATTTAATTCCGATGCAACTTCTGTGTTTCATCGTCAATACGAAGGTCCAAGGGATGCAGTAGACATATAGTGAAGCATCGGAATTTAATACTGGGCTCACAGGAAATATTCAAATCATAGTCAGTAAGAAGAGTCAGTCTTCTTGTACTTAAGCCGGCATTGAGCCTTTTGTATTTAATTCCAATGCAACTTCTGTGTTTCATCGTCAATAAGAAGGTCCAAGGGATACAGTAGACATATAGTGAAGCATCGGAATCTAAAACTGGTCTCACAGGAAATGTTCATAACATAGTCAGTAAGAAGAGTCAGTGTCCTAGTACTTAAGTCGGCATTGTGCCTTTTGTATTTAATTCCGATGCAACTTCTGTGTTTCGTCACCAATAAGAAGGTCCAATGGATACAGTAAACCTGAAGTGAAGCATCGGAATCTATATCTAGTGTCACAGGAATGGTTCAAAACATAGGCAGTAAGAAGAGTCAGTCTTCTTGTACTTTAATCGCCATTGTACCTTTTGTATTTAATTCCGATGCAATTTCTGTGTTTCGTCGTCAATAAGAAGGTCCAAGGGATACAGTGAACCTGAAGTGAAGCTTCGGAATCTATGATTAGCGTCTCAGGAATGGTTCAAATCATAGACAGTAAGAAGAGCCAGTCTTCTTGTACTTAAGTCGGCATTGTGCCTTTTATATTTAATTCCGATGAAATTTCTGTGTTTCGTCGTCAATAAGAAGGTCCAAGGGATACAGCAAACCCGAAGTGAAGCATTGGAATCTATAACTAGTGTCACAGGAATGGTTAAAACATAGACAGTATGAAGAGCCAGTCTTCTTGTACTTAAGTCGGTATTGTGCCTTTTGTATTTAATTCCGATGCAATTTCTGTGTTTCATCGTCAATAAGAAGGTCAGAGGAATACAGTAAACTGGAAGCGAAGGATCGGAATCTATAACTAGTGTCACCGGATTGGTTCAAAATATAGACAGTAAGAAGAGCCAGTCTTCTTGTACTGAAGTAGGCATTGTGTCTTTTGTATTTTATTCCGATGTAATTTCTGTGTTTCGTCGTCAATAAGAAGGTCCGAGGGATACAGTAAATCTGAAGTGAAGCATCCGAATCTATAACTAGTGTCACAGGAATGGTTCAAAGCTTAGACAGTAAGAAGAGCCAGTCTTCTTGTACTTAAGTCGGCATTGTGCCTTTTGTATTTAATTCCCATGCAATTTCTGTGTTTCGTCGTCAATAAGAAGGTCCAAGGGATACAGTAAACCTGAAGTGAAGCATCGGAATCTATAACAAGTGTCACAGGAATGGTTCAAAACATAGACAGTAAGAAATGCCACTCTTCTTGTACTTAAGTCGGTTTTGTGCCTTTTGTGTTTAATTCAGGTGCAATCTCTGTGTTTCATCGTCAATAAGAAGGTCCAAGGGATATAGTAAAAATATAGTGAAGCATCGGAATTTAATACTGGTCTCACAGGAAATGTTCAGAACATAGTCAGTGAGAAGAGTCAGTCCTCTTGTACTTAAGCCGGCATTGTGCCTTTTGTATTTAATTCCGATTCAACTTCTGTGTTTCATCGTGAATAAGAAGGTCCAAGGGATACAGTAGATATATAGTGAACAATCGGAATTTAATACTGGCCTCACAGGAAATGTTCAAAACATAGTCAGTAAGAAGAGTCAGTCATCTTGTACTTAAGCCGTTTTTGTGCGTTTTTTATTTAATTCCAATGCAACGTCTGTGTTTCATCGTCAATAAGAAGGTCCAAGGGATACAGTAGACATATAGTCAAGCATCGGAACCTAAAACCGGTCTCACAGGAAATGTTCAAAATATAGTCAGTAAGAAGAGTCTGTCCTCTTGTACTTAAGTCGGCATTGTGCCTTTTGAATTAAATTCCGATGCCATTGCTGTGATTCGTCGTCAATAAGAAGGTCCAAGGGTTTCAGTAAACCTGAAGTGAAGCATCGGAATCTATAACTAGTGCCACAGGAATGGATCAAAGCATAGACAGTAAGAAGAGCCAGTCTGCATGTACGTAAGTCGGCATTGTCATTTTGTATTTTATTCCGATGCAATTTCTGTGTTTCGTCGTCAATAAGAAGGTCCAACGGATACAGTTAACCTGAAGTGAAGCATCGGAATCTATAACTAGTGTCACAGGAGTGGTTCAAAACATAGACAGTAAGAAGAGCCAGTCTGCTTGTACTTAAGTCGGCATTGTGGCTTTTGTATTTAATTCCGAAGCAATTTCTGTGTTTCGTCGTATATAAGAAGGTCCAAGGGATACAGAAAACATGAAGTGAAGCATCGGAATCTATAACTAGTGTCACAGGAATGGTTGAAAATCTAGACAATAAGAAGAGCCAGTCTTCTTGTACTTAAGTCGGCATTCTGCAGTTTGTATTTAATTCCGATGCAATTTCTCTGTTTCGTCGTCAATAAGAAGGTCCAAGGGATACAGTAAAACCTGAAGTGAAGCATCGGAATCTATAACTAGTGTCACAGGAATGGTTCAAATCATAGACAGTAAGAGGAGGCAGTCTTCTTGTACTTAAGTCGTCATTGTGCCTTTTGTATTTCACTCCGATTCAATTTCTGTGTTTCGTCGTCAATAAGAAGGTCCAACGGATACAGTTAACCTGAAGTGAAGCATCGGAATCTATAACTATTGTCACAGGAGTGGTTCAAAACATAGACAGTAAGAAGAGCCAGTCTTCTTGTACTTAAGTCGTCATTGTGCCTTTTGTATTTAATTCCGAAGCAATTCCTGTGTTTCGTCGTCAATAAGAATGATGAAGGGATACAGTAAACCTGAAGTGAAGCATCGGAATCTATAACTAGTGTCACACGAATTGTTCAAAACATAGTAAGAAGAGGCAGTCTTCCTGTATTTAAGTCGGCATTGTGCCTTTTGTATTTAATTCCGATGCAATATCTGTGTTTCGTCGTCAATAAGAAGTTCCAAGGGATTCAGTAAACCTGAAGTGAAGCATCGGAATCTATAACTAGTGTCACAGGAATGGTTCAAATCATAGACAGTAAGAAGAGCCAGTCTTCTTGTACTTAAGTCGTCATTGTCCCTTTTGTATTTCACTCCGATTCAATTTCTGTGTTTCGTCGTCAATAAGAAGGTCCAACGGATACAGTTAACCTGAAGTGAAGCATCGGAATCTATAACTAGTGTCACAGGAATGGTTCAAAACATAGACAGTAAGAAGAGCCAGTGTTCTTGTACTTAAGTCGGCATTGTGCCTTTTGTATTTAACTCCGAAGCAATTTCTGTGTTTCGTCGTCAATAAGAAGGTCCAAGGGATACAGTAAACCTGAAGTGAAGCATGGGAATCTATAACTAGTGTCACAGGAATGGTTCAAAACATAGACAGTAAGAAGAGCCATTCTTCTTGTACTTAAGTCGGCATTGTGCCTTTTACTTTTAATTCCGATGCAATTTCTGTGTTTCATCGTCAATAAGAAGGTCCAAGGGATACAGTAAACATATAGTGAAGCATCGGAATTTAATACTGGTCTCACAGGAAATGTTCAAATCATAGGCAGTAAGAAGAGAAAGTCTTCTTGTACTTAAACCGGCATTGTGCCTTTTGTATTTAATTCTGATGCAATTTCTGTGTTTAGTCGTCAATAAGAAGGACTAAGGGATACAGTAAACCTAAAGTGAAGCATGGGAATCTATAACTAGTGTCACAGGAATGGCTCAAAACATAGACAGTAAGAAGAGCCATTCTTCTTGTACTTAAGTCGGCATTGTGCCTTTTGTTTTTAATTCCGATGCAATTTCTGTGTTTCATCGTCAATAGGAAGGTCCAAAAGATACAGTAAACTTATAGTGAAGCATCGGAATTTAATACAGGTCTCACAGGAAATGTTTAAAACATTGTCAGTAAGAAGAGTCAGTCTTCTTGTACTTAAGCCGGCATTGTGCATTTTGTAATAAATTCCGATGCAACTTCTGTGTTTCATCGTCAACAAGACGGTTTAGGGGATACAGTAGACATATAGTGAAGCATCGGAATATAAAACTAGTGTCACAGGAATGGTTCAAAACATGGACAGTAAGAAGAACCTGTCTTCTTGTACTTAAGTCGGCATTGTGCCTCATGTATTTAATTCCGATGCAATTTCTGTGTTACATTGCCAATAAGAAGGTCCAAGGAATACAGTAAACATATAGTGAAGCATCGGAATTTAATACTGGTCTCACAGGAAATGTTGAAAACATAGTCAGTAAGAACAGTCCCTCTTCTTGTACTTAAGTCGGCATTGTGCCTTTTGTATTTAATTCCGATGTAACTTCTGTGTTTCATCGTCAATAAGAAGGTCCAAGGGATACAGTAGACATATAGTGAAGCATCGGAATCTAAAATTGGTCTCACAGGAAATGTTCAAAACATAGACAGTAAGAAGAGTCAGTCTTCTTGTACTTAAGTCGACATTGTGCCTTTTGTTTTTAATTCCGATGCAATTTCTGTGTTTCATCATCAATAGGAAGGTCCAAAGGACACAGTAAACATATAGTAAAGCATCGGAAATTAATACTGGTCTCACAGGAAATGTTCAAAACATTGTCAGTAAGAAGAGTCAGTCTTCTTGGACTTAAGCCGGCATTGTGCCTTTTGTAATTAATTCCGATGCAACTTCTGTGTTTCATCGTCAATAAAAAGGTCCAAGGGATACAGCAAACATATAGTGAAGCATCGGAATTTAATACTGGTCTCACAGGAAATGTTCAAAACATAGTCAGTAAGAATCAGTCTTCTTGTACTTAAGTCGGCATTGCGCCTTCTGTATTTAATTCCGATGCAACTTCTGTGTTTCATAGTCAATAAGAATGTAAAAGGGATATAGTAGACATATAGTCAAGCATCGGAATCTAAAACTGGTGTCACAGGAAATGTTCAAACGTAGTCAATAGGAAGAGTCAGGCTTTTTGCACGTAAGTCGGCATTGTGGCTTTTGTATTTAATTCCGATGCAATTTCTGTGATTCGTCGTCAATAAGAAGGTCCAAGCGATACAGTAAACCTGAAATGAAGCATCCGAATCTAAAACTGGTCTCACAGGAAATGTTCAAAACATAGTCAATAAGAAGAGTCAGTCTTCTTGTACTTAAGTCGGCATTGTGCCTTATGTATTTAATTCCGATGCAATTTCTGTGTTACATTGTCAATAAGAAGGTCCAAGGGATACAGTAAACATATAGTGAAGCATCGGAATTTAATATTGGTCTCACAGGAAGTGCTCAAAACATAGTCAGTAAGAAGAGTCACTCTTCTTGTACTTACGTCGGCATTGTGCCTTTTGTATTTAAATCCGATGCAACTTCTGTGTTTCATCGTCAATAACAAGGTCCTAGGGATACAGTAGACATATAGTGAAGCATCGGAATCTAAAACTGGTCTCACAGGAAATGTTCAAAACATAGACAGTAAGAAGAGTCAGTCTTCTTGTGCTTAAGTCGACATTGTGCCTATTGTATTTAATTCCGATGTAATTTCTGTGTTTCGTCGTCAATAAGAAGGTCCAAGGGATACAGTAAACCTGAAGTGACTCATCGGAATCTATAACTAGTATCACAGGAATGGTTCAAAACATAGACAGTAAGAAGAGCCAGTTTTCTTGTACTTAAATCGGCATTGTGCCTTTTGTATTTTTTCCGATGCAATTTCTGTGTTTCATCGTCAATAAGAATGTCCAAGGGATACAGTAAACATATAGTGAAGCATCGGAATCTTAAACTGGTCTCATAGGAAATGTCCAAATCATAGTCAGTAAGAAGAGTCAGTCTTCTTGTACTTAAGTCGGCATCGTGCTTTTTGTATTTAATTCCGATGCAATTTCTGTTTTTAGTCGTCAATAAGAAGGCCCAAGGGATACAGTAAACCTGAAGTGAAGCATCGGAATCTATAACTAGTGTCACAGGAATGGTTGAAATCATAGACAGTAAGAAGAGCCTGTCTTCTTGACTTAAGTCGGCTTTGTGCCTTTTGTATTTAATTCCGATGAAATTTCTGTGTTTCGTCGTCAATAAGAAGGTCCAAGGGATACAGTAAACCTGAAGTGAAGCAACGGAATCTGTGACTAGTGTCACAGGAATGGTTCTAAACATAGACAGTGAGAAGGGCCAGTCTTCTTGTACTTAAGTCGGCATTGTAGCTTTTGTATTTAATTTCGATGCAATTTTTGTGTTTCGTCGTCTATAAGAAGGTCCAAGGGATACAGTAAACCTGAAGTGAAGCATCATTATCTATAACTAGTGTCACAGGAATGGTTCAAAGTATAGACAGTTAGAAGACGAAGACTTCTGGTACGTAAATCGGCATTGTACATTTGGTATTTAATTCCGATGCAATTTCTGTGTTTCGTCGTCAATAAGAAGGTCCAAGGGATACAGTAAACCTGAAGTGAAGCTTCGGAACCTATAACTAGTGTCTCATGAATGGTTCAAATCATAGACAGTAAGAAGAGCCAGTCTTCTTGTACTTAAGTCGGCATTGTGCCATTTGTATTTAGTTCCGATGAAATTTCTGTGTTTCGTCGTCATTAAGAAGGTCCAAGGGATACAGTAAACCTGATGTGAAGCATCGGAATCTATAACTAGTGTCACAGGAACGGTTCAAAACATAGTCAGTAAGAAGAGCCAGTCTTCTTGTACTTAAGTCCGCATTGTGCATTTTGCATTTAATTCCGAAGCAAATTTTTGTGTTTCGTCGTCAATAAGAAGGATGAAGGGATACAGTAAAATTGAAGTGAAGCATTGTAATCTATAAGTAGTGTCACAGGAATGGTTCAAAATATAGACAGTAAGAAGAGCCAGTCTTCCTGTACTTAAGTCGGCATTGTGCCTTTTGTAATTAATTCCGATGCTATTTCTGTGTTTCGTCGTCAATAAGAAGGTCCAAGGGATACAGTAAATCTGAAGTGAAGCATCGGAATCCATAACTAGTGTCAAAGGACGAGTTCAAAACATAGCCAGTAAGAAGAGACAATCTTCTTGTACGTAAGTCGGCATTGTGCCTTTTGTATTTAATTCCGATGCAATTTCTGTGTTTCGTCGTCAATAAGAAGGTCCGAGGGATACAGTAAACCAGAAGTGAAGCATCGTGATCTATAACTAGTGTCACAGGAACGGTTCAAAACATAGACAGTAAGAAGAGCTGGTCTTCTTGTACTTAAGTCGGCATTGTGCTTTTTGTATTTAATTCCGATGCAATTTCTGTGTTTTGTCGTCAATAAGAAGGTCCAAGGGATACAGTATACCTGAAGTGAAGCATCGGAATCTATAACTAGTGTCACAGGAACGGTTCAAAACATAGTCAGTAAGAAGAGCCAGTCTTCTTGTTCTTAAGTCGGCATTGTGCCTTTTGTATTTAATTCCGATGCAATTTCTGTGTTTCATCGTCAATAAGAAGGTCAGAGGGATACAGTAAACCTAAAGTGAAGCATCGGAATCTACAACTAGTGTCACAGGAATCGTTCAAAACATAGACAATAAGAGGAGTCAGTCTTCTTGTACTTAAGTCGGCATTGTGCATTTTGCATTTAATTCCGAAGCAAATTTTTGTGTTTCGTCGTCAATAAGAAGGATGAAGGGATACTGTAAAATTGAAGTGAAGCATCGTAATCTATAACTAGTGTCACAGGAATGGTTCAAACTATAGACAGTAAGAAGAGCCAGTCTTCCTGTACTTAAGTCGGCATTCTGCCTTTTGTAATTAATTCCGATGCTATTTCTGTGTTTCGTCGTCAATAAGAACGTCCAAGGGATACAGTAAATCTGAAGTGAAGCATCGGAATCCATAACTAGTGTGAATGGACGAGTTCAAAACATAGCCAGTAAGAAGAGCTAGTCTTCTTGTACTTAAGTCGGCATTGTGCCTTTTGTATTTAATTCCGAAGCAATCTCTGTGTTTCGTCGTCAATAAGAAGGTCCAAGGGATACAGTAAACATATAGTGAAGCATCGGAATTTAATACTGGTCTCACAGGAAATGTTCTAAACATTGTCAGTAAGAAGAGTCAGTCTTTTTGTACTTAAGCCGGCATTGTGCCATTTGTAATTAATTCCGATGCAACTTCTGTGTTTCATCGTCAATAAGAAGGTCCAAGGGATACAGCAGACATATAGTGAAGCATCGGAATCTAAATCTGGTCTCACAGGAAATGTTCAAACCATAGTCAGTAAGAAGAGTCAGTCTTCTTGTACTTAAGTCGGCATTGTGCCTTTTGTATTTAATTCCGATGCAATTTCTCTGTTTCGTCGTCAATAAGAAGGTCCAAGGGATACAGTAAACATATAGTGAAGCATCGGAATTTAATACTGGTCTTACAGGAAATGTTCAAAACATAGTCAGTTAGAAGAGTCAGTCTTCTTGAACTTAAGTCGGCAATGTGCCTTTTGTATTTAATTCCGTTGCAACTTCTGTGTTTCATCGTCAATAAGACGGTTTAGGGGATACAGTAGACATATACTGAAGCATCGGAATCTAAAACTATTGTCACAGGAATGGTTCAAAACATGGACAGTAAGAAGAACCAGTCTTCTTGTACTTAGGTCGGCATTGTGCCTTATGTATTTAATTCCGATGCAAATTCTGTGTTACATTGTCAATAAGAAGGTCCAAGGGATACAGTAAACATATAATGAAGCATCGGAATTTAATACTGGTCTCACAGGAAATGTTCAAAACATAGTCAGTAAGAAGAGTCGTTCTTCTTGTACTTAAGTCGGCATTGTGCCTTTTGTATTTAATTCCGATGCAACTTCTGTGTTTCATCGCCGATACGAAGGTCCAAGGGATACAGTAGACATATAGTGAAGCATTGGAATCGAAAACTGGTCTCACAGGAAATGTTCAAAACATAGACAGTAAGAAGAGTCAGTCTTCTTGTACTTACGTCGACATTGTGCCTATTGTATTTAATTCCGATGCAATTTCTGTGTTTCGTGGTCAATAAGAAGGTCCAAGGGATACAGTAAACCTGAAGTGAAGCATCTGAATCTCTAACTAGTGTCACAGGAATGGTTCAAATCATAGACAGTGAGAAGAGCCAGCCTTCTTGTACTTAAGTCGGCATTGTGGCTTTTGTATTTAATTTCGATGCAATCTCTGTGTTTCGTCGTCAACAATAAGGTCCAAGGGATACAGTAGACCTGATGTGAAGCACCTGATTCTGTAGATAGTGTTACAGGAATGGTTCTAAACATAGACAGTGAGAAGAGCCAGTCTTCTTGTACTTAAGTCGGCATTGTGGCTTTTGTATTTAATTTCGATGCAATTTATGTGTTTCGTCGTCTATAAGAAGGTCCAAAGGATACAGTACATTTACAGTGAAGCGTAATTATCTATAACTAGTGTCACAGGAATGGTTCAAAACATAGACAATAAGTGGAGTCAGTCTTCTTGTACTTAAGCCGGCATTGTGCCTTTTGTATTTAATTCCGATGCAACTTCTGTGTTTCTTCGTCAATAAGAAGGTCCAGCGGATACAGTAGATATATAGTGAACCATCGGAATTTAATACTGGTCTCACAGGAAATGTTCAAAACACAGTCAGTAAGAAGAGTAAGTCATCTTGTACTTAAGCCGGCATTGTGCGTTTTTTATTTAATTCCAATGCAACGTCTGTGTTTCATCGTCAATAAGAAGGTCCAAGGGATACAGTAGACATATAGTGAAGCATCGGAATCTAAAACTGGACTCACAGGAAATGTTCAAAGCATAGTCAGTAAGAAGAGTCAGTCTTCTTGTACTTAAGTCATCATTGTGCCTTTTGTATATAAATCCGATGCAACTTCTTTGTTTCATCGTCAACAAGAAGGTCCAAGGGATACTGTAGACATATAGTCAAGCACCGGAACTTAAAACTGGTCTCACAGGAAATGTTCAAAATATAGTCAGTAAGAAGAGTCTGTCCTCTTGTACTTAAGTCGGCATTGTGCCTTTTGAATTAAATTCCGATGCAATTTTTGTGATTCGTCGTCAATAAGAAGGTCCAAGGGTTACAGTAAACCTGAAGTGAAGCATCGGAATCTATAACTAGTGCCACAGGAATGGTTCAAAACATAGACAGTAAGAAGAGCCAGTCTTCATGTACGTAAGTCGGCATTGTCATTTTGTATTTAATTCCGATGCAATTTCTGTGTTTCGTCGTCAATAAGAAAGTCCAAGGAATACAGTAAACCTGAAGTGAAGCATCGGAATCTATAACTAGTGTCACAGGAATCATTCAAAGCAAAGGCAGTAAGAAGAGTCAGTCTTCTTGTACTTAATTCGGCATTGTGCATTTTGTATTTAATTCCGATGATATTTCTGTGATTCATCGTCAATAAGAAGGTCAGAGGGATACAGTAAACCTGAAATGAAGCATCGGAATCTGTAACTAGTGTCACAGGAATGGTTCAAAACATAGACAGTAAGAAGAGTCAGTCTTCCTCTATTTAAGTCGGCATTGTGCCTTTTGTATTTAATTCCGATGCAATATCTGTGTTTCGTCGTCAATAAGAAGTTCCAAGGGATTCAGTAAACCTGAAGTGAAGCATCGGAGTCTATAACTAGTGTCACAGGAATGGTTCAAATCATAGACAGTAAGAAGAGCCAGTCTTTTCGTACTTAAGTCGTCATTGTGCCTTTTGTATTTCTTTCCGATTCAATTTCTGTGTTTCGTCGTCAATAAGAAGGTCCAACGGAGACAGTTAATCTGAAGTGAAGCATCGGAATCTATAACTAGTGTCACAGGAATAGTTCAAAACATAGACAGTAAGAAGAGCCAGTCTTCTTGTACTTAAGTCGGCATTGTGCCTTTTGTATTTAATTCCGAAGCAATTTCTGTGTTTCGTCGTCAATAAGAAGGTCCAAGGGATACAGTAAACCTGAAGTGAAGCATGGGAATCTATAACTAGTGTCACAGGAATGGTTCAGAACATAGACAGTAAGAAGAGCCATTCTTTTTGTACTTAAGTCGGCATTGTGCCATTTGTTTTTAATTCCGATGCAATTTCTGTGTTTCATCGTCAATAAGAAGGTCCAAGGGATACAGTAAACATATAGTGAAGCATCGGAATTTAATACTGGTCTCACAGGAATTGTTGAAAACATAGTCAGTAAGAACAGTCCCTCTTCTTGTACTTAAGTCGGCATTGTGCCTTTTGTATTTAATTTCGATGCAACTTCTGTGTTTCATCGTCAATAAGAAGGTCCAAGAGATACAGTAGACATACAGTGAAGCATCGGAATCTAAAATTGGTCTCACACTAAATGTTCAAAACATAGACAGTAAGAAGAGTCAGTCTTATTGTACTTAAGTCGACATTGTGCCTATTGTATTTAATTCCGATGCAATTTCTGTATTTCGTCGTTAATAAGAAGGTCCAAGGGATACAGTAAACCGGAAGTGACTCATCGGATTCCATAACTAGTATCACAGGAATGGTTCAAAACATAGACAGTAAGATGAGCCAGTATTCTTGTACTTAAGTCAGCAATGTGCCTTTTGTATTTTTTTCCGAAGCAATTTCTGTGTTTCAGCGTCAATAAAAATGTCCAAGGGATACAGTAAACATATAGTAAAGCATCGGAATTTAATACTGGTCTCACAGGAATTGTTCAAAACATTGTCAGTAAGAAGAGTCAGTCTTGTTGTACTTATGTCGGCATTGCGCCTTCTGTATTTAATTCCGATGCAACTTCTGTGTTTCATAATCAATAAGAATGGAAAAAGGGATATAGTAGACGTATAGTCAAGCATCGGAATCTATAACTGGTGTCACAGGAAATGTTCAAACGTAGTCAATAAGAAGAGTCAGGCTTCTTGTACTTAAGTCGGCATTGTGCCTTTTGTATTTAATTCCGATGCAATTTCTGTGTTTAGTCGTCAATAAGAAGGTCCAAGAGATACAGTAGACCTGAAGTGAGGCATCGGAATCTATAACTAGTGTCACAGGAATGGTTTAAAACATAGACAGTAAGAAGAGCCAGTCTTCTTGTACTTAATTCGGCATTGTGCCTTTTGTATTTAATTCCGATGCAATTTCTGTGTTTCATCGTCAACAGCAAGGTCCAAGGGATACAGTAGACATATAGTGAAGCATCGGAATCTAAAACTGGACTCACAGGAAATGTTCAAAACATAGTCAGTAAGAAGAATCAGTCTTTTGTACTTAAGTCGGCATTGTGCCTTTGTATTTAATTCCGATGCAATCTCTGTGTTTCGTCGTCAATTATAAGGTCCAAGGGATACAGTAGACCTGATGTGAAGCATCTGATTCTATAACTAGTGTCACAGGAATGGTTAAGACATAGACAGTAAGAAGAGCCACTTTTCCTGTACTTAAGTCGGCATTGTGCCTTTTGTATTTAATTCCGATGGAATTTCTGTGTTTCATCGTCAATAAGAAGGTCGAAGGGATACAGTAAACATATAGTAAAGCATCGGAATTTAATACTGGTCTCACAGGAAATGTTCAAAACATAGTCAGTTACAAGAGTCAGTCTTCTTGAACTTAAGTCGGCAATGTGCCTTTTGTACTTAATTCCGATGCAACTTCTGTGTTTCATCGTCATTAAGACGGTTTAGGGGAAACAGTAGACATATAGTTAAGCATCGGAATCTAAAACTAGTGTGACAGGAATGGTTCAAAACATGGACATTAAGAAGAGCCAGTCTTCTTGTACTTAAGTCGGCATTGTGCCTTATGTATGTAATTCCGATGCAATTTCTGTGTTACATTGTCAATAAGAAGGTCCAAGGGATACAGTAAACATATAGTGAAGCATCGGAATTTAATATTGGTCTCAAAGGAAATGTTCAAATCATAGTCAGTAAGAAGAGTCACTCTTCTTGTACTTAAGTCGGCATTGTGCCTTTTGTATTTAAATCCGATGCAACTTCTGTCTTTCATCGTCAATAACAAGGTCCAAGGGATACAGTAGACATATAGTGAAGCATCGGAATCTAAAACTGGTCTCACAGGAAATGTTCAAAACATAGACAGTAAGAAGAGTCAGTCTTCTTGTACTTAAGTCGACATTGTGCCTATTGTATTTAATGCCGATGCAATTTCTGTGTTTCGTCGTCAATAAGAAGGTCCAAGGGATACAGTAAACCTGAAGTGACTCATCGGAATCTATAACTAGTATCACAGGAATGGTTCAAAACATAGACAGTAAGAAGAGCCAGTCTTCTTGTACTTAAGTCGGCATTGTGCCTTTTGTATTTTTTCCGATGCAATTTCTGTGTATCATCGTCAATAAGAATGTCCAAGGGATACAGTAAACATATAGTCAAGCATCGGAATCTAAAACTGGTCTCATAGGAAATGTTCAAAACATAGTCAGTTACAAGAGTCAGTCTTCTTGTACTTAAGTCGGCATTGTGCCTTTTGTATTTAATTCCGATTCAATTTCTGTGTTTCGTCGTCAATAAGAAAGTCCATGGGATACAGTAAACCAGAAGTGAAGCATCTGAATCTATCACTAGTGTCACAGGAATGGTTCAAAACATAGACAGTAAGAAAAACCAGTCCTCCTGTACTTGTCGACATTGTGCCTTTTGTATTTAATTCCGATGCAATTTCTGTGTTTCGTCGTCAATGAGAAGGTCCAAGGGTTACATTAAACCTGAAGTGAAGCATCGGAATCTATAACTAGTGTCACAGGAATGGTTCAAATCATAGACAGTAAGGAGAGCAAGCCTTCTCGTACTTAAGTCGGCATCGTGCTTTTTATATTTAATTCCGATGCAATTTCTGTGTTTCGTCGTCAATAGGATGGTCCAAGGGATACAGTAAACCTGAAGTGAAGCATCGGAATCTGTAACTAGTGTCACAGGAATTGTTCTAAACATAGACAGTGAGAAGAGCCAGTCTTCTTGTACTTAAGTCGGCATTGTGGCTTTTGTATTTAATTTCGATGCAATTTATGTGTTTCGTCGTCTATAAGAAGGTCCAAGGGATACAGTAAACCTAAAGTGAAGCATCATTATCTATAACTAGTGTCACAGGAATGGTTCAAAGTATAGACAGTTAGAAGACCCAGTCTTCTGGTACTTAATTCGGCATTGTACCTTTGGTATTTAATTCCGATGCAATTTCTGTGTTTCGTCGTCAATAGGAAGGTCCAAGGGATACAGTAAACCTGAAGTGTAGCTTCGGAACCTATAACTAGTGTCTCATGAATGGTTCAAATCATAGACAGTAAGAAGAGCCAGTCTTCTTGTACTTAAGTCGGCATTGTGCCTTTTGTATTTAATTCCGATGAAATTTCTGTGTTTCGTCGTCATTAAGAAGGTCCAAGGGATACAGTAAACCTGAAGTGAAGCATCGGAATCTATAACTAGTGTCACAGGAATGGTTCAAAACATAGTCAGTAAGAAGAGCCAGTCTTCTTGTACTTAAGTCGGCATTGTGCCTTTTGTATTTAATTCCGAAGCAATCTCTGTGTTTCGTCGTCAATAAGAAGGTCCAAGGGATACAGTAAACATATAGTGAAGCATCGGAATTTAATACTGGTCTCACAGGGAATTATTAAAACATTGTCAGTAAGAAGAGTCAGTCTTCTTGTACTTAAGCCGGCATTGTGCCTTTTGTAATTAATTCCGATGCAACTTCTGTGTTTCATCGTCAATAAGAAGGTCCAAGGGATACAGCAGACATATAGTGAAGCATCGGAATCGAAAACTGGTCTCACAGGAAATGTTCAAAACATAGTCAGTAAGAAGAGTCAGTCTTCTTGTACTTAAGTCGGCATTGTGCCTTTTGTATTTAATTCCGATGCAATTTCTCTGTTTCGTCGTCAATAAGAAGGACCAAGTGATACAGTAAACCTGAACTGAAGCATCCGAATCTAAAACTGGTCTCACTGGAAATGTTCCAAACATTGTCAGTAAGAAGAACCACTCTTCTTGTACTTAAGTCAGCATTGTGCCTTTTGTACTTCATTCCGATGCAATTTCTGTTTCCATCGTCAATAAGAAGGTCCAAGGGATACAGTAAACATATAGTGAAGCATCGGAATTTAATACTGGTCTCACAGGAAATGTTCAAAACATAGTCAGTTAGAAGAGTCAGTCTTCTTGAAGTTAAGTCGGCAATGTGCCTTTTGTATTTAATTCCGTTGCAACTTCTGTGTTTCATCGTCAATAAGACGGTTTAGGGGATACAGTAGACATATACTGAAGCATCGGAATCTAAATCTAGTGTCACAGGAATGGTTCACAACATGGACAGTAAGAAGAACCAGTCTTCTTGTACTTAGGTCGCCATTGTGCCTTATGTATTTAATTCCGATGCAATTTCTGTGATACATTGGCGATAAGAAGGTCCAAGGGATATAGTAAACATATAGTGAAGCATCGGAATTTAATACTGGTCTCACAGGAAATGTTCAAAACATAATCAGTAAGAAGAGTCATTCTTCTTGTACTTAAGTCGGCATTGTGCATTTTGTATTTAATTCCGATGCAACTTCTGTGTTTCATCGTCAATACGAAGGTCCAAGCGGTACAGTAGACATATAGTGAAGCATTGGAATCTAAAACTGGTCTCACAGGAAATGTTCAAAGCATAGACAGTAAGAAGAGTCAGTCTTCTTGTACTTACGTCGACATTGTGCCTATTGTATTTAATTCCGATGCATTTTCTGAGTTTCGTCGTCAATAAGAAGGTCCAAGGGATACAGTAAACCTGAAGTGAAGCATCTGAATTTATAACTAGTGTCACAGGAATGGTTCAAAGCATCGACAGTAAGAAAAACCAGTCCTCCTGTACTTGTCGGCATTGTGCCTCTTGTATTAAATTCCGATGCAATTTCTGTGTTTCGTCGTCAATAAGAAGGTCCAAGGGTTACATTAAACCTGAAGTGAAGCGTCGGAATCTATAAGTAGTGTTACAGGAATGGTTCAAATCATAGACAGTAAGAAGAGCCAGCCTTCTTGTACTTAAGTCGGCATTGTGCTTTTGTATTTAATTCAGATGCAATCTCTGTGTTTCGTCGTCAATAATAAGGTCCAAGGCATACAGTAGACCTGATGTGAAGCATCTGATTCTATAAATAGTGTCACAGGAATGGTTAAAACATAGACAGTAAGAAGAGCCACTCTTCTTGTACTTAAGTCGGCATTGTGGCTTTTGTATTTAATTCGATGCAATTTATGTGTTTCGTCGTCTATAAGAAGGTCCAAAGGATACAGTAAATTTAAAGTGAAGCATACTTATCTATAACTAGTGTCACAGGAATGGTTCAAAACATAGACAATAAGTGGAGTCAGTCCTCTTGTACTTAAGTCGGCATTGTACATTTTGTATATAATCCGATGCAATTTCTGTGTTTCGTCGTCAATAAGAAGGATGAATGGATACAGTAAACTTGAAGTGAAGCATCTAAATCTATAACTAGTGACACAGGAATGGTTCAAAATATACACAGTAAGAAGAGCCAGTCTTCCTGTACTTAAGTCGGCATTGTGCTTTTTGTATTTATTTCCGATGCTATTTCTGTGTCTCGTCGTCAATAAGAAGGTCAAAGGGATACAGTAAATCTGAAGTGAAGCATCGGAATCCATAACTAGTGTCAAAGGAATAGTTCAAAACAGAGCCAGTAAGAAGAGCCAATCTTCTTGTACGTAAGTCGGCATTGTGCCTTTTGTATTTAATTTCGATGCAATTTCTGTGTTTCGCCGTCAATAAGAAGGTCCGAGGGATACAGTAAACCTGAAGTTAAGCATCGGGATCTATAACTAGTGTCACAGGAACGGTTCAAAACATAGACATTTTGAAGAGCTAGTCTTCTTGTACTTAAGTCGGCATTGTGCCTTTTGTTTTTAATTCCGATGCAATTTCTGTGTTTTGTCGTCAATAAGAAGGTCCAAGGGATACAGCATACCTGAAGTGAAGCATCGGAATCTATAACTAGCGTCACAGGAATGGTTCAAAACATAGAATGTAAGAAGGGCCAGTCTTCTTGTACTTAAGTCGGCATTGTGCCTTTTGTATTTAATTCCGAAGCAATTTCTGTGTTTTGTCGTCAATAAGAAGGTCCAAGGGATACAGTATACCTGAAGTGAAGCATCTGAATCTATAACTAGTGTCACAGGAATGGTTCAAAGCATAGACAGTAAGAAAAACCAGTCCTCCTGTACTTGTCGGCATTGTGCCTTTTGTATTTAATTCCGATGCAATTTCTGTGTTTCGTCGTTAATAAGAAGGTCCAAGGGATACAGTAAACCTGAAGTGAAGCATCGGAATCTGTAACTAGTGTCACAGGAATGGTTCTAAACATAAACAGTGAGAAGAGCCAGTCTTCTTGTACTTAAGTCGGCATTGTGGCTTTTGTATTTAATTTCGATGCAATTTATGTGTTTCGTCGTCTATAAGAAGGTCCAAGGGATACAGTAAATTTAAAGTGAAGCACGATTATTTATAACTAGTGCCACAGGAATGGTTCAAAACATAGACAATAAGAGGAGTCAGTCTTCTTGTACTTAAGTCGGCATTGTGCATTTTGTATTTAATCCGATGCAATTTCTGTGTTTCGTCGTCTATAAGAAGGATGAAGGGATACAGTAAACTTGAAGTGAAGCATCGGAATCTATAACTAGTGTCACAGGAATGGTTCAAAATATACACAGTAAGAAGAGCCAGTCTTCCTGTACTTAAGTCGGCATTGTGCTTTTTGTATTTAATTCCGATGCTATTTCTGTGTTTCGTCGTCAATAAGAAGGTCGAAGGGATACAGTAAATCCGAAGTGAAGCATCGGAATCCATAACTAGTGTGAAAGGAATAGTTCAAAACAGAGCCTAGTAAGAAGAGCCAATCTTCTTGTACGTAAGTCGGCATTGTGCCTTTTGTATTTAATTCCGATGCAATTTCTGTGTTTCGTCGTCAATAAGAAGGTCCGAGGGATACAGTAAACCTGAAGTGAAGCATCGGAATCTATAACTAGCGTCAAAGGAATGGTTCAAAACATAGACAGTAAGAAGAGCCAGTCTTCTTGTACTTAAGTCGGCATTGTGCCTTTTGTATTTAATTCCGAAGCAATCTCTGAGTTTCGTCGTCAATAAGAAGGTCCAAGGGGTACAGTATACCTTAAGTGAAGCATCGGAATCTATAACTAGTGTCACAGAAATAGTTCAAAACATAGACAGTAAGAAAAGCCACTCTTCTTGTTCTTAAGTCGGCATTGTGCCTTTTGTATTTAATTCCGATGCAATTTCTGTGTTTCATCGTCAATAAGAAGGTCCAAGGGATAAAGTAAACATATAGGGAAGCATCGGAATTTAATACTGGTCTCACAGGAAATGTTCAAAACATAGTCAGTAAGAAGAGGCAGTCTTCCTGTACTTAAGTCGGCATTGTGCCTTTTGTATTTAATTCCGATGCAATATCTGTGTTTCGTCGTCAATAAGAATGTCCAAGGGATACAGCATACCTGAAGTGAAGCATCGGAATCTATAACTAGTGTCACAGGAATGGTTCAAAACATAGACAGTGAGAGGAGCCACTCTTCTTGTAGTTAAGTCTGCATTGTGCCTTTTGTATTTAATTCCGATGCAATTTCTGTGTTTCATCGTCAATAAGAAGGTCCAGAGATACAGTAAACATATAGTGAAGCATTGGAATTTAATACTGGTCTCACAGGAAATGTTCAAAACATAGTCAGTAAGAAGAGTCAGTCTTCTTGTACTTAAGCCGGCATTGTGCATTTTGTATTTAATTCCGATGCAACTTCTGTGTTTCATCGTCAATAAGAAGGTCCAAGGGATGCAGTAGAAGTGTAGTGAAGCATCGGAATCTAAAAGTGGTCTCACAGGAAATGTTCAAACATAGTCAGTAAGATGAGTCAGTCTTCTTGTACATAAGTCGGCATTGTGGTTTTGTATGTAATTCCGATGCATGTTCTGTGTTTCGTCGTCAATAAGAAGGATGAAGGGATACAGTAAACTTGAAGTGAAGCATCGGAATCTATAACTAGTGTCACAGGAATGTTTCAAAACATAGACAGTAAGAATAGCCAGTCTTCCTGTACTTGTCGGCATTGTGCCTTTTGTATTTAATTCCGATGCAATCTCTGTGTTTCGTCGTCAATAATAAGGTCCAAGGGATACAGTAGACCTGATGTGAAGCATCTGATTCTATAAATAGCGTCACAGGAATGGTTAAAACATAGACAGTAAGAAGATCCACTCTTCTTGTACTTAAGTCGGCATTGTGCCTTTTGTACTTAATTCCGATGCAATTTCTGTGTTTCATCGTCAATAAGAAGGTCCAAGGGATACAGTAAACATATAGTCAAGCATCGGAATTTAATACTGGTCTCACAGGAAATGTTCAAAACTTAGTCAGTTAGAAGAGTCACTCTTCTTGAACTTAAGTCGGCAATGTGCCTTCTGTATTTAATTCCGTTGTAACTTCTGTGTTTCATCGTCAATAAGACGGTTTAGGGGATACAGTAGACATATAGTGAAGCATCGGAATCTAAAACTAGTGTCACAGGAATGGTTCAAAACATGGACAGAAAGAAGAACCAGTCTTCTTGTACTTAAGTCGGCATTGTGCCTTATGTATTTAATTCCGATGCAATTTCTGTGTTACATTGTCAATAAGAAGGTCCAAGGGATACAGTAAACATATAGTGAAGCATCGGAATTTAATACAGGTCTCACAGGAAATGTTCAAAACATAGTCAGTAAGAGGAGTCATTCTTCTTGTACTTAAGTCGGCACTGTGCCTTTTGTATTTAATTCCGATGCAAATTCTGTGTTCCATCGTCAATACGAAGGTCCAAGGGATACAGTAGACATATAGTGATGCATCGGAATCTAAAACTGGTCTCACAGGAAATGTTCAAAACATAGTCAGTAAGAAGAGTCAGTTTTCTTGTACTTAAGTCGACATTGTGCCTATTGTATTTAATTCCGATGCAATATCTGTGTTTCGTCGTCAATAAGAAGGTCCATGGGATACAGTAAAATTGAAGCGAAGCATCTGAATCTATAACTAGTGACACAGGAATGGTTCAAAACATAGACAGTAAGAAAAACCAGTCCTACTGTACTTGTTGGCATTGTGCCCTTTTGTATTTAATTCGGATGAAATTTCTGTGTTTCGTCGTCAATAAGAATGTCCAAGGGTTACATTAAACCTGAAGTGAAGCATCGGAATCTATAACTAGTGTCACAGGAATGGTTCAAATCATAGACAGTAAGAAGAGCCAGCCTTCCTGTACTTAAGTCGGCATTGTGCTTTTTGTATTTAATTCCGATGCAATTTCTGTTTTTAGTCGTCAATACGAAGGTCCAAGGGATACAGTAAACCTGAAGTGAAGCATCGGAATCCATAGTTAGTGTCACAGGAATGGTTCAAATGATAGACAGTAAGAAGAGCCAGTCTTCTTGACTTAAGTCGGCATTGTGCCTTTGTATTTAATTCCGATGCAATTTCTGTGTTTCGTCGTCAATAAGAAGGTCCAAGGGATACAGTAAACCTGAAGTGAAGCATCGGAATCTGTAACTAGTGTCACAGGAATGGTTCTAAACATAGACAGTGAGAAGAGCCAGTCTTCTTGTACTTAAGACGGCATTGTGCATTTTGTATTTAATCCGATGCAATTTCTGTGTTTCGTCGTCAATAAGAAAGATGAAGGGATACAGTAAACTTGATGTGAAGCATCGGAATCTATAACTAGTGTCACAGGAATGGTTCAAAATATACACAGTAAGAAGAGCCAGTCTTCCTGTACTTAAGTCCTCATTGTGCTTTTTGTATTTAATTCCGATGCTATTTCTGTGTTTCGTCGTCAATAAGAAGGTCCAAGGGATACAGTAAATCTGAAGTGAAGAATCGGAATCCATAACTAGTGTCAATGGAATAGTTCAAAACAGAGCCAGTAAGAAGGGCCAATCTTCCAGTACATAAGTCGGCATTGTGCCTTTTCTATTTAATTCCGATGCAATTTCTGTGTTTCGTCGTCAATAAGAAGGTCCGAGGGATACAGTAAACCTGAAGTGAAGCATCGGGATCTATAACTAGTGTTACAGGAACGGTTCAAAACATAGACATTAAGAAGAGCTAGTCTTCTTGTACTTAAGTCGGCATTGTGCCTTTTGTATTTAATTCCGATGCAATTTCTGTGTTTCGTCGTCAATAAGAAGGTCCAAGGGATACAGTAGAAATATAGTGAAGCATCGGAATCTATAACTGGTCTCACAGGAAATGATCAAACATAGTCAGTAAGAAGACTCAGTCTTCTTGTACTTAAGTCTGCATTGTGGTTTTGTATTTAATTGCGATGCATGTTCTGTGTTTCGTCGTCAATAAGAAGGACCAAGGGATACAGTAAACATGAAGTGAGGCATCGGAATCTATAACTAGTGTCACAGGAATGGTTCAAAACATAGACAGTAAGAAGAGCTAGTCCTCTTGTACTTAAGTCGGCATTGTGCTTTTTGTATTTAATTCCGATGCATATTCTGTGTTTCATCGTCAATAAGAAGGTCCAAGGGATACAATAAACTTATAGTGAAGCATCGGAATCAAAAACTGGTCTCACGGTAAATGTTCAAAGCATAGTCAGTAAGAAGAGTCAGTCTATTTGTACTTAAGTCGGCATTGTGCCTTTTGTATTTAATTCCGATTCAATTTCTGTGTTTTGTCGTCAATCAGAAAGTCCACGGGATACAGTAAACCTGAAATGAAGCACCGGAATCTATAACTAGTGTCACCGGAATGGTTCAAAACATAGACAGTAAGAAGAGCCAGTCTTCTTGTACTTAAGTAGGCATTGTGGCTTTTGAATTTAATCCGATGCAAGTTCTGTGTTTCGTCGTCAATAAGAAGGTCCAACGGATACAGTAAACCTGAAGTGAAGCATCGGAATCTATAACTAGTGTCACAGGAATTGTTCAAAAGCATAGACAGTAAGAAGAGTCAGTCTTCTTGTACTTAAATCGGCATTGTACCTTTTGTATATAACTCCGATGCAATTTCTGTGTTTCGTCGTCAATACGAAGGTCCAAGGGATATAGTATACCTGAAGTGAAGCTTCGGAATCTATAACTAGTGTGTCAGGAATGGTTCAAATCATCGACAGTAAGAAGAGCCAGTCTTCTTGTACTTAAGTCGGCATTGTACCTTTTGTATTTAATTCCGATGAAATTTTTGTGTTTCGTCGTCAATAAGAAGGTCCAAGGGATACAGTAAACTTGAAGTGAAGCATAGAAATCTGTAACTAGTGTCACAGGAATGTTTCAAAACATAGACAGTAAGAAGAGCCAGTCTTCTTGTACTTAAGTCGGCATTGTGCCTTTTGTATTTAATCCGATGCAATTTTTGTGTTTCATCGTCAATAAGAAGGTCCAAGGGATACAGTAGAAGTATAGTGAAGCATCGGAATCTAAAACTGGTCTCACAGGAAATGTTCAAACATAGTCAGTAAGAACAGTCAGTCTTCTTGTACTTAAGTCGGCATTGTGGCTTTTGTATTTAATTTCGATGCAATTTGTGTGTCTCGTCGTATATAAGAAGGTCCAAGGGATACAGTAAATTTAAAGTGAAGCACAATTATCTATAACTAGTGTCACAGGAATGGTTCAAAACATAGATAATAAGAGGAGTCAGTCTTCTTGTACTTAAGTCGGCATTGTGCATTTTGTATTTAATCCGATGCAATTTCTGTGTTTCATCGTCGATAAGAAGGTCCAAGGGATACAGTAGAAGTATAGTGAAGCATCGGAATCTAAAACTGGTCTCACAGGAAATGTTCAAAACATAGTCAGTTAGAAGAGTCAGTCTTCTTGAAGTTAAGTCGGCAATGTGCCTTTTGTATTTAATTCCGTTGCAACTTCTGTGTTTCATCGTCAATAAGACGGGTTAGGGGATACAGTAGACATATAGTGAAGCATCGGAATCTAAAACTTGTGTCACAGGAATGGTTCAAAACATGAACAGTAAGAAGAACCAGTCTTCTTGTACTTAAGTCGGCATTGTGCCTTATGTATTTAATCCGATGCAATTTCTGTGGTTCATCGTCAATAAGAAGGTCCAAGGGATACAGTAGAAGTATAGTGAAGCATCGGAATCTAAAACTGGTCTCACAGGAAATGTTCAAACATAGTCAGTAAGAAGAGTCAGTCTTCTTGTACTTAAGTCGGCATTGTGGTTTTGTATTTAATTCCGATGCATCTTCTGTGTTTCATCGTCAATAAGAAGGTCCAAGGGATACAGTAGAAGTATAGTGAAGCATCGGAATCTAAAACTGGTCTCACAGGAAATATTCAAACATAGTCAGTAAGAAGAGTCAGTCTTCTTGTACTTAAGTCGGCATTGTGCATTTTGTATTTAATCCGATGCAATTTCTGTGTTTCGTCGTCAATAAGAAGGATGAAGGGATACAGTAAACCTGAAATGAAGCACCGGAATCTATAACTAGTGTCACCGGAATGGTTCAAAACATAGACAGTAAGAAGAGCCAGTCCTCTTGTACTTAAGTAGGCATTGTGGCTTTTGAATTTAATTACGATGCAAGTTCTGTGTTTCGTCGTCAATAAGAAGGTCCAAGGGATACAGTAAACCTGAAGTGAAGCATCGGAATCTATAACTAGTGTCTCAGGAATTGTTCAAAAGCATAGACAGTAAGAAGAGACAGTCTACTTGTACTTAAATCGGCATTGTACCTTTTGTATATAACTCCGATGCAATTTCTGTGTTTCGTCGTCAATACGAAGGTCCAAGGGATATAGTATACCTGAAGTGAAACTTCGGAATCTATAACTAGTGTCTCAGGAATGGTTCAAATCATCGACAGTAAGAAGAGCCAGTCTTCTTGTACTTAAGTCGGCATTGTACCTTTTGTATTTAATTCCGATGAAATTTTTGTGTTTCGTCGTCATTAAGAAGGTCCAAGGGATACAGTAAACTTGAAGTGAAGCATAGGAATCTGTAACTAGTGTCACAGGAATGGTTCAAAACATAGAGAGTAAGAAGAGCCAGTCTTCTTGTACTTAAGTCGGCATTGTGCCTTTTGTATTTAATCCGATGCAATTTCTGTGTTTCATCGTCAATAAGAAGGTCCAAGGGATACAGTAGAAGTATAGTGAACCATCGGAATCTAAAACTGGTCTCACAGGAAATGTTCAAACATAGTCAGTAAGAAGAGTCAGTCTTCTTGTACTTAAGTCGGCATTGTGGTTTTGTATTTAATTCCGATGCTATTTCTGTGTTTCATCATCAATAAGAAGGTCAGAGGGATACAGTAAACCTGAAGTGAAGCATCGGAATCTATAACTAGTGTCACAGGAATGGTTCAAAACATAGACAGTAAGAAAAACCAGTCCTCCTGTACTTGTCGGCAATTTGCCTTTTGTATTTAATTCCGATGGAATTTCTGTGTTTCGTCGTCAATAAGAAGGTCCAAGGGTTACATTAAACCTGAAGTGAAGCATCGGAATCTATAACTAGTGCCACAGGAATGGTTCAAATCATAGACAGTAAGAAGAGCCAGCCTTCTTGTACTTAAGTCGGCATTGTGCTTTTTGTATTTAATTCCGATGCAATTTCTGTTTTTAGTCGTCAATGAGAAGGTCCAAGGGATACAGTAGTCCTGAAGTGAACCATCGGAATCCATAACTAGTGTCACAGGAATGGTTCAAATCATAGACAGTAAGAAGAGCCAGTCTTCTTGACTTAAGTCGGCATTGTGCCTTTTGTATTTAATTCCGATGCAATTTCTGTGATTCGTCGTCAATAAGAAGGTCCAAGGGTTACATTAAACCTGAAGTGAAGCATCGGAATCTATAACTAGTGTCACAGGAATGGTTCAAATCATAGACAGTAAGAAGAGCCAG
The DNA here is from genome assembly GCF_021461385.2 of Schistocerca piceifrons. Taxonomy (NCBI): domain Eukaryota; kingdom Metazoa; phylum Arthropoda; class Insecta; order Orthoptera; family Acrididae; genus Schistocerca; species Schistocerca piceifrons. The sequence goes on from NW_025728257.1 coordinate 1,185,420, forward strand.
CCTTCTTGTACTTAAGTCGGCATTGTGCTTTTTGTATTTAATTCCGATGCAATTTCTGTTTTTAGTCGTCAATGAGAAGGTCCAAGGGATTCAGTAATCCTGAAGTGAAGCATCGGAATCAATAACTAGTGTCGCAGGAATGGTTCAAATCATAGACAGTAAGAAGAGCAAGTCTTCTTGACTTAAGTCGGCATTGTGCATTTTGTATTTAATCCGATGCAATTTCTGTGTTTCGTCGTCAATAAGAAGGATGAAGGGATACAGTAAACTTGAAGTGAAGCATCGGAATCTATAACTAGTGTCACAGGAATGGTTCAAAATATACAGATTAAGAAGAGCCAGTCTTCCTGTACTTAAGTCCTCATTGTGCTTTTTGTATTTAATCCCGATGCTATTTCTGTGTTTCGTCGTCAATAAGGAGGTCCAAGGGATACAGTAAATCTGAAGTGAAGCATCGGAATCCATAACTAGTGTCAAAGGAATAGTTCAAAACAGAGCCAGTTAGAAGAGCCAATCTTCTAGTACATAAGTCGGCATTGTGCCTTTTGTATTTAATTCCGATGCAATTTCTGTGTTTCGTCGTCAATAAGAAGGTCCGAGGGATACAGTAAACCTGAAGTGCAGCATCGGGATCTATAACTAGTGTCACAGGAATGGTTCAAAACATAGACAGTAAGAATAGCCAGTCTTCCTGTACTTTTCGGCATTGTGCCTTTTGTATTTAATTCCGATGCAATCTCTGTGTTTCGTCGTCAATAATAAGGTCCAAGGGATACAGTAGACCTGATGTGAAGCATCTGATTCTATAAATAGTGTCACAGGAATGGTTAAAACATAGACAGTAAGAAGATCCACTCTTCTTGTACTTATGTCAGCATTGTGCCTTTTGTACTTAATTCCGATGCAATTTCTGTGTTTCATCGTCAATAAGAATGTCCAAGGGATACACTAAACATATAGTGAAACATCGGAATATAATACTGGTCTCACAGGAAATGTTCAAAACATAGTCAGTTAGAAGAGTCAGTCTTCTTGAAGTTAAGTCGGCAATGTGCCTTTTGTATTTAATTCCGTTGCAACTTCTGTGTTTCATCGTCAATAAGACGGGTTAGGGGATACAGTAGACATATTGTGAAGCATCGGAATCTAAAACTTGTGTCACAGGAATGGTTCAAAACATGGACAGGAAGATGAACCAGTCTTCTTGTACTTAAGCCGGCATTGTGCCTTATGTATTTAATTCCGATGCAATTTCTGTGTTACATTGTCAATAAGAAGGTCCAAGGGATACAGTAAACATATAGTGAAGCATCGGAATTTAATACAGGTCTCACTGGAATTGTTCAAAACATAGTCACTAAGAGGAGTCATTCTTCTTGTACTTAAGTCGGCATTGTGCTTTTGTATTTAATTCCGATGCAAATTCTGTGTTTCATCGTCAATACGAAGGTCCAAGGGATACAGTAGACATATAGTGAAGCATCGGAATCTAAAACTGGTCTCACAGGAAATGTTCAAAACATAGACAGTAAGAAGAGTCAGTCTTCTTGTACTAAGTCGACATTGTGCCTATTGTATTTAATTCCGATGCAATTTCTGTGTTTCGTCGTTAATAAGAATGTCCAAGGGATACTGTAAAATTGAAGCGAAGCATCTGAATCTATAACTAGTGTCACAGGAATGGTTCAAAACATAGACAGTAAGAAATACCAGTCCTCCTGTACTTGTCGGCAATTTGCCTTTTGTATTTAATTCCGATGGAATTTCTGTGTTTCGTCGTCAATAAGAAGGTCCAAGGGTTACATTAAACCTGAAGTGAAGCATCGGAATCTATAACTAGTGCCACAGGAATGGTTCAAATCATAGACAGTAAGAAGAGCCAGCCTTCTTGTACTTAAGTCGGCATTGTGCTTTTTGTATTTAATTCCGATGCAATATCTGTTTTTAGTCGTCAATGAGAAGGTCCAAGGGATACAGTAGACCTGAAGTGAAGCATCGGAATCCATAACTAGTGTCACAGGAATGGTTCAAATCATAGACAGTAAGAAGAGCCAGTCTTCTTGACTTAAGTCGGCATTGTGCCTTTTGTATTTAATTCCGATGCAATTTCTGTGATTCAACGTCAATAAGAAGGTCCAAGGGTTACATTAAACCTGAAGTGAAGCATCGGAATCTATAACTAGTGTCACAGGAATGGTTCAAATCATAGACAGTAAGAAGAGCCAGCCTTCTTGTACTTAAGTCGGCATTGTGCTTTTTGTATTTAATTCCGATGCAATTTCTGTTTTTAGTCGTCAATGAGAAGGTCCAAGGGATTCAGTAAACCTGAAGTGAAGCATCGGAATCCATAACTAGTGTCACAGGAATGGTTCAAATCATAGACAGTAAGAAGAGCAAGTCTTCTTGACTTAAGTCGGCATTGTGCATTTTGTATTTAATCCGATGCAATTTCTGTGTTTCGTCGTCAATAAGAAGGATGAAGGGATACAGTAAACTTGAAGTGAAGCATCGGAATCTATAACTAGTGTCACAGGAATGGTTCAAAATATACACATTAAGAAGAGGAGTCTTCCTGTACTTAAGTCCTCATTGTGCTTTTTGTATTTAATCCCGATGCTATTTCTGTGTTTCGTCGGCAATAAGGAGGTCCAAGGGATACAGTAAATCTGAAGTGAAGCATCGGAATCCATAACTAGTGTCAAAGGAATAGTTCAAAACAGAGCCAGTAAGAAGAGCCAATCTTCTAGTACATAAGTCGGCATTGTGCCTTTGTATTTAATTCGGATGCAATTTCTGTGTTTCGTCGTCAATAAGAAGGTCCGAGGGATACAGTAAACCTGAAGTGAAGCATCGGGATCTATAACTAGTGTCACAGGAATGGTTCAAAACATAGACAGTAAGAAGAGCCAGTCCTCTTGTACTTAAGTCGGCATTGTGCTTTTTGTATTTAATTCCGATGCAAATTCTGTGTTTCATCGTCAATAGGAAGGTCCAAGGGATACAATAAACTTATAGTGAAGCATCGGAATCTAAAACTGGTCTCACAGTAAATGTTCAAAGCATAGTCAGTAAGAAGAGTCAGTCTTTTTGTACTTAAGTCGGCATTGTGCCTTTTGTATTTAATTCCCATTCAATTTCTGTGTTTTGTCGTCAATCAGAAAGTCCACGGGATACAGTAAACCTGAAATGAAGCACCGGAATCTATAACTAGTGTCACCGGAATGGTTCAAAACATAGACAGTATGAAGAGCCAGTCTTCTTGTACTTAAGTAGGCATTGTGGCTTTTGAATTTAATTCCGATGCAAGTTCTGTGTTTCGTCGTCAATAAAAAGGTCCAAGGGATACAGTAAACCTGAAGTGAAGCATCGGAATCTATAACTAGTGTCACAGGAATGGTTCAAAACATAGACAGTAAGAACAGCCAGTCTTCTTGTACTTAAGTCGGCATTGTACCTTTTGTATTTAATTCCGATGAAATTTTTGTGTTTCGTCGTCAATAAGAAGGTCCAAGGGATATAGTTAACCTGAAGTGAAGCTTCGGAATCTATAACTAGTGTCTCAGGAATGGTTCAAATCATCGGCAGTAAGAAGAGCCAGTCTTCATGTACTTAAGTCGGCATTGTACCTTTTGTATTTAATTCCGATGAAATTTTTGTGTTTCGTCGTCAATAAGAAGGTCCAAGGGATACAGTAAACATATAGTGAAACATCGGAATTTAATACTGGTCTCACAGGGAATGTTCAAAACATAGTCAGTTAGAAGAGTCAGTCTTCTTGAAGTTAAGTCGGCAATGTGCCTTTTGTATTTAATTCCGATGCAAATTCTGTGTTTCTCGTCAATACGAAGGTCCAAGGGATACAGTAGACATATAATGAAGCATCGGAATCTAAAACTGGTCTCACAGGAAACTTTCAAAACATAGACAGTAAGAAGAGTCAGTCTTCTTGTACTTAAGTCGACATTGTGCCTATTGTATTTAATTCCGATGCAATTTTTGTGTTTCGTCGTCTATAAGAAGGTCCAAGGGATACAGTAAAATTGAAGCGAAGCATCTGAATCTATAACTAGTGTCACAGGAATGGTTCAAAACATAGACAGTAAGAAAAACCAGTCCTCCTGTACTTGTCGGCAATTTGCCTTTTGTATTTAATTCCGATGGAATATCTGTGTTTCGTCCTCAATAAGAAGGTCCAAGGGTTTCATTAAACCTGAAGTGAAGCATCGGAATCTATAACTAGTGTCACAGGAATGGTTCAAATCATAGACAGTAAGAAGAGCCAGCCTTCTTGTACTTAAGTCGGCATTGTACTTTTTGTATTTAATTCCGATGCAATTTCTGTTTTTAGTCGTCAATGAGAAGGTCCAAGGGATACAGTAGACCTGAAGTGAAGCATCGGAAACCATAACTAGTGTCACAGGAATGGTTCAAATCATAGACAGTAAGAAGAGCCAGTCTTCTTGACTTATGTCGGCATTGTGCCTTTTGTATTTAATTCCGATGCAATTTCTGTGTTTCGTCGTCAATAAGAAGGTCCAAGGGTTACATTAAACCTGAAGTGAAGCATCGGAATCTATAACTAGTGTCACAGGAATGGTTCAAATCATAGACAGTAAGAAGAGCCAGCCTTCTTGTACTTAAGTCGGCATTGTGCTTTTTGTATTTAATTCCGATGCAATTTCTGTTTTTAGTCGTCAATGAGAAGGTCCAAGGGATACAGTAAACCTGAAGTGAAGCATCGGAATCCATAACTAGTGTCTCAGAAATGGTTCAAATCATAGACAGTAAGAAGAGCCAGTCTTCTTGACTTATGTCGGCATTGTGCATTTTGTATTTAATCCGATGCAATTTCTGTGTTTCGTCGTCAATAAGAAGGATGAAGGGATACAGTAAACTTGAAGTGAAGCAACGGAATCTATAACTAGTGTCACAGGAATGGTTCAAAATATACACATTAAGAAGAGCCAGTCTTCCTGTACTTAAGTCCTCATTGTGCTTTTTGAATTTAATCCCGATGCTATTTCTGTGTTTCGTCGTCAATAAGTAGGTCCAAGGGATACAGTAAATCTGAAGTGAAGCATCGGAATCCATAACTAGTGTCAAAGGAATAGTTCAAAACAGAGCCAGTAAGAAGAGCCAATCTTCTAGTACATAAGTCGGCATTGTGCCTTTTGTATGTAATTCCGATGCAATTTCTGTGTTTCGTCGTCAATAAGAAGGTCCGAGGGATACAGTAAACCTGAAGTGAAGCATCGGAATCTATAACTAGTGTCACAGGAATGGTTCAAAATATGGACAGTAAGAAGAGTCAGTCTTCTTGTACTTAATTCGGCATTGTACACTTTGTATTTAATTCCGATGCAATTTCTGTGTTTCGTCGTCAATACGAAGGTCCAAGGGATATGGTATACCTGAAGTGAAGCTTCGGAATCTATAACTAGTGTCTCAGGAATGGTTCAAATCATCGACAGTAAGAAGAGCCAGTCTTCTTGTACTTAAGTCGGCATTGTACCTTTTGTATTTAATTCCGATGAAATTTTTGTGTTTCGTCGTCAATAAGAAGGTCCAAGGGATACAGTAAACTCGAAGTGAAGCATCGGAATCTATAACTAGTGTCACAGGAATGATTCAAATCATAGACAGTAAGAAGAGCCAGTCTTCTTGTACTTAAGTCGGCATTGTGCCTTTTGTATTTAATTCCGATGCTATTTCTGTGTTTCACCATCAATAAGAAGGTCAGAGGGATACAGTAAACCCGAAGTGAAGCATCGGAATCTATAACTAGTGTCACAGGAATTGTTCAAAACATAGACAGTAAGAATAGCCAGTCTTCTTGTACATAAGTAGGCATTGTGCCTTTAGTATTTAATTCCGATGCAATTTCTGTGTTTCGTCGTCAATAAGAAGGTCCAAGGGTTACAGTAAATCTGAAGTGTAGCATTTGAATCTATAACTAGTGTCACAGGAATGGTTCAAAACATAGACAGTAGGAAGAGCCAGTCTTCTTGTACATAAGTAGGCATTGTGGCTTTTGTATTTAATTCCGATGCAAGTTCTGAGTTTCGTCGCCAATAGGAAGGTCCAAGGGATACAGTAAACCTGAAGTGAAGCATCGGAATCTATAACTAGTGTCACAGGAATGGTTCAAAACATAGACAGTAAGAAAAGCCAGTCTTCCTGTACTTGTCGGCATTGTGCCTCTTGTATTTCATTCCGATGCAATTTCTGTGTTTCGCCGTCAATAAGAAGGTCCAAGGGTTACAGTAAATCTGAAGTGAAGCATTGGAATCTATAACTAGTGTCACAGGAATGGTTCAAAACATAGACAGTAAGAGGAGCCAGTCTTCTTGTACTTAAGTCGGCATTGTGCCTTTTGTATTTAATTCCGATGCAATTTCTGTGTTTCGTCGTCAATAAGAAGGTCCAAGGGATACAGCAAACTTGACGTGAAGCATCGGAATCTATAACAAGTGACACAGGATTGGTTCAAAACATAGACAGTAAGAAGAGCCAGTCTTCTTGTGCTTATGTCGGCATTGTGCCTTTTCTGTTTCATTCCGATGCAATTTTTGTGTTTCGTCGCCAAGAAGAAGGATGAAGGGATACAGTAAACCTGAAGTGAAGCATCGTATTCTATAACTTGTGTCACAGGAATGGTTCAAAACATAGACAGTATGAAAAGCCTGTCTTCCAGTACTTATGTCGGCATTGTGCCTTATGTATTTAATTCCGTTGCAATTTCTGTGTTTCGACGTCAATAAGAAGGTCCAAGGAAAACAGTAAACCTGAAGTGAAGCATCGGAATCTATAACTAGTGTCACAGGAATGGTTCAAAACATAGCGAGTAAGAAGAGCCAACCTTATTGTACGTAAGTCGACATTGTGCCTTTTGTATTTAATTCCGATGCAATTTCTCATTTTCGTCGTCAATAAGAAGGTACAAGGGATACAGTAAACCTGAAGTGAAGCATCGGAATCTATAACTAGTGTCACAGGAAAGGTTCAAAACATAGACAGTAAGAATAGCCAGTCTTCCTGTACTTTTCGGCATTGTGCCTTTTGTATTTAACTCCGATGCAATCTCTGTGTTTCGTCGTCAATAATAAGGTCCAAGGGATACAGTAGACCTGATGTGAAGCATCTGATTCTATAAATAGTGTCACAGGAATGGTTAAATCATAGACAGTAAGAAGATCCACTCTTCTTGTACTTAAGTCGGCATTGTGCCTTTTGTACTTAATTCCGATGCAATTTCTGTGTTTCATCGTCAATAAGAAGGTCCAAGGGATACAGTAAACATATAGTGATACATCGGAATTAAATACTGGTCTCACCGGAAATGTTCAAAACATAGTCAGTTAGAAGAGTCAGTCTTCTTGAAGTTAAGTCGGCAAGGTGCCTTTTGTATTTAATTCCGATGCTATTTCTGTGTTTCATCGTCAATAAGGAGGTCCAAGGGATACAGTAAATCTGAAGTGAAGCATCGGAATCTATAACTAGGGTCAAAGGAATAGTTCAAAACATACCGAGTAAGAAGAGCCAATCTCCTTGTACGTAACTCGGCATTGTGCCTTTTGTATTTTATTCCGATGCAATTTCTCTGTTGCGTCGTCAATAAGAAGGTCCGAGGGATACAGTAAACCTGAAGTGAAGCATCGGGATCTATAACTAGTGTCACAGGAACGGTTCAAAACATGGAGAGTAAGAAGAGATAGTCTTCTTGTACTTAAGACGGCATTGTGCCTTTTGTATTTCATTCCGTTGCAATTTCTGTGTTTTGTCGTCAATAAGAAGGTCCAAGGCATACAGTGAACCTGAAGTGAAGCATCGAAATCTATAACTAGCGTCACAGGAATGGTTCAAAACATAGACAGTAAGAAGAGCCAGTCTACTTGTACTTAAGTCGGCATTGTGCCTTTTGTATTTAATTCCGAAGCAATCTCTGTGTTTCGTCGTCAATAAGAAGGTCCAAGGGATACAGTATACCTGAATTGAAGCGTCGGAATCTATAACTAGTGTCACAGGAATAGTTCAAAACATACACAGAAAGAAGAGCCACTCTTCTTGTTCTTAAGTCGACATTGTGCCTTTTGTATTTAATTCCGATGCAATTTCTGTGTTTCATCGTCAATAGGAAGGTCCAAGGGATAAGGTAAACATAAAGGGAAGCATCGGAATGTAATACTGGTCTCACAGGAAATGTTCAAGACGTAGTCAGTAAGAAGAGTGAGTCTTCTTGTACTTAAGTCGGCATTGTGCCTTTTGTATTTAATTCCGATGCAATTTCTGTGTTTCTTCGTCAATAAGAAGGTCCGAGGGATACAGTAAACCTGAAGTGAAGCATCGGGATCTATAACTAGTGTCACAGGAATGGTTTAAAACATAGACAGTAAGAAGAGCTAGTCTTCTTGTACTTAAGACGGCATTGTGCCTTTTGTATTTAATTCCGATGCAATTTCTGTGTTTTGTCGTCAATAAGAAGGTCCAAAGAAATACAGTAAACTTGAAGTGAAGCATCGGAATCTATAACTAGCGTCACAGGAATGGTTCAACACATAGACAGTAAGAAGAGCCAGTCTTCTTGTACTTAAGTCGGCATTGTGCCTTTTGTATTTAATTCCGAAGCAATCTCTGTGTTTCGTCGTCAATAAGAAGGTCCAAGGGATACAGTATACCTGAAGTGAAGCATCGGAATCTATACTAGTGTCACAGGAATAGTTCAAAACATAGACAGAAAGAAGAGCCACTCTTCTTGTTCTTAAGTCGGCATTGTGCCTTTTGTTTTTAATTCCATTGCAATTTCTGTGTTTCATCGTCAATAAGAAGGTCCCAGGGATACAGTAAAAATATAGTGAAGCATCGGAATTCAATACTTGTCTCACAGGAAATGTTCAAAACATAGTCAGTAAGAAGAGTCAGTCTTCTTGTACTTAAGCCGGCATGTGCCTTTTGTGTTTAATTCCGATGCAACTTCTGTGTTTCATCGTCAATAAGAAGGTCCAAGGGATACAGTAGACATATAGTGAAGCATCGGAATCTAAAACTGGTCTCACAGGAAATGTTCAAACACAGTCAGTAAGAAGAGTCAGTCTTCTTGTACTTAAGACGGCATTGTGGCTTTTCAATTTCATTCCGATGCATGTTCTGTGTTTCGTCGTCAATAAGATGGACCAAGGGATACAGTAAACCTGAAGTGAGGCATCGGAATCTATAACTAGTGTCACAGGAATGGTTCAAAACATAGACAGTAAGAAGAGCAAGTCTTCTTGTACTTAAGTCGGCATTGTGCCTTTTGTATTTAATTCCGATTTAATTTCTGTGTTTCATCGTCAATAAGAAGGTCCAAGGGATACAGTAAACTTATAGTGAAGCATCGGAATCTAAAACTGGTCTCACAGAAAATGTTCAAAACATAGTCAGTAAGAAGAGCCCGTCTTTTTGTACTTAAGTCGGCATTGTGCCTTTTGTATTTTATTCCGATTCAATTTTTGGTTTTTTGTCGTCAATAAGAAAGTCCACGGGATACAGTAAAGCTGAAATGAAGCATCGGAATCTATAACTAGTGTCACCGGATTGGTTCAAAACATAGACAGTAAGAAAAGCCAGTCTTCCTATACTTGTCGGAATTGTGCCTTTTGTATTTAATTCCGATGCAATTTCTGTGTTTCGTCGTCAATGAGAAGGTCCAAGGGATACAGTAAACCTGAAGTGAAGCATCGGAATCCATAACTAGTGTCACAGAAATGGTTCAAATCATAGACAGTAAGAAGAGCCAGTCTTCTTGACTTAAGTCGGTATTGTGCATTTTGTATTTAATCAGATGCAATTTCTGTGTTTCGTCGTCAATAAGAAGGATGAAGGGATACAGTAAACTTGAAGTGAAGCATCGGAATCTATAACTAGTGTCACAGGAATGGTTCAAAATATACACATTAAGAAGAGCCAGTCTTCCTGTACTTAAGTCCTCATTGTGCATTTTGTATTTAATCCCGATGCTATTTCTGTGTTTCATCGTCAATAAGGAGGTCCAAGGGATACAGTAAATCTGAAGTGAAGCATCGGAATCCATAACTAGTGTCAAAGGAATAGTTCAAAACAGAGCCGGTAAGAAGAGCCAATTTTCTAGTACATAAGTCGGCATTGTGCCTTTTGTATTTAATTCCAATGCAATTTCTGTGTTTCGTCGTCAATAAGAAGGTCCGAGGGATACAGTAAACCTGAAGTGAAGCATCGGGATCTATAACTAGTGTTACAGGAACGGTTCAAAACATAGACATTAAGAAGAGCTAGTCTTCTTGTACTTAAGTCGGCATTGTGGTTTTGTATTTAATCGCGATGCATGTTCTGTGTTTCATCGTCAATAAGAAGGTCCAAGGGATACAATAAACTTATAGTGAAGCATCGGAATCTAAAACTGGTCTCATAGTAAATGTTCAAAGCAATGTCAGTAAGAAGAGTCAGTCTTTTTGTACTTAAGTCGGCATTGTGCCTTTTGTATTTAATTCCGATTCAATTTCTGTATTTTGTCGTCAATCAGAAAGTCCACGGGATACAGTAAACCTGAAATGAAGCACCGGAATCTATAACTAGTGTCACCGGAATGGTTCAAAACATAGACAGTAAGAAGAGCCAGTCTTCTTGTACTTAAGTAGGCAGTGCGGCTTTTGAATTTAATTCCGATGCAAGTTCTGTGTTTCGTCCTCAATAAGAAGGTCCAAGGGATACAGTAAACCTGAAGTGAAGCATCGGAATCTATAACTAGTGTCACAGGAATGGTTCAAAACATAGACAGTAAGAAGAGTCAGTCTTCTTGTACTTAATTCGGCATTGTACCTTTTGTATTTAATTCCGATGCAATTTCTGTGTTTCGTCGTCAATAGGAAGGTCCAAGGGATATATTATACCTGAAGTGAAGCTTCGGAATCTATAACTAGTGTCTCAGGAATGGTTCAAATCATCGACAGTAAGAAGAGCCAGTCTTCTTGTACTTAAGTCGGCATTGTACCTTTTGTATTTAATTCCGATGAAATTTTTGTGTTTCGTCGTCAATAAGAAGGTCCAAGGGATACAGTAAACTTGAAGTGAAGCATCGGAATCTATAACTAGTGTCACAGGAATGATTCAAATCATAGACAGTAAGAAGAGCCAGTCTTCTTGTACTTAAGTCGGCATTGTGCCTTTTGTATTAAATTCCGATGCTATTTCTGTGTTTCACCATCAATAAGAAGGTCAGAGGGATACAGTAAACCCGAAGTGAAGCATCGGAATCTATAACTAGTGTCACAGGAATGGTTCAAAACATAGACAGTAAGAATAGCCAGTCTTCTTGTACATAAGTAGGCATTGTGCCTTTAGTATTTAATTCCGATGCAATTTCTGTGTTTCGTCGTCAATAAGAAGGTCCAAGGGTTACAGTAAATCTGAAGTGTAGCATTTGAATCTATAACTAGTGTCACAGGAATGGTTCAAAACATAGACAGTAAGAAGTGACAGTCTTCTTGTACATAAGTAGGCATTGTGGCTTTTGTATTTAATTCCGATGCAAGTTCTGTGTTTCGTCGCCAATAGGAAGGTCCAAGGGATACAGTAAACCTGAAGTGAAGCATCGGAATCTATAACTAGTGTCACAGGAATGGTTCAAAACATAGACAGTAAGAATAGCCAGTCTTCCTGTACTTGTCGGCATTGTGCCCTTTGTATTTCATTCCGATGCAATTTCTGTGTTTCGCCGTCAATAAGAAGGTCCAAGGGTTACAGTAAATCTGAAGTGAAGCATTGGAATCTATAACTAGTGTCACAGGAATGGTTCAAAACATAGACAGTAAGAGGAGCCAGTCTTCTTGTACTTAAGTCGGCATTGTGCCTTTTGTATTTAATTCCGATGCAATTTCTGTGTTTCGTCGTCAATAAGAAGGTCCAAGGGATACAGTAAACCTGAAGTGAAGCATCGGAACCTATATCTAGTGTCACAGGAATAGTTCAAATCATAGACAGTAAGAAGAGCCAGTCGTCTTGTACTTAAGTCGGCTTTGTGCGTTTAGTATTGAATTCCGATTCAATATCTGTGTTTCGTCGTCAATAAGAAGGTCCAAGGGATACAGCAAACTTGACGTGAAGCATCGGAATCTATAACAAGTGACACAGGATTGGTTCAAAACATAGACAGTAAGAAGAGCCAGTCTTCTTGTGCTTATGTCGGCATTGTGCATTTTCTGTTTCATTCCGATGCAATTTTTGTGTTTCGTCGTCAATAAGAAGGATGAAGGGATACAGTAAACCTGAAGTGAAGCATCGTATTCTATAACTTGTGTCACAGGAATGGTTCAAAACATAGACAGTGTGAAAAGCCTGTCTTCCAGTACTTATGTCGGCATTGTGCCTTTTGTATTTATTTCCGTTGCAATTTCTGTGTTTCGACGTCAATAAGAATGTCCAAGGGAAACAGTAAACCTGAAGTGAAGCATCGGAATCTATAACTAGTGTCACAGGAATGGTTCAAAACATAGCCAGTAAGAAGAGCCATCCTTATTGTACGTAAGTCGACATTGTGCCTTTTGTATTTAATTCCGATGCAATTTCTCTGTTTCGTCGTCAATAAGAAGGTACAAGGGATACAGTAAACCTGAAGTGAAGCATCGGAATCTATAACTAGTGTCACAGGAAGGGTTCAAAACATAGTCAGTAAGAATAGCTAGTCTTCCTGTACTTTTCGGCGTCGTGCCTTTTGTATTTAATTCCGATGCAATCTCTGTGTTTCGTCGTCAATAATAAGGTCCAAGGGATACAGTAGACCTGATGTGAAGCATCTGATTCTATAAATAGTGTCACAGGAATGGTTAAAACATAGACAGTAAGAAGATCCACTCTTCTTGTACTTAAGTCGGCATTGTGCCTTTTGTACTTAATTCCGATGCAATTTCTGTGTTTCATCGTCAATAAGAAGGTCCAAGGGATACAGTAAACATATAGTGAAACATCGGAATAAAATACTGGTTTCACAGGAAATGTTCAAAACTTAGTCAGTTAGAAGAGTCAGTCTTCTTGAAGTTAAGTCGGCAATGTGCCTTTTGTATTTAATTCCGATGCTATTTCTGTGTTTCGTCGTCAATAAGGAGGTCCAAGGGATACAGTAAATCTGAAGTGAAGCATCGGAATCTATAACTAGGGTCAAAGGAATAGTTCAAAACATATCCAGTAAGAAGAGCCAATCTCCTTGTACGTAAGTCGGCATTGTGCCTTTTGTATTTTATTCCGATGCAATTTCTGTGTTTCGTCGTCAATAAGAAGGTCCGAGGGATACAGTAAACCTGAAGTGAAGCATCGGGATCTATAACTAGTGTCACAGGAACGGATCAAATCATGGAGAGTAAGAAGAGATAGTCTTCTTGTACTTAAGACGGCATTGTGCCTTTTGTAATTCATTCCGTTGCAATTTCTGTGTTTTGTCGTCAATAAGAAGGTCCAAGGCATACAGTGAACCTGAAGTGAAGCATCGGAATCTATAACTAGCGTCACAGGAATGGTTCAAAAAATAGACAGTAAGAAGAGCCAGTCTACTTGTACTTAAGTCGGCATTGTGCCTTTTGTATTTAATTCCGAAGCAATCTCTGTGTTTCGTCGTCAATAAGAAGGTCCAAGGGATACAATATACCTGAATTGAAGCATCGGAATCTATAACTAGTGTCACAGGAATAGTTCAAAACATACACAGAAAGAAGAGCCACTCTTCTTGTTCTTAAGTCGACATTGTGCCTTTTGTATTTAATTCCGATGCAATTTCTGTGTTTCATCGTCAATAGGAAGGTCCAAGGGATAAGGTAAACATAAAGGGAAGCATCGGAATGTAATACTGGTCTCACAGGAAATGTTCAAAACGTAGTCAGTAAGAAGAGTGAGTCTTCTTGTACTTAAGTCGGCATTGTGCCTTTTGTATTTAATTATGATGCAATTTCTGTGTTTCTTCGTCAATAAGAAGGTCCGAGGGATACAGTAAACCTGAAGTGAGGCATCGGGATCTATAACTAGTGTCACAGGAACGGTTTAAAACATAGACAGTAAGAAGAGCTAGTCTTCTTGTACTTAAGACGGCATTGTGCCTTTTGTATTTAATTCCGATGCAATTTCTGTGTTTTGTCGTCAATAAGAAGGTCCAAAGAAATACAGTAAACCTGAAGTGAAGCATCGGAATCTATAACTAGTGTCACAGGAAAGGTTCAAAACATAGACAGTAAGAATAGCCAGTCTTCCTGTACTTTTCGGCATTGTGCCTTTTGTATTTAATTCCGATGCAATCTCTGTGTTTCGTCGTCAATAATAAGGTCCATGGGATACAGTAGACCTGATGTGAAGCATCTGATTCTATAAATAGTGTCACAGGAATGGTTAAAACATAGACAGTAAGAAGATCCACTCTTCTTGTACTTAAGTCGGCATTGTGCCTTTTGTACTTAATTCCGATGCAATTTCTGTGTTTCATCGTCAATAAGAAGGTCCAAGAGATACAGTAAACATATAGTGAAACATCGGAATTAAATACTGGTCTCACAGGAAATGTTCAAAACATAGTCAGTTAGAAGAGTCA